>NC_057928.1:15000000-16250000 GCF_017639315.1 Drosophila ananassae
GCTTGAATAGGGAAGCGAAGATGCCCCGGGGTGGTGATGTATTCCGCAGGACATTCAGGGACGCTGCTGAAGATGATGAAGTGGAGGGCAAGCCCAAGGCTTCTTGTAAGGCAGCTAGTTTGTCCTGCGGGTTTGATGAGGGCTTCTCAGCCGGCTTGGGCTCATCTTCCTCATCGCTGTCTTCGAAGATGCTCCTAAAAAGATCCTTCTTCTCCGAAATGGGCTTATCGCGCGACTCGTCCACAGCCTTCTCTAGAGGAGTTTTCGGCACAAAAGTGGACTTGGGAGGCTCTTCTTGTGGTGGTTTTTCCGGCTGTTGTGGTTCGGGAGACTTCAAACGCTCCACGACTGGTGGCTCCACTTCCTTTGGAGTCGGTTTCGGCTTCTCGATGTGCTGGGGGATAATCGTGGGTGTCTGGAAATTAGCTTTGGTGTTCACGGAGGTCTCCAGGTAATCGAAAACAGATATTTTCGACTTCGCCTTGAGCTCCTTCTCCGGCTCCAGCATGGCGCCCCCAAAAGGTTCTGGAATATTGTACCGCTTGCAGAGTAGGGATGCCGGTTTCCACATGGTCTTCGAGCGCTCCATGACGATCTTGCCTTCCTCGGGGGACTTTTTCTTTTCCTTTTCCTGCTCGGCCTGGACTGTGGTCTCCGAAACGAATCTATCGTTCATGAGGCCATCCAGAGGGCGATAGATTTTCGCGGCCTGGATGAACTCTTTCTTTTCCATTTCGCGATCCCACAGGGACAAAGTAACTGGCTGCAGATCGGCGAGGAACTTGGAAATCTCCGCTTCATCCTTGAGCTTCGCTGCCACGAACTGTTCATACCGCTGCTGCTTGGCCTCATCTTGGAGGAAGGGTTTGAAGGTGCCGTTGGACGGGCCTGAAAGGAAACAAGTAGGATTAGGAAGAGAATTGGAAAGACTAGTCTTATACTCACCCAATTCCGCAGTCTTCGCTGCAGCTTTCTCTTGAATTGCCGCATTGCTTGTCTTCACCTCCTTGGAGACTGCTGTTTCCAGCTCTTCTCCACTTTCTGTGATGACCCCACCTTTGGTGAAGCCTTCCGTCCTCGCATTGATCCTTTCCAGCAGCGACTTGCCGGGATCCTTGAAGGGATTACGCTTGGGAGACTCCACTTTCTCCCCGCTTTTCTCTTTCTTCTTCTCGCCCAGCAACTGCGCCCGCTGGTCGGGATTCAGGTCGTGCCTGCCCAGCCCGGAGCGCTTGTACTCCGTGGCAGCTTCTAGTTCCCTTGCCCGTGCTCTGTCCAGAGGAGCAAAGCGGCTCTTGCGTTGCAGCCAGTTTCTGGGAGTAAAGTCCCTGGGAAGATCTATAGCGAAGGGAGCTTGCAGAGCCACTCCCGATTTGTCTTCGCTGAATCCCTCAATGACGTTTTGCTGCTGAACAAACTGTTGCTTCTTTTTCTTGGTCTTTTTGTCCGCCAGTGAGAAGTCATAGCGCGTCAGGTCGTCTCGGGCATAGATGTCCTCGTCTTCCTCCTCAAAGGCGCCAACCCCAAAGGCCTGTCCCCGAATAGACAGCTGCTTGCCCTTGGCCTGTTTCTCCAGCTGGCCGAAGAGATTGATGTGCTGCATGGGTGTCCCAGAGCTGGAGGAGGACTTTGACAGGATGGGATCCCGACTCAAGCCCGAGTAGCTCATGCCGAAGCGATTTTCCTTCGGCGTAAAGAACATGGGCTCGTAGTCGTCAGGAGCAAAGGTTATCTCTTCATCTTCTTCTTCATCCTCATCTTCTGTGTCGACTTTATCTGCGTGATTTTCCTTCTGGGCTGGTAGTCCCTCTGCACCGTAGTGCTCCAGCAGATACTGTTCCCTTTTGTTTCGGGCGGTGGCCTGGCGCTTCTCCTTTTTCGTCTGACGTGGTCCCACGCCCTGGCCCGGTTTCCATCCCATGCTCTTTAATACCCGCACCGCAATCTTGTCGCGCACCGGGCGCAACAGCTTCTCCAGGACTGGCACCCCTGGAATAGGTCCCGTGCTCATCTCCGGCTGCATCAGCTTTCGCCGCCTCTGTCCGGAGCGCTTCTCCTGCTCATCCTCCTTGGCAAACTCATCGCGAGTCCGGATTCCTTGCGGAGCAATGCCGAACTCCCCCAGATCCTCCTGGTCCATGAAGTCCTCCGGCCGCTGCTGGGCACGTGGCGTGGCCTTCTCCGCCCGCGAGCTCTTGAAGGTCTGGGGCGTCCATCCCTCCAGGGAACCGACCGTGTTCCAGAAGCCGGCACTGAAGCCGCCAGTGAAGGCACCATGGAAGCGCCGCTTTCCGTTCTCATCCTTGACTACTTGGTCCTCGATGGCCAGAGGTTTCTTTGCGGGCACGGCATCTGTTAGGGAAGATCAGGGTTTTAGTGAATGATAAGATGCTACCAATAGCCTTACCCTTCTGTATGGGTTCCAGGGGAGTTCCAAAACGGTGCAGGTGTTCCTCCTCATCCATTTTGTCATAAAGATTCCATTTGCTTGCGAAACAATGTTTTTGTTTTGGTTTAGAGGCCAGTGAGTACACACCAGAGAAAAATACCAACAAAAAAATACTGCATGTAGACTATTTTTGCAAATCCTCTAAAAATAATAACAAAGAAACTAGAAGATCTTTTATAAATAAAGAATTGATTTATTTTTTTATAGTTTATCATTATTTTAAATATTCCTTTTAAAAATATACTTAAAAAATAGCGCAATTAGGGGGACCATTTTTGGTATTTTCGAAAATACCATCATCACCAGATTTTTAAGGGGGTGCCCTCCCACAAAAGAAAACACCGTAATTGCAATTTTTTAAGAAGCCTGCAACAGGAGTTCGGGGCAAATGGTAAGTTTTAAACGGAATCCGGAGACAAAGAACGCCACATCAGACTCTGGAACTGGGGACTGAACCAAGGGGAACAGGTACTGAGTCCAATTGCCAACCGAATAGTCGGGGGCTACCTGTGGGCCGTCTGTAGTGGTGACTAATGATGTCAACATTTTCTGTTTTCTCCCCAAGCCCATTGCCATTTTCGCTAGCACGACGTGACAAGAGTGAGAAGAGCCTGACAGGTTTTAGCCAAGGAGCACTACCAACCAGGAGAACCACTTACACGTCTTCCGCCACACAGGAGACACACATCTTCAAGCTTACATCCTGGCCACCTGACACGCACACACTAACAACCAAGAACCAAGAGAGATCCCCGACAGAGAGAGAGAGAGAGAGCGAGATGTCCGAGAAGAACCTGAAAGTGGGCGCCCGCGTCGAGCTGACCGGCAAGGATCTGCTCGGCACGGTCGCCTACGTCGGCATGACCAGCTTCGCCGTCGGCAAGTGGGTGGGCGTCGTGCTGGACGAGCCCAAGGGCAAGAACAGCGGCTCCATCAAGGGCCAGCAGTACTTCCAGTGCGATGAGAACTGCGGCATGTTCGTGCGGCCCACGCAGCTGCGTTTGCTGGAGCCAGCTCCAGGTTCCGCATCTGGCAGCCGGCGCAGCACCGAGGACGTTAGCGGGGCCACGCCCACGACCGCCCAGCCCACAAAGGCGCGGCTTAGTGGGTCGCGCACCTCGCTCTCCTCCAGCCGGCAATCGCTCCTGGGCTCCCGCACCCAACTGGCCACG
Source organism: Drosophila ananassae (assembly GCF_017639315.1). NCBI lineage: Eukaryota > Metazoa > Arthropoda > Insecta > Diptera > Drosophilidae > Drosophila > Drosophila ananassae. Next base: position 15,003,622 of record NC_057928.1, read on the forward strand.
TCCCTGAGCGAGCGCACTGCCTCCAGCAGCAGCATCGGACCGAGGAAGAGCCTGGCGCCGCAGAACAGCAAAGACAAGGAGGCATCCAGCACTTCCTTGGCCGAGGGTGCCGCCGGCGGCAACGGATCCGGTTCGCACGCCTCCTCGAAGAGGGCCTCGTTCGTGGAGACGGGTTTCCTGGAGATCCTGAAGCCACAGTTCACGCCCTCGCAGCCGATGCGATCGCCCTCCTTCACCACACCGCCCAACTCCGGGGCCGAGGACAAGACCGCCCTGCTGGAGGCGCAGAAAACCAGCGCGGAGCTCCAGACGCAGGTGGCCGATCTCACCGAGAAACTGGAGACACTCAAGCAGCGCCGGAACGAGGACAAGGAGCGGCTGCGCGAGTTCGACAAGATGAAGATCCAGTTCGAGCAGCTGCAGGAGTTCCGCACCAAGATCATGGCAGCGCAGGCCTCGCTGCAGAAGGAACTGCAGCGCGCCAAGCAGGAGGCCAAGGATGCCATCGAGGCCAAGGAGCAGCACGCCCAGGAGATGTCCGAGCTGGCCGACAACGTGGAAATGATCACCCTGGACAAGGAAATGGCCGAGGAGAAGGCCGATACTCTCCAGCTGGAGCTGGAGTCGTCCAAGGAGCGCATCGAGGAGCTGGAGGTGGACCTGGAACTGCTCCGCTCCGAGATGCAAAACAAAGCGGAGGCCACCCTCAGCAACATCTCCAGCGAGGGTGGTGGCGATGCAGTGGGTCTCTCCACCTACGAGTTCAAACAGCTGGAGCAGCAGAACATCCGTCTGAAGGACACTCTGGTGCGGCTGAGGGATCTGTCCGCCCACGACAAGCACGACATCCAGAAGCTCAGCAAGGAGCTGGAGATGAAGCGATCCGAGGTGACCGAACTGGAGCGCACCAAGGAGAAGCTGAGCGCCAAAATCGACGAATTGGAAGCCACAGTCGCCGACTTGCAGGTAGGCTTTCCAGGATTCGAGTCCAGCTCAGATTCCTCTCACCCTCCGCTTACGATCGGCTTTCCGTGCACCTCTGTATTGGCTTACCTCTGAGTTGCTTCCCTTTCCTGGCTATCTTTTGCCTTTTTTTTGCTAATTATGTTATGGAAGAAGGAGACATCGGCTCAAGAGCAAGCCTCTTCGATGTCTCCACCAGATCAGTCATATTCTTTGCCCAAGTTCTAAAGCGAATCTTTTCCATTGCCTTTCTTTTTGCTGGCCCGCCTTAATCCATATTATATATCGGTCTCCCAAGGAGGTAAATTTTGTACAATTGTCCATTTCCCCAAAAACTAAAAATCAAAACTTTCAACCTCTTTCTTGAAACATTTTTTGAAAATCATAAAATAATGAATAATTTTGCGACAGGAACAAGTCGATGCTGCACTCGGGGCTGAAGAGATGGTCGAGCAACTGGCTGAGAAGAAAATGGAACTGGAGGACAAGGTGAAGCTGCTCGAGGAAGAGATCTCGCAGTTGGAGGCTCTGGAGGAGGTCCACGAACAGTTGGTGGAGAGCAATCACGAACTGGAACTGGATCTGCGCGAGGAACTGGATCTGGCCAATGCCGCCAAGAAGGATGTGCTGCGGGAGCGGGATGCGGCCATAGAGACCATCTATGATCGCGACCAGACCATCACCAAGTTCAGGGAACTGGTGCAGAAGCTGAACGACCAGTTGACCGAACTGAGGGAGCGCAGCTCCAGCAACGACAAGGAGTCGCTGCAGGACCCGAGCCTCAAGCTGGCCACAGAGACCATCGACTACAAGCAGATGTTTGCCGAGTCCAAGGCCTACACTCGCGCCATCGACGTCCAACTGCGCCAGATCGAACTCAGTCAGGCCAACGAGCACGTCCAGATGCTGACTGCCTTCATGCCGGAGTCGTTCATGAGCCGTGGCGGTGACCACGACTCTATTCTGGTGGTGCTGCTGATCTCCCGCATCGTGTTCAAGTGCGGCATTGTGGTGTCGCATACACGTGAGCGTTTCCCGGCTGTGGATGCCATCACCAGGGAGGCGGTCACACAGGGCCATGCCGTGCAGCAGTACGCCTTCAAGTGCCGGCTGCTGCACTACGTCCATAGCCTGCAGTGCGCCCTGCACCAGATCCTGTACGGCCTGAACAGCTGCCAGCCGGATACGCTCCTGAGAGCCGGCAGCTCCCTGCCAGAGATGGTGGCCCAGGAGAAGATCGTAGACGGGATCATAGAGCTGCTGAAGTCGAATCAGTTGGACGAGAACAGCACCACGGACAACATCGAGAAGTGTGTGGCGTTCTTCAATGCCATGAACTCGGTGCTGCTGGCCGGCGAGGAGCTGCTGAACGAAATCCAGATGATTCGCGACTGCGTGGCCTCGCTGGGAGCCGCCTGCGAGAGCATACTGAGTGACACGGCCACCGCGAAGGTGATCATCCAGGAGGCGGGCGCCACCAGCGACTCGGTGCTGCTGATTCAGTTCCTGAACGAGAGCATGGAGAGCGTGCGGCAGCAGGTGAAGCTGATCAAGCGCCGGCTCCCCAACGACCAGCACGTCATCAAGAGCGGCCTGTCGCAGCACAAGGTGGAGGCGATGCGGGGCATGGCCCAGAACATCAGCCGCATCATGTCGGCCATGAACCAGGCCACACGGCATTCCTTGGCCGCCATCGTGTCCACCATCGAGAGCGACAATGCGGCGGAGCATACGATACCGCAGGACAAGTACTGGTCCCTGCTCTCCGCCGCCTGCGAGCGGATCTACGAGCAGGACGATCGCGGACCCACCCACAACTTCAAGACGCTGCTGACGCAGGCCAACTCCGACCTGCAGCACATTGCCCAGCACCTGCTGGACAAAGAGTACGAGATTATGTCGGCGGCCAATGCGACCAATGCCGCACAGCCACGCTCGGCCGCCCAGAGCACACCCATCGTGCAGCGGGCCCAGCTCATCAAGAAGCAGCTGGAGCAGAAGAACGTACTGGCCGCCACGCTGGAGAACCGCGAGGCGGACATCAAGTCACTGAAACTGGCGGCAAAGATGAAGCAGAACGAGCTGAGCGAGATGCAGATCCGCAAGGACCTCGCCGAGAAGAAGCTGAGTGTCCTGCAGAACGAGTTCGAGAGCACGGTGTCCAAGTGGAAGCAGCAGTACGAGGAGACGCGCCAGCAGCTCCAGCTCAAGGAGAAGGAGTTCGAGGAGACGATGGACCACCTGCAGAGCGACATCGACGCCCTGGAGAGCGAGAAGAGCGATCTGCGCGACAAACTGAAACTGAACACCAGTGCGGGCAAGAACCAGTCCGTCTCCGACACCCACTCGCCGCACAATCTCTCCGCCGCTGGATCCGGCCATGGGGCTGCTGGTAGCACCAACATCAGCTACTCGGCGCCGGCGGGCACTGCTCCCGTGGTGGCCGAGGAGGTGCTTCTCCTCAAGAACGCCTTCAATCAGGAGCGCAGCGAGCGAATGCGCCTGCAGGCGCAGGACATGCGCGCCAAACTGTCCCAGTTCGAACCTCTCTACGTGCCGCAGCCACAGGATCAGCGCATCAATGCCCTGGAATCGGAACTGACCCGGATGAAGCACGCCTGGGTGCTGTCCCTGCTGCAGGTGCGCTCCCAGGATGCCGTGGGTGCGGGCAACATCAATTCGGTGGCGCTCCAACGGCGGCACCAGCCACTGCCACCCAAGGGCGAGATCAGTTCGAAGGCCTCCCAGCTGGCCTCGGACATCCTGACGGAGTACCTGCACCGGAAACCACATCGCGCTACTCACGGCCAGTTCGCCTCCTTTCCCACCGTCGACGTGAAGCGTGTGCTGCAGATCTGAGCGGGTGATGGACCGTGGCAATGGGAACGGGGCATAGAATAGAATTCGTATCTGTATTTTTAGCACAAAATCGTTTCGGGAGCAATATACTCTACAAATCACAAGCTGCTTTTCCCAAAAAGGCCAAAAAAAAAAAACTTGTAACCTTTAACTCCTCAAGACTCCCTGCTCCTGTGATGAGGCCTAAACATGATTGAGAAATTATAATTCTATACTTAATTTATGTTTTTTTTTGTAAAAAATATTATATATATACTCTGTTTTTTAACTCTCCAGCGAAGCCTAATTCTGAAACTAAACTCAAGCGATCTAGTACCGGTATTATTATCTATGAAGTCTAAGCCAGGGCAGAAATTTACGTGACAGACACAACTAACCAGAGAAACAAATCTAATTTGCATAAAAGAGAATATGTTATAAATAAAATAAAGTATATATTTTGCTGATGTTGTATAACATGAAATGGAAAAAAGGTTTTTATTTCAAGGGTTATCGGAAGATTTTTGTAATCTATGAAGTACTAGGTATCATATAGCTCTCTTTCAGGCCTAATTTGCTTATGGACATGAACCTCTTCTATTACTACCTAGCTACTAACCATTTTATGTTCTCAGTTTCCATAATTTAGACTAATTTCCCCATTTAATTTAATCACAAATTCGTCAAGCTCTCTGTAACTTTCTAGATTTCAGAGTGGAGGAGTGGATGGCATTTAAGCCAAGCACAGAACCATAACATGCGATCCACATACAATCCAATTAAGAGAAAATATTACTCTCTAGTTGCTTTGTCTTTGAGCTTCTCTTTTAACTTTATTTCCGTTTGGCCAACAGAAAATTTAACAAAAGCAACAACAGCAGCTCAGGTAATGACAACAACAGCTGCAATGGCAAGAAACTATTACATTAGACCGACCAGGCAACGACAACCATAAACCATGATGGCCAAAATAGCCCCTACCTTCCCTCACACTCCCTTCATAGCCATGAAAAGCAACAGCAACAACCCCCCCTCTAGCTTGAAAATGTAAATTGAAAATAATTTTCTTTTTACTGGGTTTTTCCTTGGCAGCGCGCCACTGCCCTTTCGACTGACCAGACCAGAAACGGCTGCCTCTTTTGACCCCATTCTGCGGCTTGGCCCCTTGAACTCGTGCACTTCCTCTGGAACAGCCTGCGATGGGAAAGCTACTTGCAACATTCCTATTTCCCAACTGAAGATAGATCTCCTTCTTCTGGGTTTATGGTGGAAATAATCTAAACATTTTAGTATTATTAAGACATTAAACTTTTCTTTTTTTGGGATAAATATTAATGTTAATAAGTGCAGTAAGATTTTAAAGATTAACTAAGCTTTCTACAAACCTAAGCCTTAAAAAATAATATTTTCAAATTATTAATAATTTAAGTAATAGAACCTATAGGATTGTACTTTTTTTAATAAACATATATGTACATTTATAATTCTAATCTAACATAATCTAATGTTTTTACTTCAGAAGAAAATAAATTGAATAAATATGCAAAGCATGCTTAGTCGGAAACTTTACTTTTTTAAAAACTTTTGAAAAGTTTACCTAAAGTGACCAAAGTCCTGTGAAAGGCTTTCCACCTTTCCACCTTTCCACCTTTTAGTGTTCAATAATTAGGACTATTCCTATAACATTTTCTATATAAATACCAGTTCATCTCCCTAAAATTTCATTGCAAACTGAAACGTTGTGAAGCAATCATTAACATTTAAAATTTTTTCCTTATTTTCTTATTTATTTTTAATGATTATTTTATTTTATTAATTGTATTGATTTGGAGCTATCCTACTTCTTTAAAGGCTAAGTTTATTCTTATTCAAATTATTCCAATTCTATTTAATACCTTAAAATGGACTATTTTTTATTTTTGAATATTGGGTTACCTTTTCTGATTTTTTCCTTATTTTCTTATATTATTGGTTTATTATGAATTAAACTTTTAAGGGGTATGGCTTATCTTACTGGAGCTACGTATGGAAACCTTTGATGATCTTCCCATTCTGATTCTTCAGATTTCTTATTTTCTTCTAATTTTGAACACACTCTTAAAATGGCCTATCTTATTGAAGCAACGTACACTGACTTCTTGTATACATTATTATTTAATTTTTATTTTGTTTTAATATTTTGTTTAAACTTCTCTTTCTTTAAACATCGATCGGTTTCCCTGATAACTTCTTTGTTTCTTTTTATATTCAAAATGTATTTTATCTTCATATTTTATTAACATATACTTATCCAATCGTTGATTTTTCTTGTTTTTCTTTTTGAGTTCTGGTGATCGCTTAGTTGAAATCTTGGGAGGTTTCTTGGTTTCCAGTTCATCCTTAGGTTTTATTTAAAAAGTGATCTTTTATTTATTTCGAATAAGCATACTAGATGATTGGTTTCCAAGTGTCCATGCTTCTCCATTTTTGTTGTTAAATTCAAAACTACAGTTCAAAGAATTATATTTTTATACCCTTGCAGAGGGTATTATAATTTTGGTCAAAAGTGTGCAACGCAGTGAAGGAGACATCTCCGACCCTATAAAGTATATATATTCTTGATCAGGATCACCTCCTGAGTCGATATGAGCATGTCCGTCTGTCCGTCTGTCTGTCTGTCTGTCTGTCTGTCTGTCTGTCTGTCTGTCTGTCTGTCTGTTTCTACGCAAACTAGTCTCTCAGTTGTAAAGCTATCGAGTTGAAACTTTTCACACACCCTTCTTTCTGTTGCAGGCAGTACATAAGTCGGAACGGTCGGGATCGGTCGACTATATCCTATAGCTGCCATATAACTGATTGATCGGAAATCCCATAACTTCGTTGTTTTTTAAGATAGAGGGTTGGGACTTTCCACACATGTTATATTTGATCAACATATCTTATGTACAAAATTTCATAAGGATCGGCCGACTATATCCAATAGCTGTCATACAACGATCGGAATTGGCATAACTTTGGTGTTTTTTAAGTTAGAAAGATGGGACTTGGTACAGATTCTATTTTGGATAAAATAATCTGATTTGCCAAATTTCATAAGGATCGGCCGCCTATATACGATCCGCTATATATCTAATAATATAAGATGCGTGGCGCCACCTAGCGGACTGCGACTGAACTGCAAGGGTATTTTAACTTCGGCTCCGCCCGAAGTTAGCTTTCCTTTCTTGTTTATATTTTATTTATTTGTTTTGTATTATTTTGATTCATTTGCTCATTTTTTTTTAAATATGTTGGATTCTATGATATCTGGGTATAAAATCCTCTATTAAAGAACAGAGAATTTTTCATTTTAAGTCCTTAAAAAAGCACTTCTGTTTCATATACTTCAGGGAAAATTATTTGTATGATGCTCTAAAAATATAAAATAATATATGGATGGAATAACCAAAATAGCAAAAAAAAAAAAAGACTAAAAACGTACACCTAACTAATGTCCCCCCAAAAGACCTCAAAGACATTTAAAAGTGGACAGAATTACATATAAATTTTCTCAGTTCTGGGCTTGTGATCTGTTTGCTGTACATTTATAGAGCGGCTTCGGATGTGTGTCGCCTTGGTTCCGGAACCCAGACCGGATCGGATCGGATCGGGCCGGGCCGAAACCCCTTGGAGCCAAGCGTCATTCTCACGCCCAGCTTTGAGCCGGTGGCTGACCTTTTTACGGTTGTTTTGTTCGCCTGCCTTTTTCGTTTATGGTCTGGCACTGGCACTGGGTTTTGTAATACGGTTTACTGTTTACTTTTTTTCGGCTTGAACACTTTGAGGGAGAGTGGTTTATGACCGGCCTGCTGGGCAGGCTTGGGCTTCAATTCGGCCAAAAGAGACTTGACTTACGCGCTCTGCTTGCAACGACCGCCAAAGTGACAGATCCTTCACAGAGCCCTCATGTCACTGACACACATCTCTCATAACCATAGAGTTCTCCAGTTCCAGATTCAGTTGCACTTCCAGTTCTTTGCCAGCCAGCCGAGGAGACAATGGAAGCGGCAACAACTTTTGGCCAGAAAGCGTCCGGTAATGCCCCAACTTGTTGCTGTTGACTCATGCCCGAGTGCTATAAACAACATAATTATGGTACATATTAAAAAATAAGGTATATATGTGTGTGAGAGGTATAGGTTTTTAAGACGAAGAGGGAATACTCTAAGAAATGAAGAGCTTTAGTGGCAATATATTCGATAAATAATAGACTCTCTTTAAGTCTTTCAAGTGGAACTATCTTCATGGCTAAGAAGTTCTTCAATTCGAAGTTCTCGAAAAGTAAACCAACCCCTTATACCAGTAGAGTAGAATAAAAAACAGAAATAATTAAAGAAAAAACTGCGATACAATGCAGAGCAAGAGCAGACCGAAACCAGTTTAGGTGGGGTGTACAGTGTACATGGGCACTTTTTAGCCCCAAGATGGATGACTTGGACGGATGGATGGATGGAGCTCGGACCCCAACAAGAGCGAGAGTGTAAGACAATAAAGCAGCTCAAGAACACTCGATTGCAAGTGGAAACCGGAGATGAAGCGGCCATCAGGGAATTCCATGCAGATGCCCCACAAATGTGGTAGGAAGGCGGACCCCCAAACCCTTCCTCATTAGACAAGGTGGATGGCAAAAAAATTTGGAAAACAAAGATCGATCTTCAGCGGAAGTGTACGGAAGTTTCCCTTGTGGCTAGGAGGTAAACCAGGTAAATTACAAAAAGTTAGTTACGCCTGGTTAGGCCACCATCCGAAAGCACAATTTGGTAAATGGCCAGCCAAACAGTAGCCACCTAGTCAGTGTCGGACATAAACAATTGGCCACGCAGCATCGGCATTATGGATCGTCTAGGAGGCGGAATCGGAGGCAGATACAGGGGCAGTGGCAGAGGCAGAGGCGGAGGCGGATTCGTCGATGCCCACCTAGAACAATGGTCTGGTGTCGGTCTGCAGCTCATCTTCATCTCCATCTTCACTTGGCCCGACCACTTGAGGCGTCTATTGTGCATGTTTTGTGCTTTCCGGGGTCCGCCAGAAGGGGCAGCCTGGGGAGGTACCATCATAGTTGGCAAGACTCTACTGTGGCTTAGTACCACGCACTAGACACTCTGACCATGTTTGTCTTAGCCATCTTTTTCGCATGATGCACGGAAAAAAGTGATCTTGCTATTATTGTTAATTAAACATCATGTTCCGTATTAGTTTGTTTATTTTTTTGTAAGAGAGAGAGTTTATAATATTTGTTTTAAAGAAGAAACAAAGAAGGTCGATATAAAGATGAGATAAGTTTGAAAAACACGGGTTTTTAGAAAAAATGTTTTCAAAAATGTTTTATTTTGAAGTTTAAATTACCTTTGACCTTAACTCTTTAACATTTAAGATATTATTACTTCACAAAACCTTTTAAAGTTTAATAAGTGGAATAGAATCCAATTGAAATAGAATGAATTGAATCTTGGTATCAAGATGTTTGGAAACTCTTCCTTAAATTTCCAGAACTTTGAGATAAAATTTATAATATTCTTTATTATATAGTATTCTTGATTACTTTTTTATATTGCTTATCTTTATTTAATATTCATAATTTAATATTCAAAATACAGATTGTTCATAGAATTCTTTTTATTCCATTCTATATGAAAAGTAAAACAGGCTTTTGAACAGAGGATCTCAGAGGTTTAAACCTAAAAATGTGTTCAATTCTCTCAAAATGCCAAAAATTTTTATATATTTTTCAAACATTCAACACTCTAATTATAGATTATTTTTGAAGTTCTGAAACCTGGCTTTAAGCATAAATGGCTAAAAGAAAGCCTTTAAGATTTTTGGCCAGTGCAGATCCCTTTGTATTGCCTTCGTTCTTGTGTGTGCTCATTGTTTCTGTTGTTGTTTGAGTTCTTGTCGTATGTAAATTTTGCATTGAAATATGTTCGTGTTAGTATGTTTATGGGGGTTTTTGGAGGTCCAGGTCTCCGGCTGCCCCTTCACCCGCCGCCCACATCGACGTCACTCCGATTCATTGTTGTTCACTTGGCCGCTTTCGTAAGTCAGTCTCAATGCAAAACAAATGGCTAAGAGCAAGCACACCGAGCATATGTTGGCTAAGAGAAAGCTGGTGCGAGGCCGCATCAAACATATGGCGGCTAAAAGGAAATTGAAGCCAAAGAGCGCCACAGAGGGGGGCTCTCACCTTTTGGAGTTCGGAGAGGGTTGTCAGGAGGCTTGGAGGGGTTTTATTAATAAATTTAAGCTTTTTATTCTTTTGTTTTTAATAAATATCTGATCAATAAACTTTTATCTTTCGAACCATATTGCATTTTTTTCATTTGGACCTTATCTCGGTTACCTTGTAACCAATATTACTCCACACATTACCGTAATCTAATCAGATAGGTTCAGACTCGCCCGACTCGACAACCCTGTCGCTACTCTCTTTGGAGCCTTAAGAGAGGCAGCTGCTACCGTGGTTGGTTGTTGTTGCCAAGATACGAATGGGTCTTGACCAAGCGGGGGAGCTTCCACTTCGGGCCGACATCGTCGCTTGGTTACTCATTTGTTTTGCCAATTTTCGTAGCACGGTGCTGTTCAGTTCGCTTCACTTCAGTTAGTAACGAACGTTCGCGCCATTCAGACGTATATGCCACGCCCCCGCGCCGCCCCCCTTTACACAAACAAAAAGCCTGGTGGGGAAAGCCACAAAAAAAATCGTAACTAGAGATTCCGAGATTCGAGCCGAACTTAAACGAAGCGAGTCGGGACGGGAACTCGAACACGGTTCAGACACGGCAATCAGAGAATCAGAGAATCGGAGAATCCGAGAATCAGAGAATCGGAAGTTGGTGCTTTGGAGTGGAGCAGCGTCGTCGTGACCGAGGTTTCTGCCCTCTTTCATTTATGGATAATATATAGCTCTATATATATTTTGAACAGAAAAATCCAAAACCCAAACTTGCGAAAGTGGAAAGTATCTGATGGATACTTTCCGTTTGGGGGAATTAATTAGACCAAAAATCCATGCAAAGCGCGCGTTTATTTTTTTGTTGTTTTGTCAATAATGCCAATAAGACTGTGGCCTAAACTGACAAACTATTAGCGGAAATGCAAAATAATAATAACAATACTACCAAAAAAAAAACAAAACAATGTTGTGTCAGTGCATTTGTGAACTGTGTCTGTGTTGCTCCAAAAAATAAAATTAAATAAAATAAATGTTAGCCAAAAAAAAAGCGTAGCTTAAAGCATATTATATATATTGGCCTAAACAACAGTGGCTTTTGGCTACCAAAACGCGCAGCAGAGCGTGAAGTGCTTGCCAAATGAATTTTCTATATAACAAATGCCGAAACTACCAAAAAATATATATACATATTATATATATAAATCGGTTACAAATTTAAACTGAAATATAAACTCGAAAAGTGCGGCTTGTGTGGGACTTTAGACCCTGGGGGTTTGCGTTAATTTCGGTTCCATTTCAACACCCATTGAATCACTAATTGGTAGACCCTAAGATAGCTTCAAATTCTCAATCATCTAAGACAAAATTTACCAAAATTAACACCCATTTGGAAACCCCAAACCCATCGGCTACTTAAACCGCATGAAGCTTAACTAAAGACGAACTAAAGACGGGCTAAAGACAAATTCCATTTTATATTAACCCTCTTGCTTAACCCTGTAGTTGTATGTCATCCCTCCCTCGCCCCTTTCTGGCCAAAACCCCCCCAAAAACAAGTAACTGAAAACGTGCTCGCAAATGCTCAACGTGACCCAAGCTCCTTTTTGGCCAATTCGCTTTGAGCCCTGAGATTAGGCCCTGTATATAGTATATCTTTCTCATTTAATGCTAATTCCCATTACGGATGTGTACTTACTATCTATATATCTAACCCACTATCGAATGCAGTCCTAACCCACGACCCATCGCCTGCTCTTTCGGGGGCAGATCGGCCCATGGAACTATGCTCGGATATATCATCGTCTTGTCGTCGCCCCAACTGCAAATACAACATCAGCTAATACTCCAAATACAAACCGATCATCATCTGAATACCTAACCTGCCTGTCTCAGCCTAAAAAAAGCGATTAATAAAATTGCATCTAACTTAAAAAAATTACTTGACCAAGTAGAGTGTGTGTGCCCGTGTGTGTGTTATGTCTGTAAATTTGGTTCGTTGTCTTTGCCCGTAATACACCACAAACACCACAAACACACAACACACCCTGCCTGAAGCTAACGATCATGCATAAACCAAAGCTAGCGAATGCTATAACCGCTGCTGCCATTGCCTCATCCATATCCACCAACAAAAACAACAACAACAGCCGCATCAGCAGCAGCAGCAACAGCAGCAACAGTAGTAGCAACAGCGGCATCAATATTGGCGGAAAGTCGAAGCGGGCACGTCAGTTCGATAAGCCCGGAGGAGGCATTCTCCGGCCGGACGACTCCGGCTTCGACCATCTCGACCTCGACCACTCGTCACTAATTGGAGATTCGATTGATTTAGAGCACTACATCAGCGCCATGGAGGCCCGACGGCATGACCAGGAACCGGATGTCTGGGCCCAGCTGCAGCAGAAGGAGTCGGACATCCTGCTGGCCGCCGAACTGGGCAAGGCCCTGCTGGAGAAGAACGAGGAGCTGGTCAAGCAGCAGGAGAAGCTAATCGAGGACTATTCATCCAAAATTGAGGTAAGTCACGGGATGAAATTATATATTATTTTTTTTTTTGGCGGCTATCAAGACTTGAACAAATAGATGGACTTATGGCAAGGGTATTATATTTCAATTAAAAGCTTATTACTTTTATATTTCATACACTTGAGTCCAACCCAGTCATTCGAGAGGTTTGTTACACCCCAACGCCCCACCAAATTGTTAAATTTAAATGTTTTAAATTCTTCTTTTAAAAGAAATTTCATTAAAATTCCTGCTCATTGGTTTTGTTTTATAAATGAACACAACTCTGCAATTATTTATAGCAAGAAAGAAAGGAAATTGATAAAATTGTATAATCTTAAACAACAAATAAATACTGTTTCTATAAAGACACAAAATTCTGTTTAATCATTTCATAATTTCGCCATTTATCAGGATTATACATATAATATATGAAGGTATTATCAAAGAAATCACAGAACCGATAAGGTAAACCTTTGATTTTTTTATTTAAAGAAAATGTTGGGCTATGTTAACAATACAATAATGATAAGGTCTTTGTTTGTGAAAAATACATAAACTTAAAGGTAAAAATATACAGAGTATATATCTGATATCGAATTGGCTATCAAAAATTCCACCTTTTAAAAATTCCACTGACTCACCCGATAGTTTTCCTTGATTAATGCCGACATGTGTGTTGCTACGTACATATGACCTCCTATAGGAGAAGCGTTGCTTTCATTCCCAGAGGAACTATTAAATAATATATACAGGATATTGATTTTTTTTCGACAAATACCACACCTGGCGATGCAGCTTTGAAAACTCTACTTTTCCACAACTGTCCACTGCAATTGCCACAAAAAAGGGGGGTATGTATATAGAGGGCATTAACTATTTAGACAAACAAAATGGAAAACAGAAAAACGGTCGAGACATGTCATTTTTCGTTGCGCAGTAAGCCAGGGAACTATATCTAGTATATCACGTAAGGCTATTGATTTTTTTAAGTTCCCTTTTAAAAACTATAGTTTCAAAAATTATGAAATACACAACCATTTCTTTCCCTATTTTAAATTATTATTATCAAGCACTTGGCTGATAAGACTGGAGAGAGAAAAAACAAAGTCTATGCATTACTTTTGAAAAACAGAAACCAAAGTTTATGTCTGCGCCTCGACCTTGAACCGCTCGAATGGCTGAGGTGGGCTGTGGTGGGTGGAGTGTAGTTCGTTCGCCTGTCACCTGTTCATACACACTACCACACACACCTGTGAGCAGGTATATGACAATAGAAATTGTTTCCGATAGGCAAACAACCCAATCGCTCCACCAAACTCTACCAGGGAAGTTCAAGCCACAGCTCAAGTTCGTGGCCGTTCATTAGCATATTACTGGCACGCCGATTCCGATATTCCCATCCCGGTTTCCCTTCCAATTTCCTTCCACCACCATAGTGATAGTTAGGCTAATGTACTTTTGTTGACCGAACCCAACCACCAGACCCATAGAACATTGTATTCTTATCAATTACGCCCCCGCCGACCGATTAATGGCATTTCAATGGACGGAACCAGGAAATGCTGGATGGTTTGGGAACACCACCTGACGGTGTCAGTAACCCAAACAGAGGACATGGCGATGCGTTGAACTTGAATATTGTCGTCGGCGCTCAAGCCCAGTGGGTTTTGGGCCATATTTACGTAGTTGGCTTAGTCACTCAAACTTGGCTGAAGGTGTGCAAGTATTTTCGTTTTGTTGCTTTTTTTAAAACACTGCATGACTTCATCTTCATTTCGAAATGAAAGTGCGAAGGCCAACTGCCACGCTCCGGGTATATCCTGCTAGCGGCACCCAATGATGTCATGGGGGATTCGATGTGATAATTTTAGCCAGCTGAATATTGTAATGAATAAATAAAATAATACAAGAGTATAGATAATACAAGAGTATGAAAAAGTCTTCTACGTTCTAGATTAGTCTTCTAAATTGCACACTATTCCAGACACAACACTACACTATTTCCAGATCGGATAAACGTTGGCAGAGCTATGGCTATGTGAAGGGGCGATTTTATAGGGATACCCCTTAAAAAATTTCGAAAAATTTTAAAATGATATTCAAGCAACATTTTAAATGGGGAATAGAGCTACTTGCAGCGCTGATCTCAGAATGGTATACTTATTCCAGATCGGATATATATCGGCAGAGCTATGGCTATCCGAAGGGGGCCAACTGGGGAAACATGGAAACCCCACTTTTTTATAGGGGTACCCCTTGAAAAATTTCGGAAAATTTTAAAATGATATTTAAGCAATATTTTAAATAAGGAATAGAGTTACTTGCAGCGCTGATCTCAGAATGGTATACTTTTTCCAGATCGGATATAAATTGGCAGAGCTATGGCTATCCGAAGGGGGCCAACTGGGGAAACATGGAAACCCCACTTTTTTAAAGTGGTACCCCTTGAAAAATTTCGGAAAATTTTAAAATGATATTTAAGCAATATTTTAAATAAGGAATAGAGTTACTTGCAGCGCTGATCTCAGAATGGTATACTTTTTCCAAATCGGATATAAATTGGCAGAGATATGGCTATCCGAAGGGGGCCAACTGGGGAAACATGGAAACCCCACTTTTTTATAGGGGTACCCCTTGAAAAATTTCGGAAAATTTTAAAATTATATTTAAGCAATATTTTAAATAAGGAATAGAGCTACTTGCAGCGCTGATCTCAGAATGGTACACTTTTTCCAGATCGGATATATATCGGCAGAGCTATGGCTATCCGAAGGGGACCAACTGGGGAAACATGGAAACCCCACTTTTTTATAGGGGTACCCCTTGAAAAATTTCGGAAAATTTTAAAATGATATTTAAGCAATATTTTAAATAAGGAATAGAGCTACTTGCAGCGCTGATCTCAGAATGGTACACTTTTTCCAAATCGGATATAAATTGGCAGAGATATGGCTATCCGAAGGGGGCCAACTGGGGAAACATGGAAACCCCACTTTTTTATAGGGGTACCCCTTGAAAAATTTCGGAAAATTTTAAAATTATATTTAAGCAATATTTTAAATAAGGAATAGAGCTACTTGCAGCGCTGATCTCAGAATGGTACACTTTTTCCAGATCGGATATATATCGGCAGAGCTATGGCTATCCGAAGGGGACCAACTGGAGAAACATGGAAACCCCACTTTTTTATAGGGGTACCCCTTGAAAAATTTCGGAAAATTTTAAAATGATATTTAAGCAATATTTTAAATAAGGAATAGAGCTACTTGCAGCGCTGATCTCAGAATGGTACACTTTTTCCAAATCGGATATAAATTGGCAGAGATATGGCTATCCGAAGGGGGCCAACTGGGGAAACATGGAAACCCCACTTTTTTATAGGGGTACCCCTTGAAAAATTTCGGAAAATTTTAAAATGATATTTAAGCAATATTTTAAATTAGGAATAGAGCTACTTGCAGCGCTGATCTCAGAGTGGTATACTTTTTTCCAGATCGGATATAAATTGGCAGAGCTATGGCTATCCGAGTATACTCAGAGTATACTTTTTCCAAATCGGATATAAATTGGCAGAGCTATGGCTATCTGAAGGGAGCCGAGTGGTGACATTTGGAAACCTCAATATTTCATAGGGGTACCCCTTGAAAATTTAAAAAAAAATCTAAAAAAAATCGGATTATAGATTTTGAAGCAGTTTGATGGAGAATCGATCTGGAAATAGTTTGAGGTATTTTACTTAATAATCGGATTATTAGTGGCAAAGATATGGACTCTGCTCTGAACCATAATTTCGCTTGTATGCTTTTCCCGATTTTAATCAAATTTTAAAGAAAAATAGATTTAAACAGGAACATAAAAACCAACGATAATTACGATTTATTCCCGGCTGTTCAGATCAACTTTTGCTTTTACATATTTAAGCGAAAACCATTTACAATTTGAAATCGAATTCATATGCCACCTCGAAAACCATTTACTTTATTACGCCAAGTCCAAGTCCAATTAAAAGCCAAAACTGAATTCCCATGTTCCATTTTCCATTAGTCATTAAATGAAAATGGCTTTGGAGTAATTAAATTGGGTCAGTTGAAAAGGTTAACCGAGCCCTGGGCGGTTGGCTCGGACACTGCCAATTGTCATTTAAATTTTGGTTTTTTGTTTGTTTGTTTAATTTTTTAGTCATGGTGATTGCCCAACTAGTTCTGCCGTGCGGCTACGGCATAAATCTCTTGATTTTTGTCACCTTGACGCTACCTTTGGAGTATCTTTATGTATATCAAGTGACGTGAAGCGTCTGCCAAAAGCCACCTCTTTTGGCCAAATTCACTTTTATTTGCGTGTTTTCAGTTTTGGCAATATGCAAAATTGTTGTTTCTGCGTATCTAATTAATTTCGTGGCTCAAAATGTCGTTTCGAGTGACCACTCAGCTCCCAGACCAGGCCCATCCTATTCTTTTCCAGAGCTCGACTACATACTATATATGGGACTGACGTAATTAGACGGCCCGAGCCGATTGTAGGTGTTTCGACCAAAGGCTATATATGTGGCTTAGTTGGTGTTTTAGCCGTTTGTTATTGCTTTGGTCCGAATCTGTTGGCTTTTTTTGCGGTCTGTTGAAGCGTGTGTGCCAATTTACGAGCATTGGCTTTTATTTTTAGCTCAAATTTTGTTTCTGCATTTACTTTTATATGCCCCATAATAATATTGTTCTGTGCTCAATTCTCAAATGCTAATGAGCAGGAGACCTTGGTCACCCAAAATGGTCATTTGAAGGGCTCTTACAGGTCCCTCAGTCGGTTTAGTTAAGTCTCCTTGGTGGGCGATAAAAAGATTTTGGCCAAAATACTGAACAGAAAAGTGAGTAACACCTGGGACATGGCATTTACAATTTATGGTATGTGGAAATACCTTTATTCTCAATATTTCCCATGCCAACTCCATTAATATCTAGTGCACAGACTATACCAAATAGTTGACCATTGTCTGAACTAATCAAAACGTGTTTGCTACGCCCAGATTCGGGTCCAAGCCAACTTTTCACAAAAAATAAAATAACTCTCGTCTGAGGAGAACAATTGAGTGAGTGGAAATCAATTGGTATCTGGCCGGGTATTGTAGTTGGCTGTAAGTCGCTCGTTTATCACGATCTGCTGGCAATTGTTGCTATTACTGGTTAGGAAATTTAAGCCCAGCTTTGGTCGCCAGCTTGGGACAATGAAGTGTTGCAAATGGCAGCCGAAAGTAAACTATATAATTTGAAAACGTAGGCGTCTTTAACGGTTAGGCATTTAAATAATTCAAATTGCTTTCAGTCTTTTTATTTTGTATCTTTAATTTATCGTATACCCCTTTGGCCTTATCGATAGTCTACGCCCCTGAATGAACGCTTTAATAACTTTTGTTGTTTGCTTTTTAGCCATTTCTGACATTGGCCAACTGGTTTCAGTAATTTATTTAAGCGCTCTTAGTAGAACGGCAAGCCACAAATGATGGCAATTCGTTCTTTGATCAATTACGATATTAAATTGAAACTTTCCGCTCTTTCCAGCCGATCAAAGAACACTAATGAAAAGGTAATTCCGTTTAAACGTTCTTTGATTGGCCTTGATTGTAAATGAATTCTATTCGAATTCGAAAACAGGATATGAGTAACTGAAGAAAATATAAGGTTTCGTTCTTAATGAAAGGAAGTTCCTCGAGGCATTTACAGATTACTTATAAGTGATGGAAATTTGCATAAATTCCTTACTGTTTTAAGTTCGCATAAGTTAGAGAAGAATCGAAGGTATTAATCATACATTTCTATATTTAAATATACTTATAAAAAGCATTATTTGAGTCTTTCTTCCGCCATTCGTTGGAGTCTCACGCCCACTATGCCCCTTCTAGCACTCAACTGACCATGCCAAGTGGGCGGATTTCTCAAAGCTCTCAAGACCAAGAACACTCAATTCCCATAATGGTTACCTCTCAATCCGAACACCTACTGGACACCTACTGTATCTAAGGTTAGATAACCAAAACGCGTTCTACATGCGAATGCGCACCAGGTGCCCAAAAATATAAAAGAACAAGAAAGGAAAGCTAACTTCGGGCGGAGCCGAAGTTTATATACCCTTGCAGTTGAGTTGCAGTCCGCTAGGTGGCGCCACGCATCTTATATTATTAGATATATAGCGGATCGTATATAGTCGGCCGATCCTTATGAAATTTGGCATATCGAATTATTTTGCCAAAAGAGGAATCCATTGAAACTCCCATCCTTCTAACTAGAAAAACAACGAAGTTATAGCATTTCCGATCAATCAGTTATATGACAGCTATAGGATATAGTTGGCCGATCCTTATGAAATTCGACAAATCAGATTGTTTTTCCCAAAATGAAATCTGTACCAAATCCCATCTTTCTAACTTAAAAAACAACAAAGTTATGCCAATTTCGATCGTTCTATGACAGCTATAGGATATAGTCGGCCGATCCTTATGAAATTTTGTACACAAGATATTTCGGTCAAATATAACATGTGTGGAAAGTCTCAACCCTCCAACTTAAAAAACACCAAAGTTATGGCATTTCCGATCAATCAGTTATATGGCAGCTATAGGATATAGTCGACCGATCCCGGCCGTTCCGACTTATATACTGCCTGCAAAGGAAAGAAGGATGTGTGCAAAGTTTCAACTCGATAGCTTTAAAACTGAGAGACTAGTTTGCGTAGAAACAGACAGACGGACAGACGGACCGACGGACAGACGGACAGACGGACAGACGGACATGCTCATATCGACTCAGGAGGTGATCCTGATCAAGAATATATATACTTTATAGGGTCGGAGATGTCTCCTTCACTGCGTTGCACACTTTTGACCAAAATTATAATACCCTCTGCAAGGGTATAAAAATACAAATTTTCGAAAATAAAACTCTCCTCACGTTCGCCAGACAACTTTTTTTTTCGTATATTTTGAGGTTTGGGGTGAAGTCATCAACACATTGTTGTTGTTCGAACGATTTATTGACGCTTTTTTTGCAAAAAAAAAATTAAATTTCAAAATCAACTAATTTGCATGCGAATAATACGGGTTTATAAACACACTTATGTATATACATATATATAGATCGTGTCCATCTTATTTACTGAACAAAACCAGTTTGATCTTCAACCACAAAAATTGCTTTATTTTTGTAAGCTTCTTTAACCCCTCGATGAGTCAGAAATCTGAGACTTAGACTGAGACTGAGTGGAGCTCATTTACCTGCTAAGTATTTAGTACTTCAAGTACCCCCTCTGAGGAAGTATGCAAATGTACCCTTAAACGAAAGAATTTTTGGTTTAATTTTTGGTTTGGTTTCTCGTGATTGGGGGTGAACTGAAAAAGGGGCGAATGGAGCCGGGGGTATACCCATAAATCTGAGGTTTGGCCCCCATTGAGGTGGGAAATTGAGGTCGTTCGACATAGTTCGCCACGATTATTATTGGACATTAGTCGTCAGCGTCACCCTATTCGCATTCGCATTGGCTCTTTTCCAGTAATAGCATTTCTTTAGTCATGTTCCGCCATGGATGGGCCTGAAAACTGTCATGGTGAGTGCTTTGTTTTCCTCTCTCCACCTCTTTTTCTTTAACATGTCAAGTTACTTTCCTTATGGCAGCTCTACTCGTTTTTCGTGTCATCGGGAAAAACTTTTAGTTTTTAATGCGGATTTTCCGGGGGCGGCAGAGGTGGTCTTTTGATTTTCCAGCTCTTCCCGGTAATGAGCTTTATGACAATTCCAGAAAGCGAAAGGATCTTAAGTGGGTCTTGAACTGTTCCTTATTTTTCTAAGAATTTAAAAAAAAATCTTAAGATGTTCTAAATGATTTTAAATCTTAGTTCATTGTTTCAAAAATATTCTGTAAATAAGACATGGCCAAGATGGTCTAGAGGTTAGAGTATTGGCTTTAAAACTTTGGTTTAGAGACTTGGGGTGGAGGGTTCGACTCCCCCGAAAGGAACATATTTTTAAAATATATTCTTTAGTATTTTTCATTATTTTTTAGAAGCTTTTCTTTCCTTAATTTTACTTACATATTTAATTGGATTGGAACAATCCATATTCTATTGTATAATCTTTAACATTAATTTAACTTCCTTGGCTTATAAAAATAAATGTTAAGCCTCTTAGCTTATATTGCAGATCTATATCTCTAGATCTACATCTATATATAGCTTATATAGATGTTACAGGCTGCCACCCGAACCACATAGCCCTTGGACTGAAGGCTTGTGAGTTCGATCCCGCCTTGGGGCAATGGATAAAGAAGTTGAACCGACTATATTCTTCCTATAATCCCAGGCACACTCTTGTGGTACAGCAAGAGTTGGAAAACTATGAATACTGGTTTCTCCGATATATAAAAAGTGCTAAAAAAAATTAACAAAAAAATTGTAAAACTATGTGAAATCAATAAAAAAATATAAACAAATTTTTGTCATACAATTTATTTATATTTTTTGAGGTAGGAAGTATATTTATATTAATAAAGGAGAAGGGGCGGCGGCCTTCAACCCGATTCACGATCAACTAACTGTGGCAGTAATCATGAATCCGTTTCCATGTTGGCCAATAATGGCCAGGAAGCAAAGACCGTGGTGCAAATTATAGTCTGATATTGATTTAAGCTTTACATAATCGTTCCGCTCTGTCCTGGCCATCATCATCATTAATTGCGGCAAAGTCCGTGAGCCAACTGTACCGCCTCACTGTCAAAGTCTATTGATGTGCAAATTACGGCCAACAACTGAAAATTAATAACTGGAGGGAAATTAATTTATCTCGTAGCGTCGCGAGACAACTAAATTGCGATTATAAGCCACGGTAAACCCGGCTTTGACTTTGGTTAGAGTTTTCGGAGCAAGATAGTGCCTAGTCTGTGACCTGAAGATCCGACTCCGAAGACTCCCAAGACTCTCGAGATTGAAACCATTGTTGTTGTCACATCTTTACCTGTGTACCTACAATGTTGCATGTGTATAATATTATAAAAAAAATTATTTTTTACCTTCTCTCCTACACATATTCAGAGGCATATACGTATGTTTTTAATGAATAGCAGAAGGTGAAAGCATTTTCACTTTCCAAAAAGCAATTTTTGGTGTCAAAGCGATGCTTGGGAACAATAGAAGTCTGACTATCATGGGCCACACGAAAAAATTACATATTTTGATAGAAAATCAATGTTTCATTTTTATCAGATAGGTGAGGAGAACTTATCCAATACTCGAAAGCCCCAAAACATGCCCTTTTGCTTGCCAGCTGACTCATTGACAATTAATTAACAATATCTCCCTGAACTCGAGCTCACTCCCCACCCTGTCATATATCTGCTATATACGTACATGGCTAATTGGCCAGCTTTCATTGCAATAATAAATACACACACATATATATTTATATATATATATTTTTTTTGTGTGACTAAGAGCCGAGCCATTGAATCGGCCAATTGGCAAATTTCAAATTCCAATACAAATGCAAATAAATATGTATACAAATAGCATTCATATGTATATATGGCCATCGAACGTTAGCATGATGACAATAATAGACGATTTCACAAAATACGATATAGCCGCCAAACCCCCAGACCAGAGAAGCCAAAGCCAAAGGCCAAAAAGCCTCTGGGCTAAACTTTTTCAGAGACTCACGCAAATCAGATAACGAATTCGAGTGTCAAGCCAAGTGGCATAAACAATGTGCCTCATCTTGTAACTATGTATGGGTGTTGTAAGGACCAGAAAGGGGGCCAGGACTTGTGCCAATGACAGTAATTTATGCACCGAACGTTCAATTCAAATGACTAAACCATAACTGGGGTGGGAGATCTGTTAATTGCGAAACTGTCGGATATATCTGATATGGATGTGTTATAATACCAAAACTTATTTCTTGATTAGATTGGAATACATTTGTGGGATACATACATACTTTATATTTAATATTAAACTTATCTATTAACATCATTAACAAATCTTAAACAGAAATCAGATATACATAAATGGCTTGTAAGCTTCGACTTACAAGGTCAGCATTGGCAGCCACTATTAAAGGTTTTAATTTAAAACACGAATTTAATGGCCAATTATCATGTCATCACTCCTCAAACCCGAGCCAAAAGGTAACTCCAAATGTATCTAGCGGACATGTATTGTATCTCATGGATGTATTACAAAATCGAATTAAAATTACTTGAGCATCCGCACAAATCGAATTCGTCTTATTTGGGGAATGACTCAGATTGGGGCTCACAACCAAAAAAAAAAGAGAAACATAAACACAAGTCGTAAGATTGCTCTACTAGACATCAGCAACAACAATCAGATACAGATACAGATACAGCTAGAAACAAAGATACAGATACTTTTGCAGAAAGAAAATCAAAGGGGTTTCTTGGAGGGGGAGGAGCAGAAATAGAAATAGAAAAGCTTTAAGCCGTAATCGAAACAGTTTTTGTGTGTAAGGTGTATGTGTGTGTGCCAATGTTGGTGTTATGTAACGGCTCTTTCGTCTAACAGGCCTTATTTTTGCGAATTTGTATCTTTTTTCAGAGTATCTGCTAATTTTTAAGGGGGATTTTTAGAGTACTCTACCATGAGGTTTTTTTGAGAAAAGGTTTTATAGGTTAGGTAAGGTTTAAAGGGTTAAAGGAAAAATATAAAAAGATACTTTTCACAGATAGATCATTAAATACCATTTAGATTGAAATTCTACATATTTTTTAATATGATTTCTTTAGATGATGTTTAGATAGATGTCTTAGATAAATGTTTCACAGACTTATTTTTGGTATTTTTAATAGTTCATTTATTGAAAGAGTTCTTGAAAAATATTTTTAAATTAAAAATAAATAAAAGACAAAGAAATCTCGGCCAAAAGCAAGTCTCTTGTTTAAAATACCCCCGATTTGGTAGAGCATCGCCGTTTCTGTTTTTGACTTGCACCTTGCAATGCTTTTGCAATTAGCGCTCGACTCGCTTCTTTCCGCCATTGTTTGCGTAAATGTTTCACCTACAAAACTCAGGTGCCCAGGTGAGTTTCTGCTGCAGACACACAAACACACATACAGTATATCAGTAAGTGAGTCCCAGGAAACCATTTAGCATTGCAGCCTGAGAACTAAGTCGCTTGTCACTTTGTCTTGTTGCACTCCAATTTGGCTTTAACCGGGTAAAAGGTGGCAGCTCCCCATGTTATTGCCGCCTTTTTCTCCGTCGTCTGATGACACTGCCACTTTTACACTATCATGTTAGCTCAGTAGTTTGAATTATGGACAGATTGCCACATTCATTTCTTCAACTGTAATTGGAGCTTTGGGTCTCTTTCCCTGGAGTGAAGTTTTTAAAGTGTCGGCTGAAAGGCTGACAAAAAATTGCACCATAAAGTTGGTTTTTAATGGAGAAGACCCTCTAAAAAGAAAACGTTTATCCAGCCTGGGAAATGCGGAAAATAGTTTGAGACAATTGGCACAGAAGACAGGTGTCTTATCATCAAAAAGATTACTCTTCTCCGGAAAGTAGGAAGACTATCCAACATAAATCACTGACAAAACTCCCTTAGCTCCCTGATAAATTAATCAATATTTACTTGCGAAATAAGCTCAGTTACCAACAACAAACTTTGCCATAGCTACCACAAAACTAAACCAAAAAAGCCAAGAAAAAATATTTATTTATTTGTATTTATGACGAACAAAACATAAACAAAGAAAGAGTAATAAAACATGTCTTCGCCGTACATAATTGGGCCATAAATTTAAAGATTTTCCTTCAGTGCTAAACAAGCGGAATTATATGGAAATAATCTTTGGCAAATGTTCGGGCCATTGTTCTTGGTCTGAGCTCATCATCAACAGTAGCCGGACTAGCCGGGGAGTCGTAATCTTAAATCTTCAACTAGTTACCCTCGGCGAGGCACTCATCATGGCGTATACTTAATTTTTCTGTGGCCCTGAGATGACCGCTTCGATGGTTTCAACTTCTTTTCTGGCTTCAAGTAGATTTTTGTTTCTTTTTTTTTAGCATTTTCTGTGTCATAGTATTATTTTCGTATGTTTCTTTCTTGTTAACAATGCCCCCCTGCCTGCAAGATTAATGACATTTTCAAAAAAAGAAACATCTGTCATACAACTAGGAAGTAGGCATCTTCGTTTATTTTTAAACGTTTCATTTTTGGCATTTATTGACTCTCCCATTTATTGAATGTAACTTTCACACATTTCACTCCGTTGGCTTAAAAGTGTTAATTTTATCTTGTTGGTCAAGGAGTGTCTTTTGGCCAATTTACATCCAAATCGGAAGCTGTCGGAGCTCCTATATCATTTCCCCTTTTGCGGTTAACGAGGAAATGCAAAGCACGTGCTAATTTCATTCACAACTATTACTGACATAAATTAATTATTAATTATAAAGTATTTAAAGAAGAAGATTTTTTTGGTCATTGAATAATACGATTTTTTATATTTTGTTTTAACAACTGTTTAAATAAAACTTCTCCTTTGTCTGACTTGGGGGTTCATTTACTCGGGCACTTGTGCCGCAATGATAATTGTTTTTATATAGCCATGTACTTTTTTATACATTTTCGGTTAATACTTTTTTCGCAATCTGTTTTGGCCAAGTCCGCGTCATTAGCAGAGGCAGCATAATTAAAAAACTCTTAGCCGACAGAGCTCTCTAGACAAAAGAATTGTTATTGAAAAACAAGAGACTTAAAATTGTGTAAACACCTCGAGAACACCTAGAGAACAAATGAAAAACACCAGTTGTATATTATTTTGAAATATTTAATGAGTTGGTTAGAATGACTGTGGCATTATAAATATTTTTATGGTTTTTTTTAACTATTTGTTTTGAAGGATAGGTGTTTTTTTTAACAAGGAGTTTAAATACATTAGTTTTTAAAGTTTATAAATGGAAGGCAACTAGTTGCTTTGAGTTTTATTTGAAGAGAAATCATAGCATAAGAAATACATTATATCTTTCTCAAAAAAAAGCCTAAATTTGTTAGCTGTTTTATAGAAATTTTATATCCAACGGTGACTAATTGTTAAAGCCTCTTCTTTCAGATCCAAGCCCTTGCTGGCCATTTCTTTTTTATTTTTGTTTAGTTTGTTGACTCCAAGTAGTTTGTTGGCCAAGAGCCGAAAAGTAAATGAGACCCACGCGCTGTCATAGCCAAAAATAATGAAAGAAATGTGGCCCAAACGTAATCCTACCCCCTTTCCCCCGGCAGCCACCTTTCGTTTCAGCCTGCCCCATTTCATCGTCTCAGATGTGTGCGCATGCGCAGTGGGCGTCACATTTTGCCGTAAGTATTTATGGCCTAATAATTTTTGACTTGCTTTTCGGTGGCAAGCACTATCTGATCTAGAAGTCAGTTAATTTTCGGTGCATTTCTCTAACTGCTTACCTCATTCCATGTGCAGAACTTTGTGTCATTCCGCCGGCAATCAGAAAATTCTTTATCAGCCAGCAGGTGATAAGTTTCCACTTCATTTTGGCCATGTTTCGCGTGTGGCCGAGATAAGATAAAAGCCAAAAGCGGAGACAACTGCACCGATTTCATTTCTCCCATGAATCACCACAGTTTTGGGGAATATTTTGTAAACAAGCCTCACCCACGCTTACTTTTACTTTGTATTTATCTGTCTGAAGAGCCGCTAATTAATCATAATTACCGTTTCCGACTTTTCTTCCATTTCGAGTTTAAAGCGCCGCCGAAAATTGCGACATTGAAAGTTTGTGGAAATCAAAATAAACCCACAAAAATAGCAATCACCTGAGGGGTCTGCACATCACCCCCTCATCACATAAAATTCACCAAAAATTTCAGTTTAATTAGTTTCTGTCTTCGAGGCATCCAAAATTCAAGTCAAACACATAAATAAATATTAGCTTGCCCAATGTTTTCACAATTTTCCCAACAATGGCTCGGAGAGGAGAGTCTGGAAATCGGCATGAAAAATTGTCAATGCCAGGCACTTGAAATTAAAGTGAATGAGTGATGATATCTGGGCTAGATATTTGCAATTCAAGAGGTACCTTACCGGGAATGAACTTCCAAAATTACAAAAAAATGGAGCATGAAATAGGTAATGAAATTAGGGTTATAATATAAAAAGCAAGTAATAATTATTAGGTGTCAAAATACCATGGATAATCCTCTGATTGGTTCCATGAAATAATTTATTGAAGATCTTAATATTAATATATCATATTTTTGGCCAAGGTAGCAATTAAAATCATGAATTTCCTAAGAAATATCCTGAGAGCGACCTTTAATCTATTTTTAATAATATTGTTCACTCATTGTATTGGTTCATCATTTTACTTTTCGATGAAGACAATTGTGTGAGGCAATAATCTGCAACTAAATCCCCCAATTGTTGTCATCCACTGCAACTCACCATGACCAAGTTGGCAGAGGTCTGGGGCCCGGTGGTTTACACTCATCTACTCGTACTCCCTACCCTCCCTTCCAAGGGCAACCGAAATTGCATTGCCTTCCGACCAAAACCAAACCAAAGCAAACCGAACAATGGCAATCTGCCATTTTGCCTCATTGTGGTATTATTTTTATTATTATACTTATTAGCTGTTGGTTGCTTCTTTTTTTTTTGTTAGCGGCTAAATCTGAAAGGCCTGGAGTCAGTCAAGTCAGCCAGTCAACTGTGGAGGAGGCCTGAAGAGCGGCCACGCCCACCGTGCGACTGCGGCATGACCTTAGGCGCATAAACAAACTTTTGGCGCAAGCCCCAAAACCCCTACCTCTTTGGACTTGGTCTATAACTTTTTATGACTTCAAAGTTGAAAATCAGTTTATTGCCTGTCTTGGGCCATAAAACGGGGTTGGGGGTCAATGCTGCATTTTGGTGCATTGTCAACGAGTGAGGAATATAAAAATATTTTTTAATAAAACACATAGTTATGATTTTTATAGGTAAGATTCTGGGAACTATGGAATAAGGTTTTAATTTGGGGTTTTTGTTTTAGGTTTAGGAAATATATATTTTATATAAATTTTTCTTCAAAGACATATTATTTCTACTACCAACATTAGTATATTTTTTCTTATTTTTTCTTTTTTAAAAAAGGTTCATAAATAGGGTTCTTCAAAAAAGAATTACTTTTAAAATAAAATATCTCCCAATATATCCTCTAAAAATCTCCAGAAACCCTTACTCTCTTTAAGAAATCCATAAAATTTTTGTAAGTGCACTTTAATAGCCTCCTTGAAAGCCTCCTTGTGTGTTTGACAATTGAATTGCAAACTGGCCAGCAGAGATTTGTAAGCCAATTGATTTATGGCCGATGTGCAATTCCACTGCACAGTGGAGCAATTCTGGCTAATTGCTGAGTTTCACACTCCACTCCAAATGGCTGATCTCGCTTCTTGGCCAACAAAAGGCTAAAATCAGACTGTAAATTGGTCGAAGAGAGAGGGGACACCTTTTTCACAAGACTTCCCCTATGTTATCAACGATCGTTAATCGGTTTTCATTTAAATGAGCTGAAATTAGTCAAAATGCCTGGATGGCTAAACGTGCAATTTGCATAATTTGTGCGCTACATTTCGTAGTGCATGGCAATAAAATGCATTATGGCATTTGCATTTGCATTTGCAATTATGTGCGAGTGCTGCTAATTAAATCGTAATTGTGGAAAAGTCTTGTGAAAACGGAAAGTTTTTGCAGTTTTCCTGGCGGCCGGACTACTTTTCCATCCGCACCACCCTCTCAGTCTCAGACAGCGAGATCTCTCTGGGCTTTCTTAATGATTTGCTGTTCAACGAAGTGAGGTTGATTTATCTATGAACCGGGCTAAAATACGCACAGCGAAGAAAAATTCATGGCAAGGCATGTGGAAAATGGCCAGGCATTTGGTAATGTTGCATCTATGCTGTTACCAATGCTGTTTGGGCCATTGACTCACAGTTAGCCCAAAAGATCCAATCCCAACCTATCCGATCGGATCCAAGCTGAGCTCATCCACCGCCTGAGTCATTGCAATGTTTAGCAATTTAAATGCTTTAAGCCAGCCAGCCGAAGGTTTATTAATACCCGCTGAAGTAATTCCCATTCATTTGACATTCGGAACTGCAGCTTACCTGCCAAGTTGCATCCACAAGAATAGAGCCTTGTCAACTCATCGCTTTGGTAAAAAACAAAATGCAACAAAAAAAAAAAAAATAAAAACTCATTCAAGCGAATCACCCCTTTTGGCCCCAAACCGCCCCTTCTTCTGGCACGTATCTATCCTACGTATCTAGCGTGACTTTGCTGGCAATTTAGTTAATTATTTTAAAGCAATTATCGAATGCATTTTTAGAGCTTTGGCGGCGGCATGCCGCTTTCAACACTCAACGACTCATCAGTAATGTTATTGGACTCGATGACGGCCCATCATGAGTGTCTCTTAAGGGCCTGAAAAAGACATGATTTACCAATCCAAAAATTAGCAACCCCAAACCTGATTGTTAAGTGCAAATACTCAGTCATCTATCTCATTGTTTAAGTTATTGAAAGCCTATGGTAATGGGGTTTTTGTAAGTAGGATTTAAAAAAAGTAGGAGCTATAATTTTTCAGCTTATGCCTTAAAGTACAGATTATTAAAAGAACTATAATAGGCAATGTCTTTAAAAGGTTTCCAAGGTTTATTTCAACTTACATCTGTGGATTAAAAGTAGGATATAGTTTCAGAAGGGCTTAGAGAAATAAAGCTAATAGTATTATTAGTTTATATTTATCTATCTATATATACAAATCTATATCTATAGGAATCTATAGTTTATATAATTCATCCCTAAAATTCCATTATTTTTTAAGCAACTCCCCATAACGGACAGAGTCCTCTCATGTTAAGTTTCAAGTGTGAAATTAAACAAACCGCCAACACTTCACATCGAGCACAAATAAATTTTCCCCATTTACCTGAATCGCTGTAACCAATAATAGACCGTTGGAGGGGAGATTGAGAGGTATTTGCATAAGTGCACACTTTTGCCCGCAAGTACTTGTGGCCCATTCATTGATGAGTCATTGGCAGCGCACCTGTCGCTTGCTACCTCTGGCTTGTTGCTACCTCTTCTATATACTATTTTTGTGTTGTTTTTGTGTCGCTAAGCGTGTCAATTGCTTCGACATTTCCTGCACAAAATTTCGCTGCACAAATATTTATAATTTTCATAGCTCGAAAATGGCGACGAATCGACAACAATTTCGAGTGAGCGCCGCTTTAGTTGGAAAGTGGGTCGAGTTACGTCGCATTTGAATAAGACAAGCAGCAGCAGCAGCAGCCGTATATTGGTGGCAACAAAAAGAAATAAAAATACCTGGCAACATGTTGCCGGTGTTGCAGAGGGGCGTGTTTGTTTACCTGTGCTGCGAGATATCCCATTTCAGGTGATCATGCAATGCAATTAGCTTTGGATGAAAAAGAGATCCGAAATACAAATACGTAATAAAATTAACGCAAAAAACAAAACTGCTGGCATGACCATCATGAAATTTGAGGCTGATTTTGTTTGTTGAGTGTTGCGTCTTCAGTTTTCCTACAATTAAAGCCTGCCACATGATTTTACTTTTGAATATGTGAACTCATTTTTTCTTTTTTGTGACGGCTGCTGTGGTGGCTGTGGTGCACATAGAAAAATTTTGGAGTTTTTATACAATTTTTGAAAAGAAATCTATTCGACAGAAGGCAGTTTTCATTTTGAATTTTCTGGTACACTTTTCCATCATTTATTGGGAATATTGTTTATACTTTTAAATACGATGGCCCTTTTATTTGAAACACTTTTCCCTAAAATACAGAACAATATAATAGAAACTACATTAAGAGCTATAAGATTAACGTTAAATGACTTTTGAAAGGGACGACAGGGCGTATGCGCTATTTTGGACGAAACCTGCAATAATTTTGCATCCTTCAAAGTTGAAATTTATCCATATAGGGCGTAAAATTATTAAAATGATATTAAAGAGCTTTAATTTAACATTTCACAAAAACTAAAAACAGTACTTATTGATTTTTTAAAATATATTTAAAAGAAAATATTTTTGATTGTGATTTTCATCAAATCCCTTACAATAGAAATACTAGGTTTGTGTAAAAAATAAAAAAATATATCTAACTTAAAAAACAGAAAAACAATAAGCTATATCGCAAAATATAATAACCTACTTATCTGATTCAAAATACACAAAATTAATGAAATTTTTTGCCATGTATTGCTGATTTGGTGGCAACTTCCGCTGTTGGTGTTGCTGTTGGTGGTGCTAGTGGCTTGTGGCTCTTTGTGGTGGTTGTGGTGCTACTGCTGCTGCTGCTGGCTGCCATCATCAACACATTTCATTGAGCGTGAAATAGAAACAGAGAAAGTACCATATGTACAATCATTTTATTTCTGTTTTGTTTTTTATTTTTTATATACATATATAATTTTTTTGTTTTTTCATTTCCATCTCTGGCTGCGCAGTCTCCCCAGACTCAAAAGTCTGTCTCTGATTGCAATTGTATGTTTTGTTATTAAAGTTTTCCATTGTTGCTAGTTGCAGCAGTTTTCCTATTTTTTTCCTTATTTTTTTCTGTTTGGTGCTTTGGTAGTGCAGCGACAACGACTTTGTGGTTTTTTCGGCATCGTTGGCGTCTTTTGCATTTTATGCAAATTACCAGTAAAATTATTTAAGCTTTTCATTTACAGTTTTGTCGCTCCAATTTATTGGGCTGTTGTTTATTTCTTCTGGCGGTTTCTTCTGCACTTCCACTTGTTTTGCTGATAGGCCGAAACAATCGCGTTGACTTCTCAGATTTATTGCCAACTCGTGATTTTCTCTAGCTCATTATACGTGGTCGCATTAGCTTTTCCGCCTTCCGATAAACCTACAAGAGAAAAAAAAAATAGAAAAAAGAAGCTGCATTGGTTACAAGGCTGGCTTAGAGGTTCTATCGGAGGGGATTTTATTATTTGGCAGGCCTTTTTATTTTTTGCTGTACATATAGTGCTAGCCAGTGTTTGTCGATTGAAGGTCCAATTATCGATTAAACTTTGCATGCAATTTTCAATGTCTCCGCAAGCCTTGATCCAAAAAGGTCGGGCCACAAAAACACAAATAGCCCCCAGCCAGTAGTGGGGGCTTACTCATACCTGGCGAAGACTGACAGACACACGCCTGTCAATTATGCAAATTAATTGCTGCCGTTTCTCGTGCCAATACCTCTCGGATTGGTAGTCGAAAGCCGGGCTTAGATCACTTTTTAAACAGGATCTATAAATCTTAAAGAGTTTTGGGGGGATTGTGAGGTGTAATAAATCACGAAGAAGACAGATATGATATAATATATAGCTAGAGAGCTAACTAAAGATTGGAAAATATTATGATTTTTTAAGAATGAAGATAATGATATACTTTAAAAGTATAGATTAGAAAGATCTTAAGACTTAAAAATTATTTCTTAAATTCTCTAAAAGAATCAGAGAAAAAAAGCTTTGTAATCTCATGAAATACCTTTGAAAACTTCTTTAAAATAATTACTTAATCAATTTCCATGTTCATAAAAACCATAAAAGCCTCATAAATCAGCTGAATATTTGCAACCCAAATTAAAATCAAATAATTCAAAAAATTGACTGAAAACTCTCCAGCAACTGAAAACTCTTCAGACTGATGCGCTTTTAATTTTCGTATTTTTTTCGCCAGCCATTTGTCTGCAAACCGCATCTTGGCACAGA
Organism: Drosophila ananassae; assembly: GCF_017639315.1. Classification (NCBI taxonomy): domain Eukaryota; kingdom Metazoa; phylum Arthropoda; class Insecta; order Diptera; family Drosophilidae; genus Drosophila; species Drosophila ananassae. The sequence continues at coordinate 15,035,894 of NC_057928.1, forward strand.
AAAGTGAAAATTCAATTGCATTTTAATTTGAATAATGGGAATTTGTTTCTTTTGATGGCTGAGTCTGCCTCTGAGTTGGTGTCAAAAGTCGTTGGCATTGTTTTTTTCTCTTTTTTTGTGGCTGGGAGTCTTTTGGCCGCCAGCACAGTGGGCCAAATCGGTGCAAAAAAACAAACAGCGAGTGAGAGGGAGTTTTCGGCCAACCTGCAGCCAATTGAAAATGCAAATAACTAAACAATTAGCCGTTCCGAGAGCTGAGAGCCAAGTTAACCTTGCGGTTTGCCTGCCAACTACATTGTTGCTGTTGCACATTGTTTGGCTTTACTTTCATTGTCTTGAGTGCCGTATAATTGACAACACGTCATAGAACAAACAATACACTGCCGGCACAGCACACTCATAATTAACTTTCCATTTTCCACCTTTATCGTTGTGCAGAAACTCGAGCAGGAGAAGCATGTGCTGCGCCAGAAACTGGCCATCGCCGAGGACGAGAGCGATCAGCGTGTCCTCGAGCTGCAATCGGATCTCAATGAGCTCAAGGAGAAGCTGCAGACCCAGGACACGGCCATCCGGCAGGCGGAGAAGGAGAAGACCATCCTCATCGATGAGCTGCAGCACCAGAACACACGGCTCACCGAGCAAATCCAGGAGGCCCATGCCACGGAGCTCAAGCTCAGCGCACAGATCCAGGAGCTGAAGGACCAATACCACTACAGAAACAGCAGTCTACAGGTGGGATTTCTTATCTATTATCCTGGCAGTTATCTCAATATCCAGTTGAATCCTCTCCAGGAACACGTCAACAGTCTGGAGTCCATCAAGACAGAGCTCAATCTCACCACGGGCAAAAGGCAGGAGCTGGAGCGTCGGCTGCAGCATGCCCAGGAGGAGAAGGAGAGTCTGACCTCCTCCCTGGAGGAAGCCTCCGACCGAATCCACATGCTGGAGCGCCATGCCCGCGAGCAGGAAACAAAACTAGAGGTAAATTATAAAGAAATCTATTAAATTATTCTTAGAACCGTAGTGGAGAAATGGCAAGAGGAGAAAATCAGAATTGTCTTTATCACGTCGCGACATCGAAATCGTGATTTAGAAACCAAATGGAGATTATTTATGGGTTTCGCTAAAAAAAGGCAACTGCGCAGTTTTTCGAGTGCCGCTCCCCAGGTCTATGTAGTATATCTCCCCGGCAACAACTTTCTTTTTGCTCCATTTGGAGCAAAGATTAAACTCCAAACCAAAAATATTTATGGACTTGGATTCGCCAAAGATAATAAAAAATAAACTACAAAAAAAATGAAATCTAATCAACAATATACGTTAAAAATTAAACATCTGCAGAGATTTTAAAAAAGAGATTTTTTGAAAACTAATCGTGTAATTTAATAAATTAATTTCTCAAATTCACAGACCACCTTACAGGCATTGGAACGCTCTCAGCGGGAAAATAATGTACTCAGTGAACGATTGGGTGCCGTAAGTTAAATTTTTAATTTAAAATATTATTTCAATAACTAACCAAATCATCTAACGCCTCACAAGGACTACTAATTGGGTTTAATACGAAAATTAATCAATATTTTCTTCCAAAATCAACTTAGTCTTTCCCCAAACATCAAAAATTCCAAGCCCAGATTCAGGAACTAATAATTTATCTTTGAATCCCTACCTGCAGGACACCAACTCGAGCACTCCGGGCAAAAAGAGTCTGCAGTTCGAAATGGAATGCGACGAGGATGATGGCAGCTATACGGAGACGGGGAAGCCCAACCACATGTGGATAGAGGCTAGGTCCGTCTACATTCAGCTCAAGTCCCTGGTAGACTCCTTGAAAGTTAGCCATGACGATGACTCAGGTTGGTGTTATAAAATATTATAAATACAATATAAATCCATTAATTAATAATACTTTCAGGTCTCAACTCGGACATATCCCTTGAACTGGAGTCGATGGACAACACTATTTCGAGCTCGGAGCGCAATGAGGACGGTCATCCGGCCATTGAGTTCCGCCAGGGCATGCTCTCGTCCATGTCCGACGAGCTGACCAGGCTGCTGCTCAACCTGGACGCCGGAAACTTCAAGAAGATGCTCGACCAGACCCGCAACCTTGTCCTGGAGCAGGAGGATGAGATCAAACGCAGCCACCAGCTCATTCAGCAACTGGAGGCGAAGGTAACAGTGACGGATGTGGAGCTGCAGAACGTAAAGGAGGAGCGGGACCAGGCCCGGGGCGATCTGGAGGACAACACCGACCGGGATGAGCTGCTGTCCAAGGCGCAGACGGAGCGGGATGCGGCCAACGAGCGCCGCACCAAAGCGGAGGTGGAGCTGGCCAAAACGCGGGTGGAGCTGATGCAGGCCAACAGCCAGTTGCTGGAGTCGATTCAGCAGAAGGTGGAACTGTCGCAGCAGCTGGAGCAGTGGCAGATGGACATGCAGGAGCTGATCGACGAGCAGATGCGCTCCAAGCTGATCAACAACCGGCGAGCCCTGGCCACCGAGTCGACCAACCCTCCGCCCAGCAGTGCCGCCGCCAATCTGGCCAAGCGCGTCTCCAGCTACAAGCTCTGGAGCTTATTTCAGCGGTAATTGGACGAACCTGACACCGCGCTGGAAGGTGTACGCCACCCTCCTGTTCTTGATGTAGGAAAGGGAAGCTACAATACGAGTATATATTTTTAATATTTATACACCCAGACACACACAAACACAAAAAATCAGCGAGAGCCTAGGCTAAGGATTGTACTTAATTGTTATTTGTATACTGAAGCATCGCCCTTATTCTGTTCGTAGTGAAATCTATCTAATTACGCTTTATTAATTTTAAACACTTACCGCATATTCGATATGATTATTGTACCTATTGTAATTAATGTATCTGTAACCGTACTTGTACCTATTTTTAAACACAAATTTTCTAAGATCGCGGTTATGCCCCTTAAACATATATTTCTAATTTAAGTTTGTCTAAAATTTTCTCTTCACATCCCTCTATGGACTCGATAAGTAACCAGAAATCAGTCGAGAAATCAGACTAGTTACTTATTGTGTCCGTTTTGGATAATAATTGTTAATTGATAATTAAAAAAACAAAAAAATATAAACATATCGCGCCTTTTTGTTGGCGGCTTCAAAAGCCTCCACTTCTCGTAAAAAAAAACTGTTGCGATTCATCAAAATCAAAATCAAAATGAAAATAAAAATCAAAATCTGTACGTAAGCAAGTGTAATGTTTAAGCAAAGCATTTATGTTATAGAAAATAAAAAAAAAGATATATATTTCATCATGCTGGCAATCGAAAGGAGCGCAGCATATGTTGGAAACTGTGCAACAGACAAAACTTGCCTTAATGAACGGACAATGAAATTTTAGATTGTTTAAACAACATAACATACCAATAAAATATTAAAAACTTCACACATGACTTCTGGGTAAAATTATTCATATTAAAATTTATAAAACATTTCAAATATTTCGAACTATATGAGCGTTAAGAACTTTTTCTTACTTTTAACTTATGAATTAAGTAATTATTAGATCTTGACAATAATAGATACAGTTGCGTTATAGTTTAAGAAATCGTTAAGATGTTCCCCTCTTCAGGTTGTGCACTCTGACGTGCTTTTTGTAGCTCTTCAGGGAGAAGAATCCCTCCGGGCAGTGCGGACACGGGTGTGGTCGAATCTTATGAGTGGACATATGTTTGTCGTAGGTCTTTTTCAAAGCAAACCTCACTTCACAGTGCGTGCATTGGTATGTCTGCTTTGGTTGCGCCGTTTTGTGCGTCTTTTGGTGGCTTTTTAGGCCGTGATTTGTGTCGAAACCTTTCGGGCACTCCGGGCACATGAACTCACGTACGCGGTTGCCCTCGTGCCAAAGGATGTGCTTCACCAGGGACTGGCTAGCGGCAAAGGATTTTTCACACTGAGTGCATTTATACGGTTTCTCTCCGGTGTGGACCCGCATATGATTCTTAAGATGATGAGCGTGCGAGAATTCGTGACCACACTCTTCACATTTGTAGGGTTTAACTCCGGAGTGGGTGCGTTGATGCTTCTTCATGTTGGACTTCTCGAAGAAGGACTTATCGCAGTCGGGGCACTTGAACGGACGGTCCTCGTTGTGGACCCGCAAATGGGTGACCAAATGTTGGTTTTGAATAAATCCTTGGCCACAGATCTCGCACTTGTACGGTCGCTCCCCAGTATGCAGGCGGCTGTGCATCTTAAGTCCGGCGTTCTTGCTAAAAGCCATCGGGCAGTCGGGGCATTTGAAGGGCCGGTCTCCCGAGTGCAACAGCATATGTGATCGCAAAGCAGAAACCTTATAGAAAGTCTTCTGGCACTCCGGACAATTTTGAGCCTTATCCGCATCATGGGTGAGCATATGCATCTTGAGGGTGGGACGATGGGTGTACGCTTTGGGGCAGAGCTCGCATTTGAAGGGTCGCTCGCCCGTGTGACGGCGATAATGGATGACAAGTTTGGCATTTGTCCTAAACCCTGTCCCGCAAAGATCACACAAATGCGGGAGCCCCGGATTCTTGCCCTGATTCTTGTGTCGCTGCATATGCTTGGCCAGACCCCTTCGTGTTGTGGACTGGGCTCCGCAATCGGGACATAGAAGAGAAGCAGATTTACCGTCCTTGGTGTTCGGTGGGATCTCGATCTTGATATCATCCTCCACCTCCTCGCTGGATATCGATGACGTCTCCTCGGGGGCCCAGGCATCGGAGAAACCATCCTCTTCATTGTCCTCATCCGATCGACATCCATCTCGCTGGTCTATTCCATTTTGCGATTCTTCCCCCGTAGCCTTCAGTTTTACGTCTACCTTCAGATCACTGGGGGTGATTTCTGAAAAGTAGATGATATGAAATAAGGTTTTCGGGGTTTCCATTTGGACATACCACATAACAAAGTGTCCTCCTCCCCTTCAAGGCAGCATTCTAGCTCAACGGGGCACACTTTTGTTTCGGAATCGTCCAGTCTGTCCTCTCCAGACTCCAGCACAACCTCGGTGCTCAGGGGATCCCCACATCCAACCATCTCGAAGGCAATTTCTCCGGGCTCCAGTTCCGCTTTCTGGTCCTCCTTGTTGCCAGTCGCGGTTAATTGTGTGAAGTATTGGAAACTCAGCTCGCACTTCTCCTTGAATTGGAAGGCGCTTTGTGCGGCCACCAAACATGTGGGACAAACCTTTTGAGGCAGTGCATCCTTTTTTACGCGGCAATCCTCTTTTAAAAACGAGTTCATCATTTCGGAGACCGGCGGATTGGAGATATCTTTGGAGAACAGGTCCACCAGTATCGAGGAGGGCACGGCGCATAAGCGACAGTACTTGACCATGCCGGCGTCCGGTGTTTTCCGCATTTTTAATTTTTATTTGCCAAATAGACAATCCAAATAAACTGCGTAGGGTCGCCAAGTGGCGGCGTGGTGCCGTTGTCGGCCGATAGTTTCATCTCTAGTGGAGTAGTGTTGGAAAACGCGCGACCGCCGTCAGTTCCCAGCACTCGACAAGCAAAATTGGTATCTTGTATTGGTCAAACAGACAAAACGAAGGCCCTTTTGTTGCCGTTTATCGCAATGATTTAGGGCTGTATTGCAGTGTTTTAAGCTAAGCGTAAAGTTTCCCCTTGTCATCGCTGGACATGGATATCCTGGACATCGATGAGGCTCTCAAGGATGATTCATATATGTGAGTGATGTGGATGCACCCTTGTTGTTGTTGTTGGTGCTATTTCTTCGGGTGCTGTTTTCGTTGGCTAATGGCTAAAAATACTTATGAACGCTTGGTACTTCTTGGCAGATTTCAAGCGGACAAGACCCACGACGATGTGTCCAACATACTGCAGCAGTGGAAGACGAACAACCAGCCGCAGCTGCAGATGCAGATGCACTTGCAGTGCAACAACGAAGGTAAGAGCCTTACGCATACCGATGCACCCACCGACATGGAAACATATTGTTTGTAGTGTGTACGCTATGCAGTTGCGCTTTCTAAAACAAATTTGGGTTAAACTGACGGCGTCGGCTACGTTGACACAGTCCCCAGACGTGGGCAGGAGACGGCGACCCGTCATGTACTTAACGTTTCCATAACTGGCAAGCGCCAATCGCCAATGTTATTGTTACGGCAATTAATCAACCCCCCACGCACGGTCCTCCATATACCTATGGATAAGTATGTTTGTATGTCGGCCCCATTGGCCAGGGGACAAACAGCTGTGCGTGGTCTGCTGCTGGCAAGAAACTGGCTATGCAAATATGGCAAGAATCTCGCGTAATAAGTGGATATTATATAAATCCAATTTACTTCCTGCCCAACGGGCGAAAGCCAATCATGCGATTCGCGATTTAAAGCACACATTTGTAGCATAAAGATGCCGTTGGGGATTAAAAATCGATTGAACAATTAAATATTCCTATAAATGGGTTTATAATAGAAGGCATTTCATAAAAATTTAAAACATTTTGGCTTAAAATGAGGGCATCTAAACAATAAGTATTAGGTCGGTCCTGTTTATTTTTACTCTTATATTATATTCTTCGACTGTTATAAAAGGTTAATTTAGAATAATATAATTATAATCAATAACTTATGTGACCCCTATCCACCCCACACATTTGGCAGTCACATTTTGAATTAATTACCTAAAACTTAGATCTATTATCTATTGGCATCTTTGCCCAATTAACTTTTAAAAGAAAGTTCAAATGCATTTTGAATAACTTTCAATCGATCAACGACAATCGATAAGCGCGGCCAGTGTTGCATGGTCGTTGCAAAAAAAAGCGTCCATCGGTCAAAAGTCAACACTGCTGCAACGGTACATTTTGACAGCTAGCACTCTTCTAACTTTTACTGCGAAGTCCGGACGCCAAAACGAAAAGAAAAGAAAAAATCGAAATGCGATTTCTAAACACCGGAAAATCAAATTCTTCGGGCCCTCGCTTAAGCGTTACGCTTAAAACGCAAAACAACCAGGCACTGCAGCCACTGAGCGATCTGCGCAAGAATCTGCAGGACAAAACTCAATTTCAGGGCTATGTGCGTCGTTTGATGAACAATTCGGAGAATATAACTGCCTCCGATGTGGACCCCTTGCTGGACACCATCTCGATTCGCGAAGCCGAGATTCGCTTCGCCACCGTTACTGGCTGGGCCACGGTGAATATTTCCAACTGCGCCGGCGTCTCGGACGAGTCCATCAGGCTGGCCCTGAAGTGGCTCCTGATGCCCATCAAGGTGGAGATTTTCAACTTTCAGCGCAGCGGGGAAGAGGACGATGGGGCGCGCGGACAATTTCAGGTGGACAGCCTCTTGTGCGCCAATCGTATGAAGCGCTTGCAAAGCGACTTCGCCGTGCTCTACACGTGCCAGAAAATCGGGATGAGGGTGTCCATTGGCCTGCCGATCGAGGTATGTAAGACCGAATTCAGCGGACCCTTTGCTGATGCGGTGCAGGAAGCTATAATGTCCCGCTACGATTACACCACTCGCACCTTGGACCTCACCCGGTTCCATGCCAGCCCGGAGCTGGCCGAGCACTTCTGCCCGTTGCACGTGGAGAAGTTGCTGGAAAATGTTCTTTTCACGGTTAGCAAGTCCCTGCCGCAGGTTTCCAGCTTGGTGCTGGCCAACAACTATCTGTGCAGCCTGAAGGCGTTCGAATTTGTCGGTGGTCGATTCGAAAACCTGGAGCGCTTAGATATCAGCGCCAACAAGATCATAGAGCTGGTGGAACTGAAGCACCTTCGTCAACACCGCTTGCAACAACTATTCCTAGCGGGAAACGGTGTGACCAAGTACGACACCGACCAGGTGCGAGAGGTGCTGCCCACGCTGAAGGACATCCACGGCTGTGTGCTGCCCAAGGCTAAGAAATGTCCGTTGCCCAGTCCCCAGAGACTGCAGAGTGCAGGGACCTCCAGAATGGACTTTTGCCTCTCCTTTGTAGCTGCCTACTACAGCTTCTTCGATGATCCGGAGACGCGGTCGGAGTTGGTGCAGTACTACAATGAAGATGCCATGTTTTCGCTGAGTGTTTCCGAGAAACTGAACTGTGCCCCCTACAGGATGTACAATCGCAATCACAAGAACTCCCAATCCACCTTCGCCCGCAGCTCCAAGCTGCAGTTGAACAATTCGGGCATTCTACTGGCTCTCAGTCGGCTTCCCAGGATGGAGACCGATTATAAGAACGCCTCCATAGACGTACAGGTGTCCGAGAAAAACCTGTGCATCTTCACTGTCACTGGGAACTTCCTAGAGAAGACTGACTCGGGCAACGAATTGCGCTACTTTCAGCGCATGTTTGGTCTCCGCCCAATCGGATGCCCCGGGTGGCTACTAACCAATGATATGCTCTGTATCATAACCACCAAGCCTGTCCGAAAGGAGCCTGACGGGCCATTGGTTAGTCTCGTTGGGATCGACGATTGTGAGCCGATGCTGGACGACGCTGAAGAAACATTCACTGAGCCAGCTGCCAAGAATGCGAAGGCCAATAATCAAGTTGTTTTCGAAGATGAAATGGACCCTCCAGACCCTGTTATGGAGCTGTCCATGTCCATGCCAAAGATGGCACTCTCATCGAACGAGGCATTCGATGATATGCCTCCTCTAGTACCAATAGATAAGTTGGTAGTCAACAATGAGGCGGTTTTGGAGAATGAGATCGACGACACGGTCGTATCCGATGATGAGAGCTACGACCTGGTCATCGACGAGGATGTCCTCATCGGAGAGGACTTCTGATTAGTTTTAAAAGACAAGAAAATAGGCTAAGATCGTTTATCTATTACTTAGACTAAGATCGTTCATAAGTCACCAAGCTCATGCTCAACAATATAATCATTAACCAACTAATGTTTTTTCGCAAAGCCTACAAACACAACACGAAGACCTTCACTCGACCCAAGCGTCGCAACCTCGATTTCGTGAGTATGGAGCATAGTATCCTATAGAACCTGTCCTAATCGAATTAATTATTTCAGCAGACCCACAATGGAGCGGGAAATGATAGCGGAGTGGGTACACCGGCGATGCTCCAACTGGAAATCGGTGGCCTCGTCACCACGAACATGCACAAATCCTTCCTGCAGGACACCTCGCCGCCGTCTTCCATCTGCTCGTCCATGAACACGGAGCGGATGAACAACTCTCTGATCACCTCGGCAGACTTTACCAACTTGAACTTCCTCCAGTCGACCATCAGCCTGGAACAGGAGCCCAGCCTCACCACCACACTCACCAACCAGACAACCGATAACATGGTAGCGGGCATGGGCGTGGGCGGTGGACTGGCTGGCTACACTCTCAGTGATATGATCCGGGATAGGAAGGCGCTGGAGTCGCTGACGCTGTGCGAGGAGGACGGGACGTTGACCAAGGACTCGCACATTGGTCAAATCGATGAGATATCTCTGACACTGAGCAAGACCGCCTCGGGATGCAGCACCATGGACAACAGCACGGACAGCATGTCGAACCCCCTGGCTCCGGAGAGGCCGATGCCCGCCGCTTTTCCAATTCTGCAGCGTACAATGATCCTTGGCGAGGAGTTGATCGGCGACACCACCTTCAATTTAGTTGACAGCCTGACCACATCGGTCCTGCATTCGGACGCCGAATCGATTCCCATGGATGGAAATGCCACCTTCAAGCGGCCATCAGCGAGTTCTGCAGCTCCGCCAGCGGCGGATGAGACTCTGCTGCTGGCTGGACGTCAGATGAACACAACCTACACCGAGGGATGCAACACACCGGAAGCTCGCTGTGAAACGCCCGAAAACATCGACCGGAAACTGGCATTGCTCACCATGGAATCCACGCCACTGACCACCAACATTCGACCCCATTACTATCACAACAACAACAACAAGCAAGGATATACGCCCACGCTAAAGGGTCGTGGTGACATGAACCTATCCCCGATAGTCAGTGTCACGCCGCAGAAGCCAGCTGGAGCTCCGGGACGACTCAATAACACCTTTGAGCCAGCAACGAAAGCAGCTCCGTTCGACGGCGAAAAGTTCGTGCTGGACACAATGGAGCTGCTGGAGCAGATCGAACAGCCACTGGATGGCACCTACAGCCTGCAAATGTCCGAGCAACATAAGCAGATGCAGTGCGTCATGGATCTGGCCGAGGCCGAGGTGGAGTTGCTAGCCCAGCAAGGCGACGAGGAGCAGTTCGAGCACATGCTGGCCGAACTGGGCAAGGTCAACACTCTAAACGAGGACCAGCTAAAGATGCAAAAATCTCTGGACACGATAAAGCGACGCTTCCATCGCGACGAACCCGAAGCGGAGCCAGAGCGGGAGGAGGAGGAACAGCAGCTACCCACTCCAGTCGACAAGGTGGAGACTCCGACCCTCAATCAAAGTCACTCGAGCAGCAATAACAGCAGCAGTGGCACAGGGGAGCGACTGCTAAGCCGACGAAGTCGCCTCTACGACGATGTCAACCTGAGCGTCATGCACGGCAGCAACGGCAGCTCTGCCAGCTGTAATTCCGCGTCCTTCATTGTCCAGCGACGAGATGCACCCCAGGAGGAGCAGCCGGCACCGGAACCAGAGCCCGAACCCGCGGAGGACCAACGCCGCTCGCAGGTGGCAGCAGCAGAGACGGATCCGTCCAGCTATAAGCTGGCGGAGCGCCGGGAGAGAGATCGGGAACGCTTCAAGACCATCAAGATTTCCAGGGATATGCGCCTGCAGCAGGAGATTATAGTGCCTTGTATAGACGATGAGCCGCAGCAGCTGGAAGAGCCACCGCAGCAAGCGGTTGAGGACGAGGAGCAGTTCCAGGATGCGGAGCTGCAGTCACAGCGACAGGCTTCCCCACCAAGTCGCTTGTCTCGCCGGGATCAGAACTTTGCCTCCAACAACAACAACAATTACAAGGCCGAAGGTAGCGCCAGCAACTACTTGACCTACAAGAAGCCCAAGGAGAAGAGCCTACTGCAGCGCCAAATGAATGCCCATCCCTCGGCGGAGTCCACTCTTCCACAACCTCGCTCCCTGTCCCGACCGCGCTACATTAGCGGCCTGCAGAAGTTCACCACGGTGAGCAAGGCCACTTCGGCCGGAGCAGGTCTGAACTCCACAACCGCCGCGGTGCCCGTCGCAGTTCCAGTTCCTTCCAGCACCGAATTGAAGAGTCCCATGGGCATCAAGTCCAAATCTTTCCACAACTTGTCCTCCACGATGAGCGGCATCGCCGGGGCAGGGGCTTTACCTCGACCCAGTTTGGGAGGTGGACTGAGAAGACCTGGAGGGCAGCCCAGCAAGTTGACCAGCGGACTTCGAGTGGCATCACAGAGTCAAGAGGTGAGAAAGATCTTTATTTCAAAATTTAAGAAAATTTATTGATTTGTAAACCTTTTACAGGATGACTCGGCTGTTTTTAAAGTCCCCAAATTGGTCAGTGGTCTGCGGGGACCCGGCCTGGCTGGGGCAAAGCGTGCAGGTGGCAATGGACTCGCTCGTCCGTCTTCGGGTTACTACAGCTTGAGTACTAAGACTGCCGCAGAGGCGGATACCCCAGAGGTTGGTGGTTTCGTACCTTAATTAAACTATAAACTAATTTATTGTAATCCCCTGCAGAGTCTTTCGTCGGCCTCTTCCCGTGGCAGTCTCTATGGTCACAAGGACAGCGGCAGGACGGCAAACGGCGGAAATGTTCCTCAGCAACATCCATCACAACCCTTTGACACACAGGCGCTAACCTCGAAACTGACCCAGGTCACAACGGGAGCCACCGGCATTCCGAAACCATCCGGGCTGCGACCCCCATCGCAAATGAAGCGCAGCGGCCTGCCCCGTCCATCCAGCATTGTCAGACGTTGAGAGCTGCTTCCGATTGCATCTTGATATCACAGCCCCCCCCTCCCCGCCTGATTTAAGATTTCATGTTATCCGTAAATTAGACTGTTACCCTGCCTTTGTATTCTGAGTTCAGATCGCTCTCTTATGTGTTTTGGCCACCTTCCGACCGCAATCCCCACCCCCACTCCCGGACTTCATTCAAGCTCAACTTGCCTAGTGATTTCGAGACACTAGCATTTATGTTAATGGATTATATTTACGAAAATTGTGCATTTAGTTGAACAGGACAAACAGAAACAGAGAACTTGGTGACTTGTAAAAGAAACGAACACACTCATAATACAACCCATACATATACGACAAATACACACACTCATACACGAACTTTGCCTTACGAATCTTTATAAAAAAAATAAATAATAATAATAATGCGATTTGAGGAAAGAGACTAGGTAGACGATGATATAAGAATTGATGATGATAATTGATAGTAGCTGTATATTTTTGTAAAAGCAATGCAAAAATTCTACGAATGTTATTTGTTGTGCATATGTGGAGTGCTGCAGCAAAGCGAGACAAGCAAGCGAATCGAATAAAAACTATAATTAACATTTTACAATAAGCTCTGCTCAGTGGTTTAAAAGACCATTAAAACGGAAACCCCATAAACAAAATAAATAACAAAAACCAGGAAAACCAAACTACAGTTGATGTGAACAACTGACAAAAGTATTGATAGAAACGTTGAAAAATCGAACTTACATTATTATCTAATATTATCGCATATATATATATATATATACAACTACGGAATCTAAATGATAGCAATATATACAATGTCTCATCTGATATTTATCCTGTCGATAGGTCTTCTGCCTGTTGATACTTTTCTTTCAAGCTTCAAATTATATTTTTTAGAGGTACTACACTTCCAACATAAATCCTTCGGCTCTAATCGTGTGCTATAATTACTTTTGTTTACCAATCAGAAATTTTCAATTTAAATTTTAGACTTTAGTTGCCAAATTAAAATTGATACATTTTATTAGTTACATACCGATTATTTAATAATAAAACCGCTGCGAAATGCAAAAAGTATAAACCTCGTCTGAGAATCAACTGAAGCTATTACTTCATCACATGCATATCCTTAGTTAAGTTTAGACCACATTGTTTAACCCTAGGATTAGCCTAAGCTGTAGTTTAATCTGTGGCCTCCTTAGTATCATCACGACTAATAATCATATGCCTAACCCCAAGCCATGCCTGTACTTTGTATGCCTAGCCCTAACACCCATTAAGCTTTAATCCCGATTAGGTGATCATTTGCTTGGATCGAATTTAGTTAGTCCCTAAGATTAGTATGGATTATTTTTGCTAACGCTTTCCTACAAACCTTATATCGCAGCGGATCTAGTTCTCGGATGTTTTCCCCGTTCTGGAACTCTATCCCCCAGTCTAGTTAAGAATGAAACCGTTCCAGCAAGTCTTTTTTGACCAAGCCAGACTTTCAAATAAAAATCAACAAATTTGTGCTACAATATCACTTTTTTATTATTTAACGAAAGGGAGGAGATGGTTTTTGTTTATCCAGTGAACTTGCAGAAGCCCCACTTACAGTTGCCGGCGGACTGTGAGATGGGTCGACACCAGTTGTTCTTCCAGGTGCAGTAGACAATCTGCTGGATCACCGGAGTTGGTGTCGTCGTGGTGGTTGTGGTTGTTGTGTTGCTGCTTGTTGGTGGGCTGGCAGTGGTTGTGGTGGCTGGCACTACATAGATAACTCGTCTAATCTTAAAAGCCGATGGAGCCTGGCACAGGCAGAGTGCGGCAAGGACACAAGCAACAAGGAACTTCATTCTGTCTGAGGTGTAAGTGGGTGCAACTACAGTTCACTTATAATTAACCCATGATCCGACTGGGTATTTATATTGCTTATCTGCTGGTGTTTCAGTTTCTTTAGTATTTTAAATATTTGTTTAAAACAACTGCCTGCACGAAGAATTCAATTACGAAGGCGCTACCTTGACATTGGTAAGATTGTTTGGTCTTTTCCATGTTTATTTTTCGGCAGGTGGCTTCAACTTTAACTTCAAGAACAAATGAGTTTATCTTTACTATTTTATAGACAATTATTATATTTTATTTGTCTTATATAATATTACATATATCTCATTTTTAAAAGAACGAAATATTTTTTAGATTTTTGATGAAATTTTCAAGGGGACCCCCTTCAAAAGTTGTTATAAGCCATGAAAGGACACTATGGCTCCCCGCGATGGCCATATCTTGGCCAATTTCCATTCGATTCTTAAGCGGAATATCTTAAACGATTCTTGGATCCATTCTCCACAATTCTGCATTAAAACCTAATAACGAAATATTTTTTAGATTTTTGATGAAATTTTCAAGGGGACCCCCTTCAAAAGTTGTTATAAGCCATGAAAGGACACTATGGCTCCCCGCGATGGCCATATCTTGGCCAATTTCTATTCAATTCTTAAGCGGAATATCTGAAACCATTCGTGGATTCATTCTCCACAATTCTGCATCAAAACCTAGGAGCGAAATATTTTTAAGATTTTTGATGAAAATTTCAATGGGACCCCCTTCAAAAGTTGTTATAGGCCTTGGAAGAACGCTATCGCTCCCCGCGATGGCCATATCTTGGCCAATTTCCATTCGATTCTTAAGCGGAATATCTTAAACGATTCGTGGATCCATTCTCCACAATTCTGCATCAAAACTTAGGAACGAAATATTTTTAAGATTATTGATGAAAATTTCAATGGGACCCCCTTCAAAAGTTGTTATAAGCCATGAAAGGACACTATGGCTCCCCGCGACGGCCATATCTTGGCCAATTTCTATTCAATTCTTAAGCGGAATATCTGAAACCATTCGTGGATTCATTCTCCACAATTCTGCATCAAAACCTAGGAACGAAATATTTGTTAGATGTTTGATGAAAATTTCAAGGGGACCTCTCTATCATCTTTTAATGATTTTAGTTTATATATCTCTACAGATAGAAGACTCAGAATCAATCATATATATCCTCTAAATAATTTAATTTCAGGAACACTCAATAAATAATACAAAAATAACATTTCTGACTTAAAATATATATACAAAAAATAACCATAGCAAATCTAAACAATGTTGTTAATAGATGCACATTTAAATCACTTTTTTGGGTTTCATTTTCTATTACAGGGTCATAGAGCAATCGCCTTGTGTTCTGTAATTGTCGTTACTAGACCAGGTGAGACCTCCGAGTCCCATAGCCCCCCCAAATCCTCTCCCTGTGTCCATTTTCTGGGACTCTTTTGGCACCACAGCTGGTTATGTTGCCGTCGTCCGAGTGTCGTGGTCGAAGATCGATCGTTTCTGGCTAGGGATCGGCTGTGTGGCAGCTCTCGTAATGCCGCCAGTTTTCTGGTGGCACTCGTGGCGCGAACATCTCCCAATCTAGCAGGATTCAGATTTTTCAGATTGGTTTTCATTGTGGCAACGTGAGGACAAACGGTAGACGCTGTGGAGCTGCAAAGAGAAAAGGCACTCGAATTCTTCCGAGTCTTGACCTTCGTACTGCTCTTCCTGATCATATCCCTATACCTGTATCGGTTCGCCTTCTAAAGGACGAGGACATCAGAGGCGGCTCTGTGGATTATTGTGGTGAGGATTACACAACATTGATTTTAATTTCAATTTCGATTTAGATTTCGATTCGTTTCGTTTCGCCTCGTCTCGTATCATTCTCATTCTCGTTCTCGATCTCTGGGGGCCTTGGATCGTACACCACACACTCACCCTGCATCGCGGCGGCATCATCGTCTTGGTCTAATTAAAGCCGCAGCAAAGATGCCCAAATTACCAGCAGTTGGCATTGATCTTGGTACCACGTACTCGTGTGTCGGTGTCTTCCAACATGGCAAGGTGGAGATCATCGCCAACGACCAGGGCAACCGCACCACGCCCAGCTATGTGGCTTTCACGGAGACGGAGCGTCTGATCGGTGATGCGGCCAAGAACCAAGTGGCCATGAATCCCAACAACACGATCTTTGGTGAGTCGCCACTAGCCACTAGTCCCTCTCACTGTCCTAGTTTCTGTCTGGGGTCCTTGTGAGCAATCTGGTTCAATTACTGGCAATCTTTTCATGAATGAACTGCGCCCACATTTTGTTTATTATATCGCATTGCATTTATTTTAAGAAATTTTCACTCGCTGGCGCCAAACTGCAGTTGCATCTCTGCCACATTTTGATGCACAGAGAGAAATAGGGGGACTTTTTATAGGAAGTACTTAATAGACACGAATTAGAGTCTCATTCAAAGAGGGTCTTAAAGCCTTAAATGAGTTAAAAAGTCTTAAAAATGCTTAGTGACTTAAACATATTTTTTTTTAATTATAAATATTTATTTCTGTGTATATCCTAGCCAGAGATCACCCCTCATCCATTGACATTCTCCCCGTAATTTTTTTTGTAGTGACACTTCCACTTGTTGTGTCAGCTCATTTGGTTTGCTTTTCTGCCAGTGGTGAGGCTTTCTCTCCTGGGGTGAGGTTGATGATGCGGCTCCACCATCTCCCACTGGCCACCTCCACCTCCTCCTTGCCAGCAGAAACTGTTTGCCATGTTTATTGGCATCATTTGTGGCGACTAAATATATGAAAATAAGCCTCACTGCAACCTATGTTATGGACTGTCAGTGGTATTTGTTTTTACAAAAAATATCTTTCGTGTTCGCTGTGGAATGCTGCTGAATATTCTAGCGAATTTCCTAGGGCACTGAAATATGTGGACTTTCTATATGTTTTTTCTTTGAAAGGATTAATATTTATTCTATATGATGGCTAGAAAAACATGAAGTATATTTTTAGAAAGATGGAGTGTTTAGAAAGATGTGTATAAAGCATAAAAATGAAAAATATATTAACAGATAATTTAGATTCATAAAAACAAAATTATTAGGAGGAAATTTACATTTAAATTAGCAGTGTTTATACATAGAATTTAATGCTTAGGAATGCTTTTCATTTTAAAATCTTCTATCAGTCAAAGGAGAGGAACTTGAGTATTTTTAGAATAATGTTAAAATTACATAAATAATATTTAATTCCTTTAAAGGATATTTTATCCTTAAGAAAATAAAGTCTTATATATTTTTTCTATCACTCATTGTTCTTAATAATTGAAATTTTGAAGTAATATATTTATGAAATTCAATTCAATTATATCCATTCATTGTATGGATATACGGGTCGTATGAGTGATTTTCCTTAAAGTCGAACTCTTAGGCATTATTATTAGAATAGCATTGAATAGTATTTCAATTTGTAATTAAAAGTTGTAATATTTTAACGTACATGGAATAAATATAAAAATATATTGAAATTTCTTCATTTTATTTTTCAAAACATACTCATATTCCCCTCCTTTCTGAAGATTTCTGGAGAAGATCTAATAGAAGTCTTCTTTCTCTTTTTGTATTTTCAGTCTACGGGGCTGCATAGATAACGTCCCCCATAGCCTAGAAAGCAGATAGGTCAACCCATAAAACACACACACAGCTACAAATGCCAGATATACACCCCAAACACCCACATAACCCGTAAATGTTAGCCAATAAAGCGAATCTGTTGTCCAAATGCTCCTAGATTGTGTTTCAATTGGATTCTGACCGGTGTGATTCTGACTTGCAGATGCCAAGCGGTTGATTGGGCGCCGGTTCGACGATGCCACCGTCCAGTCGGACATGAAGCACTGGCCCTTCGAGGTTGTCTCCGAGAACGGGAAGCCGCGCATCCGGGTGGAGTACAAGGGCGAGCGGAAGAGCTTCTATCCGGAGGAGGTCTCTTCGATGGTGCTGACCAAGATGCGTGAAACGGCGGAGGCCTATCTGGGTGGCACTGTGACCGATGCGGTGGTGACCGTGCCCGCCTACTTCAACGACTCCCAGCGCCAGGCCACCAAGGACGCGGGTGCCATTGCCGGGCTGAATGTGCTCCGGATCATCAATGAGCCGACGGCAGCTGCGATAGCCTATGGATTGGACAAGCAAGGCACCAGTGAAAGAAATGTCCTGATTTTCGATCTGGGTGGCGGCACCTTCGACGTCTCCGTGCTGACCATCGAGGATGGCATCTTCGAGGTCAAGGCCACCGCCGGCGATACCCACCTTGGCGGGGAGGACTTCGACAACCGACTGGTCACTCATTTTGTGCAGGAGTTCCAGCGGAAGCACAAGCGGGATCTGGCTCAGAACAAGAGGGCCCTGAGACGCCTGCGGACGGCCTGCGAGCGGGCCAAAAGGACACTCTCCTCCTCCACTCAGGCCAGCATCGAGATCGACTCCCTGTTCGAAGGTGTCGACTTCTACACCTCGGTGACCCGGGCCCGGTTCGAGGAACTGAACGGAGACCTGTTCCGGGGAACGATGGATCCGGTGGCGAAGGCCCTGCGGGATGCCAAAATGGACAAGGGCCAGATCCACGACATCGTGCTCGTGGGAGGGTCAACTCGGATCCCCAAAGTGCAGCGCCTGCTGCAGGATTTCTTCAACGGCAAGGAGCTGAACAAGTCCATCAACCCGGACGAGGCTGTGGCCTACGGAGCTGCCGTCCAAGCAGCTATTCTTCATGGCGACAAGTCGGAGGCCGTGCAGGACCTGCTCCTGCTGGATGTCACTCCCCTATCCTTGGGCATTGAGACTGCCGGCGGGGTTATGACGACGCTGATCAAGCGGAATACCACCATACCCACCAAGCAGACCCAGATCTTCACCACCTACGCGGACAACCAGCCGGGCGTGCTCATCCAGGTGTTCGAAGGCGAGCGGGCCATGACGCGGGACAACAACATCCTGGGAAAGTTCGAGCTAACGGCCATACCGCCGGCTCCGCGGGGTGTGCCCCAGGTGGAGGTAACCTTCGACATCGACGCCAATGGCATCCTCAATGTGACGGCTCTGGAGAAGTCGACGGGCAAGGAGAACCGCATCACGATTACCAACGACAAGGGTCGCCTCTCCAAGGACGACATCGAGCGGATGGTGAACGACGCCGAGTCCTATCGGCAGGCGGACGAGGAGCAGCGGGACCGGGTCAATGCCAAGAACCAGCTGGAGTCCTATTGCTTCCATCTCCGCTCCACCCTGGACGATGAGCAGCTTCGTACGCGTATCAGCGACACCGACCGGGAGACAATCCTTCAGCGCTGCAACGAGACCATATCCTGGTTGGACTCTAACCAGTTGGCGGAGAAGCAGGAGTTCGAGCACAAGCAGCAGGAGTTGGAGCGCATCTGCAGTCCCATCATGACCAGGTTGTACCAGAGCGCCGGCATGCAACAGCCTCCGCCTGCGCAATCGGGAAACTCTAGTGCTGGTGGACCCACCATAGAGGAAGTGGACTAGGTCCTCCCAGGCTTCTCCACCGCGTGATTTCAAATATTTTGTTCAACAAGCCCCCAAAGTACATCGAATCCAATACATACATTGAATTCAACATTTTTATATTTCAAAATTGTTTGTTTTGCCTAGAAATTGCAGAAATATAAAGACCAGAAAATTAATATTAAATTATATATTTTGGGAGTGAATTTTTCAGAGTAAGAACGAAAGAATATTTCATGGGGTGATAGGGTTTTAAAGATAGGAGACTACTGTCTCTAAATCTGAAATAATTTATATATTGTAATTAAATCAAAAACATCACTTTTTCAAAACACAAAATTGCATTTATTTGTATTTACTCCCAATATCAACCAACACTGAACTTCAGATATGTGCCTACTCGTCGGATGTACCATATAGTAGCTTAGTTAAGTACAAATATACATAGAGTTATGCATATGGCTTTGTATAGGTGTGTAGGTTTGTGTTTTACATAACGCTCATACTCTATATAGAACGGATCAGTAGTAGATAGGATACAACAAATTATGGAACCAAACAAGGTACGGTAGATAGAACATCAACACTACGATCAACAACCTTGGTATCAAATATTAAATTATGTTACAATCGCGGGGATTAGTAATTTACAATTTCAGCTACGCCTATTCGATTATTGTTTTCGGTTGAAACGCCTCTGTAGAAAAATTCGTAAATCGTAAACTAAAATTGACTAACATTTCCATAATTATTCCTAAAAGTAAACATAATTATTTCTCCTTCTAGGGGACTTAGACTACCCATACATATCTTTTGATCTTCGAACGTGGCGATGGTTTAGCATAATTATTGATTTTTTATCTAGAACGAACTGGCATATATCCCCATAGAAGAAACTACTGTTGTATAAACCGATTTTCCATATATATAAATTCATCTTGTGTATATTATATCAGTACTATCTCATACTAACGATAAACTGTAGACTAAGTTACTCTAATCAATTCATCTCGATCTAAGTGAAAAGCCAAGCTTACGGACTCAAAGGCTTAACTTATACTTATTCCCCCTCACTTGGCTCTCATTATTTATCAATCATTTATTATCATTTAGGTTTATTTTTTATTGGAATTATCGCTTGTATAACTTCTACAAAAAACTGTATGACAATACACACACACGTATAAAATGTTTCGATTAACTAGAGCTCCCTACCGCAATATGATACACACAAAAGGCTTCCTATTTTGAGAACTCGTATGTGAATTTTTCCTAAGACTTACGCCCTAATATTTACGCCTATTTTTTGGGGCTACTTACTATGTTACACATAATCTATAGTCTAGACCCTAGACTAATTAGCACACACACGTTTCACGTTCACCGTTCAATTTGCATTCAATTTAATTAGCAATTACCGCCCATTTCCTAGTTTGCAAATTAAATGAGAAATCTTCGATTAACTTACAAACTAATTACAACTCGGGCCTAACTTTAGCATTTATTTTAGAGGGCCTCAGTCGAGGAGCTGCAGGGACCGTGGTATCCGTTCGTGCTAGCGGGGGAGCAGTTCGACTGGGCGGCACTACCTCGCAGAACAGCTCCCGGAGATCCAGTGGATCCTGCCCCCGTTATCTGAGGCTGTACTAGCTGCTTGAATGTAGTCTCCAGCCTGGGGGGATACTAGAATATAAAATAGTATATATATTACAGAGAGGTTGAAAATCTTTCAACGAATCCCATGTGTTAGTTCCCATTAATTTTTCCCTCGTGTGAATTATAGCCGGCATTTATCATCCGGTGCCATAACTCACCTCCTGATTCTCATCCAGCGATGGCAGCAGCTCGTCCAGCGAGTTGGGCGTTAGGGGACTGGGCGTGGCCATGGTGACGCGACTGAGGGCGCCATGCTGGAGCAGTGCCTCCCCAATTATGATCTGCGGCTTGTTCTGGGTGAGATGCTGCTGCTGCTGGAGCCGCGCCAGGCGCAACTTCATCTCCTGCCGGATCTCCTTCTGCTGGACCTCCTTCTCGAAGCGCATCATACTGTAACTGCGCACCGAGGAGCTCGTACTGTGGACCGATGCTAGACTTGGTCTTCGAGAACCTGCAATTCAGAAGTGGAAGAGACAACACCAGGAGAGTCAGCACCAAGAACATCTTTATGTATTTCTAGGATATGGGGTTGCTGTATTCAAATCAAATATGTATTAAAAGCAGTTTGTTGGAGTAAACGGCGTGTCAGAGTAAAATAGTAAGAGTTGTACATGAAGGAGCGGAGGAGCAGAGATGCAAAGCCACAGCGAAAGTTCAATCCAAAGCGTTCTTATTGGAAAGTATAGTATAAAGCGAGTGCAAACAGATTTATAAAAAATAGAAGCTTTTTAAGATTTACAGCTTTACTGAAAATATTTCCTATTCTGATCTTTAGTATTTTTGTTTTTTAAATAGACATTAAATTTAAAAGGCTTTCTTTTAAAAAGAATAATATATATTTTTATGGCAGAATTTATAAAGAAGTTCTTAAGAATAGAACCAAATTGAATTCTTATATTCATTTTCGAAAAATCGCCATCAAAACAAACTAACTAACTATCAAAAATTTCATTACAAACCAAATTACCTAGTGGAGTGAAAAATTTGATTCCTAATTTCCTTAATCCTAAGTTATTTAAAGGAAAAAACTATTATCACTTTTTTGAAAAAATGTAGAAGAACCTCTCCTTAAAAGTAATTTCGATTAAAGTTTATTTCAAAACTGATTTTCTCAAAAAGGATGCTGATGGATATCTAAATCTCTCAAATTTATTATTATTTTAAAAGATTTTCAAACTTTATGAATAACGTTACTCATACGCCCTGTTGTTCAACTACTTGACCTTCTCCCTGAAGGCTTAAGTCTAATTTCCAAATTCTATTGTTGTTCAACTACTTGACCTGCTCCCTAAAGCCTGAGGTCTAATTTCTAAATTATATTTACAAAACAGGAAAAGCTGTCCCCCCAAATGCCTTAAAAGATAGTACCCTTTTATTTTTGGAGGAAAAGCAGATAAACATGAGTTTCAAACAGGCAAAGTTTGTTTGCTATTTCAACTTTAAAAATTCAAGGCTCATAAGAAGAAGAAGAAGAAGAGGAGGAGGAAGAAGAAAAGTAGATGAAGAAGAAGAAGAAGCAAAGGACATTCACATATAAAGTTGCGGGGTTAACATACATACTATATAGACATATATATATGTATATAGAGAAGGAAAATTTTCATATTGTTTATCGATTCGTATTTGTGTGTGTGTGTCCAGGGTGTGTGTGTGGGGGGTGGGAGGTGTTAGTGTGTTTGTGAAAACTTTGGGGACTCATCCAAATAAGTTCAGGCAAAGGTCAGCCGTATGGTTGAGTGGCTCGGAGAATCCTGCCAGCAGACAAGTGTCCTTAGCCAGCTGCCAGGATGCATGCATTTTCAATTATGTGGGTTAGTGGGATTCCTGTGTGCTTGTCAAATTTTTTTTTGGAGTTTTTTGAATATTATATTATATATTTGCTTAAAAAAATCGGTGTACGGCTAAGAATATTGTGTGGGGGTGTGTTGGAAAAAGTTGGAAAAATACGATTTCCTATGGACATAGTAACCGCCATATTGCTTCAATATCATCTTGTCGAAATCTTTATCTGCGGGTCTTACATTTCATTTCAGGCATTTCTGGAATTCTCTGTTGAATTGTCATTTAATCACTCTCCATATTTATTTATTTATTTATTTATTTTGCTCTTGGTGCTTGTGTGTTTATGTGTGTAGCTGTATTGGTATGTTTGTGGTGTGTGTTGTGGGTGTGTGTGGGTAAGTAAAAACAATTGAACAATTTGGTAACTGGAAACAAAGGGAGCTCGGAAGCACATTTAACATCGATCATCAAAAGTAAACACAAAATTCAGTTCTGTGGTCTGTTGTCTTCAACTAGAAATAAATCTCAATGTAGTACTATGTATACAAGCAGAGGAGATGGGGGTCTACCAACGCCAATAATGTACAGAAATCAAATGTCTCACAGTGAACAAACACAATTAATTCGAGAATGAATGAAGAGCCTAATTTACGAGTTTGTAATGAGTGTCCATCCACTGATATTTATGCAATGAGGTAACTGGATACTGAAGAAGTTCTATCATACATCGCATATATGCATGAAGAAATTTTAGATAAAGAATTTTAGATGTCTTAGAGGAGGGGTTCTTGGTTATTGATTTAGTTGGGAATGAAAAGGATATTAAATACTAAATAAGGATATTAAAAACAGAGCTTCTTGAAGGATATACATATAAGAAATATTTTCAATTATATAATTAAGAAATACTTTCTAACTCAAAATAATCAAACCATAAAAAGGTAATTTAATAAAATACAATAATATAATACATAAAAGTATACATATATAATAAAAATAAAATATTAAATACTAGATTTAAATATTAAATCAATATTTCAGAACAATCAGAATAGAGAAATAATATTCTTTTTTTCAAAAATAAAAATATTTTTCAGATTTTAAGATTAGAGTTAAGATTATAGAGATCTATAATCAAACCTATAATTTTATTAAAATAAATAATAAAAAATCCAAAAGAAACTCTAAACTATAAAGGACTTTATGACATTTGCCTTAAACAAGAATGGATGCAATAACGGAACAATTAGGATTAGCATAAAATGTTATTTCTGTTCTGTCACTGTGGGTAGTGTCACTGTTTCTTTGCTTCGAGTGAAGACATCGAGGAGGATGCGAATGTGGATGCAGATGACCAGGCAACACTCTTGAACAATGGATGCTGGATGAGAAAATGGACGTGGTGGATGAGAGGTGATGAGGTCTCGGCGACTGAGTTGGATGATTGAGTTGATTTACCGCAAATCGGGGCGTTTCACTCGCCGGCGTGGGCAGTGCGCCAATTTGCAGATGCTGCAGCTCGGCGCCAGTGGCATAGCAGCCGCTGGAGTCGCCGCCAATGGTGTCAGCATCGCCGACGCCATAACCACCGCCACCAACCACACCGACATAGCCAACACCACCACCACCCAGACGGGCATGTGCATGAGGGACTGTGCTGCTGGGTTCTGTGCTATGCGGTGGAGGACCGTACTCATCGTCCTCCTCATCCTCATGGCTACCACTATTATCAATGCCATTCATGCCCAACAGGGTCCTAAATCTATCCTGATTCTTCGACCGTCCCGGCGACAGCTCGAAGCTGAGCAGGTACCGCTGGTGGTTAAGTTGCTTCTGCAGGTGGCGGTTCATTGAGATAGTGCTCTCGCAGCTGCGGCACCCGCTCCCGCTTCCGCCGCCACCCCCGATACCGCCACCGCCACCGCCACTGCCATTCTCGTCGAGATCGTCCCGGGAATGCTGACTGCATCCAGCTCCGGATGTATGCCGAGACGAGGCACGCGAATTCTGTTTGGACACGGCCGCTATGTGACACGATATGAGCAATATGGCGGCCGATCTAGCCGCACCTGTACGAGACGTCGACACGAGGATGCCCTTCGAGCCACCGCCGGCTCCTGCGACGCTACCTGCTCCTCCGCCGCCGACTCCAGCCCCACCTCCGGCCGCTCCTCCACCCAGTCCGCCGGACGAAGCTCGCCGCCCGTGGCCATAGGAGCCGATGGATCCCGTCGACCGAATGCTGGACCGCGAAGACGGACGCGCCGAGTGAACGGTGAGCGGTATCCCTAAAAGTAAGATTAAGAGATATAAGATTTAAGCTTAGAAAACTTTTATAGAAAGAGAGAAATCCTTATAATAATAGGAATAAGTACAAGATAGAGACTCCTCCTCTTACCCGTATCGCTGGAGTAGAGAATGGGCGGTGCAATGCTGGCATCTCCGTAGTTTCGACTCCGCGGATACTTTGTTTTGCTAAACAGATGCAACACCATGCAGATTAGTCCTGCCAGGACAGCAATTCCCGTGGATACACCCAGCAGAGTGGGCAAATCCGAGCTCAATTCACTGAGGTCTGTAAAGGATTAGAGGCAGAAGAAATATATATAATCCTGAAGGATTTCCATTTATTATGAAAATAACAAGGAAAAAAACAAATCAAAAAGGGTTTGTAAGAAGTGATAATCCCCTTGGAAGGATATTGAATTTAAAGAGATATCCTTGGCCTCACCTGGCGTACAAAAGACGCGTCGCGTTGGCTTCACATAACTGACCGAGTGGAAGCCACTGACGCACTGGCACATCGCATTGTGACGCACCTGAACACAAAGGGAGTTCTCGTCGTTGTAGATGCACGTCTCATCGTAGAAACACTGATCGCCTAGTTTTTTAGCTAAAAAATAACCAAAATTCTATTCAAATTGAATGTATAATTTAAGAGAAATGTACTTACGTTTGGCGCAACCCTTAATCAGTCCTAGCTGCACGGGATAGTTGCGCTCACAGGTGCAGGTGTGGGTCTCCTTGTCGCAGGACACATGCAGCAACTTGACGTCACATTTCAACTCGTTGCACGGAGCTCCAATGTATTTACCCTTTGCTGCAATGCGCCATGAGAAATTTGCATGAGAAATTAAGCCCGGCAAGTGAGAATGTAAGGCAATTAAAATGTTCAAGTCCCCAATAAATTAGAGCTCGTTGAGCTTTTGGGTTGAATTTGTCCTTAAACGAATTGGTTATGTAAGGTTATTAGCCAGCCATCCAGTCAGTTTTCCAAAATATATCAGCAGATATTATTTGCAATTTTGGCAATCTATTTATTTGTTTATTTGGTATTTGGAATTTGCATTTTTGTGCAAATTAAATCAGCTCATTTGTTGCCCAAACATGCAATGCAATTCCATTAAAATCCAATAATATCCGCTGCCACTGAGCCACGAACAGGACCTGGTTCTGTGCACCAACCAACACCACCATCTATTACAGAGAAGGCACGGAGCCGTTGCCTTGTGGTATTTTGTAATTCCCGCATCATGGCCATAATAAAATGGATGAACCATGAATCATATCGCACAGCAGCCAAGTGCAGCTGCATTTGCGGCAGATGCAGTGCCAGGTGGACGGCGAGTGCCAAAAATAAAAGTTAAACAACAACAAGGATGAGGACGTGGACGACTGGACGACTGAACGAGGACCAGCATGGCCAGTGGATGTTGTGCAATTTATGGCTTCCATGATCTCAGAGGAGCAGGAGGAGGAGGACACCGCAAAAGGTCGATGCGATGCGAAACTCTCACCAAGAGTATTATCAACAAAATTTTTATATATTTTTCCACAGCAACCAAAAATATTAATTTTTAAAAGTGGATAAAAGGTAGAACAGATGGGATTAGAGAAAATTTAAAAGCTAAAATGAAATTTGCATTCAATAGGTATATTTTTGTTACCTTTTTTCTATAGAATATAAAATAGAAGCCCCTTCCGGATGGGCAAGTTGCAAAAAATAGGTCAACTAAATATCACTCATACGCCATGTTGCCGTTAATAATATTTTTTGAAACTTGTTTGTTGGGAACTTTAAATCCCAAAAACTCACCCGACTTATTATTAAGCAAGGCCTCCAAATCATCGACTTCATCCGGATAACTGGCATCGTAGTCATCTTCAGGCACATTGGCAGCTTCACGTTTCCAAGCACGTTTCTCCACCAGGTTCTCCCGCAGCTTTTGGCCCTGTTCGTATCCCAAATGCTTAGCCGATGAAAGGTTTACCATCGCGGGCATAACCACAGTTCCCAAATCCGAAGCCGAAGCCGTGGCAGATACGGAGACCGAGACGGAGGCGTGGAGCAGCAGGAGGCAGCCGTAGAGGAGCATGACCTGACCCAGCTGCATGACCATCAACTGGCAGCCGTGCTGCTTCTGGGCGTGCTCAGGTTCGGCCTTTTGTTGGTTGGTGTTTGGTTGGTGTTGTGGTTGCTGTTGATTTTGGGGCATCAGTTGCAGCGCCATCAGCTGCAGTCGCTGCAGTAGAAAGGGCAACGTTAACTTCGCCATTCTGTCATTTTCGCACCGGCTTCTCAACAGACTCGCAATTGTTTAACAACTTTCGCCATTTGGCCACAAACTTTCCTAGCAGCAGTAGCAGTTCCCAGCAGTTCCAGTTTTGTCTCGTTGGTTTTTGGCTCGAGTTTCTGTGTACACTTCCGTTTGCTCAGCGGCAGAGTGGTTGAGTGGTTCAGTGGCTGTTTTGGACAAATTGGCCGACTCCCGGTGCACATTACGTATACGTCATGCGACCCGTTCTTGCCTTTGCCGTTGCCTTTGGTTTTGATTTTGATTTTTCTGCTGCTGGTGCTGGTGGTAGTACTGCTGGTAGTAGTGTTTAGAGGCCTTGTCCCGCCTGCCGCTGTCAAGTGGCAAGCCTGCCAGCTGCCTGCCCTGCATGATAATTTTATATAATTTTCGTTAGCTGCTGCAAAATTGTGGTCGTTCCTGCAGTTTCTGCCGTTCCTACCGTTGCGGTCATCAGCGTCATCATCTTCGAGTGACCCACTAATGTGTGTTGCATGTGCAACACACACCCGCCTCCTCCTCCTTCTCCACCTCCTCACCGCCTACTGCTCTCACTAATGCCTCTGCTCCAAGTTGGGTATTAATTCCATGCAAGTTTAGGATTTATGGCACGAACTTTTCAAATCTGGGTCTGGGTGGGTCTTCGGCTCGTTATCCCAATCTGAAATTGCACGGAAAACGGGTCAAACATATAAATTTGAGCTTCTATTAAAATAATCATAAATAATTTAAGCACTGCGTGCCATAATACTCGTGTATTACCAGCATTTTAAAAACGTATTTAAATGTGAAACAATTTTTGCAAGTTTCTGAATATTTTTGTAGGTGAAGAAACGTTTATTTTTAAACAATCTCATATTTAATTATTAAGAAACGGCTTATTAAATAAAGTCTGCAATGAAGCCTGCAAAGATAATGTTATTAACCCAAAATGCCCCCAAAAGTATTCCATAAAATGTGACTAGAATAATTCTAAATGGTGGAACTCTGTTTCCAATCATTTTTAAAATTGTTTACAAGAATATTTCTACCAGGAAGCGATTAATATCTCAAGATTTATACTTTTATGTTGAACTGCTTTCGTTGTATTTATTTTGTAATACTGAGATGGCCAAAAAGAGACAATAAATAGCACACACAGGTGTTCTATACCTCTGGCATGAAATTATAAAATTACTAACCAAATATTTACTTCACAAATAAATAAATACTCAAACAAAAAAGTTAATTTATTCTTCTCACTTTTTGATGCCGAAAAAAGCTATAAATACTCCGAATTACTCTCATTTCTATTCAGTAGTCTATTAAACCTGAAGTCTGAATTAAAATGAAGGTCCTTTGGGTGCTGGCATTGGCTTTTGTAATTGTCGCCGTGGCTGGTGATGATGCTGATTCGGAATACGATTCGGATGAGTACGACGATGACTATTACTACGACGATGACACCACTGAAGCTGGATCTGTAGCTGCCACAACCACAGAGGCAAGCGCCGCTGTCCCCGCAACCACCGTGGCAAGTGCCGTTGTCCCCGCAACCACCGTGGCAAATGACGATGCCTCCGAGGACTACTCTGGAGAAGGTGATTCTGATGGCGATGAATCCGACTATTATGACTATGAAACCTCCAGCGAAGCCGAGGATGATTCCAGCGATGCTACTACTCCAACAAAATCCACCAAATCGGGAGCGAAAAAGGCTAAGAATGGCAGGAGAAACGGCGGAAAACGGCTTCGTCGCCGCACCACTGCTGCCCCAAGACGTCGCACCACAGCGGCTCCAGCACGTCGTCAAGCAGCTGCCTCCCCAGCCGCCAAGAAGCAAACGGCTGCGGCCAAAAGGACCCCAGCAGCTGCAGCCAAGAAAAGGCAAACAAACGCGGCCCAAACCAAGAAGGCCAACACCGCCACCAACAAGCGCAAGCGTTCAGGATAATAGAAAGGATTCAGTTCAAAAGGATTACGTTAATGATCCGCGATAATGTCAGTAAAATGTAGTTTCCAAAAGGGCAATAAAAATAAATAATAAAATAAAGTCACTTAGAATTGTCTTAAAGAACTAAGAGAATCCATGTTTGTTTCTAAAAGATTCTAACATAAAAAATTAAGAGAGTATCTGAATTTTTATTTTATTTATTTACCTCTTATTTGTCTTTTTTAAATAAATACAATACTATAAAGTATAAAGAAATAGAACACACACAGGTGTTCTAAGACTCTGGCACTTAATTAAAGAATTGAAAATTAAATATGTACTTTGCAAAAAATTGACAAAATTTCTCTTAATTTTAATGCTTTGGACTTATATTGTTACTATTTAGAAATTCATTCCTATATGGAAGCCTAAATTCCCTTTTGATATCCCTATTTATGTATTTTTAAAAGGATTATCATAAAATGCCCCTAAAAAAAGGTATCTATCATAAATTTCATAATTTAGGTAAAGATGAGTAACTAACTAGTTAAACACAGATGATTTCCACCAGCAGATGTTAGAAATTTTTAGTGAATAAATACAATCCCCTTTTATTTGTCAAAGATGATTAATGTCAGGTCACTGGATAACAAACAGGACTAAGTAGGACAACATTTACTCAAGAGCGTGTGTTTCACATTAACATATTCATTCTGTTCCGATACTCTGGTCCTTTTCTGTTTCTACTTAAATAAACGCCAATAGAATCTATAAATAATAATTACGTTCCTTTCGACATACAAACATAGTCGGATAAATGCACAGAGACACTTAATTACTGATGTGCACAGGCGGGGCGACAATTGTTTAATGAAAACAATGGGGGGCATATAGAAGGGATAGCAAGAGAACGCCATCGACTGCCGCAATGGATCCTTTGTTTTCAAATTCAAAGCCAGTATCCTGACAGTGGCATTGCCAACTAAAATCCCGTGTATCTAGTGCAGCATGCCTCACATAAAAGCCACTTCGCATCCAAGTGTTTGTAAGCCCGAGAGAGAGATACCAGCCTGCCACACACCCATACTCTCATACCACCCGCTGCGGCAGCTTAGTGAGGCAAGTGTGGCAGCAATCTGAATCATCGTTTTAGTTTTTCATTGCTAACTCATGGCAGCAATTCCCAGGATCAAATGGGGTACATAAGGTCATGGGGAGCAAGTCCTTTTAAGATAGAAATTATAAGTCTTTGTAGGCCTATATAGTTCTATAGCTCGATCTTCGTGTTATATATTTTAGAGTATTTCTTATTAGTAAGTAAAAAGAATATCCTTAACAGGTAACCCAAAAAGTCTTAACCATGATATCCTGCCATCCTTACATACACAAATGCATGCCGTGGGCTGACGGAAAAATGGATCTGGGATCAGAATGGAAAACAGGAGGAGGTGGCTGTGGCTGCTGTAATTTCTGCTGGTGATGCCTTAAGAGGATAATGTGATAATGTGCGCTAAACAATGAACAATGCAGAAATGGCATAAAAATAGCCAGAAGTGCTATATGAAGTGGGTCGGAGCAGGAGCAGGAGCAGTAGCTGGGGCAGTAGCTGGGCGCCGACAAGCAAAAGAAATAATAATGGAAAGATGTGTTTGGCTATGAGCATGATAACGACGTGGATGATGGCGGTCTGTTGGTGGTGTTGGTCTTGTTAGTACTTACGATGAGGCAAGTGCCAGATAGTATATGCAGATTGTAGGTGTGGCCGCTGACGTTGATGAGCACATCATCAGATTCGAAGACATTTACATGTTTTCAATGAAAGCTTCGAGTGTGGAAAGATTGTGCCACAATCTAGATTCATATTTAATGATTTTGTGACGCTAAACAAATTATTACAGTGGATTTCACTTAAATAATCCCAATTTTCATCAAAATTTTGCATAAAACAATGAAAGGCATAGAAACACCATTCATAGTTGGTCCCACGTGGCGTATGATTAATATCAATCATACGCCATGTAAGCCACTGCTCTCTTCACTTCAAAACAGCTAAACTGCAATTAAAGTTAAGTTGTTCATAACTTTATTTAATTATTCACTTTAATGAAGCAGCAACCACTTCTCCATCTGTCAAATAATTCTATAAAGTTTTCCTTGTGGGCTGCATAATTTGGAAAACAATTTGCATTTCCTTTACAGCAATTTATTTCTATTCTTCTCGGGCTGAAGTAGAGAGAAACTAAAAGTTTCCGCACTCAAAAGAAATTTTCTTATACCAGGCATTTTAGTCGACAAACAGAAATACCTGCATATTTTTCAATCCGGACAGGTGGGGGGGTAAGGAGAGTGTTTATGTAATTACTGGCACGTTTAAAAGCGGAAACTTTTCGGTAAGTAAGTGTGGAAAAGGGATGGGAGGCAAAAGGATGTAAATAGCAAAGAGCAGAGCAATTTATGTAAGTGCGAGATATTTTTATGTCTCGGCGAACCATTAAATGTACATAATGCAATTTTTGCCCAGCACTTTGCATATAAATTTCCACCGGCTGAGCCGTAAACTGGAATAACGGAAACGCAAGTCCAATAACAAGGGTTCCGCATTGGCTTTGGCAGGGGGACTGAGACGGATAGATGGTAGCGGCTTAGTGGACACTACACTGAGACAAATAAAATTCACAAACATTTTATTATTTTAAATGAAAAACAAACCACTTAAAATTTTAGTTGCCTACTTTTAAGAGTATATTTTTTTGTCGCAAAAACTAATTAAAAATTAATGACTTGGAAAACCCATTTACCCACCCATTATTACTTCGAGTGTAATCCTTTTATAATCCAATCACCATTTTAATGAGCTTTGCGCTGCGTTCCGCAAATTACACTATTTTCGAATAGGATCAAGTACTTCCTTATAGCATGCATATTAGCATTCTCCCAACGGCACTCACCTAGCATTATGGCTATCAAAATATTGGATTGTTCGTGAGTGATTTGCGAACAGAGTACTTGATATTTTCCGAGTGCACACTACTGCAGCGGCGATGTGAATGAACGCAATTCTGGATGCATTTGTATGGCCGAAGGGCGAAGCAAGGGCGGGCGGGAGGAGGTCAAAAGAAAGAAATAGGGGGGAGGGCAGTGTTACAGTAACGGTATCGAAAGGAACTAACATCGTCACAACTTGCTCTCTCTCTCGCTCGTTTACCCGCTAACTCTCACTCTCACGAAAGCGGTGCGCCGGCCCCCAGAGAGTGGTTGATAGGACTAGCGGTACATAGGACTATGCGAAACATGCACGTGTTGGTGTATTTAAAGGTACGTGTGTGTGTGTTTCTGTGTTTCTGCTTTTTGGCACTGATAAAGGCGAATCTAACCCCCCTCTCACATGCCCCCTCTACAGTCTACCTAGTTGGGATTCGGCCACGGCTTTTGGCTTCTTATGTGTCGCCGATGCCGTTTTAAATGTAGGTTACACACAGCGACCACAAATCACGTACACACACACAAACGGACACACGGACACACCGACACAAATGCATATATGCAATATATTTTAGCACTTTCCGTTTCCCTTGGCGGGTGTCCTGCACTGGGGTAATAAAAGTTTTTCCCTATTTTCAGCGACTTTATAGCTGTATATTTGCTTTCAAGTGGCCGACTTTCAGTGTAGCTTAAGTCAGCTGGATGAGGTATATTCCATTTTGTCGGAAATCAAAGTTACGTACTATTCAAAAGGACGAAAAATGTTAGGGGTTTTAAACACAAATTTTATTAGTATAAAAATTAAAAAACAATATAATAGATTTATGAATATTTATTAAAGAAATCTTTATAAAAAATAACAATATGTTTAATAAAAATAATAATCGTATAGATTTTTATTAAATTAAATTAATAATTTATATTATGAGTAAAAAATTTAATTTTCTCTGCCTACTTTCTTCAGTTCCTTCTATATCTCTCCACATACATAATTCAAATTGTTTTTGTTGACTTTTTGATGACTGGCTGGGTGGGGGTGGGAGTGTCCTGCAGAGTAGCAGCATAGAGAAAACATAACAACAACTGTGACAGGGGCAGGAAATGCTCCGACATGCCCCTAATATATACATACACACAGCCATGTACTCCGGAGTCGGGACTATAGTATACCTTGTATGTAAAATGAATACACAGATGTAGGTTCGTCTATGATTCCTTGTCAGGAGTGTACGGACCCGCACAACAAAAACAATATTGGCCGCCACCCCAGTCGCCCCCCAGACGACCAATCAGCGGGAAATCAAAGTTTGATTTAATTTTCAGCCAAGCTTTATACCTTTTGTGGGCTCCTTGCTCCTTGCTCCTTGCTCCTCCAGTGCCAATTACCGAAACATTGTAATCGCCCACGAATTAAAAGTTTGAGCTTTAATCATCAAACTTGGGCACTTTAATCATTTAACTTTTTTACCAATTTGCAGTATTGCAAATCCACACCACTCTCACGTCACACACACAATACAATTCTTTAAAATTTTAATGCAATTTTAATTGCGACTTTGCTGGGTTGGTTTACATTAATCCACGTCTTGCACTTGGCCGTTTATACACACTCCCATGTCAGATATCTGTGGGCTAGTGGGCTGTCTAGTCCACGCTACAAAAATCGCCGTGCCAATTAAAACTCGGCCCGTCTGTGACCCGTGCGAACTGCGAACTGAACGGAACCGAACCAAACGGCCAGATACCGTTACCAGCGGCACCAATAACGGTAAAGGACGATGCGTGGACGAAGACGATGCTGCTTCTTCGGTGGTGGAATCACATCTGGCCGTGGCTCTCATTTTAAGCCCCGCTGAGAGGAATAAGTTGGCAAAATTAGGATGCAGAGAAAGGAGCAGCAAGGAGCTCCTGATTTTAAATCAGCTGTTTTTCAATTTGGCTATTACTAGCTTATATTTAAAGAGTTTAAAATAGATCTATAAATATCTCATTTAAAATAAATTACTCATACGCCACGTATTACAGTTTTAAATAACTCTTTTTATTCGAAACTTATTATTTATAAGTATCAAAAAATAGTCCCTTTTCTGGTTTAATTTTAAGAATAATAAATATAACTTTTAAACTAAAACCTTCGAAAGATTTAAAAAGCTTTTTGGCGCCAAAGCGTTATCGATAACATTTAAACCCAAAACCCAAGAAAACCCTAACCGCCACAGGGCGATTCGTGCAATCATTGGGGGAGTAGAAAACGCTTCGGCTGAGCACCACTGATATAAATATATATATAAATATATATATATCTATATAATCTATTAGACGGCCCCTTGAGCCGGCAGAACAGTTTAATTTCTCGAAGAAAAAGCTCAGATTGAAAAGTGATCGCGATTGAGAAAGTCGAGGTTCCAGACATAGTTCTAGTGTTCTAGTTTTCCACATAATGCGAGTGGTGTTAGCCTTAACCCTCCTGGTGGGCCTGATATTATCGGGTAAGTTACATTAGAAGGAAAAAAAAATCATATTTAAGCAAACAAAGAATTATATATATATGTATTTTATTAGATTGTGTGAGTTGCATTTGAAATTAATCAGTTACACACTCAGGTACATATGTATTAAAATGATAGAAGCTTAAAAAATGTTTACTCAAGAATTTATGTTTATTCTAAAATAAATCTGGAATAAAAACAAAACTTTGTACAGTTCTGTTAATAGATCTGTGATTTTAATATGTAAATATGTCAACTATGGCGTGAGCTTGAATCCATAATGTCGACCCTTTACCGTTTAAGCTTTTAAAGATGATCCCGTTCTTTATTTACTGTATTAAATTAAAATATTAATAAATCTTCTTATTGTAATCTTAGGAGATGCCACCAATCCACCAAAATGGGATCCCAACTATATTGTGAAGGGAACTCTGTACATTCCATACGCTGAGATCGCCGAACCCTTCTATGCCTGGTATGACAAGAACACAAGACGCTCCCGCATCGACTACTACGGCGGAATGGTGAAGACGTACCAATTGGCCGGCGAGGGAGACTTCGGTACCATGCTGAAGCTGGCACCCATTACCACCAAAACCGAGACGAACAAGCTGACCTGCCTGCAGGTGAACGGCACTAAGAACGAGGCTGTGCAGATCCAGAGCATTCTGCCGGATGCGAAACCCTTCCAGCTAGTGGGAACCGAAACCTTTTTGGGCTACACCTGCGACAAGTTCCGGCTGGAGTCGGTCATTGGTCAGAAGAAGAATGTGTACACGTTGTGGGTGCGCTACAAGAAGTCGCCACACTATCCGGCCAGCCGAATGCCCATCCCGGTGCGGTACGAAATGCGGGGCTATAACACCCTGTTGGGCTCCCACTACGACCACTACTACCTCGACTATGACAGCTACGAGCACGACGACATTCCCAACGAGGTGTTCGAGATCGATGATAGCCTGCAGTGCGTAGGATTCCCCGGACCGGGCACCGGCCACTTTGCCACCTTCAACCCGATGCAGGAGTTCGTCAGTGGCGTCGATGAGCATGTGGAGAAAGCCTTCCATCACTTCAAGCGCAAACATGGCGTCTCCTACAATAATGATAAGGAGCACGAGCACCGCTTGAATATCTTCCGTCAGAATCTGCGTTACATTCACTCCAAGAACCGTGCCAAGCTCACCTATACGCTGGCCGTTAACCACCTGGCGGACAAGACCGAGGACGAGCTCAAGGCGCGACGTGGCTACCGATCCTCCGGTGTCTACAACACCGGAAAACCCTTCCCTTACGATGTGCCCAAGCACAAGGATGAAATCCCGACGCAGTACGATTGGAGACTCTTTGGAGCCGTCACGCCCGTAAAAGGTAACCTAAAATAAGTCAGTTTACTCCATGAGTTTCTGGATTTAACCGTCACCCCTTCTCAGATCAATCTGTCTGCGGATCCTGCTGGTCGTTTGGAACCATTGGTCACCTGGAGGGTGCCTTCTTCTTGAAAAACGGAGGCAACCTGGTCCGGCTATCGCAACAGGCGCTAATCGATTGCTCCTGGGCGTATGGAAACAATGGCTGTGACGGCGGTGAGGACTTCCGCGTCTACCAGTGGATGCTGCAGGTCGGAGGTGTGCCCACAGAAGAGGAGTACGGTCCCTACCTGGGACAGGATGGCTACTGCCACGTCAACAACGTGACCTTGGTGGCACCCATCAAGGGCTTCGTAAACGTGACCTCCAACGACCCGAACGCCTTCAAGCTGGCTCTACTCAAGCACGGACCACTGTCGGTGGCCATTGACGCCTCACCCAAGACCTTCAGCTTCTACTCCCATGGTGTGTACTACGAGCCGGAGTGCAAGAACGACGTGGATGGACTCGACCATGCCGTGCTGGCCGTCGGCTATGGCACCATCAATGGCGAGGACTACTGGCTGGTGAAGAACTCGTGGTCCACCTACTGGGGCAACGACGGATACATCCTGATGTCCGCCCGGAAGAACAACTGTGGCGTCATGACCATGCCCACATATGTGGAAATGTAGGCGATCCCCTCTCACTCTCATCGTTTCGATTTTCTGTAATCTTACTTATTTTCCCGCCCCGAGGGCGTTAAATACGCAATATATATACATATATAGTGCCGATGTGCACTCTTTTGTAATAAAAACTTGTTTTTCTTATCACTGAGATGGTTGAAATTCTATACATAGCCCCACTAAGTTCGGATTGCACCATTGGCTTCCCTCCATTGCCAAGACGCGATAGTAAAAAGACAATGACCTGCGACAACATGAACTTTGCCTCAGTATTCTGCAAAATAATTCCACTAAAGAATCAAACATTTGTTGGCAAAGATATAGGTTTTATTGAATTATCATGCATTCCTCAACATTTTTATAGGGAATACTCTCAAAGTAATGCACTTTTAACGAGATTTGTTAACAAAATCGTTTGAGCCTTCCCTTAGAAGGATCTTAAACTTAGAAGGCTTTTAAAAATGGGATCAATATTAAATGCTGTGATAATGACCTTTCATGCAAAACAATTTAACAAAAAATCGAAAAAAAAATTAATCTTCAGGTTTTAATGCAGATTTACGGAGAATCGATCCATTGTTTAAGGTATCCCGCTCAAGAATCAGATCATTATTGGCCAAGATATAGCCATCGCAGTGGCTCATAATGGCCCTCCAGACATTTTCATAATTTTTACAAAAAATCGAAAAAATATTTTGCTTCCAGATTTTTATGCAGATTTGTGGAGAATCGATCTAGAAATCGATTAAGGTATCCCGCTTAAGAATCGGATGAATATTGGCAAAGATATAGCCTTCGCAGTGGCTCAGAATGGCCCTCCTGGCATTTTTATAATTTTTGAAGGGGATCCCCCAGGAATTTTTACAAAAAATCGAAAAAATATTTTGCTTTCAGATTTTGACGCAGATTTATGGAGAATCGATCTAGAAATCGATTAAGGTATCCCGCTTAAGAATCGGATGAATATTGGCAAAGATATAGCCTTCGCAGTGGCTCAGAATGGCCCTCCTGGCATTTTTATAATTTTTGAAGGGAATCCCCCAGGAATTTTGACAAAAAATCGAAAAAATATTTTGCTTTCAGATTTTGACGCAGATTTATGGAGAATCGATCTAGAAATCGATTAAGGTATCCCGCTTAAGAATCGGATGAATATTGGCAAAGATATAGCCTTCGCAGTGGCTCAGAATGGCCCTCCTGGCATTTTTATAATTTTTGAAGGGGATCGCCCAGGAATTTTCACAAAAAATCGAAAAAATATTTTGCTTTCAGATTTTTATGCAGATTTGTGGAGAATCGATCTAGAAATCGATTAAGGTATCCCGCCTAAGAATCTGATGAATATTGGCAAAGATATAGCCTTCGCAGTGGCTCAGAATGGCCCTCCTGGCATTTTTATAATTTTTGAAAATCCCCAGGAATTTTCACAAAAAATCGAAAAAATATTTTGCTTTCAGATTTTGACGCAGATTTGTGGAGAATCGCTCCACATTTATATTTAGCCCTTTGAAAGATTATTACATCTTACTATACATTAATATTACATCTAAACGAAGCTATATTTTTAAATAATTTCGCATTCATTGCGATATTTTTAGGATCTTTTTTATATCCTGCCATCTATCCCTGGTTGTGGCCTTTTCACTTACTCCATTACGGTCACACTAATCGGAGGAATTTATTTGTTAACCATTTTTAAATTGGAAATAAACTTAATGACGGACTTGAAGAAAATGTGCCGTGTCTGCATGGCAGAGGCATCGGTCCTTGTAAAACTGGACAAAACCACAAAAATCACCGATAAGCTGTCAGAGGACCTCAAGAACTGCAATGAGGCGGAAGTGTCGCCAGGATTTCTGCTGCAGGAATGCAGTGGTGGTCCCGTGGAAACAGGAGAATTCTTCCCTCAGGTGATGTGTGAGCTGTGCATTAAAAAACTCAGGCAGGCCTATCTGTTTAAGAGGCGCTATAAGAGGAGCATGGAGACCCTAAGAATGATGAAGACGGAGGCGGATGACCACGAAATATGCGACTTATTGGAAAGTGAAGATTGGGAGCTGATCGATCGCATCCAGAGGGAAAACGTGGAGTCCGAGGAGAGCAAGGAAGTAAACGAATGCAAGGAGATAGAAGTCAAGTTGGAGGAGGATCTGGGGGAGGAGTTCATTGAGGAGCCAAAGAAGATGTTTAAATGCCCCGACTGCCCGTGTAGCTTCACCGGAAAAGCCCACCTAACATCCCACAGACGCACTCACAATAAGGCACCAAGAAAAAATCCGACACGTGTTAGACGACGTCCAGTTAAGGACTAAAACATTCTGATGAGACCATGACAATCATTAGTTCTTTAAGAATTTATTGACATTTTTCAAAGTAAACCAAAAAATATTGTATTTTTCAAGACTTAGATTTAAGCATTATTTTAAGTATAAACTAAAGTTGTGTTATAAACAAAAAATTCGATTCTATATTCGGTTTAACAAAAACATGGTTGAAATTAAATTTTAGCATCTTAGGGGAAGGCTTGCGATTAAGTCTATATTTAATCATATAAGGCACACAAGTTTAATTTCATTTTTATTCTTAATTATTTTTCATTCTTAAATTTATAACATTTACTATGCCTTTTCGGGACATACGGTATTCCGGTGTGAAAGGCCATATGCTTGTTAAGTTCTATCTTCTGTCTACACTTTTTGTTGCATAAAGAACACTTGAATGGCAACTCTTTGGTGTGGGTGAGATTGTGGCGCTTGAGGTGGCCCAGCTGCTTGAAGGCTTTCGGGCATAAATGGCACTTATACGGTCGATCTCCGTTGTGCGTCCGCTCGTGAATTTCCAGGCTACATTTGTATTCATAGGATCGCGGGCAACTCTTACATTGGTACATTTGTGGCCGCTTTTCTTTGACTTCTTTCTGGGTGAGAGTCAGTTGCTTCTTTTTGGCGAACTGTTTTTGATCATCTCTTGGAGTTTTGCTTTTGCGGAGTGCACTTGTTTGAGAACGACGGGAATCGTCGGAGTGGGATGTTCTAATCGAGTATTCGGGATTAGATACACTAGAAGACTCGAAGCCGCTTGTGGCCTCTGGAGAACCGGCGTAGGGTGAGTCTAGATCCTCTGGATCAGGATCTTCCACCTCTTGTTTTGGAATCATTTCATTTTTATCTTCTAATTTCCAATTAAAATCGTCAAAATCTTTCATGGCAATATCGAAATCTTTTTGTATGCGTAGCGCCTCGGTGAAGTACATGTGGCTGTCCTGGTATTGGCGCCTCAACCGGTGGGCGTTCCTCGTAGCCGCCGCGCAATCCAGGCACACGAACTGCGGCATGCCGTCCGAGCGGGTCACTTCGCAGCCGCTGCACAGCATCAGCATTTGGGCCAAACATGGCTCTGGCTTATGTTCAGGCAGCAGGGCGGTCTTCGCACTTGGTGCGAAGATATCCACCTGGCAGTCGGACTCTGCACGACAAACTCGGCACATTTGCGTGAAGCTCATCGGCAAGGATTTAAACTCAAAACCTTCAAGAGTTTACGTTTATGAATGTAGTTTAAGTGTGACCGCGAAATTATTGATAAATTACAACGATAACGATAAAGTGACCGATAAAATACCGAAAATACTAATATTCGGCATCCAAATATACCAACAAAGGCGCTAAATTCAAAATTCACAATAAATGAAATTGTTTGAATTTATAGCAGATAACTTCTTTCAATTTAAATGAATTTTATTCCACAGCTAACTATAACAAACAATCATTTATTTTATCTGTATAAAACCCTTTGGAATGCTGATTATGAGCCAAGCTACTTGGTATTGTACATGGAGGCTATAGCCGGATCTTCAGTCTCGTAAATAATCAAAACGTCGCGGAACTTGTCGAGTAGCTGCAGCAGCTGGGAGCGACGTAGATTTTCAAAGTACATGATCTCCTCCAAGTGGTGTTCGCTCTTAAAGTACCCCATCTGGTAGAGCTTGACCAGCAGCGAGAGATCATCGACGTTGGAGGAAGCTGGAATACGCCGAATGGCAGCACGATCTGGCTCACTAAACACCTGCAGCAGCTCCTTGAGCTTCTGTTCGTCTTCTATCGAGTCTAGGCTGTCGCAGTTGTCCGTGCTCATGGAGGCGGTAATGCTAAAGTTAGACTTGTGGCTGGATGATGGCTGAACGGCAATGTTGTCAGAGGCCAGCGAAGATTGCTCCTCAGAGGCTTCTCGCCGATGGAGTCCACCGATTGAAATCGATACAGAGGACACGGGCACGGGCAGCGGTTGACTGTACATGCTTAGCATGGAGCCATCGTGAAGTTCGTCCTGGTCTACGTCTGCATCTTGTTCCTGCTCCTCGTCGCTGGGCCCATCCCGCAACTGTTGGCTGCAGGAAGCGGAAGCAGAGTCCCCGAACTCGTCCTCGCTGGGCATAAACTGCACATACGTGTGCAGCTGCATGAGAAGGTGGTGCTGCAGCATCCAAATTACCATCTGGGCGAGGATGCCTTGGCGGGCCGGCTGCTGTAATGGTGTAGTTAGATGACCAATGCTGGTGGGCAGCGAAAAGTCCGAGATAACTTCAAAGAGCGACATGCCGGCGAATCGGGTCGAGAACTTCTCCACCAGATGAGATTTTGTGTGGAGTGGCGCATCTGGCGCAATGACGTACACATTAGTTTCGCACAACGGATAGATTATAGTGGCCTTGGCCCAGTACACAAGGTGCGAGACCAACTTGTAGACATGTTCGATGCTTAGATCTGCCTTAGAAGCCATACTTTGCAGGCTAATCAGTGGATTATAGGCATCGACCAGTTGCCACAGCATTCGAGCACCTGTCGGAGGGACGCAGTCCAGCAACTCAGCAAAGTCTACCAGTAACAGCATGCCGTGATAAGGTTTTAGGGCACGAAGACAGCGGTCTATAGTCTCCGGATCCACCATGCTGCCCTTCTTGTGCAGTTGGTGCGCCTTGGCCGGCAGGCAGAAGCAGAGCGTAAGGTTGTGGTTTAAGGATGTGCTCAGCAAGCCCGTGTTGCTCAGGTCGTGAAAGATTGAGCGCAGCGATTGGGCTAAAGTACAGCGCTCCGCTATCAGTGCGAGCGTATCCTCCAGTGGCTGCTGCTGCTGCTCGTCGTGGGTGCGCGCCATTTGTGCCGTCTGCTCGGTGAGGTAGCCGCTACTCTGCTCCTCGAACTTCAGCGCCAAACCTAAGCGCTTACTCAGCTCATGATAGCACTTAACTATTGAATAGCTGGCCTGTGCGTTCAACGCAAACACAATATTTATCAGCATCTGCTGCTTTTTAGAGGGATTCGCAGCTATCGTCGAACTTGTCCCAGTCCCTGCTCCAGTCCTGGAGCCTTGCTCCTTATGAGGAATTAGGGTGGGGTGGCTGACGAAACGCACGTCGTTCAGCTTGAGCTCGAACTTTTGGTTGCACAACTGCGGCTTGACAGCGAACAGTGCGGAGAGCACATCGTCCGCAAAGCCCTGGAGCTGGCCCTGTCCAGACTGGGAGGCAACCACCTGAGATGGGGTCTGCAGCAAGTCATCCACATGCGTCACAGCGAAGGGATTGCGTTTTCTGAATGAATAAGCATTGGATTGATTCAGTTGAGACTCCCTAAAGCACCCAATCCGCACCTGGACTTGCGCTGATCCTCGCTGGCCGTTTTTGCCTGTCCCAACGTCTGATACGGATACCTATAAAGTAGGCGGTCTCCTTTGCTGTCAAAATATACCAGAATGACAGCCAAGGGATTGACGTTTGCCTCCATTTTAGAACGTTACGTTCCCAAAATAAAATATTTTCATTTGTCGAAGAAAGATCAGTGCTGTAAAAAACATAAGTTTTGTGCAAGTGTTGATTAATTGTCAGTGTTGCCAGAAATGGTAAATATCGAAAGTCGAATACCTATCGATATATCGCCAAAAAGACTTTTGTTGCCTAGAGATGAACATGGCTCGTATCACCATCTGGCAACACTCATTGTAAATCGTAAGCGGAAAGTTGTGTTGTGTTGCGAAGAAAACGCGTGGAAATCAAGCTCTAAGACAGGAAAAAATTGTAAAAAATAACTTGAAACGTTGCATGCGAGCCCGGCAGCCGCAGCACTATGAAATTCACCCGTGAAACGTGTTAGTTTGGCCGCAAAGGCACTTTAAACCTACTATTTCTTATTAGCGTGTTGAAAAAGAGGGAAACATATAATGCGAGAGGCACAATACGTGTGAGGCGTAAGTGCGAGCGGGATGACGCTTAACGTGTACTAGCAGCGGGCTATATATACATATTAATATATATTATTTGTATGAGTGTAGGATAAAGAATTGTTCAAAAATGTTAGTTTTTAAATCTGCCATTCTAGTGAATTAGCTTTTAAGTATTTCGCCGATAGGCAGCCAATAAGTTTCACATAAAACATTGCCACCTCTCGAGCTCATGTCTTTTAAACATTTTGCATGTGTATCTGGAATTTGGTTTTCAATGAATGTGGTTGAATTTCTGGGGGACATCTTAAAAGCAACATTTTGTGCTAGAATAAATATAGTTAATAACATTTAACTATTTTCTTTTTTGTGTATATGTGCGCCAACATCCGTATGTAGGAGAGTATAGATTTACACATACCTACATAGAGGCATGCACAGAAATACGTATGTGTGGGTATCAACGAATAGGCGGAAAGGCGAAATCGGAATATGTACGTACAGCATTTCAGAATGGTCGGAGGCAGAGTAATAGGCTAAAGCAAGGGTATAGTGCAACACGAAAATCAAGAAGAAGCAGACATCTCTGCGAACAAAATAAAATAGCCGATAATAGGTAGTTGGCAGGCCCACGCCATAAGTAAAAACGGCAACACTAGATATGCGCCAGGCCGGACACCATAGCCATCCCGCTCCCACATACGCTGTGTCCCCCCACAAGAGTCTGTGTTTTCCTTCGCGTTTTATTCCCCATTTCTTGTGCCATACGGTATTATTAATAATAAAATTGATTAATCAAAGTGGAAACATTTGCCTTTTCGCAGGTAGTAAACGTATAAGACTGCGTAGCTACATCTTCTAAGTGCAGTTATTTAAAAATGTGCAAAAGAACAAAAATTAAGTGCGAATGTGAAAAAATACAAACTATATTTGTTTCATATAATCATAATTAAAAGTGATTCAAAAACAAACGAAAGAGCCGTGAAACTCATCAAACAATTGTGCAAAAATGAAGTAAATCACGAATAAAGAGAATAAGCGGTGAGTTAAAAAAAAAAAAAAGTGCGCGCGCGCAAGC
Organism: Drosophila ananassae; assembly: GCF_017639315.1. Lineage (NCBI taxonomy): Eukaryota > Metazoa > Arthropoda > Insecta > Diptera > Drosophilidae > Drosophila > Drosophila ananassae. Next base: position 15,079,859 of record NC_057928.1, read on the forward strand.
CTAAACCGCGAAACTTCTGTGAATTGACTTGTATTTGCCAACGAAACGATCGAAGGACATTCTTTGCGGTTAGGTTGGGCCCTGCTAGCCTTAATTTTGGTTCAATGTTAGTCAAAGCGATTTCAATATTGCATTTGTTGATGCTTTGATTCGTTTTTTTTTAAACCCTTTTTATTTTTTTTGCATGCTGTGTCGCCATGTTTGATTGTATCGATAATATAGTGTACTCGCTCGCACACATTCGTTTGTTTTGCTTTCGATTCCGTTTTGTGCAACGTGAAGTTAGACGTAATAGAGCACCTCGGCCCAGAGTTGCCAGCCCAAGGCGAATGTTTTGTTGAATTTAGGAAATAAAATATGTTTTGATGTGCGAATTAGAAGTTAATTTTGGCTGTGAATACAAAGCCGACACTCCCATAGAAAATTTTCCTCCGAATGTGTATGCCGAGGCGTATTGTCATCTCCTAGGTTTTGACATGCGCATCAACTTTCGTTTTAGGCGTGCAATGAAAATTGACAACAAACAAGTCACATATGTGCACCTTTATAATTTTAATTCGTTTTTGCACAGTTGACGCCATTTTGGAATCACCTTGGTCCAATATCCAGATTGTTAGAACAGCGCAACGTTAATCGCATAGACTTTATTCCCTTTTTTCTTTTGTCTTGTTTTCGTCAAACTTTTTATTGCGTGTTCTCGCTGTTTGCCCGCTTGTACGCCTTGAAGTTGGCCGCAGTTGTGGCAACGCGCATGTGTGTGTGTGTGTGTGTGTGTGTTTAGTCCATTTGTCTCGCTCCTGCGCACTGGGGCTAACTGTCCTAAGTTTTCCTGTGCTACTCTTTACGCATACGTGATTTTTGCAATTGTTTGCCCGTTCCCTGTGCCTGGCTCTCTGTACGCGCGAATTTTCGCCACAAAATGAAAGCAAAAGTTGATAGACAACTTTTTGTGGTGCGCTCTTTTTATATTCTGCGCAGCGCAGGCCAAACTAATGCAGAAATCGCGAAAGCAAAGGGACCCAAATCGAGCCCTCCCGATAATATGTCTTAACCCCCCCTTTGCCCACTGCTCACTGTCCACTGCCACCCCTAGAATATAGAGACTATCGGAAAGGGGGTGGTCCTGTTCCCCCCATTTATGTGTTGATAATCTCACTAAACGAAAATCTCATGTACACTGCGAATTGATCGAATTAGGCACACTCTATAGTTAGCCAAAGCAGAACAAATGAATAAAGTAAGACGCAATTAGTTGACACCGCAAGCAGCGCAAAAACTAACAAATGCCAGCCACCCGCCATCTGTATGCAAAAGCCAAAGTGCCAACCCGCCGCCAGTACATAAAAAAAAGCAATGCCAATGCTGCTGCTGCTCTTCCTACCAAGTCACGTAGTCCCCAAACTGTTAATAATCTAAACAATGGCCTGCCACAACTAATATAAGCCCCAAACCTATTTTTAATTGTTCACTTTGATTGAAAAAGATCGGAATAGAATTATTTCAAGACTTTAGGTATGTGTGCATGTGTGAGTGCGTGACGATAAGCTTTCGTGTTCGTGTTCGCTTTACTCCCACCACCACCTCCACCACCACATCCCCCCCCCACTTTCGACCCCCTTTTATTGGGTTCTACCTTCTCTAGCGATGCAACAAAAGTGATGGCAACGTGCATTACAGATGACCGTCCGGCCATCCTGCTCTCACTAATAGCCCCACCATTGGGGACTGTGGGGCTCACTTCGTGTGCTAGTGGTGTGTAATTTGTTTATGGCGCGCATTTTACGTGCTTTTTGTTGTTGGGGTTGGGGTAGGGTTGGCATTTGCTTGTGTGTGTGTCAGTTTATTTCACCTTCTGGTGGGTTGGTGGGAGGAGGAGGAGGTGGAGGATGTGTGAAATTCATCTCTGTCCCACCCATGTATATTTATAACTAGCAGCACCGATAGAATGCTCAGATATGATTTTCGTGAGTGTGTGCGTGTGTAACCTAAATCAAAAATTACTGCAGCCACCGATCTCTGCCTCTGCCTCCTCCCACATCCATATCATTATCTTGCCCCCTCTCTTGCTTTTTTTTTTGTTTCCATTGAGAAATTTGTAAAGAAACATGGAACGGAAACGAGTATATAGTACTGTTATCTTCAAGGAAGGTTTAGAGATTTTGAAAACTGGGAGATTTACATAATTGGATAGGTGCAGGATTACATAAGAACGTTTGCAGCACCTATCCGTTCTCCCCAGCAGCCAATTTAATTGGGGGAATCAATTGCGTTGCTGTTCTGTCCCTGCCAGTGGATCTGTTTCAATTAGAAATTGTATCTACACACAAGTGCAGTGGTAGGCGCTGACACAGACACAGACAGACTCACTGTCTGCTGCGGCTTGATGGTGTGTAGCCTGGGGTGTCCAAGTGCAGGACAGGCGACTTGTAATAGATACAAGAAACATGAAAAACAGAAAATCAGAAAAAAACTAGCAACTGAGCGACAGCGACAACGACAACGACAACGACAACGAACGCTATGCGCCGCCGGATGCCAAGGCGAAATTAGTGCATTCACTTTTCGCTCCGCTTTGCTTTGGCTAGCTGATTTGCAATGCGAATGGCGTGACAAAGCGGAATGGCCGCTAAAAATCTAATTGGAAATGCACGGAGCAAAACATAGAGAAATAGGTTGCATTACTTATGCATTTTTATAAAAAAAAATATAATATTTTTTAAATAGTTACAAATATTATTATTTTAATGAGCTGGTAAACAATAAAACAGGTTTTCATAAAAATGCACAAGTGCTTAAACGCACACATCTCTATGAAGTCTTTAGACAAGCCCTTGCTTGCTTTGGCGCACCTTTGGCTCTGTTTGGTTTTCCCCTGCCCCTGCCCCTGCCACTGCCCCTCCCCCTTATCGCTTTCCGCTTCAAGATGCTGCGTTCAAGTTTACAGCAAGTGCAGCCAGCTAACCACGAATCACATTCCAAAGCGCAGGCGAAAATACATACGCGGCATAAACGCGGATATTGATATTTAAAATTGCAGTGCGCAGGCGCATTATTGGCGCCCGTTGGCAGCGCTGTGCTTTTTACAACATTACATAACTTGAATATAACTTGCTGCTGGCAATGCCGCTCCTGTGCGCTAGAGATGGGTGTCTAAGCTTTATCGATAATCTGCTCTAGAGTTGCGAAAACAATAAACTTTCGAAATGTAAACATGATTCGATTAAAATATTAATGTCCTATTTCTATTATCTCTTTGTAGGAACAACGAAAAATCGTTTATGTGAAAATTATACCGAAGAGTCTTCAACATACAACGAGCAATAATATACAACGTAAAAAGGAAGATCGGAAGAAGGATAATCGAAGAACATTAAGGATAAAGATCAGAAACGGAAACAGAAAAGGAGAAGGCGTGCGCAGCGAAGCCAGAAGCTGAGTAGCAGAGGAGGAGGAGGAGGAGGAGCACGCCGAGAGGAATCAATCGAATCACTCGCACCGTTATGTTTGTGATGGCTGACAATGTGATGTGGCACAGTGTCGGACACCGTCATTGCAAATCATCGAGCAGCTTACTCCTACCACAGAGAGTCTCAGCGTCCGTCCTCCGTGCCAGAGCCAGAGGTTATGCATTGGGCCCCCAATGTTTTGGGGGCACGCCCACGACCAACACCAACACCAACAAGCTACATAAGGAGCAACTGCATCATCAGTGGCAGCAATATGACGGCCTTGCCATTAAAGTAGTGTTGTGAAATCAAAACTGAAACCGAAGAACTTTTACCGAGCGAGTGAACGAGCACCAGAACACCTCTTTCTCTCTCAATCCACGTTTAATATTAGTTCATTACAATATACCTAACCAGACTTCGCCATCGCCATCGCCGCCACCACCACCATGCCCATGTCCACCCATGACACGGTCTTCGTGGAGCCGGCCGTTAGCAGCAGCAGCGGTGGCAGCAGCTCCAGTATAAATCGCGTTGGAGTCGGCGGTGGTCCCCAGCCGCCGCCCCCTCACATCGTCATCGATGGCAGCAGCCTGTCCACACAGGCGCAACTGCAGCGCATTATGCAGCGCCGCATGTCGATCAGCACCCGGCAGATCCTTAGCGCCAGCCAGGGCCAGCCCCAGACGGTGATGAACTCGACCCAGAAATACGCAGTGCGTACCGCGACCGGGACCACGACGGCAGCTACGGCGCCTGGACCCAGCCAGGAGCTGATCAATCCCCAAATCTACAAGATAGTCACCACCGACGGCAGCACCAGCAACGTCATCATTGATGCCTCGGCGGCGACACCGCCGCACAACTCTAAGCTGCTGCTCAGCAATCTCACGGTGCTATCGAAGCAGGCGCCCGGTGTTCCAGGCGGTGGTGCTCAGCAACAACAGCAGCAGCAGCTCAACTACCTGACTGCCAAGGGCCTACCGTACGTGACAGCCTCGCCGGCCAAGCAGTCGGCTCAGCAGCAGCCCCAGAAGTTCGGGAGCATTGGAGCCTTCAAGGCGCAGCAGCAACAGCAGCAGCAGCAGCAGGGGCATCCCCAGCACGCCACCCTACAGAAAGTGACACTGGGCTCCAGGGTGGCCACCAGGTTGCAGTCGTATGTCCCGGCTACACCGCCCCAGATAATCGTCCAGCCGGCGCAGCCGAAGTATGTGAATGCCACGGCCACCGCGGTGGCTGGGAACACGGCGTTGCTGAAGAAGGCCAACCAGAAGATAATGGTCAAGAGCGTGGGCAACATGTTGCAGCACCAACAGCAGCACCAGCAGCAGCATCAGATACAGACGCAGCAGCTGAAGACGTTCATCACCCAGCAACAACAACAACAACAACAGCAGCAGCAACAACAACAACAACAGGCCTATAAGACGGTTGGTGGCCCGAAGGCAAAGTTTGTGAAACAAACGGCAGCCCTGTCGATCGCCGCCATGCCCCAGCAGCAGCACCAGCAACTGCAGCCGGCAACATACATCAAACAATCCATGGTCACGGCCACACCCACTCCCGCCAAGGTCACCAAGCTGAACAGCAAGTACGTCCAGCAGCAGATCAGCTTGCCGCAGGGAACGCAACTCCAACATAAGACGTCGCCTGGGGGCGGTACCACTGGTTACGTGCTCCAGCAGGGACAGGCCACCTCCTCGGCGGGCAGTGGCACCATCAAGTTCGTCAACTCCCATGGCACTGTCATCCAGCAGCATCCGCAGCACCAGCCGGCCACCAAGCGCATCCACTACAACAGTGGCGGCAGCAGTGACAACGACTCCCATGCGGGTGCGGCCGCCAATTCGTCCTCACTGATCACCGACGATGTCATGATCGTGAACGGCACCCAGATGACGGACGAGGTGTCGGCGCGCATTCTCCAGAGCATGGCCCAGAAGTCGTTCAGTCAGCAGCAGCAACGATACCAGCCGCCGCAGCCAGCCTCCGCGAACAGCCACATGCCGCCCCCCACTCAGATCCTGTACAGCAGTAACAGTGGCACTGGCAGCACCACCAACGGCATAGTGACCAGTAGTCCGGGAGCTAGTGCTCCTGGGAATCTACTCCTGGCCCACTACCAGTCGGCCGGCTCGAAAGGGTCCTCGCCCTCGTACCTTACTGTTTCGGGCTCTCCAACTGCGCCGGGCGGCACTGTGGCAGCCACGCCCTCGGTGAGCATATCGTCGCATGGCTTTCCCAGTGGCAGCGCCGCCATCTCGTCCTACATGTCGTCGGCGACGGCGGCGCGGCGCCAGTCGGTGAGTGCGCCCAGCAGCCGGGCAGCGTCGCTGGAGCGCAAAAGCCAGACGCTTCAGCAGCAGCACGAGGCCATGAGCGTCGCCAGGAAGGTGCCGACGGTCATAGAGTATTACAACAAGCATGGGTAACTAAATAGTTGACTTAATTGTTTTTTGGGAGAACTTGGTAGGCTTCGGACTTGTGTTTCAGTTTCATTTTTGATTTTGTGATCATTTTGACAGTTTTGTGCCGCATTTAATGGCAAAATTTGTGTCCCAAAAGCTAAATAAATTGGAAAATCGAACAGAAAGATGGGAAAGATCCGAAGGAAGAGAGGTTATGACCCCCATGCTCCATGCCACCAATTGGGAATGAAAGTAAATGGCTCGGAACGAACGCACTCGACCGTTGGTGACAATCAAGTTCAATTATTTTCTTCGATTATTGGATGTTTGAGTTTCGGGGCGATTAACATTTTGGCTGTCAGACACCTGTTCCAATCTAGATTACCGTAGAGATCGATACTTTGTTCTCCCAAATGTCAAAAAGTGCACTACTGGAAGAGCGCAGTTCCTAATCCAAATCCATCTCTATTTTAGTGTCAACAGCAGCAACTTGACCCACAGCAGCAGCCTGAGCAACCTGGGAGCGGTGAGGAACAGCACTACCTTCACCACGAATATAGCGACGCCACCAGCTCCCCTCCATCTGGCGCCCATCAATCCAGTCCACGTGGAGACAGCGCCCCAGTCCTCCCCGGCCGTGGTGAAGGCCACTCCCCAAGCGGCGGCCCAGCAGCTCATCCAACTGAGTGCCCACGACGAGGAGCTGTACATCGAGGAGGTGCGTCCAGTGCCAGTGCTGACGCAGGACTTGCGACTGCAGCAGCTTCACGCCATAATGCAGGATCACACCTACGCCTCCCAGCAGCAGCAGCAGCAACAACAACCACAGCCAACTGTAGCCTCCAGCGGAGCGACCACCCCGGGAGCGGCACAGCAGCCACAGCAGTGGTCGTTGGGCGGCATTGGGGTGACAGTGTCGGGCGCCCAAACGGTTCCCACCGTGGGAGGGACGTACGCAAACTTCTATGGCCAGCAAAGTGAGTGGAAAGATTGCTATTCTGTTGAAATATTATTAATTTTATTGGTCTTTTTGTAGTTCCTCGCCATGCAACGGACGACGATGCCCATTCGGCCATTAGCAGCAGCTCCCGCTTGGGCCTGGCCAGCGCGGACATTGATCCGGGAGAGGAAACGGAAACGGCACCCGAGGCAGAACCAGAGGACGACTCGGTGACGAGGTGCATCTGTGAGCTGACCCACGACGATGGCTACATGATATGCTGCGACAAGTGCTCGTAAGTGTCCAAGATTGCTTCTCATTTTAAATATTTAAATTAAAATTTAAATCCTCATCCACTACAGGGCCTGGCAACATGTGGATTGCATGGGCATCGATCGCCAAAACATCCCCGAGGAGTACATGTGCGAGCTGTGCCAGCCCCGGGCGGTGGACAAGGCGAGAGCTCGGGCCCTGCAGCGGCAGAAGCGCAAGGAGCACATGATGTTGGTGGCCACCCAGGCGGCCAACGGAGTGGCGGCTGTGGCGGCCGGCACGACGTTCGCCAGTGGAGGTGCTATCGGTGGAGGTGCACCGGCCATTTCCGACGAGATGCAACAGCGCCTGGCGTCGGGCCTGAACGGCGGCTATGCGACGGGCACTGGGATGTCCAAGAAGTCGAAGAAGACCAAAGACGGTATCAGCGGGGGAGCCAGCATTAAGAAGAGCAAGAAGAGCGGAGCTGCAGGCGACAAGAGTGGCAACACGTCGCTGCAGTCCAGCGGGAAAACCGGAAAGAAGAACAGCAAGCGGAAGAGCAAGTCCTGTGGCGATGGATCGAGTGGTGGAGGCAGCAGTCCAGCACTGACGGCGGCGGAGAAGCATGCTGCCAACCTCCGCCAGTGGATCGAGAACTACGAATACGCTGTGACCAACCACTACTCGCCGGAGCTGCGTGCTCGCCTCCATGCCATCCAGAAGCAGCCCAGTCTCCTGCAGAGCATACAGAACACGGAGAACAAGGCGCTCCGTCAGATCCAGCAGGCGATGTCGGGCGGCGGCATTGGCGATCAGTTGCCGTTGGAGCAACGAGCGCAGCTCATCCCGTACGCGGGCGCCAAGGTTCTCATCAGCAGTGTCGAGCTAGCCCCGAACGCTCCCATTCACGAGCTGCGCGGCAAGTACATGCTGACCACGCAGTTCCGGACCCAGAACCCCACAGTGAACATGAACACTCCTCCGCCGAACAACTACCTGACCAGCTTCAAGGCCCACAAGACGCCCGGCCAGTTCGTGTTCTTCTACCAGCTGCCGGGCGTGGAGGCGCCGATGCAGACGCTGCGGGCGGACGGAAGTGTGCCTCTGGCTGCCCAGCAGCCGCCTTCCTACCTGAAGGGGCCGGAGGTGTGCGTGGACACGAGAACGTACGGAAACGATGCGAGATTCGTGCGGCGATCATGTCGGCCGAACGCCGAGCTGCAGCATTACTTCGAGAAGGGCACCCTGCACTTGTACATTGTGGCGCTGACGCACATCCGGGCGCAGACGGAGATTACGGTGCGCCACGAGCCGCACGATCTGGCCGCCGTGGAGCAGAAGAAGTCGCACGCCTCTGTGGTGCAGCCGACGAGCACGCGGTGTGCCTGCGATCTGGGCAGCGACTGCCTCTTCGCCTTGCCACTGGCCGTGCAGCAACAGCTTCAGGCTCCGCCCACCCAGCCGAGGAGCAGTCATCGGAACAAGTCCTCAGCGGCCGTCAACAGCGCGGCGGCTATCCAGCTGACCATGGGCTTGGGCGTGGGAGTCGGTGCGGGAGCAGTGCCAGGCGGCCTTCCAGGTTCTAGGAATCGGTCGACCTCCTCCAGCGGCGAGAGCAGCCAGATGGGCCTCAACAGTCCCCAGCTGGGCCAGCTGAATCTGGGCTTCAAGCCGTCCCCGACGGCCGGCACCCTGTCGGCGCCGGTTGCGGGCGTGCTCTGCAACAGTGCCGGGAGCAGCAGCAGCACCGGCAGCAACAACTCGTGCTCGGCCTCCATGTCCAGTGTGCTGCACGACTCGGGCATCTGTACGTCCTCCTCGTCCCCCTCGGTGTCCATACCCTCGCCCACGCCCGCTCAGCTGCAGTCGCCCACCCTGCAGCACCACCAGCAGCCGCAAGTGTCCTTGCTCCAGAGGAGTCCCACGCAACAGCAGCAGCAGCAACAGATCCTGGCTGCCCTGCCCACCCCGATGCTCACCCCCATGCTGTCGCCGCAGCTACCCAAGCAGCTGCAGCAGCATGTGGTGCTGCCCACGCCGCACCAGCCATCCCTCTTGCAGCCCCACCACCACCACCACCCCCAGCAACAGCAACAGAATCAGCTGAAGCAGCAGCAGCAGCACCAGGCGCAACTGCAAGAGCCCCTGGCCGTGATAGCAGCCGCTGCAGCGGCTCAGCAGCCCATGTCCACGTGTATAGTGCGACAGTCTCCGCAGCAGCCATCGCCGAAGGCCCAGCAGCCGCAACAGCAACAAGTGGCACCTCATCCGCAGCCACAGTTTGTCAGCAACGTGCCACAGAGTCCCAATCAGAAGCTACAACTCCAGCAGCAGCAGCAGCAGCAGATGGCGGACGAGGCGAGGATGGCAGTGAGTGCTCTGCAGAGCCTGCATGCCACGCCCACCTCGCATGTGTCGGCGCCCATCAAGGTGACGGTGCAACAGCAGCAGCCGCACCCCCAACCGCCGCTGGGGCAACATCCGCCGCAGTCGCCACAGAAACAGCAGCAGCAGATTCTCTATCCAGCCGGAGTCCAGACCATTCAAGTGGCCACCCAAGCCAAGGTGAGCACTCCCACGAAGGTGAGCTCGCCCACAAAGAGCTCTCCGGTCGTCAACAACAACAACAACAGTGTGGGAGCAGTATCGGCCAAGAAGACGCCGGCCAAGCAGGCCGCTGTGGCGAATGTTACCACGCCGGGATCAGCGGCTTCTTCGCCCGCGGATGCTAAGGATGAGGACTTGTCCAGTGCGGCGACAACGCCCACCACTCGCACCCCCGCCAAGGACAAGCCCAAGCAGTCGCGAGAGGACCGCAAGCTGGAGGCCATCCTGCGGGCCATCGAGAAGATGGAGAAGCAGGAGGCGCGCGGCAAGAAGGAGACCCGCCAGACCAGCTCCTGCAAACGGCAGGCTAGCAACTCGCCCGCATCGCCCAACAAGCGCAGCAACTCCAACTCCATTTCCATTAGCGAGGATGCAGACACTCCAACCAGTTCCACCTCGGCTGCTGCGGCGGCGGCTGCCCAGCGCCGGAACAAGAAGAAGCGGAAGGTGAGCCGCAGCAACAACAACAACAACGGCGGCCTGAACAGTTCCGTGAGCGGGGGAAGCAACAACAAGCGGCGGAAGAGCATTCTGGTGGAGTCCGACGGGGAATCGCACGCTCTGACCAACTCCGAGTCTGAGGACCAGGGGCAGCACCACCACACTGGGTCAGAGGACCAGGCGGCGGGCATGCTGCTGGCCCTGGCCCAGAACACTGTCCCGACGACGACGACTGAGGCCTTTAAGTCGCCATCGTCGCAGTCCCAGGGCACGGCGGTGAGCAGCGCCTGCCTCCTGATCGAAGCTGCCATGGGCCCGCTGGAGCAGCAACCCGAGCCAGTGGAGCAGCCGTCGTCGTTTAAGTTTCCGCCCGGCGGGACGAAGACCAAGAAGACCCTCATGTCCAACTGGTTCCAGCAGACGGAGTGCGAGCAGCAGCCCACCTCCGGGCTGGACAGCCTCGTGCAGGCCGCCATGAGCGAGATCAACGGCGACCGCGAGCAGATGCAGGCGCAGTCCGCGCCGGCTCCAGCCCTGCTCAAAGTGGAGCAGTTCATCCACCAGGCCGAGTCCACCAGCACGGTTACTCCGCGCGAGCAACTGCAGCTGCCGTTGCAGAACAACTCCGTGAAGAAGCGATGGCTGCGACAGGCCATTAGCGAGGAGACCACTCCGGACGAGGGCCAGCAGCAGCAGCACGCGTCGTCGACATCCGCCACGCCCACTCCCACACAGCCGGCGCCAAGTGTCTCCCCGTTGGCCAATGGATTCAGCACGCCCCTGAAGAAGCGCCGCCTGGTCGTGATCAGCAACGGGGCGAGTGCGGAGGCCGAAGATCCCCAGATCGATGTAATTGGGGAGATCAAGGACGAACCGGACGAGGAGATGGTGAAGATCGAAGCGGACGTGGATGCGGACACGGAACTCAACCACCAGGAGCAGGACGACGATGTGGATATCCTCCGGTCGCCAAGTCCGGGCACCCACCAGATCATAGCCGAGGACAACCTGGTGAAGATCGAGCCCGAGGACACGAGTGCGGCGGCCAACGACGTGAAGATCGACGTGGAGCGGGAGGAGAGCCAGGCGTGCGACAAATTCGAGGAGATGGTCAAGGTGAAGCGCGAAGAGGAGGAGCAGCGCGAGCAGCAGGAACAGCAGATGAACTCCCAGCCGGTTCAGCCCAAAGTGGAGTCGGAGCCTCCAGTGGACCTAAAAGTGGAAAGCCCTGACGTTAAAGTGGCTCCCAAAGTGGAGGCAAGTCCGGAGAAAGTGGCTCCCAAAGTGGAAGCTGCGAAGGATGAACCCAAACCGGGTGAATCGCTTCTGCGGGCGACTGCCACGGCGACCGCTGCTGCGGCGGCCACGCTCCTCGATGTGGGCAAGGTGATGTTGAAAACCAGGACGCCGCCATTCAAGGCAGAGGATGAGCCGCAGAAGAAGAAGTCGAAGGTGGAACCAGTTGCTGAGGTGGCTGTGGCATCTACCCCTGAACCAACACCTGCTCCAGCTACTGTTCCGGTTCCTGCTGCTGCTCCAGCTCCTACTCCTGCTCCAGCTCCCGTTCTAGCTCCCGCTCCAGCTCCTGTACCAGCTAGTACGAAAAATCTCAGCGAGCACGACATCCAAGAGCGTCTGCTGTCCTTCCATGCAGCCAACATTTCCTTCCTTCAGTCCCGGAACAAGAAGGCTTCCACCACGGCCTCCTCCAGCCAGAAGACCAGCGTCATTTCCACCAGCGCCAGTGCTGTTGAGCCCAAGAAGGCGTCCAAGGAGAAAGACGAGAAGCGGGAAAAGGAGAAGCAGCTGAAGAAGGCCAAGAAGGACAAGAAAAAGTCAAAGGAGAAGGATAAGGACAAGGAGAAAGAGAAGGAGAAGGAGAAGGACAAGGCCGGGACACCCAGTGTGGTGGAGATCAAGAAAAAGCCATCGCAGCCATCCGCCAAAGCCGACGTGAAATCCCTGCCAGCTCCCAACGCTGTGCCACCGGTGGCCACGGCGAATGGCAAGACCAAGCATGTGGAGCCACCCCAGCAGCAGCAGATGAGACGTCGGACCATGTCCATGTGCGTGACTCCCGTCACCCCCTCGGCACCCGTTTCAATGGCTTCTCCACTGCTGGGCACCCCGCCGACGACGAAGAAGCGCCAGACCAACTTCGAGCAGGAGCTGACCAAGCCGAACAGCCAGATCCTGAGCAGCAGCATCCTCCTCAATAGCAGCAAGACCCAGAACACGCCGCTGACCACGCCGTCCCTGTCCACGGTGCAGCAGCAGCACCAGCACCGGAAGGAGAACAACCACCAGGATGCAAATCCCGGCAGTGGACTGGCGGCAGGGGCAGGAGGACCCATGAGCCTGGCGGCAGCCATAGCCAGCGGCAAGCTGACGGCCATTAGCCGGCGGCGGGAGTCCATGTGCGGCAGTCGCCAGCAGGCGGCGCTCATCGCGGCAGCGCTGAAGAAGGAGAAAAAGGAGAAGAAAAAGAACAAGAAGAAGGACCGGGAGAAGCAGAAGCACGATAAGCAGAAGGGCAAGGACAAGGACCGGGAAAGGGACCGGGACAAGGACAAGGAGAAAGAGAAAGAGAAGGACAAGGAGAAGGAGGGCAAGCAGAAGGCAGTGAATCACGTCCAGAAGCCGCCGACCCTGGCGCCCGTGGCTCCTAATCCGATGCCAGCACCCCCAGCGCCCAGCCCCATCTCGGTGGTGACTCCCAAAGCAGCTCCCATTCCCGTGCTTATCACCCAGCCCACTCCGGCTCCCGCCACCACCCTGCTGAACAACTGCGCGCCCGGGAAGATCTCAACATTGCCCTTCTACAACACCATCTACGGCAAGCTGCAGGATCCCCCGGCAGCCATCAGCAGTGGCAGCAACAACATGCCCAGCTTGGCCGAGTACCTGGAAGCCACCAAGGCCAAGGCAACGACGACGGCTCCACCGGCGATCAAGCTGCCAGGAGCTGTCCAGCCGGTCACCCCAACGCCAACGCCAACGGTGGCGGCTTCTGTGGACATGCCGCCACCCACCACCACTCCCTTGAAGCTGTTCACCCGTACCGCCAGCCACGACCCGCGGCTCAATCCCAAGCTCACGGTGCCGGATCCCATGCCCATGCCCAAGCGGAAGCTATCGATCAGCGAGTACAGGATGCGACATCGGCCTTCGGTTGATACGGCTCCTCCGACAACTCCCACCACCCCCACCACGCCCACCACTCCAACCACACCCACCGGCCCGATTGCGGATCGGTGTTTCGCCAAGCCACAGACCATCAACAAGTGCTCGCTGCAGTCGCCGGAGCGCTACCAGGCGGCCATGCGAGAGCGCCGCAACTCGATCAGTGTCCACCACCAGCCGGCGGGTGGGAGCCTCAGCCTGAACAACAACACGGCTGGCGGCAGCAGCAAGCTGGGCGCCGGCAAGGGCAGTGGCAACCATCTGCAGCAGGCGTTGGGTGTCGCGGGCAGGATGTCGGGGAAGAGTGCTGGGCTGGATAACGCCACCACCACGTTGGACACGGTGAACAGCATACTGAGCACGGCGCAGAAGCTGCACATGTTCGACGACAAGCCGAAGGGTAAGGATGAAGGATCACTTGTAGTTACTTAGTTACTTAATTCCCAACTCTTCCCAACAGGTGGACACTTTAATGCTGCACCCACATTGCTGGAACAGCAGCAGGAGAAGATGAGCGAGCGATCGCGTTGCCTGCAAAGGACAATATCCTGCGACTCGCGGGTGATAGAGCGTTTGGGCGGAGGTGGCGGAGCTGGGGCGGCTTGTGCCCTGGAGAAGGTGACGACGGCTAGACGAGATGGCATATGAGGCAGTGAGTGGTCCAGGACATAGTTAACCAGAAAAGTAGTAACAGTTGTTCTCCATTCCACAGGAATTCAACGACAGATGAACAGAGAAACATAAACCCAGTTAAAAAAAAGAAAAAATAGAAAAGAAACGAATGAGTCAACAATCCAATCCAACATCGACGCTGGAGGGCCTCTGATGGAATCACATTTTCTATATTAGATACTCAATTTCCTTATACCAAACAACATGAAATGAATCTTGCTTTGTGTTGAATATTTTTTATATATTATACTTTTAATTTTAAAACGATTGAGATCAGAGATACTACCTACCTACCTACCTACCTAAAACAGAATCACCAAAACAAAGCCAATCCAATCGAGAATCCAATCCAGAATCCAATTAAATGCAATCCAATCAATGAATATTATGAAACAGAAACTTTGCATAGCAAATATTAATATGGAATAGATGAAAGAATATAGAGAAAAGGTTCTACTAAACTATTTAGTTATGTAATAGTCTCGTTTTTGTCGTAGCAGCAAGCCGCTTAAATTAATTACCAGAAAGAAAACAACATAAATAATTATGTACATATTAGTAGGAGCCTCTACATAGCTCTATATTAACTTACCTAGCTTACCTAGTAGATACGGATTAGGCAGCAAGTCTTGAAGTAATAGAGATGTTGAAACACCAACCTTGAATCATTTAGTAATTAAATACGTATTTTTAGTTATTAAGTTGATTTAAAAGCTAGAACCGTTTCGTTTTAATTCAAAGAAGCCTAAAGTAGTGAACTATATATAATATATTTTGTCAAACACTTTTTGTTTCTACTTTTGAAGCATATAAAAATTATAAATTATACTAAAAAATATTTATAAAAAAAAAAAGAAGAATAGCCAGTCTAAAAAATGCAAGCAATACTAAAAAAAAAACAAAAACCGTAAGCCAGCCCTGGAAAGCTAGAGCTACTGAAACAAATGTATATAATATTTATAAATAGCAAGAAACAACAACCAAATTAAGAGAATAACAAATGCAAGCAACTTGTTAATGTGGTCAGATTGTTAAGCAAGTAAACTGTAAGTTAAACAAAGTACAAATCGAGGGCTAATTGAACAGAATTCAGCCACAAAGACCGCGATTCAAAGTGTAAATACTGACAACACCACAACAATTTTCCGAAGCCATTTTCGTAAATAGAGTTAAGGCCTAACTCTTCCTTAAAAAAAATTCAACTGGTATATGAGTATACATATTATTTTTTAATTTGTAAACTCATCAATTAGTTGCTCTTTCATCTTTGAGTTTTGTACGTATTCGTATTTTAAAAAATGATCCCCAAAGGATGTATGTATCTTTTAGAATACATTCTTTGGAAAATCATTTGAAATCTTGATCGTGAAATTTTTTACATTATTTACAAAATTAAACAAAGGAAACTCATATATAATTTTTTGACCCTGTGAACATATTTGTTGTCCTATGCACTTTTGGATAGGATCTGTCAGCGAGAATAAGCAAAAAACACAATATTAGCCATATAAGTCGTGCAACATTTTTAACGTATGTTTTTAAGGATAATGTAAAGAACTAAGCCTAAGTTTGTACATAAATATTAACTTGTAGTTCGCATAATTACTGTTTAAGCAAAAAGTTGGATTATGGCAAGCCTTTTTTTTTTTAAAAAAAAAGTAATTTTATTTTCTGTAAATATGCAAATAAAAACACTAAAGAATAAGTGTAAAAAATACTTAAATCAAGTGTACTAAGCCGATTTTATAAAACGAAAGCGTATCTTGTTAATTTTTATTAAGAAATGTATATTATATACAGACCCCCCCTATATTAAACATACTTCTAGTTATCTATAAAACTAAAGAAACAAAAACCCATAAATCCGAATGAAAAGTTTGCAGTTTTCGTAATACCATTTTTGATAGAAATAGATTAAAACCGCAACACACAAAAAAACACACGAAATTATTTATAACTTATTTGAAAGAAACAGAAAGAAAAAAAATATCTAATCGTAATAATTTTTACTCTAACCTTAGATTCTTTGTAAGTGCGAATTTGAATTGTAAGCGTAAGCGTAGTGGTTTTAGGCCTAAGTCTAATTTGGTTTAACTGATGTAAATTAAATACGTTAATTGTTTATTAAACAGCAACCAACACACACACACACACACACACACTACACACAACTACGAGCTGGTCCGACAACAAACCGCTGGACAACACCCCTCGTCTGTAAAATACATTACAAATGAATTCGTAAAATTCTTTACCAATAAACAAAAAACCGAAAAACACGAATAAAATTGAAATAAAATTTAAATATTGATTTTTTTACTCTGGGATTTGGTTAGATATTTTTTATAGCTAATAGCTATAGCTTTAACTTTTTAGGAGAAAGTGATTATGGGAACACCACCCTTCAAAATAAAGTAAATATTTTTATTTCGCATATATTTCGTACAACTCCTAACTAATATTAATAAATATTTGAAAATATTGGCTTTACTAATTTAACAAATACTCAAAATACTAATAGAGAAAGGGATTTTGGGAACACCACCCTTTAAAACAAAGCCAGTTGTATTTTTTTTTACAAGTAAATATTTTTATTTCATATATATTTCGCACAACTCCTAACTAATGTTAATATATCTTTGAAAATATTGGCTTTACTAATGTGACAAGTACTTAAAATACTAATAGCCAGCAAATATCATTTGTTTTCTGTGAAACTGTTCGTATACTCCGGGAAATGCATAATTTCGTGTGATTTCCCCATAAGCTAGTGGTTAATGAACCTACAAAAATATACTCGTTTATAAAATTATTGGTCCTTACACTAATTAAGGTAGATATTCTCTTGTTTTTATTATTTTTCTTTCATCATCCTTGCACATGTCGGTCGACTGCTCTAGTAAAATATTTCCACTCCCTAATCATACCATCCTTAAATTCGTATGTTGACTTGTATTTCGCTTCCATGGGATGAAAATGGGGTTATTAGATAAAGGCCTCATCAGATGAAAAAGTACCGGGGATGAAACAGTAACTTAATTAGCGTGCTTATTGGGGCATTTCTTATAGATATACTCTTAAAAAGAAGAATAGTTTATAAGGTTTATGGCTTGTCTATAAAGTTTCATTATTTTCTGACTTTACGGTCCCTTCCTATTATAGTAATTTCATCTAAAATAATGTTCAAAATATGTTATTTGGTTTCAAAAGATGTCCTTTCTTGACAGAGGCAGTGCATTTTATCGTTTCTTGTTTGCAAACGAATACGACAGACACACAGTACGATGAGATAAAGATACAGATGTTGAGCTTAACTTAATATTCTTAGATCCTACAGTACGAGTTTTAAACAAAGAGTGCGAATTATTAAGACTATTTACAATTTACAAAAGGTAATTAGATGAGGCAAGGTTCTATATAAAATGATAAACTAATATATGGAGAATTACATATGTAACCGATATGTATTCAAGAGCCTGGACATCCTGCAAGATCAAGAGTTTCTAAGTAGTATTGGTTCTAGGAACGGTGGTAAGACGCTCCTACAACAACCAAAAAACTCGGCGCTAGGACTTGTTGCTGTTGCAGGCGTTGACATTATTATTATTGTACAGGTAGGGTATCAGGTTGGGCTCAATCTCTAGCTGCTGCTTGAGGATCGAGCTCATGACGAACTCCGTCGACACAATGTGGCACTTGGGATTGCCGTGCCGCGTTAGATCCGCGCACAGGTGCATGTCCGTCGGGCAGGTAACGATGATGTAGGAGTCAGGCGACTGGACATGCGCCTCGGCCACAGCGGCGCCGCTTCTCCGCTTCGCTTCCACCTTGCCGCCGGAGTACTCGATCATCTTGATGATATCTTCGCGGGCCGGGAACACGTCTGGCGTGACGTGGAAGTACTTCCCCGCAAACAAGGTATCACGAGTGGGTGCACAGAGGACAGTGTCCAAGTTGAACTGTAGGTTCTCGTCCACTGGTATGTGCTGGATGCGGTAAGGCTCGGTCGGAACAAATTTGCCAGCCTTGGCGCTCTCCACGATCCAGCTGGACTTGAGGACATAGTCGACGTGGCAGCAGGCCTGAATCAGCTTGCAGGTGCGACTCTCGCGTGTCATTACCAGATGAGTGGCGTCGGCCGGACTATCCACTACGATGCCACCCAAAATTCTGTATAAGATTAGGGAGATTATTTTATATATCATAAAAGGAAGACACTCCAAGTACTTACAGAACTGCTTTCTTGAGAGATTCCACATCGGCCACCTGAGAGAATATAACCTTTGGCGGCTTGGTGGTTGTGGGATATTCGAGGCAGACTATTTGCTCGGGCAGCTGCTCCTGCTGGAACGAGTTCAACTTCTGGCGCTTCAGCTTCTGTTCGCTGCTGTACGGGTCGGAGAGATGACGCTTCACACGTTCATGTGCCTCCTGGGTGAGATTGATGGGCGCTTTCCAAGCAGCTACAATGGAGGACATTAATTACAATTCCAAACAATATTTAAAGACGAAATTATTACTTAGAAGATGTGCCACCAAGTTGCATTCGATGCGGAATGGAGCCACCAGGTTGTACTGCTGGTATTTGGGGCTGTCGTACTGGGACAGTCCACTTAGGTTGCCGATGCACACATCGCTGAGCCAGAGGGCGTTGACCATCGGGATGTTCCACTCCTTGGCGGCATTGAACTTATTCCCCTCCAGCTGCTTGCAGACGACGACCGTGTTCACCTTCGACAGATAGGACGTATAGATGGCGCCGCATTCCTCGGCCATCTGCTGCAGCCGGACCACCTCTTCGCCCTCGAATCCCTCCGAGGTGATGATGTAGCGCTCAAGCGGCTTCCGGTAGCCGAACTGGCTGGGAAACGGGAGATGAAGCGGCTGCCACGGTGGCATCAACTGCCTCTTGAGGCAGATGTCGCTCAGCCAGTAAGCGGTGACGCAACGCTTGGCGTCCCGGAGGGCTTGCATCACCACTCCATGGCGCTGAGTGCGACAGATGACATGGGTAACTCGAGGACAATACGTCCGCTCGATGTCGCCGCCGAACTGCCGAATCGTGTCCAGCCAAATGGGCAGCTCGTCGCCGTCCGTCTCGTCGTACTCCACGATGAAGAAGGTGCAGCCCACCAGGAAGAGATCGGCGGGCAGCTTCAGATTGGGATTGTGGCCGTAAAACTGGGGCATGGGAATGGCCTGCTGACCGGGTCGCGCTTGGATGAAGCCATGTGGCGGCCGCTGTACAGGCACACCCACGCCCACAGTCATCTGTTGCTGCTGTTGCGGCGACTGCGGCGGAGCAACCACTATTTGATGCTGCACCAGGTGCTGCTGCGGCGTCTGCTGCTGTTGCGACACGGCCACCACTCTGCGCAATTGCTGCTGCTGGAGCATCTGTTGCTGTTGTTGCTGCTGCTGCAGCATCAGCAGCTCCTGCTGCGTTCGAGGTGGCCCTGCCACACCTACTCCCACACCAACTGCCGCGTTGTGCTGTTGCCCCATCATCCTCAGAGCCCCGGCCGCCGAAGGTGGCTCATGCTGCTGTGGCGCCAACTGCTGCTGCACCACCATTTGCTGCTGCTGCTGCTGGAGAAGCAATTGCTGCTGCTGCTGCTGCGGTGCGCCGGTCACCACTACTTGCTGGACAATCTGCTGCTGAGGCTGCTGCTGGCCATCGGGGAGCTGGATGAGTTGCTGCTGCGGCTGCACTCCATTGTTTCCCAAGCGACTGCTCAGCATGTTGGCCAGTGCGGTCTTGGTTTTCAAGTTCATCTGCTGCGGAGTCTGCTGCGGCTGTCCATCGGGAGCTGAAAAGGATTCAAAAGATTACTCTTTTTCGATAAAAAAAGGATTCATGTTTAATCTTACTCGTGGATGTCATCACCAATGTCTGAGTCATTATGTTGCCACTGCCTGGGGGACCACCAGGCACCACCACACCTCCCGGGCCCGGGGTAGTGGGAGTGGTGGGTTGCTGCTGCTGCTGGACAATGGTCTGCTGCTCGATGAGCTGGCCATTGGGCCCAGTTATGAGCTGGACCGTCTGCTTTCCCATTTGCTGCGGAGCCTGCTGCTGGATGGGAATCTGCTGGACACGCAACTGCTGGCGTTGCAGCAGCATCTGCTGATTGGGATCGTTGGGATTGAAGGGCTGTTGTTGGGGCGATTGCTGCTGCTGTTGCGGAGGTCCTACCGCCACTCCCGGCTGCTGCTGAATGGGACTCAGTCCGGGAGTACCGCCGGCGCGCACAACCACCTGTCGCTTTCCTTGCTGCTGCAGCCAGAGCATCTGCTGCTGCTGCGTGAGGCCTGGTGGCATCTGGCTCTGGACTATGATGTGGCCGGGCGGCACTGGTCCGGCGGGACGAGTAGCAACCATGCCACCAGGAGCACCGGGTCGCGGCTGGTAGGCCACCTGTTGGCGCAGCATCACCCTCGGCTTGTTCTGCTGGTTGAGCTTGGTGATGTACTCGGCCCGCTTGTGGGCATCCAGGGACATGAAGTGGGCGTGCGTCTTCTCGTCCAGGACGATCTTCTGTTGCTGCGGCTGTTGCAGCACTATCTGTTGCTGTGGCGCCACCTGACCCGGCGCCTGTTGCTGCTGCTGCTGGGGCGGTGGGAGCACAATCTGCTGCTGCTGCTGGACTGTCGGGGGCTGCTGCTGTTGCTGGCCAGGCCATGAGGTCTGAGGACGCAGTCCCCGGGGAACAAACTGCTGCTGGGGCTGCTGTTGTTGCTGCTGCTGAGGGGTGGACGGCCCACCCGGCAGGGGCGACTGCATACCCACACTACTCGTAGGCGTTCCCGGCGTTACGGGTCCCATCTGACCAGATGCCGGACTCTGCGGCGACCAGTGGGGCTGTGGCTGCATTTGCGGATGATGCTGGGGCGATTGTTGCTGCAGCAGAAGCTGTTGTTGCTGCTGCTGCTGCGGGTCGATGGGCAACTTTTGCTGCAATATTTGCTGTTGCTGCTGCTGTGGCTGTTGCTGTTGAATCAAGATCTGTTGCTGCTGCTGCTGCGCTCCCACAAGCTGTTGCTGCTGCTGTTGTTTCTGAATAATCTGCTGCTGCTGCAAATATTGCAGCCGTTGAGGATCGCTTATGATCTGCTGGTTGACAACTATTTGCTGTGGTTGCGGCTGCATTTGCATTCGTTGCTGTTGCTGCGGCATAATCGGTTGCTGCTGTTGTTGTTGCAACATTTGCTGCTGCTGCACAAGCTGTTGTTGTTGCTGCTGCTGCTGCTGTTGTTGTTGCTGCTGAGCGAGGTTTGTCTGATTAACAACATATACGTTTTGGTTTTGTGGATTTTGGGCCAGAATTTGCTGCTGCTGCTGAACGCTGAGCTGATTGAAGTGCTGCTGACTGATAATGAATGTTTTGCCTTGTGGCTGCATCTGCTGCGGCTGTTGCTGTTGTTGTTGTTGTTGCTGCTGCTGCTGGACTCCCAGAATTTGAGGCTGTTGTTGCTGTGGCATCTGTTGCTGCTGGAGTGTCTAAAAAAGTTAAAAATTATTATTTTTGATGGACTATGAATAGAAAATAAAAAACATTACCTGTTGTGGTTGCTGCTGTTGCAGTTGTTGTTGCTGCAATTGCTGCTGCTGCTGCGGAAACTGTCCGATTATCTGCTGTTGTTGCGGAGCTACCTGTTGTTGCTGCTGTGGACGCTGAATTGTCTGCTGAATGATTCGCACCTGACCCCCAGTTCCAAGCGCTATTTGCTGCTGTTGTGTGAATTGTACTTGTTGATGCTGCTGCTGTGGCTGCTGTTGAGGGAGCTGTTGTTGCTGCGCTGGCTGCTGCTGTTGTTGCTGGACATGCAACACTTGCTGCTGCTTCTGCTGCAGGTTCATCATGTGGCTCTGAATGATCTGTTGCCCTTGGGCCGTGGAAGTGTTAATCACATGTCGCTGAGTGATCACCTGTTGTTGTTGAACAGATTGCGGTTGCTGTTGTGCCATTATTTGTTGCTGCTGCTGCTGCTGTTGTTGTTGTTGCTGCTGTTGCATTTGCTGAAATTAGAAGCGATCGAATATAAGCTTTTGAATCTTAATATTTCAACTAATATTTGACTTACTTGTGGAGGCTGTTGCTGCTGCTGCTGAATCGGTTGCTGTTGTTGTTGCTGCTGCTGCTGTAAGGTTGGTGTCGTCGGTTGCTGCAAAGGCGATTGTCGCGGCGAGGGAGTATGCTGCTGCTGCGGCTGTTGCTGCTGCATCTGCTGCTGTTGCTTCAGCTGCTGCTGCCTCATGATCAACGAGTCCTGGTTGCTACTCAACGTGGATCGGCTAAGGACCTGCGCCACTTGCACGGGGTCTGTTGGATCGATGGGCTTCTGCTGCGAAAACGACTGCTGCTGCTGGCCGCCCAAGGTCTGGTTCGGATGCAGTTTGCTCTGCATGGGAGGAGTCTGCGAAATTTGCGGCGACTGAGGTGCCGAAATGTGTTGCGGACTTTGCTGTTGCTGCTGCTGCTGCTGTTGTTGCGCCAATTGCTGCTGTTGCTGCAACTGCATCCGCTGCTGCTGATGAACCGGCTGCTGGAAGGGTTGCATCTGCTGTTGCTGCTGTTGGGGAGACATCATGGAGGGCGGTTGCGGTTGTTGGGGCGATCCCATCATGTGCTGCTGCTGCCGGCTCTGCTGCATTTGCTGTTGTCGCAGATGCTGCTGCTGGGCACTCTGGGGCGAGGGTGGCGGTGGTGGCGTCATCTGGGGAGCTGGCGACTGCAGCTGCCTCGGCGATTGCGGCGGCAGCATGTTGTTGCTGGCATGCTGCAGTTGCTGCTGCTGCTGCAGCGATGGCGAGGGAGTGTTTGGCGGCATTACCGGCGATCTGTTTTGCACCATTCTTGGCGATTGTTGCTGTTGAAGGCTCTGCTGTTGTTGCTGCTGCTGCTGTTGCTGAATCTGCATCTGCAGCTGTTGTTGCTGCTGCATTATTTGCTGCTGCTGCTGTTGGATCTGCCGCTGTTGCTGTTGTTGCTGGGGCGTCAGAGGCTGTCCGCTTTGAATGATTTGCTGAATTTGCATTTGGTTTTGGTTCAGAACCTGCAGTTGCCGCATTAAATGTTGGTGCATGATTTGCGGAGAAACAGGCACAGACTGCTGCTGCTGCTGCTGGACAACTTGTTGCGGCACCATCTGCTGTTGCTGTACCATTTGTTGCGGCTGTTGCACGACTTGCTGTTGCTGGAAAAGTTTAATAGATACTATATTAGAGGAATATTTAATTAAAAAACACAATAATACCTGTTGTTGCTGAATAAGTTGCTGGTGATGTTGTTGAGGCGACTGGATGGGTTGTGGCGTTGTGGACTGCGGTGTACGAGGTGTTTGTCGGCCAGTGGGGGTGGTGGGTAGCCGGGGCGACTGCTGCTGCTGCTGCAGGGGATCTTGTTGCATGATCGGTTGCTGTTGTTGTTGTTGTTGTTGCTGCTGCTGTTGAAGTTGCTGTTGTTGCTGCTGCTGCTGAATCATTTGAATTTGTTGCTGCTGCTGTTGCTGAGCTTGTTGCTGCTGCTGCTGCGTGTTCTTCATCTGACGCTGTTGCTGCAGAATGTTTTTAATCTGCTGCTGACTCTGCGGCTGCTGCTGCAAATTGGCGGGAATGACTTTTTGCTGCTGGATGATCAACTGCTGCTGCTGTTGCTGCGAATGGGGCGGAGCAGGAGCCTGTGGTCCTGCTTGCGGCATTGGGTGTTGCATCGGCTGTTGTTGTGGCTGTGGCTGGGGTCGCACGAAGACCACTTGCTGTTGTGCTGATATAGGCTGTGGTTGATGTTGCTGCTGAATCTGTTCGGCCGAGGCCTGCAGCTGAGATTTTATACTGGCTATGCTCTTGGCAGCAGCAGTATCCTCTCCAAAGCCCAGAATATCCGACAGAGTAGGGGCGGCGCTTTGTTGTATTTGCTGCTGCTGTTGCTGTTGCTGCATCTGTTGCTGCTGCTGCAGTTGTTGTTGCTGTTGTTGCTGCTGCATCTGTTGCTGAATTTGATGCTGTTGCGCCGCTGCCTGCTGCTTCTGGTTCCTCTGCTTCTCAATGGGCTTGAGCAGTCGGGGATGATACGGCTCCGACGGCAGGCAGCTCTTGAACTTAAGGCAGTCGGTCACCCAGTCGGGCGTCACAATGATTATGGCGTTCTTGGGAAGCGCCAGCGCCTTGTTGTAGATGCCTCCGGTGGCCGCTCCGCATACCAGATGCGTGTTGGTGGCCCCGAAGCTGTGTGTCACCACGGCGCCGTGGTAGGTCAGCATGGCATAGAGCCGCCGCCGGTCCCCAGCCACCACGTTTGTTATGGCGGCGCGAATACCTCGCATGAGCCGTAACTGATTGGGACTGGGATCGAAGGCCCGGGTCGAGGCCATCCGGCCCAGCTTGGCGCTGTGCACGATCCATTGCTCGGTCACCGGGATGGCACTGTAAAGGTCCAAGTTCATGGACAGCTCCTCCTCCGAGTAGTTGTTGGCACATATCAGGTGTGTGATTTTGTCCGATAGGTAAAGTTTCGACTGTGCTCCGCCGCTCTTCAGAAAGCGTTCAATCTGCAGAAAGTAAACAAAGATATAAGTGTTTCTTTTCGACAAAAAAAAAACCGGCAACATTTATGGCGGGCATTTGGCAGAGCACCCCACGGCAGCCCGACCGCCACGAGACACCCTGTGTCCGGACGACAGACGCACGTACACAAACACACCCACGCTTGGTAACAATGCAGTACAGCAGTGGAAAAACACTTTTACGGCCATACCTCCTCGTCCAAATTGCCGAGAACGAAATAAATCACGTCCTCAAACAGCTTCTCGCTTATTTTAAGGTTCTCCATGAGGGGTGGCGCCTGGACCGGCGTCAATTTCACTTTTGCTTTGTTATTGTTGCCGCTTTTCCAATTCTGCACATTTCAACGCGGCTTTCTCCGTTTCACGTGCTCCAACTGCATGCAGCCGACTTGGGTGGAGCGCCGGCCGGCTTTTGAGGTTGAAAACTATTTTAATTTGCTATTGATTGTTTAAAAACAATCAAATTGCACTCCGTTTTTCTTTTTCTTTCAGTCGCTTCTAGAGATGGAACAAAACTTCGATAGAAATATCGATAACAGTCCACAAATCTAAGAGAAAATGTGAAATTTGAACAGGGCTGCCAGATTAGCTTATTTCAGGCTAGATGTAACATATATTAAAATGAAATTTTGAAATATTTATTGCAATAAGTTTATTTGCATATTTAAATCCTATTTTATATCAGAATCTAGCTTTTTAGGCAGCTTATCATCTGGCGGCACTAAAAATTGACTACAAAAATAAAACGCAGCGCCATCTGTGAGAAATAAGTGTAAACTGCCGCACTGACCACAGTTTTGGCCGCCAAAATGAAAAATAATTCAAAAAATTGTATCTAAAAACCCAGTTTCTTAAAAAGTAAAGCTAAAAATGGGCAAACTAAGTAATTTTATGATTAAACTTTGTGGTAGTTGAGTCTCAAGTCAAATGTGAACCTGTCAAATGTTTCAAAACAATGCAAAAATAAAAAATTAACAAAACCAATTTGAAAATCGAGGTAATATCCATAAATAAAATAGCATTTAATCTATTAGAGAAAGATTTGCATTGTAGACTAAAAAGTTTTAAATATATTGTTTTGTTTTTGTTGGTTTTTCTTTTTTTGTACAAGTACACAATATTCTATTTTGCCATTCGGCTTACAATATTAGCTTAGTTACCTTAGTTTTGTATTCGTAACACATTTAAGACATGCAGATATTGAAATTGGATCTATTTTGGGTTTACAAGGTTCTCTCATATTTTTTTTTTTTTTTGCGATTTACAATTGGTTTAGCCATGTTTGGGACTTGCTGGCGAACATCGGAAGAGGAGCTCCTCGGGCGGCTAACCGGAGAAGATACATTTATATAAACGGGTAAAAAAAAATAATAATAATAAAGAAAACTGCGGTTTCCGTGGCAAACTCGAAACTTTGAATAAATCTGATCATTTGGCGATTATTGCGATAACGTGGTAGTTGCAGCAGTTCCAGTAAGATGGTTTTGGTTTTGATTTTGATGGCCTTGAGCTGGTGCTGAGCTGGCCGCCTGCACTAATGCCGATACGGATACGGATACGGAAATGGAAGCCGAAGCCAAATCCACTGCACTGCACTGCTCTTGCTCGAACTTCTTGTCGTGCACAACCACGTTGCCCATCAGCACGAATCATGAAGCGCTGTTCGTCTCCCCGTTGCTCTCATGGAAGTTGGTACCGTTCACAATGAACGAGGTGCCGAGGCCGTACAGATGTCCGGAGTATTTGGCATGGTCGATATTGTCCTCGAAGAACATCTGAAATGGGTGAAGAAATGGGATAAGTCCATTAGGCGGCGCAACCAAAATTCGCTACTGGATTCATTTGGGGACTGACTGGATGGGACAGAAAACATTGTTGCGAAAAGCGGTCACTGAAATAAGGTCTATAGGATATAGGATATGTGGATGATAATTAATTGAAAATAATTGTGAGCCAAGCAGAGTAGTAATTTAAATCTAATACATTACGCCGTATGAAGCACATGAATATATATGTATATTTAATATCTACCTTGCAAAGCATCAAATCTATATCCCTCAATTGGGTATAATTTTATTAATTATTGGCTTATATATGTTACATACCGTTACCGATGTGATGGTTAGGTGAAGAAGATTCTACTTTATTACAGATTTCTTAATTTTGTTGGGTTAGGATTCGAAATGGAGATATTGTACATATGTAATTCGGGGATATTCTTGTTTTAGTCAGAACTTTTCGTCAGTTCACTAGAAGTTTAAGCACTTGCTACGCTTATATACACAGTGCAGAGTATGGAAATTTGTTTCAACAAAGAGCTTAAAATTATAAAAGATATATGGGAAACATAATTATTTAATACAAGTCTGGCAAATCAAAAACAATAATATATAACTTAAAACTAAAAAGAATAATAATGATTTTGTATCCACTGCAAACAAATAAATCATGCCACTTGTTGAGTAAATATTAATTATACAAAGTATTAAATGCCCAAATACCAGAAATTAAATAAAAATAATTATTTTAATAAACAAAAAATGAATTTCAATGCATTTAATTTTTCATTCAAATCAATCAAATAGCATCTTTTCATCTCATTTCTTCTCGCAAAACACTTTAAGTAATATAACAAGCATGTTTTCAATAGTCAATAGTAGTTTCGAACTAACTAACACTTCAAATTAGTCAACTTCAGTTACAGATTCGTTCTCACTACTCAGTAGCACTTCGTGTGCTACACACAACTCCAATAATAATGCATAAAAACTAAATAAAAAATAATAATGAATGCCCGCAGGCAATGATCCATGATCCATGATCCATGATCCACACCTTAAGCATAAATGGATAATCGAATAATGGTTACTAGTTTATACTGGATAATGAATAAAGGACAATGAATATGATGGTTATGGTGCTAAAGCCATGATTTATAGTAGATCAGTATCGGTTGCCCTAATAGTCTGATGTGCTGTTGGACAGCGACTCCGACATGACGCGAAAATAGTAGCCCAGCGACGAGCTGTCATCGTCCCCACTCGACGTATTTGGCGAAATGGGTGGCGTGACCGGAAAGGAGCTCGATGTGAGCAGTTCGCTGGATGAGCCGTTGCCGTTATTGCTGGCATTGTCATCCCCCGGGGATAATCCCATTCCCGTTCTCGTTCTCGTTCCCGATACTGATCCCGCCGATACCGACACCGACATTGAAACCGCTGGAGATGATCCTGATCCCTCGACGATCGAGCGACCAGGAGTCAACAGGCTCAGCCGGCCGACGGATGGCTTCACGTGCATTGTGTGCTCAAGCAGGTAGGGAAAGAGTACGATCGGCGCGGCTAGGTCAAAGTGCAAATCAATTGCCAAAGTATGCTGTACCTCACGCATTTTGAAGAAAGCCATGCCCGTTAGTAGGGCATCGGAACCGGCCTGATGCTGGGGGCCAACACGACGCAGCTCCAGCTGGTCGGCCACCTCCTGCAGGCCGCCCTTCAGATTCTTGCACGACTTCATCAGATACTTAATGTCGAATATGTTGGGGAAATAGATATGCAGCAGTTCGAAAAAGTCTCCTTCGTCGGCGGGCAGGTTCTGGTCGGTGAGGAGCTTCAAAAGGTAGCCAAAATCGTAGCCGGAATGGAAGCACAGCCACTTGATATTGTCCACCAGTACGATGCCGGAGCTCATCAGCAGTTCGGCGAACTCAATTGGATCGATGCCGTCTTCTTCGTGTTTTTTAAACTGAATGCCCGAATTCTGCAACAGATCGATGGAGTCCTGGGCATACATGTCCTCGCTGTGGATGAGAAAAAACAGAGAGTAATGTGCATCGAGGATTAAAAACCGATACCACATCATCTTATTAAGAATCTATCAGCATATCTATGCCAAGATCGGCAAGATTGAAAGCCCCCAGATATTAGACCTCACCTTAGATTGAACTTAAAGTTGAACTGCCATGTTGAGTAGCCCGGTGGCGTTTTGCCCTCGTCGTCCATGAAGGTCAGGCCAAGCTGAATGATTCGCAATAGATCCACATTGCAGCGCAGCAGTTGATAGTGATAGTCCGCCGTGGAGCGAAACTCTCCGACTGGACGCGCCACTACTCCCGGGAATTCAGTGTCCATGGCCACATAATGGTATTTTTGTACCACTTTCCGTATGGTGCGGAACTCCTCCTCCAGGTTATGCTTCCACACGTCCCGTATGCCGCACTCCTCATTGCTGGGTATGTGCACCTGGCCGTGGGCCGCGCCACTAATGGCCGATGGCATTGTCTGTGATGGGTATAAGGCATGATTTTAGATATTTTTCTTTAAAAAGTATACTTTTATGTCCTTTTAAGGACGAGTCTAGGTTTCATTTCCAATTAGAACACTAGACATACATAATTTTGAATAAAATAAGAAGAAATATGTTTGGTGTGTGCGTGTTTTTGGGAGGAGGGAGGTTAGCAACATAACAAAATATAGCCGGACCAATTGGTTAAACACGATTTGGCTAAAGAACTAAAGAAGAGTTTGTAAAAAAGAGTTTAGAACGAAGAGTTGCTGGCCAATTCTGCTGGTTAGAAGGTGCTGGTAGGTAGAAATTTTGAGCTGCTGAACTAAAAAACAAATAATAAGTCAATGGCATATTGCTTGGAGGTGGTTGGTTACTGGGTGGTTGGGTGGATTACACGATTGGCCGCTACTTACATCGTCGCCGGTCGTCGCCTGGTGCGCACTCTGCACCGTCGCCTCAGCCACCTCTTCGCACTGACCTATGACCCGAGTCTTAAGCAACAAGATCCCAGTTCCCCTCTCGGTTATTGTTTCTTTCTATTGCTCAGGATTTAATTGCTCAGAGGTCTCGGTTCAGTAGGGCCTGGAACAGAATTGATTTCGAGGCTTTTCTACTTTTAAAATCGTTTTTTTATAAGCAAACCTATTGATTTTTAAGAAAATTACAACTTTACACTTAAATTTTGATTAAGAATTGAATTTTATTTCGAAAGGGTCATTACTCTGAAAATCTTTGCAGTAAAATGGGCAATAAACTGTGTACATACTGTACAGTGTACACCAACGAAGAGTGAAAATCAAATTTAATTCAAATCGTAGCAACCGACACGGCAGAACGGTAGAAAGTGACATTTCTAACCATTCTCCTAGCAGGGAGCAGGGAGCAGGGCTACACTCTCTCCCTACCCACTAATAAGGGAGGGAGTGGAGTTTCGTCGTTGACGGAGTCATGAGTTGGTGGCCCTGACGCCCGACGAGCAGGAAGGAAGGAACCCTTGAATTTTTTTCACTCAGAAACAGTTAGAACGCCCTGCACACTGCACACACACATACGCACACTCACAGCCAGCGATGCACTTGCATTTTTCGCATGGGGGTGGAGGAGACACCGAGCCCACAAAAACAACTACAGGACTAAGCGAAGAGACGGTGACGTCCTCAACTCGAGACGAACATGGCGAAGCTTACCCATTTCATTGCTGTGGCGGACTGTGTAACCTTATGCTACCGCAGGAAAATGTTTCGATGGTCGGCGTCTCTCGCCCGAAAAGGGGACAAATCGGAGGGGAAAATGCCTCGTTTTCGGCGCTTTCGCTTCCTGTGCGGCGATCCCACTGCACGGAATCGGTATTTAGATATAGCACTATCTGCAAGTCCTCGCGAAATAGCTATGGCTGCGGCTTGAACGAATTATTTGGTCAGCGAATAAAGCAATTGGCCATAATAATACAAGAATGGATGATTTGCGAGCCAGTGTGGGCAAGCGCTATGAAACGCTTTTCAGTGCTAGAAAACGTCAGGGCAGAAGAATATCGATAGGTTTGTACGATGAATTATGCCACAATTTTTGAATTTTGAGTTTTTGTACATATGTATGTATGTATAAAATATAAAAATGTTAATCCAATTGGTGAACTGTGTTTTTTTTTGCTCTTTTCTGGAATAACATATAAATATAAATGATACATGACTTTTCCATTGCAATGGAACGAATTTTAAATTATTCATCACTATTCCATCACTGATGTTTTCGATAGACGACTGTCAAGTTTCAGTGCTGTACAATACCAAAGGAGTAGGGATGCCAGACTACAAAAATTTATCGATGTAAGAGCCGATAACCAGGCAATATATTTTGCAAAATTGCACCGGCTAAAAAGATGTGTGTTAAATCTTTTGAAAGTTAGCCCGTCAACAAGTGCGTCGTGTGCATCTGTGTGAGTGCCCCGCTTTCTTCCACGTTGACCTATTTTCAGCAGCTTCCGCCAGTGCTAATTGTAATAGCCACAGCTCGTGTTAAAAATAAACAACCACTAAACAATTGGTATCCCCTGTCCTTTTGATGATTTGTTTACAATTACGAGTTGTCGAAAACTAGTTTTTTTTTTTAGGTATGCGGGGCGAAATTGAGAGACAAGAAAAACGGCACAGATTCCATCACGCTGGCTGTCAACAATCTTCAATTATATACATGTATATACTCTCCAGCGCTTAATTATTTATCTGAGATTGGTTGGATTTCACCAGTTTCTGCAAAGGGTTAACAAACTCTTCAGGTCTTGGACGGTTGCACGTTTATTTTGTTATTGCTTTTGATTAATAATTTCACGACTCAGTTATGTGAGACGAACCTTTCATAAATTGCTGAGTGGTGTTCAAGCAATTCTATGCTGATAAGTACAAACTCTTATCGCGCCCTTGAATATATTGTATAATAAACAGAGTATCTGATTGGCAAGAATTTGAATTAAATTTTCAATTTCTTGCAAAAATTGCAATTTCAAAATCAATAGAAGGTTCTACTTAATAAGTTAAACTGAATGTATTATTTCTAAAACTAACGAGAGTGGTTGAAAGCCCTCCTTAAATAAGTAGCTCTGATATATGTACCTTTACATGCTCTATTGCAGCTTTTAAAAATAAGCAGTTAGTTATTTGGTTAATTTTAGTTAAATTGTGTAAACTGGCTATTAAACTGGGGGCTATTCAGCACCAAATTTTCATCAAATAATATAAGAATAATTGTTCATATTTACCGAATCATTGTTGGTTCGAAATTGTAAATAAATCGCCCGCAAAACAATGCGAAATTCAATATACGTGCGCATATCTCGTGTCCGTATTTGTTTCTATAGAATTGGACAATTTGATCACGTTTCGAGCGATCCGAACCAATACTTTCAAGCCATCCCAGCCACTTGTTGAGCTAATTGAGGCGGTCGTGTGATCACCGATCAGTTATTAAGTTATTCTTCGGGCACGCGATCTGCAGACCCGGTCCGCCGACTCAGTCTTGCCCCAGCTCCCGAAGTAATCAGTACTGCTCCAGAGCCAACTAAAATTTGGCTCAAAGCAGTCAATACCAATTGGGAACTCTGGCCTTTCGAGGACGCTAGAACGTGCCCCTTTCTGCGCCGACATCACCAAAACATTTGCGCAAATATTTACGTGAGTTTTTCGAGAAAACCTACTGGGATCGTTCAAAACTCTAATGTTTCCATTGCCTTGGCCCTCTAGCCTTGATGGGCTCTCTGTTTTTGTTTTGAGTTCTTATCGCAGTTGTCTAGAAAACTAATTGGAAATGTTAAAAAAGTTTATTGGAACTTGTTTCTAGAAGAAAGTTATTTCATCAGTTTGGGAAAAGTTAATAGTATTGTAGAACATCAATCATTTTCACTTTAGATGTGATAGGAGTTATTTAGGGGCTATTTAATCATTTTTTTTTTATTGTTTCTACGGAGTTTAGTAATCGAGAGCTTAAAACCTGAAATATTTCTAAGAATCATGCTTGAAACTTGTAAAATAAACATATCTATTAGGGGGAAGAGGTTTCTTAGGTAATATCATGTCTATTAGAGTGAAGAGTTCTGTTTGTTTACCCAGAAACTCGTATTTTTCTCCATTGTCTTGGATTCTTGAATTTCTTTTCGTCAAACTGGCGAGCCAACTTTTGAATAGGCTTGTCTGTCACGCAGAAGATCCGATTTATAAATATGCAAAGTAAGTCATTGAACCCACCAGAACACTGACTTTATTCTACAATAGGTTTCCAGCTCTTAGGTAATAATAGACCTGTAATAGTTATTCAGATGTCGGCTTCTAGCATCACTATTATTAGCTATAAACAACACTCTTAAACAGTCTCTTCATCTTACAGATATTTAAAACATGACTCTCAGGGATTGGGGATATCGACTGCTGCCGGGCCTTAAGTGGCTGCAAGGATACACAGGCCAGGATGCGGTGGCGGATCTGATAGCAGGCATCACAGTGGGTCTTACGGTGCTGCCCCAGGGACTGGCCTATGCGACATTGGCCGGCTTGGAGCCCCAGTACGGCCTGTACTCGGCCTTTGTGGGCGGAATCGTGTACGCCATGCTCGGCAGCTGCCGCCAGGTAACCATTGGACCCACTGCCTTACTCGCTCTAATGACTAGCCGGCACACGGGCTTCGGTCTGGGATCGGGGCCAGCTTATGCGATACTATTGTGCCTTATATCCGGTATTGTGGAACTTGGAATGGCGGTGCTGAAGCTGGGAGCCCTGGTGGATCTCATCTCACTGCCAGTGACGGTCGGATTCACTTCAGCCACTGCAGTCATCATTGGCACCTCCCAGCTGAAGGGTCTTCTTGGGCTAAAAGGTGGCTCCGGCTCGGACTTCATCAACACCATGCGATCTGTGTTCGGAAATCTACATCAAGTGCGACGGGGTGACTTTACTCTGGGATTGGTCTCTATCACAGTATTATTGTTGCTGCGGGTAAGCTAAGATGCTTTATTTTTGTATCATTTCTATAATATTATTATATTATTTTAGAAACTTAAAGATGTGAAGCTGGATGGTCGAGTGCGAAGTTTGCGGGCACAGCAACTCATCAGCGGCACCATCTGGGTCATAGCCACTGGACGCAACGCTCTGGTTGTGCTGGTAACCAGTGTTCTGGCCTACAGCACCTGCAAGCAGATGGATAGCTGTCCTTATATCCTTACGGGCAAGGTTAAAAGTGGCCTGCCGAAGCTTGCGGTGCCAAAGTTCGAGACAACCATCCTGGACAAGAATGGCACAGAAATATCACAGAACTTTGAGCAAATGGTAAGAGTAGAATGAGACGTAGTTGCTCAGTTTAATTGCTTTGACATTTTATGTAGCTTCTTTTGGTAAAAATCCAGTTTTTTTATAGCCTGCAATCTCTACTCAGCAAGACAATGATTTATTTGAATGATGTCTAGACCGAAGTACCTATTAAAGTATTTCATTTCTCTTTCACTTTTCAGCTTTCGGAATTGGGCCCTTCCATGCTGATATTACCCATTATTGCCGTCCTGGGAAATGTGGCCATTTCGAAGGCTTTTGGAGGAGCAGGACTTAGTCCGACGAGGGAACTGGTAGCCCTCTCGATGAGCAACATTTGCGGCGCCTTTTGCAGTTCCATGCCCGTGACAGGATCCTTCTCGCGCAGTGCAGTGAATCATGCGAGTGGAGTAAGGACGCCTATCGGTGGCTGCTATACAAGTGTGCTGGTTCTCCTAGCCCTGGGCCTGCTGGCTCCCTACTTTCAGTATATCCCAAAGGCAGCCCTGAGTGCGGTCATCATCTCGGCTGTGATATTCATGATTGAATTCGAGGTCATCCGTCCTTTGTGGCGCTGCAGTCGTCGAGAGTTGCTGCCGGGTGCCATTACCTTCGTAATGAGTCTGGCGGTGGGGGTAGAGATTGGCCTACTGCTGGGTGTGGGGGCCGATGTGGCCTTCCTCGTTTATCGAGCCGCCCGACCTGTCCTTAGTGTCTCCAAGCTGCAGACCACCAACGGCATTAACTACATTCTTATTCGTCCAAAGCACAGTTCCCTATACTTCCCAGCCGTGGAATGGGTGCGATCGGGAATCTCCAAGGCGCTGACCACTCATGGAACTGCTCCCGTGGTTCTGGATTGTTCTCATGTTCATGGTAAGCTTTCTAGATTTTTATTTCACAAAGTTTCCCCTAATATCTTATTATTTTCCTTTTGTAGATTTTGATTTTACGGCAGCTCGAGGCATGGGATCACTGCAGAAGGAGCTGGCCAAAGCAAATGTGCCTTTGTTCTTGATGAGCGCCCAGAAGGACATCAGCGTTATTCTGAAAGAGTCAACCAACATTGATTTTCCAACGATAGATAGTCCCGATGACTTGGAAAGCATTCTGGAGCAAAGTGAGACAAGTTTTGGTATTTAAACACATGATAACACTCTTCGAAAACATTTTTTCCGCAAATCCAAAATTCTTATGCTTGGTTTTCATTTGCAGCTTGCTCCTCTGTATGATTTCACGCCACATCTACCACTCTTCACACACCCATTTAGTGTATATTGTTGATTTGTCCAAATACTAAAACTATTACTCTTTCAGCTCCCGATTATGTGCTGCACTTGCAGATTGCAGCTCCACTTGTCGAGTCGCGTTTGAACCACTGCGATGATAGAGAGCCCACAGAACTGTGTAAACTTAATGCAAAATCGATTTGAAAATGTAAACTATAGGATATCGTTAAGTTTATACTTTGTACTTAAGAATATCTGGTGGCACAACGTTTAACTGCCTTGCGCAATTCACAAAAACTGTAAGATTTATTTATTTATCCGCACAAACCTCTGTACTGTTCATCTTCCAGTTCTAAATCATTAATTTTATTTTTAAGAAAATTTTTCATTTCCAACTTGTCCATTCCTTTTAAAAGTGCTCCCTCCTTAGGTTGTCATTTGTGCTCGAATAGCTTAAGCTTATATTGTATATATATTTTATGATTAAGATTCTTTTATAATTG
Organism: Drosophila ananassae; assembly: GCF_017639315.1. NCBI lineage: Eukaryota > Metazoa > Arthropoda > Insecta > Diptera > Drosophilidae > Drosophila > Drosophila ananassae. Next base: position 15,115,192 of record NC_057928.1, read on the forward strand.
TTTTAAAATTGTTTAATATTTAAAGTGTTTTTATAAATCCAATAAGGCGATGTTTTATTTCCTATAAAAACTGAAAAAATTAAATAGTATTATTCTTTAATCGCAAAGAAATGTAGAAGCCCAAATGTATGCAATAAAATTTTTAAACTTTGTCTTCATATTTAATTTTCATCCCAAAAAGCTTACTGCACAAATTTCCAGTTGAGTTTTCTTTTAAATATTTTTTTTTATTTAAACTTAAAGAAATTCGCATTTATTTAAAACGTACTTTTAAAATGTATTAATAAGAACTGAAGCCTAAAGTAATTATTTGAATACAACTAATTTTTACATGCGTAGATACAATTATAAAGAGCATTATTAAATGAATTAAATGAATTAAATGAGTTTAAAAAAAACATTTGAAGGCAATAAATAGCAAACAGTTAGACCTAAAAGGATATCTCTATATTTAGTATAGCGATTAATTCGAATAAGCAACAATCGACATTTACAAATCGGTGATCTCGTGGTGAGATTCATAAACGGACGAGGAGGAGGCACCACCGCCGATATGCGCCAGCTTCCCGGTCTCCCTATCCTCGCTGCTGATGGTGATGCGGGTGAGCAGCTCGGTCTGAATCCGCTTTAGCACCTCGACCACCTCGCAGAGCACTCCGCTCTGGGCGGCCTGCTGCATGGCATCGTTGGCATCCACCAGGGCCTCGTTCAAGGCACCTAGCTCCATGCGCGCCTTCGCCCGGGCGTAGTATCCTTCGTAGCTGTGTGGCTTCTGGGCAATCGCCTGCGTGGCCAAATCTATCGAGGCATCAAGTTCCTGCAACAAATCAGAAAAGTCAGTGAAGTAACTGATAAAGGATTGATTTTTACTTACATTCAGTTTTCGCTTGCATCGCGACAGATTCAGCAGAAGATTGGTCCGCAGCTGGGCAAAGACCGCGTTCCGTTCGAGAAGCTGCTCCAGGCCGGAGATCTTGCGCAGGGCATACTGATACCGGTGGGCAGCCTCCTGGAAGCGGTTCTTTCGGTACAACACATTGCCATCCTCCAGCAGTTTGTTCAGCAGCACCACCAGAATCTCCGGCTTGCCCATGGCCATGCTCCAGGTGGTGGGTCCCAGCTTGGCGCCCTTGCGTAGGAACACCTGCACCGCCTGGATGTTCCGACAGGCGATGGCGCGGTCCAGCGGTCGCATTCCATGTACATCGATGTGCTCCAGGTTGCCGCCCTGCTCCAGGAGGTAGAGCACCAGACTGGCGGCACCCTGATAGGCAGCCAGATCGAGGGCAGTGCGTCCGTTGTGGTCTTCGTGATGGCGATTGCAGCCGTTTTCGATAAGCGTCTTGGCCGCCGCGAGGTGTCCCCTCAGGCAGGCCCAGCTCAGGGCTGTGAATCCCTCGTGATCTTGCGCCTCTAGGGAGGCCCCTCTAGCCAAGAGTAGTTCCAGCAACTCCAGGTGACCCTCCTCCGCTGCAATCATCAAGGGAGTCTTTCTGGCCTGTCCCAGAGGCTCGTCCAGCAGGGCTCCGCGTTGTAGTAGTTGCTCCACCACGCTCCAGTGCCCTTCCTTGACGGCTAACCACAGCGCCGAGTATCCCTGCCTGTTCCGGGCATCGATCTGGGCGCCGCGGGACAGCAGGATGCCCACCACGTCGACACAGCCATGTCGAGCGGCGGCTGTCAAAGCCAGTTCTCCGCTGCTGGGCTCCATTCCGTTCACGTCCAGGTCAAACTCACTCTCGTTGAGGTCCAGCAGGTCCTCCAAAATCTTACAGTGCGCCTGGGCAGCGGATCCGATCAGAGCCTGCTGCAGGGCCACCGCTCTAGTCACGTCCTGGGAGTGGGGTCGAGGCGTCCAGTCGCAGGCTAGAAGGTATTTAACCACACTCAGGTGTCCCATGCGAGCGGCATGGACCAGAGCACACCGCTGGGTGATGTCCAGCTGTCCCAGGCTGCTGCCCGCGGCCACCAGAGGACGCACCACATCGCAGTGCCCGCGCATGGCGGCCAGGATGAGCGGAGTACAGCCCTGGCTATTGGTCAGACCCACGTCGGCTCCGAATTCCAGCAGCAGGCTCACCATAGGCAGGATTCCCTCGTGGGCGGCTATGCAGAGAATGGGAGCTCCGCCCATGTAGTCGGTGCGGTGATTCGGTGAGGCTCCGGCCAGGAGCACCAGTCGGGAGACCTTCAGATTGGGACTGTAGACATTGCGCAGGGCTCCCAGCGAACCGGAAATGTTGTCCGCTGCGCCGGCCAGCCAGTAAGATTGCAAATCCCTCGGCGAGAGCACCGCCTGACTGCAGCCTCCGTAGAGATGAGCCTTAAGCATGTGGTGGCCCAGCTCCAGGGTGAGTTGGGGCGACAGCGGGGCCTGCAGACGGGACAGCCGGAAGGCGATAGCCGCATGGCCCAGTCTCGCATCGCAGAGGAACTTGCTCGACTCGCCCTCATCCCGGCGCATTAGCCACTCCCTCAGAGAACTGTGGAAGAACATGTATGTGTTGTCCAACCTCTTGATCAGGAATCCGTCCAGCAACTTGAAGCGCTGCATGAACTCCGGCCAGCTGAGCGGCTCCTGGCCGTGACTCAGGGCCTCCATGCTGTAGTAGATCTCGTCCAGCGTCAGGGGATAGAGGGCGGCCAGGCAGATGTTCAGAATGGGAGCCGCTTGTTCGAAGCTGCGGGCGGTGGGGAAACGTAGGTTGAAGTGCAACAGGAAGATCTGGGCCAGGGAAACGGGTAGCACCTTGTAGCTGGAGGACTTGATCACCAACTGGCCCCGGGCAATGAGATCCAGGATGAGCTTGGCATACAGCATGGAGCCCCGGCTCAGGGACTGCAAGTGTGAGACGAACTTCGTCTGCGACTGAGATCCCTGCGACGACTGGGCACCGCCTACTCCTCCACCGCCGATGTTCATCCTGATCTCCGGACTGTCCGCCAGCCGGGCGGCAATATAGTCCAGCATGTCCTGCTGCAGGGCCTGGCTACTGGCCCAGCTGTCCAGGGTAAGTTGGGTGTAGCTCGGAGCCTTCACCAGCTCCAGCATCTGGGTGCGGACTGTGGCCACCAGTTTCAGCCACGCGGGAAAGTGCGGCGTGAGCTGGGCCAGGAAGCTGGCGATGGTGTGTCCGTGATCCGGACGGTGGTACTCAGCCTCGCATAAGGCATCCACCACGATGACAGCCACCTTGGCTGGAATCTTGCCGGCCCGATGCAGCTGAGCAAGTGGCTCCAGAATGGCCAGTTTCATGACGCGCTCCGCATCGGCTATGCACTCGCGAACACTAAGGATGTCCTGGAGATGGGGCTCGGACAGGAGGTAGTCCCTGTAGGCGGTTAGCTGCGGAGCCTGGCACAGTTGGGCGGCCAGAGAGTGGACAAAGTCCGGCACCTGGCAGGTAAGATTGGCGTCCGCCTGGCAGAAGTGATAGCCCACCATGTGGGAGGCCAGGCCCCGCATCCGTTCGCAGTGGGCGCCTAGTTGCAGCTGGCTGTAGATTCCATCAGGATCGTCCTGCATCTGGCGGCGACCGAAACAGGAGTACTCCACCAGCTGGAGGCAGAAGGCGGTCTTGCCGGTGCCCGGCTGTCCATTGATCAGCACCACCCGGGTCTCGGTTCCCAGAAGAATGTTGGAAAGCTGCTGCACCAGCCATTGACGCCCTAAGTACGGAGGATCCGGCTCCTGCAGGGGCACCTCAAAGAAGAGTGGCTTGAGGGCCAACTGGACAGCCGCCAGAGTAGAGGCTGTAAGTCCCCTGGATCCTCCCGCTGCTGCTGCTGCCGCTGCCGTTGAGGAGCTAGAGGATCCTTGTTGACCTCGAGTGGATCTCCGAGCTGCTCCCTTGCGGCCCTTGCTCGGCAGCGGCTCGTATACATGCAACATGGAGCAGCCTGCCTTGAACTTGCCGCACAAACTCAATGCGTCCTCCTTTACATGGCTGGTGGCCACCGACAGTTGACTGCCACTGAACAGCCCTCCGCCGATGGTCAGCGTCTGCTCCGGACTGGTGTTCTGTGAGGAGCCGCTGGTGGTGGTGCTGGCCGCTCCCACGCCACTGCTGCTGGTGGTGCTGGCGGTGGAGTGCACGGAGATGGGATCGCAACCACTGCCGCTGCTGCTGGTGTTGCCATTGCTTCCCGGATCGTTAAGGAGGAGTCCCAAGCGGGCATGGAGCTGATCCTTTTGGAGCTTCTCGTTCAGAAACGAGGAGTGCTGAGAATGATCCAGGGCGTCGCTTCCTGTGGAATGATAAGTAAGGATTAGGTTTAAGGATTTCTTCTCAATCATAATTTTTAAAGACAACCTTGCAAGAACATCTTAAATTAGTTTTAAACTATAATTAAAATTTTAAAGATAAGTTATTAGGACAACATGCAACAAGTAAGAGTCCATAAAAATAAGGATAACAAGATTGGGATAATGAGATGCAATCAACGAGGATGCAGCATGCAGAATGAAGGATGCGAGTGTCGAAATGTCCGTGCCTGATAGTTGATTCAATCCCGTCTCGCTCGAGTTGGAGGAGTTGACGCTCCACAGGGACTTGATCTTTCCGAAGACCAGCGACGACAGATGTCCGGCATAGACGGAGGTCCCGGCCAGGCTGAGCCTGTTCAGGCGGTTCTCACTACTGGCCCCGTGCTGGGCGGAGGTGGTCTTCAGGTTATGGTTGCTCACGTTCTTGCGACGCCGCCGGGTGACCGCCGAATCCGAGCAGGTGGATGTGTTCAGGGCATTCGATTCCTTGCCCGTGACCTGCTGCTCTGGGTCATGTTGGTGCTGATTGTGATGGTGATCTAATGATTGGATGCTGGGTGAGATTTCTTTTCGAGGAAAGGATGTTTTCTAAAGGTTTTGGGCTTTATGCTTAAGGTTCTGTACTAAACTTCTACTAAGTCTTTTCCTTTTAATTTAAAAAGCATAAAAAATTAAGAAAATATAAAATCCTTCACCAAAAATAAATAAAATCTCTTCTCTAAGAAAAGTCTCTGCTAACCCCTGACCCCGACACCTTGAACACATTCTGAACTTACCGCCGGATAGGATCGATGCCGTGTCAATGGGACAACCTCCGTTGGAGGCAGTGCGTCTGTGACCGCCACCTCCTCCAGTACCACCTACTCCACCGCCCGATCCACCTCCATTGGAGCCGGTGAGAGCGCTGCGAAGATTCTTGTGGTTGAAGAACCGCCTACGCGTGGGCGGAGTGGCAAAGGCCGGTGGTGCGGCACTCAGTTCGCTGTATGCCACCGCATGGATGTTGTGGCTCAGACTGCTGCTGCGACTGTGGTTGATGCTGCCAATGTGGTTGTTGTTTATGTTGTTGGCGTTGCTGGCCATGAACTGCTTGGTGGCTCCACCATTCTGGTGATGGTGCACATCGACTGTGACGGTTTGTGTGGTGCCATTGCCATTGGTGGAGGCCGCCGCCCGGGGCAATTTTCCATTGCTGGCATAGCGGTGGTGGTAATCCGGCGACTGCGACTCCTGGCGGTGCTGCTAAAAAAAAGCCAAAGAAAAACATTTTAGAGGTGAGAACAACTTTCGGGGAGTTATCAATGATGAAAGTCACTAAAAGTTAGACCCAAAGGCCCCAAAGGAAAGGCGTTCCATCATCGATTGGTCACATGTGAGCCCGCTTCAGGGTGTGGGCCAACACTGCCTGGCAAACTGGCTATGAAAGCGTTTAGGCCAACAAGCTTGTAGACACACCTAATCCCACCTTGCTCAACCCACTTAGCTAGTCCCTAATCCATAATATTTCCAGGCATATCCAGAAGTCTGCCCACCCAGTCCAGACAGTATTATCTTGGTGGGTCCTAGTTGGGCCAAACACTTGGAGAAAATAGCCTTTTCATACTTAGTAAAAATTAAATTACACAATTATAACATACTTCTTTTAAGAAAATCGTAAATCAAGGGTTTAAAAATATTCATAAATTATTAAAATAATGTTTTCTGTGATATTTTTATATCTAAGTGCAACTTTATCAACGCCAACTGTGTCTCTGTTGACCGTTGTCCTCTGGTCTGGCGGGGACTCAACTGAATCCAATCTCATGAAGCACATGGAACAGCCCCGATCCGGTGACTTAGTCATCGCCTATTGCTCGCCTCCTTCATGGGGGGATCATGGGGTTCGGTCGTCTTAATGAACTGCAAATCATTTTCTGTCTGCGTTGGCTTTTAGCCTTCTCTTGTTTTTCCCCACATAAAAATTTATATATATAGTGTTTTTTTTTTTTGGTTAGGCCCAGACTGGACATGGCACAGAAAAGAGCTCCAAAACGTGATTGCCGGTCCAGAACAACGAGAACCAGAAACTGAAGCTGAGAACCCGTTTCTGGGTTCTGTGTGGGATAATAAGATGAAATTGGTTAGTTTCCCCAGACGGAGTCCATTTAATTGACGGGCCGGAGGAGTGTGTGTGTGTGCGTTGAAAGGCAGGTGGTTGTGCTCCAAAAGGATCTTTGGACTTTGGAATCGGTCAAAAGTTATGAAGGGATTGTTAGGAAATTAATTGAACCTCAAAAAGGGATCGAACTTAGATATCGATCGATTTAACAAAAAAAGTTGTTGAAATAATAGGAGGGTTCGGGAAGCTTTTCAATTTGAGCCAGCTTGATGATTGTATTTTGGCCAGAGAACCTCTTTGACAGGTTGAACACCTCCAGCGGATGTCTGGATACCCCGTTCTGGACTGGCAGTCACGACCACCAGTCGCCCACTTCCGCTGGAGGATGTGCGACTAAGCCCGTCTGCCTACAGATTGTCAACTGTCTGGCTGTGATTATAAATACATACAGTTTTTGAGGGGGTTTCTGCTAAAAAAGATGTTATCTATCCATTCCTAAAAGTAATCTATTCTACTGACTGTTTCACAACTCGATAAGGTGGCCACTTTCGAGGTCTTTGTCTGATTTGTGATCTGTGAACCACTGGGATTAGTGGGGGGAATGCCATCAGACTGATCTCCTATCCATCTGCGGATCAAGCCATTGGCATCTGTGGGCCGAGTTCCGCCTTTATCTGGTCGTAATTAAGCTGCGGTTCGCTTTGGTCCGTTTCGATGCGCCATCGAACTCAGAGCAATCTCCTCCAGCTCTGGCCTGCCCCTCCCATTTCGGTATCGATCGGTAGAAAGGCTTTCTTTGGGATTTTAAAACTAGTTCGTAGCCCCTCACATCTTATCGATGTCGGCTTCCCGCGGTGGCGTTTTAATTGGCCCCATCACTTTGATTAAGTTGTACGGACACGCGGACAAATGGACACGCGGACACACGGACACGGCGCACGAGTGCCTTGCTTCGGAAAATAATTAACAAATTATGGCTGCCATACATGGGGGCCGTGGAAAATTTGAAAATTGAAAAAAAATCACATCTCCAAAGGTGATTTTCACTTTTCCCGCTTTGTGCAATTTGTCGGCGTGTCTCGGGCTCTACTCTTGGAAGAGAAAGAAAGGGGAGTGTTGCATTGGCTACCGTAAAAAATAAAGTTTACAACAAAAAGTGCAATAAAATTTGCACTATGCTATTGGAGATGATCGAAGATATAAAGAGGCTGAAAACAGGATGCCATTTAATAGCGTCATTTGTTAAGGAGCACGGGTCTTTGACCATTACATGTTACTTACTATTATGAGATACTTATTATTATAAGATTAAAGCTACCTATAATATTGTAGATACTTTTGTACCCAACCCTTTGTTTGGCGGTAAACCCATTTTAAATTCCTGACAAATTATAATCGTGAGAACACACCGAAATACTTTTGCAACAGAAAACAAATCATTTTTTGAAAACTTATAAACTGTCAACTATACCGGCTGAACTTTAACCGCTCCCCCAGCTCTACAGTGGAAAAAACAAATGAGCAGAACGAGCCAATTGACCGAATAGTCGGTGCCGAAACTATATCGGTCATAAAACTGCAAAATCCGAACCGGATCGGAACGGAACGGTGCCCCAAGGGGAGTCTCGTTGCATATTGGAGGCGCAGGTGTAATAAAGCCAGCTGCCAAAAGGCAGTGAACAAAAAAGAGCTCAGTATAGTAATTGTAATATGACAAACCCGCATTAATTTGCTCACAAAAACTGAAACGAAACCGAAAACTGAGAAGCTGGAATAAAAAAAACAAAAAGCCAAGAGACCGAAAATGTTCCGAGACGCAGGCAATGAATGCAATTACTGCACCAGAATTTAATGACCAACCGAAGCTGGCAACAAGATTAATGGTTCATTCAAGAATTCGATTTTCGGCCAACAACAACAGCAGGTTCCTATCAAAGCCCAGGTATTTTTTTGTTTTTGGTTCTTTTTTAAATTATGAAAAATAAAATATACATCTCATGTTTGGCTGCGGGGCGTTTGAAAGAACAGCAACGATAACAACTGCGTCACAGATATTTGCCGTCCCAGACATTGTGACACCAGCAACTTCAATAGCAACACGGCAACAGCAACACAGCAACACAGCAACAGCAACCGAAATTGCAACTCGACTCGTTTTGGCCATTTCCATTAGGGTGTGGGCCTAGACAACTGGCTGGTTGGCTTACTGGCTAGCTGGCTGGTTAAATCAAATGATATTTCAACAACAGTTGCCTGTGTTGAAAAATAATTGTTTAAATGTCATAAAATAAACAACATAACCCAGCGGAGGGTCAGCAAGTGTGCGGGATTAGAGGCCTGAGAAAATTGCATTAGAAAATCAGGTATATTGAAATGAAATTTAATTAAAATATGAAAAGTCATTAACTCAAACGGTAAGTTATTGAAAGGCTTTAGAACCTAATAACATTAAGAATTGCATGATCACCATTGCTACTCTTAGCTCTTGGCTTACTTTGCAATAGAATATTTAGAACTATATGATACCCGTTACTACCCCCACTTCACAAGTGCATTTTTTAGATATTTCTCTCTGACTTTTTGAGAAAATAAATATACCTTTAAAACCAAGTTCTCAAAGAATTCGATGATAAACCTTGAAACAATTACAAAAGTACACTCACATACATCCATTCATCCACGACAAATGTCTATGATCACGAATTGCAGAATATTTTCAAGTATCATTTTAGTTTGAATCATTAGCAAATCGCATGCAAATGCTTTTGTGCTGGCATTTCAAAAGCCGCCACTAAAAATCGCCCACTTTGCGTCTAATGGATATCGTCGCGCTCGTTGGCGGTTCAAAAATGGCCCATAAACTCAAGTAATCCTAGCCCATGGAGAATACAAAAATCTTGAGTTGGTTTTTTGGGAGCATTTGGCTAATGCCTGCTCCAGCTCAAACGATTACCAGATTGCCAAATTTCGTGGCTTGCCTCGGCTTCAATTCAAAACATATTTCTTGTATTGTAATCATGGCAGAATGTTCGGCTCAGACCGAGGTGTTGCCTTAAATGGGTTTTCATTGTCCGGGCCGGGTCACTTGAGTGGAGTGCATTGAAATCCGAGCCAAAGCAAACAACTTAATGCAAAGTTATTTCGGCTCTTAAATTGTTTAATTAAGATTTTGCATAAGACTGTGTACTGGGCATACAACATTATAATATGAACACTCGGATCTACAATTTGGTCGACGGTAGCTCTCGAATTTCTTTACTTAACTTTGATCAACAAAAAGGTAAAGACAAAAAATTAATCAATTGAATAAACAAATCAAAAGCCGAGACCGAGAGCCGATAGCCGAGATAAAGTTGTTGGGTGGAAAACATGTCAGCATGTGACTGGAAAATTCCGACAATTGCCGCCGAATTGAGTGAGAAATTAAAGACTGCAACTGCAACTCTACATGACCATAATTAATTGACAAGCTGGGGGGATTTGCGGTTAACCAGTGCCAATATAAATCAATGCCCGGAGCTCGGCATTGGAATAGGAAAATTCACGCAGAGTTTTCTCTAGTGAGAAAAATTAATGCATTTACTTAACGATCGATAAATCGAGTGGAAAAAAAGCCGCCCGACGACAACCGAATTGCGCAAAAATATTATGACCATCGCCATGTGGCATATATCAAAGGCCTCCGCTTTTGGCGGACTCTGGGCCACGATAATCCAGTCAGTAGTCCCCACTCCATAGTCAGCAAGATCAACAAGGCCCGAACACAAGACCTGAGAAATTGTTTCTCAACATGCAAATGCCGTGCGGTTTATTTGAGGAAGCGGCTCGCATGCCAAAAACCAAAGAGCCACAGAGCTAAATCCAAAAAACCGAAAAAAAAACTAAAAATCCCCAGATAGACCCCGGGTAAGATAGAGATATAGATGGACAGGGAGGGAGATAAGCGTGTGAGATATAGAGAGACACAACAGAGTTAGCCAGCCAGCCACCTGAGTCGGTGAAATGGGTGAGAAAATATATTCATATGCCAGTATGGTAAAAATGCAAATGCATTTGCCAAGCTCGGCCAGGCGAAATTAAGTTGTTATTTGCCCGGCTCATTTATTTATGGCATTTCGAAAGTTGACAATCCTTTCGCTATCTGTCATCCGACCCATCCGATACTCTCATCCAGCTACCCGTCTTGGACTATGGATTGCAAATTGAGTTTCCCATTAGCTTATTGTAGCCTGGCTTTCATGTGAAACGACTCAGAATAAGATAATGGTCCCAAGTCGATGGTCTCCCATCCCACAGCGAAAACGATTCTCTCCCTAGGTGCCAAACTCATTACCTGGAGAGCTGGCTGACTTTCCACAAAAGCCCATAAAACTGATAACTGCCTGGGAGAAGGCATTCACAAATCATAAAAGTAAATAAAAGTAGAGTTAAAGCTCGGACAAGAGCACATAATAAAGAATTCCCAAAAATGTGTATGCTGAAAAAATCAACAAACGATTTTAATGGTGGTTTTTGAAACTATAAAAATTGTTTTTTTAACTGCTTTGGGTTTGAAATTTAATGCATTTATGGGGTATTTACGAAAAAGTGATTCTTGTGTGTAAATAGTTAAAATATTTTGATGAGTACCGGTTATGAGTATTGAGAAAATACTTTTCAAAACAACATTTTGAAACATTATTTTTTGGATAACATTTAAAATAATAAATAGCATAAGAAAAATGTATTGAAACAAAAATGTTGTTACATACTTAGTCTTGACATTTCCAGAATAATTTATTTTAATCACAAAAATCATACTTCAACTTTCTTTCAGTGCCTGATTCAATAATTTTCTATCGTCTGGGAAAAGCTCGAAACAGGGGCTCTCTTAATTAAGTTAGAGTTCGGCTTAGAGTGCCATCGCCTGGGATTGGATTGATTGGGGCATGAAGGTGTTTGTCGAGACCCCAACACCTCACGCATCTTCAATTTGGCGGTCGGTTATTGATTTCTGGGAAAGTGAAATGCACTTTTGTGCGGTTCAGTTGGGTTTGGCGCGGCCACTCGAAGAAGACGACGAGGCGACGTTAACGTAACGAGAACCAGAGCTGGACGATCATAAAATGCAATGCACTTGGCTTTCTAATAATGCCATGGCCAATAGCTCAGGTCGGTACATTTATGACCCGGCTGAGTGACTGCATTTCCCATCCCCAGCCCCATCAGAGTGTGAAACGTGCTCGGCATGCTGAATGGTAATGGAAATGCAGATGAAAATGCATGTGTACCAAGCAGGCACTACGGCAAACATGGGAGTACTATCCACCTCCATTTTCCTCCACCAGGCGGTTAAATACTTGACTTGAGCCGCGACTTAGTTGAGCGTAAATAATCTGGAGGAGATGCCGTGGAGCTGTTGACTTGTAGGTCAGGTGGAATGAAGCTTTCGTCACGCTCAAGTCGAGTAAAAGTCAACTTATGCTACATTTAGGAGAAGGTGTGTAAGGTTAATAAATTTATGGGAAAATAGAATTGAGTAAAAATTTCAAGACTTGTGTTACACTTATGCAACTTAACACCGCATTTTCAAAAATATAATTAGCAGTATTTTGGGTAAACAAACCACGGAAACTTTTACACCTCTGTGCCAGAAAAATCCGGAAATGAATAATACCAAAGCCCTTGGATTTTTGGATTTTATTTACTTTTGGCCCGAGCTTAGAAAGTGAAAACTGAGTGCCATGATCCAAGCCAAATTATCCAATTGAAAGGGCCAAGTCGATGGGGAGCGTTAATTTCAGTTCGTGCCTCACACTTTTGAAAGCTATTTTTCGGTAGAAAAGTGTTTTTATTGTCGACATATTTGAAATCAATTAAATATTATAATATTTGTTGGCTTAATGAGCAGAAAATGAGGAAGTATTATCTTTGATTCCCCTGGATTTCTTTCTGTGTAACTCTCATAAAACTCTCATGTAATGTTTCGTCTTTATTTTCTCTGCATATTATGCAAATTTTGTGGCTCTTGTGGCCATTTCTCCATCGTTTCATCTGCTTTCAGCCAAAAGTGTCTGCATGTTTTATCACTTTTCGCACAGTCCCTGCCATCTTGGCCATAATCTGCCAAGCCACTCAAATTAATTTCAGTCAAAAGCATTGCCCTGCCCTGCCCTTGGGTTCATTGAGTTGGGTTTTGGATTTTGGCTTGATTTTTGGCTCTTGGCGTTGGCTTTGGGTAGAGGTGTGTTTTATCTGCCAAGCTCTTTCTTCGCCGCGGCTTAATGATTAATTTGGATACATGTATGTTTTATATTTCGCATTTATTGTGCTTCTCTTTCAAGACATCTTGTAAGGGACAATGTAGCTCATATTTCTGCTGACAAGCCAGCTCATGTCCCCCCCACCCAATCCCTTTTTTGGGATGGCAACTTTCTTTCCATTTATCATGGTAACAGAAATCCAACTCGGGCTTTTGTTTTAAGCCCGTTAATTGCACTCTCCTGGCAGGCCTTAATTTACTCGTTGGCCAAATTGAAATTTGGGCCAATAACGATAAGCCGTGTAATTTGTTTTAATCTCGAATATGTCTAGTGATGTGGGTACTTTTGATTTTTAGTTTATTCGGACTTTAATTATAAGCCAGCTGAAGTCGAAACTGAGTTAATTTGATGTGGGTGTGTTTGGATTTTTATCAGAATTGGTTCATAAGTTATGATTTACCATTAATTTAAAATGGCATGTGAACGGTTTCTTTTCATTTATTTTAATTTCAGTTTTAATAACTGGCTTGCTTAAACTATTATGCCACACACAGAGGAATGAGGAATTTATTTATGAAGTACTCTGTATATAAGGAAGATCTTGAACCTTCCAGTGAACTATACCATGTCGTTTAAATGTCACAGAGGCGGCTAATGAACATTTTCTCAGTATTTATTAAATAATTCACGTTTATTAGCTAGCAGCCCACAAATAACTCCAGAGACTCATTTGCATTTTGCAAGCTAAAGTGGTCAGTATTCAGTGTTTGTACACACTAGTAGCTCGACTTGAAGGCAATTAGCAAGTCATAGAAGTGGCCTTTGCATTGCCCCTTCGGCCATTTTCCATTACTCCACTCGAAAAAATGGAAAATTCTCCTTTTCAGACAGACAGCCTTAATTATAGTCTAATTTTGATGAAAGATATATTGAGAAAATTGATAAATCGTCGGTGGTTGTGCTAATGAGAGGGCTCCACCGGCAGGTGGCGCTCCAAGTGTGCGAGTGTGCGCTGTTTTTGTCGCCCGCGAGTTCAATGACGCGTTTGTTGCTTTGTTTGTTGCAATCGTGATCAATAGACAAAGTGAATGGTCAGAGACGAGGAGGAGGCACATAATCAGTCGCTTGTTCAACATCGGATTATGATACTAAATGATATGTTGGCTATGGCCATTTTCAATGTGCATTTAAGCCTGATTGCAGTTATTGTGTTTGTGGCTGTGGCAATTAAGTCAATGATTGTTAAGTGAGCGAAAGTCTAAATGAGTGGCAACTAATTGTATAATTCTAGCAAAGCATATTGATTAAGGCAAGAACTTTGTTGGCTTGATTGGGTTTCAGTTATAAATAACAATTAATAACTTCCGGGAAGGAAGTTTAGAAAAGTTTCCAAGAACTGAACTAACAGAACTATGGATACCCGGTACTACAGCCCCTTTTGAATTCTACAACTACTGGGTATGAATATTTTTCTATAAAGCTTCAGAATAAATCAGACTAAACTTCCTGGGTCACACCTTCTTCAAAGTTGAACCCATGAATATTCGCACACATGTCGTTTATAAATTAATGCCAATCGAAAGTCACCACAATCGGTAATGAATAATTGCACAGCAGGCAGCCAAGTCAGCCCAGTCAGTCGTACAGAAAAAACAAACCCAAAGATGTCTCACAATCGGAATCAGTTCGAGATACTTATACGAGATGCAAGCAAGGTTTCTGGGCAGGTGTCGCACTCACCTGGTCGCATAAATCGCTTGTGAAATCGTTAAAAAAAAAAACGAAAAAGCGAAAACGAGTGGCAGAGCTAATGATACACGGCAACTGCCACACATCCATCCAATCGAATACCAATTACAATGCTTGACATTCCTCAGAGTAAGAGATACATACTCCAAGGTGCTCTATTGCTCCATTTGATTGATTACCTTCCGCGACATATCTGCTTGGCTTTTATTTAATTTTTTTTTCGTAGCTTTTAGCTAATCATTAATACGTGATGCTATCGAAATAGTGGATAATTAACGCCATATTTGTTGCAAGCACTGGACAATTAGACGAGGCACAGACCAAAAGCAACAAAATAAATTGCATGATAGATAAAAATCGCGCCTTGCATTTGGTTAATGGTTGCAGAAAAAATAGCTTGCAAGTCGCTTGTCGGTCTCAGCTTTATTTGGCGCTTTTAATGCAAACTATTTCGCATTTGAATCAAAGGCATTTTCCAACTTGATTTGTCGCCTGTGCATGTCAATCACAAATCTTTACACAAACAACTATGAGCAACATAATAGTTACAATTAAAAAAAATGGTAACCCTTATAAAAACTCCTATAAATCTACCCAGATCTGTATTGTTTTTTGTGCAACTTGTAACACGATTTCCAAACGATAATTAGACGTAGACCCCTCTACCAGCCTGCCACTTAATCTAATGACAGTTCTCGCCAATATCCAAGCTCCATCCCGGACCGATCAACTCCAGTCGGCAATTGCCTAAACGACTTCTGGTTTGGCTCAGATAGATAGATAGTTATGTAAAGTGCTCCTTGGCTACCACACGAGCAACTGACACACTTCCGACATATCGCAGCCATAACCATATCCATATAACCATATCCACGATAGAGAGAAATGGAAAATCAAGGCGGCTCTGCCACTTTTGCTCCAATTGTCGTTCAGAGATGGCCAAAAACAGAGTCGTCGATTCTTTTAGCCATAAACTCGATCCACAACAATTGTCGGCCATTGAGGAGCAAGTTTTCCAAATGCATCCAGCCAGTCAATCAACTGGCCATCTCGACTCATCCCAAAATCAAATCAAAACCATTCGAATCATATTAATCAGCCAGCGATTGTAAAAGGAAACTTTCTTTCTATGGCGTCTGTTGGAGAGCTTCGAGGTGTCGAACATTTTATGCTTTTACGATCGTTGGGTGTTTTATGGATTTCTTGTTGATTTAATCAGAGCCGATACAAATAAGGGCTTTGTTTAATAAATAGTAGAGGAGAGCTAAATCAATTTGAATGTTTTAAGCACATAATCCTATTTCAAGCTAATAACATAGAGAAATTCAAATAAGCTTTCTATTACTTTCGCGAAAACTGCAATTCACATATTTTGACAATAATTATACATCAATTTACACGTCGGATTCGGGAGATCTCTCCCAGGGTATTGTTTGTCTAGCCTGTCCTTTTTGACTGTCGGATCAGAGTCCGCTAGTCCAAAATTTACATTCATGTCCATGTCATGTGTCCGAGTCACTTGGCACGTTTATGTTTCTTGTATGTACGTTTGCTTATGCTCGAGTATTAAAAACTCTTAAGTGAAATCCCATGTCACGTGTCAAAGAGCTGGCCAAAAAATACGACGAGTATCCGAGTACAAACTCAGCAAATCCGAAACCGAAAAACTGAAGCTCGTATAGAAATCAATTGAGAATCGCTATGAAATAAATACTTGAACGTTTGTAAATGTTTATAATAATGCTGCTGGAAATAAATTGATACACTGGGGGCAAAAATGTTTTTATTAACTTGAAAATAAAACTCAATATTCATAAATGTTTTCTCCGTTTTTAGAGTAAATCGCTTTCGGCCTGACTTAGAAAGCAGAAGACCCTGGACGTTGGCCGAGAGGCCTGAGGCGCTGTTCAGCCGCCTGAATGACCCAGTTTCCCTCCATCGCCATCGCATCGCCATCTCTCCATCTCCCCAGTCGGATCTCCATTTGGATCTCCATTCGCATCTCCAGTTCCAAGCTGGTCGTTCCCCTCCCAACTTGCAACTGTGGTATGCTGCCTGCTACCCGACTTCTTATGGTGGAAAAACAAACTGTCAGTTTAACCATTTGACAGTCGCTTTGAGATACACAATATGAGATACGGCCACGGTTCGAGTATCTCCAGCTACCAGAGACTATGGACTGCCTCCGCTGATGCGACTGCATCCTGCCAGACAAGCTATCTGGCACCGGCGATCTGCTCTAGCCTTCTTCCTCTTGATAGTCCCCCCTTGGATCCGTACAGATACCCCCTAGACTCCCCCTAGATACCCACTATTTTTTGGCTCCCAACGGCGCCCGACAATTGAAACTTTTGCGCCGTTTTGGCGTATTTAAAGTGACATTTGCTGACAGTCTGACGGCGATGATCCCGATGGATTCGAAAATGTTTGGTGAAGGAGGAGAGCAGGAGCTGGAGATGGAGTTGGAGCTGGAGCTGGAGCTGGAGGAGTATCAGTCTGAGATTCCTGTTGCAGTTGCTGATCGGATCAGTTTGGTTGAAAGAGTTATTGTCGTCATTGTTAAAGATAAATCAAATTAAATTAATTAAGAGGAAAGTGATGGTTAAGACTGAAGGTACTGTGACATAAAAGGTCACAATTCAGACATTTTTATTCCATTTATATTCAATTTAGTTTAAAAATTGTAACCTTTATAATATTTATTTTATCTAAGACTCTAAGCCTCTAAAAAGCATGGCCATACCTCCCAGAAAGAACATAACTTTTATTACCAAACCGATTCCCTATGCTAAGTAGAACAAATTGGTTCACACTCTGTGATGGCTTGATTAAAAGTAAATTAAACCGTTTTACGATCAAATTTTGGGAACTAATACTGGAGAGGTGTTCTGCCCACGGGTTTTCCCGCTTTCGAACGGGAACCCATCAGAAAATGTGTTGATAACCCAAAAATGTGGACAAAAGAGGCGCTTGGAAAGATGAGCGGAAATGGGAGTCGATTGAAGATGTCTAACAAAGCGTCGTTTTGGCCGAAAGTTACAAGAAAAAAAATAAAAAGATTTCTTTCTCTTTTCCATTCTTCTGCGGTGATTTCTTTCAGTCTTTTTTTCTCAAAGACCGCTCGCCACTTCCATTTCTTTGATGGCGTCGAGTCTCATCGTAATCAAGAGGCCATTAAGGTAAACACACTAAAGACGACGCCGAACCTAAACCGGAGGTGTGTGTATCCATGAGTACGAGTATCTTAGAGTACGCACTCACCTGCATGTAGCGCGCCAGTGCCGCGTTCCGCTGCGCATGCGATCTGAGCTGCGGCTGTGGCGATCCAAGCGGACTTACAATCGTCGACGTGGAGCCACCGATCCCGGTGTCATACCCCTGAGCGTTGGCGCCATCCACATCTGTGCCAAATAAAAAAAAAATATATAAATATATATGATAGCTGGAGAAAAAATATAAAAAAACGATGTAAGTAATCAAGTCAAGATGTGTTTACACAAACGCACTCGAGGAAAACGCAAAGCTTAATTGTGAAAAAAGAAAAGCATGTGTGTGTTTTTTGCAAAAAGTGGCACACATGCATGGCCCTTAGGGAAAAAGTTTTTCTAGATTTTCTCAATGGGTTAAAGGTTGTTGTTTTAGGCCAAGAAGTCACTGGGATATCTATAGAAATTTTTGACTTTGTTACTTGGTTTTTGTGAATAACAAAAGCTAGAAATTCAAAACCTTGTTTGCAATACTTTTATTAACTTTTAGTATCAGTTGACCTCTTTTATTTGACTGTAAAAGGTTGCCAAAATTTATCCAAGTGTATTGCATATATAACAAAGTCCGTGTCGTCCAAAAATCTCACATAATTATCCTATCTAAATACCGTAAAGCCAACTGGTTGAGGCAATTTCCATTCCACGAACCGTATCACTTAATTAGGTATGCAAATAAAGCAGAGCCCTGATCATAAATAAAGAGCCACCAGTCCCCTAGACTCCTCAGCCCCCTAGTGTCTTCTTGGCCAGCTCGTAAATTTCCCACAAAAGCCTAAAGGCCTACACAAGCAGGTGACACGATCGTGTACAATCGGCAGCTAATAAATCCAGTAGGCTGTTGGGCTTCTGGAATCGTGTCAGCAATGGGCTAAAGAGGTACATAACTTTCGGTTTTCATGGGCAAGTCCACAAAGTGACAGTGGGAGGGTTTCCTTGGCCGAATGCCCAAGCTCGATGATGATACCTTTGATTTTAAAAAGTTAACCGACAATACGAATTCTGAATGCAAAGCAATTTGTACCCAATTTGAATAATAATATTTTTTATATGTACATATATACATATGTATATATATATAATTTTTTTTTAATAAAAGAAGGTGAGTATGCCAGGAGCCAGGTATCATTTGCATTTGCAACTCGAAACGTCATTTGAGGAGGCTTAAGAAAGTGCTGGACTTGGCAAATGCTTGAGGATTTATTATTAGAGCCAAGAAGGAGGGTTCTTTAGGTTTTTTCTTAAAAATGTATGTTATGAGTACTATTTTAAGCCTTTGTTTTAAATTTTTCTATAGACATTACAATAAAAATTGTCTTTGGCTTTAATGGAATTTATGTGGCATTTTTGGCAGTCTGCATGTAACAAAATATCTGCCTCATATGGAATATCCGCAAGATATGCGAAAAAAGTGTGGAGATACAAAACATAACACAACTAAAATATTTGCAATAAGACTACAGTTTCCTTTCTCGACTAGGTGATACCTGGTACTCCCAAAAAGCTTATACTCTTAAACAAATATAAACTACAGAGTACTAAAAGATACTGAGAGAAAGAAAGATACAGATACTGGTACTCACCTTTCAGCGAACTGTTCATGCACATGGGACACTGATCGTTGCGGAACATACAGGAATAGCACCGTTCGTGGCCACAGGTGTCGATCAGTTTCCGTCTTTTGCCCTTGTCGAAGGATATGCGGCAGGAGGGGCAGACCGAGCCAGAGGCATCGTGTTCCAGGAGACGTCGAATGGACTGGAGATCTGCGAATGGAGATAGCCAAGGGGATACGAATGAATTAAGAGTCTGTAAACGGGTTAAGAAAAAAGCTAATGACTTGCAGCGTTTCGAAATGTTAATAAGAAAATTGCAAGCAGGTGTGGTTTTTAAGTTTAAATAGTTTTGTAATTCAAGAGAATTTTTATTGCAACTTTTCTTGCCCTTAAAAACTATTTTAATGAGCTGCATTTTGAGAGCAAAAATACTATTAATTTGAATGCCTTTCATGGCCTAATCTGATTGATTTAAAACTCCAAACGTTAAAAAAATAAAACGGTAACAGACTCAAATCTAAATACACAAATCTCGTTGCACTTGTTTTATGGCCACCGTTTGCATAAATTGTCTCTGTCAATTAAATCTCGTTTGTGCAACTGTCAATTGTCTTGGCATAAAAAGAGCTATCTGTTTAGATTTCTTTTCGTATTTGTTTGAATTTTTTGTTTGTATCTGAATGCCCCACCACCTGCTCTCCTCCTTTTGACTTTTTTTCCCTCCGAAACTCTGACCATTTAGTCGTCCAATCAGCGGAATTCTTGGCTCGAATGCACTTGGCTGGCCGGTAATTGATTTAATCTGTGCCGCCTGCCTCGTTGGTTTATTATTTCTATTAGCACTTTGTCTTTCTGTGTCAATATTATGTAAAAATGCTTGCCACCAATCGTCAGCATTTCCAATGGCCATTGCTTATTTATTTTTGTTTACAAATTTGCAACGAAAAATTGCTGACAACTGAAAGCTAATGGGTAAAAGCAAAAATCAATGGAAAAATGTATATACCTTATGATTCCAAGAAGTTGTGTTTTGCGTTTTAAATTCCCAAGAACTTATAACCTTTTAAGAGAAGCTAAAATTGCGGTTTACAATGAAATTTTACTCTTTTTGATCTGGAAGCAACATTTTTGCATATGACGAACCCTAATTAAGTGTGCAGTTTGTGGATGTCAGTTGCAGTTTGCCACAAGCAACCCCTACATCAATTTCGCCATCCCAGAGCAATGTTTCCCTCGCTTTTTGTGGCATCTGCTGCTGTTGCTGCTGCTGCGCCTGCGCACACGACATGCCACCGGCAATTTCTGCCGGCAGTTGACATTTTCTGCAATATGTAAATTGCCTTTTGTCTTTTTTTTGTTTTTTAAACAAATGTCAGGCCGGCGCACTTGTTGATTGTCCGTCCCGTCCAGAGCAGAAAACAGAAAACAGTTGTTCACAAATTATGCCATGTGCTGTTCCAGAAAGGGTAGAAAAATGTGGATGGTCAGGTCTAGGGATGGCCTAGGGATTATTAAGTTTTTATTTTATTTCTTCCAAGAATAGCTACAGTTTCCGGTAAAAGGAAGTACTAGTCAGAATATGCAAATATATGCTAAACATCTTTCAGAAAAACAAATACAAAGGTAACCGCCTAACACTTGAAGCCAAGAAAGCTAGCAAAGAATTCTCATCTCTGGAAGAGATTCCCTATCCGGTTGCATCATCCAACGCAAAACTTAAGCCATGAAGTTCAAAGATAATCCATGTGGGCTGGAAACATTGGAGGGTAAGTCCTCCACCTCCTTATTCCTTTGCCACTCCAGACTCTGGCAGCTGCTCCGACCCACGCGGCTGAAATATCAAACTGCAGTTTTTGATTTGCAATAAATAAGCGGGCAAATGTTTGCCTATGTGTTTGTCAAGTGGGCATGAATGGCTCTGGCTTTACCTTTCGATATGGTAATGGAATTGGAAATGGAAGTTGGAGTTGGCTTCGAAGTCGAAGCCCATGCGCTTGTAATCCACTTTACCCAACCAACCGGACGTGATTCTCGTTGGTGGTTTGTCGTTCTCTTCCATTTGAAATCCCCCTTGAAAAAGGAATTGGCTGGCTTTGGCTTTCCTGGCATTTGTACTTATGCAATATCGATAAAGTGTTATCGCAAAGTTCGAGCCAAGTCACCTGCTGAACATAATGATTTGTTGGCTGTCCTCCCAGGTAACCATTTTTGATGTGGGCACTGGGACAGCGACATCTCAGAGATGTTTTGGGAATCATCGATAAAAGAATGCATGCGACTCTTAAAGCTTGTAGGCTTTGATGTGATATGGAAGTACATAACATTGAGAATGGCCATCATAAATGTATTTTTAATTGTGGTGGGAAAAAGGTGTAACTTCTTTATCTTTCTCTCAATTGTTCTTTTTTTTTAATATAATTTATATATATTTTTCCTGTTGCTCTCCAGGAATTAATGACTTCCTGTGCAGAATAAGAACAAGTTAACAATTCCCACCAGCTGCAATTTCCTAGACTTCCTGCGTCCTTCAAAGCCGGTTCGCTGAATGTACTTTAATCTAATAAACAAGCGTGGGCTGACACAAAGTACTTAATTATATTAACATTTACATTTTTATGTGCATGTAAGGAGCTTAGACACGCACCTTGTTTTATGGAGCGTGGAAATTTACTTAATTTCATGGATCTTAAGCCAATTAATTGCGTGGATGCGATATTGCAGTTCTTGGTTCATGAATTATGGCCAAACTTATAGAAGCAGCTCTATGAATTCAATAAAATGAATAAAACTAACGTAAAGCTACTAAATTTAAATTGTAAAATTATCCAAGGGTTTGCTTCTTTTTTAGTTTTCCCCCGTTTTTTGACGCATTTGCCGAGGCTCAATTTTGTGTTTTCTGTTCATTAGATTTATTCAACTTGCGGTCTGCGTTAAATTGATTTGAATTTTCCACTGCATTTTCCTCTCGGTCTCTCGCCTTCGATGGTTTAATGCCAGTTTGTTGGGTTGCAAGTTTGCTGGGTTGTTGTGTTGCTGGGTTGTCAGTTGCCGGTTGCCAGTTGCCGGTTTGCCCCCTCAAAAAGCTTCCAAGTCGCCACCGGTTGCATGTGGGCGTTTTATTTCAGTTAAATTGGCAAACCACACTGCGGTCGCTTGGATCGTACTACTATATACATTTATATTCCTACAAATATCCCCAAACATACATACACATATGTAATTTGTGTGGGCGAGTATCTGCGTGACTGCATCTGTCGGCGCATATGTGTTTGGCACTTGTTTTCCTTTATGTAATTTCTTTGCAAATTATTTTCTTAATACCCCAACATGGGTCTAATTCAATTTGTGGCTTTCCCTCTAACTTCCCAGAAGAATTCCCAGAGGAATGCGGAATGATGATGATAGACCCATGGAGACCTAAGCCACAAATTCAAATTTCTTAAATTGGTTTGAGGAATGCACAAAAAAGTTCTCAGGGAAATGTGGGAAACAAAGGGTCGAGGAACAATGTAAGTGACATTAAAATTATAATTAAACTAATCACCTTATCAAATTCTATTAGTAACTATTAGTTACACTTGTTTATTTTAGTTTAGACTTGTTAGTTCCTTGGGTGGAACCTAAAAACATGATTGATAAATGTGTTTTATTTGTATTCATAGTTTTTCTTATCACCGCAGACTTTTACTTTCTCCAAGGTATGTCCATAAATTTTACAAAAATATTTTTCTAAAAACTATCCTATTAAGATAGTGGTGGTATTTGTGTTGATGAAAACTGGAAAAATGACACAGTCTGGAATGTAAATTGCATCGAATGGATGTTAATCAAAGATGGCGAAAAAGATGTCTGCGTGTTGCCTTGGAGATGCTGCCCCACCGCGCATTATGAGAAGAGTATATCATACTAAGGGTTAAGCTCTAAATAATAGACCCTTTATCTAATCTTTGCAAAGTGTGAATAATTAAAAAAACTAGTTTCAAATTTTATGATCAATAAAAGATAATATAGTCAAAACAAAGACACGAGCTGATCTCACACTCGAATCAAAGTTACAAACTTGGCAAGGGCATAAAGTTTTAGTGTTGAACTAGAAAAAATATACATATATCCATGAAATGAATACAAATTAAATAAACTCTAAAAATAGATTCAACAAGTAGTTGGGGAAAGAGTAACACAATTTAAAAATAAAAGCAAAAGTACTTTTTCTATTTCAAATACTTTTTGGATCACTTTTTAAGGGTAGGTCATGGCTATTCTAAATAGGTTTTTTTCTCTTTTTTTGGATTTTGATTGGACAGCTCAGGGTTAAATGGACAAATGATTGACCCACCGGGTGGTGCTGGTCAGGGAATAACGCTCCCATCGAACTCTTATAAAAGTGCGTATTCATTACATTTGATTGACAGTCGAGTGAGTTCCAGGCCCAGACAGAACCAATTCATGGCACCCAACGGACCATGGACCATTTACCAGCACCACCGCCACAATCGACAGCTATTTCTAGCCACAATTACACTTACAAAAAAAAAGAATTTTTTATACAAAAATCCATCCATTGCAAAATGAACTCCACTGACATGGAACATTTCCTCTCCATTGCTGCCATTTTCCATTGTTAACAAAAATGGCTTTGACTTTGGCTTTGTTTTTGTTTTCGATTTTTGTTTTGTTTATGTTTAATTGCTTTTTAACATAAATTTTATATTGTTGCATTTGAAATTTTGATTATTTTGAAGGGCTTTATTCCGATAAAATATTTTCAAGTTCACTGAGTGGGCGAAAAGTTTAGTTTTTTGTAGTTTATTACACGATTTTTTGGCTTTTGTTGTTTATAAATTTTTTGCGTGGGTCATGGTTGGTATTGTTGCTATAATTCGAGTCTGAGTATAGTGTTTGTCATCGTGGTTTTTTAGTGAGTCAGCTTCCCGACGAATCGGAAGTGATTATGCAGGTATTTCCATGCAATGAAATTTGCATTATGTGTCACTTTTTTCAGGAATGAACCAATTAGAAAGTCTCAGTTTGGGGTTAAAAAAACAGGGGTTTTGTGTTCAGTTCTTTTCAAAATAATATGAGGTCAAACCATCCAAAGAACACAAAAAAGGGCTGTGAAGAAAAGTAGGCAGGTGTCTTTCCAAAAAAACCAAGAATAACAAATCAAATTAAGCGCGAAATTGGTTTTTGTGTTACTTTTTCTCAACTTTGTTTTTTTTCGAAAGGCTGGGCCACAAAATTGTTAAGAAATCTCTGAAACAAACTGTTAAATGTGTCATAAAACCGCGAGAGCTGTCCGGCTGAATGAGTGGCCAACAAATCGGAGACCATAAATAACCCAAATGGCCATTCGAATGGCAAATTTCGTGAGATTCTGCACTTTGATGCGCTCTCCTGCAGTTCGTGAAAACGTGAGCCAAGAAGAGTTACCTAAGCGTAGCCTATGGCCATCTTTTTTTTTTTTGCATTTTGGCAATAGTAGAGGGCCTACATCAGAGGGCCAGGAAGGGGGTACGAAAAATCTGGCTAAGAAACGCCTGGAATATGCGAGGCGTTTCCAACAAGACCGCATTGGATCACTGCACCGATAGTTTGGCTCACTTTTCTGCGAAAAAAGCTTACAGGAAGTAACATACATAAATATTTAAATAAATGTTACTACAACTACCAATATAAAACGTTTTATTAATGTAAAGAATCCTATCGATTTCTGTCGAGGACCCACTTGACCCCCTTTTAAAATCAAAATCAATCCTTGAAACTTTAATCCTTGAAGGCCCCTTGAGATGGCTATATCTTTGCCAATAATGATCAGATTCTTGTGCGGAATACCTTAAACGATTTGTAGATAGATTCTCCACCAATCTGCATCAAAATCTAGGAACGAATTATTTTTTAGATTTTTTCGAAATTTTCCTAGGGGGTCCCCTTACAACTTTAGGAACCTGCAGGATGTGACAGTATGGCCCCTAGAGAAGGTTATACCTTCGCCAATAATGATCAGATTCTTGAGCGGAATACGTTAAACGATTTGTAGGTAGTTTCTCCATCAATCTGCATCAAAATGTGGAAACGAATTATTTTTTAGATTTTTTCGAAATTTTCCTAGGGGGTCGCCTTAAAACTTTGCGAAACTGCAGGATGTGACAGTATGGCCAAAGGAGAAGGCTATATCTTCGCCAATAATGATGAGATTCTTGAGGGGATACCTGTAACGATGTGCTGATTAAACAAACAGCTAAATTTTAACTTGTTTTTTCTTTATAAACTTTTTTGTTTTGGCACCATGGCAATAAAATAATTTTATGTAATAAATATGCACATATAAAGTTTGTCAAAATTTATGGCTCAAAAGAAACCGATATATGGTTTTATTATAGACATCTTTTCCATATTACATTTTTTTTATTTTATCTCAATTTTAACATTGACCCATTTTCCCGGAAAGGCAACAAGTTAAGGCCATATGTGTGATGTACGGTATTAAAAAAAACACCAACTCAAAGAGATCGCCGATTTCGTCGGTGAAATGTCTCCATTAGTCAAAAGCAAATCAAATACATTAATTAATATTTATGGCACTTCACAGAAAATTGTGCGACACATGCAAATGTGTGTCAAGCCGGCTTGTGATTTGGCTCTCGGCCGGAAATTTGCCAACACACGCGGCACGCAAAATCACGCAGAAAAAAATGGCAAATAAAAAACTGAAAAAAAATATCACCCAAAACGAATAAATCAAATGCCACTTCCGCTGGATGTGTGGGCAGTAAGTAGTATTTCCATGGCGAGCCGAATGAAAAGTGACAATTTCATTGTGGAAGACGACGGCCCCCAGAAAAAATGAACAAAAAATTGCAGACAAGTCACCCAATGCCGCGGGATTTCGATATTTCGTACTTGTAAACAATTTTTGCTCATTTCGTGATTTTTTTGTGGGTTTCTTTGAGTGCAATTTGGGTGGAATGCCCACGCATTACTATTGGCCCAGACATGCTGGCCACCTCTCGAGTATTCGAGTATATTCATTCACTTCGAATACGCCCAAGCTGCAGTCACAGCTGATTCATTCACGCCGATCATTCATTCAAGTTTCTCATTCACGAGACACTTTTGACAAACTGTTTCTTGTTTTTTTCTTTCTTTGGAAGTTTTGTTAGATTTTGTGGGTCGTCTTGGTCCATAAGATCAGTGACCATAATTGGCAGCAACCATCGATCAGTCGCCTTAATAATGCGGGCTTGTAGGTTGCATTCGGCCAGAAAAGTTACCAAAGATTTAGTGCATTTAGCTTTTTATGCTTTTTTCGGCTGAGACACAATTTGTTAAGGCTATAATCACTTTTATTATGCGGGTTTCAACGACCCGGAACAGGTGAGAAAAATCAAATAAATCTTTCATTATTCAAAGGAAAAATTATGAAGAATATATCGAGTATCTAAAGTTAAAACTTTTTCATAAATCCCAAAAAAATCAAATAAATTAAAGCTTACTTTCCATAAACAAAATACCTCAACACCGAAGCGACCTTGGATCATTAGTTTTAAACTTAATCAGTTGACTAAAATGCATAATTATGCATTTGAATTCCTATATGCCTTTAAGCTTTTTTCCCATTGGGTTGAAATTAATTAATAGAAATTAATTGGTTAATTTGGAAACGAATTTCTTTGCTACAAAAACAAAAGCCGCCCAAATTAGCATCCCATTTTTATCGAAAACGTATTAATTTTCTAGTTTTACGAAATAGAAAAAACTTCTTCAAGTTTTAACAGGTAAAAATAGGAAAAATGTATTAAATACAATTCGTTGAACTTCTTCAGACTCCCTTTGTTTATCTATAAATCTTTTAGAAATTTGCCTTGCTAATGTGTTTTGCAACATAAATTCACGATGCTATCTTAATTGTTTATAGAAGCTCTTAATGTGCTAAAATTAATTTTGGGTATGACACAACAAAAAAAGGTTCAAAAGTTTGTCAATATTTGCTTGACTATTTTAGATAAAATCTTTTTTCTAATGAAATTATGGCAAAAGTTTGTAGGCAAATTAATTTTTTTCCTCGGAAGTTAAAATATTTTGATGTCTTTAGAAATGAAGTAGCATTTTCTTATCCTCTCCATCTATATTCATCAATATTATTATATTTAATTTTATGGTTATTTTATCTAAAGTGCCCTTCGGCACAAGCCATATTTGGCTTCCATAATTTGTTAAAACAATATTTCTGTTTTGGTTGTCAAATATTGTTGGCGACATTAGCACATCATTAGTGGGGGATTTGCTGTTGGTTCTTGAGAAGATTTTTCATGGGATTCTGGTTATAGCCACTGATCTTAGATCAGCCAGACCAGCAGTGGCTTTTTGGCCACCTTTGGTCCATTATGCTAATGGGCCAAAAGCGGCTTAGCGGTCCCCTTGGCAGTGGCAGTTGTGGCAGAAGTTGAAAACAAATTATAAAATATTTCTCTTGGGCATAAATCTGCATAAATTATGGGAATGGATTGACAAGTTTTCAGCATTTGTCTGGCGCGTTACGCGACGCCATCGATGGCTATCTTGCCCCAAAAAGAAAAAAACAAAAAGCAGGCTTTTACAAATGAGGATGATGGCCAGCTCGTGTGGGCGCCACATAAAGGGGCAAGATGATGATGATGACGATAAAACTTGATGCCCCTTCCCTGATTCCCTCTCTGGTGTTTATAATGTGTGTAAGATTTAATTTCCACTTCGATCTATTGCCGTTTAGGGCACTTTCTCAGCCCCGTTCTGACCATCATTAATCATTAATTTCTATCCATGGGCGTGGCTGGTAAATATTTTGACCAATATTTTGTACCAGTTTTTCATTTTTGTTTTCGGCTTTTAAGTTTTTTTTTTGTAGTTTCTGAATTTTTAATTTGGTGTAAATAGAGCGTGTGATTGGCGTCGGAATGGGTTTCAAGTTTTTGTTTTACTTCTGTGTGCGTTTGGCTTCAAATTAAATTTTTAATGCCTTTTGATTGATTGATTTCGTTTTTTATTATTTAAAAGAATCTCGAAAGAATCCGCCGGCAACAGGGGTGTGTGGAACGGAATATTCCTTTTGTGAAATCAATACCCCATCTGGTGTATTCGGTTACAGAGTTTGTAATTGTTTGATTGGCAGATTGAATTGGTCTCGTTGGCGAAAAAAATAAAAGTCAAATTGATAAAGTCAATAAAAATAATTTGGAGAAGTATTCTTAGCTGTCATTGTTTTAAATGAGTCATCAATTGGGCAATGAACTTGGCTTGGAGATCAATCAGTTTGCTTCTAAGGAGACTCAATAGAATTTTGTAATATTATAACCACAACCTATTTGATTAATGGAGCAGCAAGTGAACAAGTTCTATGAATCCAACACCCAAACCCAGCAAGCAGATTAACTTCAGATTATAGACAAACATGATCAGTAAGTATGCGAAGAGGCAGAAGAAGAGGCCCCATATCAAGTGCCTAGTGTTACTCAATAGGTCGCAGGTATTTATGACTCTGAATGGATGACAAAACCAGTGTAAGCTCCATGTGGGGTAGGCCCCGCCCTGTCCCAGCCCCCCAACCGCTTAGATACTTGGGCAATTTGCCATGCTCTTTAGAGTGTATCAAATTCAGAAAAAATCAACTTAAACCAAGCTACAAATTGCCGTCAAAAACGTGATCGAGTTGACATTGAAATGTTGTTTTGTTGGGCAAACAGACATGGAAAACTTAATACACAATCGCACTCCACGAAATCAACTATTCCATAATGAACTAAACAGAATTGAGAACAATTTCAATTGATAATGAAAATACACAATTATGAGTTCAAATGATTTAACCCCACGAAAAAAATATGCGTCTCACAATTGGATTTAGTTTCTTATTTTTTGGAGGGGAGACAAAGTATTACATTTACATTTCAGCTTATTTCTAACGATGACATAAGACTCTCAAGTATTTGGCACTTATTGTTCTTAACTTGAGCGACAGTCCCATAAATCAAGTCGACAATCTGGTATTAAGTCTCAAGATCATAGACAAGAAATGGCAATGTTCCTTCAACTAAAACTTGGAAGTTATGATCTAACTTATGATCTCAAAATTCCAAGGTGTGCCCTGATTGATGAGTGAATAAATATGCAATCAATTTCCTGTCTAAACTTTCTCTGGAAGCCCTCTGGGACGATTGGAACTTTATAATTAGAACCTTTGTGTATCGGCACTTCTGAAGATGTTAACCTAAAGTGTTTACGACTATGGCTCGTTGGATTGAAACGTCTCTTAATTGCATGTTAATTGCTCTCTAACCAGAAACCAAGCAGCCAAGAAAACTTGCGGATCGGCGGAAGATTCAGAGAGATTCTCAGAGAAGTCATTGGGGATTGTTGGCCCTGTTCTTGTGTTCTGTTTCAGTCTATATGGGTTGCTCTTTTTTCTGTTTTTGCTGCAGGTTGAGTCTAAAACAGTTGCACTAATTTGTTGGCTCTTGATCACCCATTCTACACAGAGAGAAAAGTGTTACAAATTTAGAGTTTATAAAGAATATATGTTTGATAACTTTTCTCTAAGTGTCCGTGTTCTGAAAGTACCTACTAAAGTACGTGTGGTTATGGCCATGCTTGTGCTGCAGCCTCTGGAAACGGAGACAAAGACTAGTTTTTCAAGTTTTCCGACCAGGGGACCCTGATCCGGGGGTACTTGGAGTCATTCAAGTGGAAGCAACGAACTGGACGGTAGTCATCGTGCCGGACAGGCGAAAGGCTTGCTGGTCTCTTGTCTTTCCTACTCGGAGCTGTCATTCGCACTTGAAGATCAAGTGATATATGTCTGTCCCGGCACTGGGCTTCTATATAATATAAATATACCTACACACACTTATTCCTATGTGCTGTACTTGGAGGAGAACAGATAGCACTGACAGTCGTATATTTACATGGTATCAGACAAAGTCTATGGGGAGCCAATAAGTTTCGATTAGATAAGAATCGGAGTACTTAACACAGTCTCCAATGAGGTGTTCTCTTGGTGGTGTAAGCTGGCAACTTAAAGACACAGAGACACCACTTCATGTCATAGATATTGGCAAGGGGGGCCTTCAAGACCTTTTTAGAGAATCTGAGAGGCTAAGGGGTTGAGTTCTAATTTTTACAAGTTTTAAAGAAGTATTCATTTCTTAGCCCTTACAGCCTTTGAAGGAATTTAAAATATAATCAAATAACCTGAATTCTAGGGCTCGTTGGAACCCCCTTTTAT
Organism: Drosophila ananassae; assembly: GCF_017639315.1. Taxonomy (NCBI): domain Eukaryota; kingdom Metazoa; phylum Arthropoda; class Insecta; order Diptera; family Drosophilidae; genus Drosophila; species Drosophila ananassae. The sequence continues at coordinate 15,145,624 of NC_057928.1, forward strand.
CGCCACCGCATTGAGTTTGTACATTTCTTTGTATTTTTTGTCAGATATTCCTACAAAAGCAAAGCCACTGACCCAATTCAAAATGGAAATAAATATTCTCTAGAGACATTCTGATTTTTTTTTGGATTCAGATTCATAGCCAGGTGCTAATTAAATTTATTTAAGCCCTCTTGAATTAAATCTAAGATGTGAATGCCTCGATACGAGGGCCAAATGAAGCGTGCCCAATAGATTTGCCGTTTAGGGCATGGTTTTGGGTTTGGGCATTCGGGGAAATGAGTTGACAGTTCGAGTTAAAAAACCAGAAAACCTAACCACACCAGATTGGATCGGTTCGGCTTCACTAAACACTTCAAAATGAAAACGAAACAAACACACGCACCAGCCACAAAAATTGTGGTTTTAACTTAAAAGTAATTGGCAAAAGCATCAACAATTTTTATCACAAAACCCGTCACTTGAACGGCGGACTATGCCAAATGGCTTGGACATAACTTTTGGACATAATTAAGCCATCAAGCCAAAATCTTGGCCATTTGCGTTGACAGTAAATAGTCGCTGTGTTGGACAACAACCCCTGCCATACAGTAAACAGTCATATGAAGCTAATTAATTAAAATAAAATGGAAAAAAGTGTTGACGTGCCTTGACAATCTCTGTTTGGTTTGTTTGATTGCAACATTTAAGAGATGATCGAGTCAGGTATTTGATCAGACTTGGAGAAGTTTAATCATTTAATTTTTGTAAGTGACAAAGCCTTGTGAAAATTCTAGAAGCCACCCTTGAGGAAGACCTGAATCCCTGGCAACGTCTCCACCATGGAAACCAACAAACTACTTTAAGTGAAACCCTAGATCGAAACCTTTGATGAATAGTTTTTGGCCAAACATTCTAGAATGCAGTATTCCTGGCTGCCACAAGAGCGGAGGGAGCCCATTATCCGAGAGAAGCCTCCAGTGGTCATATCCTCTAGTAGATTTGCTCGCATCCAGCGGAATGCCTGCCAGGCAGCCAAGCAGGAGAAGCTCCAGCTTCAAAGTCTTCGCGATGAGGAGCAGGAGAGACTACGCATTGGGGGCGAGGAGCTGCTCAAGAAGTTCAATGGCCAGAATCTGTGCATCACCCAAGAGGAGGAGTGTGCCCGGGAGCTGAAGCAGCATGAGGAGCAGATCCTGCAAGCCAAACGGCAGGCGGAGAAGGAGACTGAGGCTGCTCGGCTGGAGCAACGGGCGACCAGACAGGAAAGAATCAAGGCTGCCCAAAAGCTGTTGGAGCAACTGCGTCCAGGACCCCGGGAACTGCAATGTGCCAGGCTGCAGAGTGAGGTCCTGCGGAGCGTGAATGCCCAGCGGGAGGTGCAGGAGGAATATTCCAAAGCCAGGCAACGGCAGGCAGATATGGATAGGAAGGTGTACCAGGAGCAGGTGCTTCGGGGCTATGAGGAGGCTAAGAAACGGCACATGGAACGCTGCCAGCAGCTGGAGGAGCACAAAAGGGAACTCCTGGAGTCTATTGTCGAGAGGGAAAAGCAACGTAAAGCCACTCAGGCCGAGGAGATGGAGCAGGCTCGCCAGGAGCGGGATCGAAACGCAAAACAATTAAAGGATCATCAGGAGAAGGAGAAGGAACTGATGGCCTCTAAGCAGCGTCAGAGGAAAGAGGAGGCTCTCGCCTCTCTGGCCATGTCAGAGCAATGCCATAAGCGCCTCCAAATGCTCGAGGAGGTGGAGCAGGTCCAGTGCGATGTCCACAATGAAGCCAAGAGGCGGTTGGAGGGCATGAAACGAGATCGGGCCAAGGAGCGAGTGCAGCAGCGAATTCGGCGAAACGAAAAACTTGCCAAAGAGCTGGCACCCCGACTCCATTACAGTGCTGACGAGGACCTGGCCCGACACAGCCGCCAGCTGGAGGAGATGCGCAAAGCCCACAGTGCCGAGCAAGCCAAGAAGAGACAAGTCCGGGAGCAGGTCATAAACGCCCGATTGGCCATTCAGAAGCAGGAGGCGGAGCAGGCCAGGATCAGTCGGAAGCAGGCAGAGGAGGAGCGCCTGAAGGCAGTGGAGCTGCGACTGCAGAACGACCTCACGAATGTCAAGTTCCAGCGGCAGCAGCGCCAGGAGCAACTAGAGAGGATGCGGGACTTGCGCCGCCAGCTGGATGAGCAGGTGAAGCGCCGACACGAGGACGAAACCCGACCGGAAACCAACTACAATCGGGAGGCCCAGCTGGAGGAGCTGCGCGAGGACGCCTTCTTCTTCGATTATGCCCGCCAGTTGATGGACGAGGCCAGTTCGAAGGGCTGCCCGCTGAAGCCCCTCATCCGGGCGGTGGGTCAGTACAAGAACGATAACCGCATTGGGGCTGAGGTGCGGGTGCCCCGTCACCTGGTTACCCGACTTCCCATGGGAAGACGCACTCAGGGCGATAGCCAGGCGGAGGGGAAGACCAAACCTCCGAAGGAACTGGAGCCGAATGCCGAGAAACTCAGCCAAGAGGAGCAACAGCACAGGCTAACCATAGAGGAGAACCTCAAGAAAATTGAAGCCCTGGTGCTGGAGGAGGCCAAAGCCAATGTGGCGGGAAAGGTGGCGTCTAAAAAATGAATATTTCTTGCACTTGTAACTTGTAATCATAATGCCTCTCAAGTAACAGACTTTATTTGATGAAACCTCAAAACAAAACTGTTGAAAATAAAACCCACCACTTGACTCCGATGGCGGTTAGGCTTATATAGGTGGCAATACCCTAAAGTATCCATTACATTGGCAACTCATAAATTCTCATCGAATGTATTGAATTGCAATTACGAATTGCGAAATGTTACTCCTCGAAGATCCACTTTCAATGCCATTACTCACACACCTTAAACGCAGTAACCCACTTTGGAACCCCATTTGAACCCGTAATGTCAGTAGGCTGACATTAAAGATTCGGCACAGACTCGGCTCTAAATTCAATATAAAAGCGAACGCCCCGTAAAGCAAACGAATTTTTTAGAGCATCCAGAATAAAAGAAAGTAAAAAATTTGAAAAAAATTATATTACGATTCTTCTCTTAACATTTTTCGAATATTCCAAATTCTAAAATTCCCAAAAGCATAATACCTAAAAATGGCAGTAAGGGTTAGGTCTGGCTCTGCAAACGGCACCGTCATCACCATGACCCTCGATGACTTCCGAAGGGTCGTTCCTCCAGAGAGGGTGGAAAGGCTGGAGTTGAAGAAACAGGACGAACTGAGGCTCCGGAACGAGAGGGAGGTGGTCCAAGAGAGACTCAATCGCCTGCTGCAACGGATCAGTCAACTGGACAAGTCTGTGGACGAGGACGACATGACCGATGCGGAGTTCCGCAACCTGGAGGACCTCAGGATCACGGAGAATCTGCGACACCAGCAACTGGCGGAGCGACTTGTCCGTGTGGGCGCACAATTGTCCAGGAACAAGAGAGAGCTCAAGCGCATGGTAGGGGCCGTCTACAAGGACTTCTTAGCCAATGGCATGGGAAGAACAACAAATTCGGTCCCGGATCAATCTAGAAATCAAAATTCTCAGTCCTGAAGCCCAACATTTTCGGTTTACATGTCAGGTGGTTATAGGGTTGGACGTGACAACAGCTGGATAACTATTTAAAGTGCTATAGGGATGAAGGGAATTTATTTTTGATAAATTTTATATGTATTTACTATTGTAATGGGTTAATCAAAACAATTCTATTTTGGAGAAAGGAGCGTTACACGAGCAAGCCAACACATACAATTACACATACATCAAATCTATAGATTAAATATACACATTATTAAATGGAAGGCCCCGAAGTCCTAGAAGTTTGGGAAATTTGTGGAATATTTTTAAATACAAAATAGTCAAAGGCATTGCGATTTTAAAGCTCCACCCGAAAACTTATCTGTTTCGAGTTGTCACTCAAGTAGGTTCTATTTACCTTCCAAGCAAAGGTCTGGCAATGAATGGGTAACATTTGTGTCGCTCTATTACTGGTGGTGTTGGTGGTTTCTGGTGTTTGGGTATCTTTATTTTTTTTATTTGCCCGACGCTTAAAAGTTTTTATCTTTTTTCTGTGTTTTGGCTGTGCTTGCGATGTCGTCGTGAACTTGTTGATTTAAGATACAAAACCCAGAGTCGTTGTCAGCGTGGCGTGGTTGTCATCGTTGTTTCTAAACAACGTTGTTGTATTTGCTTACGAACCAAAACGAAAAATACATTTCTGAAAAAAACCTTAACTTGAAGGTTAATGTAGCTTCTTCCATGCTTTGTGCATTTTGTGTTTGATTGCAAATAAAGCCCGAAAAAAAGGAGGTGGATATCGGTCGGAGCTTAGGTTTCAGTTGCCAGACAGTATTTATGAAATATTGTGTCCACACTCGTTTCCCGGAATTGATGCTTGAATTATGAATTGAGTCTGACACAGGTAGAGCTGTGAGCCTTTGTTCTTGCCACAGTTTGCCAATTAGCTGAAGGATTTCGGACTGAGAAACAGGTTCTGAGATCACATCATGTTTGCCGGCTAATTACGTTAAATGATTTGGCAAATGGAGCGTTTAAACGGAGTCTGGGGTGTACAATGGAGTGTGCTTAATCCAAATACATTGAGAGTACAATGACATCATAGTCCATATATTTCTTTAACTTAACTATAACTATTTACTCACAGTTTTGTTAATCAAAGTTGTTAATTCAAAAACCAAACTTACCTAAAAAGATAGAAGAGAAAACAAACATTACATATTGGATTAAAAAACTTATAAATAGACTTGATCTCATCATCGTTTTAGGAAGAAGCATCTCCCATAAAACACAATCCTCTTCATAAAAATGAACTTTTTTTAGACTCTGTTGCGTGTTGATCTTACATGGCAATTTGCCTTTACATTTGTACTACTAGTGTTTCCCCAAACATTTTAATAGCTCATTAAAACAGACATAACAAAAAACAAAGAACAAAAACCGAGACAGTTCTTGGGATTTTAAGTAGCACACAGAATCGTTAAAAAGCAAACACACATGTGACATCGAAAGCGTTGTGTCCCAACAATAATGACAACAAACCGATGGAGGGGGCAACAAATTTGTATCTGTTGCAAGTCGATTGGAATTAATTGCTTTGACATTTCTCTAGATATCTCTTGGATAGTAGCCGCCTTTTTCTCCCATTATTTTCGCAAAACACTTGACAGCAATTAAGAAGAAAAGGCGCCATGTAGGCAGTATAAACTATACATTTTCCACACATTTTTCAACACATTTCTGGCTAGGGTCAGTAGTGTCAGTGTCAGTGTTCTACATAAACCTGAAACCTTCAGATCAACAATAAATATAATCAAAATAATCATGGAATCGTGGCCATAAAAGCTCACCCTATGTAACTCTTATAAAATGGAAATAATACAGAAAATTAAGCTTGAAAAATGAACCCAACAGTGTAGTATGTAATCATAACAAAAAGTGTGGTCTTAGCCTGGCCGGGATCAGCAGCAGCTCTTCCGCTTTGTAATTAATCAATTTCAGCCTCGCAATGCATACAAAATAAATCGCGCTTATTGTGTGAGAAATCAGCAGCAGCAGCTTACTTGGTTTTATAATAAAAATGTTTAAATTTACGAGACAAAGGCGAAAACTTGACGGCGGTAACATGTATCTCGAGACTGTCGATCGAAAAATAAAAGCCAAAGACCCTCTCAACATCCGCAGTACAGGGAAATTTTTCCATTACATGGCCGGCCAAGTTGGCTGAGAATGTATTTGGTTTGGCTTGGCTTTAAGTTTTTTAAACGTTAGCCAAACATTATGAAAGTTTAGGGTGAGAAGGTGTAACAAAAAACTTGGCAAAAAGCTTATGGGAAAATATTAAAAGTTGGTAAGTACTGTATACAGTTTAATAACTCCTTTAAATTGTGACCAACTAGAGCACATTTTTAAACGTATAATCCCTTTTTCAAAAATCCATCTCTACCACTGTGCCCAGCCAAAAGCCCAACGTTTTTCCTACTTAGCCATGGTCTATAATTTATGTTTTGGCCACATTTAACCGCCAGGCAGAGAGCCAAGTTAGAGCCGGCGAGCGCATTTGGTAGTCGTGCCGTTTGCCGTTTGGGCCTGGAAATTTGACTGCGCTTTTAGGAGTTTTTTTTTTTAGAAATACTTCCTTGAGGTTCGTCTGGAGTATCTCCTGGTCTACCGGTATCGCCCATTGAGCATCGCAACGCATAAATCAAACTTTGGTTTTTCTTTCTTCAACAGAAATGGCGGGGTATTCAGAAAAATGTTTATATTTTTTTTTTTTGGCTATATCAAGTTGCGGCAGTTGTCGGGGCTTCTTGGAAGTCCCAGATGCTCCAGAGCCAGGCCAGTTGTCCGACAAATTTATTGCCTTTTAATGCTGCCTCTTGGCTGGCCAGTAGTGGCGTTGACATTGTAGCGGTAAACGTTGATAAATTAATACATTGCAATGCTGCAACACGTTGCATGAGGCAAAGGTCTCCGAGTGATTCACTTTGGCCTCAAAAAGGCCTCAAAATCATGTCAAAATAACGGCAAGGGACTTGTGAAAGCTGCGAAGGATTTATATAAAAAGGTTACAAGTGTTTATTTTATACAAAAAAAACATTTCCTTCTAAGAATTATTTACATCCATCAATGCCAGAAAGCCAACCAAAATATAAACCTGATTTAATCCGCTTTGAAGGTCTCACATCTCACGTGTCGGATCATTTTCCTTGATTGCAAAATTATTTTCGGTAATGAGCCAAGATCAGATAAGAGATTTCAGAGTTGAACAAACTTTCCGGTTTGGCCCTTTTTTTATTATTATTGCTTTGGATCTTCTAATTAAAAGAAATGTTTAGTCATTAGGCCGTAATTTCACTTTGGCGAGGTGAAAGTCATAAGCAAAGACAAGAGGAAAGGCTGAAAGTAAAGGCACTAAATCATCTGAGCGGCAATTAAACAGAGTGAGAAAAAATACGAAAAAACACTTCATAAATTACCGCAATGGGCAACACGCCCACTTTGTAAAAACCAAGCAAAAAAATTTTTTTTTTGCAAAACGAGGAAACAATAAGTGAATGACAACGACAACACTTATAACGCAGGCTCATTTGCCAAAAAATTAGTCAGCCAAGAGCCAAAAAAATAATCATCTTTTTTATGACAGCAGGGAGCTTTGTGAGTAAATGCGGAAAAAACACGAGTGCACTTAATATTTGCTTTTTTTTAGGTTCGAAGGTATTGCTTTTTGGAATCTTATTCAAATATTTGAAACAAGATTTACAAGAGATTTTTTATTGAATTTGTGGTGGGAAAATTTTAATATTTAGAAATTTGAATACCCTGTGATTGAAAAATATTATCTCCCTTGGAATTTGTTAATAACAGAAATCCATAACTCTTTCATAATTTTCATTTTAAGAGAAAGGCGTTAGTCTGGTGAATGCTTATAACGATCAACTGCCTATATCCTTCAGCTTTGGAAGTAAAAACACAACCCTATACCTTTTTGAACGGGGACTTACAGGCTTCTTCAAATCTAATCTAATACTTAATAACCTGTCACCTAAAGACGATTAAATATTACTAATACCATGAATAACCCCCCGTTCAGTGACTTTATAACTTCTATTACGTATTGCTAACTCGAATGGAATTTGGCACGCGAAGAGTGGAGGAGACCCTCTTCAGATTAGATATGGCGGTGACATATAAATACAAACATGGAAAGGTTAGGCTTGTCGGGGGTTCGGTTCGCACCTGATCTGTTGCCGGGGTTGTGTTGCCAAAATACTAGACTCGTAACGATAAGGTTTGGTCGTTGAATTGTTTTTGTTTTTGCATTTAGGCGCCAAGCCGCAAAAGTCCAGCCGACTTTTTCAATATTTACAAATAATTAAAAAACGGTAATTGGCTTTGCTTGTTTGTTGCCAATGCCTTGCTCCACTCGGCGGGGAACTTTGGCGACCGGGTCTAAACAAACAATTGTCACCATCGCCATCGCTATCTGAACTGAACCGAAAAAGTCGCGCAGATATGGAGAGAACTGTGGAAATAGTTTCCATGGGCCTCGGCCTGGGCCTGAGCCTGGGTTTGTAGTGCAAATATTAAAGGTAAATTTGCATATGTAAACAAAAGTCAACAAATGTTAGTTAAGCGCTTTTTTGCACGTTCGTTTCATTTTTTTTTCTGCCGATCTATCGCATGTTGATCTTAACTTTTTTTTATGCAGGCGGAGGAAACGTGACTTTTTGGCAAATATTCGGTTCGGATTCGAGAGTTTTTTTAATGAGGAAGATGCCCCAACTCTAATGGAGATCTTTGTGTCCGATAGGGCTCTCTATACTAGATGCACAACACAGATATTCAGATCAAGGGAATTATGACCTAAAATCGCTTTTAAACTCCTCAATGAGCTTGGAATCGCTACCCATAAATCATATGCATCCGCTTTTGTTCCTTTCAAATACACATTGTCTCCAGATGGTTAATTCATTCAAGGTTTTTTCCCATCGCCAATTAAATTTCATGAATGTAATTGCAAATCCATTGAACAGATCCGCGAGATATACAATTTTGTATCTGATTCGCTACTTCTTTTCATTCGCTTGCCACTCCATTTGATTTCGGCGGCCATGTCCTCGGCTACTTGTTCACATTATTTTTAACTCTTATTTTTTAACACATCACAAAAAGCTACCGACAGCGCGAAAGACATCGGCAAACTACTCACGCCTACAACTTGACACCGACTTCCACAATTACACGCAGATACACTCCAAATACAGTGGTAATAGGTTAAAGGAAACTTAGATAGTTTCTTAAAAAAATAGTTATTAAAAAATTTATTCAAATTCTTTTTATAATAATGCCTAATATTTTAAAAGCGGGTTGTCTTGAGCTTAATATAAAAAAACCATAAATAAATCCTTAATCTTTAAAATTCTAGAAGTATCGAGTATAAATAACTTCATATACTTTCGTTTTTATCATAAGTCTTTAACCTTCTTCTTTGTTTTTAACAAAACTTTTTTAATTCTTTAAGCTTTTTGACATTAAAATCTATCAAACTATATACAAAAGTACTTGCTCCAAATTAGTTTTTAAATTTGATTGATTCATTTTTCAATTTAATTGAAAATTGATGGACTTGGACATTTATTCATTTTTAATGTGCTCTTTAAGACTTTTTTACTGTATGGCACAATAAAAAGATATGACTAGTTTTTTTGGAAGTGCGTTTTTTATCTCCAAGTTGGTCTTTTGGCTCCAGCAACAAAATGTTAGGTTTAAGTTTTGCAATAGCCAAAAATACAAGAAAAAAAAAAACTAAATAAAAAAGCCACAGCCGCAGTTAAATGTTTAAATAATTAATTGGTTTTGTGTTATTTTGTGAATGATTTTTTCGGCATTTGAGATAAAAGTTTTAGAGGCTTAACCTTAGAGCCGAATAAGTGGCGATTCAAAAATTAGTTTTGTTTGAACATTTGATGCGAAAAGCTGCCGGAGACTACTGAATTTTTTTATGAATTTACTAATTTTATGGCTATGGCTATAGGTGCAAATTGGATTGGAAATGTGTATCCTTGATAATAAGAGACCCATGCGAGAGGCAACATTGATGGCAATTAAAGATATCCCACAATTATTGATTGCCTTAATTAAAAGGAGGACCCCAGACTTCTTGTTTTGCCCCCAAAATGCGGTCACCAGAGGATGAATAATATTCAGTGGCTAATGGGAGAAAGAGTGCCGAAGTACTTAATCATAAAAAGAAAAAAAACAGCCAAGAAAAGTTGTGCAAGACACTTGCCACCAGCCAGAGAAAATGAAAACCAGCAGAGGCATGATCAGCAGCAGCAGCGGCAACAGCAGCAACATATGCATGATGTTGCTGGTGTGTGCAGTCAACTTGTCAGGCAGAAACTTCTGCAACACGTTTTGCCTGCCAAGTTGATTTCAAAATAATGAGTTAATAAACTGCAAGAAGAAAGACCCGGAAAGGGGAAAGATGATATGCGCTTGCAAAGTGTCAAATAACTCAAAATGTCTCAGCAAATGCACAAACAAATCGAAAGTCATTTTTCCTTCACGAGCTGAGGACATATTTATGTTGTTAGCAAACTTGCCACTTAGTCAGTCTTTTTTCTCCAATAAAAAATTATTATTTTAAAGCAAATCTTTTGGTTTTTGGCCTAAACTTTAACAAAGTTTGCCATTTGCTCACCTGGCTGCTCAGCTCAGTCCATTTTTCATGCTCATCGGCCCTGACAAGCTGCAACAATCTTAAACACTTTAGGCCGGCAACCCGCCGAGCGGCTGCCGTTCATAAAACACCTCCTACCACCCCAGATACTCCTCGTCCCTTGGCTGTGTTTTTTGACCCCCAGGGTTTTTGCATTTCCAACTAAGTTGCCTATAAATCTCACTCAGAGTGCAGGCTAATGAGGCCCGAGGGTGTGTTTTGGCAGCAAATTAACTCATTGCCACTCACATCCCGCAGATCGTCGTCATCTTCTCCGCGGATCACCCTTTCTAATTTGAGTTCCAGTCTGAATTCGAGTCTGACATTGAATGCAAAACGGCCAGCTGGGGGTTCTAAAAATATGCAGCTCGTATGCAGACATCGCCTTAATTAGACTCGTTATGACTGGTCAGTTTTGAAACTTGCAATTAAAACTATGCACACGAATGCTTCGACTTGGAATTGAAATTGGAGGCCTTAAGCCCCACACGCGTCTACATTTTATTTATGTGTATAATATCTGGATTCGATGTGGTATGAATTATTGGCAAGTAATATTCTGTGAAGAGTGGCTCGAGTTTTTTCCACTGAACTGGTTCGATCGGTTTCTTAAATCTGGGATTTGTGCAAAGCTGGGATTTGAAGTTTTCATTATATTGGCTGGATGTCTTGAAATGTTTCCACGCTTTTTTAAAGAATATTTCGGAGCTCAAGAATCTCTTGAAAATATTTTATTATTATTACTTAATTAGTCCGACATCAAGCCTAAGTAAATTGAAATTTAAAGCCGTCTTTTATCTCAATTTCTTCCCACATTCTTTAGGTTTTAAAATCCTTTACTTCTCGCCTGTCAACCTGATGGATACTCATAAAACGTTTTGGACTTAAAGCAGGATCCTGTCTGGGCCATCCACTTCAATAAAACAAAACAAAACTTTTCTAATTCAATCGAAAGGCTCAAACGGATCAACTTTAACCTTCATCTTGAAGTCTCGGGCGGTAAACAAAGCCTTCAAAAAAGAAAGGAAGCTCTAACCCAGCAAACACTTGATACAAACAACAAACAAAACAACAAAACAACAATGTTCCTTGTGTGTTTGAATCGCTGCTGCTGTTGCTATTGCTGTGTTGTCTGCTTGTTAACAAATTTCGAAGTAAAATATTTCTGGGAATTCTTGCACACACAGATACATACATACATATAGACGGTGAACCCACAAGCAACGGGCAAACAAAGCGCATGTGCCGACATCCCCAAACCTCGGCTTTAGCCCTCACCTCCCCAGCTATCCTGTCTTTTCTTTATAGTTTTTTATTTTATACTTTTATTTTTTATTTTTTTTGGCATGCGCAATGAAAAGAGCCCAGAAACGTAGCAAAGAAGCTTTTTGGAATTGCGCAAGCGCAACTAAACGAAGCTCAAGAACTTCAAGCAAGAAGTTCCAGGCAAAAATTAATGAACTGTGAGATACCCTTTAGGTAGATACTTCTGTATCTTTTTTTATAGAGAGGATGAGATCATAGAAAATTAATATTATTTGATTCAAGGATACCAAAATGATCTCATAGGGCAGACTTTAGATATACTTAGATCAGGTCTTAGGGATAAGAGATGTTTCTATATTTAAACACATAATTGAAAATTGGTTCTTTATTTTTTAACCCTCACTCATAAGAGTTTCTCTAAAAGTCTTGATCAAAAAATGGAAACCCCCTTGATACAATTCGCAATACCCTATAGAACAAAGAGGAGGAAGGAGTTTAGTCTGGAATTTTTATGGCATTTCACATGGTTGAAGCTCACACTTACACTTCCTATAAGCCCCCCCACTCACACAGATACTAACCCACACAAAGACACACTCTCACACACACACCGATGCACAGAGAGATGTCGTGTTCATCACAAAAGACTGCCATTGTCTCTTCGGGCGATTGTGGTCGAAGGAAATTAAGGAAAGGGGAACGAACATTTTCCACAGCAATCGTCGGCGACGGCGCGACATGTAAATTAGTGCAAAGTATTTGCATTTTAATGTAAATACAGAAACAGCAAGATCTCCCCAACAACAACTTCAATTTGAACAGAAAATTGCAATTAATGCAATTTGCATTGTAAATTGTTGTTGCCAAAAACAAAACAAAAAAAAAAAACAGAAAAGGGTTTCCTTTAAATGGCTTTCAGTTGGCGACAAGAGACATTCCGGAAAAAAGGTAAATGCGATTTGTGAAATTGAAGTCATTTCGATGAGAGAGATGCGATGGCCAAGAGATAAGGCCAACCAGATCAAAGAAGCCGCATTCAGTGAAATTATAAGAAAAAGCTTTTAGCCAAGTTTATTCATGGCATTGCCAAAATCGCAAAAGATACTTGTATATATATTGTAATGCTTTCAAGTAACAAGGGTTAAGATTGGGCGTTAATATTAATAGGGATTACAGTACAGTATTTTATATCTTAAACCTTAAATCTTAAACTGTCTTAGAGTAACAAAAATTCACCTAAAAAACTGCAACTATTTCCATTTCCAGATCGACGACCTGTTGTCTTATTGCAGCTCCAATTATTTTCAAAATTTCCCTTATCCTTTGGAATATTGCCACCGATATTGTTGTTGTTGTTGTTGTTGGTGTGGCTGCTGCTGCTGGTGTTGCCGATTATGAAGCTTGTTGTCTGACTGTTGTTGTTGTTGTTACTTATGTTGCTTATGTTGGTGCCTTTGCCACTCGAAGAGCGGTTGGTTAGTGGGAACATGGCATGTATCTTTTGTAGATTGTCTGCCTCATGTATATATGTATCTTTCTTTCGTATATAGAGTGCAGTATCTGCAGTTGTATCTGTATCTGGCTGGATACAGTTCCAGCTGCGAATCCTTTCAAGTCGTTGCCCGGTGCCGGGCGCCTGATTTGTCTCAGCTTCTTGCCCCGAATTCCTTATTCGTTCGAGCTTCTTCCCCTCTTCCTTTTACACTTTTTGCAGCACGTACTTATTTCTATGTATCTTTTTCGCTTTTTTCGTTAAATTCGTTTTCGAAATGCATCTGCCGAGCCGGCATTGGAAGCTTTGGAAAAAATACAACACTTTTATTTTTTACTTTTCTTACTTTTTGTTAATTTTAATTTGTTTGACACAATAAATGCTTATTGTTTGGTTTTCTGTTTTTTGTGCAAAGTATTTTATTGGGGAATATACAAGAGTAAATATTTGAAAAGTATTTTAAGAATTTTCTATAGAATTTTAATTTTAAAGAAGTTTATTTTAAAAATGTTAAGCACAAAAGAAATTAGAAATCGCAAAAAAGTATTTAACTGACAAGGGTAAAGAAATCTTTATTCTTTGTCATATTATTTTTAAGAATATTGTTTATAAAAATTTCAAAACCCTACGAAATTAGCCAAAAACATTAGTTAGCTGGTCAAAGAGGCTATCTTATCATTAGTCTTAGCCTCGACTCATGACTCAATTAAATGTCTTCGTATTTCCTATTTCGTAAATTAAACAATAAAAAACTTTGCACAATTTCGCAGAAAAAATTACAAATTCCTAGACAATGATGCACAAAACACACACCGTTTAAAAACTTTCAGGTGAGTCTGATTACATTCTTATCCGCACTGTGGTCACATTACGGATACGCCATGGCACTTTGTTGGCTTTGTTTTAAATATTTTTTGAGCGATTCAAACACACGCTTTCCAAAGAACTTGGCTTGTTTTGTGTTAATTTTGTTGCTATTTGGTTAAAACCGTATCCAATGTGTCGATTTGTGCCGGCCGAAAGATCGCAGAGTTGAAGATTTTCCGATTAAATCCGCGTTTATGCGATCCGCGTGCGGTACGCTTGCGCGAGCTTTGAGATACTTTTCGAAAATGAGTGGAGAGTGGATAGGAGGTCTCGCCAAAGCCAGACAAGTGCCGGAGAGCGGCATGGGCCAGCTCGGGTCTCCACTCGAAGCCAGCTGAGAGTGGAACTCTCCACACATACCGGTTTTCCATCCAGAGCTCTCCGCCTGCCTCTCTCTCGCTGGTTGTGTTTTTGTGATATGCGATCTCAGCACGGCGCTCCGTTCTTATCAGTTCCACTATCACTCTTTTTTTTTTCAATTTACGCCGAGGAATTCATTCACGCTTCGTTGTCGTTGTTGTTGCTCTCCATATTTGTATTTATTTGTATTTGCTCTTCTTGGGTTTTGACTGATTGAGGTGCTGACTTCAGGAACTGTCCCCTTATCGCCTTTGTCAGTCCGAAATAGCAAACATAGAAAGTGAGGAAAGGGTCCGTCCGCCGGTGTTGGGTGTCTCTGTCTTTCTGACTGGTCGTTTTAACCGTTGTTTTCGAGCTATGACGCAAGCAAACGTGCCACTGGCACTCATGCTGCATTAACCCGTCAGATACTCGCCGCTCAGCGGGGGCTATCTGTGGGATACGCAGGGCATTTGTTGGGAGAGGTTAGCCCAAAAGGATGTGTCAGGATGGGTGTCAGTGATTTGAGGGTTTATATTGTTTTCTGAGTGTTTTTTTTACCTGAGTTTTGAAACTAAATATCTAAATTACTGAACAAATTGAAGGAACTCTCAAGGGGAATACGAAACAATTTCCAGTCAGACTTTTAAACTTAATAATCCTTCGTTTCCTTATTTGTTTCTTGGCGTCTTGGTGTCTAAGTTTCACCCAAATTTGAAGAACCATGCAACCCTATATAATCACAAGAAACTCTTGTAACTTTCCGGGCCATTAGCAATAAAGCAAAAAGCCTAAAACCCTAAGAAACATTTCGATAAGCAAAAGTCAGACCAAGTTTCAATTACATTAGGATTAATCTACTCAAGAGAAGGAAACAAAAGTAAAAACCAGGGGCTCAAGCAATGAAATGTTACCACAGGCAGTTGACAACAATAATTGTTTGTAATCACTGGAAATGTTCGAATGTCGGTCTGGAGTCCACTGGATCCCTATCCCCTCAGACACTCAGACCATGTTGAGCTCCCCAAATGAGCTAATACCTTTGACACAATCTTGATTAATGGGCCACGATAAGAGGCCCGAATTGGAACTGCAACCCAAAACCATGTCCCATGTGCCTTAGTTTTCCTTTCGAGTTGATCGAGAAAATCTGGGCTAGCCAAAAATCTAAAAATGACGTTTAATTGCTGGCATCTAGTTGATAAGAAAACTATGAAATACTAGAACAGATTAGATTGCCAAGAACCCAAGAAGTAATAGAAATAGACTTTGATAAGAAACTGATCTTACCATTATAATTGGGACAGTGATATACGTTGAATTATTTTAAAGATAAGATATGGGTGTTTTAAAGAATTGTTAATTAAAGTAAAGAGACTGACTTCTTGAAGTCTTTCAACATAAAGTTCTGGGTTAAAAGTGCCATTAAAATTGCAACGTCTGGCTTCAACAATCGCAGTACTTTCATTATCGCCGTACCAAGAAACTAACTATGGAGTTCAACTCATAAATATTCAGAGAGCAATTGCGAATTCAAATTCAAGTGCAACTGCCTTCGATTGTGGGAATCGCCGGCCGAAGAGCTTATCGAACACACAAAATGCATTCGCCTGTGCGTGCGCGGGAATTTTATGAGGATCCTATCTGAATTTTCTGGTCGGAGTCGGAGTCGGAGTCGGAGACTGGGTCGGAGTCGGAGATCCATTCCAATAAATAGTCGGTTGTCGGGGGAGTCCATGCTGTGCCCACGGGCAACAAAGTTGCAATGCCACAACGTCCCAGACGGAATTGCATTGGGAGTTCGAATGGAGTGGTGGGGCCTGCATCCCGCAGTATCCGTCAGATATTAATTACAGGGAAATATTAGTACAAAAGATTTTTGTTAATATTTTCTTACATTCTAAGATTTACTTTCATGATCAATTGTACCTAGTTTTCCTTAATAATACCTGCCCTAATAGTTTTCCTTAATACTGTTACCTCCTAATTGGTTCTAGCTAAGCAGGAATAAAAAACAAAGGCAGCTACTTCTTGAAACAAATGTTTCCGAAATTTTAAAAATTTCATAGAGTAGAGTCTTCATAGTCATCTTTACGAACTACCACTGTAGTTCCCAGCCGGTTTGGCTCTGTGGTCCATTCATGGCAACTACCGTTTGGGTCTTTTGTTTGGCTTTGTTTTGCTGCCGTCAGTCCGCCGCGTCTATTTGTAGATACAAGCCACCAACAACAACTCCGAAACTCCGTACTCAAAACTCCATCCATCCTCCAAGTCAGTGGATCTCTTTCTTCGGTCTTCTACCTGTTCGTAGACGCGTCTTTTCGAGCGCTCTTCGGCGGAGCGCCTGCTGGTGCGGCCACCGAGCTCGTTCTCGGCACAATCTCAAGTGTTTTTAAAAGTTTTCCAGCGATAAGCCATGTAACTTTATGGCCTCCACTGGCCCCTCCGTTCGCATCGTGCCTCCACAGCAGCTTCATCATCATCATCATCCATCCTAGTTCGCCATGGTCGGGTGGTGTGGTTTGGTTCGGATTGTGGTG
Source organism: Drosophila ananassae (assembly GCF_017639315.1). Taxonomy (NCBI): domain Eukaryota; kingdom Metazoa; phylum Arthropoda; class Insecta; order Diptera; family Drosophilidae; genus Drosophila; species Drosophila ananassae. Next base: position 15,162,374 of record NC_057928.1, read on the forward strand.
TGATCATGATGAATATGATTCATGACTTTTCACTTTTCCGCACACACTCACAGGCTCACACTCAGAATAACACACGCATCACAGCCAAAAAGACTCAAATAACCGCCAGGCGCAAAATTGCAGCACAATGGGTGCGAATTTAAAATTTTGGTGGAGTCTTACTAGGAAAAAGGGTTACCCAAGGGTCTGGGATAGGATTTTATTTAAAAAAGGGATATTTCTGAATTTAAAAATTATAATATGATTTGAAAAGTAGTTTGTTTAAATCCATTTTATTTAGATATACTTTTAAAAACTCAGAAAAACCCTCAAAAATAATGTCTAATTTATTATTCATATTTCTGCTTCTGTTGAATGTTTATTTCAACAAATGTGTTAATATTTTGTATTAAATAAACTTAAAACTAGCCAGTGATGAGCTCATTGCAGAGAAAAATGCAAAACAAATTTTAATGACAGCAGTTGGCGTAACCACCCACTATGCATATATTGACGTGGCTCGGAGGCTGACACTTAACCCTTAACATAAATTCTCATCAGCTTTGTGGTTGAGTTTAGGCCTTGTTGTGGTTTCGTGTGTGTGCGGGGAGTGTGTGGCACGTAAATTACTGTGACATTGCACTTTGCAGCATCATTTGGCAATTTGTTGAACACTTTTTGCTGGAGCTCCTCTGCTCCACAGCTGCGGCTGTGCTAGTTTATTGATTAGTTTTAAATTGAAAAGGAAGTCAGCAGCCGGAGCATAAATCTTTGCCAATTTTCTTATTAGAAACTGTCAATGTCAGCAAGTTTTCACCCCCCAGGATCGACTTGGTCAATATGCTAAGCACCAGGCCGGGCCAAGAGAGATGGATCAATGCGGTGAATATATCCATTTTGGATGATTTATGACCCCGACTACGACTTCAACTCCGACTCCTCGTCCACGTCCGCGTCCGACTGGCTTGTTAAACATCTGTGTGAAATGGGCAAAGTCGGGCCACTTGTTTGGCTTTCACTGGCTTTGTTTACTCTATTGCCTATTGCCATTTGCCAATCGAATCGAATACACTGATATTACATTTCTAATAAAAGCCAAAATAAATATATAATATCGGCCATCAAATGAAAGAATTAATTACATAAAAGGCCACGAGCTCTTCGCAAACGTAGATTCCACATATCTGAGTAATTGGATCAAGTTTCTTAATATTTTTTCAATTCTTAAAATATTTGCTTCCAAAAAAGTATACTCTATGTTTTAGAGGTACAAGTCTAGGTTTATTTATCTATCTAGGTATCTAGGAATGAAAAAACCTTATTTGTTGGGAACATATTTTCAATAACCCTTAAGTTTTGACATTTTTCAAAGTGCACACCCAAAGTCAATGGCAGTTTATTTGTTTGCTTTTTAACTTTTGGCTGAGGATACTATACGGTTGATGATGTTGCAGTTGCAGATGCAATTGGTACTAAACATGCACCATGGAAGTGGATTGGGATGTGGATGTGGAAGTGCCGGGGGTCAGCCGCCGCCTTGCGGGCTGCCTTTCTAATGGCGAGCGAAATGGGTCCGGTGCGAGTGGGTCATTAAAACGGGGATCGACTGTTTGTATGCCCGGTAATGAAGGATTGTAAATGAGTTTAATACCCTCCTCGCTCTGATCCAGCATTGATGGATTGCCATTCGACAGCCGTCACAGCGACTGGCCCAGGCTTCAAATGGAGGGACTCGGACGAATAGAAATGACGGAGAAATCGCCGAAATGGGCAACATAAAGAGTCTGACTACAATTCGCAATTAATGAAGTTATCTATTTTTTTATAGATCCTTCTGGAAACTAGAGACGGATCTTAAATTTATGATATTTTTTTGTTGGAAAGACTTGTTAAGTAGAAAAGTGATATAAAGCACTCACCACTCTCTGCGGCACTCAGGCACTTGGCAGCCATTTCCTCTGTCAACTCCTCGGCGGGATTTCCATCGCCCGTGTCCAGGACACAGTTAACACTCGCCGATCCCCAGTCAAGGGCACTCACTCCGTCGCAGCTGGACATCATGGATATGTCCATCGGGGGCACTGAGTTACCTCGCAGGGTGCTAGTTCCACTGATGCCACCGCTGCCGCCCAAGTCGCCGTTCAAGGAAGCGTACTTCAGATCCAAAGAAGAGTTCATCGAGCCGCCATAGAGAGAACTAGTCATCGAGGCGCAGGTGGAGTCAAAACTGCGATTGCTGGCCCGGCGCTTCTCCGGTGTGGCATAAACCGGCTCCGGTTCCTTTCGGGGCGTGGCACACTCTGCGTAGGCAGGCGGAGCGTTGGAGGATGTTTCGGGATTCAGAGTCCCATAGACAGAGGTCATCATTGGGTCGTTCCTGTTGAAGCTCGGCTGCCAGAAGTCTTCCTCCACATTGCCAGAGTCGGCCAGCTCGGAAGACTCCTCCAGCTCCAGCTGCTCCTCGGCCACCAACTCATCCAGATAGTCTGCCTCATACAGACGCGACTCGTCGATCATGGCAATGGTGTCATCCAGATTTCCTTCATCCTCGCTGCCGGACTCTCCGTCGACGTCGTCCTCCTCCTCCTTGTTGGTGTTCAGTTTCTGGAAAGTCTCATCCGCCTGCTGCATCAGATCGTAGGCATGTGGAATGGACGATCCGTGCAAGGAGTCCGAGTCATTTTCTTCGATGCAGGATAGGTGGCGCGTTCGAAATCCGTAGACAATTCCACTGGCCATCACCTTGGGCGGTGGATTGATGGGCAGCGGCGGGGTCTGGAGCTCTGTTTGGTCTGCATCCAGTGGGAGTTGCATCTGTTGCATGTTTGCCATTGCTGTAAGGATAATGAATCATTAAGGATAATTTCTTGAAAAACTTAATCTTTCTTCAGAGTCAGTTCACTGTACAGTAGCTCCTTCTAACATTACTTTCCCCAACTAATGCTCCACATTAAACATAATTTGAAAAATGTAATTGCAGGGCTGGCTTGACATTAACGATCCGCCATAAAGTCACAGTCAGATGGATGGATTTCCAGCGGAAATGATGGAAAAGATGGTCTCAGTACACTTTCGGTGGGCACTGTGAGGTGTGAGCTTAAGTATTAGGGGAGGGGAGCAGGCAGTGAGGTGCGGGGGAGCGATAAGCCCGGACAACTTTAATGCCACTTAATGCCCAGCTAACAGTGCAACTCGAAATTGTCCCAACATCAATCTCCAGTTGCAACAGAAGCATCAGCAGCAGCAGCAGTTCACACATGCCAGAGGGGGGACATGCTGCCCCAGATGAGGGGGAGGGGGAGTGGGGAGACGGAAGTGTCCCCCAAGCGATAGACAACAACACGACTTCCCCTCGCTTTTATGGCCACATGCGCAATGTGGCATCTTGCTAGCATTTGGTGTCTATGCGCAGGCGTGTGTGTGAGTGTGCGTGATTGCCCCCAGCAGCGATTCTGTGGCGTCTCCCCCTGTTCTGCTTCTTCTACATTTTCTTAGGTGCAAGGAACTCATAATACAGGAAGACTCGTATAAATCAAACTAGTGTCTAAGGCACTTTGGGGATATCTTGGCTATAAAGATAAGAAGGTTCTAAAAACCTTCCAAATGTTAACTTCAGAATAAAATATTTTAAATAATATTTAGAAAAAGTATTGGTGTCTAAAGGAGAGATCTAACACTCTGGAAAATATGTAGATATGGAGTTAAAATAAATATAAATATATAAAAATAAAACTTAAAAAAAGTTGCTTAAAAACTACTTGACTTTCGAAAGGAAATAAAGGAAGTTTTGAAGCTAGTTATTAGAAAATTTTTAGTAGTATATTATTTTTAATAGTTAATTCACATTATTGAAGATCAACTGTACAATAGTACTGCAATGTCGTCGCACTCTAACATATTGCCACTCCCCTCAAATATCTCCCCATTTTTACCCCCTTGCCACATTGATGTTGCAACCGTTATTGTTGATCCCGCTTTCCACCCTTTTTCACTTATTTTTAATTCTCTGGGGAAAAACTAATGTTTGGCTTGTGCCGCAGCCACTGTCACAGCCACTGCCACTGCCACAAGTTGACTTTGGCGTTGCAAAGTTTTAAATAAACACACTGTAGCCGCCGTCCTCCAGTTTGTTTGAATGCGAATTTTCATTTTTGAGGGGCGTTTGCTTTGGTTTGGCAACAAAAATGTACAGAAAAGAATTCTAAGAGGTTCTTTTTAGATTCTAAACTAGAGGATTTATATTAAGAGATGTTTCTACACATATAAAATACCATCTTAACTAATGCTTATGGATTTTATTAGTAATATGGAATTTATAATTGAAAGAAAAGTTTCATACAGATTCTATGTGATTTTCATGATCATAGTTTATAAGTAGAGTTTTTCGCCTAAATCTTTTTAATAATTTGAATTTTTCTAGGTGTAGAACTTACACAAAACTAATGCAACAAACAAATTACTCGAGGCGACGAAAAACTACACATCCCAAAGCGGGACGAAAATAGATCAAGCAAACTATCTGAAGAGGGAAAACTAAGCGGCGCGCCGTGGTTGCCGCAGATGCCGCAGTTGTTGCTGCTGCAGTTTGTTTGTCGTGCGCCACACCGGAGGAGAATGATGGGCGACTGAAACCGGAGGGGGAGAGAAGCACGGGGCCCAGGATCCCCAGCAAACTGTATTAAACTACTTTCCGTGCCGTTTATTGCCTCGTCTGCGCGCGTTTCTACTTTTAGCTATTCGGAGTGAGTGTGTGAGTGAGTATCTGTGAGAATCTTGAACTTGTGCAGCGTTCACTCTTTTTTTTCTTGAATTTTTTTTTGTGTTGTTTACATTTGCCTATCTCTTTTTACTCATTCTGGTGGCAAGAAAGAGGGGCCAGGGTGGAGGGTGGTGCACGGAGCGCCCCATCGAACATGCGACATTTTTCAGTTGGTTCCCAATTTAAATTCAGCTGCCTTTGTTTCGGCTCGCCGCTCCAGACATTTCGCCACTTAAATGCTTTGGGATGTGGTCACTGAACGAGGCTCCCTTTTTAGGATTCCTCCGATCGGGGAGATATTGCAAATTCCAATAGCTATTTAGTCGACATCGAATTATTTAAGCATTACTCATTTTTTTAGTCGAGTATTTAAAGTTTCTAAGATAAAGGTATAAGATAAAGTGTATTAGGATAACTATGTCTTATGATATGATCTTTAAAGGCCTAAAATTTATCCAAAACCCAGTTTACGGATAAGCTCTGCTTACAAATCCAAAAAGTATGCTACAAAATCTCTTCGTAGGTAGAAAGCAAACCTTTTAATAAATATTGGCCTAATCCACAGCCTTTTTATAATCCAAAAATCCAGGAAATGTATAGATAATCTTCTCAGAAATTATATGTATTTCACAATATATGTTTTTTACTTAATAGGAACTTTTTTTTAATCACTTGGCTTGTGTTTTTAATGGTGCATTGTCACAGAAATGTTGATATCTTTTTAATCACTTTCACTGATAATCCAAAATTGTGGCGTTCCGGTTTGCTGTATCCGTATCTTTTGTCCGCCGTAACTGTAACCGTATCCGCACCGAACGCGCGCTGGAATGCAATTGAGACGAGCGGATCGCCGAGCTGGCGGCAACTGCATCCGATGGATGAATATCCAGCGGCAGCAGCGGTAGGAGCAGCGATGAGGCAGCGCAGTCGCAGCCTCCCTCAGCAACAGGAGGAAAAATCTGTAGGTACATCTGTATCTGTATCGGAATCGGTAAATGTATCTGTATGTGGATGCATGAGCCCTCGAATGCTAACTAGACGGAGAGCTAAGACCGGTGCTAAAAATAGTCAGGAGTCGGACGTGCAGTCAGCGCCGGTCCATCACTTTTGTTAGATTCCGTTTCCTAAGCAGATGGACATTCGGAGGTTTTCTAGCTATAGATTTTAAAGATAAATGAAGTTAAGATACTAGAAAGTAGGTTGAATTAAATAAATTTAGAATATTCTACTTAATTTTTATCATAAATTCAATGAATATTGGGCACAATTGTGAGAAAATTCCTTTTTTAAAAAATGCTTATATTAAAGAGGTTTTATATTCTTACATTAAACTCATTTAAGAGTTATTAAAAAGATAGATAAAATATTAACTTATGCAACAAATATATTTAATTTTTGTATAAATAAAAAAAACATTTATTTTAGCCATTTTAAGTGGCACCTCCGATCTCCATAGCAGACGTTGCGTCTGTTTGCGTTGCACCCCGCGAAGCGTGCTCGGTTTCTAATGGGATGTGTGTGTGCCCCAAGGGAGGACTTAGTTAGATGCAGGGTAGAAGGTGGGGAAGCGGTGTGGCAGTCGGCCAAAGTTTGCTGGCGGAACCAAAGTGTCGTTTGCTTGGTTGCCATTTAATTGCACTTAGTTTCTAGGGGAGTCCAAAGATTCCAAAATATCCTTTAAATTTAGAATGGAGATTGCAAAGTAAGGGTTTTTGTCTAAGGGAAGCTATTAAATAGAGTTTAATGGCTGAAAGAATTTGGAATTCCACTGACATTGTAAGTTTAAGCCTAAGATTATTCAATTTTAAATAAAAAAGAACAATAACAATATTTCATAGCTTGTTGTAAATTAAATGAAACCTTAAGGAAGTAGGAAGAATATTATGATGTATTCATTATGATATAGTGCCGAGTTTTTTGGGAAAGCTTATATAACTAAGCTATACTATTTTTGGAGAACGCATACTTTATATGAATTAAATATTAAATGATCAATATTGATGGAATAAAATTTTGTAGTTATAGTTAAAAATCTCCTGATAAAAAACTCCAAAACAGCATCAATAAAAAAAAGTCCTCCTAGACTTTTATTAGATTAGCCTTATCCTGATGACTGTACCAGATTCTTAGCAGAGAGCCACCGAAACCACAACCCCAAAATTACGAGTTCAATGCACCTAGATCCCTATATCGGTACAGAGGTTGCAACGGCAACAAGTCTGTGCCATCCGTGCAGGATAAGATACAATTGCAGTTCATTCAACCCGGAGGAGGCCAAGGAAGCGCAGAGAGGTGAGCTCTATGCGACGGAAATGGACTAATTTTTCATGTTTTGAGATTGGATGACAGCAACAGGAGGACACACTTTCCTAGAAGACACCGACGCATGCGCAGAGTTTAGAGTTTGTTCACCTCGAGGATTGAGAACTGAGGATTGAGGAAGCTGCAAGATACACGAGATACAAGATACATTGCTTGTACTAAGTAGTTATAGTTACGCACGGATTGTATTACACGACGGCTGAATGCTTCGCTGGAAGTGTTCGGGTCGGAGCTCTTAGATTTCGGTTGATTTTTGATTTTTCCAAGCAACTGTTTCAATTTCTGGCTTTTCCTGTATTTATCTTCGCCCTCTTTAATATCACTTCCACTTTCACCGCGTGGTCTCCCCTCCAGACGTTCTAGGTCCCCCTCATGTGAATAATTTGTGACACCTTCCTGACGACTCTTGATGATGCGCCTGCGCGTGGATTCATTTTAATCGCAAGCTGTCTTCCAGAGGCCGCGACTTTTGATAAATTATTGTGGGAACTCACATAAATTTGTGAGAACAAAAGTGATTGTTGCAGTTGAGGAATGCGATCATGTCTCGTGCGTGTCAGTAAATTGTTACCAAAAAAACATTATTTTTTCAAGCACTGAGAGTTTTATATTTTACGTAACAGCTCCTATTTCTGTTTAGAACGTGTTTTATTTAAAAATTAAAATATTTATTTCCAAAACACAAATAAATGTTTATTCTTTGAATAAATAAAGTCGCATTTTTATTTATTATATAAAATATTTAATTCGATTTTTATACCCTTGCAGAGGGTATTATAATTTTGGTCAAAAGTGTGCAACGCAGTGAAGGAGACATCTCCGACCCTATAAAGTATATATATTCTTGATCAGGATCACCTCCTGAGTCGATATGAGCATGTCCGTCTGTCCGTCTGTCCGTCTGTCTATCTGTCTGTCTGTCTGTCTGTCGGTTTCTACGCAAACTAGTCTCTCAGTTTTAGAGCTATCTTTTTTTTTTTTTTTTTTTTTTTTTTTTTTTTTTTACTTTTATATATGTAGAAATTTTATTCACATGATTAGCGCACTGCTACCCAAATGGCAGCTTAATCTAATCGTCTTATCAAAATTAATAACAAAACTATGTCTAAGCGGTGCTTAGGGCAAGATATGATTACAGGAAAGAAATTAAATGTGTTTGGTGAAAATTTTAAGTCAAGATCCGGTCTGGTAGGTCTTGAGGGTGAAATCTTTTTAATCTTCTCCTGACTCTTGTTCGTGGATCAGCATTGTTAATAGCTGCGGTGCCAAGTCTATTGGCAAGGCTGTTGGGGTGATCATTCAATCGTTGCATATATTTTTGAGAAAGCTTTTGCAGCTTGTCTCCGATTTTGGGCACGTTGAGATCGCGTTCAATGTCTCTTGTTCGGATGAACCACAGAGCTCCAGAGATCCTTCTAAGGGTTTTTGCTTGCAAAACCCGGATTTTATTTAGATGGGTTTTGGCAGCGATACCGTAAACCTGTAGCCCGTAGAAAAGGCTTGGCGCTAAAATAGATTTGTAAATTTGAACCTTGCATCCTAGCGTAAGCTTATTGCGTGGAGCAAGTAACCAGGCCATCCGAGCAACTTTGTTTTTAAAAGAATTTTGAACACATGTTATATGTCTGCCAAAAGTAAGTTTTTTATCCAGGGTGACACCAAGGTATTTATATGCAGGGAAAGCTCTTATTGGACTTCCATTAAGATTGACTCCAGGGCAGGTACTTCTTCGATTAGTAAATGTAACATTAGCACATTTGTCCGCATTTATTCGGATGTTCCAGTTCATAGCCCATTGGTGAAACGCATCTAGATATTCTTGCAAAGCAAAAGTAGCCGCCAAGATACTGGTACTTTTAGTTAGGACAGCAGTGTCATCAGCATATGTCGCAATTAAAACATCATTTTCGTTCACTTCCGTAATTGGAGTTTGGGTAGGCATATCCGAAGTAAAAATGGAGTATAAAGTAGGGCCAAGGACGCTACCTTGGGGAACTCCAGCAGAAATCGGTTTAATGGACGACATATATCCATCTACAGATACATGGAAAGTTCGATCTTCCAGAAAGCTTTTTACAAGCTGGAACATTTGCGGTGTAAATATACTTTTAGCTTTATACAGAAGCCCAGGGTGCCACACTCTGTCAAAAGCCTGTTGAATATCCAGAAAGGCAGCAACTGCATACTCCTTCCTCTCTAATGCTTCTAAGCCAAAGTTGACAACTCTGTGTAGTTGCTCAGGAGTTCCGTGCTGAAGGCGAAAGCCGAACTGGAAATCCGGAATCACACTGGTGACGTTCTCGTCAGAAAGTAGTCTATTCAGTATCAGTCTTTCCATGATTTTTCCCAGAGATGGTAGCAGGCTAATGGGCCTGTATGAGTCTACGTCAGTTAGCGACTTTCCAGGTTTTGGGATCATGTGTATATTCGCCGATTTCCAAACTTTCGGGAAGTATCCAATAGTAAGTACACTGTTGAACAACATCACCAGAAATTGCAAGGCTTGATCCGGTAAAAGTCGAATCGTCCTGTTGTCCAAAAGGTCTTCACCGGGGGTTTTCTTTGGCGAAAGTTTACGAACAAGATCTTTCACCTCTGTCAGTGAGACAGGGTTAGCAGGCAGGCTCATTTGAAACGGAGATTCCAGAAACTCCTCAACTTGTTGACGTATACTTTCAGGCGAAAATTCAAATGGCTTGAATCGTTGTTCTAGGTTGTTAGCAAACAGTTCAGCCTTTTCTAGGCTCGTACGGCACCAATCACCTGAGGGGTTTCTAATGGCTGATTTTAGAGTTGGCTGATTTTTGTACCGTTTTGTGATACGCCACAGTGAATAGTTAGAACTAGCGTCTGTGTCCAAGCTTTCCAAAAGTCGGTCTATAGAATCTTGTTTTCTCTGGGCGAGCACCTTGCTAAGACAGTTAGCCAGCCGATGATATATCTGATGGATTCGGATGTCTCCCGTTCTTGTAAATTCTCTTCTGACTCTTCTCTTTAGGTTAAGGAGCGCAGCAATTCTTGGTGGTAGGTGGGGATGTCTAGAGGTATCTGTACTTCGATGATTGCTGGGTGCAGCTATCTCAGCAGCCTGGATTATAAAGCGCATGAAAGTACTGATAGCATTGTCAATGTCAGAAGGATCCTGGATTTGAATGTTAATCTCGCCCAGCTGTTCTAGGTGGTTTTTGAAAGAGTTTATGTTAGCACCTCTGGCAAGGAGTCGTGGGCGCTGCGGATTATTCACAGGCGTAGAATGGAGTGTGGCTAGAATAGGAGTGTGGTCCGAGGAGAGCTCATGGAGTGTTCTCACTTGTAGCCTGTCCATAGAGTATCCATTAATTATGAAGAAATCAAGCGCTGACGGTGTTAAAAGAGGGTTATATGAGTAAAAAGTGGGTTCACCCGTGGCAAGTACTTGGTAACATCCATTTGCAATGGCTTCTTGCAACTGCTTACCCCTTCTACAGGCTCGTGAGTTTCCCCACCAAGCATGCTTGGCGTTATAATCACCGCCAGCAATGAACTTGCCACCAAAATCGGTCAGCAAGGATTCAAATTCTGATTGTATCCATGTTTCCGTTGGAGGTAGGTATATCGCCGCCACTGTGACATTCCCATCCGAAGTCTGTAATTGTACTCTCGCTATCTGTCTGTCATTGCTAGAGGTAGGGGGCAGGGGATAGTGACTTAGGGAATCCTTTATAATGACTGCAGATCCACCCCTATTGTTGCCACTGGGGTGATAAGCATGGTAGATGAGATAGCCTGGCAAGTAGATGCGCTGACCAGCACGCATGTGAGTTTCTGTGGCAAGCAATATGTCTATGTTATGAGTGCTGAGGAATAATCGAAGCTCTTCAGAAACTCTGACTAATCCACGAGCGTTCCACAATCCGATATTTATAGTTAAATGAGTCATTTCGGCAAACGCGCAATGAGAACCTGGACCAGCTCTCTGAACGATTTGTTGGACTCTGCATTTTCCTGCATCAGCTTAAATAGAGTGTCCAGTTTGGAATTGATGTCGCGGATGGCATTATCTATTATTGAGAATTTATGATTGAGCCTAGGGTCAGAAGAAGAGCTTGCGTCACTCTGGAAGGTTGAGCTAGTCCTTGGTTGCATATCATTGGGCCGAGCTATATCAGCATACGATATATTTGTTCTTAGGGCTTCACCAGGGATGAATCCACGAGAGACATGTCGTGGATTGGTTATCGGGAGTCTAGGCCTCGGTTTTAGTTTTTTAATTTTGTCTATTCTGACTGGGCAACTATTATCTGTTGAGACATGGTTACCGCCACAGTTTATACACAAGTATATATCGCTTACACAGAGTAAAGATCCAGTAGCATGAGGGCCACTACATTTACCACAAATAGGGTCCAGGACACAATAGTTTTTAGAGTGCCCAAAAATTTGGCATCTTTGGCATTGAAGTAGATCCTTTCTACGAGAAGCACGCTCAACAGTGACTCTGTATCTACCAAGTTGAGTTATTTTTAGGGACTCCGCTACATTAGCACTCTGCTTTAAATTGACAAAAAATAAATTTTGCCTAGTTTTAAAATTTATTGTAGCTTCGTTATCATCTTCGTTAACCGGAATGTTCTTCCAATCAGACTTTTTGGGGCAGTATATATTGAGGACCTCAAAGCCCTTGTCAGTAAAACCCTGTTCAATTTGTGATTTTGGAACGTTAGAATGGATTCCTTTGAGCACAACTCTGTATGGCTTGTCTTCTTTTAGCTGATGGTGCCAAAATTGGCAGTTAAGCGACGTTAGTTCATTAACAGCTGCTCGAAAAGCGTTAGAGTTGGCTGCATATATTCTGGAAACACCAAATTTGGAAGTACGAATGTAGTAGTTTGAGGAGCCAATGCTATGATCAAGAGCATTTTCCAATAAGACCGGATCGCTTACATTCGGAACGCAGATAGCAGGGATTTTGCTAGATTTTGCTGAATGGTCATCTCCTCCAAGGGCACCAGTATCTCCATTGATGGAATCAACATCCTCCAGATCCTGTTCCATTTGATCTGCTTCAGCAGCCAGAATCGCAAAACGATTGCTACCCAATGCCTTTGCAAAGAAAGAATCAGCCGTCTTGTTGAGCGGGGTTGAAGTCTGCAGCTTAGCTTTGCGGATCGGGGGTAGAGCGAGAGCAGGTAAAGAGGACTGAGTCACTTCTTTGCGTTTTCGGCTGCCAGTTCGTCCAGGAGCTTGAAACAGACATTTTGAATTGCTTGGTTTATTTACCAACGAAGGTAATACATTTGCAAGCGGAGACGTAGTTGAACAAATGCTGCCGGATGTAGTTGCAGCCACGGTGTACGTAGAAGAATTGCCCAAACTTGTATTGGCGTTTGAAATAGTGCAGGTTACACTGGTAGTAGTGTTACTGCTAATTGTCACCATTGAGCTGGAGGTCCGTGTTTGTTCCGGCAAACCTGTAAGGTAGGCAGATAGCTCTGAGCGCCGGTCGCGGATTTGGGATCTTATTTCTCCAGGGTCTGCACCAGCTATTTGTCTCATCTTATCAAATTTATCGCTCCTGCTGCTAGACTGACGGCGAGCAGATGACTCTTCCATTATATCAATAGTTTTCAGTTTAGAACCAAAAGTCTTCAGAATAATATGTATACGACCTCCCGCTTACGCAATGCGTAGAGCGAGGGGTAAGACCAACACTCTTATTGTCTTACTTATCGCTGTTGACTTACTCGCTGTCGAAGTAGCCACTGCCCTGCAGCGACCAAAAGTAGCCACTGCCCTGCAGCGACCAAAAGTAGACTTCGTGCGCAAGGTGTACACACGAGCGGTAATAAGGCCTCAGCAGGATTACTTGAGATAATTGTTCGAAATAACAATAATATAAAATTTTTCTTCCACAAGAAAAATTTGCACAATTATTAGGTTAGTGTGACCAGGACCCAAGCGCTGTCACAACTGTTTAGAGCTATCGAGTTGAAACTTTGCACACATCCTTCTTTCCTTTGCAGGTAGTATATAAGTCGGAACGGCCGGGATCGGTCGACTATATCCTATAGCTGCCATAGAACTGATTGATCGGAAATGCCATAACTTTGGTGTTTTTTAAGTTAGAGGGTTGGGACTTTCCACACATGTTATGTTTGACCAAAATATCGTATGTACAAAATTTCATAAGGATCGGCCGACTATATCCTATAGCTGTCATAGAACGATCGAAATTGGCATAACTTTGGTGTTTTTTATGTTAGAAAGATGGTATTTGGTACAGATTCTATTTTGGGAAAAACAATCTGATCTGCCAAATTTCATAAGGATCGGCCGACTATATACGATCCACTATATATCTAATAATATAAGATGCGTGGCGCCACCTAGCGGACAGCGACTGAACTGCAAGGGTATATCAACTTCGGCTCCGCCCGAAGTTAGCTTTCATTTCTTGTTTTTCTTTTTTTAATCTACAAAAAATATTTTCACTCTCATTATCCGAATCCACGGATAAAAAATATCCATTTCATGAACCATTTAGTCAGAAATTTGGCAAGGTTGCTGACTCCTTCACAAACGGCAAAGATAATAATTTATTTTATTGTTTATTACTGAACGTTATTACTGAAATAACATTATATTAAGCTAGATTAATATTTAGATAACAAGATTAATATTTAACCTTTTAAACTTTCTGTTAAATTGCAAAGTTGGAATACCTTTCTAAAGGCATACAGATTTTTATGTCGAAACGATGCAATTCGTTTATACTTAAATGATCCCTAACTAGTTTAATTTTCCACAATTTTTCTTTTATGTATTGCTAAATTATTAAATGAGTGTCAAGTTTGTAACAATCTAACTGTTCTCATTACATGTGCCCATTTAAACAAATATCGCATGCGAGTTTGAATTTTCAGCATGCTGTCATCGCAAAAGTATGCTATACTTTTTAGATCCGATAAAAATTCATCATACGCCCCGACTTCCGCCAAGCCATATAATATGATGTAACAGACTTGAAATAAATTCAAAACTCTAGAAACTGAAAAAATAAAATCAGGAAATTTTGGAAAAAAATACAATATTCATTTTTGATTTTTTGGTTAGTGAAACATTCTTTATTTTCTCGATGTGGATGTCTTAGTGGCTAGAATTTACAGAATTACACGACTACGTCAGTTCGGACTCTGTACAATACATAAAATAATGAATTAAATGATAATTAAATATTGAAAACTTTGCTGCATGGCATACAATTTGGATGATTTAGCAATTTTCTAATTTAGCAAATATTAACGGTCAGTCTCGAATGAAAAATGTACACAACAATTATGCAACGAAAAGTGAAAACAATATGTGAAAATTTTGAAACGTTCGATAGAAATTCGAACTAAAATACTCTTTTTAGCTTAAATAACCTCTTAGTCTACTGTGGATTACTTGCTAGGGCTACTTAGGTCGAAAACTACCTCAACTTAACTAAAACGACTCAATGTGAGTCAAGAGAAGGAACATTTTGCAGCTGCATAATATTTTAAAATAAACTTCATTATCGTTGTAGCATTTCCATGGTCCATGGACCAGGTCCTGGCAAAAGATGGCACTAGGAGCTTCGGAAAGATGACGCTCTAGAACTTTTCGTCGTCGATGTTGCTCCGGCAATTGTTTAGGGCAGACTGTCGTTTCAGGGTTCCCGTTTCGCAGTCGTTGTAGGTCTTGGCCAGCACCTTGGGTGTGTTGTTGTGGTGCATGGTGTTCCTGTTGAGGGTACCATTGCCCACATTGCTGTTCTTGGCCGGCATCCGGAAGCTGGACTGTCGCTTGGGTCTCTGATCGTAATACTGTAAGGAAATCATTGTTTTAGTGACTTGTCTGGCTTTGATTGTTGGTTTTCACTTACATCCTTGGTTGGCAGACTGGAGTACTGATTGGGATAGGTATCGAAGCTAGCCGTCGTTGTTGTGGTTTTGTTTAAAGCCTCCTCGGCACTGATCAGGAATCGTTGTTTCGTGAACCGATAGGTGGCCAGGCAGCAGGCCACGGTCACCAGTATACAGACGCCAATCACAATGGGCAGGGTGGCTGTTGAGGCCGTCTGGGTTTCTGTAAGATTATAGTATTCGTTAATAAAATGTTAAACCTTGTCTCTAATTAAAACTTACCTTCACACTCATTCGGGACGCAGGCAGTCTTCTCGAATTCCGCTCCACGGCACTCCAGGGCAGCTGGTTGTTCCACCAAACAACGTCGATGCCTTAGACGGATACCATCGCTGGAGCAACGAGACCACTCGCTCCAAGCACTCCAGCCAAGGAAGTCTTCGCAGGGCACCATTTCGCACTTTTGCTCCTCCAGAGCCCGACCCTGGCAGAGCCGCTCATGACCTCCCAGACAGCGGCGCGTCCTCCTCCGCAGACCCAGGCCACAGGTCACCGAGCAGGCTGACCATTCCGACCAACAGCTCCACTCTCCGTGGTCCACCTCGTTGTCTATGGTATTTGATGACTGCTGTTCATCGGTGGGGCAGGCCTGTAGGTTGCAGGCTCGGCTCTGAGTGCCACGCCCTCGCTGCCTCTGCTGAGTTCCGCCACCACAACTGACGCTACACGGAGACCAATCAGCTGAATCGGAATTGTCCTCGTGATCACCGTGCCGCTGGCAACTGCCATCAGCCTGGCAGCTGCGCGACTCCTCCTTGGCGAGGGCTACTCGCACAGAGCTGGGATCGGGACTGGTAGCGCGGCAGACATATCGGAAGCGTCGCTCCAACTGCGGTTCCGTGGAGTTGCGATTGCCTCCCACGTTGGTCGTCGTCAGCCAGGGAGTCCAGCCGCTGAGCTTGCGCACTTCCTGGCAGCTCTGCATGTTGCATTCCTCGTAGTCCAGCCGACAGCCAGGGCACTCAAGGCCGCCGTTAAGCGGAGCCGGATCATTGCACTCCCGCCTTCGCATCCGGAAGCCACCACCGCACTGGGCACTGCACTCGCTCCACTCGCCCCACGGTCCCCAGCCGCCGTTCACGGATTGCGGTTCTGCCACCGGACATGGTGGCAAGTGGCGGCAGTACATCTCCGACTGCTCGGATCCAACGCAGGTACGACCGCCAAAGGCCGGTCGAGGATTGCCGCAGGTGCGTCGTCGGATTTTCACGGCAACCCCACAAGTCTGGGAGCATGGCGACCAGGCTGACCACTCCGTCCAGCCCCCATGTTGGGTGCAGTTCGTCACCTGGGTGCTGCAATACGCAAATGGTAGAGTATTATTTCACAAATTATTTAAACCTTAAAGTAAGCTATAACCCACCTTATTCCCTCGCAGGTGGCACCTCCGTGCTGAGGCTGCGGGTTGTTGCAACTTCTCTGCCGGCACTGGCAGTTGCTGTCTGGCTGATCGTGCTGCTGGCATACCGCCCAGGAGGACCACGCCGTCCAGCCACCGTCTATGGGGGCGTTGAGCACCGGACACGTTAGCTGAGGGGCCTGATGCCAATGCTGCCACACGGAGGAGTCCTGGGGTTGGGGCATACATCGCTCCACCAGCTCGTTCCAGCCACAATAGGGATCCATGGCGTTGAGACAACTCGATTGGGAGACGTGGCGACTGCAGCGCTGGGCGGGGATGCGGGTGAGGGCCAGATCCGTTCCCAAGTAGAGCGACTCACTGACCTTAACGTAGGCCATATTAAGCAAAGCACTGCTTCCCGTGTCGTCTGCTTGCCAGAGTTCCACCAAACAGGTCTGGACTCCGTCTGCGCCGTATTTTACGGATAGTTTCTTGATATGATTCCCAGAGCTGGCGACGAAGAGTACATGGACCTGCTCCGACTTAGTGGTAACTATGTCCAGAGCCACGCGTCCAAACTGTTCCAACTTGGAGTGATACAAGGGCTGACCGCCAATGGGCTGAACCGCCTGATCCACCAACTGATACTTGGAGCTGTCCAGCCACTGGCCGTAGCTGGGGGAACTGCTGGTGCATTGGAATTGGTTGCGTTGTTTGGTGTTCACGGTCTGCCAGGCGGCGTCAGCGTGCTCCTGGTGCTTGAAGGCCCCATCGAAAGCCTCGTTTATAGAGCTCAGGTTGAAAGCACACACAGCCGATCCAAAAATACTCGATCTATAAAAGAAGAAAATTATTATTTACATATATTTATATTTTTTTTTTAAATTTAACAACTTACCCGGATGTTCTGAACGTAGCATACAACACAGACTCGGATTCGGCGTAGGTCATGCCCTGAACTTCGTCAAAATAGTAGGGATACTCTCCAGGCAAGGAGCAGTGCAGACGAGCCTTCAAAAACGACATCCAGTTCTCCTTGGCCCATCGACCACCCCCGGCATCGTTTTTACAAACTCTAGCAATTCTCGAATAGATTACCTAAGGGTAACAATTGATTTTAGATTCTAATAATGGACATAATTTCCCGTAATGTTAACACCCACCTTGCCACAGCTCAGGTGTTCCACGGCCGATTCGCGCAAAAGAAAATAAACAAAGTTTCCGGCTTCGAAACTTCCCACAAACTGGGCTCCATTCAGCCAGTTATTGTTGTATTGCTTGGTGCGGAGAAAACGCTAAAAAAAAGGTAATCAAAAATATATTAGACTAGGTTTTTACAAATAATTGCAGATTAAACTATAAAGAGAAGGTTAAACATAATTTAAGCTTGATATGAAATGAGTTCTTTGTTTAAGAAGCAATTAAAAAGTATTTAGTTATATATATTACTCATACGCAGTGTGGTACTACCAAATAAACTCCCAAATAATGGCCATTGGCCACCATATTTATTAAATTACTAATACGCAGCGTGGGCCGAAACCGAAAAAAACATGTGTTTTCCAATTAACAAAAAACAAAACGATAAACTATTAAGTTTACAACAAAATATAATGAAATGCTCACCTCATTGGACTGCACACCCGTCCGCAGAATGGCCACATCGCTGCCAGAGAAATCCGTGGCTGTGCCGACAAACAGCTGGCCGTTGGGCAGCAGGAGGCTGGTGCTGTTGGCCTGGGGATGGAAGGGGCACTTGACCACGCCGCTGTCCACGCTGGTGACGTTGAGGTTCTCCATCTGCAAGAGTTTAGTGGCCAGAGTTTAGAGCTTGCTGGGGACTGTCGCGTCACATTGGCGACTATGGCGTCGTCGTCTTGGACGACCACTCACCTGGCGCCACGAACAGCTCGGCTGGAAGGCGTTCGTCCCACACGCGTACAGTTGGTTCTCACCATAGCTGTGGAGCACGCGTACATAGTTGCGACACAGTCGCTCCGACTGGCCTTTTGCCTGGCACATGGCAATCTCTGACGGAGTGGCTCCCCAGCTGGCACGCTGCAGCGGCTCCAGATCAAGAGACATACGGAACAGGGTGTCCCTAAAAGAGATAAAATATAGAGAGTTAATAATAGTACTTAATATAAATAATGTTCAAAATAATAATAATAACCCTTGCTTGGAATAAAGAATGTATTTTTTATTGCCCACTTTAAAGGGCAACCTACGAGTACCGGGTATTGAGATAAAAATTCCTTTTACTGTTATAAAGACAGCCCACAAAAAAGGCAAGCTCCGGCTCCAGCTTCATTTAAAGCCCCTCCGCACCGCCCCTCACCCATGAAGCTGTCATAATTTTGAACTGGTTGGCCGCCGGAGCATTGAACTGCAAGGCAAACTGGTAAGAAAACTTGGTCCAGGCACCGTGGTTGCCAATTGCCAAAGAAGTTAGAAAAGTATTTATTTGATTTGCAAGTGGGCGCCTTTGAAGGCTGATTTTTAAGCCAAGAAACCCCATAGTCAGACTCTAAAGCTGATTGAAATAAGTAGTTAATTTAGTGGATATTTTCTTATTAAAGCCTGAACCACTGTGCTACGCTTATTTGGCGAAACGAACACGAAGATCAATAGATCAAGTGCATTCGAATGCGCGCGAGAAGCAATCGCTAAATGGTTACATCTCAGCCTGGACAGCGGCATTTTTCCAGTGGTTTGAATTGGATTGGTAAGAGTGGTTGAAATGGCCAACAGTTGGATGTGGAGTTGGGGGATTGGAATGGAGAACGCCGCCGTGCTTGGGCTTGAGAAGGAATGCCGCCGACCAGACGACGCCAAGCTCAAAAGAGACCACTGCCCACAGTCCGGCAATCTAATGGTCAGTTGCCCGAGGATATATGTAAAGACTTCTACAAAGTCAGATTTAGTCTGATATATTTCTCTTAGTGTATAGTGATACTGGATAGTCAGCCTGATCGCCCAATATCAATCAGTCTGATTGCAGCTGGCACAAGGCGCGTGGCACTTCGGCCTCCGTCCAGTCGTGTTGCAGGTAAAAATACATACAAAAAAACACACATGTATATGGTTCAGGTGGTAACTCGAGATCCACGCGCTGCGTGTGCGTCTTAAGCGGTACGTGATGAGGTAATAAACACGCCAACATTTTGCGATTATGCGTATCAAACAACATCATCGCCCTTCCCATATGTATTTCATTGAAAAAATAGCAGCTGTCCAGCAAGCGTGAAAAGGTGTTTCCCCAACGCATTGACAGATGCAAATATTTATAGGGTTCGATATTAATTTAATGACTACATTTTAATGTAGTTTATTGAATTTTATGTCCTAGTACACTATATCAACTTCAAAGACTTTGCCCACTCAGACCTCGTTCTGGAAATTATCAGCTTATTGAGGTTTCTAGCCACTTTTGACCAACAACGTGCCATTTATTGACTTTGTTAAAGCCACTTGGGTAAGGTCGTGTCAATAAAATAACTAATGCCAATAAATCTATAGGAGATTGTAACTGCAAACGCCATATCTAAACGCCAGGAGATTACAATTGTGAAGTGGGGCGTCACCGGAAATCGAAAACCTCCCTTTTCTTTCCCATTCAGGCAACACCTCTCGACACTAATTCATTTTAAATATCCATGTGAAAATGACGTGACAAAAGCCCCGTAGTCTGACAACTGCAAAAATGCAATGTGCAAAAAAATAAAAAAAAAGAAGGTATAGGCACTGAAAGAAACTGAAAATAACAACTGCTGTAAATCTCACCTAGACTTAACGGCTGCGAAAATTAATTATTGCTGATTGTGTTAGTTCCACTGTAACCTGAGTACGTTGACAAGTGGGGCCTCAACGGTGTGATTACATTCGCAATGCCCACTTTGAGGCCCTACCCCAAAAGTAAGCGGTTCCCACTCATTTTGTTCATAGGGTATTGGGTTGTAAAAATAATCTATACGTTATTGGAGGTAAAATAAAAAAAAATATGGATCTCGGTTTCTAGGAAGTTTGTTAATAAAAAATTAAAATGTTAAAAAAAAAAGAGTTAAGAAAAGAGGTTTGGATCTTTAAGAGTTTAAGATACTTTGAGGAATCTGTTTATAGAACAAAGTTTTTAAGAAGTTCTATAAATAAAAAAACTACATTCCACTGAAAAACTTTCTCCTTAAAAATCTCTCTAATTGTTACACTAAATTTCTAAAATTCCTGGGTAATCCAAGCTTCGATTCAGCTTTACTTATTTAAAATTATGTTAAATAAAAAAAAGAAACAAAAAACAGTGAAATGAGAATTGCAAATAGGCATACCAAATTCCAAAAGTTTCTGTTAATTTCAGCACGAATCCGTCGATTCTGGCTGACAAGTTCAATGTGCTCTTTTATTTTTGTTTTTTGTTGCAAGCTCTCTAGCATGGCCACAACGAGCAGCTCCACCACCCAGTGCGATAAGCAACGGCCTTGCCAATTAGCATTGGCTTTCAAAAGCCTCCCCTCTAGCCCCTTTTGCCCCTCATATCATTACCGCTTCACCTGATTTTATCTTTCGTCTCACCTGACGACGGCAGCGAATATTCTCTTCTGCTGAGGTGTGAAAAAAAGGCCGATACACATGTTTCGCTTATATATATAGTATTTTTTGTAACCTATTCAACTTGGTATCTAGTGTTTGTTTTGTTCTGTTAGCTTTTTAATTTGTATTTGTCAGTACTCTTTGAAATTCGCAATCTGGACAGGGGCGCGTGCGTGCAAATATGCCCGGTAATGTACATGATCGGATGTTTGCCCGAAACTACCCATGACTGTATCTATTCTAGGCTTTGCGAGGTATCTTAGAAATTATCGCAAAAATTGTATATCTGACACGTTGTTATTAGTTAAAGGTAATCAATAATATTAGACAAGATTATAAAAATATCTATTGAAAATTAGCAAAAGAAAAACTTGAAAAAATATATTTTAAAGCTTGTATTTTATTCCAATTATGGCCTTAATGATTAAGGTTTAATCTTAATGAAAGTTTTTTTCTAAAATTTTATTGGTTTTAGGTCCAAAATGGAATAAACATAGAAACCTTACAGCCTACTAAAAACAAACGCAACATGCTTTGTATTAATTTTACTAAATAATGAAGATATAAAAATAAGAAAATCTATAAAATCAAGTAGACAATAAATCCCCAAAATTGGAATAAAAACAAAACTATAAAATCAAGTAAACTGTAACGCCAAAAAATTCGCCATGACCCATTTGCATAACCGACAATTCCGTAAACCGCCATAATGGTCTGCTCTACATAAGAGTATATCAGAGATCAGAGTAGTATGAGTATAAGCACCCCTGAGCATTCGCATTTCGCATATTTTTTCGCACACCTTGCACCACCACCGCCACCGCCAATTTTTATTTGAACGACAACCGCGACAAGATAACAAAAAGAGCTCTTTGTAAGCGCACTGGAGGCAAGTGTGGAGCAAGTGGAGCAAGTGAAGCAAGTGGAGCCGGACAGGCTGTTAGTCTGAGATGCAGATACAGACAGGGGCTATTAAAAATGCGGTGTCGCCGCCTGTCGCCCAAGAGTTGCTCAAGTGGCCGCCGCCGTCGCTGTCGCCGCTGCTCAGGTGGTGCGTGGGCGTTATGTCTGCCGCTCCGGTGGCACCGGTGGCTTTGGTGGCTTCGGGTCTGGCTCTGGCTTTGGTTGCTCGCATTGAAATGGGTTACTTGTAATTAAAATCGCCGCTGCACTGCCCGCCACTGCTAATCTCTACTAATACCCAGTTACAGTTGCTCCTGGCCAAGCGGAACATTTTATTGCTATGATATATTGAAGCATATTAAGCTCAAATATTGAGTTGCTGAGGTATCACTGTACGTCTATATTCTATAGCTTTTCCCAACTGCCTACGCTGCCGCATTCCTGGCTCTCAAACGCAAACTCAAGCCGAGTTCGAATTTCTGTCTGTCTGTCAGTCTGGAGCCGTTCAAGAGCTTTTTAATAGAAATATGCAAAATGTTTGCCAACAGCTCACAAAACGCCCCTCCTCGGCCCACCTCCCCACGGAGGTTGGTGCAACATGGTTTGATTAATTTTGATTTCAATTTCGGTATCCGTGTGCTCCAGTAGCCGGCGAGCTGACGTTAACTGTCACAGGTGCATTTTTGTATCTTGTACTTTTAAGATTGAGTTACATGAAATTTTGGGCGTTCAAAAATTAAATATGATTTATTAACAGAACTGCGAGTTACGTAGGAGATCAAAACTTCAAAATATAAACTATAGCTATAAAAATATACCTCTGCTTCAAAACCACTACCTGTGGAGATCCCTATCTGCGAGTGACCACCCCATGTGATATTCGAGTTGAAAAACAATATCATGGTTAATGCACAGCACACGAAAATAATTTCCTTGTTTATATAACATTTTGTTTGGGCATAAACATTTGAAATGCTTCCCAGCAGGTCATTTGCATGCTCCATTTGCGACAGGCCACAACACATACTACTATGTACGGCAGCGTTTAAGCCGACCCCTACGAAAAATAATATTATATATGGATATATGCTCGTAAATGTGTCCGCGTGCACTGGATAATGTTTAAAGAAACTCACAAAAAGGTTGCAGCACGAACGAAAGCGAAAACAAAACGGAATATTATTTTAATGCAGTCTATATCAAATTTCGTCCAGTTGCATGAGGCCCCCAACTTTGGATGCACCAAGAGAAATTATTGTGGCTTTTGGTGGTGTATTAGCATCTCAACAAACTTCACCATAAATATGCTTTTGAGCCTAAGAAAAAATCTCATAGGCTTGTATGGAAAGTTTAAAAACATTTGGGTGCATTTGGTAGGCATCTTAGGCTCGAGGTCGATCCCACTTCGTTCAAGAGATAATTTTTATTTATTAACAACTAAGTTAGAATATCAATTCTTCTTTCTTTAGGTTACATAACTATTTAGTGGCTAAAAAATACATTAAATACCACATATTTTCTACCAGTGCACTCTTCACTCGATTTGCTCTGTTCATGACAGAAAATTACGTTATGGTTACCAACTTGCCTCGTCACTCGTCATGGGACATGGGTAGACGACCCAAGGAGTCCCAGGTCCCAGTCCCAATTCCATTCCCATTCCCGATTCCCGGTCCCGTTCTCATTCCCCTCTTATTGAATCCGATTCAATTCCCATTTCCAGAGTTCGTCAACAGGCGGCTGCCTGTAATCGGAGACTGCAGTCGTGTCAAGTGTGCTGCAGTCCAGAGACAAGGAGCATGCACCACCACTCCACCGAGACATCCGCCAATACAAAGACTTAGGTCCGCATACAACCTCCGAGCAATGCCACAACCACAGAAATCATAAAACAATTGTACAACTAGTTTAGATATGTCAGTATATTCGAGCGGATTGCCACAATTAAAATGCGGTCTGCGATTAGAGATGGTTTACGTTTGTGGCTTTGGTGGTTTATTTGAACCACTGCGAGGGTCATTCGGTGGATTACTACTTGCGGGTCTTCAAAGTGGTTTCTGTTTTTTCGAGAAGCCTTAAAGAAACCGCTCTAATAAGGATGATTGTTAACCTTGGGTGGCTTACAAGAAATTAAAATTGAAAAAGGAAGTTGTAATTATTTTTTGTTGGAAAGGATACTGAAGGGTCTCTGTTTAAAATCTATCCCAAATCATCTTATTACACATTAACCCACGCAAACTTTCTATAGCTGGGAACTAATTCTCAATAGTGAGTCTAAAAAGAGAAACACAACGGCTGCTGCAATCGAAAAACCCGTCTGGGCCCTTTGATTAGTTGGCTTTATCTACTAAGCCTACATGGATAAAAATAAATTACATTTTATGTGCCTTATAAAGCCCACTAGTCTATCTGCCCACCTACTTGCAAGACAAACATACTATTTAATATGGAGCAACTGGCCTTCGTTGGCAAGGGACTTTAATATCGGGACGGTCTTATCATTATCTTGGCCAGCACAAGCATATAGAGGAGACCATAATTCAGAGGTTCATAAATGCGAGTGTGAAAAATAGTAGGGCGGAGAAAAGTCGTCGACGAAGAACCGAAAGAAACTTAAAAACTCTGACAAATGATTGACGACAACGCCATGATAAACGACTTCCCCTGGGCAGCAATGGGTTAAGGCCCATTTGCACGTATTGGTGGGTTTATCAATATGACGACACGACAGACATCTGCGTTCAAATACGTTCGTATACATATATCTTATCGGTTATGTGGTTTGTTTTTTTTTTTTTATAGAGGAGAGGTGTCACATCTATGCGAAGCAGAAACAAATAAACTTCAAGTCCCAAGTCCCGGGTTCTCAGCCCGTAAATGAAAAGCAAACTACAAGAACAGAGTGCTGAGCTACAGATACAGATACGGATACGCGTACGCTCGTATATTAAATTGCTCAACAAATAAGCAAAGTACTTTACCCCAACTGGCAATCTTTTGCTCTCTCAGAGCCCTGCAATATTATTTGGTTACCTTTTTCTCTGGGTTTTCCCCATTCTACTCTTTTTCCTTAATTTTTTATATTTTTATTTTTACACTCAATTATCTTTATTTATTCCCTTGCCCACAGCAGGTACTCCAGTTAAAGTTATGGGTTTGAGGTGTTTTTTGTTTCGAGCTTGCTGATATGCTCAAGATTTCGGTAAGGCGATGCGTGCACTTTCGTTTTTATATATTTTTTTTTAACTTGCGTCACAAGCCAAAAAAAAACTAAATACGGAAAAAGAACAGTAGGAGCTCCCCGTTTTTCATACGCAATGCATATGTTTATTATCTGGGGATCGTTGTGTTTTACGTAATGCAGTTACTGATAACCCAAAACCAACAAACGCTCAAGGAAGATTTATTTTCGGGGGTGTTTTCCCTTCCATATCGCTATCAGCCACAGAACAAAAAATACGATGACCCACTTATCGGTACTGCTAATTAAAAAGTGACTCCTACACAGTAAACGTTGGGACTTTGACGCAAAAGTACGACTCACTGACTTCGTGACTCAAGAGAGCCGGAAGCAAAAACTATAATAACATAAGACTCCTGGCTCTTACCTGGCGCCGACTATGACTTGACTCCTGGAAACGTCGAACAGCATTTCCGAATACCAGGTCGTTTCGGGATCGTAAAATCGTTTAGCACTCGACATTAAATCTGAAAGAGAAATATCAAAATTAGTAAAATTACATAATAAAAGAAAGACTATCAAAAACTCATTAAAAACTAATTAATTGACCCCATTCCTGTGATGGGTAATTCATGGTTTTTGATTCATTCGGACAACATTTCGCAATATTTAACTTGACTCGAAGGGCTCTCAATTTTCACGGGTAAACAAAAAGTTTCCATTGAATTTTAATACTTTAGTTGGGGGGGGTAAAAACCCTATACAAAAATTAAAATCATTGTCAACAAAACTTTTGAGCTGAGTACGCGTTTCGAGTCTGTCTTGAAGATGAATTCCATTGCAAAACGAGGAAAAGAGCAAATATTTATACAAAATGCAAAGCACAGAGCTGTTTCTGATTAAAAGACACAGATACTCAGTTACTCAGATACTCGGATATAAAAAGGTGTCATAAATGCGACTGACTGAGGAATTCCTTAAAAATCAAGATCATTGTTGACAAGCCGGACAAACAAATACAGTCGGATTGGCGGAACAGGTGGGTGGGTGGATTCGGAATGCCACCTGTTGACTCCCCATTGCGCAACCGTTTGCAGACTCTCATGCCCAGAACCACTTAGAACTCTGACAGACATCAACCCAATTTACAATTAAGCACTTTACGATTTCCTTCAAGTGGCCCGTCTTGATTGATTGCCTTGCAATTGACACAGTTTTCGTTTAGTTTTTGATAATCCCCACCTCCACATACCTTGATATGAGATGTATCGCGAATCGTTTTCCAGCAACTCCCCATTCGATTGGGTCTTGTAACCCATATTGGCCAATAGAGCCTGAGAGGGCCGGGGGCCTTCTAGGATTAGGAGTGACAGCAGAAGTAGCATCCATAGGGAGCGGAACATTTTAGAACATTTTAATATTAACATGCTGAAATGGAAGAAAATAATATTTGTATTAATTACTACCAGTTACCATCATTTTAAATACAATATTACTTTGAAAGTAAAATATTAAAGAAAAAACTTGTTGATTTCAAGTTCCCGCCACTTTGATGATTTATTCTTTACTGAAACAACAATTTCTGGTCTTTAGAAACTAAATATTACAAAAACCTCATTTAAGAGGTAGTTAAATATATATCTGAAGATGTTTTACACAAAAATAAACACAAGTCACGTAACTTTGCACATTTTCCTCAAGAAATTGAAATGACTCTTTAGCACGTTTAACAAAACCAAAAAAAGTTATGTATACAAAATCATGAATTTTTCTTATCACAATCATGTAACTATCAGATTCAATGCTTTACATTTCCTTTTAAAAAATATTTCTATATAAATGTAAACAATAAAGAATTCCGAGTTCAGATCAGATGCAGATCAGGCGAAGAAACTCACTTTATTTAGTGTCACGTAGCATGCGAAAAGTAGATTAAAATTTATTCCATTCAGCTTTTGCGAAGAGAGCAGCAGATTGTTTAAGAGTTGGAAGTTGGGAATTGTATAATTTATAAGCGTATGCCTTGATAAGCAAACGAATCGATTTAAGCGCGTGTTTTTTCCTATTTTAGATGATCAATTCAGATCAACGATTATCACTTTCAACATAAATAAAAACACCCACACTAGTTTAGCACAATTTATGTGTGTTTCGATTCTTGGTTATATTTCTTGTATTTTTGTTTTGTACAATTCTTAAGGAAACTTTTCAGATGAAAAACAATGTTTTCTGGCCCGGGTTGGGCTCAAAACATTGACAAAAGACACTGAGATAGACACAGGCCAGGCACACAAAACGTCGACGATTTTAGCGAGACGGGTTTTTACTTCTGGCTTAATTTCCTCCACTACCACGCGTTCGAAGCCAGTCGCGCATGCCCGCGATGTCGAAGTTAACCGCACAGAGAGTCTCAGGGAAGTGAGCTGCCGAGTATTGCTGTAGTGCCAGTGAACCGATATTGCCCAGATAGAGATACTCTCGTACACTCACAGATACTCACACACACACATATAGCATACAGCGAATGGAAATGAAAACAAAAACGTAAAAACGAGGCACTCCACACACAAACAACAAATGGCCGAGCAAAGCGGAGAGGCAAACAGGCCGAAACGCCGACGCGCAGCACTCTCTGCCGCCGACAAACATAACCGGCTTCGGCAACGGCCTCGACTTCGGCTAAGACTCGGCTTGAGTTCGAGTGTGCACTGAGATAAATATTTTTCTTATATTTTTTATTTCAAATATAAAATAAATGCTCAATTTATCTAGATATTAGAATTTAGAATCAAGATACTATAAAAAATATGATTGTGCTTGGCATACAGGTCGTATGAGTAATTTTTAGATTAGCTTTATATTAAGCTTTTCCGGGTTAGCTGAATTTTAGGTTTCTGACTCAGGAAAAATCTAAATGACTGGATTAAAACTCATATAATAAGATTCTAATTAAACTATATATATATTTATATAATTCTAAAAAAAAGAATGGAAACAGAACTATAATTTCTCCAAGTGCTCGCTGTGGGCCTGGAACCTAATGGGCGCGGTTAAAGCAGCAACAGCAGAAGCAGCAACCAGCGTCTGTGGCACAACCAAAAGGGGCAGGGCGCTCATATATCATGCGACAACGACAACGACTCTTCAGAATCTCCGGGATCTTCAGAACCCGGCAGAGGCAGCATGACCGGGAGTGTGGGGCGGGACCTACTTGCTGTGTGCCTTGATTTGGTAGCCTGACAAATTGACATTAGTATTGCCGACGTTGTGGTTTGGTTTGAGAACAGGACACGTGATATTCCATCGGGTCAGTGACTGGACCATCTATAGAGGATTTCAGATCTTGTGCAGAAATTAAAAAGAAATCTGCAGGCGGGCGTCTGAGTAAATGAGCTAAACAGGACTAAAGATAATTAAATCATAATAGACCATGATACCACAGGGTCTTACTTTACTGATGCTCCACAAAACTCCTTGCTCCTTTATGAGGAGGTCCTACTATCTTCTCTTTTGAAAAAGATAACAAGAAACATAAAATGGTTTGCTTATTGTTTGACACGAGATTGTTTTTTATTACAACTCGGTCGTTCTTGGCCAAGGTTTCGCTTTTATTTAAAAAAGTTTTAACTACCTTCGGGATTGTTTAATGCCCTCGGCAGCATCCCTGGCTGGGTTATTGTCAACCTTGACTTCGAGAGTAAGTGTGAAAACACAGCTGGTACCGTACCGAGAACAAACAGAACCATCAAATGGACCGTCAATGCAACAGCGACTGCATCTGCAACTGCAACACGATCTGAGAGGAGTGCATTCAGAGACGATGTTGTTGTTTATGCCACAGCACGAAAAACCGAGGGATATACAAACACGGTAGACCGATTCGATCCGGGAGTTAAGAGTGGGCAGACAACGATCGACATTAGCATAGGCCCAAAACACAGCCAGCCCATGACGATTTACGGCTACCTACATGGGCCATTGTCGGGATTCAGTTTCTTAGCCCGAACCCAAAGGTGTACAGTGGCCAAATATGCTAATTTTGTTGGTATCACAGTCAGACAGTTTTTCCTGAGACCCCCGATAATTTACGGCTTAACTTTCCGTCCGACAATTGTGATGTTAATGTGTCTTCGGCTGGTAATCAGGTAGGTCTATGGGTACTACGTGTACTTCCTTTTCTTCTCAGGTAACAACTAACCGCTACCGTGAGTCAGTTGCCAAAATTTATAAAGGCAAGTATCCTTATCGTGGAAAAATCCTCAACTTCCTTTTCCGGGGCAGTTTATGGTTTTCACCTGTTAACATTGTCAACAGCCCACAAAGGGTTCCATTTAACATCGTTCGGGGCACAATGATAGCAAAGGTTCTTGGGTAGGGTGGATTGACAGTCAGTTGGTTCAGTTGTGTCGTTTGTCAATATTTGCATTTGTTATTTGGGCTCGAACCAAATATAAATTATTAGCCTTTGACAGGCGATAACGAAAGCGAAAGGGACCCAAATTTTGGGGTTATTTTCAGGTGCCCATTAACCCTTTCCGATATTTAAATGAATTGCTCAATTGTTATAGACACTTAGAATCAGAGAAGAAATGGCTTCATTGTATCATATTTATTTTATTGTCTGTGTAATCTAATATGAGCTAAAAGAAAATCGTTGTTTTCAGATTAGAAAGCAAAAATAAATAAACTTTTACAACATAAAATGCTCCACAGGAAGCCCCGACTTTCCAGCACTAAAAATTTAACGCTCGGCCAATAAATTAATAAAAATTAAATATCAAAGTGCAGAAATATAGTTCAGACCGACGCGCGTGGCTGTCCGTCTGGATGGATGGATGTCTGGACCAATCAAGCTCACTGATGATCATCGATTGATGATGCAAATTGAAAAGACCTTAAAATAAAATTGATGCCAATGAAGGGAAGGGAATCGAATCAAAGTGCGAGATGCAAACCGTTCCTGAGTGCATTTCGATTTCGATTTGGCCTCCGATTGGGGGCACAAGGCGAGCCATAAATTGCTGCCTCGTTGGCGAACAATTAAAATGCGTTGGTGTTGCATAGTTAATTTTGTGGTGATTAAAAAGTGGCACGGGGCGAGGCAAGAGGCAGCTGACAGGGTGGTGGGATGGAAAACCAAATTCCAGTATGCTAAACAACTTTCCACGACCGATAGCCATAAAATCAAGTAGAAATCTGTTTATTGGCCTTCAATAAAATGCCATAAAATATTACTGAACAAAACATAAATTCTGACACACTGAAAAGAATTCAATTGCACACTAGCCTCATGAATTTAAATTCAAACACGAATCCATAGACGAAAACTAATCAAAATATGAGCTGTGACCCCAAAATCAGGTTCAAGCTCAAGCCACGCAACATTTCCAAAAATTTATGACAACGCACGAGGCGATAAGAAACGGTCTCGAAACTGCTGCGGCAGCTTTGAAAAACGATTGGATTTAAATTCGAATTAGATTTTTCATTTGGAAATTGTGTAAATATTTCAAATCGTTACAAATAATGTGTCGAAAATAAATAAATAAAGCCAATATGGTAATGCCCAATGGCCAGGTGATCGAATTAACCATCTTAAAAGCTCAGCCATTAATTTGTGATTTTTTGTGTCGTTTAACTTGGAAATTAGGCGAATAAATAACAAATAATTTATGAAAATGGGGGTATTCGGATGGACTTTGTTGAAAAAATAGACCATATTAGTCTAGAGTCTAGACTCTAGAGAGA
The DNA here is from genome assembly GCF_017639315.1 of Drosophila ananassae. Lineage (NCBI taxonomy): Eukaryota > Metazoa > Arthropoda > Insecta > Diptera > Drosophilidae > Drosophila > Drosophila ananassae. Next base: position 15,193,117 of record NC_057928.1, read on the forward strand.
TATATTTAGAGAACATTTTCAATAATTAAATAGGTGTATGGTATACCCTTGAATACTGTTAATAGTCGGAGATTTCCATTTGTAACCTTTTAAACCCATTTACCATTTAAATCTCCATTTATTGCAATAAAACAAATTTATTATAATCTGGTGTTTGTAACGCTTTTGTTTAACTCCGCGTCTGTCCAAGAAAATTAATATGTTTTAACACAATTCCTACTGGACTGGTAGTCGGGGGTCTTGGGGAAGCTATGCAAATGTTTCGCTTTAGCATTTGTTATTTATGAAAACATTCAATTCGACGAATTCCACCTGCTGTGGCTCCTAATGATCTCAGTTAGGAAATTAAATATTCCGATCATGCTGCGAGCCAAAAAGAAAAACATTTCGGACACTTTGGAGCTCGTAACTCCCCCCGAAATGGAAATATTTCGCCTAGATTTATTACCCAAATGATCCATGAATGATTTTTATGAGCATGTGTATGAGTGTTTGTTTTGTGTTACTTTGGCGAATTTATAAATAACATGAAATTTAGAGCGAGCTGTCCGCCATATTTGGCTTCAAATCAATTTACAACTTTTGCTCCGACTTTTGCACACAAAAGTGAACAAAAATGCTTTTGATTACGCTCGGAACGTTCTTTATTTAGACAGATTAATGAGTGGCCTGGTCGAGCTGTCTGGTGTCATTTCATGCCTCTCAGTTGTCAAATTAAGGCCTATGTGCAATATGTGTTTATTATACTTATGTTTATCTCTATAAAACTGCAAATGTCGCGTCATCTTAATGGTCTCACTTCCCCCTACTTCTCAGCCTGTCAGAGTTACAATGGAAATTAGCTTTGGTGTCTTTGGTTCTTTAAGTGCGAATCGTTTCTAAACGATCTCAAGTGCTGAATGAGGCAATCGTCTATGAAACAGCGCAGAACATCCAAGACATTTGTCTCTGATTCTGAAGTGATGCTCCATATAGAGTAAGACACTTTATATCAATTATATTCTTCCATTCTTGGCTTGTAGGTGTTTGAGCAAACTTGAACCGGACTTTGATTTAAATAAAATATTATAACTAGCTTTATTTTAAAACTTAAGCCTTCTAACAACAAATGAATTGCTCCTAACAATCTAATTGAATAATAGCTGCATTTATACTACGATTTCCGCTAATAGTTTTAAGTAAATTAGCCATTTCCTCCGGGTAACCAGTGACAGCTCTGACACTGCAACCAAATTTGTCAAGTTCATTAATTAAATAGACTCTTTAGACCCCAGTTTTTAGGTTCAAAGGAAAGTAAGTTTTATCCAGTTTATGCATTTTCTACGGAGAGCTGCTTATTTTATGGGACTAGCCCAACAGCTCCCACTTGCTGGGGACATTTCGTTCGGTTTCTGGTTAATAGATTTGTGCCAGTTTTTGGCATTTGCCAGACCAACCGGTTGAACAGTAGCTCGACTTTTACATGGGTCTCTTACATTTCTTCTTTATGGCTTGTTGTAAACCCCCAAGGAAATGAACAACAACTTTTACACAAAAAAAAAAAACAAGAGAAAGAGAAGGTAAGTTCTGTAACATTGTACAGTCTTTGCCCTTTTTTTTATAGAAAAAAGAAGAAAAGGCCACACGCGTTGAAGTTTTGGGGTCTTGGTTTTTCCACTTACAAGTTAACAATGAAATTAGAGAAATTTTTCTCAAGTGCCATACAAATGTGTTAAGGTAAATAGAAAACTTTCAAAAAGTAAAAGTTTAGATATTTTAAAATTTTTACTAATTTCTGCTTGCTCGAATTAGAATCATGTAGTACCCTATACAGTGCCTCATATAGTATCTTACCAGAAGCCAGCAAAGTTTATAAAAGGCCAAAAAAATTTACATAATTTTGTGTTCGTCCAATCCATTTGGCACACCCTACGAATCCGTTTGAATGTCTTCATTTCGGTATAATTTTCACTGCTCTTTTCTGGTGGCCTGCTGTGGGTGTCACACTCCAAAAAAAAATACAAGTATTTATGAGGGACAGTGAAAGCCATAGAAATATAAATCGCTGTGAGATCATATAAATCAACCTGAATGTCCCATACACACCCTTTTTCGTTGTTGTTTCCGCTTGATGTAGTTGTTTTTCATTTTTTGGTGGTGGTGTGGCTATTGTTGGGCTGCCCAAAAGGATTAAATGCTCATAAATGGTACCCAATACGCGTGTGGTCTCGGTCATATGAAATCGGAGAGCAGGAGAACTTGTTTCAAAAAGCAAGTTCAAACCCCACATACATAATTCCATTGAAACTGGGAGAGTTCAAGGAACACATGAGGTCTGCCTGACTTTTAACTTGAGGGTTTCCTCAAAGGTATATAGAATTTCAAATACTTGATATTAGCAAACATTTTAAATTTTAATAAATTGTTCAAGACTTCTCCCCTCTGATCTCAACCAATTCCAACTAACTCACAATACCGATAGAAAACCAGCACAAATTCGAAATAAACTCGAGGAATTTGTATTACCATTTAGCACAGCGACAGAGTCAACAACAAAAGGCCATTAAATATAATTTGAATAAATCAAAGGGGGTGCGAGAAAAAAATTAATGTTTAGCCACTGCAAATGCCCAGTCGTGAATAAGGCAAAAACAATTCAGCTAATAGAATATTTTATTTGCACGAACACACGATCGGAATCCAATAGATGCGACTATGGACTGTGGTGGTGTCTCCACCCGGAGATGTGGATAACTTATTGATGTGATTAGCATTGGCATTGTGAGCCGGACAGAGGGATCTCGTCTGTGGTCTTTGTCTTGGCCGGATGAAATCATAATAGTGTCTTCGGTCAATATCAGAGGTGTGAAGAGACGCATTACAAATGAGGGAGGGGTTCTAGCAAATTATGGATCGCATTTATGGATTTTCAAGATACCTTGCCCATAAAATATTATGATTTTTTTTATTATCATTTCAATGATATTCTGTACTATAGCTTGACACTTTGTGTCACATATAGTTTCAAAATAAATATAAAAACCTATCCCGGCATAAACCAAATTTGTTCAGATACTGCAAAAATAATGGCCCTGGAAGATGCTTTTCCCAACATACCCGAGGAGGTGATGGACTACTTGCTGGAACAGAAGGTGCGCGAGCGCGAACTATCATTGGAGAAGGAGCTTCTTAAGGAGCGCCTGTGCAAGATGGAGGAGCAACTAAAGCTTCTGGAGGGCCGTGACGATAATCTAACGTGCACGATAGCCACCGGGAATGTCTATCAGTTGACCACCGTGCGACAGGTGCGGGATGCACTCTCCGCCAATGTCTCGCTCACCATGGAAGTGTTCCTGAAGGCTCACCGCAAACTGTTGCGGTTGCAGCGTCAAATGCAGCAAGATCACGAGGTGGTGTGCGACAACCTCAACAGGATCGATGGGTCCAACTGAAATCTTCCTTCCATTCGTTTGGGTTTAATAAAATTGAGTACGTGATAAGGTTTTAAACTCTTTAGTGTATTTCAGCCTTATTTTTTATCTTCTAATTGAATACATAACTTTTTCGTGTAAATATGTATAATGCATGCAACTGAATCACGTAACTTTTCCCATGGGGGCCCGACAGTTTAGCCAGTCACTGATCGAGTTGATAGCGCTGACGACAGTAACCCGAGACAATGGGGAGTCAAATGGCAGTCCTCAACTTGAGCGACAACATGGATCATTAAAGGCATTAGTGTCAGGCAGAAGTCACCGGAGCCGGAGCCGCAGCCGAAGCCGAAGCCAAGCAACCGAATAAAATTTCAAATGAATTTCCCTACTAGTCGAATTTCCCATTTGGATGGAGTGGGGATGGAGAGGATGAGGTATCAGTGGGACGAGAGGGGCCACAAGGTGAAGCAGAGGCGTAGCCGAGTCACCTTGCCATAATTAAATGTGTAATATTTGTCTACGCTTTCGACACTTTCCTCTTCCACGAACTCTTCTGAGCCCTCTTTTCTTCTTCTTGGTTCTCCGCCTCCTTGGCCGCCTCCTCACAAGCTCGCGTGGTTGTTGTTGTCGCTTTTTATGTTTAACAAGCCGTTTATTTTAAGGTGGACCAGTTTACAATAAAATATATATTCTTGAAAAGTACATCATTTGAAAAGTATGGAAATATTACAAATTATTTTTCAGATTTACTTTAAAATTCTAAATTTTAAAATATATAAACATGTAGCAACCAATCTTGATAAATTTTCATTGAAACATTCTATCAATAACAATTCGCCAATGGAAACAAAAATGGCGTGATTTGTCAACATTGCGTATAAGTGATAAGTAATCTGAAATATACATACGCATTAAATGGCAAGCTTCGGCAACACTGCGTATAAGTAATGCAACATATTTAATATCTTGTAAAAAATGGAAAAACAGTTTAATTTTAGTGTTAAAAACTATCTTCCACTTCTACTATTTTATTTCCATAATTCTTAAAAATGTTTTGAAAAATTGCGAATAATTTTTTGCGAAACTCCCAACATGTCGTATGAGTAATGAGTAGAAATTGCAAACATAATCAATAGCTTGGTCTACCTTAATTATTTGCACATAAAAAAAATGGATAAGGTTGTCCCTTGAATTTTGGGGCGATACACACACACACATGAAAAAAAGGCGTAAATTGGAAAAATCATGGGCATTTCATCAGTTTTAAAAACTCTATTTCTTTTCTTGGGGCAGCTTTATATAGCCGTAAGCTGGAACTGGATCCGCTTGAGTCGTCTCAAAAGCGAAAAGTGCGTCGGCTTTGATTTGGCTCCATCGCACCTCTCCCCACCCACCTTGTATGCCCCCTATGCCACAAAACATCATAAAACCGTTGTTGGAGCCATTGTTGTTTGTGTTTTGTTCGACTTTCTTTTGTGTTTGTGTTGTTATTTCTTGTTCATTGTTTGGCTGTATGGTTGCATTTGGCTTTGCACCACGCTTCGTTGATGTAGTTGCTGGTGTTGTTGTTGCCACAGCTTATTGTCGCTGTGTTGGCACGTGCGTCGTCAGAGTGCCCATGTGGAAATTTACTAAGCTTCCAGGTTGTGTTGTTACCAAAGTGTTAAAAGGGCTATTAAATCTTAAAGGGAACTTAGAGTTAACTTATGGCGTTTTTGGAAGTAAGAAATTAATCAGGGGATATTTTTAATACTATTTCTAAAAACGTCACTTAAATAACTATATTTATAGCTTATTAACAATATAATTATTAAAATAATTCCCATAATAGTTTCTCCCCCAATCTATCATCTCATATTCACCATTGGGCATGGATCGGCTCAGAAACCCCAGCTCAGATTGTTTTGTTGGGGAGGCTTTTTAATCTTTTGAACATATTTCACTCTCTTATTTAATAATCCATCAATTTGAGTTACGAAAAATGAAGTAATTTCGGTGGGACTGTTGATTTGTTTGGCATTTACGGCTGCGAGGCGAGGCGACCCCTTCCTAGTTCCGAGACTCGTGCTCAATGTTGTTAACAAGTCTGATTAATGTCCCCGATTAGCATAAGTAAACATTAAGCAAATTATGTATGGAGTACGGTTTCGGCAGCCCGATTTCGTGATTCAATATTAGATCTCTTGATTTTCTATCAATTATTTTACTAGTGTTTTTTCTTGATTTTTTTTTTTTTGGTCTAATCAGTAAACAGCCCAGGAACCGTAAAAACCAGCCTCAAAGTCAAATTAGTGCTGGAAAAACTCCACCAACAACAAATGGCTGCAAACAACCTTTAACGTTAATTAAAAGTGTACACAAAATTTGCATTCACGACGAAATTGTTTATAGAAAAACATATGTGTATGGGGTACAGTAACGATTAAATCAATTGGGCTTAAAAATAGTTTTGAGAAATGAGGCTTAGAAAAGAGTGTTTTCTAAGAGTATACGTTTAAAGCTTTTCACAGAGAAATAGATTAACTTTTTAATGGTTTAAAGTCTCATTTTGTATCATAACCAAGTTCTACTGTACAGTCGAAATAAAAAATGAGCTAGGCTGGCCACAAGCTCGCCTTTTTGATTGAGTTTGTCGGCGAATTTATGCGCTGACCACTGCTGGCGGCGTTTTGGCGTGTTGAGGCTGTGGCTGAAAACGCCGTCCCGACTGTCAGCCATGATAAATGCCGCTGAAAATCGGAATTCTGTTTTGGCCGCATAAATAATTCGGATGTAATTGGAAAAAGCCGGTGTAATTATTTTGACATTCGTGGTAGCTTGCAGGTGAATATTTCGCAGCTCAAGTCCAGAACAGAAAACCAAAGATTTTTTTTCAATTAACATTTTTTCGCATTTCCCATGATGACTTTAACCTTTCAGCTTTTAATTGCCATGGCAATTATTGAAAAGCTTTTAAGCGTGCTGATAAGATGTAATTAATTCAGTAATTTTCATTCTAATTTGCATTCCTAGATGGATATAGTGTCGTAAACTGACATTGAAGTGCTTCAATTCATTATTGAATAAATTAATTCAGAAAATATCATATTATGAGTCTGTGATGATAAGTTTTTTGGTAATCTTCATGCTCTACACCTCGAATTATAAAGTGTTAATATTTCATATGAGATTTCACTTATAAGGAAGTTGAATTCCCACTCGCAGATCTCACAAGTCAAGTTCAATGGCAACTGGTAGTTCATAGACATTAGTTATGCTGTCACTCACCTTTCTCTACCGATCCATTCATTCATTAGTAAAATTTAAATTGCTCTGAAGTTTCGGTTTGTTGGTAACGTGGAATTCCCCTGCAAAAATTTTTGGTGGCTGTAACGAAATGGAACCAAAATAAAATGTAAAAACGTTTTGATTAATGGCATTTACCAACTGGTGAGCAACATTTACGATAATGATTGTTCGACCGATTGCGGCCCGAGAATATCTAAATAGGTGGACTGCTTTATTGGCTCTGGCATTAATCAAGTCTATTACGAAATCCAAAAACAAAAAGAAAAGGCCTTATATGCTGGAAATTTGGACGTTCCCTGAGCCATCCCTCAAAAAACAGCAGTAAACCACGATCGAAAGCCAAGGCGGCACGTTCTGTTCGTGCGACACTTGCCGAGCGCCCCCATATATTCGATGGAGCTTATATTTATGCCCATTATATTATAGGCACGATCCCACTCACATTATAATGTGATTGCCATGATACCGCAGAGGTGGCATTTTGATATGCGATGTGCTGCCAACGCCAAAGACGCCCCCATCTTCGGCCTGGCCTAATCTTTTTTGGCTTTTTGGCCAGCCTTTGTCTTAACTCTTAAAATCCACAAGCTTTCGTACTGCTCTCCGGTGGCGTTTTTCGTGCTAAGCGTGCGTCTTAGCTCATTAATAAAAGTACTGCGATGCTATCCTATCCCCACTGATATATATTTATATCCATGCACCGAGACACTCACATACAAGCTATATAGTTTATTATCGATTTGGCAACCGCTGCCGCACCGTGGGGCCAATGAACTGGAAAAGCTCTAGGAATTGTTTGCAGTTCGTAATCTGATCGCAAATGCCTAAACAAATTCCTTCAATGAAAACGAAAGTGAGTAAGCGGGCTAGGTTGGCTGATCAGGTTACAGAATATAAGTAATTACAACCAGACAATGACTTTTGAATTATTCCACAAAAATCCCACGCCCTACTCCTCAGTTTCTTATTCGGATTTTAGCCAAACATTTAAAACAAATTATAAATCATGGGCTCACATATGGTTAACCTTAATTTATAGTGCTGAAATATGACACCCATAAATCATAACCTTTCATTATTAATTATTCGTTGTTTCTTGGAGCTCGGAAAAGTACAAGTCAACAGCTCTATTGACTCTCAAATTTCTCCCCATTTCCATTAGCCATGGATCCCACTGTGCCGCCCGCACAACTCCGTCAAAAAAAAAAAAAAATCTCCAGCCTCTGGCTGCTGCGTTGGTGTTGCAGTTGCAGTTTCGATTCGGGCTCAGAGTTAGAGATGGAGCCAAAAGTTGGAGGTGCAGTTGCAGTTTCGGTGTTGGCCAGGTTGGCCATTTTAAACGGATTTATGCGGCGAGCGCCGCCGGTTTTCAGTTTTTGGTTTTCGTGGCTTTTTGCCGCCGTACAAATTTCCTAAAGGGTTTCGTTTTTGTTTCTGGTTGCACTTCAGCGTTGCGTGGGCCAGGCCATTGAGCCTCCTTTTTTTCCGATTTCGATGTGAGCCCGCTGCCGCTGTTGTGGCCATAAATTTGTTGTTTTGAGGTTTTTTTCCCGTTGCTGTGGCTGAGGCTTTGGCTTTGGCTGCTTGGTGGCTGCTGTGAAAGTTGCGTAAATCAGCGTGAAGTAGAAGAAAAGTTCAATAGTATCGAAAATAATTGTAGAAAGTTTTTATTTTTTATCTCCGCAACACCCCCGCTCTCCCACCCAGCCAAGCCGATGTTTATGCAACCAACATATACAAAGATACGCTCGGAGGCGTGTTCGAATCTCAGCGCTTGAACCTTAATTGACTTTCGTTTGTCTTGCCATATTTTCTTAGGGTCCACATCGCACCATGGGGGCTTAAACCTTTTGTTCTTCTAATAAATATATTTTGCAACAGAACTCTTAGCCTTATTTTGTTTTACTTCCACTGATATGCTAATAACTAAATTCTTTTCGAAAGCAATTAGTTTTGATGCATATCGGATCAAGAGTTTTTACATAGAACTAGTCTGGGTCTGAGGCCAGATCAGGAATCTAGACCTAGGCGCCATGTCAACCGGGAATCGTTTAACATGCATATATGGTTATGTAATTAGCATCAGGTTTATATATTCTAAAGTCGGTTCGAGTTAATGGCGCGCAGACAGATATGATAATTTTCGTTGTTGTCTCAATCAACTTTTCTAACCTTTGACAAGGTTCAACCGAATTGAAATGAATCTCAAATATCCAACATTAGATATCTGAAAAACTGTAATTTGATACCCTCAAGGAAACCTTAATTAATTTATAAATATTTCAATAAATACCTTTTCTTCACCCATGTTTACTTTTTTATTTTTCTTAGCCATAATTGCATTATTTAAGCAAAATTCCATTGGGATTTCTCCAATTTTTTTGGCACACCAGAATACTTGATTACGGGTTTTGGCAAGATAAACTCATTTATAAAACCCGACTCTGATTCGACCACATTAAGCTGTCCATTAGCGTAATACATCAGCCGTCATCAGACTGTAATTTCGATCAGAAATTAATGTAGGACAGAAAGTCCCACAGCAGTTGAGTTATTTTTTATATACATACTCGTACATATAGTCCCCTGAGATAGCCGACACCTTTTATCGGAGTTTCAGGAACTGAAAGCTGCCAGCCACCATCGGGCATACGTGTAAGATGTCCAGGTATTAAGCGTGTAAGCTTCAGTTACCGATCCAGTCCCCACATATCCCAGATCCCAGGCCCAATTCCGACCACATCCGTGGCCAGCCAAGTGTCGCAGTTGACCCACATTCCAGAGGAAAAACGAGCCAGCCACCAAAAACTACTACTACTACTACTGCCCAAATGAAATGTTAATAAAATGAAATCAAAATAAATTACACAAAAAATGGCAAAAAGAAAATCTCAGCCGCAGCCGCAGCCTCACCTCAGCTGACTGACTGACAGATACGATGCCAAAAAAAGGAAACCAGTCGACAACTTTATGATGGGAACCGACCAGGCCAAAACCAACCCAAGGCAAAAATCGTCAGCTAACCAACAACAACATGAGCAGCAGCAACAAAAACAAAGACAATTTTGAAAATCGAAAACTGCGTTGACGTCCGGTACAGGAGCAATTAGGCGGCAGTCTTATCACATCATTCAGTTTCGAAAATAAATCTCAGCTCCCAACTACCGTAAGTAAATTTCCAACCAAATTTTAACGCAATTACGAAGACGTGATGCTCTGCTTAGTGACTTATTGTTAATTATTGTTATAATATTTTTTAGCTCCTTAAAATCCTTCCATCCACCCTGACACATGTCCGCCCTCGGAAAGTATTCCTCCTGTTTAATCTTTACTCACAAAACATCTTAGGAATGGCATAACAATTAATACGAAAAAAGTTTAAAAAAAATGTATCTGAGAACGATAAAAGTAACGTAAAATAAAATGGCTTTAACCGAAATGGCACAGAAAAACAAAAGAAAACAAAGGCTTTGCAGTGCCTTTGAACGACCTTCGCCATAATTTTGTTTTCTGTTCGGTTACCTTTAAAAGTATTTCACTGTTTTTGCTGTTTATTTTTTTTTCCTTAACACACAAGTTGCTTATGTACATGCATATGTATATAATACTATATGGATATATAAATTTGTTGCGGATGCATAAAACATGTTACCGATCGCTGTGGAGTTGCCTTTGCCTCCAGGTAACCTTAACCCTATATGAAACTTATTGGAAGAAATGTATAAATTTGGCAGGAATTATTTTAAGCTTGATGTTCTTTTTACAAAGTAAATCTAATACTTAAAAAATGAATGTGCATAGTACATAAGTACTATGATTCAATACCATACCAACTAGTAGATATTTAGGATTATAATTAAGTTCAAAGAAATATGTATATCGCTTATAAAACACATAACTTTTCACACAAAACTTTCTAATGTCTATTTTTATAAAATATATATTAATCTACTATATAGAAATCATTGGAAATCAATGGGTTAAACCAACTCAAGTCCCATAAACTCAGTTTCTTCTCCGGTGCGTGTTCATCCGCTCGGCCAAGTTTTCATCGTACCGGCCAAGTTGGCAACATGTAGCCAAGAAGCTTGGCAACAACGCTTTGAATGTTGCCAACTCTATACGGTGGCGTGATCTCCCTCAACCCCCAAATATTTACCTGCTTGTATGTGTTTGTGAAGCATTTGAAGGTCGAACAATGTTTGCCAACAACACAGAAAAAAAATTTAGCCTCTGCAAAATTTATAAATATTTTTCTAAACTTTTTTTAATCAGTTTATTAAGACTTGCTTTCATCCATTATGTTATATACTATATTAAAACAATATATCTTGAGAAGTTAAACTATTTTCTCTGTGTAAAATCTGTGGGGAGTGGGGGTGCTTTGGGCCTTCACCAGAAAGCCCGCCAAAAAAATAGAGAGAACCTGAGAAACGTAGCTTTCAGTTCGATTTTCAGTTGCACCTAATGAATCTTGAGATTTATGGCTTTATGGTGAGATATATATATTTTCCGTTTTGGTGTTTGGTTGTTTTTATATCTAATCCAAGTTTGGGATCTTTCAATCTGATGATTTATGCTGGTGGAAGCGCTGCGAGCATATTGGAAATTGCTTTGATTGATGTTGCCAACATTTTGCGGCACAACCTCTCCAGGAGAAAAGCGTTTCGCGAAGAAATTGCCTGATTTCGGCAATTATCTTGATGGAAAAAGTGTGAAATTTCGTGCTTAAGGACAATTTGAATAAATGGATTTCAACAAATTTTATGCATAGATTTTAAAATAGATTTTCGATTAAGGATTCCGCTTAAGAATCGGATGGTTGTCTATAATTATTCGCTGCTCAACATTGCAGCTCCAAGAATTTTTTTAATAAATACAACAATCGACAAATATTCAAACGAAATTTTAGCAGCACATTGAATTAGGGAAGCTAGGTGCGCTGATAACAGAATGGTAATTTATATTCAGATCCGATATGATTTGCCTGAGATATGCACCACAGAAGGAGCAAAAGTGGAAAAATTGCGATTATCCCCAATTTCATAGGGGTACCCCTTGGAAAAATTGAAAAAATTTTAAAATGATATTTAAGCTATACCTTGAATGAGAAAAGCTGCTTCTAGGTTTTTAGATTACAGAATGGTACTATATTTTCTGATCGGATACAAATTGCCTGAGATATGCACCTCCGAAGAAGCAAAAGTGGAAAAATAGCGATTATCCCCAAATTCATAGGGGTACCCCTTGGAAAAATTGAAAAAATTTTAAAATGATATTTAAGCTATATATTGAATGAGGAAAGCTGCTTCTATGTATTCAGGTTACAGAATGGTAATTTATATTCAGATCCGATATGATTTGCCTGAGATATGCACCTCAGAAGGAGCAAAAGTGGAAAAATAGCGATTATCCCCAATTTCATAGGGGTACCCCTTGGAAAAATTGAAAAAAATTTTAAAATGACATTTAAGCTATACTTTGAATGAGGAAAGCTGCTTCTATGTATTCAGGTTACAGAATGGTAATTTATATTCAGATCCGATATGATTTGCCTGAGATATGCACCTCAGAAGGAGCAAAAGTGGAAAAATTGCGATTATCCCCAATTTCATAGGGGTACCCCTTGGAAAAATTGAAAAAATTTTAAAATGATATTTAAGCTATACTTTGAATGAGGAAAGCTGCTTCTAGGTTTTCAGATTACAAAATGGTACTTTATTTTCTGATCGGATACAATTTGCCTGAGATATGCACCTCAGAAGGAGCAAAAGTGGAAAAATTGCGATTATCCCCAATTTCATAGGGGTACCCCTTGGAAAAATTGAAAAAATTTTAAAATGATATTTAAGCTATACTTTGAATGAGGAAAGCTGCTTCTAGGTTTTCAGATTACAAAATGGTACTTTATTTTCTGATCGGATACAATTTGCCTGAGATATGCACCTCAGAAGGAGCAAAAGTGGAAAAATTGCGATTATCCCCAATTTCATAGGGGTACCCCTTGGAAAAATTGAAAAAATTTTAAAATGATATTTAAGCTATACTTTGAATGAGGAAAGCTGCTTCTAGGTTTTCAGATTTCAAAATGGTACTTTATTTTCTGATCGGATACAATTTGCCTGAGATATGCACCTCAGAAGGAGCAAAAGTGGAAAAATAGCGATTATCCCCAAATTCATAGGGGTACCCCTTGGAAAAATTGAAATAATTTTAAAATGATATTTAAGCTATACTTTGAATGAGGAAAGCTGCTTCTAGGTTTTCAGATTACAAAATGGTACTTTATTTTCTGATCGGATACAATTTGCCTGAGATATGCACCTCAGAAGGAGCAAAAGTGGAAAAATTGCGATTATCCCCAATTTCATAGGGGTACCCCTTGGAAAAATTGAAAAAATTTTAAAATGATATTTAAGCTATACTTTGAATGAGGAAATCTGCTACTAAGTTCTGAGAGTACAGAATGGTACTTTATTTTTAGATCCGATACGATTTGCCTGAGATATGCACCTTAGAAGGAGCATAAATGGGTAAATAGCTAAATCCCCCATTATCAGGAGGATAGATATAACCTTTGGGTGTCAAATGCTCTTTTCCATGAAAAAATTTTAAAGGGATTTATTCTGAAAATTGTTTTTATGATCTGTAGAACCAGTAATTTATTTTTTGAATTTTAAGAATCTTTAATTAAATTAATTATATTTTTCTCGAGTAATCATATGCCGAACCAGAATATTTCTGCAATAACTTGTTTGTGTCGAGTGGCAAGTGATATGCGTGTGATTGGAATCCGTCGAAATGCGAGCTGACACCGCCTTTGCACTTGGCTGCCACAAAAAGTTTCTCGAGTGCCTGGTCCCTCTCGCCGCTCTATCAATTGCCCCCCTCCGATCCACAATTGAGATAGCCGCTGCAACTCAGCTTGGAAGGCGTATCGGGTTTCCACTTCGCCTTCGCTTTCAGCTGCAATCATTTTCAGCTCAAATCCAGTGTATCTCGAGCTTGTCAAATTGTATCTCAACTCGGCCGGCTGATAAAACGTTAAACCAAGTGACAACCGCTGGCCAGAAAAAGATGAGAGGCAACGGCGCCCCAGGGTCGTTCACTTGTCTAGCGCTTTTTTTGGTAATCCAAAATAAGTTTCAAAATCCGGGCGGTTAGCCCTTCATTTGCCATTTAAGGTAAATGGTTCCCCCGCCTCAATTTTTTTTTAGTTTTTTGGCTGCTTGAGGGTCAGAGCTGCCGCTTCCCATGTAAATTATGTCAATTACTTGGCTTGGTGAGTCTTTTAGCTTTTGCATTACTTCAGTTAAGATGACCTTAGTTATCACCTCAACACGCTCGAAAAAGTGTTGAAGCTAAGTATTGCCTTGTGTTTTAAGTTTAGTTTTTTTTTTCGACCTCTTAAGTCTTTGGGTGCTCAGTTTGTAAATTCTAAAAAACCGACACAAAAAGTTACAAAAGACCAATTTTGCTGAGATTGTCATTTAGTCGGAAGAGGGTCACCAGAAAAACTTACGAAAGTATCTAAAATAAGAACTTTTCCTGTATTCTTGCCTGAGATTAAAATCAAATAATCATATATTATCCCACAGGAAACATAATATCCATTCTTTGGATTAATAGAGACTTCAAAACGGATGCTGGTTCTGGTGGCCAACATATGCGATGGATTTTGTGTCGAGACGTAGTGTCTCCGGTTAAAAAAAACTCTTTTGTGGTGTGAAAACAAAGCTGATGCATTCATTAAATAGCAAAAGTTGCACATAGATACGAAAAATACAAGATGATGTGTATTATTGGAGCAGGAAGTGCCTGCAGCATGTATGGAAACATTTTAGTTCATCTACTCAGTGGCCGAGTTCTTTTATTTTTGTTGCAGCAAATGTGAGGCATGCTGCCAGATGATTTAGTAGGCGTTGCAAACATACGCCATATGCGTACAGCATGCGGCAAGCAGCAGCCACTTAAACTTCTCTCATGCCACACAAAAAATACAAAAACAGAAATCAACAGCAGAAGAACAGTGCGATTTTCCTCACTTCCCTCTGAAAATAAAAAAACTTTTAGCATCTGCACACGAAAAAATAATAATAACCAGATCTGCAAACAAACACAAACTAAAATTTAAAGGCCTAGAAGGGATAACATATTTTTGTATTTGTATTAAATAGTTAACTTTAATTTAAAAATAGTAAAACCTTTTTTTGAGTGCACTTCCTTGGCAAATAAAATCCCTTGCCCACCGTTAAGGCTCATTGGAGGCAACGCATGCGCAAATTGCTCGCCGACCGCTCTGGCAATAAATTCATAAAAATCATTAAGCAGAATTTAAGCATACACAAGATGCAAACTCCTTCACACATATAAACGGGGATTGGGGATTGGGATTGAAATCGGCATCGGCATCGGCATTGGATTCGGAGCTGGGATGGGCCCAGAAGAACTTTCTGTAATATTAACGCCGCAGCATCCGAGATGTCGCATTAATTTCAAGCTTAAGCAATGCACTGGGGAGACATCTCCTATACCCTCGTATAAATGGTATCTTAAGCACTTGGCAAGCTCGTAAATTTTGATTCAAACCCAGTAAAGTGATCAACTGACCAGAAAAAACAAGCTGACTCAGTATAAAGATATTAGATTAACACGTAAAGTATTCTAGAGTAGGGATCTTCATTATCAACCGAGTTAATATTTCAATGAGATATCAGTATCAAGTCATGGAGGTTATTGGGATTAGTTGTGGGATTTTGGACGTAAATCCCCAAGTATTTCCAAAGGAACTGTATAAAAAATTGGCATTCTACTCATGAGTAGAATTGGAAGAGGAACCAGAGCTCCAGAAGACTCAAGGAAAGACAACAAATGGCACCACAAAACAGAAATGAAATGAAAACAAAAATTATTTTAATTTTATGCTACGTTTCTGTGCTTTTTTTAAATGTTTTATTTTTTGGCGTGTTGATAAATTTTTTTTTAAGCCCAGCTTGGCAAGGCGTCAAGCGAATTGTTTGTTTATTCGAGTTGACAGACCAAACAAACCGAGGAAAAAATTTGAGATGAGCTCCAAAGGGAGTGGCAAATACCCTGAACCCGATGCAGAAAGAGATACCGACGTCGCGTCTGGGCCTTCGCGAGATATAAGTTATAGAGATAAAAAATGTGCATATGAGATATTTATTCGCGTTTCGCATTGTGAATTAACATTCAGACATCTTCAAATTAATGTTGACACTTGTCTCCACCCCAAAAACCACTCTTCTTCCACTAAACCAAATGAGAAAAAATCGAAAACAAAATTGAAGGCAACATCAAGGTTAAGTTCTGTGTCCTTCCCAACGCTCTGCAAAATTTATTTATTTTTTTAATTTTTGCTCCTATCTTTTTCAATGATCTTTTTTTTATTTTACCCCTTTTTTTCTGACCCCTTTGTATACATACAGAAGCTTCAGAAGCTTCTCTGTCGAACAAAAAACAAAAGAATCGACATTCGACAACATTGAGTTTTGATAAATCTTTCCAGCTGCAACTCCATTCAAAATTATTTATGTAGACTTGTCGGCGATTCAATTTGTATTTTGTTTGTAAAAAATGTTATTTTAAGTACTTCTTTGAATGGGAAACAAACAAATAATATGATATATGTAATTAAAGAGAATATTTGAAGACTTACTAATCATTCAAATGTGTTATGTGTTCTAATGGCAATGAAATAAAACAGCTCTTAGAATATAACACATTTTAATTTATATTTAATGGAAAATTACCGATTTAAGACATAAATTTTATTAAAGTATTTTATATGACTTTAAAGATACATTTTCGATATCGATCTGCCACTTGAACAGCCTTACAACTGTTTTCCTCTTGAACTCCGTCGTCGCCGCATGTTCAAAGTCTAATGTAAATCCTCTCAAGTCAAGTACCTCCAACTCCCAGGCACCCCACCCACCCCATACACCTCCCTGGGTATAGCCTTCTTGCTATTGGATTGTTTATGTTAAACCATTTAGGTTGAACCGGGCTTTGCCAGGCAGATCTTGTAGCTGCTGCACTCTCTCTGGCCTAAGTGGCCGACGTCATCGCCCCACTCTGATCCACTCCCATCTGCCCCAAGTCCCTCTATTTCTCCAGCCCCCCCATCCTCCTATCTCCATATCATCTTATCCATTTCGATCCGTTCGAATCCGCAACCATGACGACCACATGTGGAGTTTGTTGTGCACACACACACACCATTTCCAACTCTGATCTCCGTGATCATGACCATCGTATCGTGGATTTTGTTGCTCTCACTTTGGCCATGTTCTCGCAAATGTTTGCCATATTAAAACAGCAGCATTACACAGAGAAAAAATACTTTTTTTAATTAAAATTTAATGTTAGATACTATTGAAGGTAGACTCTAGACCCATGTTTATAACTTCTTACCACTAACAATCCTGTGACAGAAAACCTGAATCTTTCAGGATATGTTCTACAACCTTAAATTATTTCTCCAAGTGCCCATTTCTCTCCTTCTCGCTCCCTGAGTTAAGTCGCGGCTGCCGATCTTCAGGCTCCGACTGGGACTAAGACAACATTTCTATTATTTATACCCGTTCGCTGGCCTCACAGATCTCTTCCAGTTTTCACACTTTCCTCAGGATCAGCGGACGTCGCTGCTTGTAGCAATTAAAAATAATTTGTTTGGCTTGTTTTATGTCAAAAATCATGAAAATACATCATAATATAAGTAATGCTGTTATCAAAAGGTGCGGCATTAACACTGATAGATGAGATATCTGCGTATCTATCCATGCTTGTTGGATTTAACATTTATTCGATTTCATTTTTCTTTTGCATGTTCGGCGAATGGCAATCATTAGTTTGAATAAATTTAAAAAGAGAAATTATTGAAAAATTGGTAAGATTCGCAGAATTTATTATTCGAAAGGGGGTGGAACTAAAACAATTTTTTAAAATGTTAAACTAGAAAATGTGTTAGATGATAAGACGTTAGTCAAATAAGGAAGGAAAATTTGATTGTTTTTAAGTAATTTAGAACTTTGTTTACTCAAAGCTATGTAATATATTTTTGAAATTTATGTATCATAAAAGCACTGCATTTATTTTATTTATGTTTCTAGAGTCTAGAAATACCCATCATGTCATTTGTACAACTCTAACGTTATGCATTGTATAATCTTCCAGACGCCAACCCAGACCTTCAATAAAAAGTCCGGAACTGGTTTATTGACTGCCAAGACAGATTGGAGTGACTCTTGAAACTAAAAAGCAAAAATCGAAAAATATATCAGCAAATTCAGCCAAATGTAAACTTATTTCCCTCGCCCGAGTGGCTTTGATTGAAAGGCAAATAAGCTGCCGGATTCAATGAAAACAGAGACTACTCACAATCCACGGAGGGGATTGAAGATATAGACGGTTATACGTATACGTATATGATGGAAATCCATTTGACGACGGGCGCTGACAGCGGCAAAAACAACAAGCAATACAACATTGGCGGGGAGCATAAATCATTTGCACAGACAGAAATGCAAATCTTTGCAGATTAAAACAAAAACAAGGCGGCTGTATAAATAAACATCGTGCGAGTCAGACACAAAAACCTAAACCTGTCAAATCTGCGATATCGTGGAGATAAACTCCCCAGCCGGACGGGCGATGGACTGGTCAGTAGAAGCCCCTGGAACCCACGGCCACCCCCTTCTATGTGAATATTTGTTTTAATTAAATGCCAATCGCCGTTCGTAATTGCGGCACATTAGGCCCACAAAAAAGCCATGAAAAACTCTCAACAAATCACATAAAATATTTTTAAAAATATCTCCAACATTTTATCTTTTCAAGTTGAAATCGAAGCGGACATTAATTGACCGGCAGAGATTAGCCAGGCTGATATTCGAGAGGGACAGATACCATCGGCCATATAGAGATCGTGGGGAGAATGGCCAATCGCCAAAACTGACAAGTCTTAGAAGGTCAAAAAGATTGTACAAGAGCTCTGTGTTTGCTGAAGATGAAATTGAGAAGAAAGCTACAATCAAATAATACAAATATAAATACAAATATCTTGTTTTTTATTGAACTCCCTGCAAAAATGACTAAGAAACCAGTAATAACACTAGCCATAAAAATCCAATTAAACACAAATTCCGGGAAAATATCATAAAAATCAAATAAAAGCCAATAATTTGCATTAATATGCAGCAAAGAAAAAAACTCCAATAGATATTGGATAATAAAATTCTAGCAATAATTACTTAAGAAAACATTTATAACCTGACAATGTATTTTTGCTTTGTTATTAAATTCAATAATTATAATAATTATTGTGAATGCTAAAGTGGCGCACAAGAAACAAAACCTTGACTTTTGCACAGTTTGGCTTAAGGAGCTTCTAGCCAAGGCTTGATCCGAAACGATCGTATTAAAATTGGCAATTGAAGGTCGACTAAAGCTTCCCCCAAGCTACGTTATTTTTTTTGCCCTGGTATACGGCAACTCCCTCTGAAAAGCGCCATTGTGCCGACTTTTGTTTCGAGGCAATTAGGCGAGAATATTTTTATTTGTTATGGTAATTACATTTGCCGGATTTTATGCGCCTGCTATTAAAATAACAGTCAAAGCCATATTTTTGTTGATTTGAGCTTGAAAACCTAAACACTAACCACACGGTGTTGAAAAGGTCAATGATGGCGTGTTTTCTTAGATAAGTGGAGTCTAATAATCACTTTTAAACATATTTCAAATAAGCACATATGTACTTTGGTCAATACTATATTCTATTTAATTATTTAAAAATAAGAGAAATATAGAAGTCCCATTAATCTTTATATGGAAATTAAATAACTCTCCCAGTCTCCCAGTCACATTCCACAGCCAATCCAAAGTACTTCGAAGTCCGGAGGCCCACACACAATATTTCATTATAACTAATGAACGTTTCGCGGCACATTGACAATTAATCAAAATTTAATTAAATAGACAAAATGCCGCATTAAAGTATGCACTTTACTTTGTTGCATTGCCATGGCGAACAATTTATTGTGCTTGCATATTCAGATGCAAATCTGTCGCCAACGTGCAAAATGTTAAATTGTTTTTCTTTCAAGCCACCGGGCAGGTAAGTACGAGTATATACTCGCACTCAAACTGGCACTCGAACCCAACGCGTTCGGGTACTCAAACAGGCACTCATTCGTGTGGTTTTGGGCCAGGTTTGGAGGGTGTGTGGGCCGCAATTAGTGGGGAAGGTTGCATGTGTGCGGGCTACGGCCACTTCATATGACGGCGGCACTGACCAGAGTCGTTTCTAAGCTCTCAAGTTTACTTATCTTGTGGTCTACTAATATTATATTGTAACATTGCCAGTTTAGGAGTTATGAAGGTGTAAGAATAATTTTTAAAAGCCATTCTACATATAATTAAATAATGAGTCAAGGACGAGGCGGGAGAATGGGGCAAGAACCGGGTATCATTCTTGATCTTATTTCAAATATAAAAATCTTAGAGATCTTAGAGATGTAGAGCAAAATGTTTACAAACTATATGAGATTAGTAACTTCCCCTTTTTATTATCCAAGTTTAAAAAACATTTACCAAACATTCTGAGATACCTACTTGAGTCAGCACAATAGCAAGCAAGATTAGAAAAAAGTAAGCATAATAAAAGTACCCCCCAGTACAAAAACACTCATCCATGGCCACTGACTAAGACCCCAAGTTAGAAGAGCATTTGGAACAACGATCGTTATCAGCGACATGCGATCGGAGCGTGCAATTTGAGAGTTTATCGATTTCCAATAGTCGAATACGATCTGCATATGAGGCTGGACAGCTTAGGGGGGCAAGCCAGTGGGGGGAGGTCGGTGCATGCAACGTTTCATGCAAGAATTCTCAAACATGATTTCGTGCTCTCGGCCAGATGCATTCATTAATGCATAATTATAGACAATTAACGGCGGCGGCCGAGACGGCCAAGAAGATGAGAAGATCGGTGCTGGCTAATGGTGACGCTGGAAATTGTCGATCAGAGAGAAAATTGCAACAATTGTATCGGCGATGCAGCCGAAAATGTGTCTCAGACCAGGCCATGAACCAGATGGGCTGCAATCGATATCTGCAAATGTGTACAATGTATCTGTATGTGCTGTATCTGGGGTATCTTTTGTGGTTTTCCTTTAACATTTCATGCAACGCGTGAGCGATTTGCCCATTGCAACGTAACGATCACTAGCTTGTTGTTTGTTTAAGCTTTTAACGCTTTTCAGCTTGACTTGGTTTCGGGGCGATGTCGAACTCGTTTTCCCACGTTGGAAATTCTTCGATTTGCGTGCAATCGCAATCTCAACTGACACCTTTTTTAGCTTCCCCTGGCCGCTTGCTCGCCTTTCCACTTGAGATAAATACCTTGCCATATAGCATGAGATACTCTGTATCCATACATGAGCACGATAGAAATTCTTGGCCAATTGCCAGTAGATTAAAGTAAAGAATGCCACAAGAATGTGCAATATGAGGGATAGGATAGACCTGCTTTTTTTCAAGTCCTATACTTTTATTATACAACTCTCTAATTTCTTCCCACACTCTTACCCAGTCTTTTTTTTAGAAATCCACAATACCGAAACCAATCCCACGTTCCCAAATACAAATCCCAGAAAATAACCAAAAAGACAAAGTCGCTATGATTGAACAATGAGAATTCAATAAAATTTTTACAAAATCATTAAGAAAACAAACGAGCTGATCTTTCGCACATAAAACAAGCTTAAGACTGGCCAAAAAAATAACAACAGAAGGAAAGCAAATAACAATTGCGAAAAGTAAGTGTGTCACTAATGTGACAAAGTTTCACAGTGAAACCCGAAAAAGAAGGCAAAAAAATTGGCATACATTTTAAAGCCAAACATCCTATTGGCGATTAGATATGCGAAGATAAAAGATGCGATGGATAGTGGTAGAATAAATCAGTGCCACCGAAGCTAATCAATTTTCGAGGGCTTTCTAAAATGCAAATTAATTCTGGGCTACCTTTAAATAACTTCCTTCTGAGGGTTATCTAAATGCGATCAAATATTTTAACGCTAATCTATTATAATCCACCAGGTTGAACTTCAAACATGTGAATGTGAATTTATTTGAAACCGAAACTTCGGTCGATGACAACTGGTTCCTACAGAAGACCAACATCGCGTGCTGCTCTTTCCGGCTAATTTCCTAAGCTAACCGCGAAATCCGTGTTAAAAACAAACACCACTGACTCACTGCCACATTCATGAATATTAAATTAATATTTATACAAATTTTTGGGCACATTCAAGCGGGCTCCTTAATTACAGCCCGAGTGAGTTTGCCTAGGCCTAGGTATTCGAAATCACCGGCTCGGTCCGGGTTCACTCAACTCCGAGCAAACAAATTCATAATTTTGTGATGAATGTCTCGCAACTCATTAAATCAGCCAGCATACATACAAATATATTTGCCAGCATATTATTTTTTACTACTACGTGTATTATTTATTTTCAAAGTGAGAGTGACCGTGAATATTTCTATGCTTTTCGAACTTTTGGGTATATGTTTTTGATTAATGTTAATTAGTTGCCACGGGAAACTATGCAAATTAAACCAAAACAACAAAAAAAGGTAATAATTAAGACGTATGTTTGGTCTTTGCAGAAAAATTATGATTTCATTTGAAGATAATCCCATTTGTTGTAAGCTCTTTGCGGTCTGAGGTCAGCTGGGGGTATATTCATTTACATAGATACATTTGTATCTCGAATGGGTCTCGCAGAAAGACAAAAGATACGAAAGCTGATGATTGATAATGGCATGCGAATTCGCTGGGTTTCTGACACAGATTGGATTGGGAAATAGGTTATGGTATTAATCAATGCTTAAATATGGGTTATGTTATGGAAGTTCATGTCTTTATTTATTTTTTAATATTGCCATGATATTACACATTTAAGATTCGCATTGTCTGCTCTGTAATGCAGCCCTATAATTTACAGTGTAAAAATGATTGTCGAAGCGTACCTCGCTTTAATTAGCATAATTAAGCCTTTAGTAAAGTGAACTGGACAGTTTATGAAGAAAGACAGGAATGCAGTAAGAGAAAGAAAGAAAGGCGGGCCAAGTTACCGATGTTGATTTATCACATTTCCGAACAGTAAGTACCATTTAAATAAAATCTGGAGGAAAGAGTACTACTAAATCATATAGAACATATAGTTTTTATTTTTTACAAATATATTTCTTTGAGCTATAAGCTATAAGTATCTTATAAAAATAATGTAAAATTTGGGATTATTTATTAGTCTATTATATAATTTTATACATGAGATGCATGATATGATTCTGATATGTTTTTCAGTTTCAAATAATTGAAAAATACTCAAAACCCCCTATTATTATGTCCCCAATTGTACTGACTTAGGAGGAGGATATCAGAGGGCATTGCCATCCTATATATGGCATTGCATAACCTACAACAATGTGCACCGTTACCCGCCTCGCTAATGAGCAGTTAGCTGCGAGTGAAAGAGGTAGAAAGAGAGTTGAGATCGTAAGTAAGCAACGCACGTAGCAGAAGAAGAAAAAAAGATACAAAGTACGACTGGCTGGACCAACTGCAGAGATCCACAAGAACCAGAAGCACGAAGAAGAAATGTGCATATTAAGATAAGAATGCAGCGGTCAGTGTGGCAATCAATGAGCGATTGCACGAAAGGGGAGAGCACTGTACAGTGTCTACCAAAAGTTAAGGAATGCACTGAAAGAATGTGCCACTCAAAGAAAGTACGTAGCTCAATCAGTTCTATTGAGGTAAATAGTTGTAAAAGAAAGAGAATAACTATTTTTGGAATACAATTTCAAACATGTACCTTGACTAAAATTCTTTGTGGAAGACATGCTTTCATGTGGCAGACATATCTCTGTACCTACATGCACAAGTCAGTTCAACTGGTTGCCTCCCCCAACCCATCCCATTACAAGATTCTAGGCTCGTCAGTCTGGTTTTCTTCTCCCATTTTGCTCGTCTTTTGTGGCATCGCCTTAAGTTCGGAAATGGGTCAATTTAGTGACAAGCGATTCGTAGCTCCAAGATGCAATGCCGTTCCACAAGTCTCAGGGGCAGTGACAAGTCTCCGTCTTCGTAGTCCGGACGATTGAACTGCACCACAGAAGACACATGACATGAATCGGGCAAGATCTCGGGAATTGGTAGCACTTCCACCAGAGGCATGTGGCATGAGCTTTCTCTTATCCCGCAGCAAATAGCAACTGCCACATTACAGATACGTCAGTTGGAAAAGTTTAAAGGTGGATGGATTTAATATGTTTCTACAATCTATATTTTTTTTTATATAAATATGCATTCTCTTTTTTGAAAATAACAATAATACAATTTATTTTGCTTGATTATAGCTTGATGTCATACTTTTTAAAATATATTTTCTTTATTCGCCAAAACGATAATATTTGTTTACAGGAAATACAAATTTTATATACTATAACTTCCGTTAAAAAATTCTTAAAGTTCAAGTTCGCTTTTACATGAAACAAAGAGAAAAAATTCCCGATTCTACAAAGAAAGCGCGATAAATTTAAATTCGAGACTGACATGGGGCTTAGGAAGCTTAAGATACGAGCCATTATCACTTGGCCGATAGTGTGGGCCTTAAAAAGCAAAGCCAACCCAAAATATTTTACATAGTTTCGATCAACATAAATTATGCCTACATTTCCACCCACCGTACTGGACCTGAGGTAATCAATTAAGCGCCAGAATTATGGGGTCAAGACAAGTCCAACTACTGGCGGACGTGGGTGCCACATTGTTATACAGCTTACTTGTTTGACTTTATTAGTTTTTGCTGACCAAAACAAAAAAAAGAATAAACAACAATAATACAAAATCGAACGATAATAGAGGGGCGGAAACTTCAAGGCGCAAATAAATTAGAGCAACATGGCAGGGTCTCGGGTCGCTGCCAGTTTTATCAATCGAACAATTATATCTTGTGCGGCAAAGGTTTCGGAACCCCTTCTCTCTTAGCCCACTGATCGGAACGTTGCACGCAAAATGAGTCACGAACTGAGCCAGGAAAAAGGAGCTGTTGAACCATTCGGGGATTGGTTTTTGGGTACAATAAGCCAAATACAATAAGCCCCTTTAACTTATTAATTTAACCCACTTTTCCAATCCAATTGGAGTCTAATAAAGCAGCCAGAAGAGGAGATTGCCTAAGTAGATCGTAAAGGTTTGGTAACCGCCGAACTTGTAGTTGCAGTTTACTTTTTTGTTGCCTACTTTACGGGGCATATTGCATAGAGGCTATATGCAATAAGAAACTCGGGTTTTATTTGATTTTTGGTTGATGATGTGATGTGAGAATACGATAATATTTATTTATTCATATGTTTTTGTTAACTTGTTAACCTAGGTCAGGTTTGTAGTGAAAATTGTCTTAAAAAACTCTCCCCAAAATGGTTAAAAAATATTAAATATTTTCCATCTTACTTTTTACTTTTCAGATTAATAAATCTCAATTAAACAGTTTGATTTGATTTTTATTTACAAAAACAAATCCATTACACAGATACAAATGTATATATAACAATATCTTATGTTTTGCAAGCCAAACAAATTGTTTATGTTTTTTTCGCGTACAACTTAAACATTAAGAAACGGAGGGCAATGAGAGAATCCGCAACGAACGCGTCGAAAACGAACGAGTCTAAAACGGAGACTGAGCCAGGGATTGGGGCTTGGATGGGGAGCAAATGAGGGAGCCAGAGAGCTTTATTGCACTCGGATCGGATCGGCCGGGTGTGTGTGTGTTTGTGTGTGTGAGTGGGAGTGCAAAACCAGTTTGTTTGACCGTGCTCCATCTCTTTCGCTCTTTGTATGTTTTATGCTGCGCGAGCAACTTTTTAAATTAAAAGCCGTTGTCGCATTTTCCATCGTTTCCTTTCTTCTACTTTATTTTCTTCGTACACAGTATTTTTGTTTTTTTTTTCTTTGGCATTGCACATTGGGCGGGATTTTCCAATTTATAAAATTATTTTAAAAAATATTTAATTATTATTTTCTTAAAAACTTTGTCTATTCTAGTTATATTTTATTTTAATCCTATCTAAAATTTAAACAATTTAAAGTTTTAAAAGGCTTTTAACATTTTTCATTGAAGAAATATTACTCATACGTAATTACTCATACGCCGTGTTGGCTGCTCAAAATTAGTTCTTCTAATTTCGGGACAACTCTAATTCTGCATAGATATTTACAAAACTAACGGTTTTAAACACAAATGTGTATGTATATCCGACCCAGTGTACGTTGTCGCACAATCAAAACAAATGCTCTTTTCGATCGTTTTCTGTTTTTGTTTTGACTGTTCTTCCTCGTCGAGCTTGGTCTTCCTCTTCCACATCCATGGAGCTCATTAAACTTTTTACTGCTACTGTTCCCCTGCAGTCCAGAGCCCCCACCCCACTCCTACACGCACACAGACACACATATACAGGAACACATGCGTAATTAATTTCAATGACCCCGAACTGTTTGGGGCACACACAATTTTTCAGATAAGCCGAGTCGGATCGAGATTCGTGTTCTAAGCGAACTCTATGCTTAATTGACTTTTCTCAAATCAAATTAGCTTCTTCACCTGGTACCCACTGGAGAAGACAGGCCGAGTGGTTCTATTCGAGATATAGAAATCGAGAGGAGAGACTCCATCTCATCTTAATGTTGTTCACAGTTAGATGCCTGTTATCGATAAGCTGAGGAAATGATTTTTTATTGGTTTCTTTCCAAGAAACTTTTGTTGTAAGCCAAGATGTACGAGTAAATTAGGTTAAGCCCAGCCTATGGAGTCAAAGAACTTCCCCAACCAATTAATACATTCAAAAACAACTTAATTTCAGAAGAGTTGGGTTTTTTAAAAAGCTATTTTGATGCTTTCTTAGATTGTACTAAAAAATAAGTAATCCCCCGTCAGACTATTATGATATAAACTGTATTTGCATTTCCACAAAAGAAAATCCATCTTCTGTTTTGAAAACTCGTCTTGTTTGCCGAAGTAAGTACACCCAAGACTAGCGACTTCTTGAGACTTAAAAATAACACTTTGCCCTGGTTGGGAACGCTTCAGCTGTGGCACATTTATGCAGATTTTGTTCGGTTTAGGTAGACATATCTTATCTTACTGCACCACCCACACACTTCACTCGGGCCGCATAAGTTTTGTTAGTTTATGACGATGCTTATGTCAATAGAGTTATGAAGTGCTGCACATAAAAAAGTCATGTGAATGGTTTGAAAAAATAATACTATCAGACATGGTGCATAATACGTTTGTTTTAAGACAAAAAATACAGTCCATTTATATAAGAAATAAATGAAATATTTAAAAGACCATTCTAATAGTTTAATTTTCTTCTGTGCACAGATACCACTCTGTCGTAAGCTCAACCCGATTTTAGAGATGGGAAAATGCAATAATATAGTCCTGTAAGTTGTGACTCGCCGGCTGGGGCTCCTCAAGAAGAAAAACAAGAAAACCAGTTGGGGAACTCACATAAGAACCGACCGACAGCGACCCACGTCAAGCAAAGGGACATGACCAACATAAATGCAATTGGAGAGACACGTCGTCGTTTGGGTATCCTATAGGATATGTGCCGTCTGTCAGTCCTGACAGAATGGATGCGCGTCGAGTGCGCCATGCCCATGACAACCTGCAATCAAGCGCCATCAGGCACAGCCAACGGTTCAGGATTGGGATCGTACCATGGCATCAGCACCATCATCGGCAGCATCATCAGCATCAGTATATCCAAGAAATCGCGTAGGCCAACTGGCGGAGAGCAACATGCAGCAGGAATCAGACAACGAACAACTGCGACATTTGCACGGACTTTAACTTAAATTATGCGCCAAACAAATAAGGTCTCGCCCAGAATCCACTTTTTTTCAGCCAGCCCCATAATGATGCCATGAGGCCATCGACAAGATGGTACTATATCTCCACTCGAAGATATTGAAATCCGAGTTTTTTAATTGAAAACATACATTTTCCAATAAGTTCAGGTTCTTATTTATTAGATACAATGTATTATATATTTTGTTACTTACTTTATTTAGTTTAAAATAAAGTTTTTATCGATTTTTTAGCGTGTATTTGTTGGTTCCCCTCAGACAGTGGCTCAGATGTCTGCAGTTGCACAAAGTCATGGTCGCCACAGTTGTTTCTTTTTTTTTTAGCTGCAGTGGGACCCCAATTGTTGGAAAAAAAGAAAACAATGCCAGAAACCACAAGAAACAATTAAGTTGGCTTTACACAATGAGGAGAACATCGAAGATCAGGCCAGTTGCATGAAAGCTGGGATTAAGGAGGAGCCTCGCCATTATAATTGCAGACTCTAAGTGGAACAAGTTTTAATTCCAGAAATAATTATATTCCAAGCGAAAATATATTTATTAACTAAAACAATGTTGTTCATCAAGAAATAAACTAATAAAGTAAAGGGGTTCAGTTTTTGGGTCATCTAACAGAGGGGATAGCCAATTGGACCTCTGGCTGCAGACATCTGCCTCAGCACGAGCCAAGAAGCATCATTAACGATATTCTCTGGATGGCGGAGGGCAACTTTTTTTCGATTAAGTGACAGGTTAAATGCTAAACCATAAGTTTTGGCCACAAGCAGCTGGCAATCACCGAGCACGAGCCACAAACTTTGCAGCCGGCCAAGAGGAACAGGAGCCGGTAGTCAAGGCATCAGGAGTCAGTAGACTGGAGAGTCTGGAAGGAGTCAGAAGACAGTCAGACCCGCAAAGTTGGGGAGCCTCTCAAACCGGTTGCAAAGCTCCCACAGGCACCTTCTGTTTTGTGTCAGTTGCTGACGACGTGCGTTGGGCAACCATTAGTCGCAATCTTTGGCCAATTGTCGCTGATTGTCGTCGTCCGTTCAGACTGCCTTCGGCTCGTTCCCATATGCAAAAACACGGACGCACTGCAACAGTTGCTGGCATTTTCAGATGCCGACCGACTTCGCTTGATTAGCTAAAAGTGCGTGCGAAATCCACAAAGGGAAACTTCTGGGGCAATTGGGTACCCCATCAAGTCATTATAATCAGCTCTAGTCCTAGTATCTCGAAGATCTAGACAGAGAATTGTGGATAGAACACCCAGAATTGTGCTCAATTGCTTCTATCCCTGTAAATAAGAAACAATGATAGTCAAACTTAGAAAAATATACCATAATCTACTACTTTTTGTCAATAACTATACATTAAAACAGGAAATCAACTTTAAAGTCTTCTAATATTTTAAATTTATGTTTTTAGTGTATCAGTTTTAAAATCGTATTTAACAAAAAGCACTCATTGGCGCCAACTTAAAAAAAAAAGTGTTGTAAATCACCAAAAACTATTAGGGGTGACAAATTTAAACAAAAAATATACATTTCGATAAAACGTAATCGGATCTAACAGAAATCTATCGACTTTCCATAACATATTGGCAACTCTACAAAAATAATCGTAACTATTTTTGAATATTGTAAATTATCGATTTTATACCATTTTTGTAAAAAATAAAATAAAATATTCCATATATTACTTAAAATATATTAGAAAATTTTATCAGTATTGTGTACATTTAAAATCTTGAGAGTCGGCAAAAAAGAAATGGTATAAAATGTCGCCACTGAGTAAATTTTACTTAGTCGTTTTTTATGTATGCTGAATAGTTACGGATTAAGTTTAGTTTTACTTAATTTGAGCTCTGAAAAAAAAAGTAAAGCTATAATTTAGTGCCGATTAATCTATTTTCTTAAAATATAGAATAAAAAAAAGCCGAACATCGAATGCATTCACGATATATATCATTTGTAACCAAAGAATATCGATATATTGATATTTTGATAAATTATCAACAACCCTATTTATTTTGCGAAGAAAAACTGCAGCGAGAAAACTTGTGAAAAGGGTTTTTTTTCGCGGCAGGTGTAATCTAATAGAAGCTCGTGACGAGTGCTTTTCGTTCGCAGTTTATAGTTTTTAGCGCAATCTTTGAAGCTAGCGCAGCGCATTCCGGTCCCCACACATATTCGGCGAAAAGACGCTGCGTCTGTGTGTGTGCGTGTAGACAATTGACTTGCGTGGTGCCGGGTTACATATTTTTATTGAATTTTTCGGAAAACGGCCCAAACAAATGCGCTTGGACTAGCTCGGGCACGAATCGGAGGCATAGCACTCGAATCTCGGAGAGAACCAACGAAAAGAAGCCAAAATGATGTTCACGGTAAGTTGAGTCGCGGGGGTGGCCCCCACAGCAATCGATAAACGTTCTCCTCATTTCCACTTTTTTTTCTCTTCTCGCCCGTCCGCTCACCTACATATTTTCAATTCTGAAATTCCGATTCGATCTCCGTTGAATTTTTCACAGGGGACTAACCAGCAGCAGGACACCAGGTTCAGCGACAAGGAGAAGAAGCTGATGAAGCAGATGAAGTTCGGTGACTGCCTGAACAAGCGGGTGGACATGTCCAAAGTTAAGCTGGACGTGCTGCGGCCGTGGATCAGCAAGAAGATCACCGACATCCTGCACATCGAGGACGATGTGGTGGTGGAGTTCGTCTACAACCAGCTAGAGGAGGAGAAGTATCCCTGCCCCAAGAAGATGCAGATCAATATGACCGGCTTCCTCAACGGCCGCAATGCCCGCCAATTTATGGGTGAGCTCTGGGCTCTGCTGCTCTCCGCCCAAGAGAGCGAATCCGGCATACCGGCGGAGTTCATACAACAAAAAAAGGATGAGATTCTGAAGCGCGAGGAGGACCAGCGCCAGCGAGACAGATCGCGATCCAGGTCGCGTTCCCGTTCCCAACGCGACAGTTCCCGGCGCGATCGCAAGCGTGACCGCTCTCAGGGTAGCGGCAAGTCAAAGTCACGCTCACGTTCCCGCTCCCAGAAGCCAGCCAACAACGGGGCGGTGCCCAGTGCTGCCCGCGAGGCAGCTGCCAATGCGGCAGCCCGGATCCGAAAGCGCGGCTCCTCCACAGGCCGCCCTCCATCCAGAGAAAGACGTCCCAGCCGCGGCCGTCCTCACTCGCGATCTCCTATCCGCTCCCGCCAGAAGTCGCGCTCCCCATCCAAGGGGTCGCCCAAAAAGTCTGGCTCCGCGGATGCCGCCAACACCAAGACTGTCAACGGCCGGCACTCAACGGACAAGTCGCCACCGGCCAAAGGGAAGTCGGCCTCTCGCTCTCGCTCCCGCTCACGATCCCGGTCCAGGTCTCGATCTCGTTCTCCGCGCAGCCGTTCCCGCTCTGGATCCCGGGCTAGTAATAAGCGATCACGCTCTCGCAGCTCCTCGCCGCGCAGTCGCCGCCGAGCCCGCTCCAGCAGCATCTCGCTGTCCCCGGAGCGCCAGCAGGATCAGTTCGAGCACCGACGCAACAAGAACAGCGTGCAGAACAAGCGCCAGTACCGCAACAATCGCGGCGACTCAGTCAGCTCCATGGAGCGCGGCAACGATCGAGGCAGGCAGTTTGGCGGCGGCGGAGGTGGCGGACGCCGGGGTGGCAGACGATTCTCACCGCGCGGCCGCAGTCCCATGCGCCAGGACAATGGTGGAGGCAATCGATTCCAACGCTCTAACTCACGGCGCCGCTCCCGGTCACGTCGCCTTTCCCGTTCGCCCATGCGCTATTCCCGATCACCTAGGCGGTGAGTTTTATTTCAGAGTTGTCACTTGTCTCGAAACTAATCCGGTGTTTCCTTCAACAGCTTCAACAATCGCCGACGCTCACCCATGATGAACTTTAGAGGCGGAGGACGCGGTGGAGGCCGTGGCATGGGCGGTCATCGCCAGATGTGGCAGCACCGTGGCGGCTCCCCGAACTTCCGCGGAGGCGGCCGCATTCACTGGCAGGCTAGACACAGTCCCGGCGGTGGTGGCCGCGGAGGCGGTGGAATGGGACGCTTCGATCGTCGCCAGTCGCCCCAACAGAACCGCTACCACAGGCAGTCCCCTATGCAGCACCAGCCGTTCCGTAAGCAATTCTCGCCGCCGTCGGGCCCCGGACGTCGCTTCTCGTCCCCGCAACAGCGCCGAGGATCCCGCGACCGTCGACCCAACTCCAGAGAAAGACGCAGCTCTCCGGGAGGCGGCGGTGGGCATGTGAATCGGTGGGATAACCCGCCACCGGCTAGACACCGACGCTCCACGTCGGAGAGCTCCGGCGAGGGAGGAGGCAGACGCCCACAGCAACTGCACCGGCAGCGCAGTTCCAGCCCACAGGAGAGACGTGGACGGAGTCGCAGTCGCAGCCACAGCCGGCAGAGAAGTAATGAGAGGAGCCGTAGTCGTTCTAGCCCGCGTCGCAGTCGCAAGCGGGATAGTCCAATTGGTGAGTTAAAAGAGTAACTTATTCTTATACCTGGCCTCGAATCATATTTTCTGTTTCTAGAACGATCCTCGGTGGAGTTCACCGGCCCGGCAGTCAACACCATCGATCTGTGCCGGGAGGAACAACGCAAAGCCAAGCCAGTAGAAACAGTCATTGTGTCGGACCAGGACGAGGCCAAGCAGAGCGCCTTCGCCAGCCTGTCACGAACTCCTTCTCCGTTCCTT
This sequence comes from Drosophila ananassae, assembly GCF_017639315.1. NCBI lineage: Eukaryota > Metazoa > Arthropoda > Insecta > Diptera > Drosophilidae > Drosophila > Drosophila ananassae. Next base: position 15,225,485 of record NC_057928.1, read on the forward strand.
AAGCCCCACGAGCGCCTTGCGGCCAAAGCGGCACCAAAGAAATCACGCGACCAGAGCCAGAGCAGTAGCTCGGACAGCAGCGCGGATAGCGACGACAGCGATGACCAGCCGCGTCGAAAGAAGCCCGCCGATGCTGCCAAGGGAAAGGCAAAGAGCAAGGCGCGGCGCAGCTCCGAAAGCTCCAGCAGCAGCGACCAGAGCGACGACGAGGACAACTCCAGTGCAGACGATCGCTTGAAGAAAAAGAAACAACAGCTGCAAAAGGAAAAGGAGAAGGAAGCTGCCGCCCTTAAGGAGAAGGAACGTGAGAAGGAAAAGGAAAAGGAGAAAGACAAGCGACGTTCGGACAAGAAGGGCAAACGTGTCACTACATCCAGCGGGGACGAGGAGTCCATGGGCGGGCGCAGCAGCAGCCGCAAGCGCAGCCATAAGAAATCTCGGCGGGAGGATGACGACGAAGGTGGCATTGTGGCAGAAGACAACAGCGATTCCGAGGACGAGCCCGTCTCCAAGAAGAAGCGCAAGAAGACAAGGAAGGCGCCCGACTCCAGCGACAGTGACTCCGATGCCTCATCCAAGCGCAAGAAGCATAAGAAGCACAAGAAACACAGCAAGAGGAGCAAGAAGCACAAGAAACACAAGCGGAAGAGCAGCGCCGGCAAGTCGCGAGCGGACAGCAGCTCCGGGGGCAGCAGCGACGAGGATGATCAGCAGCTAGGATCGGCAACCAAACGAAACGGGAACGGCAAACTGCCGCTCATCCTGCCTGGCGGTACGGGGCCGGGAGTCATTAACGAAGACCTGGAGAAGCAGCTGCGGGAGCGAGCCCTCAAATCCATGAAGAAGCTGGACTGAACGACCGACTAGACTATGTGCGATTGATGATTGATTGCCCAGACACACACACTAAACACACTGACACACACACACACATACTAGACCATCATACATCAAGCATCAACCATCAAGACTCCAACCACTCGCCTCCACAGACAGACGTACGTAGCCATTAAAATATTATACATTAAAACCAAGTAAACATTCATTAACTGCATACATTGTATTTCTTAAATGTATTTCACCTACCGTTTAAGTTCTTTTGCCTAAAAAACAAACCACAGTAGCGACTAAATTAGCGAGCCAACATTAAGCGAAGGATACAGATTGCATTATGTACAAAAAGAATGGAAAGAATACCCCCAGATATACCCCCAGACTATTTAGCCCTCCCCCAGTGGTTTTAAATACATTAATTAATTCCCAAAAACCGACGAATCGAAATTCAATACACTTCAAATCGTACATCCGTTTGGCAAAATGTATTGTTGCCGCAGTTTAATTTATAAGTAGGTTTTACAGAATGTAATTAACGATGCCCGGAACGCATTTTGTGTGTTTTGAGGAGCATTAACTAAATGAGAAAATAAACAATTGTAAAATTATCTAAACTGTAGTCTAATTTTAGTTCCTGCACTTGTAAGGATGCCTAAGATGGTTTCATTTTATTATTTTTTTTCAGATTGCAAACGATTGATTCGCAGAATTTACCCAGCCAGTTTCTTGGAAAATATTAACTCCTAAAAACCAATCTCCAAAACCAATCGTAAAATAACGTTTATTTTCATGGTAAATTTTTTAAAATTAAGTTTGGAGCGGGAACTAGTTCGATAACAGGCGGGCCTCGTTTTCGATAACTCGTCTTCGATAACTGGTTCCAGGCCCAGTTCTTTAACGACACAGTAGTTATTTTTCTGGTTTAAAAACCTATATTATTTCTTAAAAAATAAAATTTAAATTGAATAATTTGTTCATTCTCGTTTCCCATCATTTCTATCGAGTCCCCTTTTTTCTTATTTATTTCAATTAGTTTTTTGGCGGATGATCCTTCGAACATCAACATTTCATCCCAGAGAGATCAACTCTTAAATATTGCCAACTGGAATCATTTCCGATGGACCTTTATGGTGTCCTCAGTTCTGTTTCCTGTTTCTCACCCTTAACACAACAGAGCCTAGTACTCAATTGGCGCGTTCAAAGCTCCTGTAGGAAGAGAGTTTGCAGTAGTACCTATGTTTTTATCCTCGTCATTGTCTGCCATTTGAGACGGCTGGCCGGCCAGGTACTGAGAGTGAGCCTGGAGCTCCCCACACCGAAAGTCGTTACCCCTATAGGGATTCATCCTTATATGAAACAAAATCGTCCAATGATTGAAAAAATATTTTAAAATATAAATATTAAGTTCATTAGAAGGTTACTTTACCACGAGTTTAGTCATTAGATAGTTAAGTAAGCATACCCCAAAAGACCTTAAACTTCATTACACTTCTTTTCTTTTTCACAATTTATTCCACGACTTACTTTTTATAAAATATAACTTGAATCCTATTACCTCGAGAGGTAATCGTCGAATGAACGACTGGAGTTTTGGCCATCCTTTTAAATGCTTTACCTCGAAAAAATAAAAAATAGGCTACTTTGTTTTAAAATATAAACGCCAAATGATAATATTCTTTCGGGTTCTAATCTGTGTGCCCAATTAACATATCCCATTTGGCCCATTTTCAGCAATCCAAGCAATTCAGCAATTGTAAAGCCCAGAACGAAAAATAAAAATATTCTTGTTCGATTTTCCTGAATCGATATCTAGTTTTTAATTACTTTTTAAAACTAAATTTGAAAATCTAGCCACTTTTACAAGGCGGTTCGACAATTTTTCGTACAGAAGGCTGCCACTCTTTTGCTTTTTAACGATCTGGCAGCGCTGTTCAGGATGTGGCAACTCTGTTCGAGTCGACGTGAATGGCCAAACGAGGTTCTTGGGTCTTTTTCATTATTTTCCGGACCGAAGCAGATGTGAAAAATGGAGCCGGCTCTGTAATCAGTGAAAATTAATCCAAGTGCATCGCTGGTGAAATGTGCTAGATCACCCATCTAACTAGCCAAAGGTAAACAAAATAAAGCGATGCTTCCTATATTTGGGATTATTGAGGCGGTTTGCACGAAGTATCTCCAGAAATCAGAAATGTCTGTGCTTTGGTCGCATTTGAAGCGTGCTAAATTAGAACATAATGCTACTTACTAGCATCGTTAGGCGACACGACTACCCATACTGTGGCCATGGTTTTCAAAGTAGTACAAATTCATTAAATATCTAGTAATATTTATAAGAATTTTTTTGTGCGAGACTGTACCTAACCTCAACTGTACTTTTCTTGCAGTTTTTGGAACAACGTGACGCAGGTATAGAGAAGCAGCGCCATGTATCTGTACAACTTGACGCTGCAGAAGGGCACCGGTGTGACCCACGCGGTCCACGGCAACTTTTCCGGCGGCAAGCAGCAGGAGGTGCTCCTGTCACGTGGCAAGTCGCTGGAGCTCCTCCGTCCCGACTCCAACACGGGCAAAGTGCACACGCTCATGTCTACGGAGATATTTGGATGCATCAGGGCCCTGATGGCCTTCCGGTTGACGGGAGGAACTAAAGGTGAGGAACTAAATAAGAATTAAATTTTGTTCTTAGGAGAGCCGCACAAATCCCTATTGAGGCAACTATTCTGTAGTTGACCCCAGTAAGACCTCAACAACGTGTCTAAGTGCGAGATTAACCCAAAGACTTGGCGTCGCATTTGCCATAAACCATAATACCCGGAATGGCGAATTGAAACTTCGAGTTACAAGATTTAAAATAATAAAATTATAGTTTTTTTTAAGAGGATTTAGAAAGTAACTAACGAGATGACCTCTTCCATTTCAGATTACATTGTGGTGGGTTCTGACTCAGGACGCATTGTGATCCTTGAGTACATTCCCTCCAAGAATGCCCTGGAGAAAGTGCACCAAGAGACGTTCGGCAAGTCGGGATGCCGACGCATTGTTCCCGGCCAGTACTTCGCCATCGATCCCAAAGGCAGGGCCGTGATGATTGGCGCCGTGGAGAAGCAGAAGCTGGCGTACATCATGAACCGAGATACCCAGGCCCGCCTCACGATCTCATCGCCGTTGGAGGCCCACAAGTCGAACACCCTGACCTACCACATGGTGGGCGTGGATGTGGGATTCGATAATCCCATGTTCGCTTGCCTGGAGATTGACTACGAGGAGGCCGACTTGGATCCATCGGGTAGGGATTGGTTTCAAAATACTAGACAGTAGTGGCGCTATAGACACAGGTTCGGTGGATCTTCCCACCCCGAACACTGTTTATAAATGGCGCCAGAAGAATGTCGATCACTGAACCATTGGTGTTGCTGTAAACTACTGGCCACACTTCACTGATTTGTGACCCACACTTGTTTCCATCTCTAAATAGTTATTTAACTAAAAGGCACTCTAACTAATATTACTTTTATTTTATTCCAGGTGACGCCGCCCAGCGCACTCAGCAGACTCTGACCTTCTACGAACTGGACTTGGGTCTGAACCACGTCGTCCGCAAGTACTCAGAGCCCCTGGAAGAGCATGCCAACTTTTTGGTATCTGTTCCCGGTGGCAATGACGGTCCCTCGGGCGTGCTCATTTGCTCGGAGAACTATCTGACATACAAGAATCTCGGTGACCAGCACGATATCCGTTGTCCCATACCGCGTAGGAGGAACGATCTCGACGACCCGGAGCGGGGCATGATCTTCATTTGCTCGGCCACCCATCGCACCAAAAGCATGTACTTCTTCCTGCTCCAGACCGAGCAGGGGGACATCTTCAAGATCACCCTGGAAACGGACGACGATGTGGTGTCGGAGATCAAGTTGAAGTACTTCGACACAGTGCCTCCGGCCACTGCCATGTGTGTGCTCAAGACAGGCTTCTTGTTTGTGGCCAGCGAGTTCGGCAACCAGTAAGCTATAGACTTAATCCACTCCCAGATCCCTTGCTAACTGCATTTTATTCATTAGCTACCTTTACCAAATCGCTCACCTGGGCGACGATGACGATGAGCCGGAGTTCAGCTCCGCCATGCCGCTGGAGGAGGGCGAAACCTTCTTCTTTGCGCCGCGGGCTCTCAAGAACCTGGTTTTGGTGGACGAGCTCCCATCGTTCGCTCCGATCATCACCAGTCAGGTGGCCGATCTGGCCAACGAAGATACTCCCCAGTTGTACGTCCTGTGCGGAAGGGGGCCTCGTTCCACGCTGAGAGTCCTTCGCCATGGCCTGGAGGTGTCTGAGATGGCTGTGTCCGAGCTGCCCGGCAACCCCAACGCGGTGTGGACCGTCAAGAAACGAGCTGATGGTGAGGAAGAATTAATATTTCAACCTTCGATAGACTAAGCATAGGCTAAGATTGAGAAATGGCTAATAACTCAACTGGTGCATTGATACAGATCGAGATATATAGTATAGACCTAGCTTGTACGCACGATTCCCAACAAGTCCCACAAGATATCAACCACCAGTTCTCTCTTGTTTCAGGCGCTTAAACACAGACGTCAAGTGTGACTATCGAAAGAGTCCGAAAAGTGTCTCGTTTGTGTAATTAAGATTGTCTTTTGAGAAGCGATAGGTAAGGCAACACTTCAAGCAGCTCATAAGCCAACAGATACTACCACTCCTACTACTACTGCCTACTACCAATGATCGAAAAAAGAACATATTTTTAAGCTAAGGCGGACATTGAACATGATGCGATAATTATCAACCGTGTTTCAGCTGAATATCCATTGATTTCAACTTGATAAACTGATTTTTCAATGTCTGCCTCGATAGGCAACTGTTTCGATGCAATTATCCTTCTCGTACTACTCCCTACTAATGGCCAAAATATTGTGTTTTGAACGCTATTTTTAGACGAGTTCGATGCCTACATCATCGTGTCCTTCGTGAACGCCACTCTAGTGCTGAGCATCGGCGAGACCGTTGAGGAAGTCACGGACAGCGGCTTCCTCGGCACCACGCCCACGCTATGTTGTGCTGCTCTGGGCGATGATGCCCTGGTGCAGGTCTATCCCGACGGCATCCGGCACATTCGCTCCGACAAGCGAGTCAACGAGTGGAAGGCGCCCGGCAAGAAGTCTATCACCAAGTGCGCCGTCAACCAGCGCCAGGTGGTGATCACGCTGTCGGGAAGGGAGTTGGTCTACTTTGAAATGGATCCGGTAAGATAATTGTTTATAATTTGTATTTAAATTTAAAAATAAATGACTTGCGAGGATGACAGAAACACGAAAAAGAACAATCATGTTGAGACACTATGTGTCCTGCAGTGCTGAGCTTTTGAATCAGAACCATACGATTCATTGGACTTTGGAACTTAAACTAATCAGATTATATCTTCTCTTGCAGACTGGAGAGCTCAATGAGTACACGGAGCGCTCTGAGATGCCTGCCGAGATCATGTGCATGGCCCTGGGAACAGTTCCGGAGGGAGAACAGCGCTCATGGTTCTTGGCCGTGGGTCTGGCGGATAACACAGTTCGAATCCTGTCCCTGGATCCGAACAACTGCCTGACTCCCTGCTCCATGCAGGCGTTACCCTCGCCGGCAGAGTCCCTCTGCTTGGTGGAAATGGGTCACACGGAGAGCACCACCAGTGCCGGGGGTGTGAATGAAGATGCGCCAGCTCAGCGTAGTGGCAGCAACAAGGGAACCATTTATCTGAACATTGGCCTGAGCAATGGAGTGCTGCTGAGAACCGTGCTGGATCCAGTGTCTGGCGACTTGGCCGACACCAGAACTCGCTACTTGGGATCCCGTCCGGTGAAGCTCTTCCGGATCAAGATGCAGGGCTCCGAGGCTGTGCTGGCCATGTCCAGCCGGACCTGGCTGTCGTACTACCATCAGAACCGTTTCCACTTGACGCCCCTTTCGTATGAGACTCTGGAGTACGCCTCCGGCTTCTCCAGCGAGCAGTGCAGCGAAGGTATTGTGGCCATCTCCACGAACACCCTGAGGATTCTGGCCTTGGAGAAACTGGGAGCCGTTTTCAATCAAGTCGCCTTCCCGCTACAGTACACACCACGCACCTTTGTCATCCATCCGGATACAGGTCGCATGCTGATCGCGGAAACGGATCACAATGCCTATACGGAGGACACCAAGAATGCTCGCAAGGAACAGATGGCCGAGGAGATGCGCAGCGCTGCCGGAGACGAAGAGCGGGAGCTGGCCAGGGAAATGGCCAATGCCTTCATCAACGAGGTGCTTCCCGAAGACGTCTTCTCCGCTCCCAAAGCCGGTCTCGGCCTGTGGGCGTCCCAGATCCGCTGCCTGGACGCCATGCACGGCCAAACGATGTTCAACGTTCCACTGACCCAGAACGAGGCCATCATGTCAATGGCCATGCTCAAGTTCTCCATAGCAGCCGATGGGCGTTACTACTTGGCTGTGGGAATAGCCAAGGACCTGCAGCTGAACCCGAGGATATCGCAGGGCGGCTGCATCGACATTTACAAAATAGACCCCACCTGCTCCAGCCTGGAGTTTATGCATCGCACGGAAATCGACGAGATCCCGGGGGCCTTGTGCGGTTTCCAGGGCAGGTTGCTCGCAGGCTGCGGGAGGATGCTGCGGATCTATGATCTCGGCAAGAAGAAAATGCTGCGCAAGTGCGAGAACAAACACATTCCCTACCAGATAGTCAACATCCAGGCCATGGGCCATCGTGTCTATGTCTCGGATGTCCAGGAATCTGTTTTCTTCATTCGCTATCGCCGGGCAGAGAACCAGTTGATCATCTTCGCTGATGATACGCATCCGCGCTGGGTAACCGCCACTACCCTGCTGGACTACGACACGATTGCCATTGCCGATAAGTTTGGAAACTTGAGCATCCAGCGCCTGCCCCATTCCGTCACAGATGACGTTGATGAGGACCCCACGGGCACCAAGTCTCTCTGGGATCGTGGCTTGCTATCGGGAGCTTCCCAAAAGTCTGAAAACATTTGCTCCTTCCACGTGGGCGAGATCATCATGTCGCTGCAGAAGGCAACCCTCATACCGGGAGGATCCGAGGCTCTAATCTACGCCACTCTCAGCGGCACTGTGGGCGCTTTTGTTCCGTTCACGAGTCGTGAGGACTACGACTTTTTCCAGCACCTGGAGATGCACATGCGCAACGAGAATCCTCCACTGTGCGGCCGCGATCATCTCAGCTACCGGAGCTCGTACTATCCTGTCAAGAATGTCCTGGACGGAGACCTCTGCGAGCAGTATCTGTCCATAGATGCGTCCAAGCAGAAGAGTATTGCCGGAGATATGTTCCGCACTCCGAATCAGATCTGCAAGAAACTGGAGGACATACGCACGAGATATGCCTTCTAAGGTGAGTTGGTAGTGGGTTTATTCTTAGATAGATATAGTTTTGTGATGATATAGCTATTTTACCTTGGGACACCTATGAAATGCCTTGATTTGTGTAAATTTGTTTAACTGATTAGATCTTTAAATATATTTTATTTTAATGTTTTAAATAATAATAATAATAATAATTTATTTATTTTCTTTTTTAGGTTCTTCCAGACAGGACTACAAAAGCTCTATCGGAACTATACTTTATTGCATTATGTAAGTTGGGGAAATAAATATTTTTAATTTATTTATATATTTTATTTCATATAATATTTATTTAATTATTATTTTTAAAATGATGATTTACGATTTTACCTTGGGACACCTATGAAAGATCTTGATTAGTGTAAAGTTATGTTTTTCTGATAAAACCAAATAAAATGTTAAAATTTAATCTATCGTAACTAGGAAAAATATAACAATAATTTAAACTATTTTTTTAATTTTATTATTCATTATTTTTCTTGCAGTTCTGATTGAAAAAACTACCATCCGCAGCCCTTTTCAACGTTTTAAGGTAATTATTTTTATTTCCATACAATATTTTGCTCTAATTTTATTTTCTAAATTGCAATGATGTGTTTACATATGTTAGACTAATGAAATGATTTGATTGTAAATTAGTAACTGAGCTTCTGTTGAAAAAATTAAATGCTTTTTAAGATTCTACAAACTTAAAACTAATTTAGAATACTCTTCTCACTTGCAGATTCCACTTAAACTGGGGTATGTTGCGTTTTATTTTACATAAAAAAATATACATTAGGTAAGTTGTACGAAAAATTATATTTTTTAAAAGTAAAACTAATTGAAATCTTCAATTTCAGCTTGTAAAAATCCATTATGATTTCATCGAACAACCACTAATCGACTGCCGCCTATTTATATTAGTCTAAGCCACTGCGAATGCCACAATTTGCAAAAACCTAAATATTCATCCTAGCATTTTAAGCAATTTTAAATAAAGTAACCAACATAAGGAATGGAATGCGATGTGATTTGTTGTTGTCTGGTTGGTGGAGACGCTACTTTGCATAATTCCAGTTGATGCCTGCTTGCCTTGTTGCGGCGGCCTCATTATGGCCATTACCATGTGCCGGGCATTATCTGCCGGCCTTGTTTGCACTGCACTGCTCCCTATGTTGCAGCAGCAGCACTGGGTCCCGTTAAGCACCGGGCTAAGAGAAGATATTTGCTAAACGTCTCGTTTTCTTCCGCCCCGGTATGTACGCAGAATCGTTGTAATTTGTTATGTTTGCAGCATAAGCGCAGTAGTTATGCAAATTGTCGCTCGGCCCGGTGGTCGATCACTTGCCAAACGGGCCAAGTGTGCCAGTGCTGATGGCTTGGCTGTCTTTTCAGCGGAAAGTGGTTTTTAGCTGTTTTTTGTAGGTACTAGATATGTTTTCTTATAAACTCTATGTATTTAGTTCTGACTAAAGACTCCAGAGACTAAAAGTATGAGTATCGGGTATCATTTAGTTGAGAAAATCAATAAGAGATTCTTTGATTTTATTTCATTAAAATACTATTAATTCTAAAAGTATTTGTATCGTAAAAATCCTATGACAATAAATAAATCTAAAAAAAATATCTTATAACTAAAATCTTGTTGGAAAACCATCTCTGATGGAGTAGAAAAACAAACCACCAGGAGCCACATCCACATCCTCGTTCTTGGCCAAGATTGTGCCATCTGGTTAAACGATTTATTAACTTCATTTCTAGATCATTAGATCGCATAACACGGACATTCATCACTTGGCACTGGTTCTTCGCTTTCTGCCATTTTTTTGTTCATTTTCTCCTCGACGCTGTTTTTGCGAGACTGGCACGCAAGTGGTATCTGGAATCTGTCGATGCATCTACGCATGCAATTCGCGCCGCATGTTGCACCGACCAGCGATCTGTGCCGGGCGATAAGGACAATCAACGCTTGGCGCAAACACTTGGCACCCAGACCAAAAAAAAAACAGCTAAAGAGTAACATCAGCCTTAGCCCTGCCACAGCCCGACCACGCCCCTTGCTGTGGTGTGGCAAGGCGCCTTGGAGCAGCGCCATGGAATGGGGCAAGATGCCCAGATTCCAAGATGTAGATAAGACAAAGGCGCTTATGTCTCAGATTTTTTGTTGGAAGTGTTGTCCTGCTTGGCTAGTTTATTATTCAAATATTTAAGAGAAGTTTCTATCTTAATCTATCTAAATCGAAGTTTCAATTTTAAAAGCTGATTTTGAAAAACATTTTCTGAAAAATAATAGAATAAAGATTGAATCTTTTAATGAAGCATTCGTAGACACTTTCTTATAAAAAATAAAAAATATATATTATTTACTTAAAAAGGGTAAAGGATTGTATTTTTAAAGATTTTATTTATCCTGCCCTGATCCTTTGTTGTGGGGCGTGAATTTTGGCTCGATATCGAAGCTGAGCGATTGCAATCTTCTGGCTGAGATCGCGGAATCAAAGCCCCAGTGCCAATACAAAGCTGGGCCTGGTCCTGGCCTGGTCCTTGCTCCACAGATGCTTATCAGATGGCGTCGCTCAAATGCCTTGCGTGATAAAATTTCGCATGAATTTCGCCTGCCCCACCACCGGGCTAGTTGGTGGAACTCAAAAGCATGGGTGTTAACGTTGCAACTTTTCAGCTGTCCGCCAGGCCGATGGTTGCGTGTAAAAATTTTCTGCGAATTTTAGCCGGACACGCCGAGATTTTAATCAGATGTCTGGATCGGGGTCTGGAAGCTGCCGCTGATCTGGGAAGAGAGGACAGTGAATGGTGGTTAGTGGATAGGGGATAGAACCCCTTTCCAGCTAGACCGACACTTTCGCTGTGCGATGTACGAATTAAATGCTCATTTTCGCTCAGCGGCCAAGTCACGTCTTTTCACAGTTAGCAACTTTATTAAAACTAACGGGCATGGCAAATAATTAAAACGCAGCGGAAAAAATAACGAACGAGGAATTGCAAATTGCTTGCCATGTAATAAATAGAATCATCAGGGGCTGTCCCGTGATCCGACGGGGGGAGTTCCTCAAGTCGGCCTCGTCTCAGCATCATCAGCAAAAAACATCATCATCGCCATCGTCTGCGGCAGCATTATTTTAATTCACTTAGCATCGCTGACGTTGGTTTTGGCCATGTCTTCTTCTTTTTCTCCTTCTACTGGCCGGCTCTTTTTCTTGGCCATAACCCACAGATGTGCACTGAGTCGGGTTTTTGAAGACTTGGTCGGTTGGATGGCCAACTGGCTGGATGGTTGGATGGCTGGCTGGCTGGCAGCTCGACAAACCAATTATAAAGCGTAGAGTTTGATGTGCACGTGTTGGGAGAGATTGGGAGAGGCACTGATCGCGATCTATAACCCCCAGCGGGTATATCCAATTCGACAAGCGGCCAATTAAAGCCCCGATAAGAACTAAGCCATCGTATTAACTTAAATCTTGACTCTGTCAAGGGAAAAAGTAGGTGAACGATGGTCAGTGGCCAGAAGAAGGTAATCTTATCATAAATGTGTTCTATATCAATCGAAATACAATTTAGTTTCTTGTTTAAATATTCGCAATACTAAATATTAAATTTAGTGAAATATTATACTTATTATATGTGGTTTCTATAAGACTATGGTTTCAATATCATAAATATAGCCAAGTCTCTCAATTTAAATCTCTCTCTCTTTAAGAATATTACTGTTTTTAAACCAAAAACCTATTTTAAAAAATTTGTGAAAAATAATCCATATAAGTATAATGATTACTAATAGTGCCATTAGCTAGTCGGATATGAGTACCTGATTATTTCCCGCAAATAAACTGCTGACTGCCAAAAGGGGGCTAACCAAGGGGTTTTGGGCAGAGTGACACTCACATGCGGCAGAAGAGCCAAGTCCACAAACTGTTGATTGCTGTCAGCAATCTTTTCTTCGATTCGTACTCATTCTTTTTTAGCCTCTGGTGTTGTTGTTGTTCGGTGTTGTTGGCTGTTTTGTTGTTGGTGTAGTCATTGCCGGGGCCTGACCCCATTCAATGTCATTAACTCGGTCCAAGGTCTGTTTGTTTTGGCTGGCCTGGGTCGGCAATTTTCGCATAATTGGCTCAAAATTATGAAATGTGCTACAAGGGCCCCCAATCCGATTCTTTTCTTTTCCTCGTGAAATAGCATCTTTTTTTTTTTCGATGGTTTCTAAACTAAATTGAACTCTCTTCTTGGAGTCTGCACTTTAAAAACTTTTACTTTATATTCTTATAAAGATATATAAACCATGTTTTTGGTTGAAGATTGTTAGAAAAAGAATTACCTTTGCCTTCTCTTTATAAGTTATTTCTTCTAAAATATATTATTTATGTATAATTATACCATAATTTTTTCAAAGTGCACCCTGGTTGTCAGCAGTTCATCGTTATGTTGGGTCCAACTGATCGCCCCCGGGCTAAAAAGACGTCTTCATGGATTCTTCGTGGAACGACTGCTCGACTTCCTTTCACCAAAATCAACTGTAAACGTTTCAGTCACTTAGTCAACAATCTGTTGCATCTAATTGTCTTTGCAACAAATTACTCAATTCAGTCCAGTTTGAGACTCAGACTGGGACCCAGACTTCTCAGTCTCAGATTCAGATATAGGTACAGCTACAGATACAGATAAAGATGCTGATGTGGCTGTTGATGGGAAGACTGAGAACGATGTTGGCCGGCTGGTCAACAGGTTTGACATAATTTTCGCTTTAGTTTGTTTTTAAAAGCACAAATTTGCACGCATCTGAAGGATGCGGACAGGCCGGGCCAAAACAAAAAGATCGCCACGATAATGACGATGACGATGACGAGGACGATAATGATAATGATGATTGCGCTGCGTTGAGTAACTCAATCGTAATCCCATATGGACAATCTCGGCCTCCGACTCCGACTCCATGGCACTCCCCATCAAGCCCCCACCACTCCCTCCACCTCCAATGAGTCAAACATGCACTTTAGTGGGCGTGGCACACTTCCGCAAGTAATTTGCTGCGGTTCTCGAGTGGTTGGGGGAATAGTGGGGCGAGCGGTAGCGGTGGTCTTATAATGGAACATTTTAATGCTGAAACCGATGCTTAAAATCAAAGTCATAAAAAAAAGCTAAAAAAAAAAGGGGACAGTGGAGTAAAAATATTTAAAATTTGCATCCAAAAAGCGGGTAGTTTAAGGAGAATTTATTCATAAATTTATTTTTTGAATAAGAAGGGGTTTAGTAATACTGTTTAATAGATTAAATTTAAGAGATAAAGTTTTCCCTTAACTATTCTATTTATGCTAATAATACTCTCAAGGTTTAGAAAAACATTTTTAAATTTCGTGACAGAACTCTTTCTTCCACAGTACCTAAAAAGATGATGGAAGCAATGATGTGGCTGTTGAGAGAGCAGTTGCTGCAGTTGCAAGATAAATACGCAACTTGATCAGTGGCACTCGGAGATCGTCAACACAGAACAACACGAAACATGGCCCAGATGGATCGGATGCGGGGAGAAAAAATGCAAACCGGAGACACGTCAACAATGAGGCATAAAAACGGGAGCAGCCGCATGCAACATAATTGAAAGCAATTTGTGGTCCTGAATCTGGTTTCAGTCCCCCAGACCCCATTTCTCACATCTCCGATCTTTTTTTTTTTTCGCCCCAGCGTCAGTATAAACATAACATTGATTGCCACTGGCCCCGTCACCCGCTCTCAGTGGCCCATCCACCCATCATCCATCCATCTCTCCAGCTATCTATCCATCCGTACACCCATCCAAGCAGCCACCCGTACATTCATTCATTCATTCATTCACTTGCCGAGCCAGTCACTCACTCAATCGCTCACTCCATCAGTCACACGTGTTGTTTGTCAATATGGAGCAAGAGGATCGCACACTTTTGCACTGAAAATTATATTTTTTTGTGGTGTCTGGCTCGATTAGGTACTATTATTATTTAGTTAAACCAAAATATATACAACTATAATGACTAAAACTCAAAAATAAATATAATATAAGCTTATCTCTTAAGATCTTTAAACCCACCATAAAATACTTCTCAGTGCACAGCTACCAAATCGAGGCAAAAGGTGAACCGGGGTTCGTGTTTGCACGTCTGCTTTTCGAGTGGACCGGAAGTCACTCAGTTCCGGCAAATGGCAGCCTCATTCGTAGTCCATCACCTGAAGTATATGGCTCGATTCCAGAACTGTAAGATCTCACATCTCATATAGGGTTGTGTGTCTGTTGTTACGCAATTGTGGCAATGTCTTTGATTTGTATCTTCGGCGTTGTGGATGCTGCTACTCTGAAAAAGTAATTGCAAACAGCTGAGGACCATGTGAGGGGGATTCAGTTTACAATTTTGGAATTACGTTATCCAAAAAGTTTTGAAATTGTGCACGAAATTTTGATTAGACCACATCTTCTCTGTGCTTCTGTTGGCAATTAATTAGATCAAAGTGATTTAAGTGTAGATACGAGTTTTGTAATCTAAAAGATTTTATTGGAAGTTATAATTGTACTAGGAACTATTGTATTTAATTTAATTTGCTTTCCAGTCTAATTCGAATACATGTTTCTATGGGAATCTGTGAACCATCAAATTCAGGGTTACGTCCGTGACGAATTCGCCTTCTAGTGTAAAATTTTGCCATCGCATTTTTGGGGTCATTTCGCTCGAGATAAGCTCCACTGGGCACCGTCAGAGCTGTGGTGGGCACTCAGGGGGCTATGATATATATCCCAACCACATATGTGAGTTTGTACATTGTACACTCATTTAGTCACTTCCTACAGATGTCGAGTTTTATCATAGGGGCTTTTGTTTTTTCATATTTTTATGCCACACAATGAATGAGATAACCCGCACAGTTGCTTGATCGCTGCCACCTGAATATTACTTTTGTTTTTAAATAATATATTGTTTTTTTTACTTCTAGATACTTCATATATTTATAATCTCCGTAATTTTTCACAATTTATTATAAAAAATCATAAAAATATTAGCCAATAAAGGAAAGAATGGTTAGAAGATTGTTTTTGATTTCATTGAAGATTCTGATCATGGGGTTTCTTTGGGTTTATTAAATAGCTCTTTATATATTATTTTCTTAGTTTTAAGATTAAAGAAAATATGTGTAACCCTCATTCAGGAATGTTATTTGCCATAAACATCAACAATGATTTATTTCATATTTTATAACTTCTTTAAATGACAGAAACGCTTAGTTTATTCTTGACAGGAACTTGATAGCTGTAATTTTTGAGTAAAAATATAGAGTGATTGAAAGATTTAGTTATTTTTGAATAATCTGCAATCTTTATCCCTCATTTATAAACTTGCAACCGTTGCAATCGTTCGTCGGTTTGCCTCAGTGCCATATTATGAATGTCATCTCCAACGCATTTTTGCCCACTTAGCATTTAAATGTGCATTTGAACGCACAAGGCAAACCGGCAGACTGGCGAACTGGCAAATCGGAGTGGGGCTGGGGATCCAGGTGGCTCCATTACCTCCAATAGTGCGCTTGGTCCAAACAGCTGTTGTTGCCCATTTTAATGGCAAATCGCGCATACGCCTCGTTGTGCGGCCAAGCGTTGCAAATCGTTTGTGTTTGTTTAGGTGGTCATGCCACTGTGTGAGTGTGTGTGTCTGAGTGCTGTTTGCAGTGATCACATCATCACCCCCTTTGTGATCCATTTCCCCGTCCCCACCCCCACACAGACCGGACCACCGGACAATTCAAGTGCAGTGCTCATCAATAAAATGAAATTTGTTGGATGGATTTGGGGCGTACAGCTTTTGCTGCTGCAGCATAGGGCTTCCAATATGCCACATGCTTATATTTATTCATAAATATGTGTGCCTCTGTGTACACTCGGTGGCAAGAGCAGCGGCAGCAGCAGCAGTAGCAGCAGCAGCTGAGCCGCAGCAACCGGACGCACGTGTTCATTTTCATTTGGCGCAGAGAACCCAACAACGATAAACAGCCGCAGCTATGCACTGGGGGAAAAATTGGGCATACATGGGTTGAGTATAGTGAGGGTGTCTAGTTTTTATTTAAATCTGAAAATTTGTTCTAGTCATATTCACATTTTAAGGTACTAATCATTGTAAAGAAGTTATATATTTTATGTTAAATATTCCGCACCAATGTCTCATTAATCTCTGTCTTGAAATTAGGTAGAATTTGTTTTGAATTATGAAGATCTTAATAACAACGAATTCTAAATAGAATTTTAAGGATCTTCTATTAAAGATAGTGAAAATATATAGAAGTTTGTCTGCGTTCCAAAAATAATAACATATAACATGACCATACTTTCGCTATTATGTGCCTTTAAAATTTTGAAGAATTCTTCTCCCAGTGTGTGACAGAATCTTTGTAGACGGGGCAGAGCGGAAGACGAGCAACTACTGCGGAAATTATTCATTCAAACTGCTTGACTGCGTCTGCTGTTGATGTTGCTGCCGTTTCACCGAGGTTGGCTTTAGTTTCTGTTGCTTTTTTTTCGTTCATCATATTCAATGTTGAAGAAATTTGAAATTCATACAAATTGCAAGCCGCACCAACAATGGCTTTGGATTGGGAGCCACCCATGCAGCTCCACCATGTCCGGCAGTGGCAGCAATAACAATAACAATAACAGCCACAGCCACAGCAACAGCAACAAAAAACGACGGCAATGTCCGTCAAAAAGTCAGCGAAGCGCAAAAGAGCAAAAACGCTACGCTTTTGTTTAGCTTGGCCCCTAATAATTATTTTTCTCTCTCTCTTTTTTTTTTTAGCCAAGTTAACAATTGCATAACACAAAGGCCGAGATGAAAGCTTCGTGCTTGTAGTCCAGATCCAGCCCCCAACCTCCAAGCTTTCTCCACCAATCCAATCCATCAAGATCGCTTTTTGGATCGGCTTTTGGGGGGACAAAACCCAAAAAAAGTATAATACCAAAAACCCCAAATCGAGAAACAAAAAACCGAACGAATTCAGCTCGTCAGGCAGTTCGTCTTTCACACAGGTGTGCGCAATCAATCAACATGAGATCACATTAAACCTGGGGGCAACAATGGTCACGATAATCACTTTCCGTTGGGCTCCCCTTCGACCAAAATTACCCAAATACAGTCAAACTTCTATAGATTTTATATTTTCTCTGTTGTAAATGTTTCTTTCATTTTCACTCATAGTTTAAAGCTTATACTCTAAATATATCCAGAACTTTTACTTTAAGCTTAAACTCAATGATCAAAATATTCATTTTAACAACATATATTACATGTGGTAATATTCATTCAATAATATGCAAAATTTTCCATTTCATTTCGAATAAAAAATAGTTTGAGAATTAGATCAGAATAATCAGTTCTGTTCTGTAACAGAGACACTATGTCTTGGTGATCTGTTACTACAATATAATTTTATATTTCTATCACATACCTGTTTATTTAAACACATTTTCCAAAGGTTTCTTCTATAGGAGCTCCACTGTATTTATAATCAGTTTTTTTGGAGCTACGCACCCGCAACTTTGGTCCAGGGTCTACGCACATGAGCGTTGATAGCCCCAGCAGTTTTTGCTTTATTTTAGGCTGGGGCCTCATTAAGACCCCTCGCATTCAATGACCATTTGTGAGCTGAGCCGACCGAGCTGACTGCTGGAGGTCGGGGTATGGGGTCTTAACCCTGCCGGCTGAATAGACCAGGCTGATTGCTGTAACATTCCACACTTAATTAGTGGGCCACGCTTGTATAGACATTTTCAACGTCGTTTTCTTCATTGTTAAAAAATTTACAAATAACAAAGAAATTGGGGGAAAAAAACCAATGGCAAACGGAGATTGTTTTAGCTGTGAATCATTAACGTTATGAGAATTACCTGAGGTGGATGGAGAAATTGATATATTTTGGGGAGGAATTAAAAAAAAATTAAAAATATGTTTTTGATAAAATATTTCTTATTGTCTTTAAGGTGTCTTTAAGGTGTAAGGCTAAAGGTGTCTAGTTTTCGCAATCAAGTTTAAGATTTATGATTCAAAAATCTTCTATCTCTGATCTTTCCAAAGAAACTCTATTCATATTGACAAAAACCTAGGGGTAGACACCACATATCTCCCATCATAGGTGGGCGTAACCAATTGGCAGACTGTCAGCAGATTTCCATATGAAAGCAATCAACTTGCCCCCTTTCGGCTCCCAGACCCCATCCAATTTTCCAGATACTCCTATCCCTACTGTCCCCCTTCGGTTTCTGGAAAGGGAGTGCCATCACCAAAAGAGCCGAAAAAGCCAAGCCGCAGTCAATATTTGTCGCAGCGTTGAACAATTTTAATTGGATATTTGTCGTACCCCCGCCCGTGGTAAAAGCCACAAGTCAACAGGCGACAAGTGCGGCCGACTGTCCATATTTCTGTCTTAACGCTAAGCGAAATTAGCATATGAATAAACTTTTGGGCGTGAGTGTGGCGGTGTGCGTGTGGTTATACTTGGATCCGATCGGTTTTTTGCTTTTTTTTTTCTCTCAATTTTTTTCGTATTTGGTCTTGGCTTTTCTTGGCTTGGCTCGGGTGTCTCAATGTGGAAGGCGGCACTCATCAAAGGCGGACCACACCGAATCGCGAGGGGAGCGGCCATTGGGCGGGGAGGAGCGACAAGTTGGGGGCAGCGGCAAAGGCAACATGTGCACTTTAACGCACATGAAACTGATCCCGAATTGGAGGTCACGTAGTCGTCCAAAGAATTGAGCAGTGCAGACACTTGCAAAAATCTTTTAAAATTATTGAAAATTTTAAATAAGAAATGAGGAATTATTGGGATATTTTTAAAGTAATTTTTAAACATTTAAAATCTGTAGTTAATTGATGTTGAACAAGGTTTTCGAAATATATTTCATTACAATTCTGGAATGTTTTAAAGAAGTGTTTTTATTGAAATTTAATAAATCCTAAGGAGTATGAGGTTTAAAGCTTTTCAAGGCTTACATTTTGAAAAACAAGATATACTTTTGGAAACTTAAAATTGTGTTCTATTGTATTGTTAATATAAAATCTGTTTTATAAGTCTTGAGTAGAATTTAAAATATTAAATTTCTCACCATATAGTTTCGAAGTGCATGTGCAACGCCATCGTTTTGGCCAGGCTCATATAAATTACACAATGCAGCCGCTGGTGTCGCTGAAACTCAAAGCAGCAACAACAAATGCAACAGCAACATCAGCAGCAACAACAACGATTGAGGCGGCAACAACAAATCGAATGGCAGCGAACCGCAACCGCCGATGGAGGCAAGTGAAACCCTGTAAATGCAATGAAATGGTTTTTAACTTGTGCAATTTTTCAAAAACAAAACCGAAACCCAGACGTCGCCGACGAAGACGGCGAAAATTAAAGATCGCCAAACAGGAGAGGGCAATCGGCCAAAAACAACGTCGTCGGCATGCCAATAATATGGTTTTGATGTTTCAACAAGGTCAGCGAAACTGACCCCATCTCCACCGCTTTTAACCTTATGAACCCCTTTCCCCCCTTAATTCTGACCAAACAAAAGCCATAAAAATAATCCGAGACTTCAGTCAATTTTCGAGCCATTGGACATGGGTTATGATATATGGGTTAAATTAAATATTTTATATTGTTACATTTTATAAAATCTTTGGTTTTTGAGGCAATTAAATTATTGTTTAAATATAAAATATAAAAAAATGTTTTATTTGATAAAATATATAATAAAAACCACCTCAGCAAAGAGTGATATTGCCATATTACAGTTTGAGAGCCACCTTCAGATTCTGGTTAGAATTTTACATGTTACATGTGTAAGTAAAATGTAAAGTATTTATTTCTATGAAATTCAATTTCTATTTCTTAAGATTCATAAGTTGATTTAAACATATTAATCAATGAATAATTAAAAATAAATTAATTCAAAATTAGTATATATATTTTTGATTAATTCTATGCAATCATCAATCGTATAATCTCCCGCCCCACTTAATCAATGAAATTGAAGAGAAACCTCCTTCTGCCACAGGAAAAATTGATCAAAGGCCCGTGGTCGCGTGTTTGTATACGAATAAGTATCAAAATGTATATGTTTTATTGACTGCGGATGCAGTTCATAAACAATGGCAGTCGGTAGGCAGCAGGCACAAGGCAGTCCGTAGCCTGTTATCCGGAGTCCGTTGTCCAGAGTCCGTATTCCATATTCCATATAGTACGTGATCTGTTCATTTTTCCCGTAGCCACAATATGGCGCGCATCTGTTACATGTTACCATATATATTTTCCTTCTGGCCGCCGATTTGAAAAGAATATCGTGTATTTATGAAATCAAACATAAGGTACGCCAGTCGATCTATAATACATTTGGAAAAAAATCTTAAAACATTTGCCGTCAAGTTTATTAATAAAAATCTATCATATTTTGTTTTCTAATTTGAATCTTTCTGGATGTGCTGATGCTATAGAAATATTTGAATCGATCTATAAATATTATTTCCAGTGCACCGCCCCCTTTTGAGCCCCCGCATTTGCAGCTGCACATTTGGCACACATGACAGAGGCATGCCCCAAGTCAAAAGCGGAAATTTTCCGAAAAGGGGGGAAGCCACACACATGCCCTGGAAATGAACGGGCACCGAAAAAAAGGGAAGATTTTTATGCATTTCCAGTTAAATCGGAAGTGGAAATCAAGATCCAACGATGTCGAGATGAGCGTGCCGCGATTAACACGCTATTTCTGGTGATCGGGGGTCGGTCCGCCTGGTTCCCACATGTCACTGTTCTTTTTCATTGAATGAGGGGGTGGTGCCGAAGGTGGGGGTTGAGTGGGGCAGGAGGAGAGGATCGGGCCGGGAGCAGGGGCATCTCCGACGAGCTGCTAATGATGCCAACGGGTTAAAATGTGTGTTGTGATCTATTTCCAGACAGGCGTTCATTCTGTTGTTATACTCTTACCTGAGCCAGGAATGCCTAAATTTAAAGGTATTTGAAACATAATACATTAATTTTTATTAAAATTTTTATATTTTGTCTTAAAGAAACTTCAAAATTTCTCTAGTCTTTCATGGCTTAAGGTAGACTTAAGGGGTATAAGATCTGCCTATATAATCTGCTTCTGTTAGCCACTCCTGAAATGGCTTTAACATTATAATATTCTAAAAGATGAACTTAAAACCTTTATTTTAAAGTTTAAAATAAAATAAAGAAATTTAAAAAGTGATTCCCTCTTAATAATGACATAAAATCTTTAGCAAGAAAGAGTACTAAAGAGCCTCGTATATCCAAAAATACCCTAAACTTTTCTTTATTTACTCTCGCATTTTTTGTCAAATTTTCCCCAAGTATTGCCCAATATTTTAGCTTTGTTTATGGCTTCTTGATATAACCCACGTGTCATATTATATTTTACGATGTTCAATGAGCTCTTGGGGACACTTTCCGCAGAGCTGGGAGCTTTAAATTTTAACTGGCAGCGAAAACCATTTAAATGGCACTAAACTCAGTGATTTCCAAACTGCGTGTCAAATGAATTTTCGGCTTTTATTTTTATAGTTTTTTTTGGTTTTTGGCCAGGCTAGCCAATTTTCGGGGCAGTCAAAATGCGTATCGACACAAAACTGACATTTAACAAACTCGTTGGCCATGTTGAGGCAACTGTTAGTGCAACAATAACAACGGCAACGAGCTGCGACAAGTGCATAAAACACGCCCAAACGGCGACAAGTGCGTTTGTGGATGCCACATGGATATGGTCAACACTTGGGGCGAACAGTTGGCCACAATGCGAGCCAATACGATCCGTTCCGATCCGATCCGACCCCGCGCGACCATATAAAGCCGACAACGGCGGCGCTGTCTCGGACTCTATATGGCCATTCGACCGATATTTCAAATATATATATTTGCTTTTTGTTTCTGTTGCTCACTGTTGGCGTATTTGGCGAATTATTTCAGCCAGCTGCCGAGATGCGAGTCCATATAATTCCTGCAGCTGGTGTTGGAGGCCTTACACCTTTCACAAAGCTGACATAACCTTTCAGGCGATTGTGTCTTGCCCATTCATGGGAGAAACATAAACTTTCTGATTTTGAAAGACAAAAGGTACTGGGTTGAAGGCCGGCATTCACTTGATTCCTAGAAATCATACAAATTAATTAGACGGCAGTGTCCTCGTTGATTAATCAAGCAACTGCAGACAGCTTGCATCCTGCAATCTCGGTCCTAAACATTTGCAGCGCATTAAGCTGATTAATTGAAGTCATCATGGACTGTGGCAGGCAGTGAGCAAAAAATTGGAGGCTCGAGACGCCACCAGATTGCCACATAAATTCACTTAAGATCGCAACAAGCTGCGCCACAGGCAATTTGTAGTTAGTCCCATCCACAGTGCCTCTGCGGCTTGGTGACTTTGAGTTTAACTTTGCATTTAGTTGTAAGTTAGTTTTACACTTAAATAGTTAAAGTTACTAAATAATAATTTAAGGAAATATTTAAGCGATATTACATATTTCTTTCCTATAACTTTTAGTTCAAGAAAAAGTGTTTGCAACATTGCAACATTAGAGGACTATCTTGAATTAGTATTTCTTAAACATTCTTTTTAGGATAGACTTTTCTCCCTGTGTAGTTCTGTACCCGGAAAGCAACTCTATAGTGGCCAGGGGGTGATTAAGTGAACATTTAGTGGCTGCTAATGAATGTGGTGCAGCAACAGCAACATCGGAGGCAGTGTTGCTGTTGCAGGGGCAGCCAAATGTCACACGCGATGCTCGGGGTCGCGACTTTTGTTGCAACTAACAGAGGCGTCTCTGCAGCCAATCAAGAACTCTCGGGAATCCATGTAGAGATGCCTCATACTTGCCCAGCAGATCATCAGCAGCATCCGCTTCAGCTGCAATTCCCGCAGACAAACTGCAATTGACGGAGAGCTGTGGCTGGCAGTGGCAGTGGCATGGCAACTCGCGTTCATCGCCCCTCCTTAAGTGCCGGCGCGTCATAATCCCACATGGTCTGGGTCTGGGTCTGGCTTTGGACGCAACTAGCTGACTATATCTCTTTTGATTCGGGGCTGAGTCGGAATCGGAGTCTGCAGCGGTGTCTGCTGCGGCAGTTGCCGTTGTTGTTGCCGTTGACTCGTCTGGAATGCAGATGTGTGCAGTTGCAGTTGGACAAACGACCAATCATGTGGCCTACACTGAAAGAATTATTGAACTCTCAAGAAGAAGAATGTATTCTTGACTTAATTGTGGATGGAGAATTTTGTTTCAGTGTTCAACCCACTTGCTGCCATTCAGTTTTATATCAACAACGCTGGGCATTCACTCAAGGAGTCGTCATATGAGCAGTCATATGAGCGTCCCCATTCCCATTCCCCATCCCAATCCCAATCCGAATCCCATTTCCATTCCCATTCCATAGCCATTCCAGAATTTCACTTCCCACTTCCTCGCATGCAGATGATGCAGCTGCGAAATTTACCAGATTGTACAAATATTACTTCTTCACTTCAAGACTAATTAAATTTGAATTTTTGTATTAAACGAGCTGGGGATGTGTGGGATGAGTGGGTTGCATTGGGAGGTGGCTGATGGGAGGCACGGAGGCTGGCCTGAGAGGACCACTCGAGGCGACTCCAACGCAGCTGCAGATGTTATGCGAGATCCCCAAACAAGACACTTGCAGAGGCGTTTTACTTGCAGACAACTTGGACTTGACTCCCTGCATTGCCGTTGCTATTGCCTGCTGTTGCATGCCACATTTCCCCCATGCCCGGGCCTGACTTTGCCACTTGGCTGGTGGTCCAAGGCGTCTAAATTTATGGCTTAATTTGGCGCTCTTAATGCGTGTGTGTGTGCCTGATTGCGGGGGGGCAGCTGTGTAGGTGGGCGTTTCTGTCAAAAATTTTGACATTTTAAGTGTGTTGTTCTTGTGACTAAGCAAATATTTCAACAGACAAAGTGCAACAAATGCTTAATTGTAAAAAGGGCTGGCTATGGGGAGGATTGGTAATTAGCAAAGGGGTTAAGAAGTAGTGGAGTAGTGTCTTGATGGAAATTGGGCTTCGGATTAGGTCTTCTTTTTCTCATTTTTTTAAACCATATGTTTTTAGATAAAACTATGTATCTCTCTCCTTTCAAAATATTTACAATTCCCAAAAAAGGAGCCGGAGAAATCTAAGCAAGTTGTAACAGAAACAGAAACACATGTGGCAAGTACACCCAACTGCAGATATATACCATAATCCGCTTGTCAGTTGGCCGTGGCTATAACATTTTCGCATATCGATCGATTTGCATAGACTTTTAGAGCCAAAGGTAGAGTTCATTCGCCGATGTCTGTCCGGTTGTCCGCTTGTCCATCTGTCCGCTTGTCCGCCAGTGTGACTGTCTGGAAACCGATTGGGGAAGGATTGTCTGATACGTCGGTGAATGTCTTAACTGGTCCCAAAGCGAATTGCGGGGGCGTTTGGGCTTTGTGTCTAAGTCTGGGGCCGAACCTTTTCTAATTGTCATGCGCCAGGGCAGCTCGCCTCCGGATGTCAACGATGTTGAATGTTGTTGTCGATGTTACGTTCGGACTGTTGTGCGTGCCTTGTTGCCGATCGTTGCCGGCCTGGTCGGTCTTCTAGTGTTTTCAGTGTCGAGCTGATTTGAATGCCAGTTTGGTCCGGCTTTGGCCGTTTTGGTGGCTGCTGGCCCATAAACAAATCGGGCTGCAATTAAGCCAAAAACAACGACGACACGACAACAACTTGATGTCTGGGCTTTAAAAATAGCCACACCTTGTGTTTCGTTGATTTGTTTCAAATTTTTATTTTTATTTTTACATAATTATAATTAGCAGCAGCAGGAAATCGGTCAGACAATAAGATTGCCATTTATGGCACTGTCGCATAATTGAAATTTAATTTGGGTTAACTGGAAAAGGAGTTTGTGTTTTTCAGAGGGGTTTTCCTTAAGAATTATACTCTTAACCTTCAAACGGTTGATATATATATTAAAAACCGCTTTGATTTGATTTGTTATTTAACTTATTTCCGCTTTAAAGCTGAAATTTTATGGGGGTGTGTCCGCAACTAGTTTGTCGTGCCAGAAGGTGCAAAAGTTATGATTTATTCGATACTTAAATAGAGATAACACTCGACCGGGGTGCCCAGGGGGCAACATCGTGCCGACGCCAGCAGCGCCAAGTCTGCCTGCCACAATGGAGGTGACAAATCTTGGCCAGCCGTTCGGATTAGACACCTGCAGATTGCAACATCAGCCGCAGAAGCTGAAGCAGAAGCAGCAGCTCCAAATGCGGAAACAAGGATTGGCCAAGTGGCCGTGGAATCAGATGCATCTTGAATTTTGTATGCAAGTGTGAACCTGGTATTCTGCATTCCAATTACAACACCTCCAACCCGATGATGACATTAGGGAGAGTAGTCTCCCGGTTCTATATACTTTTATTCTTTCTGTTTTGAATATTTAATGAAACTGGTCGATTAATCGTTAGCCAAAGTACCCAATGAGTTAATCTAGCAATAAGCACTTATGTAAACCACTTTGATAATATTAATTAATATGCAATATATAATATTCGAATGCAAATTTAATAAATATGATTAATTACGGATACGGCTGTCGAGGTGATATTAACTATACCTTAATAAGTGTGTAATAAAATATAAAAAAAAGAATGTTAATCCTCAGATTATAAGGTTTACAAAACATGATTGAAGTCTTAAATCCATTTGTCTGTAAATTCAATTTCTTTCAGAATTAGGAGAAAGATTGAAGAATTTCCATCATCATTATTTTCCCGCTGATTGCTACGTGACCTTATCCCAAAAGGCCGTGCCAATTGAGACTCAGAAGCCTTCCACAAAATTATAGATGCTCCTCAGTCCGACTTCGAATCGACTTCTTGGCCTTTGTTCTCCTGGCTTCCCGGCTTTCTAGACTCCAGCTCCATTCCCTTCACTTTGTTTGGCAATTTGCGCAGAATTTCCAAGGGAGCTAACCCAATCAGGCAAATTGATTGCGCCGCTCTTTTCTAGGACATTGTGAAACGGAAAACCAGGAGGAGGCCGACTCTCCCATGACCATTCGAATCAAACAAATGCGGCAATTAAATTTGTATAAGCGAGTTGAGGCGACACACGACCTGGACGTGCGTCAATTAGAGGACAGCCTGTAGCGGTGGCCATAACGATGTCGAATGGTGGTTGATCGGAACCGGGCACACGCCCCCTTTCAAGGGAGGCGGCCACGTGGCAGGGGCATTATGCACTGAGTCAACAAGGACTCTGCGATTGCTGCTCATTAGTTAATGCACTAAAAAAAAATATAGTTAATTAGTAATTTATTGGTATTTATGGTAATTAATTGTGAATTTTAAGAGTAACCTATTTAGTAAGTAAGACCTCTTATTTAACAAATACTACATCTTTTCTAGTTAAAATTGCAGTGACAAATTTATGATTAATGTTCTTGAAAACTTGGGATAAAAGTGTGGCTTAAACATCATGTTTTCTAGTTTCCCAAGACCTATTATATACACATAATTTTTAGAGTGTCACCTGAATACAGGTAAAAGTAGAAAGGAACGTAAAGGGAAACAGGCTTGCAGCTGCCTCGAATTCCAGCGGCCACGTGTCAAAAATGCACAATCCCCCAAATGCCACCCCGTGGACACCACCCCTGGAAAAGTAGGTGCCCCCCACTCCCACTCCCACCGCCAGACCCACTCCCCGTGCTCGTGTTGTGTCAGCGAACAAATGTCGCCAAGCACTGCTTGACCCAATTGCCATGCCGGGGTCATGATAATTTCAGGAGCTTTGGCTTTTGTGTATTTCGTGATCGTGAGTCGAGTTCAGTTGGGTTTTTTATGTTTTGGTTTTTTCCCCAACATTTTAGCCAAATGGAAGGCGCTCCTTTTGACGGGTGCACGTGGTCTGTGAACCTCAGCCAACTGCAATTGGAAGACAATTTCTGTCTCGTTTCGGTTTTTTCCCATTTTCGTGGATATTTGCATAAAAATCAAAGTATAGAAATGCAATGACTTTGGCAACGATTTATGGCCAGGGAAAGAAACAAGGCAACGCCGCCGCGGTGGGCGCCACTTGAGGGAAAAATCAATAGGAAAATGTCTACACACTGTTTTCCTTTCCGTGGGGAGACCCCCAAATCGAATGCCATCTCTTTCGCCCCCTTTCTTTCTCTTTCCCTCTTTATATTTTATGCAAATTAATTCAAAATGGCTGCCCTCATGCGCCGTGAGAGCAGCAGGAAAATGCATTGCCAGAGTGAGAGCAGCTCATAGAGAGAGTGCGGAGAGAGTCTCCACAAAAGTTTTGTCACCCGGACAGCGTTTAACGGTATTTCGCAGGGGTGGCTGGGCTCCAAGTCCAAAAATCCGGGGTTGTTCCTGGGAAAGCTAAGAAATCGATTTCTGTGGACACCAGATGCAAGGAATTTCGTTGGCCCAACTATATATGGCTTGGGTGTGATTGGGTTTTATATCCGGAATGAGGATTTGGTCTGTAACCACCTTTGGGGAATTGGTGGGAATCCAGAATACCAGGCACCAGATGCAACGATTTCCGTTGGTTCGATGGGAACACTCCACTTCGAATAGGTATTTCCAAAGTAACCCTAGTATTTCATTGGATCTTAAGCCATATAGTTAGTTCTACTGGAGTTCTTTGGCAGATTCAGAGATTGTAGAAAAATATTCATTTATTAGTTTTTCCAGTTAAAATATTTATTTTTAACACAATAGTCTTTCAAGTATTCTCTGTCAGGATTAGCTTTCACGAATAAAAATATGGTAGACAGTAAAGGAAAGTTCCCAGAGTTTACCTCAAACAGATTGCAGCTGTTCAGGTTGATATAGAGTCGTCTCCCACTAGATTACCCACTTGACAAAAATATATAAGAATAGAAAAGGGGTGGGGTCGAGGGAGGGCGAAAGCATGCCACACGTGACCTTTACAAAAGCGACACGAGGCCGCGTTTTGCTCATTAAGAGAGTCTGACAAGCGTTACTCGTGTTCCGATATGATCTTTGCAACATCCCAAAAATCCCTCTGAGATGAGATCTACTAAGCCATCAACATGGCACAGTGGGTACAATGCGTTAATCTGTAGTATTCCCTCTCAGCCCTTAAATGTTGCCCCTGGTTTCCGGTTGAATGCTTTTGTTTCCGGACTGTGTGTTTTTTATTATCAGAATTGTGTAAAAACCGTTTCTGATTTCATTAAGATTGCAGAATGTATGAATGATTGATGCCCTTGGGAATGATTTTTTTAGGAGTTTATTTTAAATGAGAAATAAGTCCTTAGGGTTTCCATAACTGAGTATTATTGGTTCAGGATTTCTAACTATTAAGAAAAAGGTGAAAATATCTCTTAATTTTCTAACACTTTGCCCATGATTATTTCCACTTTCTTTGTTGCATTTCTCTTGGACTGAAAGTGCAACATCTGTTTGTGGCACATCGCATATCCTCCGGAGTAGCAACCACGTAATCATGTTACGACACAAAACTGACATGACATTTTCAGCAAAAGCGATTAATATCGCACACGATTCGGACCTGGACTTTGCAAGTTGCACGTTAAAAGTTGCAACTTACCCGATGCGGATTGCAAGTTGTAAGTTGCAAGTAGGGAGTAGGGAGTCACAAGTCCAGACATGACTTGGATTTCGTATTGTTTTGCAAACTAGCAACTGCTGCTGTTGCTGCCGCTGGGGGCCAAGCTGAAAAAGAGTCTTTTAAAATGACTTAATGGGGCACAGCTCATAAATTCACGAATTTGCATAAACCGAGTGGCTGGGAGTTTTTTTTTGGCAACATTTGAAAGATAGAGGGAAGCGCCTTCAGGGCGAAGTGAGTCAGCAAAGCGGAATTGAAACCCAAAACTCCATAACTCCTTAACTCCCGACTCTCTGTGTGACTGGCAGCCTAATAAACACAATTAACTTCATCATTTTGAACTCAAATTATTTCATTTCAATGCGATAAAATCGCAAATCACGAAGCGAAAGCTGAGCAGACAATAGAGCTCCATTCGGAGGACCACGACCACGACCAAGACGACGACGACATCGGCCAGGACGGTGAAAATTAAGTCAAACTAAGGCAGCAAAACGTTTACCAATCGGAGCGATCGGGACATGGTATAGAACACTTGGAGAAAATATAGGAAAAGTGCTTTAATTGCTTGATTAGGATTATTTAGAATATTTTTAAGCCCATAAGGTATAAGGTATTTCAACAGAAAGTGCTAAGTAAACATTTCCTTAAAGAGTATTGCCAAAAAAGGATAGTCCAGTACCACCTCGTAACTCTTCGTAAATGTATCTGAAAACATGAAAAATAACAAATAATATTTTGGAATTTTATTTAAAGTGTAGAACCCAACTGAATTGTCTGTCCAGAGTTCGGAGCAGCCGCCCGCGCCACTTTCAATTGAAGCTGGGATACTGCTGCAGCTGCAAACTTCGGGAATGGAGTCCGGAGAATGGGGATTTGGGGTCGGAAAACGGGGAAATCGGAGAATTGGGGAGAGGGGAAACTGGGATCTGGGATTTGGGATCGACGGCCTCGGTCAGGTCCCGGGAGAAGGAGCTGTAGCAGAAGGAGAATAATGTTGCATGTCGCGCCAATTGTGTACACGATTTGACTTGGCAGCCTGACAGTGCCTGCTGCCCACTCTTTTGGCTTGTTGTTGTTGGCACTGTGAGAAAAAATTATATTATTGAAAACTATAATTGCTTTTTTATTGGATACTCCCTTTCAGGCCCGAGAGATTCACGCTTGGTCTACAAAACCTCAGAGCAGATATGTGGCTCCTACATTTTATAAAATATAAATATTTTTTTTCAGTGCAGTGTTGCTGCCACAGTTGCTGGCGGAGTTGCTGTTGCGGCTGTGTCAGCTAATCAGACGGCAAGTATCTCATCTTCGAGGACTACTAGCAACTGCCAAAACAACAGCAACATGGCCAACAGCAACATGCACACGAAACAAAACTACCAAGTCATGTTGGCTGCCTGCAAATAAATCTTTTGGCTGCTGGTCGGTTCAATTGGACTCCCAAAACTACATACAACACAAACAAACAAACTGAAATGTAAAAGCCAAAAAAAAGGTGGACACAACACAATCAGAGCCAAAAAGCCAGCCCAGCTTTTGTTGTTGCTCTCGGGGCTTCCTGGAAAGAGTTTCCTGCATTGGTAATATCTATGTTGCCAGTTGCCAGTTGCAGTTGCACTAAGCTTTTCTGTTTCTTGTATTTTTTTAGCCGCTTTCAACTGATTTAGATCGCTAAATGTTGGCAGTTGACTTTATGGGGGTCAATCAGGCTAAGCGCATTGGAATCCGAACCAAAAGGAATGCCCATATCTTCATCCAACTGGAGCAGCCATAAAGTCCAAGGAATCCTGTGTAGAGGAGATTGGTGGGAAAATCATTCGATTTCTAGTTAAAGATGTTCTTCTGTATATATTTTCATTTTTTTTTAGGTATTGAGATAGACGATTTTTGAGATACTTGACCTGCCAGTGAAGATTTCTATTTGCGATAGCTTTGAGAGGAAAATTCAATTCAAATATAAAGATACTGTTTATGGTAAGAGTTGGGATTGAAGTATCTAAGTAATTTCTTTAACTTCTATAACCTCGAATATTTACAAATTAATAAATCTGTTTAACATATTTTAACATTTTCATACAATTGTTTGGTAGTCTAACATATTATTTATTGACTTTTAATTTACCAAAAAAATACACAAAACAACTTCCCCCAACTTGCATGTGAGTTCAAGCTCAGTTCATTCATCGAATTGATCTCGAGTGTTGACTTGGATTCATATTCATAGATTCATCTATTCCGCATAGTAACCCCCCTTGGCTCTAACCCCTTCGTGGCCCCTTAAACCGACTGCCCATGTCCTCCTGTGCCAGCCACTGATTACACTAAACGACTGCCGAGATAGCCGCCTGGCTCTTTGGCATTCCAGCACTCCAGCCGCTTTCAAATGGCCATAAAACTAGGAGGCAGTGTGTCTGGGGGGAGCTGGGGGAAAGGTGGAGCGGAGGTGCAACTGCTGCGCAGGCGCGCGTGTTTGGAAAGAGTTCAAGTCGCAGCTGGAGACTGCACTGCTTTTGGCGCATAACTGGACAAGAGTTGCAGTTGGAGTCGAAGTCTCCTAAAGCCTGAGATTTGGTCAAAGATGCACAGAGAGAAAAATATAGATTAAATAATTTAAAATTGTAAAATATTTAGAAAAACGTAAAAGACTTTGTACCATAGTTAAGAGAACTAATTACCTTAAATATAAATGTTAATCTTATATCCTTGTGAATAGTTTTAAAATATTTCCCTCCAGTATTCTTGCAATGAAGTGGGAAAAGCGGAAAAGGAGCCCAGAGCCAAGGTAGCAAGGCGGGAGAGGCGGGAGCCATGTGGCATGAGGACTCCAAGCTGAGGTTGCTGCTGTCGCCGCCGTGTTGAATAACAGGCAGCTGAGCTCTGTCGGACAAGGCGGGAGTTGGCCTGGCCATAAAAAATTGGAAAATGTTGCGTTAATGCGACGTTTGTTCGAACACAATTTTCAAACAGATCGACACCGGCAATTGTTTGGACAGCCTGTGTCCCAGGTTGGGCTTGGAACGGATTGGCTCAGATATATTGTACATAGTGTGTCTGTGAGGTTGGACAGACAGGGATACTTTTTGGACACTCGGCTAGACCTTTTGGCTGGCATTTTTCCCGTTTGTAGAAATAATTTGGGGAATGGATTCCGACTAGGCACTTACAGGACTAATCTAGTCCCGTATTTCTTTCGTATTGGACCTAAGGAATAAGGCTTGTGACTTATAGATTAAATTTTTTGCATGTATTTAAAGCTGAAAGAAACTTAAATACATTAAAGACCCTTTTAAACTATATTTTAGAGTAGTATAGCTTTAGACAAACCCCATATTTAAAGAGAAAGAAAGCTGTTTTGCATTTTTTACGTGTTCTAGAAAAGAGGGGAAAATGTCACCAAAAGGTCCCACATCATTGGGGAAAGGTAAGGACTGCCTCGGAATTTCTCCAAAATCGTTTTCTCTCTCCCGTTTTCCTGGCGCTTCTCTGTGCGTTTCTCCACTGCGCAGCAATGGCGGCCACTGCTCCACCGGGCGCCACCCACTGGCGCAGAAAAGGGGAGCACAGTTTGGATGGGATGAGGTCACCTGGCAACAGGATGCGTCTGGCATCGATTTTCCCAATGATATAGGGTTTCACGTTCACACACTGCGGCCGAAAAGGCTTCCGGTGCTGCATCGTGAGTGGAATCCTTTTCGCGATAATTCGAAATCCTTACACGTGCAGCACATAACGGCGGATTCCAGGGGTAGGAATAGTCGTAGTCGCCGACGGAACACGTGTCTTCCTCCAAATCGAGATACGAAACATCCAGCCGAGCACGTCATCGGAAGTCGGAAGTGCAGCCACGGGGGTGGCGATTCCAGTACCGTTTCCCAGCCCCAGCCCCTCCCTCTTTTGTGATGATGTCAGCAAATGCGGGCACAAAAAGGACAATCGATTGTTGTGACACTGCATTGTCCTGCGTGCACTCCCATTCGCATTCACAAGTCTTTTATTACACAGACACAAGTGAGAAGTACTTGTTTGTCTTTCAAGGGTGATGAGCTAATAGCTTATTCTGAAAATTACCTCTCTTATTAGCTTCTAAAATCTACTCAGTTTCTTCAAATGTTTTAAAAATTATTTCAATATTTTGTGTTAGGCACTTTCGAGTTCGAAAACTATTTTTCTTAGTGCAGAAATTTATCCAATTTCATGCCAAACTCCGCTGAGCGTTCAATTAACGCTGCCCAGTCGCAGAACCATCCCATTCCTTTCCCATCCACAACATATTTTTTTTTTGGATTGCTTCGATCCCACGGCGACGGCGTCTGGCGGCGTGCACGTGCAGGGCAGGACATTTATTGGATTCTTGGCGTGCTTTTATTTGTTTCTATATTTGCTCAAGATTCCAATTAAACGCCAGAGCCCTTTGGTCTCCGTCTCTAGAGTCGAGACTGTAGACTATGCGATCCCATGGCGGGAGTATTATTTCAAGAAACTATCCAGGAGACAGGGTGTTCTTAAGACTTTCGAAAATCATCCTAAAAAAGAAAACTTTGTAGGATTTTGGGTAAAAAGCTTTAAATAGTAAGCAGGAATTTTGGGGTAAATGATACAAAGACTACTTGTTTAACTAATCGTACATTTTATATACATTTTCCAAACTTTAAATAATAAAACATATAGTTTGTTCAAGGTTTCATGAGGAGAGAGACAGGCCCTGTCACTTAGAAGACTTAGAAGATATCCTTGCCCAGACTTTGGTAACTAAGGGACTTCTCTAATTTTTTTATTTGGCAACAAAGCCCATACCCTGTATCCAATTTAGGTTCTACTTGAACGTCAACATTAAATGCCAATGGCGCAAACAACAATTGAATGAGGCTGACTTGGCCGTGTCTTCGTCTACCCCCTTTTTAAGGATTCCCCCCACTCCTAGCAGACGGCCTCCTGCCATGCCATTAACCCAATAGGACGACGGCACACGCTGAGGATTAGACGTGTAATCAGCATAAAATGTAGCCAAAAGCCGCGCCCGGCTCAGTGCGTTGTGGCAAAAAAAAAAAAGTGGCAAACATGAAATCCAATATTGCGATACTGAGCGCTGAGCAACCACATGAAATTGTAATAGCAACTGCAGTGTGAGCAATTGTACAGTAAAAACTGGCTTTACAATATTTTATTGATATTTATACTTGGTAAAAATTAGTAAACATTATTAAAAAGTTATAAGTTTGGTATGGTAATTATGAGGAAAAACCAATGAGGTCTGAACTACTTTTCAGATACATTTTATAATATATTTCATACCAATTTCTCTTTCCAAAAGGGATTCAAAAGGGATATATCTATTCCCAACAAAGATACTAATTGTTCAGCCTTTATTTTGGAGTAACCACTGTACACTTGGACGCTGGGGGCGAAGCTGACGCCGCTCCGCATGTCGATGGAAACGCCGACGCCGTTCGTACGCATGTCCTTATACAAATACGAATATGGGAGGGCGCCCGTAAGATCCGTGATCCGGAGAAAGAGGCCGGGGGATGAGGGGAAGCTGGGTAAGGCGGAGAGAACACGTGCAAAGCCGCGGGGGATTGCACGACTTTGTCCGAAATGGCGTTCAAATTGGGACTGAAACTGGAGTCGGAGTTGGGTTATAGCTTCGGGTTTGGGTTTGTGTTTGGGAATGGGTATGGGAATGGATATGGTATGGGACGGGGATTTGGATGTGGACGTCGATGTGGGTACGCACCAAAAATCTCCAAGCGCGTTGCCTGTCGCATTTAATAACTGTTTTTAATAAGTGTCCCTCGGGGTCCGCTCTGCTTGGACCTCTCTTTTTTACTTTTCCCTCCCCCGGACTTTTTTTTAAGTGCGTTATTTGCATGAAGCTTATGCACTGAGAGAAAATATATGTTTAGGATATAGGATTTTAGGATAAAAGGCCAAAAAAGAGTATTTATTAAAGTAAAATTTTTATTCAAATTATAGTAAGTATATTTCATTTATTTTTCATGTTACTCGAACAATATCCACATTAAGTTTATGAAGAAAATATTATAAAATTCGAGCTAAGAATTTTATTTTTCTAAAAAGAAAATCTTTGAAATTCTGTCTGAAAATCCAAATGATTCTCCAGTGTAGCCCAAGTCCCCCCAATTGAATGGCAAAAGTTTTACTCTAATTGTACGCCCCGCCGCTGTTACTGTTGTTGTTGCTGGGGCACAGAGTTTGAGTCACGCGGCTTCAGGTGCAGCGAAAAGTGGTGGAGCTGCAGGGGAGCCTTGCAACGCAGCGCAGCACAGCGCTGCCTGGACTCGTGCAGCATGCAACATGTTGGCCGCAATTTATTAGTGCTGCCATTATCGTTTTTCTTCAGATTTACCTCCAAGTGCCTGGCTGCGTGTCGTCCAGTGTTCGAAGGCCCCTCTTGGCTGCACTGCGTCCCTCGATCCCGCCCAGAAAGTATTTATTACTATAATTTTCCATATGTTTTCCTTGTGCGTTCTGCTCGTTGCACTTTTTTTTCGTCGCTTTTTGGGCAAATTGCGTCTGGAAATTGCGGTAATAATTTGCAGCTTACTAAATATGAAGATCAGCTTTTGGAGCACGATCTGTGTTGCATACCACCGCACTGCCCCGCACGGCACCGCACCACATACCACCCTCCCTCAACCGGGAAAAGGAGAAACAAATTTATTAACTTGTGCAAAATTAGTCGCTTACAGTCGTTTAGACATTGCAATTTGATTTTTATGGCCGTTTGCTCTGGCCTGGCTGTCCGATGTTCGCTGTTCGCTGTTCACTGCTTGTACCAGCCGTGTATCTATGAGATACATCCGAGTGTTAACTCACGGATCCTTTGCCAGCTGCAACAGTCTTTATGGGTTTTTATTAAGTTTTATGACCCTGAAATTGTTGCACTAATCAGCCGACAATTTATGTTGCATTTGTCTGTGTTGGCCAAACGAAACGAACTGAAACGAACTCAGATTTGTGGCCAAGTTCATAAAAATCAGAGACACAAAGACACGGAAAGCCATTTGGCTAATGAAAATTAGTTGAAATATGCAAAGTATGCGACTCGGCTGCCTCGACTGCCTCTGATTAGTGGAAATCATAAAAAGAACTTCAGTCTAGAGTTCGTTTTAATGTTATTTCCCCACTTGGGGACTTGGGTGGCCCAAAGATGCAGCGAACCAGAGATCCAGAGAAGAACATTGAAACTATCTATAAATTTCTGTGGATGTCGCCTCAAATCGTTATTGGTATTTATAGGATAGGAAAGGTTAAATTGGATAAAATTGTGGTATCCGTGCCGCGAAGTAGATGTTCTCCAGCGATCTTTGACAGTTTTATTTCAAGTGCGTGCTCCAGTTGATATACGGATCATCAAATGGGGCATGGCTCCATTTATTTTAGAATCCCTGAGATCTAGTTCGTTTTTTTTATAAGAAGGGGAAACGGTCTCTTTATTTATAATTTTCTTGCAAAACTTAGTAGCCTTGCCTTTTCAATCATCACAATCAACGAGGAGTCGAGGTCCATACCGGTTTTCATTCATTCCTAAATTTTCTCTAAGACCGAACGGTTCTACATTTTATTGTTAAAAAAAATGAATCCGTGTTCTACATCGCCGCAGTCACCTACAAGTAATTCCAGTGCAGCCGAAGAGTATCCCCAGCCCGCCCAGGAGCAAAGAATGGAGTCCAAGCCCAAGCAGAACTATGACGAGTTGCGCAACCTCCTCCAGTCCTGGGATCTTCTGGAAATGCTTCCCTACTTGCAGGAACAGCAGATGAATATGAGCGAGCTGATGATAATACGGCGCCACCACCTCGCGGATTTCTTGCAGAATTTTAGCATTGGAATTCGCATTCGTTTCGAGCACCGCCTGAAGGAGTGGCACAACTGGCTACAAAGTCAGCAAGTCGAGGGACAGCAAGAGACAAAGCGTCACTTGAAGGTCACAAGTCCAGCCCCCAAGAAACCAAGGATCGACGAAAGCAGCGACTACCAGACCAACCATCAGTACCAACCGCAGTCCCAGGAGTACCAACAGCCATCCAAGGTGGATAATGAGGGACAGAGAGAGGAGGATCAACAGCAGGACGAGAATGAGGAGGACGAGAATGAGGAGGACGATGATGAGGAGGAGTGTGAGGAGGAGTGTGAGGAGGAGGAGGAAGTAGAGGGCGTCGAGGAAGAAGACTGCGACGAGGAGGAAGAAGACAGCGAGGAGGCTCCAAAGGAACGATATGCTGAAGAAGGACGATACGCTGAAGAAGGACGATACGCTGAAGAAGGGCGATACGCCGAAGAAGGACGATACGCTGAAGAAGGGCGATGCGCTGAAAAAGACCCATATGCTGAAAAAGGACGATATGCTGAAGAAGGAAGATACTCTGAAGAAGGACGATGCGCTGAAGATGGACGATACGCTAAAGAAGACCGATACGCTGAAGAAGGCCGATACGCTGAAAAAGGACGATTCGCTGAAGAAGACCGATACGCTGAAAAAGGACGAAGCGCTGAAGATGGACGATGCGCTGAAGAAGGACGATACGCTAAAAAAGACCGATACGCTAAAGAAGAACCTTACGCTAAAAAAGGACGATACCCTGAAGAAGACCGATACGCTGAAAAAGGACGATACGCTGAAAAAGGACGATACGCTGAAGAAGGACGATGCGCTGAAGGACGATACGCTGAAGAAGACCGATACGCTAAAGGTGGTCGATACGCTAAAGAAGACCGATATGCTGAAAAAGGACGATACGCTGAAGCCGGACGTTACGCTGAAGGGGGACGATATGTTGAGGAGGAGGAGGATGAGTAGACCCCAAACGATGACGAACCTGCCCAATATTGTTGATACGATTTCTGTTGATTACGATAAAAAATAAACTAAAGCCATATCCTGGCTTTATAGCAGCAGCATTGATTTGTATAGATTCTCGACTCTAGTCTCTGGATATTTTCCCCAAATATAACTCCAAGTACTGCCTACAAAGCCTGCCCCTGGAGCTGCCCTCAGTTCTGCTCCAAGTGCTGCACTAAACTAAAACCAAGACCACAATAAGTTACACATAAACCATTCGAATGTCTGCCATAAATCTGTCCGTCTAGGCAGTGCCAGCCTTTTAACCCCCTTCTGCCCTGGCTTAACCCACCGGCTGCTAGACATTTGATCAGTTGCCAGTCAGGCATTGGCCGTCTTCCATCTTGCTGACAAATAATTTACCATAAAATCAACGACAACTGCCAATTTTTCAGTAATTAGCCCCGGTAGTGCCCCCTTTCCGTCACAATTTTCCACCGACCTCCCCCGTTTTGGAAGCACTTGAGCGTAATTAATAAAATATATAAGCCCGGGGAAGACATCGCGAGGCGCATTGTGGGGTGCCGGAGGGAAATGCTGCCGCTGCGGCATTTGCAGAAAATTAATTGTGCTCCACGCAGATTAACACATGCGTAGCACGGTGGCAAGCATGAGAGGGGCAGTGATGGAATGAGACAAACGCATACTCCAGCGTTTTT
The DNA here is from genome assembly GCF_017639315.1 of Drosophila ananassae. Classification (NCBI taxonomy): domain Eukaryota; kingdom Metazoa; phylum Arthropoda; class Insecta; order Diptera; family Drosophilidae; genus Drosophila; species Drosophila ananassae. Next base: position 15,263,931 of record NC_057928.1, read on the forward strand.
GGGAATTTTCAGCGTTTTACAAATTTGAAAATTTCTTGCCGCATTTTTATGACTTGCCCCGTGGCCGACGTCTCCTTCGACGTCTGCATTTTTATGTCGATCGTGTTGTCACTGAAGTTCTTCCCCCTCGCACATCCTACGATGTTGCATGTGGCACGCGCGTCGCATAATTAATTAAAAACGCATTTAAACGAAGCTTCACGACAGTCAATCGTTCGTGCACATTTGGCCACAGTCTACGTAGCATGTGTCTTGCCACAAGTTTTATGCATTTTCTAAGAAGCCTTTCGTCGCCGTGGCAAGCCAACCGCCATAAATATAAATAAAGAGAATGGGGAACTATATATTCTATTATGTTCGACGAAAATATATACATATTCTCGTTAGAAGAATCTCTTTGTCTTTTGGGGTCTTTTGACGAAATGCTGACAAGCCCCGAAGGCTGTTCTACAGATGTTCGGCGGAGACACCGTCGTTGACCTCTTTTGTGGATTCGATCCGTTCACTTGGAGATTTGCATTCAGAGACAGGCAATCTTTTGACCCCCAAGCCTCCAAGTTGCCGTTTTCGAGGTTTGAGGCCACTTTCGAAAGGTTGAAAGTTGGCTAAGATAAAAAAAAAAAAACATAAACGAGGAAAAGAACATCACATCCCACTTCGAAAAGTAAGAAGCCAAAGGTTGTGGGAGAAAAATTCTAGAATAATGACAGGAAATGCTTTAGCACTAAGGTTGTATTTTATTTGTGTAATTTATGTTACCCCACACCGGATATATTAGTTCTCACAACCCTATTTCAACTCAATCAAAAATTTAATGTACTTCCCCCAACAGATGCCAGAATTTTGTAGAATTTTTATGATTTCTCAACTCGTTCTGCCAAAACAATTATAATTACTCTATGGGAAAACATCCTCCATGATATTTACTTGCCCCTAAAAAGCGCAGATCCCTTGAATGATCCCATGAAATTTTCTACCGAATCAAGTTCAAATCGCCGACGAATATTTATTTATGAAATTCCGTATTTATTTTGCCTTGCTCTTTTTGGGTGTTCGGGAATTAAATAGCTCACTGAAAGCCACTTAACAGTTGATTTCATCTGAATTTAATGCAACATTAGCGCTTCTTTATGCCACTGCCACCACTGCGGGAATATCCGGATCTTCGAGGTGATAGAATTCGGCAGATACTATGTGTGTTGGACCACCGACCGTCCGTCCATGTGGCAAGCGCCGGTGATGGGAAACAGCTGACCAGCGAGCAACGAAAATATTTTATTTATGTGCCACGTAAATAAATCGAAAATACCACGAAACAAATGCGGAGCTAAAAAAATATATAATGCTTTGAGGCATCCCTGATTGGCAGGCCCCGTGGATGTGATATGGTAGAAAGTCGGAGCTGTCTGGCGATAGAATGCAGATACATCTGTGAGGTTTACCAGGTGGAGCACCAAAATCTTTTCTTTATAAGGTTAATACCAGGTAACTCATAACAGGCACATTAAAATTATTAAAGCTTTACTAATTGCTTGCTTTTAAATATCAGCAAGATATCAAGAGTAAGGGCTTGTAAAAGCTCTCATGGCTGCTCTCATTTAGAATTGTGGATAATTTTTCTTCAATATAGGCCATAACGTCATTTGCAGAGGATTTTATAATTTTGAAGGGGACCCCTCGGAAAATAGCGAAAAAATCTAAAAAAAAATTTGTTCCCAGATTTTGATGCAGTTTTATGGAGAATCTTTCTACAAATCGTTCAAGGTATTCCGTTTAAGAATCTGATGATTATTGGCGAAGATATGGTCTTCGTGGTAGGCCATAATTTCACTTGCAGAGGTTTTCATAATTTTGAAGGGGATCCCCAGAAAAATATAAAAAAAATCTACAAAAAAATGTGTTCCCAGATTTTGATGCAGTTTTATGGAGAATCGTTCTACAAATCGTTTAAGGTATTCCGTTTTAGAATCTGATAATTATTGGCTAAGATATGGTCTTCTTGGTAGGCCATAATTTCATTTGCAGCGGTTTTCATAATTTTGAAGGGGACCCCCAGAAAAATATTAAAAAATCTAAAAAAAAATTTGTTCCCAGATTTTGATGCAGTTTTATGGAGAATCTTTCTACAAATCGTTTAAGGTATTCCGTTTAGGAATCTGATAATTATTGGCGAAGATATGGTCTTCGTGGTAGGACATCATTTCATTTGCAGCGGTTTTCCAGATTTTGATGCAGATTTGTTAAGAATCGATCTACAAATCGTTAAAGGCATTTCTTTCTAAAATTATTTTACACCTAATTTCTGTAGAAAACTTATAATACATGGTATGTTATATTTTTTCATTAAAGAATCAACCGAACGCAAACAATATCTTAATGGTTTAATGCAATCCTTAAGCAACATGAAACTCATTTTAGCCCGCGATCAATTTATAACAGATCGTTTGGCTTACCAAGAAATCGCTTCATTTAAGCCCACTTAGAGTTGGCCAGGCGGCCACATTGGCCACACTCTCGCGATCCAGACACCCTGAAAAGATCAGGAGAGATCGGAGGGGCCATAACGATCATTGTCACGGATGGCCAGCACAGCGGGGTGGCCATAGCCGTTAACTACTGTACTGAATGGGCGCATTTACACAATTTGCACTCACTTTTTAGGCCGTAATAAATTCGCATAAATTTCTGGCGAAGCAGATGGGGGGTGCAAAGGGGCTGGCGTGCCAATAAGCGAGCGATTTGTGAGCCTAATGAAGGCGATTTGTTGCGGCACCAACTGCCACTAAATTAGACATGAGAATTGATGGGCCTAGACCCTGAGGTGCTATCAATACCAACTAGATCGACTCTTAAAGGGGAAATTTAACGAGCCGCCAGCGATATTCTCCGTACGCTTCATCTGAGAAATCTATGTGGAAATATTTTATTTTATATAGTTCGATCAACTGGTCTGCGGAGCATCTGATCGCCTTTTTAGTGGCCCACTTCTGGACAGCATCAGGCCCAGACTGGCCGTCAGAATGTTTCTTATCACCCCATTTAAGTTGAAATGTTTGTTTCTTTTTGGCTTTTCGTTTCGGCTTACGCACTTTTCACATAAACATATTTTTCAGGAGATTATGTTCTTGAAATTGTTTTTTTAGATTAAAAACTCTAGAAAGATATTTTTTAAACCTACATTTTTCATTATTAAAATTAAACTCCTTACTAGAAAAAAATCCAAAAAAACTCAAAAGTCATAAAAAAAAGCATCCCAGATTTTGAAACCAATTCAATCAGTGACTCTAATGTGAAGGCCATACGCTTAATGAAGGATACTTGCTTGGCTGTATTTTGGGAAATGTCTACAGCTGGTCGAAATGGTAAAATGAAACACCTGCAAATTGCAAAACATTCAGCCAGGATTCGTCAGGGTGCTGGGGGGAGGAAGGGAGAGCGGTGGGCGGTGGGTGAGAACACATCCTCCCACATAACCGCGAGGCAATAAGTCAGACCGGGACTCGACGGCAACCCTCGCAGCTGACAGGAAGCCAACCCCGGAGTGGATGGGGACAGAGTAAGCAGTCCCCCTGCAACACCTCCCACACAACCAACACACTCACAGCCTGGCCAGCTGCTGGTAGAACTGGCTCATGAATACATTTGAACTCGTTAACTGCGAGACACACCCCAACATTTGCTTTGGGGGTTGTTCCTGGGCTTTTCCTCGAGCCCACTCATCCATGCCGCCGTTCCCTCTTCTTTCCTAGTCGTGGCTTCCATGTCCTGGCTTCAGGGTCTTGGCTTTGCACGTGCACAATTTCGAGTTCATCAAAAGGAATTTGCTTTTGGGGAGCGCCCTCGTCCGACATTTATTAGAATTCTTTGCTTTCAGTCGTCGCTTTTTTTTGGGGCAGGAGGGTGAAAAATTCAGCGTCAGAAGCTTTTAGCCAGGAATAAAGTTTTGGCCAAATCACTGAGAAAAAAGTATTATATTTAGCTAATAAAATAAAATGATATTTAAAGAAATAGGACATCTTAAGCCTGAAATCACAAATGCAACTTTGACGAGCCATTCAAAAATGTTTTCAAAACAAAAACTAAACTAGTTTTAAAACTTCAATCTAATAATTCCGTTAATATAATATTTGAGAAATTGTTCCTATGAATATTTCTTTAAAATCAACCTTTTTTATCTCTGCAGGTGTTCGTTTCGTTTCGGTTTGTTGATCTCAATGTTGGTTTACTGCCATTAAAGTTTGGTTTGTTCTCGCTCCGGGGATGTACGAGTATGTATCCATGTCGGATTTTGGATGCCTTAAAGCTATTTGCAGGGCATTGAAATCGGAGCTGGAACATGCCACGCATTTTGACTTTTTCAGCTGTCAAACGGGGAATGAGTTGCAACGAATCCTCATGTCCTGTCGTACGTCTCTTGTCAAGGAATTTAATGTTTCAAATTGTTTGATGTTGTCCTCGGGGAAATCAAAAGAAATGATTCGAAGAACACCAAATTGTTAAAGGCTTATGTTCTGAAAGATTTCTTAAATATATCACAGGACAAAGGGTGCATAATCAAACAGTGACATTAGTATCATAGTCTAAATTTCAATTGTTAAAAGATTTTAAATTCAGTATCGTAATTTTTATGGCTTTTTAAAGGAAGGCTTTGGTTTATTAGTCTAATTTTTGTCTTTGATTTTAAGGAATAACTTTTTCTCCCATTTGAGTTGGATTTTTGTAATATTTCTATCACAAAACTAATACCACAAATGAAACACTCTATCCCCTTATGGTTTTCTACTAATTGCATGTACTATTTTCTTTTAACTCCCCTAACTAATTTTGATTCCCAAATCAAATCAACTAATGTAAACAATACTTGAGCATATTTGTCAGACAATTTCGTTTTAGTAGGACAAATTAAAATTACTTATTAACATAACCAACTGGAGCAAACAAACTTGGACAAACAATCGCTCCACTTGTTCCCTCGTCAAAAAATTCGGACATTTGTTCGAGCGCAAGGATAAACAAACCGAATGAGAGGATTAGGACCACCGGTTGCGATTGCCGAGCACTTGTTATTCCATTTTAATTAAGTTAATTGCTTAGATTCCGTGTCATTGGGCGATGAGCCGAATAGAGGCATTCGAGGGTTGATCTGATCCAAAATCGAAATCGATGGCACCTCCTCAATAGCCACCCCCAGAACAATGGCTTCAATGGGAAAAGTTTTTAAAAATGTGCACAGACTTGCGTGCAAATTATTGGCAAATGTTCCGAAAAAATAAAACGGAAAACAACAAAACCTAAATAACCGAAATCAGCTCGCATGAGAAATACTTTTTCGCACATTTGTTTTGTAATTTCCGCATTTTCTGATTTGCCAGGCATTTGTCTTAGCAAATATTTGCCATTTGAATGGCAAATCTGTGCGGATTGCCTCCGATGAGTCCCAAAAGTGTGTGGTGCTGGTGGTGGTGCTTCCTCCTCCCTTCGAAGTGGGCGCGACATTTGGTCGATGGGCAGTGGCAGCTGCATCCGAGTGGATCCACTAATTGCACTCTCCGACTGCGAATTCGAATGCAAATCACAGCATTCTTCACTCTTTTTACCCCGAAGTGCCTTCCCAGCAGATGGCTCTATTAACCCAAGAAACATTATCGGTATTAACAGTTCATTATGTCTAGACAACCCCTAAGCTGTCCCATAAATAGAGATTAACAAAAATTTAAGATACATTCGAATTTACTTTCATGAAAATAATTATTTTTCTAAACGAAATTTTTCAAAAAATATAGATTTACTGGCAATAATTTAAATAAAAATATTTTTTTTTCTTTACTGGAATTTCTTGGCTTTGTAATATTTTTTATACTGAACAGAACCATTTTGACAATGATAGTAATGATTCTAATAAATATATAAGAAGAACTTAATCTAGTTATTTTATATAGATATGTATTACACAATACGTATGTGTGTGCCATTAATATTTCTTATATTTCATGACTCAATAATGAAGAAAAACTCCCCGGCAGTGACCACTCGTCCCGGCTGAGTGCAAAATGAGATCCTGGCCCTGGGAAATCAGATTTTATAACTTAATCAACGCACCCGTCGCTAATGGCACATGTGGGGATTGTGTTGGCTGGGTTTCGTACGGTTTTCGAGTGTCATCAGACCGCCCCTTGTGGCTGCAACTTGCGGCACAAACACTTTGCCAACAAAAAGCGCAAATGTTGCATTTGTTTGGTTTTTGGGGGTGGCTTTTGGCTTCTCGTGTTTTTTTTTGTCTTTGTTTTTGGGGGGTTTCGAGGGTTAGTCTGCGTCGAAAGTCGGACGTAAATGCGTTACGGACTATCAATCTTGATTAGACGTGATTTCTGCTGTTTGAGCACAAAAGCACAAGACATTAAAATTAACAGCCTTTGGAAGGGCATCGAATGAATTGGAGGACAACAAAAGACGGCCACGTGTCTAAAATATACCCATAGATATCTCTGAAGATGGAGAATATTCCGGCCGTCTGTCTGGCTTTTATGAAAATTAGTTCAACACAGATTTAATGACGTCTTCGGTTACATGACTCAAATGGCCGGGCGGAAAAGCCAAACAACTTTTGAAAATGAAAACATAAAAATGTCCGGCTGCAGCGATTTTCTCATTATTTTGCACCGTTTTGTGGCAATTTCAATAAACAATAAATCCCTACCGTACGGCGGCCCCCAAAATGCACAAAACATTGTTTAAATATATATTTCATCCGCCACACAAAAGCCGAGCTCACAGCCCCCGATCTGGCCACAATTTATAGCAATTTTCACATGAATTGAATCCAAAACGTAAGGCCGATACGAAGCCACAAGCGCCTGCCAACAAGCCAGCTGGTTTTGGGAATAGAGCGGCTCTGGATCTAATCCGGGGTTGGGTCTGCACTGGGAGAATATTTAAGGCAAGTTCTTATATCCTTTTAGAACTTAATAGCTTAGCCTGTGTCTTATTTAAAGCAAAATTTCAAAGGAGACCTCAAATATTTTCAATTTACTAAAAAAATTCCACTCACATTGATAAAATATTTTAGATTGAACCACTTAACTATGAAATTTTGCTTAACTATGTTTTAAATATTACATAAAACAAGAAAAAGTAATTTTCTGTGCAATGCCAGGCGAGAGAAGGGGCCACAAAGTCTGTTAGAGCTGCTGTCATCGGGGCGTATGAGTGACGCGACTCCGGCAATGAATGGAGTTGGCCTGGTTGGCTGCGGCTGACCATTGGCCGGCTGACTGGCCATTGCCTGTTGGCCAGCGAACATAATCGTAAACAAATAAAATTATTGCTGCCGATCATGCACACAAATTTATGCCCACCACCACCACCACCAGCCCCCACCCATCGGCAGCACCTCCTCCAAGTACTCCTTTTTAAACAGAGCCTATGTGAGCCATCGGAGACGTCGCTTACTTTGCACTAATTTTCCAGCCGAGCCAAGGAAAAAATCTTGCATAGTGAGGCCCCGATGGTGGCACGAGGTGTTGCCGCAAGCTGTGTGTGTGAAATATGCAACAACAGCGTGAAAATACATGAAGGCAGCGGCACACAGCGGGAAATGCATTTTCGCGTGCGGCGCTTAGCCATGGCTGTGGCACATCTGGCTGAAAAAAAATGGAAAACTAAAAACTGCAAACTGGCGGCCAAATGCTGCGAAACCACCTAATACAGGTAGTCAGTCAGTCAGCACCGGGCAGTGATGAGGTGTTTCTTAGTGCACCGTGGTCTTGGGTTCTAAAATAAAATATTATATTAAGTTTTAATAAAAAATAAATATAATATATTTAAACACTTTTATATATTACTTACGGGGTGATACAAAATGAGTACTTATGTCTCTTTTATTTGTTAAAAAACAATATAGCATTAAGCCTATTTATTCTAAAATTATCTAATAACTATCTAAACTTTGTATATGACTTACAGTTCTTGGCCAAGGTATTAGTCACATGTTTTGGGTGTTTCTCAAGACAGCTGATTTAAGACATCTCCGTGGCTAATGAACACTTGGCCAAGATAAAGATCACACATGAGGCCAGTCAGTTAAAGACTCTTTTTCAGGGGCTTCATAATGGTTATTTACTTGACTTGTTTGTCTGGAAAAGACTCGAGTGGGCGGGTTTTAAAGCCCTTCCAATTATTAGGAAATGTTGTTGGTCTTCCTGTAATATTATAGGACATTGTATTTACAGTGGAGCTTGGTTTGAAGTAAAAGGTAGAGAATAGATATGACTTGTTGTATTGAACTTGTTTTATAACTTGTTGTCAATGTATCTGCTTGAAACATGAAGCCTTTCAAATATCGTATTTAGAATTTTAAGGTCCTTTAAATAACTGGATATGTGGAATTTATACTGTATCCTCCAACTGTTTAAAACTGGAATGAATAAGAACACGAGACCAGCCGCCGGGACTCTACTTCGTGTTCTACTTCTATGCTCAAGGGTGGGCAATTGCACCCTCTTCAGGTTCATTGATATCTCCGTATCCGCGTATACGTATCTGCGTATCAATGGCCAGGCGGACAACGACATTTGTTTGTCTTGTTTGTCCTGTGTCTGTTTTGTTGCTAGCTTTTAGCATAATTAAACGACACATGCCACAAAATGCACTTCTATGGCATTCATACGACGCGTCGTTTCAACAGCGTCATCATCATTCGACACGGCATCCATATGTTCTATTAGAGGAAAGTAAAGCGAAGTAACCCTCCCCAAGCCCAATACCCTCTGACCGTGTCACTCCACAAATTACTCCGTATGGCTGGAAATTTGTACCGAACATAAGGTTTCATTTCGGATCCCACATATTAATGCGGGCCTCTTCGTTTTAATTAAATGCAAATGAGTCCAGCTGATGGATTAGTTTTCTCCACTTTCCTCTAGGATCTTCACACACACACACCTCCTCCCATTGATGATTGATTGAAATAGGAATTCAAATTAAAAATGTAACTATATAGTTACAGAGTATGTTGCAGGTGCAGAGTAGATTTTTATTTGATTAGCCCGTAATTGATGATGGCATGGCATGAATAAAATTAAATCGAATAGTATTTGAATAGAGCCAAACACCTGACACAGGCATCTAGATAGAGCAGACTCGGCTTGTTGAATTGAAAGATTAATGGGCCCGACCCCGGCCATATTACTGCAATTGTAGATGTGCTGGCCAAAAGCCAAAATATAATTTCAGTTCGCGGCTATAGCTGGTGTTAATTATTATATGAAGAGTGCCAGTTAATTTATTTAAAAACCTATAGATGCTGGCTAGACATCAAGTCATGTGTGGTCCTTTGGCATTTCGCAGACATTTTCGTACAAAATTTCACACATAATTATGAAAACATGCGTGTAAAAATTTGTGAGCCGCCTTACCACCTCAACGGGATGGAAATATTAAAAAAATTTACGCAATTATTCGGTCATAGTCATAAAAATGCAAATTGAAGACGATGGTACTCGCCGAAAAAAAAATTAAAAGAAAATTGGACCCACGGGGCCTGGGGGCTGGGTGGAGCGGAAGAAATGAAGAAAAACAATTAAAATATTTGCAAGGCGTGTTACAACGCTGTTGGTTTTTAATGATGTTTTATTGTCTGTTTCGACGGCCAGACGAACGCCTCGAACGAGATGATGACGATGACGATTTTTTCAACTAAATAATTGAATGCAGCTGGTTGGCGGTTGTCGCATTAAATTTAGGTGTCTTGTCGCCTGGCGTCTGCATCGGATCGCATCGGATCGGATCGCAATTGGAGGCTGAGGCTCTGAGACTCTGCGACTCTGTGAGACATTGAGGCTGAGCCAACGACCGCGACAAGTGACGGAGTGCTCCACTGCAGCCAGCAGACTGTCGAATAAACCGACTAACCGACGCACTCGCAAAACCGTCAGACTAACTGACTGACTGCCAGTCTCAGTCTGTCTGAGAAGCCCAGTCGGGACGATAATAAATGAAGCGATTGCAAGTGTAACAGAACAATGACAGCAACAATTGCGGTGTTTGGCATTTGCCAACAGCACCAACAACAGCAACATCAGCGGCAGCAACTGCATCACCAGCAAGCGCCAGACAAAGGTCTATTAATAATCAGTTTTTGGTTCAATCTAGGTACAGTGGTTAAATATTTATGAAAACGAGACTAGGTATTTCACATTACTTAAAAATCAAATTAAATCTCTACATAAAAGTTTTGTGACTTATATATTATCTTAAAATAAATCACACCCTTTGATTGGCCGATATGGTAGTATAACAATCGGCCAATGTCGGATCCTACATAGGGACGATGTTAACATCCGATGCTCTCTCAATCATGGGCTGACCATATATTCGATGTTTTTAAATTGGCTGCCAGTCTTGGCCCATTGATGTGCTCAGCCTAATTTATTGTATGGACAAGAAGAAGTACAAATTCATGTTCAAAGTACAAATTATTAATTGAAATGTCAAATTTATGAGGATACCGTCAACATTTGAACCACTGTGACCTGCTGCCACCGGCAGACAACAGAGTCGATGACGACAAAGGCAACGACAACGACAACAGCAACAGCAACAGCAACAACTGGCAACTAACGATCGACAACTGCAGCATCGAGTCTCCTCCAACTTTGGCTCCAAGATGGAGCAGAGAAGGGGAAAAATTCGGAGGCAGACAGGCCGGCAAATGCGTCGCGTTGGCTTTTCCAAAAATAAAAGCCAAACTAATGAGCCGGCAACATGCAATGCGGCAGCAGCAGCAGCAACAACAACTGTTGCAACGCACGTGCAGCAAATAGCAGAAATGAAATCAAGAAAAAACAAAAATTTAAAAACAAATAATTGATGGCCGGTTGCAATTGTGGCTTTTCTTGCTGCTGATTGACAGCAAATGGCGACAAAAATCAGCATCTGATTGACAACTCAATTGTGTGTGCGTACGCTGGGGCTTGTGCCGAAAATGTAACTTAATTGATTTTTCCAAACAATTTCCCGATTTCCCGACTCCTTGTGCCGATGATTTATGGCCACAAATGCTGCGCGGAAAACTTTCAAGTCCAAAATAGATATACATGCATCTTCAACTTAATTTTCTATTGGTCTGCCACTCGTGGCTCGAGGCTTAAAAACTCACATTTGTCATCGTCTATATAAATATACAAATATATACATATATCCATAGATCGATCGGATCGCATCGGATCGGAAAAGTGCAGCACTCGCAGGCGCGTGTCTATTTTGACTGTCTAAATTGTTTTGCGGCTGTTCCCGTTGACATTTTATTATGTTTGACTTTCTGTCTCCGACCATTTGCCAGCTCTACGAATAAAAATCGGGGGATCGTGTCTTTATTTTAATGTGTTCATAAGGATTTTGATTTTAAACTTGTGTCTTAAATGGCTGACAAATAGGTGACCCTCAGATGGCTTAGGAATCATAGAAGGAATTTTAATGGGATAGAAATTTTTAGAAAATTTTAATTTTTAAATAAAGTTAATGAATGTCAAGATGGAATTAAAAAGTAAATTACTTCATACATTCTAGGGAGTTCATTTTTAATCTTATCTGACAACGTGTTTGTTAGGAGACTACAATTTACTTTAATTATCATTATGTTCCTGAGCTCCATCGACTATGTTTACACAATTCTTACTGTTTGACTTTCCAGGTGAAGTCAGACAATGTAATACAGTTTCTGGCCCACGAGACAATGGCTCTAAAAACAACGTTAAAATGGCCAAGAAACAGCTCCAACATCTTGCCAATAAATAAGAATTATTTCTGACAAAACACTCCCGGCTAACAAGGTCCGAGAAAACATCTTTACCCTCATAATGTTGCAAGTTGCAGGCTGCAAGACTTTCCCAATCGAAGGCAAGTCTTTTCGCCACTAAATGAAATATAAGTGCATTGGCAAACAATAATACATAGTAACCGGCGGCAGCAGCAACAACAATCGGTTTGCATACACCTGCAAAAAAAGTTGCCGACATTTTCACCCGACATTGGTGCCCGCCCCCCCTGAGAAAAGCCCCTTTAGCAAATGCCCCTTACTGTGGCGTTTTGCTAAGCTGAACTCGGATCGGAGCAGGTGTTGCCTCCACTTGCCGACTGGCTGGCTGCATAATGAATTCATGCACCTCCCACCCAGCCCCCCGGGATCTTGGATGGCGGTACATTATGCACCCCACATGCATAAAAGTTTCATTCATCTAGTCCGGACTACGGAGGTACTCGGCTCCCATCTTTATAATCCACAGAAAAACAAGGGGGTCAGAAAAACTTTGGTTTTGGTTGAGTTACTTGATAAAGAAAGTTACAAGAAATGTATCTTATAGTATCTTAGATACATGTATTCATAAAGGAACTCTATAAGCGTCGGGCATGAATATCATTTTCATGATTTACCATTTCTTACAAGTTTCTCCCGGTGTTCCACTAGCTCCTTCTCAATTCGCATTGGCATATTCAATCAGCGCCTGGGCAACATCTAAACAGGTGCAATTCTCTTCGGAGCGTTTTCTAATTATTTTTAGTCGGGGGCTTTTATGCCTTTTCACCGGCACTACGGTGAGCCATTTGCCATTCGTTGGCTACCTCCGTTGGCTCATAAATTTCATTACGTTTTTATTGCACAATTTTGCATGTTGTTTATAAACAAATGCATTCATTGCATTTGCCGCTAATGTGATTGAGCGGGTCCAGAAATGGGAGACCATAGGCAGAGGCGTTTGGTAGTAGAGTAGGATGGGGCAGAGGGGGTTAGGTTGCAACAACAATGGCCAGGCAAACAAATGAAATTAGCAGCAAATGCCATAAAATTCGCCATAGTGCACCTGCAATGCATCAAAATGCAATAATAGTTATAACAACAAACTTATATCTGTCAGAGTGGGCGCATAAAATTATTTTCCAGTTAAAAACTAATTAAATTAATTGGGCGCCACTTGGCGATAAAAATAAGGTTTAAATATTACTAATAAAAATATAATTTGTTATACTTTTAAGCTTTTAAAACTCAATATAATGGACTACCCGCATTCTTTCTTCTTTAAAGATTATTCTAAAGTTCTTATATTTTATATTTCCTGAATCTCTTGATAAATAAATGGATAGACTTTCCTTTTTCCTTTACTTTTCCGACTTACCATGTTTTAATCTTGCCACAGTCGCCCCAATTTCCGGGGCACCACCGACAAGGAGAGCAAACATTTTGCCACTTTAGCGTTCGTATTAGGCGACAACATTAATTAACTTGCAATTTAGCATAAATACATCATCGCTCAATGTGTTGGCGCAGCGAGGCGAGTGGCAAGTGGTAGTGGCTACTAGCAAGATGCAAGTTGCAGGTTGCAGGTTGCCGGTTGTCTATTGCATGCTTGCATTTCACCTGGAAAACTCGTATGAAAAGTGCTCCAGTTTAACTTGGTGCACGTTTTCGACAGCACGTACCCCCTCCCCCTCCGACAAGAGGGTGGGGGGGCTGCAAGGTGGCAAGGGGCAGCTGGCCTGCAGCAGGCCTTGTATGTCTATGTTGCGGCCACCTGTTGCACTCGCCGAGTTGCAGTTAGTCAGCCGCTGGGAAATACCAGTTGGCCGACTTCGTTGACTTCGTTTGGCCCGGCTTGGATCTCTCAAAAGTCTCCCTCCTTGCTGCTAACTCCCCCTCTCCTCTCTGGGACTACGACGAAGTACATACGATGGGGCACGATGGGGTACAAGGTGTTGCACAGACGCCGTGGGCCGCTGTTGAGAGTCTGTTACAGTTACGGAGTACAGATGGACACAGATGTTGCACATGGAAAAAATAGTTCGAGGGGTATTGGTTATATATTTTTGGAATGTGTGGGTATATTTTTATGTACCATATCTACTATAGCCCTTTTATTTTTTATTTAAAAACCTTATTTATAATATATATATTATATTTAAGCTGTCTCAAGACCCTCAAAATTTAGTTTATTTTACTTTAAAATATAAGCATCTTGTTGTCTACTTCATAGAATGTAAGTTTAGTAATTAGTTTAGTGTATTTGTAGAAATTAAATATTACTAGAATTTTCAAAAGAAATCAGTCATGATCTGAGTGCCTCAAAAAGTATCTAAAGTTATTAACATTCTTTCAGTAAAATCCCAGTTACCCCTAAACTTTTTTCTCCCTGTAAGCCGGCGTTGATGAAGTCTGGATGCCAATGCAGATGCCGTGCCTGCATGCAGATTGGCTTCGATAAGGTGCAACTAACTCCTGCCCCAATAGCCCCTCCTGCAACTCCAATCCCCCCTCTGTTCTATAACCTCCATCTAATGGCCTTTCTTTTTGACGTTGCTGTCTAATTGCGGGGCGTTGTTTCTCCTCCTGAGCTCCTCTCAGCGCTTTTGTTTTTGTTTGCATTTTGCGGGGCTCTGTGGTTTTGTTTTGGGCAATTTGTCTAAATGACACTAACTAATTGCCAGACTAACGCCCCATAAATGGGTGAGAGCACTCGACCGTCATCAGCCAAGAGTTAAAGACAATGGCCGCCACAACTGACTTTCACCGGAACGGCGTCGAGAGTCCGAGGTTTTGGGTCTGGGTCTGGGTCAGTCGGCGGAGGTTCCTACTCTGGCATGACGAATGGATGGAATCCAATCGTGCGTGGCATGCGGGGGCGTGGGGAAAGCCTCTGCCATACCTTCAGGCCAAAACTTTAAATTTAAATAGACATTCATGTGAATATTGTTTTCATTTTCCTCCGGCTTGTTTATTGTTTTTGGCTTCGCTTATGTTTGCCATAAATTATCGCACGGAATATTTGTGCACACATTGTTATATTTTATAATAAAGCCTTTTACTTTGTTCTCGCCTCGAATAATGTGCTTGGAAATTCTTGCGGCCTTTTTCTGAATTTCGCTTCTGGGTTTCTTCTTTTTTTTTCGATGGCCGTGCAGCTGCTGTCGATGTTTCTTTCAATGAAATGCCCGGCGGCAGCATTGCAAGAGAGCTTCGGCATCACCGACGCTGCCCCAGTCGCTTATCTAAAAACTTTAAGTGTCAATTGTTGTGACAAGTCAGAAAAAGCGTGAAAATCTTGCAAATGAATGCGGACAAACGGCCCAAACGGCCCAAACGGTCTAAACGGCCCGAGCGGACGGACGAGGGCCACAGGTGCGTATGAGTAACATTGAGAAGGCGGCCAAGACGACAAAAAAAAAGAAGAAAACTAGTTGAGCGGGCCAAGTGGCATCCACAGTTGTCAGTGGTTAACTGGAAACTTGCTGAGAGTCAGGGCAGATGCAAAAAATATATCACACTTTGGCATTTGGAAATATTAAACAGTATTAACTGTATTAAATCGAGTGTCTAAAATTAATAGTATATCTATTGCAATGACTAAAGATTTGGATGATTTTTAAAGGCTTAGAAGGTTAGAAATTCCTTCAAAATGTAGAGGGTTTATAGAAGAATCTTAATCGTTTGTAAAATATTTATACATTTTTAATTGAAGAACAAACTCAAACAAGACCTGCCAAAAACTATTATTAAAATATGTGCTATGTTTTTGACAAAGTAAACTCTTGATATATATATTTTGAAAAATCATAAGTTATAAAGCCATAAGTATTTAGTTTTAAAGACTTTCTACAGCTGAAGTATTTCAAAATAAAAAACTTGTCCATTTTCCACTCTGGTTGACTTTCTTTCAGCGTATTTTTATGGGCTGTGATTGCCTCATTTAGGCTGAGTCCACTGTGACACGACTGGGAGTGCTCGCCATAAATCTGCCGGCCATTTAGTGTCCATCATTTCGTCCGGTTAGTCATCGGTGTGGAAGTGGCAGCGGCTGTCGCTGTGGAGGTGAAGGCGACAGTGGCAGTGGATGTGGCAGTGGCTGTACATGTGGATGTGGATGTGTGGCAGGCAAATGAATTGCCGCCGGCCATTTTGAGCAGCAGCATTTGCTTGCTGTAAATTTGTCAACTTTCGGATCGGTTCGCTTCGGTTTCAGAT
Organism: Drosophila ananassae; assembly: GCF_017639315.1. Classification (NCBI taxonomy): domain Eukaryota; kingdom Metazoa; phylum Arthropoda; class Insecta; order Diptera; family Drosophilidae; genus Drosophila; species Drosophila ananassae. Next base: position 15,279,940 of record NC_057928.1, read on the forward strand.
CACTTTAGTTGGGATTGTATCTTACGGATCGAGGTGCGCACCTGCACCTGCTGTGCTCATTTCACGAAGCTGCCGCTGCCGGTGGGGCGGTACTGGGCGCCCATTAGCGGTCGCCGCCGCTACTAATGGCAGCAGCAACAGCAACAGCAACGGCAGCAACATGTGGTGCACAGCTGCAACACATCAGCGGCAGAGTTGTCAGAGTTGCCACCCACTGCTGCAGGCGACTTTTAGTGTGTCATCAGGCGTTTCCCTTCACCAACAGAGAAGTCGGCAACAGCCTGTCATTTTCCCAACGTCGTCGTCGTCGTCGTCGCCATCGTCTGCACCTGTTTTAATGCATTTCGCTTTTATTGATTGCAGCCCATGAATTCGAATCTCAGCCTCCTTTACCTTCGAGTATCTGCATTTGTATCTTTTCTCTTTCGTATCCGAATTCGCGGTTCGCAATTGCAACTGCAACAGCCACTACAACTGCAACTGCTGGCTGCGGTCATTGAGCCGCTGATTTGTGGCGTTTCTAAATTGTTTTTCATGTTTCGACGGCAGCTGCATAATATGTGCACTTTATTGACAGTCCGCTCTGTCCCCCCACTGCCAGTTTGATTTAGATACCACTCAGCGCGTTTTTCGCGAGTGCGTAGATTGTTTGGCAATTAAATGAGCGATCGAATCGCACAAAAGATGCCAGTCTAATGCACCGGAATGCATTAAGGTGTTGGGCTGTTTTAGTTTATTATTTTTCTGCCATTGCCCCAATGATTGGCTTCACATCCCAGAAATTATATGTAGTATATGGCTGCGTCATCAACTGTGACAAAAGCCAGCAGCAACCATTGCTGCCCACCCGCAACAACTTGTGGTGATAACAGAGCCAGACTCATAATCGTAAAATTAGTGCTCCTATATACAAACATAAATATATAATATTTTAATGTACGAATTAAATTGATAAGCCCTTTAAGTTCACATTCGAAAATTATACAAAAGTTTATTGTATTTGAATTGTAGCATGAACTTCAACAACTTTAGTTTAATATTTATGGCTAAAAACTTTTCCAGATTTAAAGTAAACTAAAACATTAAATAGATCTAGATTTGAGTTATTATTTATACTATTTATACTGGTACCATAATTTAAATAATGTGTTTCTTGTATCGCTCTCAGAAGTACTGTCTTAAAGATACGATCTTTACTACCTCTAAAGCACTTTCTGCCAGCATTGATTCCGACAATGCTTTTTTAATAAAATTATTATTATATGTGTATTTTAGTCTTTAACTAATATTCTCCCTAATAAGCTCCATTTCCCCCTAAATTATTCATAGGTATGTGTGTGGTTTTTATTTTTTTTGGTGGTTGGGGATATACAACGGATCATGGTGGAGTAGTATAGGGGCGCATGGTGGCATTGCCATGACTACAAATACTATAAATACAATACCGCAAATTCAAGTGCAAAGCAAATGGGGCTCGCACTCGTACTCGAGTTGTTGTTGGCTTTGTTGGGTCTTTATCGGTGTGACGGTTAGTGTACCCGTCCTGCTGCGCAGTCGACGAAGGCAGCGCCAACGACAGCGACTGCAGCTGTGACGCCGACAGCGGAAGCGTCGCTGATAGCCCGATAGATGATAGCGTCCGGAGTCCGGACCAAATGCCGAGTGCAAGGTGGGCGGTGGAAAACAAAACGGGGCGTGGCCACCGGGGGAGCTAGCCACACACCATCCAGCCACCTGTTCGAACCCGGTGGTGCGATATGCGATTCGCGATGTGGTGCGCAACTTGTTGTATTGCCAATGACGAGCGATCGTTAGGCATTCTTTTTGTTGGTGCGCTTAATTTGTTCAGGTGTTATGCACCTGATTTGCGCGCTATCGACCGTCCGACTGCCAGATAGAGATAGGGTCGCATCTGGGACAGAGAGGAGGAGCAAGCACACGCAGAGAAAATATTGTGATTCGCACAAAGATTGTGGAACCATTTTCAGCCGCAAGCTCCTTAAGCCACTCGTCTGAAGCAGAAATAAATGGAAAGTAAAAAACATGTAATACTTTAAATATTTATGGTTAAAAACAATGGTGATTTCACGAATAACTCTTACAATATTCTAATTTTAATCGATCTATATTTATAGTATTATTTTTACTTTAAAATTTTTTAGGAAAAAATCCCTAAAATATTAGCTTTCCAAGTTTTTAGCTAAAAAGTATTAACACCTTAAAAGTACAATAGACATAAACACTGTTAATTAAAGAGTTAAAGGTACCATAAAGCTGTTTAATAAAGTATACATTTTAAATCTAAATTTTAATATATAGTGTCCCTCACTTAAACCTTTTCCGAGCAGTGGAGCAGGTAATTACTCAACTAACTCAGGCTTTGTTGTTTGCTCATCAATTTCCATATGCAGGGAATCAATTACCGGGTGGGGCAACAATAAAATGGCGGTCTATTTATCTATATATTTACGTATATTCAATTTCTATAGATTTCCAGTGAAGCAGGAGATTCCCGTAATTTTTAGTTCCAGGAAATCAACAATGAAATATTAATAATTTTAGACAACTAGTGTCAGGTTTATCTTTTTAATTCCACCAAGAGCCTTTGTTTTCTAATGATAATTGCTCGATTGTTCCTTAATCTCTGTTTAGCCGTTGAGTAGCTTGTGGATTGATAAAATCTGGGTGAAAGTGCTCAAGTGGCGTCATAAAAAAATAAGTCACTTGTTTGTTTTTTGCCCCCTACTGTTTGGCTACTTTAGTGTTAGTCAATGTTACTATAAAGTCCGGAAAATTACCCAGAAAGATGATTATAGAAATTATAAATACAATCTTGCGTGTTTTATTTATTTAGAGAGATTTTTTTAAATTAAAAACGTTGAAAAATAGTTACGAAGATTTTTATCGCAATTTCGCAATTTTTAAAAGGAATTTCGCATAATTTTGGAAAAAACTTGAACCAAATTTTGTCAATCTTTTGATGCAAATCTAAGGGGAGTGGTTCTTTCGTTCTTATATGGTATTCTATTTTACAATCGCATCCATAACAAAAGTTTGGACTTTGTCCAAATAAGAAAAATCGAGAACGAAGTTAAATTTTTTGAATGTTCTTGAGGGAAAAATGTGTATAACTCGGCTAATACTTGGAAGATCCAGAAATGTGATACCTTCCCGGTTTCAGAACTCAGAGTAGCATAATTTCCAATCAAAACCTGGCAACAAAAATTTGGACCCATTTTTCGAAATTTTTTAAAGGGGTACCATCATGATTTTGGCCAAAAAATGGTCCACATTTTTTTCGTTCCATTTTCCGATATTTTAATGCAGATCGAAGGGGAAAAGTTCTCCGATTCATAATTGGTATTCCGTTCGGCGATCGGTTTTAAAATAGTTAAGATATTCGCTAAAAACTGAATGGAAATTTCAGATTTTGGGAAAGTAAAAATATATTAGTAACGGTGTTCCAGCTTTTCAATTTTCCTGGTGGAAAAATCTGCATAACTTGGCCAATACTTGAAAGATCCATAATTGCTTTACCTTCCCGGATTTAGAACTCCGAGTAGCATCATTCTGCATCAAAACATGGCAACAAAAATTTGGACCCATTTTTTGATATTTTGTAAAGGGTGTACCATCATGATTTTGGCCAAAAAATGGTTCAAACTTTTTTCGTTTCATTTTTCCATTATTTTGATGCACATCGAAGAAGAATGGTTCTAGGATTCGTAAATGGTATTCCGCTTTTAAATCGGTTTAGAAATAACCAAGATATTGACTTTCAAAAGGAAGAAAAAAATATGATTAAAGAATTTCAGATCTAGATGATTTTTTCATGTAAAATGAAAATGTTTAAACATAAATATAAATAAATTATGTTTTTTTTTTGCTGTAACTTGGTTATGATATTTTCAGAAAATCCTTTCTATTTGAATGCAGGTGTAGCTCAAATTTTCCCTTCAACTGCTGCCTTTCGACATGGCATAGTTCCAAAAGTCAAAGATTTATGGATCGATGTAAATTCCCGGCCTGACTTTTGACTGACTAACTGAATGACTGGCTGGCTAGTTGGTTGGTTGGTTGCCTGCTTGGCTGCCTGACTAACTGACTGAGTGACTGACTGACAGCCTTCGTCGTTGACTGGCAACAACAACAAACAAATGACACAAAAGCGAGCTCACAAATGTTTAACAAGCAATTCAATGTGGTTGCTAATGTTATCACTGTGGTTGTTGAATATGTGTTGGACATTTTCATTCGGCCAGAGTGAATATAAAAATTGGTATAAATCTAAAACAAAGTTTTAAGACTTTGCCAAATGTTAATGCGTTGAACACGTCTTGGCCATTAACTGAAATCGAGATGGCTAGGCTGGCTCGCTGTCGGGCAGGTGGCAGGTGGAGAGGCCCACATGACGTATGCGTTATGACAAACCGAAGCTGCTGTTTCGACTGTTTTCTGTTTTTCGTTTCTGTTTCTGGTTTCTTGGCCAGTTTCTCTTAGTTTCTTAGCGCACCCATTCAAATGAGTCTCGCTAAGGCACACCTGTTGTGTGTTGGCCATGGCAATAAGGTTTCTATGCGCTTATAAATTGCCACATGTGTCTCGGCTAATGCCATTGTTTTATGCCTCTCGAGATCTATATGTGTATTTTATATTTTCGCCAACAGCTGACAGCATTTTTCGGCCTGCGCCCCTGATGATGACATAAAATGGAACAAATGGCCTATGAACGTCGCAAATTAAGGCAATGCAAACACTGAGATATCCAATTGGGAAACAAAGCCTCGCAGGCAACATTCGGGCATTTGTTCGAATAGCACCAGCCAGCTTTTATCTTGCCATTTTTGTTTCCCACCCCATTAATATGCTGTCATCTGCCTTATAACTCGTGTTAAATTTATTCAAAACCTCTTGACTCCAATGCCATGAGGAAGGACTACATGGAGGAATACTACATCATATCAACCCCCTGACAGACAGTCCGTTCTAATGCGGTTGTTTCCTGTCCGCGCCAGTTGGCCGAGGGGTGTTGTTTTGTGTGTTCCCAGTGCTGTTTTGAGTGCTTGAGTAAGTGCTGCTGGTGCTGCCCCTGCCACAATACCCACTTCACCACCCTCTTACCATTCACGGCTTTTTTTTTTTGATTTTCGATCCCCTTCTCGTCCTGCCTGATGTTATTATTACGATTGTTTGCACATTTGTCGCCCCGAATCGGCGGACAAATTGCGGGGCGAGTTCATAAATTTACGCGTTGCGGCAATTAGATGACTGCCACGCCCCTCACGCACCTGCCATTCGTACACCTGTTTCCACTCGAAGTCAATAAATCTGGCCAGAAAGAGTATCTGGAATGGTATAAAGTTGAGTTCTATTTCGAGATTGGTACTTTGTAGTTTGGCAAGGTTAGTTAATCAGTTTAAATCCACACAAATCATTATTTAACAACTTTTATCAGCGAAAAACTTATCGCAAATGACAAAACAGAATATGCGTTCTAAAAGTGTTTAACAACCCAAATATAGCTTCTTTTTATGAAATTTATTTTAAAGCTCTAGAGAGTGAATACTATTTCGGTTTAATCGTAATACTTAACACAATTGCGTCATTGTTTCTAATCTCTGGAATATCATATCTTTAAAGTGTTAAATTCAAAAATCCCCTAAATAAAATATTATATTTCATATCTTGACTTGAGTACCTGTGGACGAAAGAGCCCCAAATACCAGAAATACCAAAATTTGTTACCATTTCCGTTTGCCCTCACTATCGATGTTGGCCAAATCTCAACCCGAAATGTATTCCGGATTGGCTGGAGAGGCCATAAATTAATTAGAGTGACTATCGAAGAAATAGTTTCGATTAGTGCAAAACACCTGTAGGCCAAAAAAGCAAACCGGACCCGATTGTAAGCCTGTTTGGCCAGACGACAGCCAAAAAGCTGCTGACGACAAAAAAATATACAAATAAACGTACAAGTGAGGAGATAAAAAACAGATTAGAAATTCAAATGATGACATGTCTGGGGCCGAACGTTCGCGCCCATTCTGATAGCACTAGCTTACACAAAAAAAAAAAGTATATGGAGTATGGGGAGGGCAAAAAAAATAAAAACAAACAAACCGAATGCGTGGCCATAATGTGAATGGATCGGAGATTGCCGGTTAGACACCTGTGGCCACTTAGGGGCCTTTTATGACCACATCCAGGCCAATCTGCAATCACCTTCCTGCCGTCCCGCCAGCTCCATCTGCCTTCGTATTTTTTACCTTCTTCTGGGTGCAAAGCAATTCCAATTTCAATTCCAATTCCCGGCTCTTGTAGCTTTGGAGTGTGTGTAAACAATATTTATCAGTTTGCACTCGGGCTCCACGCGGCCGCCTTAGCTACTTAAAATAGACCAGGCCAACTCATTCTCCGGGTGCAGCCTGGGTGCTCGGGCACCGTGTATATCGTATCCATTGTACTCGCACTCGATTCGGTTCTCAGCACTCGGTACTCATCGCAACACCTTGGCACCTCACTACCCTGGCACCTTGGTACCTTGGCTCACCTGGCTTATCAGCTATACGCATTACGCCCGCGCAATTCCAAAGGCAACAGCCACAGCCAAGAGCGCCTTCTGATAAGCGAACCGCTGCCAGATGGCCGAGAGCCAACCTGCTGGCCCCAGTAAGTGGAGTAAAGACAACTCACTGTCCATGGCGTAGTACACTTGAAATTATTCTGAAATAGTTTTGTTTTAAAATTGTTATCTAAGTAATGATCAGTCCTTTAATTATTCAGAAAACATCTAAATATTACTCTAGATACACCCTTTATTTTAATATTTTAAGCAAACCCCCTGAAGTATAATTTTTAAATTATAAAGTACCTCTATTTCTTTTCACTGCATAGGCTTCTTCGTTATCAGCTCTGATTCCGCATGTGTTGTGACTTTGTGAGTTAACCCCATTGCCACAATGGCCAATCCCACTACCAATTCCCATTCCCATGCCCAAGCTCTTGCCAACATGCCAACAGGTGGTTGCACCGAAGAGCCGCAGAGCCATGACTGTTTTTGGTTGTTCGGTCTGGCCCCCATCCAGGCCCAAGGTTCATTACGTAGGTTCCTTCTTATCTGAGGCACGTTCTTTTCTTTCCGCTTTTTTAGCTTTTTGCTTGCTTTTAAGTGCGTTCCCTCCCCTGGCTCTGTCTGGCCCCCCAGCACCGTCCCGCTGCGGTTGTGTTTGCCCGTTGTAATTAGGCTGATGAATTTATGGTAGTACGCCCCACTCCGCCTCTTGACCCTAAGTGTTTGCTTATTGCCTGATATGGTTTGAAGTGCCGTGTGCTTTGGTTTTGTACATTTTCGCATTTATTGTTTTTGTATTTAATGCTCATTTGTTGTTAGTGCGACTGTAAAAAAAAATAAAAACGAAAAATTTAATTGAGTTTGCACGGATTGTTGATTTTTTACATTTTGGGTACAGGTATACTTTTTTTTTAGCTCCAACAATGTCGCACGCCTTCCCCAATTGATAAAGTGACAATTTATAGTCCCTTTTAATTGATATCGTCATGCGATGAGTGCCCCTGCCACACTCTGCCGGATTTCTGTTTACATGCACCGAGAGTTATCAGTGAAAAATGTGCACTTGAATTTCCGACAGGCAACATGGAAGCTTAACACGATCTGTATATCATGTGGTGTGTTTTCGATTCGATTGGAGTTCAGTTTCGGTTTCGATTTGGTATTTGTTTTCGATTTCGATTGCCCTCTAAGGGTGCCAAAAATGATCTTGATGAAGCTTTTAACTGACCGGATGTGCCAGAGATTGATCGATCGACTCTAAATCAGTATAAATAAGGTGGTTTTTTTGATTAGAATTATTTTTGGACTGGTGTAAAGCGGTGTCGTTAGGGAAAAGCAACATAACTACGGGTACGACATCCAAGAAAAGTATGTCATTCTTAAAAATTGCGGATCTACACATCGAAGCCATTTTGAATTTTCTTTGTAGGGTTCTTTGATTTTTAAGTATTTTTCTAAAGATATTGGTGTTATACCAAAGAATAAACCAATGAACTTTTATAAGCCAAGTTTATATCAAAGATTTCAATGTTTAAAGTACATATCTTGTTTATTTTATGTCTTGAAACGCCATTATTCTAAATTATAGATTAAAATAATAATTCTACCAACCGGATACAAGCCAAAAAAGTTGTATTCCAGTTTCAACCAGCAACCCAGTCGCCCAAACAATTCAATTTAAATATCTCAATGGAGTGACCAAACCGCTAACGGCAGCGATAAGTCGCGAAACAAATTTCTTTCAATTAAAACAGAAAAAAAACTCAGAAAGTCAGATTGCATTTAAAAAGCAATTCCAACCGCTTTGGCTCACCTACAGCTGTGGTCTGTATACAATATAATAATTACTTACGACTGCATAAAGATAAAAGCCAAATTAGACGCTAATTTTCAGCCAACAACAAAAGCTGGCCATAAAATTCGAAGCTGAAACTCTGAATTCGAGCAAGCCCGAATTGAAATCGAAACCGAAAGCCGAAAACTGAAAAACTGAAACTATAGCAGGAAAATTAGGAGGGGGAATTTGGAAACGTTTACGAAATGTTTTACGCCACCATCGAGAGCAAATAACTCAATTGAAATGCCAACGGAACTGACGCGCAGCGACAAGAAATTGAAAATTAAAATTGAAATTGCGCAAAGTCGGTGAAAAAACAATTGAAAAGGTTACGGGTCGGAGTCGGGAAGGAATTCGAAACTGAAGTCATGGACTAATTAGAAAATGCAAAAGCCAAAGCAACGGCAGCAGCTAATTGCTGGAAAAAAGTCGATCTCAGATCACTGAAAACATTTTGGTTTCACTTCAGAGACTCTATGTTGTGTAGCAGTATCGAAAGATAAAAAAATTTTTTTTTCTGTGTCAGAAGGAGAGCGGCGCCACGTTAGTGGGCTGAAGTAGCAACAGCAACATCGAGGCAGCTGGCTGGCGATTGGCGCAGGTGCAGCTGCCTGGCGCTAAGCTAAAAGCCAAGCTCCAAAGCTGGCTAAAAAGCAGCAGCTCCAAAGCCAAAACCAAAACTGAAAATGAAACTGAGACCGAGACCGAGAGACTGAGACTGAAACTGACGTCGTCGCTTGGCGCACAGGTGGCTCGAGCTTGAGCGGCTGACGGGTGGGTGACTCACACAATCTGCGAGACTCTAACGCCAACCCAGCAAACCTGACCACATTCTCTTAACTTATTACAACTAAAGGATACCGTATTTTAAGGATGGTATTTAAATTATTTAGAAAGAAAAGCTTCAGAGACAAAAAAAAACTTTTTGAAAAAATTTAGAACCTGTCTTGAAGTCTTAAACAAAATTTGTTCGACAGTAGTTTATGTTGTTACATTTTTATTTAAAGACTCTTATATATAATTCCATAGAATATTGTTTTAAAAGCATAAGTTTTAAGTCCAATCCTTTCAAATACTTAGTTAAGTTGGATTTTATATATCTAACATACATTGTATTATTATCTAATATTTAATTTTATGCCTCACTTCAAACTGATCACAAGTAAGCTCACCAGCTACCATTTCTCCTTGTAATCAATACACCCGACACTGAAATTAATTTATAGGTATCTTAGACATATAGCAATTATCGCAGTTGCTGGCAGGCGGCTCCAGCTCAGACTCCGAGACTTGGCCCCTTGGCTGCCCCCTCTTATTGTTTGCTATTTGCTTTGCATTAGCCGACATTTAAGCACGGCTATCGATTTAATTTGAGCCCCGATCCGATCCGATCCGTCGTCCGGCAGGCCTCCCCCGCTAACTGAATTTCTTGCCAACTTTGCCCGCCCGCACATCGGAAAAAAATAAAATAAACAGCCAGTCCAGACTCTAGCCCAGACTTTGGCAGCAAACAAAAAACAGAAAAACCCCAGTTATTGGAGTCTTTGGTTTGGCAATTTGTTAACTGCACCTAGTCGAACGCTTTTGAGCGGAGTTCTCGTAAATCTTGGCCCAGTCGGCAGGTTGACAGATTCGTTAAATTTTATAAGACGCTGCCTCCGTCCCACTAATTTGTGTTGCGTTAAATGTCGCAGAATTTCTGGGAAATTTTCATGCCATTGGCATGGGCACATTTTGAAGTTTTTATGAGCCCACGGTTCAAAGGTCAGAATTGCAAATTAAGTGACGGCTCGTGCGATTTGTGGGCGGCACACGAAGCGACAATCATTATATAATTCTATTTTGAGTATATAATTTTCTGGGAATTGTTTTGGTTTAAAATCTTTGAAATTTACTTATTTTCGTTCCTGGAATTTTCGAATAATAATGCCCTTTTGGAATATATGTATAATTTCTAGGTCTTTTTCGAAATCAGAATAATTTTTGTGTTTTATAAACATTTCCTAGGAAAATGAAATATTGGGTCCAAAGTCTTCTCCCCAGGGAAGTGTAAATTTCAATAATAATGGGCAATGAAACTGTTTCAGATTGTGGAATAATAAAGAATTTATTCAAAAACCGCTACTTTTTTATTAGAGAGATATAGTCCGATGTTTTGATTAATTAAATGTGAGATTTGGCATCTCTTGGAATTTTAGAGTAAAATAATAAAGTTTCTAATAGTTTTTTGATTTATAAAAAATTAAACTGCATTTTCTTTCTAACTCTTGACCTTTGACAACTGAAGCTCAAGTGTGCACTTTGAAATCGTTTTGATTGAATGAAAAATTAAAGCTCAAAGAACCGAATTCGTTGACTCTGACAAATTTGCTAATTTCGAATTTAAGATAAGGCACGAGGGCAATCAATAATGAAAAATCTCCCACACTCGGATGGAATCGAATTCGCAGGAATGCCGGAGTCGGCGACGATCATCAAGGTTTGGAGAGCGTTTCCGCTGGCATTCGCAGCTGCCAAGACAAATTGGCTGCTCATCAGCTCATAAATTTGAAACAACAAGCGTAGTTGTTGGTGCTTTTTTTATTTTGTTTTTAATTTTATTGCATTTGCAACTGCAACGGCAACGGCAACCTTCAAAAAGCCAACATGAACATGAACACGAACGTGCGATGCACTTTTCCGCAATGCAACGACATGGCAGTCGCCGCCGCCGACGGAAAGTCGAGCTTACAGTGTCTCAATGAGATGAAAAACAGGTGAAAGAGACAGATGTATACCAGGAGAAAGAGACAGAACATTGAAGATGATGCATTTATAAATATAAATTAAAAATTCTAGCTATAAATTCAATTCAAATAAAGCCAATTAGTAAACAAAAAGTTTTATTATCTTAGGTGTATGTAATAAATAGCCTATACATGTAAATATATTTTCCAGTGTAAATGGGCGTGGGTTGATGGCAGGTGCGTTCCACAAATGATTGACTAACTGAATGACTGACTGAATGACAGATGGACAGACAGAGCCGACAGACAATGACATTGCAATGCCGACGTCGCGACTTGCCAGCTAAAATGGTTTTTAATTTTTTTGTTTTTCTAAACTACCTTATGAAAATAACAAAACAAAAAAGCACAACAACTAATGTTAAATATGCAAATTTTGCGATAGATAAACAAAACAATTAAGGCACGTGCTCCCGTGGAACAAGGCTGGTGGCCGAATGACCATAAACCCATCTCATCTGACAGCTGACAACTTTATCTTTATCAGCGATGTTGCACATCCCAACCCCGAGCACCGAGCCCCGAACCCTGAACCTCAGAAACCCTTAGAACCCCTCTAAACCCTCAACCCCCTGAATGCCTCCGCACCTTTTCATCTCGCTAAGCGGAACACGTTTCATCGCTCAAGAGTCCATTGGGAAATCTTAGAGTTCTTAGCTCGAATCTGAATAATTCATAACTGTCGTAATCGGGAGGTGAGATGGGGAGGAGGGAGGCGGATGCCAAAAAGCTTTTAGGGGTTGCCCCGGAGTTGTTGTGGCAACAACACCGCCATATGTCGCAATGCCAAGAGCTGCTGCCTGATAGCTGAAAGTGTTGCCACAACACAGACACGAGGCGTATGCGTAATTCAAGACTCTCTTCCACATTCGTCTAATTGAGTTGCAGCAAGCGGCGAGTAGCAAGTAGCAAGTAGCAGCAACATCTGCAGATCAGAGGGTTGAGGAAAGGAGGTGAGGTGGCCAGGGAGGGGGTTACTTATTGGGTTACAATTTGAATGCAGCCAACGATGAACCGATTATGACAGATGGCCGGCCGAGTTGCCAGGTCTCAAGTGCCCAGGCTCTGATGCACTTGGAAAAATAGTATGTTTTAGATTTTTAAAGTTTTAAAAACTGTATATGATTTTTAATAGTCACTTCGTAGGTAACTTTTTTAAATCATATTTTTTACTGAGAGTTTTTTGTGGGATTTCTATGTGAGAACCATATGGGACTTACCCTTAACTCCATTTGGTTCATAAGGATACGGTATAATCTCAAATAAAAACGTGGATATTTCCCGAGTTTAAAAACATTTCCATACTACATATATATTAGAAAACCTCCACTGAATAAGCCATTTGGATATATTTTCCCATTTACTGATTTTAGCTAATATTTAATAATTCAAATATATTTTTAAAAATCCCCTATTTTCAAAGTGTGTACTGCGCTTTTTTTGGCATGTGGCAAAACAGCAGCTTTGAGATGCCTGCTGCTCACCGAGGCCCCGCTGCTGCTGACACTGCCCCGTGCCCCGTGCCACTTGCGACTCCATCTTGGCCACATGTTATGATTGGTTTGTGGGTGTGCTGAAGTGACTCATGGTACGTGCTACTGTTCGACATTGCAAAAAGTTATTAAATTTTTATGTACAATATATGCATTTATTGGTACGGATATGCACCCGATAGCCCGCTCCCCCGCCCTGCCCATCGTCCTTGGGGACCGTTCACGGTAATGGTCGGAAAGGGTTAAGCCAGTTCGATCCCAACACGTGTCGGACGTAGCCGCCATTAGTGTAAACATTTCCAATGCGTTCTTGAGGGTCTGCCAAAATGCAGTGCGATTTTGTTGATTTGGCTTTCGTTTTGTGCCGGGTCAGAAACTTAATAACATTGCCAATTTTCCAAAAAAGAAAAAAAATCAACATGGAAAAGCGAAAGGATGGTTTTTTCGGGGTGGATCGGACGAGACATAAACAAATTGAATTTATTTCAGCTTCGAGGCCTTTGGGACTCCTTCGTCAGTTCAAAGTGTTCAAGGCGGAATATAATGGAGTCAAGGGTCGAATTAAAGGTTGATCTGCGAGATAAACAACTTACAAAAAGTGTAATAAACGAATGGAAAATAAGATAAACTGAATTTGCATAAAAAGATAATGAATGTGTGGGGGTTGAAGATCAAGGTATCACAGTTCGAACCCAAAAGTTTCTGCTTTTAAAAGTTTCATTTTAATTTAACATTTTATATCACTGTGGACGGAAGTCCACGAGGTGACGACCTGCATGCCTAGGCGTGCGCGAGGAAACTCTATATATAGCCGAAGAATTAAAAATTTTCTGTAGGCAACCGATCTAAATGAATGATATACCAATCGAAAGGTATTGTTTCAATTAGATAATTTTTGTCAAAACATATTCCAAAAGTTATTTGGTTTGGGAGAAATTAGGGTGAAAGTAAAAAAAATTTTTATCACTAAAATGAGGCTGGTGGACACATTTTAGCCCGCAGATAGAATATTTTTATATATTCGCATTCTAGAGCTAAATACGCGTCGATTGGTACCTCAATCGACCCGATCCGACATTTCTTTCAGAAGTTATTCGAAAAATTCGATTTTTTCTTCTTCTTCAAAATGAAGCCAGTTGTCTGTTTGTCGGTTTGTCTGTTTGCACTATTTTTTACTTAACAATTCTGAAAAAAATTGGAAAATGTTTATTACTATCATATGAGCAACTATTGTTCTACAACTTTTTGAAATACCTTAAGCTTACGTCAAAAAATTAAAAAAACTTTGTTAATGAAAAAATTCATAACTTTATAATTAAGAAAGATATTAAAAAGAGCTTTACACCGTTGAAATGGTTTTTTAAATATCAATTTCACTTTCTTTGAGACCAAACGTCTATATAGTAAAAAAACAAAAATACACTGAAAATAAACTTTTTTTTTTAGAAAAAAAATTATTTTTCAAAATTTACTCGACTGATCCTATTTTTTTATTGCACGTGTAGATAGCTTTTGAGATGACGCAACTTTTGATATATCGCTCATATCTGGCAAAATCCGTTAACTCAAGATATAGTCCTGTAAGTGCAGCTACCCATTTTGTCCAGCCTCCTGTGAAGCTTGCATTTACTTATACATGTGTGTGTATTTGATTGGCAACTTTGCTTTTTGGAGTCTGCTTATATTTGGTCAATACCCTACAAAATACGGAGTATATCTTTTCAGATTTTAGTTTATTTATTTAAAAATAAAATCCAAATAAAAAAGGGCTTAAAAAGTAAAACGTAAACATTGACTCAACTTGGACTCGAACCCAGGCCCTCCGTGTTAGGAACCACGACGCTCTCCACTCGGCTAACCTCGAACTTTGTTGCATGTTGGCAACTTTTGATCTAATTCTGCTTTGTGTTTCAGTGTCTCATGTCTTAATGAGAAGACTCAGAAGATTGGTACTTCAACCGACCCGGTCCGACATTTCTTTCAGAAGTTATTCAAGAAATTAGATTTTTACAGTTTTTTCAAAATAAAGCCAGTGTGTCTGTTTGTCTGTATTTTTTTCTTGGCAATCCTGAATAAAATTGGAGATTTTTGTTATTGTCATATGAGCAATTATTGTTCTACAACTTTTTGAAAAAGCTTTAAAATTCTAATTTCTTGAATAACTTGTGAAAGAAATGTCGGACGGTCGGTTGAGGTACCAATCTTGAGGTCCCAAAGAAAAACAAGAAAGGAAAGCTAACTTCGGAGTTAAAGCCGAAGTTGATATACTTTTGCAGTTGTGCCATTTCCGATCGTTCAGTTATATGGCGGCTATTGAATATAGTTGGCCGTTCCCTATGAAATTTGGCCAATAAGATTATTTTGCCCAAAATGGAATCTGTACCAAGTCCCATCTTTTTAACTTAAAAAACACCAAAGTTATGCCAATTCCGATCGTTCTATGACAGCTATAGGATATAGTCGGCCCATCCTTATGCATTTTTGTACATAAGATATTTTTGAATATTTCTAAAATAAAAAATCCAAATAAAAAAGGGCTTAAAAAGTAAAACGTAAACATTGACTCAACTAGGATTAGAACTCAGGCCTTTCCGTGTTAGAAACCACAACGCTCCCCACTCGGCTACAAATGCACAATTTTTAGAAAGCTTTATATGCTTATGCCCCCACTGAACATATAATGCAAAAAACACTGCTTAACTTAAATTACAGCCACCACCATTTTTGGGCCAAATCATGAATTAAAAGCTAAAAAAAAACTAGGCAAACCAATTCCGCCAATACTTTTCTAATATTTATTATTTTATATCGCACACCAAAAATAAATTGATACATTCAACAATTGGTTTAACGATAAAAACTGGAAAAACATTTTTTTTTTTAATTTTGCGCATTTATTTTAGATATAATACATTTTTATTATCGGTAAGCCATAACTTTGTCTTTTTTTTTAAGTTGGAAGGATGGGACTTTCTATGAATTCCACTTTGGGAAATAATATCCGATGTGACAAATTTTGATAAGGATCGGCCGACTATATCCTATGGCTGCCATATCGGAAAGGCCATAACATTGTTGCTGTTTAAGATAGAGGGATGGGAGTTTCTATGGATTTCACCTTGTGCAAACTTATTCGAGGAGTAGAGCGCAGATCAGGAGCAATGAGCACTAGCAACTGGAACAGGAGCTGTTGTTAGCTAAGCATGGTCCAGAGCTGGAGCAGCTCTAGGTGGTGCAGAAGTAGAAGTGGTCAGATTTGGGTGGGCCATAGGCCTCATGTATTTATTTAGCCCTTAGGCATACATATGTATATAAATAAGATACATTATACTCTTATATCAAATTTAAATGTAATGTAAGTAATATGTATACATATATCACTGTGGACGGAAGTCCACGAGGTGACGACCTGCATGCCTAGGCGTGCGCGAGGAAACTCTATATATAGCCGAAGAATTAAAAATTTTCTGTAGGCAACCGATCTAAATGAATGATATACCAATCGAAAGGTATTATTTCAATTAGATAATTTTTGTCGAAACATATTCCAAAAGTTATTTGGTTTGAGAGAAATTAGGGTGAAAGTAAAAAAAAATTTTATCACTAAAGTGGGGCTGGTGGACACATTTTGGTCCCCAGATAGAATATTTTTATATATTCGCATTCTAGAGCTAAATACGCGTCGATTGGTACCTCAATCCGACATTTCATTCAGAAGTTATTCGAAAAATTCGATTTTTTCTTCTTCTTCAAAATGAAGCCAGTTTGCGTCGGTTTGTCGGTTTGTCTGTTTGCACTATTTTTATCTTAAAAATCTTGAAAAAAATTGGAAAATGTTTGTTACTATCATATGAGCAACTATTGTTCTACAACTTTTTGAAATACCTTAAGCTTACGTCAAAAAATTAAAAAAACGTTGTTAATGAAAAAATTCATAACTTTATAATTAAGAAAGATATTAAAAAGAGCTTTACACCGTTGAAATGGTTTTTTAAATATCAATTTCACTTTCTTTGAGACCAAACGTCTATATAGTAAAAAAAAAAAAATACACTGAAAATAAACTTTTTTTTTAAGAAAAAAAATTATTTCTCAAAATTTACTCGACTGATCCTATTTTTTTATTGCACGTGTAGATAGCTTTTGAGATGACGCAACTTTTGATATATCGCTCATATCTGGCAAAATCCGTTAACTCAATATATAGTCCTGTAAGTGCAGCTACCCATTTTGTCCAGCCTCCTGTGAAGCTTGCATTTACTTATACTTGTGTGTGTATTTGATTGGCAACTTTGCTTTTTGGAGTCTGCTTATATTTGGTCAATACCCTAAAAATATGGAGTATATCTTTTCAGATTTTAGTTTATTTATTTAAAAATAAAATACAAATAAAAAAGGGCTTAAAAAGTAAAACGTAAACATTGACTCAACTTGGACTCGAACCCAGGCCCTCCGTGTTAGGAACCACGACGCTCTCCACTCGACTAACCTAGAACTTTGTTGCTTGATGGCAACTTTTGTTGTAATTCTGCTTTGTGTTTAATGTCTTATATCTTAATGAGAAGACTCACAAGATTGGTACTTCAACCGACCCGGTCCGACATTTCTTTCAGAAGTTATTTAAGAAATTAGATTTTTACAGTTTTTTCAAAATGAAGCCAGTGTGTCTGTTTGTCTGTATTTTTTTCTTGGCAATCCTGAATAAAATTGGAGATTTTTGTTATTGTCATATGAGCAATTATTGGTCTACAACTTTTTGAAAAAGCTGTAAAATTCTAATTTCTTGATTGAATAACTTGTGAAAGAAATGTCGGACGGGTCGGTTGAGGTACCAATCTTGAGGTCCCAAAGAAAAACAAGAAAGGAAAACTAACTTCGGAGTTAAAGCCGAAGTTGATATACCCTTGCAGTTGTGCCATTTCCGATCGTTCAGTTATATGGCGGCTATTGGATATAGTTGGCCGATTTCTATGAAATTTGGCCAATAAGATTATTTTGCCCAAAATGGAATCTGTACCAAGTCCCATCTCTTTAACTTAAAAAACACCAAAGTTATGCCAATTCCGATCGTTCTATGACAGCTATAGGAAATAGTCGGCCCATCCTTATGAAATTTTGTACATAAGATATTTTCAAATATTTCAAAAATATAATCCAAATAAAAAAGAGCTTAAAAAGTAAAACATAAGCATTGCCTCACCTAGGATTAGAACTCAGGCCCTTCCGTGTTAGAAGCAACAACGCTCTCCACTCGGCTAATCTCGAACTTCATTGCTTGATGACAAATTTTGATGTCTTAATAAGAAGAATGCAAAATTTTATAAGTAGAAAGCTTTATATGCAAATGCCCCCACTGAGCATATAATGCATATAAATTTACTTAAATTACGTTTTTGGGTCAAATCATGGATTAAAAGCTAAAAAAAAACCAGGCAAACCAACTCCGCCAATACTTTTCTAATATTTATTATTTTATATCGCACACCCAAAATAAATTGTTACATTCAACAATTGGTTTAACTAGAAATTTTTTTTTTAATTTTTTATCTTTGCGCATTTATTTTAGATATAATACATGTTTATTATATGATTAATCGGATATGCCATATATTTTTATACCCTTGCAGAGGGTATTATAATTTTGGTCAAAAGTGTGCAACGCAGTGAAGGAGACATCTCCGACCCTATAAAGTATATATATTCTTGATCAGGATCACCTCCTGAGTCGATATGAGCATGTCCGTCTGTCTGTCGGTTTCTACGCAAACTAGTCTCTCACTTTTAGAGCTATCGAGTTGAAACTTTGCACACATCCTTCTTTTCCTTGCAGGTAGTACATAAGTCGGAACGGCCGGGATCGGTCGACTATATCCTATAGCTGCCATATAACTGATTGATCGGAAATGCCATAACTTTGGTGTTTTTTAAGTTAGAGGATTGGGACTTTCCACACATGTTTTATTTGACCAAAATATCTTGTACAAAATAAATTGTACAAAAATATGTACAAAATTTCATAAGGATCGGCCGACTATATCCTATAGCTGTCATAGAACGATCGGCATTGGCATAACTTTGGTGTTTTTTAAGTTAGAAAGATGGGACTTGGTACAGATTACTCTTTGGGCAAAATAATTCAATATGCCAAATTTCATAAGGATCGGCCGACTATATACGATCCGCTATATATTTAATAATATAAGATGCGTGGCGCCACCTAGCGGACTGCAAGGGTATATAAACTTCGGCTCCGCCCGAAGTTAGCTTTCCTTTCTTGTTTTATTAGAAGTTTTGTTGATGGTGAAATTCTCATAAGGATCGGACAACTATATAGGATCCGAAATATATAATAATAATATAAGCTTCTGCTTAACTGCAAGGGTATATCAACTTCGGCTCCGCTTGAAGTTACTTTCCTTTCTTGTTTTTTTTTTTATAATTTATTATATAGTGGAACTCTCATAAGAATAGGCCTCTCATCTGTTAATTTGTTAAAACAATTTGGTTTCCCACAACTGAAACAATTTTGGATTTAAAATACATTTTTGGGCAAATTTTTAAATAAAATTTTTAAACTAACCAAATTCTAAAACCTTTGTAAATTAAAAATACGTATAACTTCAGATCCACTGAAGCTATCGAAAAATTCTTTACGTCTTTGGAAAGGTTTTTAATTATTCCACCTTTTTGAATGTCAAAATCTATAGAGTTAAAAAAAAAAAGATTTTTGATGTTTATCCTTACAATTAAAGTATTGCTAACTGTGTGAATCGCCTGTCCAGAGGTTACTTCCATATATATATATATATTCTATATATTATACGTTCTGTTTTAAATAATTGAAGATCAATATATACAAAAAACAACTGATATCATATAAAAAAACCTCTTGACGAGGTAAAGTACCGGTGACGAACCTGCATGCGAAACCCAAAATATCTGATATCAATTTTAGTGACGAAAATATGCTATATAGGTGTACAAAATTGCATATAAAAAATATTCTTGTTCGGCACGTGCAAGAAAAACAAAAAAAAAATCAGTCACGTGCCGAACAAGAATATTTTTTATATGCAATTTTGTACACCTATATAGCATATTTTCGTCACTAAAATTGATATCAGATATTTTGGGTTTCGCATGCAGGTTCGTCACCGGTACTTTACCTCGTCAAGAGGTTTTTTTATATGATTTAAGTTATGTTCGTATATTTACAATAATAATAGTATGTTTTTGATTTGAATTTAAAAATTCCTATTCATCCACAAAAACATAGCCCTCTCCCTTCTATAATTTCTCCACCAAATTGATATTGATTTTGAAATATCCGCCTTTTCTCATTGATTCGTCTGTGTGACCCCAAAACGTCGTCGGAAATTTTGCACACTAATTGCACGGGGAACGCCCATGGTGATGACCCAGTGAAGTCGGTGCCAACGAAAACATTTGGCAGAGATACGATCAAAGCGAACTGCGACCGAAAGATCCATATGTTGGGTAGACAAACTGCAGTTAATAGCCGTTTTTCAGTGCCCCCAGCTGGATGAGTTGTGGGGTGTGTGTGGAGCCACCGGAGGGAGCGTGGCACGAGGGGCAGACTCTGCGAATTGGACTCTGCGGCGCATCAACGTCAACAACGTCACTTTTTTCGATCGGAAAGGGAAGTTGGAAGGGGTACAACCTACTTCTGTGTGTTTGCAGAGAAAGAAAAGTTCCAGACAGAGTGCCATGAGCTTAATAAATATTTAAAATTTATTAGATAGTTTTTTGTACAGTGCATTGACCACTGCAGCTGCAGCTAAAAGAACATCAATCAAAGCCTGAGCTTTGTGCCTCTGGTGATGCGACGTCACATCTGCGATCTATCTAATGTTTCCAAAGCGCCACCTACTGACCGTCGCTCTACCCCTCGAACTACTCGTAGAACACTCCCCTTCAATGAAATATTCACACACGAAACGTTTTCATCAAAATTTACGTAACGTAAAATTGGAATAATGAACATCTGTGCAAACACGCAGGCGAGTGAATTGGGGATCTCTGCCCCCGAAAAACCTCCCAATTGGCGCGCGAACAGATGCGGAATGCGCCTCGGACTTTACCCATTTTTTTCCCCGGCACGGTCCGGTTCGATATGGTCCGGTCCCTCGCTTTTCCATCCCCCAGACGGTATCCGGACTGTTCCCATTTCCAGCCAGCTGCCCATACGTATAGCCAGTCGATCCATCCATCTGTCCATCCACCCGACGGTCCGCCGCTTTGGCGTGCTAATGAAATCGAGCGCGTTTATTTATTTATATGGCATTTGTCAGCGAGCTTAGCATTTGAAACAGTCCGACCCTGATATAAGAAATGCCTCCCAGCATTTTGACGCGGAAGCTTGAATTACTAATTTGAAGAATGGCTTAACCTAACATACTTTGAATACAAAGTAAATATGCCTTTTTTTAGGAATTGGTCTAGACCTCTAGCATTCAAAACTCTACCTTTAAAAAAAAACCATATATACTTTTATTAAATAATCATAAAGTAAACATTTTTGTTCGCAAAATATTAAGAGAATTATATTCGCAAAAATTGTACTATTTGAATAAAAATAAACATTTGTAATTTTTACAACTAGATAGTTCAGATTAAAAATTTTGATACTTTATTCCGTTTTCAAACGTAATTGAGTCTAAAGCTGTCTATGAGCCGTTGCTTCCGCCAACTCGCCGGTGGTTTTTTACGAGTATTACCATATAGCTGGCTGGGTTTTAGCCGTCGCTCTGAATTGGCCACCAGCGTCGATCGTCACCCGTTGATTGGCCAGTCCGTCACTCGAATTAGCTTTATGTCGCCGAAGCCGATGCCGAGATGCTGATCAAGATCGGTATCTGTGAGTGCAACTGTATCTGTATCTATCGGACGCAGCTGTATCTTGCCAATGCAAATTCTCTAATTGTTTATTAACAATTGCCGCCGGCCAGTAGTTAAGCAATTAAAAGGCGCAGCCACAAAGCTTGGTAATAGTCTTGGGCTTTATATTTTTGGAGTTGCTGCAATTTGTCTGCTTTGATTTTAAGTTTGCCACCATTGTTGGTGTTTGTTGCCGGTTTCTGGCCATTTTCGATTGAGTTTTCGGTTTCGTATTAGCGCTGGGATTATGTCATGCAATTAACAATGGCATATTGTAGTGGTTGTTGTCGTTGGTGCTGCACATGTTGCTCGTGTGCCAGTTGCTACCGTTTTTGGAGTCTTTGGAGCTGCGGATTTGCCTGTGCTCGTTGAATTGTCGTTGTTGCTGTTGCGTGCACTTTGCTGAACTTTTGCCGAGCAACAGCAGTTGCCTCTTGGCTCAGTTTTTGTTGCAGCTTCTAGTATGATTACCCCAGCAATTGCTGTTGCTGCTGCTGCTGCTGTGCATGTAATTAACCAACATTGACATGTCTAGTTATGCGTTGCGACAACAAATTGACGTAAGCGCGTGCGTCAGCGCCAGCCATCCCGTGGGTCTATGGGGGCTATATGGGGTCTGTGGTTTGTGGTTCACATCTGCGATCGGGGCGTGACTTATTGCCATATTTCTTGGCACCTTGTTAGCGGACAAGGCTGGCCGAGCACGTTCATTAGATGAAAGTGCACCTGGTCTCACCCGCACATAACTGAGTGGCTACCTCACCGCGCCTTAGTCGAGTAAAAGTTTCAAAAATACTGTTTCCTAGAATATTCCCTTTCAGTTTTTAAACTTTGTTTTCACTTCAATTAAAAAAATCCCCATGTTTGTAAATATAATATCCCCATCACTTGTGTATCAACCTCGACAAAAAACAAAATGGAAATAAACGATCAAAATAATTATGTTAATGCAAACCAATAATTTAAGACAAAAGCACTCGAGCGTAATTCAAGAAAACGAGCCAGTACAGGCCTTAATTAATGACAGTAATTGAAATATTCCGATTGCTAACCAAATTGAATTTTCATTCCCATGACAAATAAATATTGTTTTTTTCTTTTCAAAAAAGTGTGTTTGAGCAAATCATTTTGACTGTGCGATCGGTGTAAGTGTCAGTGTCATCTCCCGGATTTTCACACATCTCCCCTCCTTGAGAGTTGGTGGATCAGACACCTTTACCTTCGATTTGACACCTCTTCGGTGTGGTGTTGCAGAGGCACAAGCCTGGCCGCCACTTCCACTTGAGATGCAACGCACCGCACGTTGCAATTAGTGTTAAAAGACACAAACATGCCGCCGCAGACGCCGCAAGCTGATGTTAGCCAGATACCAGACCCGATAGAAGCCACATAGCCACGATGATAGCCGCGTCCCAGAGCCAGGAAGAGGAAGAGCCACTAATTGGCCTAATTCTCACTTCTGTTTCGGCCCACGCAGCATAAATAGAGATGCCCATGGTGGTGCAGAGTGAGAAAATATTAGAAACAAATACTTTCTTTTGCCTGGGAATATTTAAAAAAAGTTTCAATCCATTACCAGGAGGGTTTTATGATCAAGTTGATACCTAAAATTTCTTTCAGTGCCTTTTGGGCAGCCAACTCATCCTCATAAATAAACAACACGGCAAACACGAAGCAGAACAAGCGGTGAACACGAATGTCAGACCGCCCAACCGCACAAACATCCCCCCCAATATGCAGATGAGGATCTGATCCGATCCGATCGGATTGGAATGGGAAAGGGGCAGAATAATCCACGCGATCATGTTGCGGGCGGATCCTCGATCCGTTCCGTATCGTTCCGGTACGTGTGATCTGATGGGCTGGGTGGTCTGTTCCAAATCAATTGCTGCCCTCGGAAGAGGAAAAGTTTAACATTTTTTTTTATTCTGGGGCCTGTGAGGAGTGAGAAGCCATGCTGCGGCCCATGGCTCTTATGGGTTGTTTATTTTGCATAAATGTTGCCCCAAATATTGCAGCTGTAAACACATAATGAACGCAGTTGGACCAGATTTCGATCCCAAGTCAGATCCGATCCCATCTTTTATGCTGCCTCCGGATGGTGGGGCATTCCTCGCATCTCTCCATCTGCATCTGCCCCAAAAGTTTCGGCTGTGTAAATATTTGTTTAAAATTCCGCACGCCTACCACTCCAAGTCCAAGCGGACCTTAAGCCCTCGAGGGCCAAGTACTGCCTCCACCCCACCCGATGCCTCCTATTGCCAGTCCATCTGCGGGGACCACCAAAGTTTGTCGGACCGTTGGAACTTGGACTGCGATCGGCTGCAGCTGCTCGGAAAATATGCAAAGTGCCACGGGAACAGTGGGTGGATCATCATTATTACAGTGAGATATATAATAATATATTATTATTTAAAATGAAATGGTTTAAAATTTAATAGAAGTATACTTTATAAAATTGTATTACAAAGTATTACAAAGACCTAATAATTTAATATTTATTTCAGTCCAAATAGGATGGAATTATCTACACATTCTTGATTTTTTCTGGGAGTTAAAAAGAGGATATATCCTTTTTGTAAAACCACTGTGCCATCGATCGTTACGGACGTTGTCGTCATCATCGATGCTGTGTAAACAAATCAGCCGCCGGACTGCAAACATTTTATTGGTGTTGCCTGGCTGCGCTTTGCTCTCGCTTTTGGCCATTGCCGCATATAGCTCTTGCTTCTGCTGCTTGCTTTTTATTGACTTCACTCCAAACACTCGGCACTCCACAACGCCCACACCCCATCCACAGCCACATCGACAGCCACATCCACATACACGTCCATATCGAAATACCCATCCCCATCGTCATGCCCATCGAAATGGAGAGGGGATCTCTTTTTCAACACCTTCTTGTGGCCGCATCTGTTTGGCGTTTGGGAATTGTTGTTTAGATTTAGCCTCCTTGGCTGCAAGATCTGTTCATAATTTCAATTGACTTGGACCGGGTAGATCGTAAAAATTATTTATGTAGATAGACGAATACTCGCCGGAGCGGATATTGTTCGATTTCCAAGTGATTAATTGCTGCTTTCTACAACTCAACAGCGTTCCGGAGATCTCCATATCCACATGGCCAAGACTATGGCCACATATGATTATAATGTTTAGGTCGGATAGAGTGCCGTTGATGTTGTTGAATTTTCAAACAAACTTGCCTGTCTGCCACTTGATTTGTTTGGGTGGGATGTACAGCCTCAGCCCAGAGACTTTGGGAGTAAAAGAGATACATCTTCAGCGATAACTTTTGGAGAAAGATAGTTTTTGACAGATTTCTGAAATGTTTACAAGCAATGGGGAAGTGATTGGAAAACCCTTTATTAAATAAATGGCTAATTTAAAAATATATTAATTAATAGTTTTTTGCCAAAAAGGATATATGAAAGAAGGGCATCTAAGCAATCAATTCAAAAAAAGTTTTTAAGAACCCAAACCTTTTACTCAAATAATTCACACTCTTATTAAGATATCTATAAAAATCCGCATTGTAGCTCATGAAGAAAGGTATTCTCAATAAAGTAAAATAAAAGTAGGGTTATGACAAAAAGGATATGTCCCCCATATGGACTTGCTCCAGGTGAGGCTCGAACTCACAACCCCGGCATAGCTCATACACACATAATACTGATTATAAGTACCGTGCGCTAACCAATTGCGCCACTGGAGCTGTTGGCCGGCGGCCGCCAAAAGCTCCTGGGAAGCTTCAGTGCTCAGGCTAGAACAACCTGATATCCTTTAAGCTCTCCCAAAAACTTTCTCTTTCGTTTCTATCCCCAATATACAGATTATACAACAAAGCCAGACTCAAAACATAAAATTTGTGTCTCTTCAAAACAGCTTATCAGTAAATGAGTGTTATGAAATAGTTTTTAGAGTACAAATTACAGCCCAAGCACATTTAGAATTTTTCGTACTTAATTTGGAATTATAGATTTATTATTTTAGTCATGAGCTCATTAATTTTTAACAAAGTTATTGGCTTTGCCTACTTATACAAAAAATTATGTAATATTTGAAAAAGAACATATTCCCTATTTTATTTTTTCAATAATAATTTTATTAAATTCTTTAAAACTTATCATTAGTTATATCTTATATAATATTAACCAAGAGTAATGAGAAATTAAAAAATAAACATTGAAAATAAACTATATTCTTACTCATAGATTAAAAATAACTTTCATATTTATATTTTTAATATATTTAATTTCAAAAATATTTTTTTCGAAAAATCAATAACCAATATTATTATTACTTTTTGTAAGTGTATAAAAATCCGCAACAAAAAATGTTCTACCTCGAATCAATATTATAAAACTTTCTTTAAGCTGCTCAAAAAAAGTCCAAAACTACTTTATATTATAAATAAAATAAAATAAAAATGAAAAACTAAAATAAAATATAAAAGTTTAGTAAAAAATTAAGTCACCATGCGACTTGCTCCAGGTGAGGCTCGAACTCACAACCCCGGCATAGCTCATACACACAGAATACTGATTATAAGTACCGTGCGCTAACCAATTGCGCCACTGGAGCTGTTGGTTCAGCGCCGCCAAATGCCCAGTATGAGATTCGACCCTCAAAATAGAACTTTGCTCTCAGCTCTCGCTCTTACCGGCGCGCTCTTGCGGCAGCTGTTTTCTCTTCGCCATGCTCTTTGTGCGAATTCTGTGTGCGTGGGGATGAGCGAATAAATTTGAATCTCGATGTGGCGCGAGGAGGCTCTCCCCAACTGTGATAAGAAAATAACATTAAAATTAAGCTCATTAATCCGAAAATCTGGGCATCATCCGAATGTCGGAATCTGTGCCAAGTGAGTCAACGAACCGGGTACAACATTACTTTTCATTTAATTAAAATTAATGCATTTAATTAATCAACAATGGCAATCGACGGCAATAATGAAACCGAAAGCCAAGAGATTGCAAAAATTATTAATATGGATTAGGGCAATGAAAAGTGAATTTGGTCGGGTTTTTACTTTCAATTAACCAGCAGTAGGTCTCCCATTAAACAATGCAAATTATTTGCTTTTCACTTTCGTTTGGCTTGTTACCTAGAACAGGTGTGCTGATTACGAAGAAGCCCGTGAAATTGCGGTGCCCCCTTGGCCAATACCATTACAATTGCCATTACCATGTCTACAGTCGGAAAAAACAATAACAACAACAATTTCAACAGCCGGACTTCATATGAAATTCATATGTAATTGCAAAATCCCAGCTCAGATTAATCGGAATAAACACAAAAGGCATTATATTCTGAAACCGATTTCTCAAATACACTTAAAAATTAAAAAAATATTATTAAATTATTTTATTATAAACAAGAAAGGAAAGCTAACTTCGGGCGGAGCCGAAGTTTATATACCCTTGCAGTTCAGTCGCAGTCCGATAGGTGGCGCCACGCATCTATATTATTAGATATACAGCGGATCGTATATAGTCGGCCGATCCTTATGAAATTTGGCATATCGAATTATTTTGACCAAAGAAGCATACATTGAAAATCCCATCCTTCTAACTTGAAAAACAACGAAGTTATGCCATTTCCGATCCATCAGTTATATGGCAGCTATAGGATATAGTCGACCGATCTTTATGAAATTTGGCAGATCGTATAAGTTGGACCAAATAAGAATCCATAGAAAGTCCCAACCTTCTAACTTGAAAAACAACGAAGTTATGCCATTTCCGATCAATCAGTTATATGGCAGCTATAGGATATAGTCGACCGATCCCGGCCGTTCCGACTTATGTACTACCTGCAAAGGAAAGAAGGGTGTGTGCAAAGTTTCAACTCGATAGCTTTAAAACTGAGAGACTAGTTTGCGTAGAAACAGACAGACAGACGGACAGACAGACAGACGGACAGACAGACAGACGGACAGACGGACAGACGGACAGACGGACATGCTTATATCGACTCAGGAGGTGATCCTGATCAAGAATATATATACTTTATAGGGTCGGAGATGTCTCCTTCACTGCGTTGCACACTTTTGACCAAAATTATAATACCCTCTGCAAGGGTATAAAAATAATATTTTATATTTTTCAGAGAAATAAACCACATATTATTTTCTATTTTAGGAAAAAATTTTATATTTTTTTATAAAGAGGAATAACCGCATATTATATTCTATTTTAGGAAAAAGGAAAAAGTAATTTTGAAAATTTCCAAAGAAAAAGCTACCATCTTTGGAGAAACCCCAGAAAAGCCAAAGCCAGGAAATGCATATTTCGCTAATTAACGCTGCAGTGCCTTTGGTTTTTGTTGCCAATGTTGATGTTGATGTGGCCATAATCGCTTCTAACTAAATAAAAAGCATGCAATAACAATAAAGTACAAAAGGCAATCCCCGTTAGCCAAACAAAAACAACAACAATTACAATATTAGCGGCAACACCTGAAGCCATGACAAATGACCACCATATGACATTAATAATCATAACTCAAAAGTTAACACAAAAAAAAAAAATACAAAAATATATGTATAAAGTTTACAGCGGAAAAACTTGGCGAAGCATGCAAAGTAAATCCCTTGTCATGTCATGTTGTAATTAAAAATTATTAAAAAATTATTTCCATATGACAGCCGCCGTCTCAGCTCCAAGTATTACTCGGCAATTATGTCCCGGGCGCTGAGAAGTGAAATACACAAAGTGACGAGAAACTTCCTCACAATGGGTGACAATAACAAATTCATAAAATGTTAATTTATAAATAAAGATCGATGTGCCACATACCTAAATACTGGACTTTAATGCTCGTCTAACGGCTTCTATTGTGTAATTGTAATTCATGGAATTGAACGAAATCGAATTAGAAGCGAACTCGCGGCAATCAAATCAGAGAGTGTATGTAAATATCAGTCCCATGAAGGAGCAAAGTAGAGCACGCTGCTATGTCGGAAGCCAAACGGGGGCTTACAGGGGGCGGCGGGCGATCGAAGGTTACCATTGACGATTCTGAGACTGGCGCCAACGGAATAAAACAAAAAAAATAAATAACAATGACTGACAACAACAAAATAGGCACAAATTGCAGGCGCTATAATACCCATCAAGGCGGAACAATAGACACCACCAAGAATCGATTGGTGGGTCAATCAAAGACAGTTTATTCCTGGGCAAAGATCATCCAATTAAAAAAGTTTATTTTCAATTTCAGATTTACGGAGAGTCGATCTACAAATCGTCTTAGGTATTCCGCTTAAGAATCTGATGGTTTTTAGCAAATGGCCTTCTCTGTGGGCCATAATGTCATTTGCAGCGGTTTTCATAATTTTGAAGGGGACCCCCAGGACCCCCAGGAAAATATCGAAAAAATCCAAAAAAAAATTTGTTCCCAGATTTTAATGCAGTTTTATGGACAATCTTTCTACAAATCGTTAAAGGTATTCCGCTCAAGAATCTGATGACTATTGGCGAAGACATGGCCTTCTCTGTGGGCCATAATGTCATTTGCAGCGGTTTTCATAATTTTGAAGGGGACCCCCAGGAAAATATCGAAAAAATCCAAAAAAAAATTTGTTCCCAGATTTTAATGCAGTTTTATGGAGAATCTTTCTACAAATCGTTAAAGGTATTCCGCTCAAGAATCTGATGACTATTGGCGAAGATATGGCCTTCTCTGTGGGCCATAATGTCATTTGCAGCGGATTTCCAAATTTTGAAGGGGACCCCCAGGAAAATATCGAAAAAATCCAAAAAAAAATTTGTTCCCAGATTTTAATGCAGTTTTATGGAGAATCTTTCTACAAATCGTTAAAGGTATTCCGCTCAAGAATCTGATGACTATTGGCGAAGATATGGCCTTCTCTGTGGGCCATAATGTCAATTGCAGCGGATTTCCAAATTTTGAAGGGGACCCCCAGGAAAATATCGAAAAAATCAAAAAAAAAATTTGTTCCCAGATTTTAATGCAGTTTTATGGAGAATCTTTCTACAAATCGTTAAAGGTATTCCGCTCAAGAATCTGATGGTTTTTAGCGAAGATATGGCCTTCTTTGTGGGCCAAAATGTCATTCGCAGCGGTTTTCATAATTTTGAAGGGGACCCCCAGGAAAATATCGAAAAAATCAAAAAAAAAATTTGTTCCCAGATTTTAATGCAGTTTTATGGAGAATCTTTCTAAAAATCGTTAAAGGTATTCCGCTCAAGAATCTGATGGTTTTTAGCGAAGATATGGCCTTCTCTGTGGGCCATAATGTCATTTGCAGGGGTTTTCATAATTTTAAAGGGGACCCCCAGAAAAATATCGAAAAAAAAAACAAAAAAAAGGCAAATATACATACATGTATGTATTGAAAAACCAAAAAAAAACGTGCTTCCCAAATTTTAAGTCAGTGATTCATTTGTTAATCATTTTCTTAAATTATGAAAACAAAATAAAACTAAAAAATATTTTTTTATCAGTTTAGTAGAAAGGCAGCTACGGCGGCGCATGTCAAATCTTCGAAACTTTCTCCACTGATAACGAAAAACAAAGAGGAAATGGGGAAATGCTTTAGCAAATTTATAAGCAAGCAAGCCCATATCGTGAGCATTAAAGTTCCATTACCTTGGTAATTGAGATAAAATTTAGCTGGCCGGATGAACTCCCCCTCGTAAAGAATTGATAAAGCTACGCGTTGGATTAGTCATGCTACCGAATAATATTATTTTTGGAGGTCAGAAATTATACAAATATTATTTCAATTTGCCAGAAGGTCAAATGAATGTATTGAATTTTAGTTTGCTTTATTTAGGACTAGACTGTCAACATCCCGGAAAGGTAAGCTCTTAAGAAAAAAAAATATTCAAAATATCCCGTAAATAGTTGTTTAAATTAGACTTGGCCTAAGTTGTTTTAAATTCTATATATCCAAGCTTTATTATTCTGACCGCAATTGTGGGTCGTTATATCGAATTCAGCCCACTCCTGCAGCTGCAGTCGAGACGCTGTTGCTCCCGGAGACCTTCTGGCCGTGCAATCTCAAAGACTTTGTGAACTGTGTGGAGCTGTGAGCTATGAGCTGTGAGGCTGGCACACAAAAAAGTGCATTAAGATTACAGCTGGCGACTGTCTGACAGTTGTTGGGGCCGCTGCAACTTGTCCGAGGAGCTTATCAGCTGTCGATGCACTTGTAGCGCCACTTTCAGTTTCATTTAGAGCCGCAGATGCAGATGCTGTTCGAGTTGCACTTGGAGCTGGGTGAAAGAGCTCCAACTGAAGGCGACTCATTGACTTGGGGTGGGTGTGGGGGTGCAGCTGGGAGGCATTCGAGCTTGGAGGAGGGCGTGGGGCCACTGGACGGACAATGCTATTGATTATTGACTCAGCTGCAGCGACTTGCCAAACAGATGACACAGAGAAAAAAATCAAAGAAAGTGCTGTCTTTGTGTGCAGTGTTCAAGTTTTGTAGTTAGGTAATGACGGGGTTTAGGGCTCTGAACTAAAGAGGAAGTTCCTCAAATGAAAAGAGAGTCCTAGAAAATGAAGATTCTGATGGTTAATTTTTAATAAATCAGCTTAGAGTTTGTAACTATGACATAGTCTTTAACTATCATAAAAGGTTGGTCTATTTGCCCAAATACTAGGAAAATCGCATCCCGAAAATCTCAGTGTACTCTAGGCTTTTTCCCGGGGCCGCTTCAGGGCAGCTTCACTTAATCACGGATCAGATCAGCCGGCAGCGGCGGCGGAGCATCGCCGGATTGCTGTTTACCTTCTCACGCGTCAGCGGTTGAAACGCAAAATGCTTTACGGCAACAACTGCGCCAAGGTATGTAAACAAATACAACAATAAATGGAAATAAAAAATTGCAGCAAATAAAGTAAAAAAAACGCCTGCGCAACTTGCTAAGCTCCACTCATCCTCCGAGGCCCCGCCGCCTCCGACGCACACCTTGGGGGACTCTCACTCGCACTCTTACAGCCAAGCACTTTGCATGTTATTTGTTTCGTTTATTTGACTTTCTCATTAACTTTTGCTTACTTTGCATCGTTTAACTTTAGTCATACCCTTTAAAATTTATGAGGGAACCTTAGCTAGTTAAAGGATCAATAGTTGTAAGGTAGACATTGAGTGCAGTATAATATTAAAGATCAATTAAAAGCAGATCGATTTCTTAAATAAAGCCCCATAATTTATATTTATAACTTTAAGCTTATAAAAAAAATATTTCCTACCATCCTTTCAATTTTTTAAAACATTATCGTTAAGTCCTAACCAATACACCATAATATCAAGAAATAATCAATATGGAGTGGGGTAACACTTACCACAAAAGCTTTCTTCTTTATAGAGCATCACTGGTTCGGTCATTGGTGCCATCTTTATACAATTTCTTGAGCCTCTTTTTCAGTGTACATTGCTCTGTGCGAGTGTACGATTTTTTTATTTAACTGAAAGTTGGCGTCGTAAGATTTGTATGCGCACCTGATCAAACTTCACGTTCACGTCATTTGCTTGCGTTGCGTTGTGTCGGTCAAGCAGAGTCAAGTTTGTGGGAATTTTTTTTGTTTTCCCTCGGCTGTTATACGGCCTTTTTTACTGATTATATGATTTGGCAATTTTTAAGTCTCTGGGTTATGGTTACTATGAAATATCTTAGCCGGGCATAACTCTCGACGACCATTCGTTGGGAGCATTGCCACCTGTCTGTTTCTCTACGATGGCAATTAAACTCGATTAGCTAGAATTTATAACCGGCAACAGTTATAAATTAAAAAATTTAGTCAAATTAACGCAGCCGGTCGCTGCGTGTGGAGCATAAAAAATATGCAAACGAAAGCCAACACATCGAGTGCATTGCAGGTGTTTGAACTCGATCGTCGATTGTCGTTCGTCACCAAAAAGACGGGCCAAATAATTGGGCGACATTCGCTGACG
The DNA here is from genome assembly GCF_017639315.1 of Drosophila ananassae. Classification (NCBI taxonomy): domain Eukaryota; kingdom Metazoa; phylum Arthropoda; class Insecta; order Diptera; family Drosophilidae; genus Drosophila; species Drosophila ananassae. The sequence continues at coordinate 15,312,452 of NC_057928.1, forward strand.
CCGTGATTGGAACGCCAAACAGGTCCGCATTTTTGGTTTAGGGGGGTTTATTTTATAAAAATTATATAAGTATACCAAGAGTATTTTCTAATAAATAGTCTAAGCCATGTCTTTGATAACCATAAGTTTAAAGTTAATAGGGAAAATTTTTCAATTCTTGGATTCATCTCAAAACAAGCACCAGTTTTTATTATATTTAGTAATATGTTTTATACTGAATTAAAATGTTATTCCTATTTGTTTGGCAGGAGAATAAACCTTAAACTAATACCTTTTTCGTGACTATCAAATTACTTCACATATGCTAAAATATGCTAAATCAGTTCTTAATGTAAAATGCCTCATCTAAACCTTGGCTATGGCCTTGTTTGTGTGACAGAAATGAAATAAGTTTAAATTTATAAAATTTAAATATACAGAGGCCCCAAAAGTATTTGTTTCAGCCGCCCCTGAATGGAGCGGTGAACATAAAACGCCAAGTAACTCGAATTGTGCGACGCGACGGCGGCGCGTGCAAATTCGAAATGCAAAACAAACAGTTTTCGATATTGAAATTGTCTCGATAATTAAATGCGTTCAGCGGTAAAAGTATGTCACCAACACAGATACATATATATATTCGCACATATAGGTGAAAAGAGAGGGCAGGCTAAAAAGTAGAGGGTCTTACGGTTACTGGTCCAAATGGACAACACGTGACGTATATTTTCTTAACATATTTAGGCCTGAATAAATTTTCATTGTTATGTTAAATATTTGTAGAAAATATATCTTGAGTAACCCCATCTTTTTTGGGACATTTTCGATTGGGGGCCTTCCCCTTTTTCAGCTGGAGCTCCATTCTAGGGCGTTGACATTTCGAGGGCGCAGCAATTGTCCATGTTTGTCCAATTCGTCACCCAGCCCCGGACCAGATCATGTCACCAAGCCGCCACCCATCGCCCCATTCCCCCGGGCCACTCGCTTTCCGTGCAATTTGAATTTGAGTTTCGTCAACTTAATCAGAGACGGCGGCCCAGTTGGCGCATGTGCACAAGACCCGAACCAACAACCTGGTGACAAATCAGTGTGCTCTGGAGTTTTGGAGTTTAACTCTCAACTGGGAGTCTAAAATGCAGTGAAAGAAATTACATAAAACAAACATTTCAAAGTACTATTAGAAGAAACTATAACTAATCCTTCCTTCTAAAAGCAGTTTTTATGTTCTCTCAATCTATTTTCCCAAGTGTATAGATTCGGAACTGGAGCCGTGCCCATTGTCTTGGAGCATATGCATCTGCATGTGGGCGTCGCTTGGCTCCAAGCCGATTCCAAGCGTCGAATAAGCCCAGATCCGACGGGTCAAAGCCAGAATGCCTTGGCCAGAAGGGTGTGACAACGTTTGTGGTGACTGCCTGTCGCCTGCTGGCTTCGTTTCGATCTCTTTTCTATTTCCCTGGCTTCGTTTCTGGCCCGTTTCTGTTGTTATTTTTGTGTCGCATGTGGGCTTAATTTATTTTGACTTTTGGCCATTTAACTTGAGATTTATCTGGCCTAAACTATGCGCAAACATTTTCCCGCTGCCCGGCTCGTTGACGCGTGGATTAAATGTGCCAAATGACTGAGCCGGGAGATTTCTGTTAGCGGATTACTCAATGGGTGTGGTCTAAGGCGTCCAGTTTCTGTATCGGAGGGGGTTCTCCGACTCCCTGAGATCTCTGCATTCTGCAGATGTCCAATTGAGTTGTCAGAGGCTAATTTTTGCTGCTCCCCTCAGATCAACAGAGTGAGTAGTCAGAGTGAGTAATCATCACTGGGTGTGTGAAGAAAAGAAAAAAGAAAGGAACAAGGATTATTTCTGAATTTTAATATTACGAATTGGGAAGGTAGGGATAACCCGGAAGCGGACTAATGAGTTCTAAAAGAAAATAAGACTTTGTGTCTTTTTTTCTTTTTGGTTCTTTAAATATGAAATATTTTAAACTCATTTCTATAATCCGATTACTGACTTCCGCTTCCGAAATATTTCCTGTTCCAATTTTTAATGTCGTTTGTTAAGAAGGATGTTTAGGGTTAGCTAGACAGGTGAATGAAGATTAAGATCTTTAAAAAAATTAGATCTTTTCCTTGTTCCAATTTTTATGCATTAAATTTCAAATTAGGAAATTAGGTTTTACTTATATAAATTTCATGTATTTATGAATCTTTTATTTTTTTCTGAAAATTACTTAGTAATTCTATAACCCCTTGAAAATCAAGTTAAGCTTGGGTCTCTTTCCCTTCCAATTCAAAGCAATTGAAGAAATATTGCTTTGTAGATCGTCTGTATATTTTCTCCAGAGTTCAATCTGCCACTTGAACTGCATTTCACTGCTCGTCACATCTGCATCTGCAGCTTGAACTGCAACTGCAACTGCAACTGCCACTGCCTAAAGTCTCAAGTGCCGTCAAGGGGTTTTCAAACTCTGCTGACAGTTTCGAAATATAGCAGTTCGATCGGATGGCAATCAAGATCGAGATCTTTTCCGCGTCGATACGTAGCATGTCTCAATCGACGGTTGAGATTTCCACTAAATCGCTGAACTATCGCATTCCCACATTAATTATGGAACAATTAAAGATGCGGGGATCTCCACTTGAATGGCTGTCAATAGGCCGAACAATGGGCCACTTGAATGGCAAGTTCCAATCCCTTTCGTGAGCCCCTTTCGAGCCCTATGGGTTATAGTATGTTCTTGTATCTGCAGACACCCGCATGTGTACTTCTGAGATGTGTGAGCTGATGATGACCTCCGGCGTGGACAAATCTCGGTGGTGAAGGTAACAGAAAACAGAGAGTTTGGCAAGAGGGGCAACTAATTTCGTGGAAATTACCAACCAGCTGTGTGTGTTACGCATTTCCTCTCAGGTGTGCCTGTGCCGCACAAACAAAAGCGATGAAATGTATGAAAAGTAGGTGCAGCTGAGCTGAGATCGGGAATGGGAATGGGAATGGGAATCGGAATCGCAGTCAGAGCCCGGAGTGGAAGTTGAAGTCGGAGCTGAGTCTTGGGATTAATGAGCAGCAAGCAACAGTTGCACCCAGCAAAGTGAGTGGGAAAATGGAAAGGCTGCCGCCAAATAGCAACAAATAAGTCTAGCACAGAGAACAAATACCTATTAGTTGTATGTTGGTCGTTAAAATGGATTAATATTAGTCTTAAATTTGGAAAATAGACTATGGAGATATTAATAGATGTTTTAAAAAATCCTAAGCTATTAAATAGTTCTACAAAAAGGTAACTGAAAATTTTCAAACTATAAGAAGAGAGAAGCTTTCTAAGAGAAGTTACCCCTTTCCCGAAACACTAAGAACTATTAATTTTAAAACTTTTACTTTACAACAAACAAACCATTAAACAAAACATAAATGAAGTTTGATTAGCTGAAAGCTAGGTAATTTTTTCCCAGTACTCTCAGTCTCTGTCTCCACCTGGGATTGGGATTGAGACCCAGTCTGGTACGGAGACCTGGCGGTTTGGCTAATGATGCCGCCGCTACGTGACGTTCGTTGCCAAGTGGCTGCCAAAGAATGGTCTCAGCTCACCTCTCCACTGTCTTTTTTTCCAGTTTTTGGTTTATATTTTTTGCTTTTATTGTGGCTCATGGTTTTATGAATTGTTTGGCATTCTTGCAACGCGGCGGTGTAGACAGAGAGCACTCGGTGTCGTCGCTGTGGCTGCGGGTTTCTTTATCTGCAGACGCACCTCATTTTCCGGCTTTCTGTACAAAATGAAAAATTCACAAAACACAAAAAAAAAGAAAGGTAAAAAAATTGAAAGAGCGATAAGTACGGGTAGCTGCCGCTTCTGTCATCTGGGCACGGTTGCGGTTGACGATCTGCATGGCTACCGTTTCCACAGCCTACGCAGAGCAATCATGACAACACAGAGAGAAATTTATAGACATCTTTAACACATATATTATTTAAGATAATAAATACTTTGGGACATATATTATTTAAGATGTACTTATTTAAGCTACATAAAAACCCATATCCATTTAATCCCATTTAAAACCCATATCTTGTATTAAAAATGTTATTTAATTTTGCAGTGCATCATTTCAAAAGTTTCATCACCAAAAGCATCAACATCGATCGTTCGCGGTTAGGCATTTTTTAATTGAGCCGCCGACTTTCCACTATAAATCAAAGGTCTTGCGATGATTTGTTTGCAATTTAAATGCAAATAACGACCACCCAGCAGCAGCAGCAACAGATCCAAAATTATAACTTAATTTTGGCAGAAGTCTGCAAATTCAAGCCGGCCGAACCGAAACCAGCAATGAGATGAAAATGCCTTCGAGCCATGTTGGCGATGAATTGCGGCCCAAACCGAAAAGGTTGGCTTCGAACAAAAAAATAAGGTGGAAGAGTGGAGCCTGGCTAACCGCAAGACAAAGCCACACAAAGCGATTCAATGCAACCAAGGGGCATGATTTGTCTTCAAAATACTCAAAGCACCCCTTGCCAAGTCTCCCGCTAAAAAAAATGACTCCAAAACCGACAAAAATATATATCATATGGCCTGAGAAAGAGATCGAGTTTAGGACTGTACAGTAATTGGATGGAGGGTATGTAAATTTTAAATATTAATAACAAAATAAGTTTATTTTTTGTTTATTCCTCTCAACTTATTTGTTTGGAAACCATTTAAAACCATATTATAAATTATATATATCTCTAATACACATTTAAGTCCTTTTTTATAGGGAATCCTTTTATTTTTCAGGAAAGAGGGCATCTCTGAAAAGCGTTAAACCGATCACAAGGAACGATTCCGAGAAACGCATCGCTTTGTCCGATACTCTTTTTATTTTAATCTTCCAGGTTCCAAGTCCCCTTGCCTGAGCTGCAAAAAGGCCCCAAGCCCAAAACCAATCCCCGAAATATTAATAAAAGTCGTCATCGTCAAAAGGAAGCGCAGTCAATCCCTAAAAAATTCAACAAAAAAAATTGCAAACCAAACCCAGCGAAAGCAAAACCAACAAAAAACACGAAAAAAAGAAGTTATGCCACGCCGGTGTTCAACAAATTTCAATCTCGGCTCAAAGGCAAACCCTCTCTCCAGGGACAACTGAGGAAGACGCGAAGAAGGTTCGCTTTGGGCCTGCACGTGCAGCATTGAAATGCGCCGCGCGTTGGACCCAAAGGATCTTTGCCAAAAAAAAATATATATACCAAAAAAAAAGGGAAGCCACAGAGAACAAGGAACGGCAGAACCCAGCCGAAACCAAATGAATTGAAAGAATTCCTTGCGGGGCATACAGATACTGATATTCGGTCTCAGACTGGGATCAGCTTCAAAATAAGAGTGCACACAGAAAAATTTATTTTAGAATACATATTATATTTAGAATTTAATAAAATTAAGCAATCGAACTATAGTTAATAATAATAGATAGTTTCCCTTATTCTTACCATTTTCGAAAACAAATGTCGTTACATTTATCAGATAGCTCAATATCCTGATCCTTTAAGCCTTAAATAATCCTTTTTTTTCAGTTCACTTTTGAATCTGAGAATCAGAGCCAGTCCAAACCTTCGACGAACCGTCTCAGATCAAACGCTAAGATAGCTCTGGACGGATCGGCTGGATGACCATTCCGCCTCGTTTTGGCCAAAATGCGCTAAAGAAATTCTTTGGCTTCGCGTTGGCCTTTTGGTTTCTGGTCGCTTCTCTGGGGTTTTGGTTCCCTTTTTTCTGTGTGAATAGTTTTTTATTTTATTTTCCTTTTCTTTTTTTTTGCGAATTTCAGAGCACTTTGCTTTGTCGCTGGCCTTTTGTTTTTGCGGACTTTGAGAGGTGGCCTTTCATTACGATTTGAATTTCAGATTGAGTTTTAATAGCCGCAACTCAGTCGAACCACACCTGCATTTTCCCTTCATTCTACCTTTTGGCATTTTTTTTTTTGCCTTTTGCACACACTGTCTGTCTGTGTTACTTTTGGCAGTTTTTGTTGCATTTGCAGCAGCCGCGGGAAAAAAGAGACGATGCCGTCTAGATTTGTGGTTCGGATCCTGGGGTGTGAAGATTGCGCATACGGGTAAGAAATTCAATTTCACGCTTCTTTATTAATTGGCCAAGCTTTTCGTATCGTAAGGGGTGTTTCATTTTCGGTGTGTATTTTTGGAACTTTCAGCGTTAATGAGATTTTTGCACTGCGATTATGAAGCCAGGATTTGAATTGGGTTTGGGTCTTCAGTCTTCTGTCTTCGATTGGATGGCTTTGGAGATGCCGCCGCTGCCTCATCAACTTGTTGTTTCCAATGGATGGCGGCGATGAAGCGTTAATTAGACAAGGGAGATGGCTGATAGACAGGCAGCTGGAAATTGAGGGGAAAAGCTTGAAAAAAGTGGATAAGTTAACTTCAATCGAGTTTCTCCACAAACCAAAGGAAGCAAAAAAACTTGGGTACTAACTTGAAGCCTGAAGGTCTCAAGATATACAGCTTAGTATACTAAACAATTTATAAAAACCACAATTAGTAATGTTTTTTATAGTTTCGGTAATAAATTTTCATTAAATTGTGACGAAAATCTCCTCCAACCGAAAGCTACAAAAAATGAACAAAAATCAATAGACAAATGCAAATATTTATGCAGAAATTGACGCACTGAAGGCGTTGCAGTGTTGACAACAAAGTTGCCAAAATGCAAAAGAAGCTGCAACGTTGGCTGCCACCCCTCCTCCTTTATTTTTGTGGAAGAGGTGTTGGCGGCATCTCTACACTTTGGAGGCTGTTGAGGCTTTTGGCAGCTACTGGCGGCAACGCGTGAAAAATAATATTTATGGCAAACAAATTTCCATCCATCGACAGCAAACGGCGCCGCAACGCCAACATGGGATGCAGTTTCGCGAGGTGTGTTCTGGTATGAGTGTGTGGAGTGTGCAACTTCAACTGCAACTGCAATTGCCATATAAAATAATTAGCCAGTCATGGGGTTAATGGCGGAAGGGGTGCTGAGCGGGTCGCTAACTGATTGTCAACGTAAATTTAAAAGTCTCTGGCTGCTAAGTGCGTCCATCAATGGCTCCTTAACTTTGTATTGGCGGCAACCTAAATCAATCCTTGGAGGCAGTACAATGCACATGAAAAAAATTGGGGTATGATAGGAAAAGAGGCAACGCTATATTAGGAAAACTATAATTGAGCCATATTTAAATCCCTGAAAATTGTCTTTTTATTTTAAACAAATTTAACTGCCTTCCAGAAGCATGTATATCTGATACATTGTTTAATTATTGCATATAAAAATCGAGTCTTCATGGTTACTTAACAAAAACTAAACAATTGTATAAATCTTTAAAAGCTACTGCATTATTAAATTATGATCCAATAGATTTTCATTTAATACTATTCGATTAAACATTTTTTAGTGCATCCCCCAAACCATATTCGGCTGGGGCCTCCAACATAATCGTAAATTATATGCGAGGTCTGTTCCTTCGTCGCCATTTTTGGGCATCTTTGGACCGCAGCTCTCCGCTCTGACATGGCATGACAAATGGCAAATGTGCGACGGAAGTTGGCCCGAAGTCGGAGTTGGAGTTGGAGTCCCGTCTCGATCCGGCTTTTTGGAGTCTTTTCTGAGGTTTGGAGTCGGCGGCAACCTTTGTGATTTTTGTCTCGGGCCTCAAACTGCAATAGAGGAAGAGGCTTGTGGCATTTTGACAAGCTGGCTGGGTTTCATTGATTGCAAATTTAATTCGTTTCGCCGGTGACAGATAAGAATCGAAACGAATATCTGATGGCCACGCCTCTGACCGGCAATTAACCCGGCCGGGCCATATCGATCGATACTTTTTCGTATCTTAAACCGAATTTGTATTTGCTGATCTAGCATCGAGATAACGACAGAAATAAAATAAAACCAGCCCGCAAGACCCAACCAAGAGCAAAATTTATTGAATTTAATAACGCGCCAAGTTTATCGCAAAAAGTTTTTGTCAATTTAACAAATTGCAGCTACAACAGCAAAACAGCAACGGCAGCACCCAAGGAACACAACAACAACAGCATAATATATAATACAAAAAAAAATAAAATAGACAAAAAAATAGGAGAAAAAAATGGTAGAAAAAAAACCTGACCAAGCCCCCAGAAAAGCCTCAAAAGCCAGTTGGCCGGGCCGACAATGGAAATGGAATTGAATTCCTAGACGGCTAATAATGTCTTTGTGCACAATTGACGGCCAAGTGGACAGGCGTGCAAATGAATGCGACTCTGGACTGGACCCACAGCTCGCCAAGAGAATTATGTTACGATCTGCACCAGGATCGGTCCGGTCCGGTGCGGTACGGTCCAAGCCAGGCCAAAAGCGACGCGGGGGACAGGAAGCCTAAGCTCTGGTCACCGGGGAGCGATATCGCCAAGATCAATGAATCAATTAGCAAAACGAAATGAAAATGAATGAAATAACCAATAGCAGTGGCAGCAGCAGCCTGGTCAGTACTTTTTATTATTTAACATTTTTTTATTTTTTGGCCAAAACACCAGCAAGGCGTGGGATGGCATTTATCAATGTCGGATTTTGGGCTCTTGTTGGTTTTCAGTTGAGGGTATGATGGTTTTTCAATAAAATTGACGGCTAAAAAAAAAGACAGTTTTCAAATCAAAGCTTAAGGAAGGATTTTATAAGCCTTATCACTTAAGAAATTAAAAAGTAAATCATTTTCTTCAGGATATGGGGCGTATGAGCAATATGAAAATATTTGTTGCCTACTTTCCAACGTTTCCTATGTAAATTGGGTTCTTCCCTAAGATCTTTTAAGGGGCTTTTAAGAATTTGTAAAAAAGTTTATTTTAAAAGTATAATTCATATGTACTAGATAGTATAAACTGCAAAATATCAGTTTCTGTAAAAGAAAATCTTTCTTAAGGATCTTCATATATCAAAAGATATAAGTACATATGAATATTTTGTAGATTTTTTTGAAGGGTATTATAGACTTGAGTCTTTTGTGTTCTTACCAACTTGCAGCTGCTGCTGGTGGTCCCCAAAACTGCTGTTGCAGTTGCAACTAAGCGGTGCCGTGTTCCCCATCGCATTATCAATCTCGGCAACTCGGGTGGCGCATTAGTCAGACCCTCGGGGCCCGCAACAAAAAAATTGAATAACAACAATTCAATTGGAGATAAGGAATTGTGCATAATTCTATTTAATTTACAGCTTGACACTCGCCGCAGTTCGTCATCGATGGCGGGGCCTGTGACCCATGGCTTCTGCGGCAGCGCCAGTCTTTCGATCAAATGTCAGGCAGCAACACCAATTGCAACTGCAACTGCAACTTCAGCAACAGTAACTGCAACTGCAACAGCAGCCGCACCTCGTCAGCAGCTTTTGGGTATTGTCATCGCCATTGTTGGCCATAAGCTGTGCCCGGGACTGAGGCTTAGCAGTCAGAGCTGTCATTAGGCCAACATGTGGCAGCAGCGGCACTACCACTACCACCACCACCCCCTTTCTCGGCCCATGACAATGCCACAATGGGTGGTGACGCAGCTGAAATCAATGCTGCTGGCCGGGACACAGGCCTCGGCTCTGGTTTCTAAGCCAAGTCCGGCTTTAACCCCAGCGCCCGATCCCGACTCCGCTGCAGATGTTGCAACTTCCGCCAGCTGCTCCGATCCGTACACCTGATACTACAAAAAGCTAATAGTTTTTTACGGAAAGCTAGAATATCTTTAGATACGTTTAAGCCCAAAGAGGACCTATTGGACTCTTACCATCTTGCCCCCAAGTGTGTCTTTGTGTTACATATGTTTCCCAGCCCCGACTGTGAGTGCAACTCCGATTTCGACTTGGTTTCGATTTCCTAATTCGCATGGAACTCTCACCCAGTTGGCCCGCTTTCCGTTGACCCCCTTGCGTGGCACTCCCCTTCTCCTCCACAGAGGCCCCACCAATCCGGAGACAGATGGCTGCTTCAATTACACAAAAGTCATGCGGCAATCCCCTTAACCCCTTTCCCAATGGGAAACCCCCTCCCGAAACCCCTATCCGCTCCACGAAAGTTGCTGAGCCGTGTCCGCGTTGCTTTTATTTTTGTTGTTGCTGGCGTTGGTGTCTGACTTTGTTTTAGTTTTCGTTGCCGGTTGCTGTTTAGCGAAACAGGTGCGTTTTGCGTTTTGCAGGTGTTTCCCAAAAGCAACCACCAACAGCAGCAGCAGCAGCAGCAAAAGCAACTCACTTGCCACCAACACCGTCACCGTCACCGGCACCGCCCCCGCTGTAGTCCCCTTGACTCATCCACCTGGCCAGCGGTCTCGGACTGTTTAGTAGTTACGCTTTACCGCTAGTTACACAAATTGCCATCAAGTATGCAGCCCCCGACACCCCATGCCCCCTTTACAGCCCCCACGCCTCTGCTAAGCAGCGGCGCCAGTGCCAGCGCTGCTCATGCGCATTGTATTTCGTGTGAAAATCACAATTAAATGCGATTTTTATGCGCACCTCGCCAAAGTCGTCGGCGATGTTGATTGTGGTTTAGCTTTCGTTTCGGAGACCTCAGCCGAAAGACACTTTAACCCTATAGAGCCGCTTAAATAGAGAGGAAATAAAATTATGCAATTAAAAATATTATGACATTACATACAGGGATTAGCCAAAAGAGACATTGAACTTTGAACATGAACTTTTATGGAATAAAAGTAGTTATTTTTTAACAATTTCTACAAAAATAGATTGTTTCAGTAATGAAAAGATTTATCCTAGGATCCTTGAGTGTTAAGATGGGAGAGTTTCGAACCCGATTCGGTTTACCATTCAGCCAGAGAGCTCAGGCGCTCAGGAGCTCGGGAGCTCGGCTAGTTCAGCTGTCAGCTGCGTGGTTGGAAATGTCAGCTTGACAATTATTATGTCAAAATTTTCCGGCACGGCCATTGGAAGGCTGAGCCGGGACTGAGACTGAGACTGAGGCTAAAACTGAGTCTGAGGCGACGGCATTCGCAATCGCGCAGTTGCCGCAGCTGTTGACTGCTACACGAGTTTTTATGGTAATTCAAGTTTCACTGATTTCTCGTCTCAACGGCAGTCGCACCCAAAAAAATCACTATATGAGAGAAAACCGAAATGAACGCCGCGGCGTCAGAGGAGACTACAGGCTTGTGGCTACCCGAACAAAACAAAAAAAACAAGAAAGGAAAGCTAACTTCGGGCGGAGCCGAAGTTGATATACCCTTGCAGTTGAGTCGCAGTCCGCTAAGTGGCGCCACGCATCTTATATTATTAGATATATAGCGGATCGTATATAGTCGGCCGATCCTTATGAAATTTGGCATATCGAATTATTTTGCCAAAAGAGGAATCCATTGAAACTCCCATGCTTTTAACTTGAAAAACAACGAAGTTATAGCATTTCCGATCAATCAGTTATATGACAGCTATAGGATATAGTTGGCCGATCCTTATGAAATTCGACAAATCAGATTTTTTTTCCCAAAATTGAATCTGTACCAAATCCCATCTATCTAACTTAAAAAACACCAAAGTTATGCCAATTTCGATCGTTCTATGACAGCTATAGGATATAGTCGGCCGATCCTTACGAAATTTTGTACATAAGATATTTTGGTCAAATATAACATGTGTAGAAACTCCCAACCCTCTAACTTAAAAAACACCAAAGTTATGGCATTTCCGATCAATCAGTTATATGGCAGCTATAGGATATAGTCGACCGATCCCGGCCGTTCCGACTTATATACTGCCTGCAAAGGAAAGAAGGGTGTGTGCAAAGTTTCAACTCGATAGCTTTAAAACTGAGAGACTAGTTTGCGTAGAAACAGACAGACGGACAGACGGACAGACGGACCGACGGACAGACGGACAGACGGACAGACGGACAGACGGACATGCTCATATCGACTCAGGAGGTGATCCTGATCAAGAATATATATACTTTATAGGGTCGGAGATGTCTCCTTCACTGCGTTGCACACTTTTGACCAAAATTATAATACCCTCTGCAAGGGTATAAAAACAGCGACTAAGGTGAGCGCGCTAATTGCGCGTGGACCTAGCCAATAGCTAGGTAGTATCTCTCCCCCTAACCCAAAGCCCCAAACACCCAAAAAAAAGCGCCGAGCCAGGCTGGGGGGCCCCCGAGCTCGGCAAACAATTAGCGCATACCAGAGTTGGCTCCGAATCAGAGATCATTGGCCCCCAGAACGGGCAACGTCGACAGCGAATAAAACGCACTGTGCCCCAATGAGGCACTCAGTGTCCCCCCGCTTTAGACAATGCATGTGAACACCGACCACGCCAGCGTTTTTGTTTCTTTTCTCATTTTAACCATTGGCTTGTGATTTTTATACCCTAACGAGAAAATAGTAATGCGGTTTGACGGTAATGGAATGGGGAGTTTTTTTTTTGATTAGATAATTGCTCAATTAATGAGAGACACAGTCATAAGTTCATGCAACCCCAGATACAATCTGTATTTTTAAGATACTTTAAGACTTTGGAACAATTTTTAATAATTTTGTCATAAAAATGTGGTTAATATTTTTGTATAGTATTTAATATTTTTAAGGTAAGATCAGAAACAAAAGTATGTCCTAAGACAACTGAATTGACTTTTAGAGGGAAACTCTTCCCAAAAAATATAAATTTGTGAAGGTTTTGTTGCCAATGATTTATTTTGGCAACAATAGTAACTGAATAAAATATTTTGAAAATTTGGATAAACTTCTATCAATTCAAAAATAAAAAAATATTCAAAAATATAAATATCTTCAAAGTAAGATAACATAAAAAAGTGTTATAAATTGTTTAAACTTATAAATATTATAAAAGCTTTAATTTTATACACCATTTGGACAAGGATAATTGCCATTCTTTGACTTTTATTCTTTTAAATTTAACAAAAAGTTGTTTAAGAAATCAGTTAAAGGCTTTTTCTAATAAAATAGTACTCTCTGGTAGAGCTCACATAGAGCATTACAGATTTGTCGCTTTGAAAGAAAAGTGCTTCGAAGCTATTAAAAAATTGTTCCTGGTGCTTCGCTCTACGTCTTGGGCTGGCTGACTTGGGACTTGGGTGGAGGGGTGGCCCGGCCCGGCCCGGATCCGAATCCGAATTGACATTTGAATGGGACGGCTGGCACCGAGTTGCGCCGATGCGAGCGACTCCGGCAACCCGAGACTAGTCGCAATTGCCAATTGGTCATTGCATTGTAGTTGCAATCATTAACGCTAATAGGCTCGCTGGTCAGATAGCGGGAGCGAGACGGCGAGAATGTGGCCGAGAGTGGGTCCAAGTGGGTGGGAAGCGCAGCTGCGGGCAAAAAAAAATAAAAACCCAGAAAACCAAAATTCGAAAACCAAATCCACACCCAAAGCGGTCAACAGCGGTGTTGTCCCGAAAAACAAAAACCAATAAAAGTACAAATAAAAGACTGGCCGAAAAGTGAAGGAAAATTTTTCTCAACGGAAAACGGAAAATGTTTCTGACCGTAATTCGCACACGTGCAGCCTGGGACGGGACCCTTTTGGGCGGGTTTACCTGCTCGGGTGGGAAAACCCCTAATGGGCAACAACAATGCCCTGACAAAGGCGGGCGGCTGCGTGAGAAAACTGGCTCAGAGCTATAGAGCTACGGCCTAGAGGCTATGAAGTCCCGGGGCATTAAGCATTATCATCCACCTCATTGTTCTCCGGCTGCCGTTGGTAATTCGTTGCACTTGTTTACATGGGAAATGGTATTTCGTTAGACTGTCGTAGGCGGAGGCCGAGGTATTCGGCTACTTGTCTTCCAGGTATCTCGAAGAATCCACTGCCAAAGAATAGCTTCTAGAACATTTTCCCAACCCAGTCCAATGAAAATTCCATATTGTATTTAATGTTTAATATTTTTTAATTTTTGTAATTTATTAAGAGCTAATATTTCTTGTTTTTTTTTTTTGTATTATTTTTCATTTTTTCAGATTTATGTTTTTTTGCATCATCAAATGTTTTCTTCTTTTACATCATGATAGAGTTTAACCACCGAAATGAGAACAAAATAATTAATTTGAATCAGGATTGGTTAATTGTTTCGATTTCGTGTTGCGGATCAAATCATAATTATAAAATCGCATAATTATGCTAAAAAAACATTTTGTACAAAGTATGCTACAGATCACAGAACATATATTTATTATATATTTATAGTTTTTAGTGTATATCTGATAATTATTATTATGCATTAATCGTTAATTCAATTAAAAAAAGAGGAAAACGATCCAAGGGACTCGAAAAAAAAACTATAAAATGAGGTTGCATGTGTGTTTGTGGGTGAGAGTGTTATGAAAATTAGTGCTCGGAAATTAACTTTCTCAACTTAAACACTAAACGTACTCGATACTCGATATAAATTAATGATTTTGAATGTGTGTGCTGAGTTTTAGCTGAGTTGTTCTTATTTTCTGGTTTTTTGTTTCTGTTTGCAGTTTTATTTTATTTATCGGCTGGCTATTCAATAATAGGAAATATTCTTCATCATTAATTAAAATTAATAGGAAAATCTATTTGGAGAGAAATCATAATACGAAATTCGAATTAAATATAATTGCAAGTTGTTTGCCATTTTAATGCGTTTGTGTTTGCATTTCATTTCATTTTATTGCTGATCTCTGTTTGCTTTGCATTAGTAACATTTTTTTGTTGTTTAAACCAAAACAAAACTAAAATTAGGAAAACAAAAATATGCCTTAATTGATTTCAAGCGATAAAGGAAAAATTAAATTGTTTAAAGCTTTGCCAAGTTTTTCATTCTTTCATTCATTCTTAAGCGCCATCCTACAGTTAATGTTAAATTGGTAATCATAATGTTTACTTTCTTAAGATGCTCTAATTCTACGTTTGTTTGTTAATTCTTTAAACTAAACATGTGTGTTTGTGTGTGTATTCTGTGTGTGTGTGTGTGAATGGACCAAGCCGAGCTCCGTCCAAAGAAGAAAGCTGTAGCCTGGTCTTCAGTTTATCTTGAGAGTTGTTTACACGTTACTTTATGTGGAGATCTTCACACGAAGGTTGCGAGTGGAGTTTTGACTGTACTTTAATTACACGTTTTATGGTTTATGCATTTAGTTAATAAGTTTATAGGTTTATCCAGCTTCTGGCTCCTCCTCAACGCTTACGACTGCCGGCTATCCTTCTCCGTGTTCGATTGCTAAAACGATAAAGAAAGGGGGAAATTCAAATTAGTATTTATTGCCGATCATTGATATATAATAATTTGTTTATTTGCCGTATTTATTTCGCTATTCTATGTTATCAATTAATTCCCAGTTCGCTGTTGAGATGATTTTGAGATTCTGGGCGAGAACTGGGAGGCGGGAAGGCAATATTTGAGGCGCCAAGAAAATCAAACAAGCTGTCATTGAGGTTTTGTTGTTCGCCTTTGCGTTCTTCTGCACTCAGAGAAATATCTTTTTTTGTTATAGGAAATAACTAAAATATGATTTAGTTATTTTGTATTTTTTCTCTAATGCTCTACTTTGCTTGGAGAATCTTAAATCTCAGTCTATAATTTCTTTTCAATAGAATTTTTTCCGAGTGATCTGTTCTTTCTCTCTCTCTGTGCTTTTTTTTTGTGCTCCCTTACTGGGAGGGGGCGGCGGGGGCAGGATCAGTGGGGGAAAGCGACCGAGTGGCGACTGGCGCACAGCTGCGCGAAAAAAAAAATTTCAAAAAAAGAAACAGCAACTCAAACAACCCACAGAGAGAACATTTTGAACACGTGCATTTCTTTTTACAGTTTTCAAAGTGCCCCAATGGGTGTACGAGTGTGTGTGTGTGCGTGTTTTCGAAAGAATTCTGAGGTTGATATTGTTGTTGGTTGTGTTGTTGGTGACACATCATACACACATTTTTTTTTTTTTTTGGGGCGTGTAGGTTGCAGATGTTTTGCAACAAAAACAAGAGCCACACTACGCACAACATATGGTGGGGGCAAGGAGCTCCAGCCTGTGATGGGCTTTTCAAAGCATTATTAATCAACTTAGCAGATCTGGGAATAAAATTAACAACACTTTTCGGGGCCACCCAGCTAAGCGCATTCAAAAATTGTATTTTAGGTATTGTTGTGCGATCAACCTGTTTCTTAGGTATAAAACAAATTTTTTGCCACCATCATTAATAACCAAAAATAAAAAACGAAAAGAAAAGAAGCTGCGCTAATGAAGTAAGCCAAAAACAACAAAATTATACGAAAAAAAATATCAAGACGCAGACTGATGATTCCCCAATTTCAAATTCCGTTTTCAAGCTCGCCTGTGCGTTTCTCAGTGTGTGTGTGTGAGTGAGTGAGTGTGCGAGTGGAGCTGCCCCACACACATGTGGGTCTCTCACCGTGCGAATGTGTATGTGTTTGTATGTGAAATAAATTTAAGTATCTGCAGGTGTTCATTTAAAACATCACAACAACAGAAAAAGGCCGCGAGAAAAAAAATTAACAGCTACGTATAGGCAACACAAAAGAAAGAAACCGATGGATGGCGACAACAACCGCAACTACATATAGATTGGGGAAAAAAAAAAAACAAAAAAAAAACAAAAAATTAAAACATACATTCACTCATAAGAAATGTCTGTGAAATGTCTATAAAAACGAAAGAAATTTGGATGAGGGCGGCTGGGAGAAGGTCGTTGGCGCAGATACTACTGCAGGAAGACTTCAGAAGTTAAGTCAAAAATATTAAAATCCTTGTCCACCAAAAAAAACCTTCAGAAATAAAGCCAATAAATTTCCCAAGGAAAATGTAAATCCTTACTCTCGCCCACAAAAAAAAAATAAAAATAAAATAAAAACAATTGGCAATTGCCTTATGAATGAGGTCACTTGAAAATAACAACAGTAAAAACACTGAATACTTTGACACTCAATTGTCTGCTGAATTTGCATTGCAAATGTCAACAGCTGCGGTCACAAAAATCACACAAATAGTCGCCTCAAATCCTATTCCCATAAACTTGTCCCAAACTAGAACAAAATCTCTAAATTTCCCAACCATCTCATCAAGCATTATTTCATGTGATTTTTATGGCTTTTAATACAAGCTGACTATTAAATTAAAATTCTCATCTTTCCAGGGAGGAAGACCTAAAATTGAAACCTATTTTTCTCCAATGACTCCCTAGTCTTCTGCTGAATTCTTCAAATATTTGACCAGTCAACTCACCGTTGATAAACTGTTGGATAGTTGCTGCTGCGATTGCTGCTGTTGCAGTTGCAGTTGCAATTGCTGTTGCTGTTGCTGATGCTGCTGAGCTGGCGCCACGAGGGTGTTGGGCGTTTGGCGGTCGCTAAGCGGAAGACGGGCGGCGGGACTAGAGACTTTGGCCGGCTGTTCGGCGGCTAAGCGCTGGGCTAGCACATCCGCATCCGAATCCACCTCCGCGTCATCATCCTCCATATCGCTGTCATCGTCCCGGTGCAGTGCCACACTGGTCAGGGCGGCAGCGGCATCGAAGTTACCGATCTCGGGATGCGTTTCCAGCTCTGTTTGCAGATCGCAAATGTAGTCGATCACATGCTGGATAATCTCCAGCTTAGAGAGCTTCCGGTTCTTGGGCATGAACGGGACGAGATCCTTCAGCTTGGACAGATACATCTTCATCTCGGCGTTCTCGCCGTCGCCGCGGTGTGGAGGATGGCGGGTGATACGCCCGCTGGGGTTCAGGGCCGGCATTCCGGAGGCACCTGCTGTCTGACAAACGGCCGTCAGGGACTTCATTCTGGAGATGATCGCTTTACGCTCCTTGAGTAGAATTTTGGCGGTTTTTACACGGTCGTACCGGTACTTGCGAGGTTTTCAAAAAATATTCTTTCTTTCGAAAAAGCGCTTTCTATTTGGTTGGGTTGCTTGCGTTCGATTAAGCTAATGCCTTTTGCTTTTCTCACTTCACTTTGCTTTGCTATTGCTTTGCACTTGATGTTGCTTTGAAAACACTTTAATCCAGTGTGTTTGAAAAATTTCAGAATCGATATGCGTTTGGTTTCTGGCTGCGGACCGACGTGTTGCGAGCGAGCATGTGAATATAGCAAGAGCTGTTTTTCGATTTTTGAATTCAAATCATGGGTAGTCGGCTTTTATACCCGCCGAACGGCCACGAAGGCGGAGTCTCTGGCACTCGGCTCGACTGGAGAGAGGTGAAAAACCACCCGATCGCTGTTCGGAGAGATTCGTCGGCAAGAGAGCGCCAAACACTCGTGGATAGGGGAAATTTTTACTCAATAATCCCCGATGTGGATGTGAATCTATGTGGATGCCTAAACCGGAATTGGTTAGGGGAAAATTGGATTTTATACATGATTTTTATTTTGTGGAGACTTTGGAGAATAATTTGTTTTATAAACACAAGCTAAACATTATTCAAGGCGACCAAATTTTTGTTCCAATATTTCTCGACAAACCCCTCCATCAACCTTAAGTCTGATCCACAGCTTGTAGTCGAAATTCAATCTCTCCACTTTGAAGAAAGAGTAATTCCCCTCATTCTTATTTTGATAATATTATTCTCAAGACAAAAATAAAAATGATAAACAATTTATGAATAAAACATTCATTATATTGGAAGAATAATAATTTCAATTTTGAAATTAAAATTATTGACAGACTTTTAACTTTTCAAGAGCAACTAGAACCCAGTATTAGCACCCGAAAGAAGATCCTCGAAAACAGTGCCAAGAAAATGAAAAAAAAAATATTTGAAATTAGTGATGTGGAGTACATTAAACTCCGTTGATTCTGTCAAGATCCGATTAATTTTATTATCCCGATCCACAGCTTCAGTCCTTTTATCTTTGGAGAAAACGAAATTCACCTCACGGGACAAATGTTGATTTTGGGTTCTAAGATTATGTTCCACAAAGTCCAGTGCTTAAAAACAACCCAAGTTCCAAGAGTTCCCCTGACAAAAACTCACCTTTGTAGACCCGGCTTTAAAAACTCTACAAAAAGGCTCTCTGCGAAATACATTCCATTCACCACCATCCACAAAAATCACCTTAGTAGACAGGTAGACACTTCGGGTTTCAACAAAGGGGAAAGTGCTCTGTGATTGGTCGGCTGCATTTCTCTTGTCAGTTTTAGCTCTCAACACTCTCGCGAGAGTTTTTCTTTTTTCCCATAGTTTTTGAATGAGCGTGAAAATGAATGAAAAGTGTTTTGTGGGAAACGGGAGGTTCCGCAATGAGTTCCACAATAAATACCCGACAATGAGATTGATTAAACGAGGGCTTGATTTATTACGAATTTGTGAGATTTCTTAATTTTGAAATATATTTTAATTTATATTTAAATTTATTAGGAAAGGTATATCAAAAAATAAGACTTCTTTTTTTTTTAAGATAAAGACTAATCGTTAGGAATGTAAAACATTTTCGATAAATCTATATGACTTTACGGAAGCCATATAATTTGTCATACTAATTTTTCGAAACCCAAATAAGGTCTTCAGATAATCTCCCAAAGACTTGGTTTCGTTTTCTTGATTATCAATATATTTAACAAATTCATATCGACAGGCTGATATCCAAATACTTTATGTATCTTAAACTTATCTTAATTCGGGTTTCCGATATCTTGAACACCCATAAGTGTTCGAGGCGCCTTGACTTTTCTCCCACTCGAAGTTGCAGGGTTTCTGGGCAAAGAAATGTACGATCGTATTACACACACATGAGACCGACAATCCCATTGAGGAAATTGTGGAAATTTTCATTGAAAATGAGCGGGCCGAGCATGCGAGGCGTTGTTTGTGAAAAATGACACGTCTCTGGCTATCGTCTGAGTTAGAAACGGTTTTGAATTGAATCCGATTGGCTTGTCTTTGTAAGATATCTGAATGGGCGATGTGTAAGGCGAAGCATGCTTAGCATCCAGCCGTGAATGGACTTCTGTTTATTATTACTTTGGTTTTGTGTTTGGTTATTTTTTAGAGAGACTCTGCCTTTAATTACGGCATTTCGTTCGCCAATTTCCCGCGAAACGCAGTCCAGGAATGTCCCGGCATAGGTTCCAGGAAATCAGGGGACAAGGTGTTGCATGAAATACAACAGAAATCCATGTTCCATGTCGAAAAACTAAACTCGAAAATAATTAAAAAATGCTGGCAAAAAAAGCGACGCAGTTCAAATTTCCCAGAGACCCGGCCCTGTAGTACACAAATAAAAAAAAACATACCAATCATAATTTTATGACTGCAGCGACTGCGTCTCGAGATTATTTCCCTGGTCTTCTGAATGCAGAAGACTGGAACGGAATGGAGCTTACTTTACGACTCCTGAGTGTTTCGCCTGAATGACAAATGAGCAGCAGCAGCTCAGCAGAAGAACCAACAACAGGTTAACCCAGGAGAGGAGGCCTAATGACAAAATACAGAATTTAAATACACTTTTTCTAAGGGACACTTCTAATAGAGGCATACAAAATCTGTCTAGTTTATGGATAAAAATACCTTTCAGAAACTTATTATTTTATCTAAATAATTACCAATATGGTTTACCAGTTATACACCATTTTAAAGTCCACAAATCCTTTTTTCCTAAAAATAATATTATTAATCATTAATATTTAAAAACCCTCTTAAAAGGGTATTCAAAAAAAGGATACTACTACTAGTGCAGCAATGCGATTTGCAAGCCATAGAAACTTTGTTGAGGATACGATGAAGATGAGGATCACATGTCAATCAGCGGGCGGGCACTTGCGGTGGAGCAACTTGTTAGCCAAGAGGCAAGTCCGGGAGGAGACTGGGGACGAGCAGCCGGCCGAGATACCCAAGTATCTGAGAGATGGCGTTGCAGATATGCAGCCGCATGCCGCGCCGCGTGCATCGCATGTTGAAATCCAATACGCGTCACTCAGTCCCCGATCTTCCCCTTCTCTCAAGTAAAATCCACAATCCCCAATATACTAGCTTCATGCCATAATATACAAAATATTCCATTCCCGATTCCATTCGAATCCCAGTTGAGGACATCTAGTTCGGTTGCCATTAAAGGGGTGCTCTGGTCTGTCACTCTCCGGTGACATCCCATTAATGAATTCGCCTTGGAATTCGGAAATGTTTTCGTTACGTTTTAATGCACTTGAAGAAAATTTGATTTTATTTTTCTAAAATATTTTAATAGGTGTATAGTGTTATCCCTACTATACACCTATTACCATAACCCATATATCAAGGACAGTTTAGTACTTATTTAAAATTCAAAACTTCGATTTTAGAACCCCTTTGTTTGGTAAATCTTTCTTTTTTTCAGTGAAATTTATTTTTAAACTTATTTTGCATATGCAGAGATTATGATTCTTGATGGCTGATCCCAGTTTCAAGCTGCCCAGTTGAATCCAAGGCTCTCCTGGCCCAGACTTTACTTTGGCCGCATCCGGCCTGGTTGTTTTTTGCTTATTTTTTTTGTTGTTTAACTTGCTGTTGTCCGTATGGTAACTGAATACTAATTTCATTGCGAAAAAAACGATTCATTGAGGCGTCGATGATCGCTGAGCTTTTGTTTACTTACTACACCCCTCTGACCCTCTTAGTTTCCTCATTTTTTAACCGCCTTCGAAACAATAAACAAAATTGCGTGGGAATGGGAACTGAAACAGAAATGATTTTTTTTGCTTAGTCAAGCGTTGGGTGGGAAAAGGGGGTGATTAGTAATGAAATAAGGGACATTACTGCTGGGATCAGCACAAAGCCAGAGTGCGTATAAAGTGCTTGAAGGCAACCAAGCCGCTTTTGCAATTGTTACCCTCGAAAATGATTTTGAAAAACTCACAATACAATTTTGAAAACCGAATCACAGATCATTAAACAGTTTACCATGAAAAATTTTTAATAATTCCATACTCGCATTGAAATCAACTAAACCCTTCATTGACTTTATAAGATTTTTATAAATCTATGAGAGAATTAAAATACTAGTTTTCGAAAACCCCTGTATAATTTTTCACTTAATCTTAATAACATTAAAAACCCCTTGATAATAATTTTTTGGCCTTTTTATTTGCCGCAATCTCTGGCAACTGGAGGATATTAATGACTTGTCCAACTAAAGAGATGTTAATGTCCCAAAATTTAAATGTCTATTAGTCAAGCATTGCAAGCCATATCCAACAACAAGAGGCAACAAAGGAGCGCTAAACAAATGCAGTCTATGGGAAGCCAAATAAAAGTCGACACATCGAAGCCGAGCTACTCAAAGAAAAAAAAACATACCCAGGCCCCTGATCGAAAGCGAAACCAAACTAAAACCCAAGACCCCGAAGCCCACAACTATTACACTGGGGGAAAAATTAGTGAAACTGTGGGGAAAAATTTATTTAATATATATTGTTGATTTTTGATATACATCTATCTATTTTGATATATATATATATATATGATTTATTGTATCTGGTTAATAAAATATTAAGATACTTTCCAGAATCGAAGTATTTCTTAAGAAAGTTCTGAAAGAAAGTCTATAGAAATATTTTCAGAACCTTAAGGAAACTATAGAATCCTATATATTTGGAATCTGACATCAAATTAGAATATTTCTTAAAATATTTTTAAAAAAATTATGAAATCTATGGCATAAATAATTATCCCATCAAAGAGGTAAATAAGAGAGGTAGAGGTTTAGAGAAAGAGGTATATCTAAAATTTGTGTTGTATTTTATAAAATAATATTTAGAAAACTTTATTTCAAGTGTATAATGACAAATGCTAGAGTAAACCAGGAGTTGAAAACGGCAGCAGAAGGCAAATGAACTGCTGTCAAAATAACCCCAGCCTTGTTTTGGGAAAAAAGGACACTCGGCGACAAAAGGCTCACAAAGGATATATATCGATGGAAGCCAAAATGCGAATGGGAAATGGGAATTGTGCAGCCGGCGCGCCGGCTTCTTGCCAAAAGGACAGACAGGGAGGGAGGGAGAAAGAGTGTGTCAACCAGGTGAACAGATCAGATGCGATTAGGGATTATTATGCTATTACGCAGGATACGATTAACAATGCTCGCCAGGATAACAACTGCGCCGCACGCCGTCACATATGCTCCGCCAAGCTCCCTCTTCCCTGCGCTCCACGATCGCCAGGATCTGCTTCTGGAATCAGCAACTGGGAAATATGTGTTTAGGCAAATGTGCGCTGTATTTTTTTTTTCATTCTGTATTTTTTTTTTTGCTACCCTAATTGAGTGGAAAAACGGAACAGGATGAAAGTGCGGGGAAAGGGAGGAAAGTTGGGCAATGCATCGCATCTGCAGGATAACTAACTGTGCCGGCTGCCGTTATTTGTATTGCATTTACCGTTCGGCCGCACCGGGCTTTTTTCCTCACTCTCTCCCTGATTCGATTTTGGACGTAACGCCGGCGTGTTAATTGGGAACAGCTGGGTCGGGGGGCAAATGGGAGAAATGGGAAGTAAATATGCCATAAAATATTGATCACGATTTTCGATGAATAAATGAGAGGTAGTGCCAGATGGGCTGGTCTGTGTGGTAAGCAATTTTTTATCCCAAGAGGTTCGCCATTTAACCCTTAAAAACGGTATCTAAAAATTCATTAATAAAAATAGAAAAAAATTATAAAAATAAACCCTTGTCACTATTTTTGGCACTTTATATACATAATTAAATAATGGCCAATGGTTTACCTTATTCTAAAAAAGGCAAAAAAAGGTATAACTTTATCAGAACCAGATCGATCTCTAGCTGGGAGTAGAACTATGCAGCCTCATTAGTCGGCCGACATGAGCTCTGGGATCTGTCTAGACGGAAATAATGGCCAAGACATTAGAGCCCTTGCCAAAATGAGACATTTGGCTGGTGCAACTTCATTTAGGAACCGGGACAGGTAGGCAGCAGCGCCTCCCGGCCCAAAATATTATGGCCACAATCCACTTTTCTGGTCACAACACCAAATCACCTCCCTGCCCCTGCGTTTTTCGCACAAAATCTCTGCAGGTGGTCGCTGGTGTCTGGGTCTCCTCGGATTCTGGTGTGTTGTTTCGGTTTTTGTTTCGGCCTCGTCAATTTGTCGCCAGTTGCTAATTGCTTGCATTCTGTTTGCTGTTTTTGAGCTGAGAGATGATCAAGCCAGGGAGGCCACTTGGCCCGGCTCTGTCATATCTGGCATGATGGATGGGCTCCGAGTCGGAGTCGTGCAGTGGCACTGGCCAAATGGCAAATGGCTTCTTGAGCCTCTTAAGCCCGCAAAAGAGCCCAAAAGAGGTTGCCTCTGATGACTTCTTTTCGATAACCAGCTCGGGAAGGGGCTAAGCTGATGTCTCTAGCAATGTAATCACTACTTAGAGGACGAACATGCCAGGATATGTTTTATGATTGAGTGATGTATAGTGTTGTTACAAATAATGTAATATTTAAGGAGTTGTTATCACAATGTGTGATCAATAGAGTTTAATGATCAGCCAACTAAAATATATTTCCCAGGGAAAGCTGGGGGAAAAATCTCAGCTTGCCCACATAAATCTTTCGTCTAACCATACGGGCTCTCGAATCGGGTTTGACTTTTGAGTTCCAGACCGGGGTCCAGGGTCGGGTACATCCTACATACTTCTCTCCTTTATCAGCTGCAAAACTTCCGATGGCAGAATCCAAGAGCAGATACGGCACAGCTGCTGGAGGCATTCCACGCACATGTCCACCACGCCGTGCCCGATCCCATTGATATTTCCTTGTTGTGTGTGTTTTGTTTTTGGGGTTAAAATGAGGAGAATCCGGTGGCCATGTGCTGCTCTTCACTTCATCGACGGCTGCTGTTGCTGCTGCTGCGGCTGTTTCTTCAGTTGCATGCCATAAAAATGATGAGGCGAACTGGTTGCTGCCAGCCGGCGTTTGAAGTCACTTTTCCGCTTCGGTCCAGCCCTTGGTTTCTTTGCAGAAAATTCTGAGGGTAATCATAAAAAAGAATCAAGCTAAAGAAAACATGTTTCTCTCGGCAATAGCTTAGAATAAATTATAAAAAATAATTTCTCACAAATTAAACACTTCTCGAAGTAGTTAGTAGCTGCAACATGGCTGGGCTTTGCAAACTCTTTTGTTTTTGCCACATAATAGCCCTTACCTACTTGTAAACCGTACTCTTAATATTATCCCGTCCCCTAAAAACCGCCATGTGTTCCGTGATAATAGCTAAGCTGGCATTCCAGATTCCCGAGGCCGGCTGCATTGCATCTGTGGGAGAGGAAAGCGCACACATGCCATTTGGACAGCTGGGAGGTAGAAGGGCCCGTCGAAGGGGGTTCCGTGTCAGAAACGAAGGGATGTGTGAGGAGGGCAGGGAGGTAGGGTGGTAGGGAGGGAGGGTGAGCAGCAGGCAGAAACAAAAACAAAACCATACCAGAACGTCCTTGCCCCGCAGCAGGAAGCACAATCATAAAAACTTGAACGATCGACACGTGTGCAGAAATTCCGCGCGCCAAGGAAATGGATTGGAGTTTCAGCTTCTGCGGCTGCTGCAGCGGCTGCTACTGCTACTTACTGCTGGGAAATGCATCTATATCTTGCGCATATGTCGGGTAGCGGACAGATGGAGAGCAATCCTGGCAGCAGTCGTAATCCAAGTATCGATACCCATACCCATACCCATACCCAATCCCCTAGGCAGCTGTTCCAAGCTGGCCGCCAAAAACGGTAGCCGTGCAACTTTCTATGCCCATGCAATCAAATCGCAAAAACGCACCACAAACGCTCCTCGGCCGATCGAAAGGTGCCCCGGGGGGAGGCGGATCGGCGGGGTGGGATATACATAGATATAGCAGCTGCCAATGCCGATGGACAGACGCTTGACTTTCATTAGCATTTCTAACGGCCAACGCAGCTGCCAAAGCGAGACGCGCAGCCAACTGATCCACTCCACAGATGTTGCTGACCACTGGATGCTGGACACTGGATATTGGATGTTGGATGCTGGATGCGAACTGGATCGATCCGGGGAGACACTGCCAAGGCGGCTGGGACAAGGTGAGATCAGTCCAAGTACATTTGGAGAAATTATAGATGATTCATATTCATATTTTTAGAGTAAAGGTGTAGGGAAGGTTTGTGATATATCTTAAGAATCTGGATACTTGGATGGTGATTCGGAAGTAAAAATAATATGTTTAATATATGTCTTATAGAGACAAAATTATTTCCCCCAGTGCCTTACAGCAGCTGCACACAGACGTATCTACAATATGCCCCCTGGCTGCATTTGCGTTGGAAATATTTTTAATTGCTATTGGAATTTTTCCATGTGCGCCTCGTGGACATCTTTCATTCGCATTTTGCCGTTTTGGCATCTCGGGATGCGGATGCGGTTTCGTGTGGGTTGCCAAACTGTATCACAGCAGTTGGTCCGATTCAGAGTTGTGTGGTAGTTGCAGCCGTTGCTGATGCTGTTGCTGTTGCCGTTGCAGTGGCAGTTGCCGCTTTGCAACATCAGCTGCGTGACAGTTGTCCGGCCGGCATTGAATTCAATTAGGCCGCTTGGCCAAAAGCGAGACTTACGGCTGACCGTTTGACATAATAACTGGCCACATTAGCAGCAATTGGCATTGGTCAATTAACTTTTTTCCACTCTCTCCTTCTCGTCCTCTTTGTCTTGCAACGCTTGTCGCGCTTTTCCTTATTTGCAACATTCATTGACACCTGCAATTGCCGTGTTGCAGCGTTGCAGTGTTGCAGTGTTGCAGGTTGCAGGTTGTTGGCTGCTGGTTGCTCCTTAACTGTTGCTGTCGCTGTCGTGTTCATGTTGCTGATTGGCAATCAATTTGTTGTCAGTTTTTATGATTCGCAGTGCGTCAATGTCAACTAACTGTTTTTCTTCAAGCCACAGAGTCTCTCGAGCTCAGTTGGTAATTTATTATGTTGTAGCTGACGGACATAAAACAGCAACATCGGCAATTAACACAGCATCGAACATCTAAAGTCTGCCAAGCTCCGGTAGCATCGGCCATAACAATGGCATGAGCAACATGTGGGTGTTGCAGTGGCAGTTGCAACTTCCATTGCTGCTGTCGATCCGTGGCGCGTGTTGGTGACTTCCACCAAGTTTTCAAGTCAGCTGGCCTCAGTCTCTACTCTAAGCCCAGACATGTGACCAAGATAAGCGGCATAATTATGCAAATTTGTTATAACAATCAACAGCAACCACAGCAACAGCAACAGCGACGGCGACGACGGCAACATTTTATGGCCAGTGTTAAATGCCGTCAACAGCAATTGCAATTGCCATTTATGGGGCGTTAGAATCTAAGTTATAACATAATCGCTTGTGATAGTTTTTATTTATTTGCTTGCTTTTTATTTAGATATGGGGAAAACTTTGATCTGGAAAGGTTTATTGTTTCTGCTTCTCTAGGCCTCGAACAAAGCCATCATAAATCGGTTAGAGCCAGGCCATAATAAACATGAGACCTGGATCGTCGAAATTTGAATACAAACATTGACAATTGACGGAGTTGGGGCTGAGGCAGAAACAATTCAATTGCAGCGACAAGCGATATAGAATCAATACAATGAAAAAAACTACTAATTTTAAATTTAATATTCTGCAAACCATTTTTATAAATCAAATACAAAGTTGCATAGTTTTCTTAACAGATTCTAAAGTAATGTTTAGCATGTTAGTTTAACTTATTAAGTTAAAACCATAAGCCTAAGTTCTTAGTGTACTTGGTATTCAAAATACTGGCATGGCTAGGTCGAGATCTTTGTTCTGACTCTGAGACATTGACTACGCATGCATAAATGCCTTTATAATCATTTTGCTGAACAAAATTTAGACGTCACTTGGCTGTCAGGTTGGGGTTTGATCGCCTGACGAGTTGGACATGTGGAAGAGTCCAGACTGGAGACAGGAGCAACATCTGAGAGCCAGGGCACACCAGATCATGTCCATATTTGCATTTTTGAAATGACACATGGAAATTTTCGTTGTTTTGTCTTTTTGAAAGCGGCAACAGCAGCAAGCGGCCAACAGATTGACGGCAGCTGCAACAAGACCAAGTTGACAACAACAACAGCAACAACAACACTAACAACAATGACAAACAACGGCCTGGAATGGTAAGCGAAAGTCGTGCGCAAATCCGAGCAGGCGACAGCATATGGGATATGCTATATGTATGTAGATATATATACATACTATATCCATATCCATATATATGCTATATGGCTATGGTCTGGTCGTTGCGAGAGATAATTGCTGTCGCATATTTTCCACGTCCACTTGTTGTCGCTGTTGCAGCAGCAGCAGCAACAGCAACAGCAACAGCAGCAATAGCAATCGAAGACAACCGGCTGGCAGCTTGGCAACATGTGTTGCTCCTTTTGGGCACTTTTGCAACTGGTAACTGGCAATCAGCATCGGCCGCCCGGCTGTGCAAATATTTGGAACTTCCCCGATATCTCCGGCGATAGCAAATTACTTTACGACCCATCAACATCGTCACATGTGCGCCATATCGCATGCGTGTTTACTGCATTCTGTCCCACTGTGCGGGCAAGTTCAATGTCTGGGCAGCAGCAGCAACACCAACAGCAACATCAGCAACTGAAAGAGCAATAACAAGCCGCGAGAACTGCAAAAAATAAGCAAATAAGGGCAGAAAGCAAGTGGAAAGCATTTCAATTGAGAGCGAAGAGAATAAAATTATTGAATAAATTATTTTAATATTTAAAGCAGAAGAATTAATGCTCTATAAATTAATACAAAAAATCATGAGAGGCCTAGATAAGTGTCTTAGAAGCATGCAATTTAAAAAATTATGGTTTGTAAGAAAAAGCAATGCTTAAATAAAAAATAATAAGATTAAACATTAAAATATTAGCAAACACTCCGCAATGATTATTAAAAGCAAATACTTTTTGCAAAATGATAAACAAATCACTTCAAAGCCATTGAACTTGGAAAGCTTTTAATTAAAGATAGTTGGAATTTATTAATATTTATTTGATAAGAATGGACTAATTAAGAGTAAGGGAGAATAAATTAAATAACTTGTGGTTATGAAATTCTTTGGGATTAAACTTTGAAGAGTTATTTGAAATATTAGTTTTGAAAATAATTCCTATGATATTTATAAAGCACAGTTTTGGCGAGTTCCATTTTTCATGTAATAAAAATTTTTCTGTAAGCCTTTTGGGAATGTTGGTATCCCCAATTAAACGGTCGTCGCCTTCGTTAAACCAACCCATGTAAATCATAAAAAACAAAAGGGATAACAAAGAAAAGTGGCCAAAACAACAACCATTGACTTTTCATGCATTCTGAGCACATTTTACGTTTTCCCCCCCTTTTTTTTGAAAGTGCTGCCTGCTCTGAGAACCGCTGAGAGCGCTGTTCACTGTTGGACTCTTCTGCGCGCCGGCTTTGTGTGGCTTGTTTTATTTGCCGGCTGCCTCCCCAGTTGGCTGGAAGAGTCTCAGGTCTCAGGCACAGTCTCTGGAAATTGATAAAGACGCAGACACATGGACACGCACAGGCTGATCGCCGAGGTGAAGCAGCGTCCGGCTCTCTGGGATCTCGCGCACCCGGACCGCTCCAACCGGACGGAAACGCAGCGACTCTGGCTGGAGGTGGCCGACGCAGTGGGGCTGAATGGTGAGTACACTGAGAGATGTTCCTCAGATTTTATTTAACATTATTGTATGTATATTGATTATTACAACCTTACTTTAATCTCTGTGTAAAATGCAACCATGACTAACTTTACTTTCCCGCTCTATCTGTTTTTGTTTACCCTCCTTTCGCTTGAAGTGGATTTGTGCCGCACCAAGTGGAAGAATCTGCGCTGCAGCCATCGACGCCTCTCCCGCCGCAGTGGCCTGAAGCACCAGCACCACAACCCCTCACCTGGCCACCAGTGGTCGTACGCCGAAGCCATGAGCTTCCTGGACGGACACTACACACCCCAGGACAGCGGCACCAACGACGAGGAGTACATGCCCGAGACTGATGTGTCACCCGACTCGATGCTGACCTTCAAGATGGAGGAGAAGGATGAAATGGAGGCGGACAACGACGCCTTGATGCAGGAGTTTCAGAACGCAGCCACTCCGCAGGCTATGAGGAGGCTTTCGCAGAGCATTTCCCTGGCCAGTGCGGCGGCTGAGGAGCAGGTTACGCCGGACTCCCAGGGATTGCGACAGGCCATGGGACTGGGAGTGGGATTGGCAGTAAATCCAAATGTCGTCCAAGGTAGCGCTATGGCGGCAGCGGCGGCCAGCAGCTGCCACTGCGCCAAGCGGGTGGACGAGCAGGTGAACTTCCTGGAGAACCTGGAGCGGGAGGAGCAACAACTGATGCAGTCCACCAGCCAGGATCTGGCCAGGTCCAAGAACGTACTCCATGTGGGCGATTCCGACTACAACTACCTGATCAGCTTCCTGCCCCTTATGAAGCAGATGACGCCCATCCAAAACGTCTACTTTCGGGCCAAGATGGGCGAGCTCTTGTTGCAGACGATGCAGCAGGCGACACTGCAGCAGCAGCAGCAACAGCAACAGCAGCAACAACAGATGATGCAGCAACAACTGCAACAGCAACAGCAACAAAGGCAACAGCCGCAGCAGCAACAACAACAGCAGCAGCCCTCGCAAATGTTGTTGAACCAACAGCAGATGGCCTTGGACCAGGCCCAAGTAAGCACCAGCTCTACGAACTGGAGCTGAAGCGGAGATTGGAGCCAGGAAGTGGAGCGGGAGAATCGAGAATTGCGAATTTTGAGAACTATGCAACCAGAGAGCGCAAAATGATGAGCACGAGAGGGCGGCACTGAGAAATGCGCCTGCCCTGTGCACAGTGACACAAAAGCTGATATTATATTTGACGATTTAATTATTTACATTTCAATAAAGACGATTTTGTACTTTTTTATAAATAATTTGTTTCATTTTATTTTTATTTTTTTAGAAGATATTGTGAAGGATATGGGTATACTAAAGTATCTTAAAATTTGAAAGCTAAATAACTTTAAAGTCACTAAGATATATAGAGTAGAATGTCGCCTGATAAGGAAGGCTTGTTCTCCTCAGATCTTCCAATTCCTCAACCAAGATTCTATAACTAATTTGAGCTTGTATAATACAGTATAAAATAAAATACAGGAAAATAATTTTGGACCATCTATCTTAAACTTTACTTTAAATAACTAATAGAAATTGCTCTTTTTATAAAAAAGAATCTTGAGACTTTTGGATTGTAAAATCCATTTGGAATATCTGCAATAACATCACCAAGGAAGGCTATCGTTCTCGTTATTTTTTTGTTCAACTTGGGAACTTTATGTTGTAATTTAGTGATGGAGCCTCTGCCATGGATCAATGCCCTTAGGTTCGCCCTCAGCTGCGCATAATCGGTGACTCCGTAACTCTGAACTGAACAAATAATCCCAGGCCAAAGGCTGGAGCGAGAACGAGGGGAGGAGATAGTGACATTCGTGTGGGCGTTCGAGTGGATTTAGCTGCAACTACAGATACTCGACTGTGAGGCTGAGCTTTGCCTTTTGCTCTTGCCAGCTTGCCAGTTTGCCAGTTTGCCAGCTGCAGGCTGCAGATGCCAGTTTTCGAGATGCAAGGGCATCCGACGTAATCTCGCCTCCGGGCTGCCCACACATGTCCGCATTCAGCCCGGGCATCCGGGGGTAATCAGGGAGGGGAATCACATCGCGTCGCGTCAATAAATTACTATACACTAGAATGAGCCCCATCGACGATCGCCGGTGGTCCTGATGTCCGTCCGTCTGTTCGTCTGTCGGCCTTTCCGTCCTCTGTCCCCATCGTGTGTTAAAAGCCAAGACCAAACTTAACATGGCCATAAAAAAAAAGAACGCGGCTACAAAAGCAAACAATCGCATTTTGTGGCAAGGGGGGGAATACATAGGTCGCTCGAGAAATCAACGCAGCTGCGGATGACGAATCGAAATTGACATTGAACTGAGAGAGGCTGGAACCACAGAGTTAGCCCCACAAAGTGGCAGGAGGCAGGGTGCAAGAGGCACGACGGCATGGGGCCAGAAACCATCTGAGGGAGAGGCGACAACAATCGACTTGGTGGCTTTGCGACGTCATGTGTTTGAACTTGTTGCAGCCAGTTGGGGCATAAGCATGGGCCTGGCTCTTAACTCTTGGCTCTTACCTCTTGGCCTGCCCCATGAATTCCAATTTCAATAGCAATAGCCACAGAGGTTAAACCAAAAACACCGGAAAAATCAGTAGCTGTTAGGGGGCAAGGTTTTGAAATTAAGATTATTTCTGAACCACTGGGTACCTTCAAGAGGAATTTTATAAAAAAATCGTATAAATTATTTAATAAATAATTTTTTTAGAGTGTACTAAACGTTTTGAAAAACAGTTTAAGGTGTGTTCTTGAGCTTGAACAGCGTCGTCGAGCCCACAGTGGCAGTTACCAACTCCCGTGATTGGAAACAGTTGGAAGCTGGGAAACCTATGGAGTGGGAGTCTGGGAGGGGGTGGTGCAATTAACGGCAGCCAAAAGAACATTTGCAAATCGAATGCAAATTGACATTTGTCACTCGAACGTGCCCATGGCCAAATGCTGTAAATTCCATGCTGCCGAACATTCAAAATCAATTCAAAACCACTCATGGTCAGACTTTCAGTCAAGCCGAGATAGACAAAAAAAAAATATACCCATACTGCATACTGACCAAAAAAAAAAAACAAGAAAATCTGTGATGGATTTTCGCACCTTGCGGATGAAGCTAATCCTGGACGTGTTAATTATGCGGCCGGCAAGAAGTGCATTTACCTGTTCGCTTTTGTTCTTTCGCCGCCTCGGCAAATGCAAATTTCATTCTATTCAGCTCACGTCAAATATTTGTAGAGATTTCCAGAGTGCATTCTGGCACACAGGTTTTAAATCTCGCAGCCCATTGTTAATGCGTGTTGTTGCAGTTGAAAGCATTGTTGCCGTTGCATGGTCCGTTGCCGGTACATCCTCTTCCTCACTCTGTAGCCACCGTTAAAATGTTGCGGAATTTCCAGAATTCGCTTAATTCATCATGCCATTTTCCGAAAGGGTTTCCACCTAAAAACCTCACCTCTAACCCCTTTTTCGGCCGTATTTCTCCATACGAAACAGGTGCAAAATAACGCATATTTTAGATTTTCAAAGAGCTAGGCCAGTAGAGGGTTCAAAAACAAAAGGGATTGAGTAACATTTGGCCAGCAATTGGCTATGGTCATGTTAGGGAGATTTCTTATACGTAGCCTTACATTTATTATCTGGAATTACACTGGTGACTGGAGTATTAAACACATTCCGCCGAGAACCTTATGGCCGGATTGGCAACTCCATAATTTAGTCTCATCATTAATTTGGCTTTTGTGCTTTGGCCGGAACGGGCTCTTTCCTTAACCATAATAAATGCCTGTGACACCTCTTAAGAAGATTATGCACATAAGGTTGCACACCCCCTCTAAGTTGGTGCTTCTTTTTTGGCGTTGGAGTTCTATTCATGGGCCATAATCTCGATCCGTTTTGGCCGCCACAAACCAATCAAAACATGCACTTAACATTTCGGCCGAACCTCTGAGTCTGAAACCTCCGAGCCAGACATCGTTAACACACAAAACCCCAAAAAAATGAGTGTATAGATGCTGAGTCACTGGTACGTGGTCCAAAAATGTACCGCCCTCATCAAGCCCCTCCGTAGCCCCCTTGTGTTTGCTTTTCACGGACTAGCAAGCAATCAAGCGGAGCTGGTGAGGCTTTTGTGTTGCCATTGCCTCGCAGCAATCAATGCTGTATGACAGCTGGGTTAACTGCCACCTCCAAGCCCCGGCGAGGCCCTCCGAGACTCGGGATTCTCTTCGTCTTCTGTCCCCTCCACCAAGATTCTACGCTTCCTCTTGATTTCGTTAAGTAAATCTCCAACTTGGCTGGGCAACCTTCACGTGCTCGTCGTCGAAAGCCTCCTACAATAGCGGTCAAAAATGTGAAGATTTTGAATACGTCCTAGTTTTGTAGGGTTTTTTATTTTTAAAATCATATACATACATATTACTATTAAATACCTTAATTTTAGGGTGATTTATTAAAGAATGATCGATTTTTGGTCATCTACAAGTAGCGGGTATAAGTACTAAGCCTGAAAAAGGGCTTATACCTTATAGACTGAACTTTCTTTAAATGTTACTTCAAGTTCCATTGAAACCATGCCTAAAACATAGTATGTTTATTTTTTGGGAGTAAGATCTCTATAATATCACCCACTATTGTAGATTGGCGTCGCCGCCAACTGTCTGTCCAATCCGCCCGCGGTTTCCATGGCTCGCGAGATCATGATCATGGCTTTAACTGGCTCTTGGCATAGTACCAGTACGAGTTGGAGTATTTTTAACTCTTCTTTTGGTCTTCAACTGCGGCCTGCGTTTATTGTTGTCTCGTTGGGATCTTGGGTCCCCCTTTTTCTGCTCACCCTCTGCCGCTGCCGTCGGGTCTGTTTTCTTTTTAAACGCTTTTAAACACCTGAGAAACTTGCTTTTTAATGTGCGCACATGTGTGCGGCGGTCTGAGCTCGCCACGATGGAGTTGATGATGATGATGAAGATCGCTTCGCTCCACCACTCCATCGTGTCCAGCTCTCCCTCCTCCAACACAACGAGCGCGGCTTCAACTGCCTCGTTTGTGGCGCGATGATGAAGCAAATATAACAAATCTCAGAGTTATCAACCGGCGGGACGGCTCACAGCTCGGCTCTCAGCCGCACAGCTGAGTAAATCAATTGACGCGCACAATTCTTGGAATTTCTTGTCGCCCTGTCCACCCGGATGATCTCCTATATATATTCTTCTATAGCTTTTCGAGCCATTTCTGAATTGGATTCATTTGCATGGAGTAAGTGCACTGAAAGTGGGCAAGCGTTATGGTAAAGGTTTCATAAGGTTCAACCAGGGTTACGTAAAAGTATATGATAATATTTGGCTTATGTACATTAGAATTCTAGATTTTGTAGAACACAGCTATAAAAAGGACATGCTTGGTGTTATAACAATTTCAAGAAACTTTGTCGAACTTTAATCGATCTTAAAAAAATAATACCTATCATACCTTTCTTAATTACCTATTAAAAATAGACTTCCTTATACCTTGAGCCTTTCTAACTTTATACATTATCGGATTAAGAAAAGGTTGAAAGTATAGATCTAGTGATTTAGAGATCTTTTCTTTTATTTAAAATTTTATAAATTATTTCGGAAGTAAAGGCTTACAAATTACATAAACATTTTGGGTTAAACCCTTGCTTTGATGTGAAATCAATTTTTTTTATTTGAGAGTAAACCCATTAGACCATTTCTATGAAATTATTTTTTCTAAGCCCGGCTTTCTGCGCCAGTGTAAAATTACAGCCAGACAAGGACGTTAATGGTTCGATGTGCCATGGTCGATGGTCGATGGTCGCTGGTCGCTGGCTTGGAGCCCCCATGGGCAATGTCAGACAAAGACGCGATCGAGATTTATACCTAAATGATTAACCATTTTCCCGCACCCGTCCCTGGCCCCAGGAACCCTCTGGCCTCTGTAAATGTATCTGAATCTGCGGCTGTGGGTGCCACTTGGTGTGAATTTGTAATGCGTCTGCCTGGGTTCGGTTTTCTTTTTTTTTTGTTCGTCGGCTGCCTTCTTTTTTTCATTTTTTTGTTGGTATGCACTGCTCGGGGCCGCTTCCTCCGCTGGCTGCTGCACTTCTTCTGGCCATTCTTCGGCCGGCGATTGACACCTGCATGCATTTCTCGTTTCTCAGGTGTGCAGTCCGATCTCAGGTGTGCGTGTGCGTGTGTGTGAGTGTGACTGGGACTGGGACTGAGACTGGGACTGAGACTGTGTTTCTTTATTTCATTTCTTCATCGTCGTCTTCGGAGCCTTCGCCGAGGTTGAGTCATCGGCCATTAAAAACCGATATTGTTGCTGTGATTGGAAAGGATTCCAGTGCTCATCTCAGGTAGTTTGTTTGTGATTATTGTCCCAACAGGCATGACGTGTCCGGTTTTATCGGTAACCTTAGACCTTCCCTGGGTCTCCACTTTTCTCACTCCCCCGCCAGCTGTCCTAATGCATTTTAATTAAGCAAAATGCATTAAAGTAAGGTATTGGCTCAGAAAGAGTGTCTTCGGGCAGCCGAAGACAACATTTCGCCACCAGACAATCTCCACCTTTTTTGGCCCAGAAACAAGGTTACGGTTACATTACCGTTACTGCGCCTGTGCGCAGGTGTGCGAAAGCATTAAAATTCCACTCGAGGCCAGAAGAAACTAAACCAACAACAGCCACAAAAGCGACACAAAAAGATCGCTAAATGGTCGAAAAATTTCACAAAAGCTCCGAGCTCTCGTAGCACATTAAAATGCTGGCGATCACTCCTCATCCGCCCGACCCGTTTTCTCCCATCAGCTCAGGGTCTCGGGGAAGGAAAATTAAATGACTGCCCAAAGTTCAGGCTTCTTCGCCTCGATGCCAGAGTGCAGCCACAAAATACGCCTCTACTTAAAAATAAGTTGCACAAAAAAATTCGCACGACACTCAAATCACGACCAAAACAGCTAAAACTTAGTCTACACTTGGGAAAAATATATACTAGCTGGTAAATAAATTTATCCTTGAAATAGTACAAGTAAGAGAGTATTATTCATAGAATATTTCTCTATAAATCGATATAAAAAAGAAAAGTTAAGCTTAAACGACAGAAGAAGTATGTCTTAATATGAAACACCTCTATTATTCTGAGAACTATTCAAAAATATTGAAAAAATGTGTCTCTAAAATAAAAAGAAATTAACATAAAATCGTTTTAGACAAAGTTAAATATATCTTCTAAAAGTAATGATTTGTTAAAGAAAGGTTAGATGATTTCATATTTTAGAAGAATTATTACCTAAAAGAGAGACACATTTTTGTTAAAAATTTCCTCAAGAAAATCAATACCGAAAAATATATTTTCAAGTGTGTTAAAAATTCATGTTTCTTCTTTTCGCAGTTGGCAAACAATTTCAGCTTCAAGTTCAATGAAGTTCAACGCGAAAAACGTGCGGGAGCAAAGGAGCGGCCGGGAGCTTGGAGTCCCAGTATCCAGTACTGAGTACCCAGTATCGAGTATCCAATACCCAGTTAAAAGATACCCAAAGGCTAGGGACTTCCATGGCTCCAATGCCAATCATCATAACTGGGCAATCAAATTAGTTGGCATTGTTGCTGTTCAAGCCGATCGGCTGTCATTAATGAGGGAGCTTTAGCTTTATCGTGCGGAAGCAGCAGCTCCTTCGAGTTATTGATCTTGCAGGTGTTCGCCTGCAAAAGCTGCGTCATTGATTAGCCCCAGAAATCGGACTAGACCGACGACGATATACAATATATACATATATTCAAGGAAAGCAAGCCAACAGCCACAAATGAATGCAACACAATAGGAGTAAGCAGGCAACAGCCATTACAACAACATTAAGTGGCAGGCAGAGAGTTACTGGACAGTTGTCGGTTCGTTTTGCAGCTGCCAAAAACATAAGTCACGATTTTCGCTTTTGTTAATTCATCAACGAACAATTTGCATTTTTTCCCAAATCATTTTTTTCCCCGTGAGGGATACCCTTCGCCTTTTCGGGATACTACAGCTGGTCGCGAAGGTTGATACGATTTAATGCTTAAATAATCATAATCCGTATTTAGGTTTTTTTATCTGACAAACAAATCATACAGATTTTGTTTTGTTATCGGGTTTACCCAATCTTTTATTATGTTTGTTTCCGGAATATAGTGTTTCCTTGATTATGATTTGTTTCTATAATATTTAATTATGAATATTTTGTGGGATGCTTCCTTGAGATTTCTTTATTTTGGTTTTTAAGTTGACTTTATACTGAAGTCTAGTAACTAGATCAGTTAGATATTCCATATAACTAAATCCAAAACTTATTATCTTTATTTAAAAAGTAAAATAGAAGAATCTTTGTTGTGATTTATCTAACATTTTCCAAGATTCTTTAAAATCAATATTGTTAAAGATAGAATATATACATATTCTATGTTAGTACCCCTTTTTAAGGGTATTTCTTCTGCATTTTTTAAACTTATGAAAAGTATCAACTTTTATCTGTATCTGTATCCATTTCTTTAACGATTTCTTTGGCTCGTTAATCTTAATTTTTTCTCTTTCGGGACAACCCTTGGCAGCCTCAGTTGTCGTTTTGGACACAGATTCAGTTTTCAGTTTTCAGTTTTCAGTTTGCTGTTGCAGTTGCAGTTGCAACTTTAATTAGCATTTTTACGCCAACAACTACAAAGAGACTGCAGCAACAACTGCAATTATCCAACTCGATTACAGTTGCGGGTGGATTATTGCAGCTCCTGCAACTGCAGCAGCAACTGCAACAGCCACAGCAATTGCAACTGGAACAGCAACTACAAAACTGGCAGCTGCAACTGGAAAATGCAACTTAGTTGGCTAAGCCTCAGACCATTTCCCATTCCCAGGCTGGAATTTCAGTCAGACAGTAGGCCCCTTTCCCCTTTTCTCCATTCGGTTAACGAATTTCAATTAAACGGCCCGTCAAGCGCGATAAGAGCCAAGAAAGAGATCCACTACTTTGGCTTCAACCTCAGCTCAGCTCCATCTCTATCTAGTGGCCTTCTGGTGCTCAGACTCTGAAGATCCCAGTGCAATCCCATACGATCCGTCCGGTAGCCGCTGTGACAGCAATGTGTTAACAATTTTCGCGCCACAGCTGCTGCGGCATCTGCAACTGTTGCCAGTGGGATCCCAATGCCGATCTCTATCCCGATCCCGCTCTTAAGCCCGAGTAGCCTCTGTCAGCCTCTGTCTGAGACAGCACTCCAAGTAGCCTAATTACGAGTCAAACTCTGACATAGATTGCTCTTGGTGGCAGCCGACAGTAGCCAATTGGCCAAGTGGCAACGGCTTCAGCTTCTGCTTTTGTTTTTCCATCTAGCTCTAAAATTAATTCAGACTTGGCCTTG
The DNA here is from genome assembly GCF_017639315.1 of Drosophila ananassae. Lineage (NCBI taxonomy): Eukaryota > Metazoa > Arthropoda > Insecta > Diptera > Drosophilidae > Drosophila > Drosophila ananassae. The sequence goes on from NC_057928.1 coordinate 15,351,450, forward strand.
AGGGTCTAAACTCTAGAGGGTCAGGTCGCGAACTTCATATAAAGACTAAAATATTAGCTTATTTTGAGGACAAAGCTATATCTTTAAAGGGTTCTTCCTTTAGGCTTTGATTTCAACTGAAACCCCATGCCCCTTTTTTAGCCAATATCTCAGCCACTTAATTTACTCAAAAGGGGTTAACTCTTTCTGCCCTGTTATTAGGGGGTTTCGTGTTTAATTCTCATCAGCATTTCGGCCACCGAAAGAACCCCAATTTGAAAGCCAAAACAGCTACAGCAACAGCAGCCCAAAATGTTAAACACAAATCAAATTAAGCTCTTGTTACAGAGTCAGCCCCAGTATCGCGGACCATTAAAAGTTTCACCACATGATTCCCGTTAATGTTGCACATACAAAGAAAACATGCAACACGCCGAATCACAAGTAACACCCAATAATTCACTTGAAAAAATGCATAGATATTATAATGATAATTTTAAAAAGGTTTTGAGCCATAATGCCTAATATTCGTTTATAGAAATTTTAAAATATGAGTAATTTTAACACATTTTTGAGCTTAAGTTAGGAGCAGTAATTAATAATGTTAAAAGGTAAAGGTATTCTAAAAATCTCCCTAGAGTTATTCAATTATTTTTGATTAACTATAAACTTCTACTATTATTTCAAATATCTTATACCTATTTTTCTAAATTTTTTACAGTGTCCTTGATCCTGCTGGGAAAGCCAATGCCCATGGCTTAAGATTTCGGTTAAATGGTTGATCTGAGAGCCGCAGGCCAAAAAGCAGCGACATCGATGAGCCGACAACTCCCCTGAAATCCTCGATGCAAACTCGATTCTCTCCCCCCGCAGAACCAAAACTGAAAAAAAAGTTCACGATGTGGCAAAGGAGGTCGCACAGTGCCTGCGATCGAGATTCGCCTCGTAATTACACTTAAGTACCGACAACAAGCGCGGAGGCAACAACGAAACCGAATTCAAGCCGCAAATTAAATGGCCAAAAGGCGCTTTCGTCCTGGCGCAAAGTGAATTGTAATTGCGATTGAGCCAGGCCAACAGAAAGAGACTCGCCGTTTGCAGGAGGTTGCAGTTGCAGTTGCAGTTGCAGTGGTTGCCGCATTTGGTGGCAGCTGTGAACGGAACAGAGCGGCAACAGAGGCAACACTCGAAGCGCGACTAAATGCGCAAAAATGTGGCCAAGACGGTAATTTACAATTGCAGCCAGTTGTTGCATGCCCCGCAACGGCAATTTGGACACACGGGTGTGTGGATACCGATACCCTACCTTCAGGGCAAATGTTCTGGACTTTTTTCAAGAATATTAGAATTTAAAGGAGAAAAATTAAGTGCTTTTAGTAGTTGCGGAAAGTGAACTTTAATTTCAAAAAAGATTCATGTAGAGGAGAATACTGTTTTAAGCTTCTAAGATTCTAACGCCTTGACTTGTACCCCATTTCTAGGATTGTTGAGAGCATTGGTTTCTACTTATATTTTAAGGATTCTTTCTTATCAAAGTCATGTAGTAGGTTGTGTTTCTATATATTAACGCAGTGGTTAGTAAAACCCTTCTATTTTAAAAAAATATATATATTTAAGCGCCTTTATGATATGATATAATGTACAATATGCAATGCCACCATTTGGTTAAATAATTGAAATAAAAACTTAATTTTTTATACAATTTATTTTTTATATTTATCCATCTCCAAAGTAGCTACCTTACCAGTCATCAAAGTCCAATCATTTCGCAGCCCTTTAGAAAACAATCTGCCAAAAGCTACTGTGATTCCAAGTGGAAGACTGAGTCAGATCGGTGGACTGTGGGCTCCTGTTGGCTGGCCAAATCGAAAAAGTGTTCGGGACAGGAAATGTTGGGCCCCCAGACCCCAAAGAACGAGCCGGAGGAGGCGCGACAGAAGCCCAAGAAGAATGCAAACATGAAACACGATAATTGAGCAGCGTGGAAAAATTGCCAAAGACGCGAAATGGACAAATACGAATTACAGTATCCAAATCAGTGTCTTCCTGCCCATGGGGCATTGGCAACAGCTCTGCAGATACCCCAGTGGACGATTCAGAAGACCCAGCTCCTGGAGGGAGGTTTCTCCAGCTCCTGTTGCTGATGCAATTTTGTATGTTGCGGCAGCTGCAAAATTCATTTGACAAAAGCACCGAGTGAAATCAAAACAAAAGGGGTAGCCACACTGAAAGAAAAGTCTATCTCAACAAATCCTTTCTTTATCGAAGGTTTCTGAGTTAGTTAAGTAATTTTTTTCTCTGCAAATGGGGCAGGAGTTGGGGAAGATGCAAAGATCGCAGCAAAAGCAAACCCAATCTCCGCTGCGAAGAGAATTCAAATAACTTGGCGTTTAATTTATGGGAATACACGGTAGCCAAAGGAACAGAAGGAGCAGCACAAGGAGCCGACAGGAACCAGAAGGGCAGAAGGAGGAGTAGGAGCTGGAGGAGGATCCGAAGGAGGCGATATAAATATTTTGGCCCAAATTGAACTTTCCGATTGGCGGCGGCTCCTACTGCATTTTATTAATCGTGTTCGTAATTTATTTGGTCAGACATTGGCAATTTCACCCAAAAAATGGAAACTTCCTTTCGTCCACCGATATGGGTCCAACTTTTAGTCTTTATATATGTATATATATACATATATAAATCCACCCGAGGGCATCATCAAAGAGCACATAATTTACATATTTTTGCCACTCGAAGGCGCGCTAAATTGTCACAGGTGAAACGCATGCCTGGAATGATGGTAATGCATTTTATGGATACGGAGGGGCACAGTCAAGCTTGCCTAAAGTGGATATCTTTAAGTAATAATAATATTTAAACTATTGTCAGGAGAATATCTGAGCTATCTATAGGATAGTTTTTAAGTTTTGTTGACCCTTAAACCTATCCAGTATCTTATTACCTCTCGCAATTGTTTAGATTGTTAACTGCACTGTCACTCGTCGTCGGTCTGTGTAATTTGTCTGCATATTTTTATCAGGAGTCCGAGAGACAGGCCAGAAGGTTTACCAAAGAGAAAAAGCCGGTTCCCCGCCGAAAGATAATTCCAGCCTGCTATCAAATACCGAACAAACAAACATTTGTCTTTGGCTGGCCATAAAACCGAAGGAAAATCAGTGAAGGTAAAGATACACACATAGGTTCCAAGGCCCAAGGACCACCTCTGCAGTGGTCTTATCTTATCGGTCACATTCCCATTTTCAGTTCAGAAATTCCCATTCCGAGACGATGACTTGAATAATGCCCCATGGAACACTTGTTCCCAGGCATGGGTCTACAAATAGTGAGCAGGGGCGATAGATAATGCCACACAGATGAGGCAGAGCGAAATGATTGTTGGCTAATTGTCTAGTTATCCCAGCGAGAGGAGATCTGAAGGTTGTGAAAGTCAAGGTACAGAAATATATATCACTTGAAGGTGACTTAGAAATCATGTTTTTAAGGGTTTTATTTAAAAAAGTGAAACAAAGGGATTAATCATTCAAATGTGCCTTATATGACTTAAATTATACCTACCAATATTTTGGGAAATGAAGAGACTCAAGAATGTGTTTAGTAATGATGGTAATCTTTTCAAAACTCCTCAAACCACCCTCTCACATATGTCTCTGCTTCCCCGCTGACTATTTCTATGATTTTCACTACAAAAATAGGCACTGTGTGTGCAGCCTCATAATTCCCACTTTGGGTTCTTCTGTTTGCTTGGTGTGAAGCATTATCGCAGGTACTGGAGATACCAGCTACTACTACTCCCAGTCCCAGGCCCGGCCATTCATATGCTGCCTGCTATCTGGCGAAACCATCCGAAGTCCCCTCAAAGTCGTATCCGAATCTAAAATCCACTTGAGGAGATGCGTTTGCACGTGTGCATCGTGTGGAAATCTCTGTTGACATTCCAGGAACCTCCTAACCTTTTGATATTTTGCCGACACAACGGTTTCGCATTACCCGCCAGGATCTCACGTCCCTGTCTACGTTTCCTTTTTTTTTTCTTCATTTTCTGGTTATTTAATTTTTTGAGGGACGTATTTTGGAATGGCTTTAATAAGCGTTAAGTTGTCGGGCTCACACAAAACCGATTAAGAACAAATTGTATGCAGAAGGCGACTCAATTTTCTCATCCTCATTCCCATGGCGATATCCCGAAACGAAAAGGATGTGGCTCCCTATCCTGCTGCTGTATTTATTGTGTGTTGCTGCTGCTGATCCCGCCCCGAGGCTCTCGATCGGTTGCAACTTGCAACCAGTGTTCAAATTAATGAGCCAAAGATTTGTTAATTTTCGTGGCTCATTTCGGAAAAATTCGAAAGAATGCACGCATGTGCACTTGGAGAAATTTGATATTGTATCTTGAAGTTTTATTTATTTAATTATAATTAAAAATAGACAAGGAATAATGTTTCTGAGATCAACAATAAAAAAAGTGAACTAGATTCTTTGTTACACAAACCTTTTTTGATTGCATTTTAAGATAATAATTTTTTAAAAATAATTTTTTTAATCTTTATTTTTTATTAAAAGGTTTTCCAAGTGCATCGCGACTGAGGGCGTGGCACACACGCATCACATTAATCGTCGGGCAGGGCAAACAAACCGCATAATGCCATCGCATCCCGGCTCCATTCCTCATACCTCATCCTCGTCCAGGGGCATTCGGGCTTTGCCTCCGAGAATATTAATGAGTTTTGAGTTTAGATTGAGGAATGCACCGTACATCTCTCTGGTGGGGGGCATCCGAAGGGGACAGAGGTCGTGAACAAGTGCAGACGTGTGTGATTTGGAACTAAGAGACGATCCCTGCATGTGGTATGTGGCTGTCCCCTGATCTCGGATCACCGAGGTCGTTGTCTGTTGGATCGATGGTGGTGCATCGCCTTCAGGGGTTTCAAGGGGTTTTTTTTTTAGAGGTTTCAGGTTTACGAGTATCGCTGCACCCGAGGGGGCCGATTATCTCGCCACCGATGAGGCATTTAATTATTCCAATTTGGCGTGGCAGGCACTTGTCGATTGTTTGGAATTTCTCCACCACCACCACCAGTCGCCACTCGGATATTTTCTCCGATTGGCTTCCCGGGAATTCCATTTACACGCCACTCCGATTAGGTTCTGGTTCCTTGGAGCCCATTCATATCGTAATGTTCTTATGTACATAACTCGATTAAAACGATCGTTTGACCGCTTCAGGGAAATCGTCTTTCCTACTAAATATTATCAGGAGCTTGGGTTTGGGTTCGGGTTCGAGTTCAGGGCATTTCATTTTGATGTAATCGCTCTACACTTATCACTTGGGACTCCATAAATCGGGGGGCAAATATTTAGCCTGCATTAGGTCATCGTGGCCTGATAAAGCCAGACCAAAAACAAGTACAAATATGTAATGTAAGTGACTGCCCTCCATCCCCAGGAGACCCAACTTATGCCTCAAGTGCAGCGCGTGAGTTGGGTAAACACTGACAAGAAGGAAACCCAGCTCCCAAGTCCCAGCTCTCCACATCCAAGACCAATCCGAGACGTTTACGTGGTCTGGCACAGGAAATGCAGTACATTTATGCCGTTGGATCGACCCGGGAACGTCATATTTTAGTGCAGCGAAAGTCGTTGATAAGAAATGTAATTCATGGTAATAGCAATGACAAGCCAAGTCCCAAGGAGTTGAACAGTGGGTCTATATAATGAGTTTTAGTTATATATTATGAATATCTATAACCATTGGTTGTTGATATTCTTAACAACCTAGTATCTTCATAGGATATCTTTTGGTGATCAAGAAAATTGCTTAAAACTCTATTGAAGAATGCTATAGTTTTGGGTTTATTTGAAGCCTGTTTTCAGAAAATTCCTAAAGATAATTTCCTGCATTTTATAGTTAAATGGACTTTAATGAATTCGCCACACTGTCCTGGTGCACTCCACATCGTTTCAACATCAACAAGTGGATCCACAAACTCACGCACACCGCACACTGCACACGGATCAGAAAGTGGCACATAAAAATACATATTCGAATGTGTACATTAGTGTGTTTGCCCTCGGTCGGGCGAATTATGAAGTGTCATGTTTGTCATGACCAAATCCATGTCCATGGCAATATGAGGTATCGAGTTACGTCGCTGGTTAGCCCACAAAACCCAGCACTGTTTCTCGAACCTGAGGTGCTCGGTTTGGGGTTTTGGATTTTTCCCAGGCAAGTGACCGTAGAACTTTCGGGTGAAAGAAACCGAAAGAATCGACTGTAAGATAGATACTTCTTATGTACCCAAAGTAAAAGATGGAGAAGTAGTAGAAGAAGTCACGTTGTGACCCCAAGTCGGGTACCATTATGTTTTATGTCTCAGACCAAAAGGTCTGTGACAGTTTTATGGTGCGTTTCGATTTGGATTCAGATATTTTTTTCAGGTTTTTTTTTCGGTTCGGTTTCTTTTGGAGCCATTTTAACACTTTACGAAATTTAATACAAGCCGCATTCATATGCATAATGTAATTCGAGATTTATTGTATGAGTATTGAGAAAAGAGACTGAATTTGAATGCCGTCGAGAACCCACATAAATGCCAACGATCGGCGTGTCCAATTTTCGGTGCGATTAACGCTCAAAATTATCCCCAACTCCCTTCCCTCTCCACCCCAGCACACACAAGACTTAACTGGATCGGCTTTCTATATATACACACACACACATATATATATATGTATATAGGAGTGTGGATAATAGACTGGAAATTATGTTTTTATTGAAATAAATTAAGTGCACGTGCGCCTATGTGGGCTGTCTGTGGATTTCCGTCGATCAATTGGCCATCCGAGGAGAGGCACGACGATAAGATGACAATTGGCCAGAGTCTGTGGCAAGAATCGGGGGCAGTTTCTGGGAACGGATGTGCACAGTTCTCTAATGCCGCCCTGCCCCTATGCCAGTGCAAATGTTAATCTAATCAAGTCCATTGCCCCAGCCCCCGGGGAGAGCTGCAGCCGTCAGAGAAATTAAGAATTTCAATGATGACTCAAATTCGAATGCAGCTGAGAAAACAAAAGCTGACTATCTTCCACCCAGATGCTGAGGGCAGGCAAATATGTAATAGGATTCTAGACTCTTTATTTAATAAACTCTTTCATAGTGTGGTAGAATAAAACTTTCATACTAACTATAAAACTTTCAAAAATCGAATGGTTTTTGCTAAAAGATTTTATTATTTCAGCTCATTTTTTACTTATAAAATGTTATACCCTCAGTAAGACTATTAAATTGATTGAAAATATTTATAAATTTATTTTTAATAATAAATTATATATATAAAATAAATAACCCTTCTTATAATCTCAATAGTAATAAATTTGTAGATTTTGTCTTTCCCAATCTAGATCAAATTATATTTTGGCCGAGATAATAACTATTATGGCAAATATATCACAATGAAACCAATTCCAAATCCTGGCATAATGTATGCCTCATGTTTCGCATTGGCTCTTTCAAAAGATATTACAAACGGCCTACAGGTAAAACAGATCAGAGCCGGGTCAGCACACCTTCCCCACAGGCAATGCCAACAAAATATGTCCGACACGAAATTTATTTAATAATATAAACAAAATGTGCGCCAAATTGCGTATCCAAGCAGCCATGTTACAACACATGCAAAAAATATACCAGTATGTGTTTAAAGTCTATAAGAAATGGTAGCTAACGGTGGCCGAAATGGCCAATGCAGTTTGCCTAGTTGGACATTAACAGGTCGTAAACCTTTTGGCGCGACCAAACAAAAGACAGGCGCTGAAACCACTTGGCACCACACTCTCCTCCCACTCCCACATCTATTCCCATCACCCACTCCCAATCACAATCCCAGATCCCTGGGAGCTGAGCCGAAATCTGAGCCAAGCTCACATCGGCCATAACAATAACAAAACGCTGGCTCTGTCAAATAAGTCCCAAAATAGCAACGCAAATTTGACCAGAGACATAAATAAGTTTTATTGTTGGCCAGCCGCCGTGGCCATTTTTTCCGGTTTTGGTTTTGGGTGCGGGTGGTGGTTCACCATGGTGTGGCGTGATGTGGTGCGCCAGAGCCACATGGCCGACGGGCGCCAACCACAAGCGCTGGTGGAACAGAGCGCACCACCAAAGTCAGTGGCTAAACATGAATTCATTTTCGAGGGGTACTGTCTTGGCATTATCTATTCAAGTGTTTAAAGGCTTTAACTATTTTTATATTCATTCAACGCCATTTAAGCATTTATTTTACGTTTATTTTTATTAATTAACTCTTTTCATAATCTTTATGATAATTACTCTAAAAAAAACTTTAAAAATATAATTTATTATACACTTAAACCGTTTTTGTGTATTTTGGTGAGGTAATTAGTTTTTCTTATAGATATAATACCCGGTACCTGGCATCCTTTACCACTCTATCTATTCCTCTTAAGTTCAAGTTTGTTCTTTTAGAGCATCTTTAACCCTCTTGAACCACCGCCCCTGACCAAAAGTGGTGCAGTCTGGTGTTGTGGAGCTTAGTTGTGGGTACGGGCGGCCGCGTGCTTTATTATTATTAAATATTACGTACATTTGCTGTCCGTACATTTGTTTATTGGCTCGCCATGGCGATCGCGCCTATAAGCAATCGTCATAATTGAATTCCAGCAGCGGGCGTTACTCCATCCAGTTACCGCTAGACGATGGCCCAGCCCTGGCCGCCTGTCCGCCTGTCCGTGTGTCCGTCTGTCCGTTTCTTTTTTCGCCCAGCACGCCCCCTCGCCTCCCAAGATCTTCAGCGGTTGCGTGTTGTGGCGGCGCTGAGAATTTGATCGATTCGTTCGATTAGTTTGCGGAACATGCAATCGACACGCAGCATTCTCTTTCAATTGCTCGCCTCGGTTCGTTTTCGTTTTGGGTTTCAATATTGCTGTTGCCGTATAATATATACATATATCTATCATTGTAGATCGATTGTTGCTCTGGGTGCTGTTGATTCAATTTACCCCAACTGGAGCTCCAGCCGTTGGGAAATTGTCTCATTCCAAAGCCAGACAGCTCGGTTTGGGTCAAATGACAACTCGTAATGTCGGACAATTAATACTTCTGTAAGGTGTGGCCGACCAGTTAAGGTCAAACTAGCTTGTCTGGATTACCAGGAAATTGAAAATCAAATTCCAAAGATGGGTATTAAATAGACTCCATTCTGATTACAATATCAACTTCCCACTCATTGGGCTTTTCCTATTATTCTCCCAATAGAAAGAAACCAACTAAAAATGGTATAGGCCTATTATAAAGATCTCCAAGGGACCGCTTTTTATCCATTCAGTCAAATACGTAGAATTTCTAACAGTAGATACCTTTTTTGCTGTTCATTTTGGAAACAATGGAGCAGCTTAAATTACAATCCCCCAGAAGCCCACACACGACACGGGAGAAGACCTCACCGAAACGGGCAACTGGAACAACTGGGGCTGCCCATCAGCTTTTCCGGACATGGCAGAGACATGGATGGAGATCTCCGGGTTGGGGGTCAGTGGCTCGTTTTACAAGGCTTTCAAAAGGAGATTTGAATATTTTAGGAGCCGCACGGCGACATTTCAATGGACAACAAGTGCCACGCAGCCTCTTGGCGACAAATGGCAGAGGGAGAAGACTTTACACTGAAATGAATTTGGGGGGTTCCAGTGTGTGGAGTTAAGAACTTTTTTAAATTTTAAACATTTAATTAAAAAAATGAAACTCGCAAATCTAAAAAACATTCTTGTTAAGTTCGATTTTGGATTTCTCGACCAGTGTAATTCCTATCCCGGCTCTGACTCTGGATCTCCGGTTGGGGGTCTTTTGGCGGAGCGACCTGGTCTGCAGGTGGTCGTCGTACAACTCTATTTTTTATTTTGTCGCGCTCGCCAAAGACTTGGCAGCGGTGGTCGGTCGTTTATAAGCCAGGCCAGTGGCTACTAGCCATCCAGCCAGCTAGCCAGCCAGCCAAACCAACAAGCCAGCCAGCCAAATTCCCCCACTTGGCTTTTGTCGGCAACGGTCGTCGGACATCGTCCATAGAATGCATCGCATTCTTGCAGATACATCTGCATCTGAATCAGTATTTGTATTTGGGTTTGTATTTGTATCTGTATCGGAATCGCGATCGTCTGCCGGACTGGCTGGTGGCTGCATTTTATGCACCTTTTGGTATGTTCATTGTGAATTTATTGGACTCGATTTTATCGCTCAAACAAATGTTGCATTTTACAAGTGGTTCAAGTGCTTGCCAACGTTAGCTTAAAGACGGCGCTTATTAATGAGCCAGGAGTAGTTGGATGTTGGAGCTCAGAGCTCTTGCCTCTTGTTGCAAGCTGCAAGTTGGGAGCGTGCCCGATATCTTTGTGCTGGCGCTCCATGCCAGCGGGAGTGTGTTTTTTTTTCTGTTTGGGGTGCGCCTTTCTGCGAGTGGGCTGCCATATCGCTTATTCCCGATAAGTCAGAGCCACGTTCGCCCGGCTTTTCGGCCAAGTCAAGACAAACAAATTGCGGCAATCAGTCAGGGGTAGTCAGTCAGTCAGGCCGCACAATTAATATCGAATTAAGTCGACTGGCCGGCGGCTTGAATAAAAAATTCATCCAAATTGCCGCTTAAGCCATATAAGCAGGAAACTCAACCAGATTTGACAATCGAAGCATGTAGGAAGTTGCCACGAAAATTGAAATCCATTAAAGGCTGAGAACCCCCAATAAACCCGAAGTCAATGCTCATTAGACCTTTGAATCCGATTCCAAATTACAGCAATCAATCATTCAAACCATTCGAGTTTCCACTTTTCCATTTCGATGGACTCACGCAATGGAAAAAAAGGACGAAACAGGAGCACCTGCGATTATAGCGGGCAATCATAGTGTTAAACATGAAAACCACAACAGCACTGAAAGAAAAAAACAGACCATATTTGAAAGATTAGATTCAGGAAGTAGGTTTGCTGTTTGAATTTTAAAAACCCAGAAACAATTATCCATTTTGGTGGTCCAAGCTATAAGGTGTTTAAATGCAACACCTTAAAGTGCATAATATTTTAATAAATTATGGAATTTATTGCTGGATTTTAAATTGAAATGAAATTTTATTGGTTTCAAGTATACACTACCTGAATATTAATTCCCAAAAGACCAAAGGTGATCCCTCAAAAAATACCAGGAAAATTTTCCTCTTTATGCTGACGGATTTTTAATGAGAAAAGAGAGAATAAAAGGTTTATTTCTTGCAGTGCATCAAATCGATATCACTTATTATTTCCTCATGTACAAGAACCCTAAACATCAATCAAGCCAAGTCGGTGGGTCAATGGGTCAACATTCGACTCAAGGCGGGTTCACTTGTCACTGGCAAGTGCCTCAAATGTCACCTAACAAACCGAAGAAGGTGGCAACTAGGGGAGGCGCCTGTGGCAGGGGCAGGCAAATTGCTGTCACAAGCGCCAAATTATGCACTCGCCCAGTGGCTCGGACTTAATCGAAGACAAACATCTAATTGACATAAAGCCGACATGCTAAACGACATCGACATCGGCCTCCGTTGGAGCTTAGCTAATAATGACTCTTTTGGCTGCAGAGTGGCTCTTGGAGTTGCCCTGTTGTTGCTGCAATGTTGCTGTTTCGATGCAGCATTGCTGCTGCGTACCACAACGACGACATCCCATATCTCACATCTTTTGCCGATATTTATGGCCCAGGTTCAAGAGTTCAAACGCTGCCAACTTAGGGGGAAGACGGAGAGCTCGGTTTAATCAAGGCCCGGGCCAAGTCGATTAATTAGAGACTTACGAGCCCGAAAACGGGAAAACCAATAAGCTACACGTACACAGGTGCGAACCTGTTGTCCGAACTCCCGGGACTCGAGTTCTTGGGAGTGAAAGGTGCCTAGAAGCCTCGGCCCTCGGGCATGTCAGCCCGGACGGACAGCCATCAGGCGAAAAATGGAAACCCCAGGAAAAAAAGCACCTGACAGCCAGCCGGAGCCGTCAACAATATTCATCTGAAAGAGGTCATAAAGCAAACAGTTTAGGGTGAAAGGTGCCTCGCTGGTGAAGAGTGCGCGGACATGCAACATGCAACACTTCCAAAACGCCACAAAAAGTCAAGGATGAAAGTTTAACTTTGAAATCAGAAGAAAAAGATACACTTACTTTAATTATTTATTTAAATTTATAGATTATTTGGTTTCTAGATAGAATGCTTTTATATTCGTTTAAATATGAAATAAAATCTTTATAATAGAAGGATCTTTTACTTAAAAAAATTTGATATAGCATAAATTAAGACGAGATACTAAAATTTAAGAAAGACTTTAATAAAGTCTATTGCATTCTAAAAGTTTGAAAACCACTTTTTTCTATCCTTAATCATTTTTTTTAGATTTATTTTTAAAAGTTCCGCTCATAAATCATATTGAAACCAAATCACTTAAGTATTTATTTAAAGAAGCCGACTAGAATTGTTTACATTAAAAAACTAAGTGCCAACTAAAAATTGTTTGTTTAAAATTGTTTTTTTTTATTACTTAAATATTTTGCAGTCTTTAGAGTGTTTAGCCATTATAAGTGTCGGAATGGCTTGAACGTTAAAAAGCAGAGAATATTTTGGCCACAATCGCAATACCCTCTGCCGGGTTATAAAATTCAAGAAAGAAATATGTCTGAAAATGGCTTGGCTATAATTAATTTGCCGTGGCGGCTCTTGTAGATGCTGGATGTTGGGGTATTGCTGTTATTGCTGCTGGCAGACAAAATCAAAAAAGTCACTTATGACTGACACTTTGCATATGAGGCGGCAACCCTACAGCATCCCCCGCCCCCGCCCCACTACCACCTGTGGTGGAGCATGGCAAGCGATGAAGATGACTACCCAGACATGCAGTGACTTATGATTTTTCAGTGGAATCTTCACTTTTCCAGCCCCTCCAATGATTTACAGAAAAAGTTACGAGCGTTTGATTTACGATCGAGGGAGAAGCCAAAGAGTAGAGTTTTTTGGGCGTGTTGTATGTTGCCTGTTGCCAGTTGCCAGTTGCCTTTGCCGCTGATGGATTTGTCAAGTTTGTGGGTCAAGAGTTGCTACTTTTGCTGCCGGGCGAGAAGATTTCCGCCAAGCGATGATTACTCAAAATCACAGCCACATTTCAGAGCCACAGCCAAAGTCAAGAAATGTCCGCATCTCCCAGCTCGTGTGAATACAGGCGGCGGCTAATTGCGACAACTGCACATCGTCAGTCCCATCTGACAAAAACATTTAAGATTTTACCATTCTTGTAGAAAAATATAAAAAAAACCAGTTGGATGGCTCAAAAGCCATCTCAGTGATTGACTGCCAGATGACCAGTTGACCCCCGACTGGGAAACTTCTCATAAAGGTGACAAGGAGGCTATGGATTCTGTTGAAGGATTCAGTTTGGGTAGAGTAGAGAAAGTTTCAGACCAGTGCTCGTTTATTATGAGAATTCGGTGCTGACGTAAATAAAATCTATAAATCAAATAAGCTTTGTCAAAAAAAAGATGGAGAAACTATCCACAAATCGTTAAAGGTATTCCGCTCAAGAATCTGATGACTATTGGCGTAGATATGGCCTACTCTGTGGGCCATAATGTCATTTCCAGCGGATTTCAAAATTTTGAAGGGGACCCCCAGGAAAATTTTGAAAAAATCTGAAAAAAAATTTGTTTCCAGATTTTGACGCAGTTTTATGGAGGATTTTTCCACAAATCGTTTAAGGTATTCCGCTCAAGAATCTGACGACTATTGGCGAAGATATGGCCTTCTCTGTGGGCCATAATGTCATTTGCAGCGGATTTCAAAATTTTGAAGGGGACCCCCAGGAAAATTTTCAAAAATCTGAAAAAAAAATTTGTTTCCAGATTTTGACGCAGTTTTATGGAGAATTTTTCCACAAATCGTTTAAGGTATTCCGCTCAAGAATCTGATGACTATTGGCGAAGATATGGCCTTCTCTGTGGGCCATAATGTCATTTGCAGCGGATTTCAAAATTGTGAAGGGGACCCCCAGGAAAATTTTGAAAAAATCTGAAAAAAAATTTGTTCCCAGATTTTGACGCAGTTTTATGGAGAATTTTTCCACAAATCGTTTAAGGTATCCCGCTCAAGAATCTGACGACTATTGGCGAAGATATGGCCTTCTCTGTGGGCCATAATGTCATTTGCAGCGGATTTCAAAATTGTGAAGGGGACCCCCAGGAAAATTTTGAAAAAATCTGAAACAAAATGTGTTTCCAGATTTTGACGCAGTTTTATGGAGAATTTTTCCACAAATCGTTTAAGGTATTCCGCTCAAGAATCTGATGACTATTGGCGAAGATATGGCCTTCTCTGTGGGCCATAATGTCATTTGCAGCGGATTTCAAAATTTTGAAGGGGACCCCCAGGAAAATTTTGAAAAAATCTGAAAAAAAATTTGTTCCCAGATTTTAATGCAGTTTTATGGAGAATCTTTCTACAAATCGTTTAAGGTATCCCGCTCAAGAATCTGACGACTATTGGCGAAGATATGGCCTTCTCTGTGGGCCATAATGTCATTTGCAGCGGATTTCAAAATTGTGAAGGGGACCCCCAGGAAAATTTTGAAAAAATCTGAAACAAAATGTGTTTCCAGATTTTGACGCAGTTTTATGGAGAATTTTTCCACAAATCGTTTAAGGTATTCCGCTTAAGAATCTGACTACTTTTGGCTAAGATATGGCCTTCTCTGTGGGCCATAATGTCATTTGCAGTGGATTTAAAAATTTTGAAGGGGACCCCCAGGAAAATTTAGAAAAAAATCTGAAAAAAAATGTGTTTCCAGATTTTGACGCAGTTTTATGGAGAATTTTTCCACAAATCGTTTAAGGTATTCCGCTCAAGAATCTGATGACTATTGGCGAAGATATGGCCTTCTCTGTGGGCCATAATGTCATTTGCAGCGGATTTCAAAATTGTGAAGGGGACCCCCAGGAAAATTTTGAAAAAATCTGAAACAAAATGTGTTTCCAGATTTTGACGCAGTTTTATGGAGAATTTTTCCACAAATCGTTTAAGGTATTCCGCTCAAGAATCTGATGACTATTGGCGAAGATATGGCCTTCTCTGTGGGCCATAATGTCATTTGCAGCGGATTTCAAAATTTTGAAGGGGACCCCCAGGAAAATTTTGAAAAAATCTGAAAAAAAATTTGTTCCCAGATTTTGACGCAGTTTTATGGAGAATTTTTCCACAAATCGTTTAAGGTATTCCGCTCAAGAATCTGATGACTATTGGCGAAGATATGGCCTTCTCTGTGGGCCATAATGTCATTTGCAGCGGATTTCAAAATTGTGAAGGGGACCCCCAGGAAAATTTTGAAAAAATCTGAAAAAAAAATGTGTTCCCAGATTTTGACGCAGTTTTAAGGAGAATATTTCTACAAATCGTTAAAGGTATTCCGCTCAAGAATCTGACGACTATTGGCGAAGATATGGCCTTCTCTGTGGGCCATAATGTCATTTGCAGCTGGTTTCAAAATTGTGAAGGGGACCCCCAGGAAAATTTTGAAAAAATCTGAAACAAAATGTGTTTCCAGATTTTGACGCAGTTTTATGGAGAATTTTTCCACAAATCGTTTAAGGTATTCCGCTTAAGAATCTGACTACTTTTGGCTAAGATATGGCCTTCTCTGTGGGCCATAATGTCATTTGCAGTGGATTTAAAAATTTTGAAGGGGACCCCCAGGAAAATTTAGAAAAAAATCTGAAAAAAAATGTGTTTCCAGATTTTGACGCAGTTTTATGGAGAATTTTTCCACAAATCGTTTAAGGTATTCCGCTCAAGAATCTGATGACTATTGGCGAAGATATGGCCTTCTCTGTGGGCCATAATGTCATTTGCAGCGGATTTCAAAATTGTGAAGGGGACCCCCAGGAAAATTTTGAAAAAATCTGAAACAAAATGTGTTTTCAGATTTTGACGCAGTTTTATGGAGAATTTTTCCACAAATCGTTTAAGGTATCCCGCTCAAGAATCTGACGACTATTGGCGAAGATATGGCCTTCTCTGTGGGCCATAATGTCATTTGCAGCGGATTTCAAAATTGTGAAGGGGACCCCCAGGAAAATTTTGAAAAAATCTGAAACAAAATGTGTTTCCAGATTTTGACGCAGTTTTATGGAGAATTTTTCCACAAATCGTTTAAGGTATTCCGCTCAAGAATCTGATGACTATTGGCGAAGATATGGCCTTCTCTGTGGGCCATAATGTCATTTGCAGCGGTTTTCATAATTTTGAAGGGGACCCCCAGGAAAATATCGAAAAAATCCAAAAAAAAATGTGTTCCCAGATTTTAATGCAGTTTTATGGAGAATCTTTCTACAAATCGTTAAAGGTATTCCGCTCAAGAATCTGACGACTATTGGCGAAGATATGGCCTTCTCTGTGGGCCATAATGTCATTTGCAGCTGGTTTCAAAATTGTGAAGGGGACCCCCAGGAAAATTTTGAAAAAATCTGAAACAAAATGTGTTTCCAGATTTTGACGCAGTTTTATGGAGAATTTTTCCACAAATCGTTTAAGGTATTCCGCTTAAGAATCTGACTACTTTTGGCTAAGATATGGCCTTCTCTGTGGGCCATAATGTCATTTGCAGTGGATTTAAAAATTTTGAAGGGGACCCCCAGGAAAATTTAGAAAAAAATCTGAAAAAAAATGTGTTTCCAGATTTTGACGCAGTTTTATGGAGAATTTTTCCACAAATCGTTTAAGGTATTCCGCTCAAGAATCTGATGACTATTGGCGAAGATATGGCCTTCTCTGTGGGCCATAATGTCATTTGCAGCGGATTTCAAAATTGTGAAGGGGACCCCCAGGAAAATTTTGAAAAAATCTGAAACAAAATGTGTTTCCAGATTTTGACGCAGTTTTATGGAGAATCTTTCTACAAATCGTTTAAGGTATCCCGCTCAAGAATCTGACGACTATTGGCGAAGATATGGCCTTCTCTGTGGGCCATAATGTCATTTGCAGCGAATTTCAAAATTGTGAAGGGGACCCCCAGGAAAATTTTGAAAAAATCTGAAACAAAATGTGTTTCCAGATTTTGACGCAGTTTTATGGAGAATTTTTCCACAAATCGTTTAAGGTATTCCGCTCAAGAATCTGATGACTATTGGCGAAGATATGGCCTTCTCTGTGGGCCATAATGTCATTTGCAGCGGATTTCAAAATTTTGAAGGGGACCCCCAGGAAAATTTTGAAAAAATCTGAAAAAAAATTTGTTCCCAGATTTTGACGCAGTTTTATGGAGAATTTTTCCACAAATCGTTTAAGGTATTCCGCTCAAGAATCTGATGACTATTGGCGAAGATATGGCCTTCTCTGTGGGCCATAATGTCATTTGCAGCGGATTTCAAAATTGTGAAGGGGACCCCCAGGAAAATTTTGAAAAAATCTGAAAAAAAAATGTGTTCCCAGATTTTGACGCAGTTTTAAGGAGAATATTTCTACAAATCGTTAAAGGTATTCCGCTCAAGAATCTGACGACTATTGGCGAAGATATGGCCTTCTCTGTGGGCCATAATGTCATTTGCAGCTGGTTTCAAAATTGTGAAGGGGACCCCCAGGAAAATTTTGAAAAAATCTGAAACAAAATGTGTTTCCAGATTTTGACGCAGTTTTATGGAGAATTTTTCCACAAATCGTTTAAGGTATTCCGCTTAAGAATCTGACTACTTTTGGCTAAGATATGGCCTTCTCTGTGGGCCATAATGTCATTTGCAGTGGATTTAAAAATTTTGAAGGGGACCCCCAGGAAAATTTAGAAAAAAATCTGAAAAAAAATGTGTTTCCAGATTTTGACGCAGTTTTATGGAGAATTTTTCCACAAATCGTTTAAGGTATTCCGCTCAAGAATCTGATGACTATTGGCGAAGATATGGCCTTCTCTGTGGGCCATAATGTCATTTGCAGCGGATTTCAAAATTGTGAAGGGGACCCCCAGGAAAATTTTGAAAAAATCTGAAACAAAATGTGTTTCCAGATTTTGACGCAGTTTTATGGAGAATTTTTCCACAAATCGTTTAAGGTATCCCGCTCAAGAATCTGACGACTATTGGCGAAGATATGGCCTTCTCTGTGGGCCATAATGTCATTTGCAGCGGATTTCAAAATTGTGAAGGGGACCCCCAGGAAAATTTTGAAAAAATCTGAAACAAAATGTGTTTCCAGATTTTGACGCAGTTTTATGGAGAATTTTTCCACAAATCGTTTAAGGTATTCCGCTCAAGAATCTGATGACTATTGGCGAAGATATGGCCTTCTCTGTGGGCCATAATGTCATTTGCAGCGGTTTTCATAATTTTGAAGGGGACCCCCAGGAAAATATCGAAAAAATCCAAAAAAAAATGTGTTCCCAGATTTTAATGCAGTTTTATGGAGAATCTTTCTACAAATCGTTAAAGGTATTCCGCTCAAGAATCTGATGACTATTGGCGAAGATATGGCCTTCTCTGTGGGCCATAATGTCATTTGCAGCGGATTTCATAATTTTGAAGGGGACCTCCAGGAAAATTTAGAAAAAATCTGAAAAACAATTTTTCCCTAGATTTTGACGCAGTTTTATGGAGAATATTTCTACAATCGTTTAAAATTTCTACGACTCATTATTTTGATTTGGATAATATCTTTACATTTGGCTATTTCCTAATGGACAATGAAGACATCAACTGATCCAGTTATTTAAAGTAGAGTGGCTTAAATATTTCTGTAAACTGATGTTTTCAACGATATCGTTTGGCTCGAATGTCGGCGGCAGGCAATTAAAATATTTCAACATTGTTTTCCATTTGTTTATTTGTGTCGCCCTATGACCGGAGACAAGAATGCCGAGCCAGTTACAACTTACAGGTTACAAGAAAATGTGGCCAACATGTTGGCCAAAGCCAACACTCCACCTGACATGTAATAGAGTTTTTTTGTTTTTGTGTTTTCTAATTTTTTTTATATATATATTTATTTGCGTTTTGCTGGCTTTAGCTTTTGGCATGCGACCTGATGCTGATGTTGATGCTGTTGCTGGGTCTCTAGAGAGCCAGTAAATCATTCGCCAGCGACAACAACTTGTCAACAGGCCGGGCATCGGGCATCGTGCTATGAGCTTCGAGTATGGAGTGCGGATTGTCTTGGACTTGGATGGTCGTGGAGTGTATGGGGAGTATGGGGGTCTCGAGTGGATCGAGTGGCGATCAGGAGATCGAGAGGCGGCTGCTGCAGCTTGCATGCGCGATTTTTGGACCAGTCATGGCTCAGGTTGCATATAAATGGACCTTAATGAGCTCGTGCCAAATAGAATTGTCAGCAGGCCAACCAGTATACAGAAAAAAATAAAACCTAAAGGCATTACTGATTTGAAGTTGCTGAGAAAACAAGATAGAAGTCCTGAATATTTTGTTAAAGGCTAATAGAAACTTTCATCAGTTTTTTTTCTATATAATCATTCATTATTTTAATTTTTTCTCAGAATTTTAAGATTATTTAAAATTAAGGAAGTATTATTTCTGAAAAATCCAGATTAAAAAAAAAAAAACTCCTCGCTTTTATAGTTTTTTCCGGTGGAATTTCGTGTTGCGCTCAAATTGTTGCTAGAATTCCGCAATTTAGCGGCTTTATGGTCGAGCTTTTGATTTGATCACGAACCCATAAAGCAAATACATATCTTAACTAAAAGCCAAATATGGAAAAACGCAAGATTTGTGTGAGCGGGGCGCGGCAGGTGCGGATTTTATTTTTGGCTTTCCCACGCCTCCAGAGGCGGTGTGTGTGCGAAGAGCCTCCAGGGGGGGCGGTAGGCACTATTGTTTTGGGTGCAATCTGCCATCTTGGCAGTCGGCAGTTGGGAGTCCACACTAACAAGCTGCAGTTCCACCTTTATTATTTTTAATTGGACTGATTTCCCGCTATAGATACATTTGTATCTGCGCGTGCGCAGCACCAACGTTGACATATGCGGCGATCCGCCGCCGTAGTCCAGTCCATCCAATCATCCTAGGCCATCATCCAATCATCCATCGAACGTCCGAAGAACAAGACGCGACTGTACGGCAGCTGGACCGGAGCAGGGAATAGGGAGCAGGAACCGGAGCAGAGTGGCGTTCGCAGATGCAGAAATGTACAAGATGACCGGGTGCAGCTGTGGCTCCTTTCCCGATTCCAAGGGTTGTCCTTCCGTGGCAGGCGGCGAGCGGCTGGCGGTTGACGGCTGACGGCAGTCGGCGGGGTGGCTGCCACCAAATTTTCCCACGATTGCGACAGCATCAGCTGCACTTTTGCGCGCAGTTTTTTTCTCAGTTATCAGATGCAGAGAGGAAAACCTATAATATATTTAAATAAATTACTAGTACATTTAATAGTAGTACTATTTAATATTAGAGGGAATACAATTTGTCAAAGTTTTCTAATGTTTTTAAACTACTATAAGTATCTTTTACTTTTCTATAAACTATAATCCAAGGACTATTTCAGTCCTTATACTTATAGTCCGATACTTATAATAATAATATTTATAATTTACAAAAGCCCTAAATATTTTCCCAAGTGCATAATTTTTTCTTTCGATATTTTCCGCGATTGTTTTTTTGTTTTGTTTTTTTTTTGCGTAGCCTGGTAGGTCCTGGTGTCTGAACGGTGTCCTTGGCTTAAACAGAGGCAGCCAGGGGCCGTGGCAAGCAGCAACCTCAATTAGGGGTTGTCATCCGCCAGGATGACGGGATCTCGATTAGGACTCGCTGACATACTGCGACATTGTGACGTCACAATGTGATTCACCGCATTGTATAGACGATTGTGATATTTATTTGCATTCATCCTGGGCCGGGTGTTGTGAGGCAGTACTCGACGCCTTCCAGTCAGCGCACCTTTGTCCGCCGCTTGACTTGCCCCTGCCACAGAAGGATCTCGCTCTCTATTGACGGGGCAACGCCTTCCTGCCACTCGGAAATCCGAATGGGTGTGAGGTTGTGGGTTTTGGCCATGGGTTATAGCCAGATTATGGTGGTTTATTATTAAAGCTTTTTTTTGCCAAAGGGGTTTACTTAAATAAATATAAAATTTAATGTTTAATAAAAGAGAAGAATATATTGTTTAATCTTCATATTAAAATAAACTCTATTTAAAATCTAATTTAGTCATCCATCAAAGATTGTGTATTAATCTTCATAATCTGAACTTTTCATTTCTCAAAAAAAAAAGTAAATGGCTTAATTTATAGCTTTTTTCGATTAGCGAAAATTTCAGTTGAATGTCAAGCCGAAGATCAGCCAAAACTGTCATCGATCTTTCTCCGATTTTGGACTGGAAAACTGTCAAACGGCAGCCCCGTCGCCGAGTTGTTAATCAGCCAAATCAAAAGTGTGCCAGCCATTTAGACATTGTAGTCGGCTCAAGGATTTTGACAGCTAAGCTGACATGCAGAAAACCCGAGTGGCAGAAAGCCAGAAAAGAAACAGATTCATGGGGCAGGTTCAGATGGGGGATTATGGATGGAGGTGGTGGCTGATGGTGGAGGAGGAGATGGAGCTGGAGCTGGAGCTGGGGATGCAGGGAAACACAAAACACATGTCGTGTGTCTAAGAGTGCACGAGTATGACTGGCAAACCAGGTGAATATGCCAAGCTCAAGCCCAGTGCTCAAAATGCAATGAAACAATCAATCAAACCGCTGAAAGAGGCTTGTCGAGCTGTGAGCTATTGGTATACCTATAGCTGTATATATCTATATATAGTATTATGGTAGTACGGAGCGCCGTATGGGCCTGGCCTGGCCCCCGTCTAACGGTTGAGCTGCTCACAAAAGGCACAAAATCAAATTACCGGCAATGATTAATCAATCAGCACTGTGCCCCAGTCGAGATACAGAAACGAATATGAGGTTCATACGTCCAATTCCCATATGCAGGCCATACACAGTGACAAAAAGAGCTATAAATACCTAAGATATCTATGATATTATTACCATTAAGTGGATAACAACTCGCAGCTGTTTAGACTCTGATATTAAAAGAACTATACATACTTTCTTTGCAGTGTAGTCATAAGGCAGCGGCCTGAACACGATCTTGCCGCCTCTGGCCTCGTCTGGACCCGCTGGTTGTGGGTGTGTTACTTTTAGTGTGTGTGCTAGTGTTTTATTTTTGTGTGTAAGCTGGCCAAGTGGGTGCGTTCTCACAGCTGGATGCCCGGCGTCCAACTTTATGCCAAACTGCCAGCAAATCACGATCCAGGTCCAAGTCCAGTCGGCAGTATAAGGCAGCTTTAGAGATATGACAGCAGCACAGCTCCATAGCACACACCTGCAAACTCTCACTGGCCTCCAACCACCCACCAACCGCCACCGACCTCCTGACACTCCACCACCAGCACCAAAGCTATCCACATCCACGTGTGCGTTCTGGCCGACAATCGGCATTATCAATACTAGATCCAGCTAAAAATCAAAGTCCCCACTGCGCGCTTCTTCCCAAAAAAGGCCTGGACGTGGCGGCGATCGTGCCAAAAATGGGTTTGCAACTGGAATTCGCTTTTAGCCAACAAACATACGTGTGGAGACCAGATACCGAGCATCAGATGCACTGAAAGAAAACCAAAAACTGAAAAATAATCTCTACCTTATAGCTCCCATTATTATCCATTCTGACCAGAAGATCTAAAAATAAAAGATTACATTTTTCCTTCAGTGCAATTGGCCAGTAGTGCCTCCCCCTTCGGTCGATCTGCCAAACTCCAAAGTGCAGGTGGCGATTGGCCATAAAACCAAGAAGACCCAGACCAAAAACCAAAACCAAAAGACCAGCTGGTGTGAACAGCTAGAAAGTTTTAGAGCCGCCGTCCTGCCGTCTTGCAGTCTTGGAAGTCTTACCTGGATCCTCGTCGGAGCCACTGATCGTGAGAATCAGTGCGGCAGCGCGAAATTTATTTGTGTGTTGGCCAAAACAAATGCCGCGTGATTTCAATTTATGGCTCTCTAATGAATATTTGACAAATAGCAAATGGGCAAGTTCGGTCGCTGGATCTCGTTGTGGCCAATAACATAGATCATGATCATGATCCCTGCTGGAAAGGCACTTCCGTCAATTGATTGAAGTGGTCTGGGTTGGCATGATTTGGTCTTCCCTGGTCCGGCCTGGTCTGGCTTGTCCTGGCCTGGAAGCATCTATAAACCATGGAGATCTTTAGCCGGCGATCTCAAACAGTCTGTCAAAATCCGCATCAAGTTGTTGCCTGGCCCGATTTATGTCTGCTGGCTTTAGTCAAAGTCGTGACCTGCGAACATTGAACTCCCGGTGAACTGATCTGGTCTTGGCCAAGTTACATATACGATTGCACTCAGAAAAATATACATTCAATTGGTAACAAGAAATAGATGTCTAAGATATCTAAAATTCTCTATTAATCCTTTTTTCTTAGTGTTATAAGTAAACTATATTCCTTGATAGACTTATGGGGGTAGAGTAAATCGATCTCACCTCGACTTCCACTATTTTTTTTTGCAATTTATAGGGCCCAAAGGCAGCGCCACACATTTTAGCGAAATGAATTTGCAATCCGCCAGCACGAAGTGTAATTTTGAAGCGGGCAGCCCAAAAGTGTTATTACTGTGGGAGCTGTTCAGCATAGTATGAAGCTGTAATGAAGCCATTGCCATGGGCAGACCACTAACAAAAAAAGAGAAGTATAAGTCCATAGGAAACCGACAAAGACCAGGGCCCATTGTCAATCATTTTCGAGTTGATTTTCCCACATTTTATGCCCCGGTGATCGCGTTTTGGTTCGACTCCTCATGGGAAAATCACTGAGTTGGCTTCGCCTTGTTGCGCAACAATTATCTAGCATTGGTTTTGATGGGCCCTATGACTATCTGTCCATGGAACCATGGAGGTTCCTCCCGAGTCCCATGTAAGTATGCAACCCCCACGCATGCAACACCTTCTGTAAAGTTGCGCTCTGTTGCACCCCCTACACGGAGATGGGAAAAGCAGCCAAGTCACTTTCTGCCACTTCAAAACTGTGGGGTTGCAACGTGCAACTTGCAACTACTACTGTTTGGCTGTTCACGGTTATTATCTAGGCCAGAACGGAAGTGCGGTAGAGCTGCTCTTCTTGAGACATTCTTCGACGCACCTCAGCTGACCAACCTTTTCACACGTTCGTCCAGGTGGGCGCAGGTGTTTCCAACTGAAAAGATGCCAAAACATTCCATAAAATACGAGTATGGAAATTTTAATTTCACTTTTGAGCGGAAATTAATTTCAACTGGACACGCTTGATTAGATTGATATGGTAAATGGGCTTCAAATTAGAATTTTAATAAACAGATAAAAAGATTATTTTGAAAATATTAGCTATACTTATAAATAACAATTATACCAAAGAAAAAATTAAAAACAAAATCTAAAAAATTCGCAAAGGACTTCATTTCAATAAAAACATATTTTTAAACGATAAGTTTTGTAGTCATTTTCCCAAATCATACAATTTTACAATACAAACAAATTCTCTTAATCATATTTTTTAATAAAAACTTAAAGATTAAAATAATATTGCGTAAATTTAAAAAGAATAATTAATTTCAAAAGGTCTGTTTCCTTTGACTACTATTGATAGCGACACCTAGCGGCTCTGAACTCGAAACATTAGATCTTACTCTACACGGCAGATGGCGCCAGGTGGTGACATTATCTACATGCAGTGTTACCATAACTTTTAAGCAATGTTATTCCTTATTTCTCGAAAAGATTAGAAATTTTCTAAAAAACAAAAACACATAACCACAATTAAAACAAAAATTCAAAACTGCCAAATTCACAGGAATTACCAAAAAATTGGTTAAGCTGCTATAAAGAAGTTTGAGATGCTTTAAAATATAGTCGAAACATCCCAGCCGAACATTTTAAACATTTTCCTCCTCGAATAAGACAACTGACAGACACTTTTATTGACGTTCTATATATTAAAAAAAAATAAATAAAGAATAAACTAGTGTTACTTTTGTATCAATAATATTGATCATAATCGGTAAGTTTGGTAAAAACTTTTACCCATGTCTTTCTGTATCGATAGTTTGTTTAATCGATACAAAAATGTCAGCTGTTTTGGATCATTGATACATTTCATAAAAAAAAAGGAAAATAATAGCTGGTCAAATATGGATTTAAAAGGTGAGTAGATTTAATTTTAAAATTAAGGAACAAAATAAACGTATTTCTATTACCGTTAGAAAGGAGAGATGACAAAAAGTGGACTGACGAGAACACCCTTCTGATGTTGTCACTTTATGCTGAACGGAAAAATAAGTTCCGGAAGGGCAAAAGAAATAAATGGATCTGGGAGGAAATTTCCAACGAACTGAGGTACCATGGAATGGACATCGACACCGTGCAGCTAGATCGAAAATTCAGAAACCTCAAGAAAACCTTCGAATACGTTAGGAAAAGGCAAAAATCAAACAAAAAATCGCAGGATGTGAAATGGCGTTTTTACAACGAGATGGAAGACCTTCTGAAGGATGTGCCAGAAGTTGTAGATGAGGAGGATGAGGAATTGGACTCGTCCTATAGTCAGTCTCCTATCATGGACAGCCATATAATAGAACCCATGAGCCCCCCTCAACCAATACGGATAGTTGCCCAAAGGAAACCACACCGCCTCAATAGAACGTTCCCGAATGAAATGGAATCAAATTGCCAGGCAAAGGAACGTCACCCTAGCAGAGACGAGATATCCATCGACACGCGGGATGAGGCTCTTAAACACTTGCGAGCCCTTCAGGAATACGCCATGATCCAGGATAACTTTCGGGCCATTGGGCTTCTTATGCAGGCAGAACAGGCCATCGAGTGCCCGCCTAAAAGTAAAGATTTTGAAGAATAGTCATTATACTAAAGAGGTTTAATTTAAATATACCATATAGATAATAAAAATGTACATGTATAGAAAGGTGATATCTACATGATGATTGGCGGGAAGAAACTTTAACTTTCGATTTGATTTTCAGTGTTCCCTTTTGCTGTAACCTCCTGAACCCTTTTGCTTATTCAAATGTTAAATAAAATAACAACTGTGTCGAGGGTTATAACATAATAATAATATCAAAATTGTCTAATTAAAAAATTCAAACATGGCTATAAATAACAGTCTATTAAAACAAAGTGGCAACATCATTCAACATAACTGGAAATTGAGAAAAGCTATGTAATTACATATATGTATAAAGTTTTCCGTTAATATTTGCCCCGTTTTGAGGGGGAACTATGAATTTATGGGGGGTAGGAAGAATTAAATCTCTCTGAAAAGCATTCGGAAAGAGAATGTTGCTCTCTCGTAACGCGGCTGGGAGAAATTTCTCGTCAAGCAGGTTTTTGAGCAGGCCAGAGAGAGGAATTCAGCAACAAATTGAGAGTCGCCGTCCACATGATTTTAGTCAGCGATGGGCTTTAATCTACTTTTTAGTTTCCACCCGTTCGGTAGCGCCCGATTATTGTGTTTGTGTGCCTAAAAACCTGCTGTATATTTGGCCAAAGTGTGATCCCATGAGTAAGTAAGGAAAAGTAAGTCCGGTTATCCTATGTATATCTGTTTCTATATTTATACAATAAGATACTTTTTTCAAAATTATATTTGTTCTCGTTATCCGTAGTCATTGGCATATCAACGGAGAGCTAGCTGACAAAGAGAGCGTAAGACCAGGAAAGAGACTAATTGTAGACGAAGAGAGCCTAACTGTACAAATGTACTCTGACGTAAGTACCCTCTCTTTGCTTTATTTACAAATTTTTTAATGATTCTTTTTCACGAAATGGGGAATTGATAAATATATAACTTTTTAAGGTACTTTTCACTTTTTAAAATACCCAGTTTTGAAGTGAAACATTACCGTTAAAAAGGTGTTGGACTGATGTAAGAGAGGAATAAGCGTCAGTCGCTTTCAGCGTTTCAAACGACACACGTCTATGTCGCTCTGTTTTGGTCATACACTGCAAACAACTTGGACACAAAATGAAAGCTTTTAGTAAATTAAATTATGAATGTGTCACAATTACCACAACTAAAACATCATAAAAGTAACATTTTTGTGACCTTATCTAAACGTTCGAATAATGCCGAAATCAAATTCTCAACGGTGTAAAGAGTACAGAGAGAGAGTGCGGGCTGTCCGCAATGCTCTTAAAGTGGAAGTAGGGAAAAAAACGAAGAAAACAAGTACCGATCGTGTCCGGAAGTTTAGAGCCAGGAAACTGGCAGCCATGGAAGAAGTGCCTCCGAATGAAGATGATCAGAATCCCATCATCAATTTCCATAACACTAATTTGGTATGTGTGATTGGAGGCATGGGGGTGAGGAAGATATATCCATGTTTTAACAGGATTTGCTATCCAGAAAGCTCGAAAAGTTTAGGATTCTAGGATTTTATAAAAAACGTACAGTTCTAAAACTTCAACTTCTATAGAAATGAAAAACTTTGAGTGATATCCCCCATGATTTAGATTCCCCCGATTATCTTGTTCCATTAAAGTTTATTAATAATCCTTTTTCCAATTCTAGGATACAGATGACCAGCCTGGTGAAGATTCATTTCACGGCACGTCCAATACCCGTCGTGTACGTAATATTCTGCCCGGATTAAACAGAATTCAATAAACAGTTCGATCTTTGCATTCTAGGAAACCGATGAAGACACATCCAATCCCTCCTCCGATTCGCAGCGTGTCCGTAATGTCCTGACCCTTGAGGAGCGAGTGGCGGTCATCAGTCAATATGATATTTTGCCCATGTATAGCAAGATAGCCCGAAACTTCAACTGCAGCTGGGAGCAGATAAAAAATATAGTGTCCAACCGTGACTCCATAATGGAGTTCTATGAGGTGACAAGTAAATTAAGCCCCAAGCCCATCAAAGATGGAGACGTCCGGAAAAATAAGCTGAGATTCCTGGGTCACTGCCTATATGAGTATATCCAGAGAGCTCAGTACTATCTGAACACCGAAATCACCGAAGAATTGATTCGCAACAGGGCCCAAGACTTCCGAGATCTCCTGAGGCTGGAGGGATTTGTGCCGAGCAAATCGTGGATGAATCACTTCAAAGCCAAGTTTAATATTACTCTCTCCAATCGGCAAATTACGATAACCCGGCGGCCACCACGATCGATGAATCTCAGGGATATAATGTCATACTGCGGACGTAATAACTCCGTCGCCTGCACTTTGGCTCAAAGGTCACCGGAACCAAATTCCGAATCTTCAGCTTCATCATCTCAACGTGATCGGCCATTATACCGCACTAAAACGTTAGTGGAAGCCTCTAGTCAAAATCAGGCCACCTGCGACGAAGTCCTGATGCGAAGGAGACGGAAAATTAATTTCCTTGAGAAGTGCCTCTACGAGTACACAGAACGATGGCAGGTCCACAAACAGGGACGGGTCGACCTGGATAACTTACGAACCGTGGCCATTAATTTGAAGGACATCCTTAAGATTGAAAACTTCTTTCCGGACAAGAAGTGGTTAAACCACTTTAAGAGTCACTACGGTTTCAATTTTTCTGTGGGTGTACCAGCGTCTAATAGGCGAGTGCCCTTGTCTCTGGATCTCCGGGATATAGTCAGCTACTGTAGTAGACCCGATGGCCAAAGGGTCACCTTAGCCAGTAAGGTAGCTCAGACTCCAGTCCCGACTGAGGACACAAACGACGGAAACAAGGAAAAAGATGAAGATGATGATGACTGTGTGGCGGTGGATGTAAAACCGGAACTTATAGAAATCAAAGACGAGGACGACGATGAGGATGACAACCAGATCTTAGCAAAAGCCGCCAAGCGAAAAATGGAAGATAATACTGCTCCTTGCCCCTTAAAAATACAAAAGATTCAGTCTCTTCACAAAAGTGATTTAAATGATGAAGTAATTCCTCCTGCCCCCAGTCCTGGTCACTATTCCGAAACTAGTGAAGAGGCCAACCTTCCAACTTGTGTCGAGAACTACAAAGATGCACTTCGTCTGCTGAAGCCTTTAGAAGAATTCGTTCTGTTGGAAGAAAATTATCGCGCCATCGGTCTACTCACACAGTTGGAACAAATTTTCGAGTCTATGGCAAAGAAGGAGAAGTGATTCATTATATTGTTTTATATTTAACGTTTTATTGTTTGAAATTAGGCTGTATCTAAAAAGTAAACATAGAATAGAATAAAATAAAGAAAAAAATATATTAAAATGAGAAAATATCTTATCCAAAATTCTTTTCATTGAATACGTTTTAGAAAAAAAGGCTTTTCACACGGACCATTTTCATATTACTTACCAGTGTTGGTAACTGGTCCGTAAAATTAAGCTTTTTATCGAAAATCGAAACTTTTTCGGCCTTTTTTCCATCTCTACGAAGAAAGGTAAGACCACGTGCAGGAAATTTTTTGATTAAAATTACATATTTTATTAAGACTAACCAAATGGAAGACGCTTTGAACCATAAAAAATTGCAAGATAAAAAATCCATAAATGTTGAAGTAACTCAAGGATATAGTTCCAAGTCAGAAGAGGATGATCAAATTCAATATCATGGATCTCCGTTGTCGGAAATGGCTCTGCGGCGTCAGAGAAAGCTCGTTTTTCTTGAAATATGCCTCTGCGAGTACATCGTACGTTCCCATTTTCATTATAATGTAAAGACATTTCCTCCACAAAGTTTGCTCACTGTGGCCATAAAGCTGGGGGATATGCTGGAGATCGAAAGCTTCTTTCCGGACATGGACTTAATGGATGAAATGTTGATTAAATTTACAAAGGGTGTGGTTCCAGTGAAGAACCGCAGGATTCCTTCGTCCCTGGATCTTCGCGACATAGTCGCCTACTGTGGAAACCACGGACAAAGACCAGTTCTTGAGAAGGAAGAGGCCCTCGAAGCTTCTGAAAGCCCGAATCCAAAGAATAAAGATTCAAGGGATCAAGGAAGCGATGATGGCGCTGTCATCGAAAAGCTTATAGTCATCAATGATGACAAACCCCTTGTTCCGACCAATGACGACGAGGTGTCTGAGTGTGAGTTGGGACCGAGCACATCGAATGCAAGTAAGAGGCGATCCATTAAGGACGGTAACATCGATCCGGAAATGGCGCCTGTTGTTTGCAACAAGGATGCGTTGCGTCGTCTAAAGCCATTGAAGAAATTCGCTTTAATCGAAGAAAACCATCCTGCGTTCGGACTTCTCACGCAGCTTGACAAGATCTTCGCCAATGCTGCGGAGAAGGATACTAAAATATAAATACCAGGTAAATAGTCTTGGTGATTACAAGAAGACTGGTTTAAGAAAGCTTTCTAATTCCTTTGTTGCAGGATCTCAACATAAAATATTTAATGGATCTCAAAAGACTCAGGGTCAGAATCTTGTGATTCATCGTATTCCCAATACCATATAAAGATAGCTTTAACATTGTTATTCAAGTAAAACTTGAACAAAGTTAATATCGTTAAAGATATTATTTTTTAAAAATAAAGACATATTAAGATGTACTGTTTACATCTGTCATTATAATTAAATGAAATGTAATCCTTGTTCATCTTTAAATATATTGATTAACAGGAATTGAACCTTTTTTTCGACATAAATTGAAATCGTGCCCAAAATTAATTTTCTAATGGAGGATTTTTAAGGAAAAATGATCCCCTAAGCCCTTTGCTTAACTTTTATATAAGCGCCCTTCATTTCGTCCTTTGTTCCGTTGAGAAACGCAATCATCGCTAAAACTTTATGTCCGTCCTTCAAAACTTTAGGCGCCCTGCCCATCGAGGGGTCATGGGACATGGGGCGGATGGAATGGAGCTGGAGAGCAGGATGACCTGCGGCGGGGGAAGTTAAAGTTGAACGTGCGTGAGGAGGTGAACTACCGGGAGACGGAGTCGGAGCCGGACTCCATAGGTGCTACATCAATTCTATATGGGTTGAACAGCCGGAGGTGGAGCGACGAAGGATGAAATGGAGAAGCGGATGCCAGCAGCTCGCCCTTACAGTGAGAAGGGGCCTTGCGGTGCAAGGAGGTGGTCACGCACACGTACAGCATGTACATTCTGAGAAAAAATAGTATTCTCTATCGATTGGAGTGGCTCTAAAAATAAATCCAAACTCCTGATAATAGTTTGTACCTAGCCCTGTTATTAAATTTTTATCTTGCATTATATTCATTGCAATGTAAGTCTATTTAGTATTTAGTTTTTAAGTGTAATTCGATAGCTGGACCGCTGGAAACATCGCCAAAGCTATGGCGGCAAAGTTTCGTCTGACGCTTGCAACCCTTCGGGGCAGCAGGAACTGAAGTACCAGAAGCTGGCGCAGCAGCAGCAGCTACTGCAGGACTTTCGTTTCAAGGATTTCCGACCGACGTCAGAATGAACTGACGGCTGCGACTATAGCTCCTCTTGTAGGACGTGCAATTCGATGTGGAAAACCTACGAGTGTAGGGTTAGGTTCGCCGGAAGCTCAATGGGACGTGCCGGGGGCTTCACCGATAAAGGTAGCAGAAGAAGCAACATCAATGCAAACACCACAACAACACCAATAGCATCAGAGGCGGCAGGGACAGCAACAAAGTTGAGAATGCCCCGACTTTGGCTCAGGTTACTGCCACACGGCTGCGCCCCAAAACAAAAATGGAAACCCCAGCGCGTTAAGAGCTCTGACATAAAACCCTGAAAGCGAAATTGCCATTGAGGGATATAAGAGCAAAAGGACAGACTATGTATACCTTAGCAGTTACAACAGTGTCCCGTCCTGTCCCGCGCCACCCTGCCGGGTCGAGTGTTTCTGGGGTTCTGTATATGGTAGTTAGTTCATGTGCCATCACAGGGACGGAAGATGTACAACCGAAGGGCATGTAATGATGTACAATAGGGTACGGTGAAGGCAGGGCTTTTTTTCCAGCATTCAATATATATGTATACATGTACAAAAGTTTAAGATCGATGAGATTGCAAAAGCAAAATTGAATTCATTTTTCAAAAGAAAGTTCCTTAATCACTGAATCATGATATTGAATTTTCAGAGTTTATATTCCTAAAAAATTATTTTCAATTCATATTTAATTTAATTTATTATTCTTATTTTTTATATCTTTTATTTTTTGTTCAATATTAAAATGAGATTTATTTAGTAACTAAAATACTTAAATCAACTTAAAATATCATCCTTTGCTTTTAGGATCTTTTAAATTTCTTGAAGCTTTCTTAAATACTGCGTAAAATTGATAAACGTTTTATTTCATCCTTATCCCTTGAGAAAAGTTATCCTTGACGAGGATTCTTTAGAAGACGTAGCATTTTATTTATTTAAGAGCCCTGAGCCCTGGGGTCCTTTCTATTTATGGCTTTTATATAGCGCTTCTAGATATAACTTTTTTATTGTGCCAGAATTGTAGTATCCCAGACGTACTCTTCAGAAATGAGGGTAGGCATGCCGTGACTAACTGCCATGCAATATCCCTTGAAGTTTATTGGGAAAATTTTATCATCTATACGTAAAATATAGTAAGATATATTTCTCTTGCACATAAATAAATTGTTTTTTAATGAAACAATTCTGTAGTTCTTCGGTCAATTCTGTAATTGTGTTGAATGATTTTATTTTACTTATATGTACACGTAACATTTAGCTGGCTCTGTTGCATATATAATATTGATTCTTTCATCATCCCAGACTCACCCAAGCGACCCCTTTAATCACCGAACATATAAAAGTGCGATGCCATAATCGTTGTCATTGTATGCCAAATATGAATGGCTCACCACTCGCCTAGCGCCAAAACTGTAGACCCAACTGGAGGCCCCCTTTTCCCCTCCAATCGAGTTGCGAGGTTATCGTGTATAGCGACGACTCTACGGAATACCCGTTCATCTAGAGTGCAGATATAGAGGCTGCAGGCCGCAGATACAGATACAGATACAAGGCGAGCGGAAAACGTGAGAAACGACAGATTGATGTGGATGGCGGTGGAACAAGTCTCAGGCTCAGGCGCTGGTTCTGCTCTTTAGCTTTAAACCCGTACTTCTTATTTGGGTTGTCGGCTGGTCGGCATTAAGCCTCTTGGCAATGCTTCAATTCCTTTCCATTCCACAAACATGGGCAGACGATGACGAGACCCTTGAGTTTGCAGGTTCTAAAAATTATTTTAAAAAGGGCCCGGCTTGGGCTTCAGATAAGCATCCATCTGTTGGCACTGTGCAAAAAAAGGGTTCAAGAAATTCCTGTTGAAGCCAATAAAACAGGGTATACAGAAAAGTTTTTGGTCCTTATTTTTTTAATAAATTTTTTTCAGTTTTAGGGTTTCTCCCCTTTGCCAAAAAAATAACTCACCTGTCGTATACTACAGGACTTGGACGCTGAAAGCAAAATATATATATTCGCATTTTTAAAATAAATGCCAGCAATTTTTATTTATTTATAAAGCAAGAATTTATGTATTTTCTATGTATAAAAAAATGTCATATACATGGGTTCTTCGGATTTGTATTTTTTTTGTTGCATAAACTCCCCCTGTTTTGATTTAATTTCACACATCATCAGTTACTATGGCAAAAAGCCATGAAAAAAGCTTTGAAATGCTTCAACACCCTCCGAACATACCGTCTATAAGATCAAAAGCACTGGGGGGGACCTTCCTAAACAACTATTTTGAGAACAAGGATAACAAACGATTTCTGCAAGGGTTGAAACTGTGGGTTCCAGAGCTAAAGAAAAGGTTTTCGTCTCCAAATTGATTGGAATTTCATTTTATGAGTTGTTTACTTCTCGAACAAAGGGACACTTCATAAATTAAATGAAAAAACATTTAGGCCAAAAAGAGGGGTTTTTCAACTTGAATTCGATTAGTTTTCGAGACCACTATTTATCCCAAAAATCTATCAATTGTTAGGATAGAAATTCATTGTTTTGGATTTGGATTTAGCAGTTTTATTTGTGGAAATGTTACGGAAAAATATTTTAAAAATATATATATATTTTTACTATACACTTATATAATAAATAAAATATATATGTGCCATTTTCATTCAATATATTAAATCAGGCATAAACTTCACGACAAAGGAACTTTTTCCATACAATTAACAATTTTTAGGGATGGATATTGAAGTTTGTGTGTACATTATAAATGCTCTTATGTATTGTGGATCAGATTTCAAAATAATCTCCTTTCAATAATGATTTTCGACATACCCTGATTTCGCCACAACTGTCGAACTAAAAAAAGCAACAAAAAAAAAATCGCTCAGTTCAGGCTATAACAAGAGATGTAAAGCCCCGATATGGAAATGGCAATAAACTCGTAGTTGCCGTAGTATTGAGTTCACGTTGTTTGGAAGGCGAGGGGATTGCAACAGGAATTGGGATTACTAAGTGAGACGTTGGCGTCGACTGCGACTGCGACTGCGACAGCGACGGTGACGGTGACTGCGACTGCGACGTCAGCGTTTCTACAAGGGAATCGAGAATGGGCCAAGGGGGAGATTGGGCAGAGGAAAAACCGGAGGAGGCATCGCCACTGGAGAGCCAAAAGGCACAAAGGAAATTACTAGGAAAAATTCAGGTCCCTACGGTGCTTTTTGGTGCGACAGTCGTCGCATAGATACTAACTAACACATCTACCCACATAGATACACACACACACACATACACTGAGATATATAGACAGGAATGCCGCCAGATAATCAGAGGAACCGACGAACGCTGCAGGCCTCGCATATAGATTATAGCGAGCACAATGGGAGGAAAAGATGCTGAGATCCGAGAGGAGATACATACCTTCCACCTTGGCTGAGGACGGACTGGGACCACGAATCGCACTGGGACCAAAAGAAAAAAACTGAACAGTGAACCGTAAATGGAACCCCAAACTTGCCGGCACAGGAATGGAATCCAACCAACGATGGGGCCAAGGCCCGGACCTAATCAAAAAAGGTAATGGAAAAATACTATCTCGGGTCGTGGCAACGATTTTAAAATCCCCCAAAGAGCTGAGGATTGCAGAGGGGAGGAATTGCAGAGGGTTTTTGGCGATGTTCAGTTTGATATAAAATAATACATAACCATAATAAATTCCATGGCTAAATCCCCGCATCTGGCTGGCTCTCCAGAAAAAGGTCATAATAGATGAGCTTAGTGAAGCTCTGACGAGGGAGCGGTCTTTCTAAATACACTGAGAACTTTTTTATTCTTTAATCTAAAGTCAATGCTGAGTTTTTTTTGTGGTGCTATAAAGACGTAATCGTAAACCAGGTCTATAAAATATTTAATCTCACTTTTAAAAGATATTTCTTTTTTTTTTTCTTGAAAAGAAAGTAATAATATATTTGGCGGGAAAGTAATAATAAAATTGCGTTTAAGGATAATATTTTAATTAAATTTAAAAATGTAAAAAGTATATCTTTCTTGGTGAAACTTTCATAGGTTTCTCGGATTTCCAAACACTTTAGGAAAAAGCGATTTAAAGATATTGCCGGATGCTGTGTGAGTGCTGAAGTGTATGTGAGCTTGTAGGGTTCCTCCTGGCACATCGCAATCACTTGGAATCGGAGTCATGAAATGGCAAAAGGAAAGGTCATTTTCTTCAATGCTTCAGCTCGTTTTCTAAAGGTTGCCAAGGGCTTACCCCCTGCCACGGACATCACATCCACCCGACACCGACACCGCCACCGCCCACCATCCATCCCATCACCTATGGGCTCCCCTCTGTGAGTCGACCGCAAAAACATTTTGAGAAAAGTTTTGCTTGGCTGGTCAGTGGCCGATAGCTGCTGAAATATACTATAATAGAGTCGAGTCATCGCCATCGCCATCGCCAAGCCGAACATCCGAGGAAACCCGGAGTCCCCAAGTACACAGACCACCCGGATACCGCCCACCCGCCACAGAGAGGTTGATGCTGTGGTTTTATACCTTTTCCAATACTTTTACTTCTATATATAATATGTATCTATATATATATATATAATATATGTATAAGCAGACATACAAATCCACTATATACGAGCGGGATATATGGAATGTGTGTGATTTCCCACCACCGAAAACCCAATCGCACTCAATCGTATCGAATTGGTAGGGAACCGACCGAAAATACGAACCCAGACTCTGAGCATTATCCATTTGTATCTCGAACTTTTATTAAAACTAATCCATCAAAATGCCGCATTCGAATTAATGGCTTGCTGCTGCTCTGCCGACGTCGCTGTCGCCGTCGCCGCCAGGGTTCTAGCTATTTTTCGTACAAGCGAATAGCTCCGAACCTCAAACCCAATCGCTATAAAACTACAGGTTACAGATATAGATACATGGCAGCTATCGGCTTCCCAGCATCTGTAAGATAGCTCTGCGTGAGCATGTTTGTGTGAATATATATTATAGTTGGCAAGGCATTCTCCAATGCCCATTATGAGTGTCCAAAAGAACCCGAACCTGCCATCTCCACCAGATGCCAGCGACGGCCGACTCACTTATATGGAGTATCCATAAGAAAACTCGTTTAAATTGGTCCGATGCCAAAACGAAAATTTATACTTACATCCCAGGCGATTGGGGTGGACCAACAGGAAGAGAACCTTTCCAATGATCGTGTATAAGGGAAAGGTTTTAAATTTTTAATTGATATATTGAACCTGTAAAAGTTAATATAAGCTTTGAAGGATCGTATTTGAGATTATTATAAAATTTAAAAAATATTAAAATTTCTACAATGGATCCCCAAAACTATGATTTAAAACTTATAGATTTCAATTTAAAATCTTGGGTTCTAAAAACCTTATAGATCTATTTTAAAATAAACTTTTAAACATTTTCAGGACTCATAAATAATTCTTGAAATAACCCTCATCTGGTTCACTCTAATAGTAATTATAGACCCGAAAAAGTCGATAATACCCAAAAATAGATATAAATATGTGTTGAAACCCGTAAGACTAGTCTTGTCTATATAGGGATTCTGCCTATATCTGATTCACATATATATATATAATATATCCGTAATTCCAAGAGGATTTCGTCAGACCCCACAGAATACCCAAACCTGAAAAAGTATGTACAGATACACACCAAATGAGGTGAGATGGAAGAATCCGGGAAGTAGTAAGGGAGCGAGGTTTGGAGGCAGTTGCCATAGCCGGGCTCTACGTATGCCCAAAACCCAAAAACCCCTAAAAAACAAAAACCCCATCCGAGAGCTGTATGTACAAACGCCCCATTCTGAAGCCATACAACGCACCCCAAAAAGGTAGGACGAGATGTCAGGTTATACGGGCTTCGGCATCGATTCGGTTTTGAATTCTGGCTCGGGCTCTCCAGTTCGGGTCTTCGGCTCATATAGCCGGTGGCTGACAGACCGAAGCCACCACCGACTGCCCCGCCTGACGGTTACACCTTCCGTCGCTTGGCTCCCGCTGTTTGTTTTGCACGTCTTGCGCTGACGCCAGCGTCGACTGCGCGGCCCCTTGAGGTCAGAGAAGTGATGAAAGTGATGACTTCCCTCTAAATTTAATTAAATATATAAATTTTATAATTCAAAAAATTTTTTTAGATTTAGTATTTTTAATTATTTATTTTATAGTTTTTTCGATTCTAAAAATTTACAGTTTTTTTTTATTCATTTAACAATACTCCTTACTTTTGTACATTTTTTAAACCCGAAAATACAAAGGAATTTTTTCTTTTTCAAAAAATTTCAAGATACAGCTGTTAAAGCAAAATGCTGTATTTTTTAAGTCCCCAATCATTATCTTTTCTCACGAAACCCGAATCGACAAAATTTATAGTCCCTGACAATTGTAGATCTGGCAAACCCCTATTCCTAAATCTTAAGAATACAATTTCAACATCCAGATACAAATATATCTTTTCATCCCCTGAGATACCTTTTGGCATCTCAGTTTAAGAGATTCTTGCGTTCCAAGCACCGTCCTTGCCAATGTCTGAGCTGCTGCTGCGCAGCAACTGCGCTGCCTCTGCCACTGCCTCGGCCGCTGCTGCAGTCGCCGCCTCATCGCTGGTTGCCTTAGGTTTTTGGTTTGGCATGGCTTGTTTGGGATTAAATATTTCCTATAGATGGGAAAAACGAGTCGGTCGGGTCGTTCGTCGAGTTGGTTGGGCTGTGGCTATAGCTGTAGCTGTAGCAGTGACTACTCTGCCACTGCCTGTAGACGACTCCGGCTTCACTCTGTGCTGAACGTTCGTTGGATGCGGTTCTCGCAGCGCGTACGAAGCTTTTTCCCTCCCCTCTCGTGTAGTAAATACCATCGCGAATCGCTCCCCGCATATATAGAGGGCGCTATCCGAAAGATACAATAGTGATTGTCGGGGCTGCATGTGGATATATCTGCAGGCCGATCCGCCGAAACGATTCGTTGCTCTGGAAGTGAGTACCGTACCACTGTGCGAATGCGTAATGTGCATTGTTTGCGATGTAAACAAACGGGGTCTTGAGATTCTGTCGCGTCGCTGTCGGCGCCCCATCCTGCCTATGTTGTTGTTCTTGTATGTGCAATTAAAAAAAAAAAAAAACACATTTGCATGCCGCAAAAGGACGAAACTGTCTGCGTGTTTGTGTGTGTGTGAGTGGGTGGATTGGGGTTGTGGGTGGGAGAGTGTGTTGGTGCCGTTTAAAAATGCCCGCTTTTGTTTTTGTTTTGACGTCGCGGTGGCTGCGAAGTCGACGCTAGCGGCGAGGTTTGTTTTGGTTTTTTGCATTTGTTTTATTTTAGCTGTTTATTTACTTGTTGTTGTTGTTGTTGTTTTTTTTGTAGGCGTGTGTGCCGGTGGGGGGTGTGATAAGCGGACATTGCCCGCGGATTTGGCGCCAATTGAGGGTCCTTGAAACGGTAAAGGACAATCAAAGACTGGACTAAATGACAACTATAAAATAATCCTTTAAATGGTTCATTTATTAAGTATATTTGGAATAAAAATAAGACTATTTAAAGCTATAAAAATTAAAACGAACATAATGCCCCCTCATTTTCTATCCATATCTCACATTAATGACCTCATAGACAAAAAAACTGAGATACAAGCACACATAATATATAACCACAGTATGTATCTGGCATAGTCTGTTTCTTTATTCCCATGAGTATATCTTCCCCTCGAATCTGAACGAAAATGCAGACATACAGACACAAATCCGATTCGAGGCATGCCGAGCTACGATATATAACATCCATTTATGCGCCGCTAAACCAGCCCAAAAAGGTCCAACCAAACCACCTTGAGATATACGATAAATAAGTAAACTCATGCCCCGAGCCCAAGACTGAAAACTGAAAACAGAAAACCAATCGCAAAATTACCTGACATCGTGAACCGAGTGAAACCCAAAAGTACCAGCTAAATCCCATTGCGGAGGTATGTCGGGAGGGCGACGACTACAAACTACGGACTACGGACTACGAACTATGGACAAAAGGGCAATGAGGTGGATGATGGTAAGGCTAAAGATGGTAAATGTTAGGTAGAGTAGAACGTAGAAACGAACCGAGCCAAAAAAAAAACCGACCCGAAACCGGGCAGAAAACTTCCTAGGCGAACAATGCCTGAGATATTAAGATACTGAGATACAAAAGATATGTGACTAACAAAGGGAACTCAAACTGAAGTTCAGCCTGGCTCGGAACTGGGTTTGGTCTTGGGGTCCGGGTCCGGGACCAGGACTGGGGCATCATCTTGATTGCTCCGAAGATAATGGCTCTGCACGAAATTTCACGTAGAGACCGAGATTCTGCTGCCAGGAGCTGCTGGCAGCGACGCCGACATAGGCAGCCATTAGGGTGATTCTGTGGGAGGGAAAACGGACGCAGGACCCATTGAGGTAATGGGGGGGAGCGAAATTCCCCCGGGGGCAGGCGAGGGACAACTCTCGAGGCGATTAAGATAAAGTGCCAATCGATATAAGGGAAAGAAACGAAACGAAAGGAAAGAACGGGCGAACTGAGCGAGCTGAGATGTTGAGATACTCGTACTTGTAGCTACATTCACGTCCACGTTTACGTCCAACATCCGCATCTGAAGCTGTGCTATATATTTATTTACACTCGCGGGCAAGATAATGAAAACATTTTTAGGAAAGGCTAAGAAAGGTTAAGGATATTTGCAACAAAATATATGTTGTTTTAGGAACATATATTGCACTTAATAAATAATATTTAAATAAGATTCTTTATAACCTTTAAATTGAACACCTGTTAGATCATAGTGCTTTTTTAGGCACTAGAACTTTGTCCTTGGCTGTAACTATATGGCTATACTCTGAGTCGGAGCCATAGCCATAGCTTGGGCCATAGAGAGCGACATAAAAGGAAATATAAAACCATTTATAAAGCGAGTCAGTCAGGGGAGATTTGAATTGGAATTGATGGTGTAGTGCACTAGAGTGTGGCATGGTGTGCGTACGGATGTGCACACCCAAACACACACGGATACACTCTAAGAAATATACCCGAAGCATAGACGAAGCGCAGTCGCGTTGTGTGTCAAGGTGCGAGTATCTTCAAGATGGAAAGTGGAAGGGTTCTGTGGACTTGGGTCTGATTCAGCCGGGTTTGGCTTGGCTTGGTTTGGTTTGGCTCGGTTTGCCATGGCTTCTCGGGGTTCTCGGGAGGTGGAACTTCTCGGGCGCTGGCAACGCTAGCAGCGCTGCTGCCAAGAAGTTTCCGGCGCAAAAACTTTGCCAAGTTAAGCAGCGAACAGCTGCGTGGAGGGTGGAAGCTATTGAAGAGGTCTGACAAAAAGAGATAGAGATGAAACAGTGAGCAACCCCTAAGCTGGCTGGGCCCGAAGATAAAACCCAATTCCGTAAATCCGTGTCAACAGCTAAAGAAGAGGAAGGATGCTGTGGGACGAAACAAAGCCTAACCCCCGGATGTACGTGGTACATACCTAGAATGTTAAATAAGCAGAAAATCTCTAGCAACCGCAAAATGAATCTAAACAAAGATTCCGACTCTGATATATTAGACACTCTTTGTAATGGTTTATAACCCATAAGCCAATTATAGACTATTCCGTCGTTTAGGTTTTT
This sequence comes from Drosophila ananassae, assembly GCF_017639315.1. Taxonomy (NCBI): domain Eukaryota; kingdom Metazoa; phylum Arthropoda; class Insecta; order Diptera; family Drosophilidae; genus Drosophila; species Drosophila ananassae. The sequence continues at coordinate 15,392,549 of NC_057928.1, forward strand.
GCACGAAAAGCAATTAATGGTGTTATAATGATCAACTTTATGACAATAAGGGATTATTATCCATTTTCCCGGATTATATTTACGATATTTGGGCTTCACATACCCTTGGTGTGATATTTAAGACCCCTTGCCTGATCAGCAGAATTCTCGCTAGTAAAAGGGGGAAAGTTTATAGTCTTTTTAGAAACGGACATGTTGTTCGTATTAAGTCATCTTTACCAGAATCTCAGGGGAACTGTGCTAATCCAAAGACCGGCTCTGAGTCAGGCAGGTGGGTCACTGCTCGTCGATTCGGGTTGGTTCGGATCGGTTTCATCGGATCTCTGACTTGATGACTCAGCCAAAAAGTACATATCTCTACAGATCTAAAAATCTGGGGGCGTTCGAAAGGGGGCCCGGCCATATCGTTCGTTTTTATAACAAAACTACCAAATAAATGTAGCTATACGAAAAAATTTAAGTGAGTGGGTATACCCTGATATAGAAATTCGGAGGTTTTGTGGTTTAAAAGCGTACTAACATGAGCTTTATTCTTATTGTATGTTTTGAGGTCGTCTTTATCAAGATATTCAATATATCTCCGATCGATATACATACATATTTGGGCCGCTTCAATTTGATGAGTCATTTTATTGACCTCTTGAAACGTTTCAGCTTTGTATATGTATACAAACAATGAAATAGTTTTCCTCCGGGTTTCTCAAATGTCTGATTCACTTAAATCATGGAAATATCGGATTTCTTGGAATCTAGATTCAGCTGGGGATTTTTTTCAATTTTAATCAGTTGAATTTCTAGGCAGAAAGTAAAAAGAACGTGTAGAAAGAAGCTACAAGTTCTCTTCTTTGTTAATAATTGTAATGGTTATGATGGAACTTATTAAATATATTATAAACCGCAAAAACTTACAATTAATTATGAATTATATTTTATGCATAGTTTTAAAAAAATTGAACCAAATATGTTATTTATAACGGCTAGTCCTAGATTTAAATTTCAAATTCAAATCCAGCACCTGTTGTCGAAAAGCTACCAGACCGTTACGCTTTTGTCAGGGCCTTTTTTTTTTTTTTTTTTTGTTTTTTTGTCAAAAACGGCTTATTCAAAACACAAAATAAGGGAAAATTTTGTTATTTGTAATTACTTTCAGTCAACCAACGCAATCTAACAAATTTCCTTTCTTTCTTTCAGATCCGGGTGGCCTTTTTTGATTTTTTCTTTCATTCGTTGGCTTGGCGAAGCGTCAGCAACGCCAGCTCCTAAAGATTTAAAATTCGGGGCCATCAGCACGCAATTCCGCAGCCCGAGATGCCGACCATTCGGCGTTGCTGCATCATCGGCTGTTTGTCCAACTCACGCCAGCATCCTAGCATGCAGTTCTTTGCCTTTCCTCGTCCGGAGAACCCCTTCCACAAGCTTTGGAAGGAGGCGTGCCATGCCTCCTTGCGCAGGATAGTGCCGTTTAAGAAGCCAGTAGTGTGTGCTCTGCACTTTGATCCCAGTGTCCTGGGTGGTCGCAGGCTTCAGTCCAATGCCTTGCCCACACTTAGGCTCGAGGTGCCATCGAACTTGGAGGCCGTGGAGCAGCAGGCGATGGTGGAAGAGATTGAGAGAAGCAGGAAGTGCGCCTACATAAATGCGGTGGTGTACGAGTGGTTGGTTAGGGCCAACATTAATCCCCAGCTGAGGGGAAGCATCACACACGGAATGATCAAGGACAAGGCGGAGAATGCTAGGCAGGTCATCGGAAGCACCTCTTTCATCGCAGACAATCGTTGGCTAAACCGCTTCAGGGAGACGCATCTCCAGGGATTTGCGCAGAAGCTGGCAACCAATCAGCTGAAGGCCCTGGGGACATCATTGTGGATCCCGGATATAGTTCAAGATCTGGCGCATCTATTTCCGCCTGCTAGCGCTGAACGAGTGGCGAAACTGGACGAAATGCCCGAGCAATATGTGAACTACATGCAACAGTATGGGGAATACGAAGAGGATGACGACAGTCAGGACGTCGTCCAGCAGCAGCAGCAGCAACAACAACAGCAGCAGCACTTTGCCCTTCAACAACAACACATGCAGCAGCAATTGGGCCACCCATGGCCTCCGTTTCCCGGACATCCAGGTCATCCACCGCACCCAGGATTTGCCGGCTTCAATGACTTTTACTTTGAGCGGCAGATGCAGCAGCAAATGCAACAGCAACAACAGCAGCAACAGATGCAGCAGCAGCCACCGTTTCCCCAAAGGGAACCCTTTCAGCCCCAACTGCCCCCGAACGGATCCACCCAAAGGGCTAGTCCGTTCCAACCGGTGCAATTAGCTAAGAGGCCAAAAATAGAATCACTTGACGACGATGAAGTCCAGGAAATCAACTCGTCGGCCACCTCACCAACAATACCGCAGGCCGAATCTACTTTGATAAGCAAGGATAGCCGGAGTTCGAGTCCTAAGGAGCAGAATAATAACAACTGTGGAGGAAGAGACAGTGCCAGTAGTAAGGAGAATGCTCCAAAGGGGAATGGCGGACTGAGTGGGAAGTCCACTCCAGCATCCTCAATGAAGGGCAAGGACTCTCCTGCGCCAGGTGCTCCGGCCTCTACGCCCTCATCGCCGAAAAAAATTGCCAATGGGGGAGGTGGACACACAAATGGTCATCCATCCCCAGAACCCGAGGGGAGTTATAGCTTGGCTTCTCTTAAGGAACTGGATAGCTATACACAAGCCTTGGAATATCTTAAGCCGCTGGAAGATTTTGTGCTCTTGAAGGAGAATTTCCGGGCAATTGGTCTGCTCTCCCAGCTGGAATTGGTGCTTCGCAAAGGGGACAAGGCAACGCTGGCCGACGGTTAAGATTCGTTAGGAGATCTTAACCAATTTATAGAGCATAAAACCAAATGTGATGAACAATGTACATATGTATCAAATAGTATTACTAATTTGTCCAACTATTAACTGAGTTATGTAATATTAGTGGAAAGAATCTCCATTTACCTAAGTTACAAATAAAGAATTAATTTATTAACTAAAATAACATAAAAAATAAATTTGATTTTAAAAATATATATATTTGCACTCTGAAAACTTTTTAAAAAAGAAAAATGGGGAATTTTTTAGAATCTTGTACTTTTACTGGGAAATATACAAGGAAATTTTGAATCTCAATTCTAAGCTAGTGTGGCAACGCTGATTTCGTCCGGATATGGTCACACTATGTTCGGATTACTGCAACTGGCGCAGCAAGGTCTCTTTTGATCAATGTTTACGTTTTTCAGCGAAAAATTAGAACATAGTTTAAAAAAGACATAATTAAGCCTTGGTCTGGAAAACTACCGTACAAATGTCGCTGCTGGATCAATACGAGCAGCAGTATGCAGCACTTATAGCTGAAATTACGGCCCATATTGGACGGTTGCAACAGCAGAGTAACAATAGTGAGTGTATAATATATTTCTCATGACAGAATGTTATGTTTATATGCACTTAAAAACGCAGGTGAACGTCATGAATTGTGTGGGAAGATTGATACTAGTCTTCCAGAGGCCCAAGAGCTTCTTGAGCAAATGGGACTTGAAGTGAGGGAGCTGAATCCTGCCCAACGAACCAGCTTCAATGGGAAACTGCAGGTGGCCCAAGCGGAGTTTAAGCGTCTTCAAGCTGAGTACAGGCAAACGAGAGACAAACAGCGATCCCAGGCGAATACGTTTACAACGCTAGATTTGGGTGACAGCTATGAGGATGTGTCCATCAGCACGGATCAGCGCCAACGACTGCTGGACAACTCGGAGAGGATCGAAAGAACGGGAAACCGACTGACCGAAGGCTATCGCGTTGCGCTGGAAACAGAGCAAATGGGAGCACAGGTCCTAAACGACCTGCATCACCAGCGGGAGACACTCCAGGGAGCTAGAGCTCGGCTAAGAGAAACCAATGCGGAGCTTGGAAGAGCGTCCCGCACCCTTAACACTATGATGTTGAGAGCTCTCCGCGAAAAGGTAGTCCTTTACGGCGTAGGTGTTTGTTTTGTGGTCGCTGTTGGTGTGAGTCTGTATTTAACCTTTGCACCGAGCTCTTCCAGCCCCGTCACTTTGTAATTAACCCAACCCAAAAGCTATTAACTTATAGTTCAATGGTAGCCCAAGCTTAGCGAAAATTACGTTAGCCCATTCCAGTTTTGTGAGGTGATTATTTATTGTTTAGAATACATATTTTATCTTAATGAGATATAATGTGGAAGAAAGCTGTATACTTACGCACTAATCTGTTCTAGGTCGGGACTGATCGTTTCACAAAGTGTCATTGGTGTGGCAAAGTGTTTTTTGGATTATTATCTTAAATATAAATATTCAAAATATTCCAAAATATCTCCTTAGCTCACTAAATTATTATATTATAATTTTCTTCAGTTATCTAGTTTCTTAATGCATCCTTTCGACCAATCCTACTTCATGTTCTACGTATATGTAAAGGAGGAGCCTTCTATAGCCAATAAATAATTGTAAATGTAAACGCTGAAAATCATCATAACTATGATGATCATAATAACCATGTGAAGGCTCTCCTTAATTTTTTGGCATCTAGTGGCGCCAGGATAAAAATATTTAATTCTATGACTCGTATTCACTTTCGGGACGTACATATTTCATGTAAATTCGAAATTAATGTGTATCTAAAAACCATAAGCATAGCCAAAAAGTGTTAATAAATAAACAAAACTATTAAAAATACATTTCTGCGCTCCCATTGAACCTAGCCAGGAGATTAAACTCTTACCTAGCCAAATTCAATGTTCCCCAACTGCTAGCAACCACAAGAAGAGGCATCCTCCTCGTTAACAGCAGCATCGGAGGCTGAATCCACTTGGAAGCTTTTTTGCTCCAGAGCCTGCAACTCCATCTTGGATCGATTGGCATGGACTAGTTGCCGTGAAATGTCACGAAACATCTCCTCCACACCGGCACCGCTACGGCAGGAGGTTTTGTAGGTCGCACTAATCAGGGAATGACACTGTTCGCAGAATGCCTCCACCTCCTCATCACTCACTTCGGGCTCTCTGCCCTCCAAGTCGCTTTTGTTGCCGCAGATAAAGATTTTCGCATTTTCCGCATATGTCACAATATCCAGCAGGTGCTGGGAGAGGGAATGAAACGAGGCGGCGTTGTCCAGAGCAAAGACGAGGATGGCACCCTCGGCGAATTTGTAGTATGAAGAGGTCACCGAAGCTACGCGCTCCATGCCACCAGTGTCCCAAAGTTGGAGCTGCCGAGGATAGTTTATTTAGTTTATTGATTAGCTCTTAAGAGGTAATGATCTCACCTTGATCTGCTTTTCATTAACGCTATATTCTCGATCAATGTGATCCAATCCCAATGTGGACTTCCTATCCGTGTCCGTAACAAAGGTGTTTGTGGCGAAGCGCCGGAATAGGGAACTTTTGCCCACTCCATAATCCCCACAAAGGATTACTTTCTGCTTAGGAATGCGCACCGTGGCCATATTCTTGGTGGGTGATAGGCTTTGCTTTGATTTATCCAAAGATAATCCAATTATTTTGCACCTGCCAGACACAAAGAGGACAACAACAATGTTCCCAACAGCTGTTCCAGCAAAAACAATCAATCGACCAGTGCTGCCACCTAGTTGCCCAACCTTATCGATGGTCGTCCGTTCAAATTTGATAAAATTAAATGACAGTTACTAATTTTACGAATTGAGATTATTAATTTCAAAAAATGTTCTTATTTTTATATAAATATTTTATTGTTTTAATTTAAAAAAATAATCCTTTTAACAAGTCTTGTAACTTAAATGTTATATCCCAATAAATTAAAAACAAATCAAGGTACTAACTAGTAATCAATTAGATGTTTTCTAGGAAATTTATATGACAGTATAGTTTTCTTAAAAATTAAACTCACAATTAACTTGAAGTTTTAAAAGTTAATTAAATTTATTTTTTATAATCCTTTCCTTTAAACATTAACTAGAACTAGTTCGATCATTTATTGTTTTTAATTCTGTCACTTTTATTACATAAGTTTAAGTAGTTTATGTTACTGATAATGGGGTTTCCTTTAAATAAAGACGGACACCGCACTATCACTAGTAGTTGATGATGTCGCCTTTGCTGGTAACGTTCTTGGCCTGTTTGGTGGCTTTGGCCCAAGGTAAGTGCCATAAATCAAAAACTATCTCCAGGAATAACGAACGTGGCGGCTATAGATAGAAGTTATTTATTGAAAGATATTTTCGTACCATAGGGAAACCTGGTTACGGGCCGGGTGAGCAGGATTGGGGCTATGTTGATGTCCGTCCCGGTGCCCACATGTTCTACTGGCTCTTCTACACCACCGCCAATGTTTCCAGCTACACGGATAGGCCATTGGCCATTTGGCTACAAGGAGGGCCGGGTGCCTCCTCCACGGGCTATGGAAACTTCGAGGAACTGGGTCCGGTTGATTTGTACGGCGATTGGCGCAGCTGGACGTGGGTGAAGGACATGAATGTCTTATTTATCGACAATCCCGTGGGAAGTGGCTACAGCTACGTTGATAATACGGCGTATTACACAGCCACTAATAACGAAATCGCCCTCGACCTGGTGGAACTGATGAAGGGTTTCTATAAACTCCACCCGGAATTTGAGACAGTACCCCTTCATATTTTCTGCGAGAGCTATGGTGGCAAGATGGCTCCGGAATTCGCTCTGGAACTGTATTATGCCAAGGAGCGCGGTGAAATAAATAGCAACCTTACATCAGTGGCATTGGGCGATCCCTGGACATCGCCCATTGACTCCGTCTTGGCCTGGGGACCTCTGCTGAAGGAGCTCGGAATAGTGGACCATGATGGCTATAATGCCATTCAGGAAGCTGCCAATTTGACGGCCCAGCTTGTCGAGGAAGAGCGTTGGATTCAGGCCACCTATCAGTGGGGTAACACTCAGTGGGAGGTAATGAAAGCCTCCAAGGGAGTCGATTTCTACAATGTGCTGAAGGTGACGGAGGGTGGTCGCTACCAGAGGCATCTTCGATTGAGTCCTGAGGGTGAGGTTCCAATTCTGGTTTATGATCTCCCTGAAATATAGATTTTTCTAATTTTCATTTTAGAACGACTTTACAGCACGATGGTTAAGTTCGACTTGGATGAGGATCGTACACAAATACTGGAGGATTTGATGCGTGGACCCGTTGCTGAGACCCTGGGAATTCCCTCCAATGTAGTCTGGGGATCGCAGAGTGGTAGTGTTTTTGATATCCATCGAACCGACTTCATGAAACCCGTCATTCACATAGGTAACATATTCATCCTCTTATTAAATCCATTTCATAGCGTATCGGTATAATTTTTAGTGAATGAATTACTGGAGAAGACACCACTTAAGGTGGGAGTGTTCTCGGGTGGTCTGGACTTGATTTGTGCCACTCCTGGTACCGTGAACTGGATCGCCAAGCTGGATTGGAGCAGGAGAAGCGAATATCTTGAAGCTCCACGAAACGCCATTAGTGTGGATCGAATTTTGGAGGGTTATCAGAAGTCTGGCGGCAACTTCACCATGTTCTGGATCAACCGAAGTGGACACATGGCTCCTGCGGATAATCCAGCTGCTATGAGCCATGTGCTGCGTCAGTTTACAAACTTTGGATAAAAATATTTTGCTCTTCATTCTATTTGAAATGATTTATAAAATAAAATTTTTCTAATTTGTTAATTAATAAAATGCGAGTACTTATCAAATATACTATTTGATTTTAATGTTATGGATAAGAAATAGACCTTCCCCTAGCTTAAAATTTATTATAATGTCTGTTTTTATCAGTTTTTAAAATGACACAAGACACCTCAATCCTAGAGACATGTCACGTGGGATAAACTGCAACCGGAGCTGAAAAGTATCGGGAAAACCCACTCAAGATAACGGAATGCAATCACTGCCACAATTTTTGGGGTGGCTTAGAAGCTCCGGCCAAATTTACGACCAAAAGATTCGCCAAAACAGACAAGTGACAGACACATATTGGCCAAAGCAGCAGCGTCATCGTCCGCCGAAGGGTCATAAATACTCTACAAACACACTTCTCCTCCGACCGTAGATTAAGAATTCCGCAAGCAGACGACAGGTGTGTCAGGTGCTTGCCACCTTACCTTACCTGCGACCTGGCCGCTCTGGTAGTGATCAGAAGGCAGTGAAACTGCCAAGCGTTCGGTTGGGTTTCCACGGGTTTACTTCATTTTGAGCTTCGAAAAAGTGGTGCAACATGGCCGGACGGGCTATCATCGGAGTAATAGCTCTACTGGCAATTTCCAGCTTGGGTTCTGTCAGCGGTGAGTTGTTTTGTATTCCCCTCAGGAAAGTTACAAAGGTGCTAATCAGCGAGAAAGTGGTCTAAGCCAGAAGCTTTCATGGCTTGCACAGCAGGTGATCCATAAAATAAAGTCGACGTGTTTCAAAAACTTTGAATGTAAAATAAATAAGACTATATTATCTAAAATATATATTATAACTTCTTGATCCATGGTGTTCCAGTAATATCTGTGTATGTTTAAACTTGATCACATATGTTTAATATATCAATCTAAGTTTATTATTTAATTTAAAGCGCTTATCAAACATCAAAACTAATTAACCTTATCTTGGCTATAAAGAAGTTGCTGGAATCCACTTAAAATAATTAATAGGAAGATAGCACTTAAGTACCTAAACTAGATTGATTTTTCAATAAAAGGGTGTCTATCTGGAAGGAGTTTTAAATAATTTGAAATAATTATTATAAATAATTTCTATTATCTTTAATCCTGGGCAGCTCGCAAGGGTTACGGATCTGGAGAACAGGATTGGAACTTTGTTGATGTTAGGACCGGAGCTCATATGTTCTACTGGCTGTACTACACCACTGCTAATGTTACCAACTATACCGAACGACCCCTGGCCATTTGGCTTCAAGGAGGTCCAGGTGCCTCCTCGACAGGATATGGAAATTTTGAAGAGCTGGGTCCCCTAAAGCTCGACGGTAGCTACCGCGACTGGACGTGGGTGAAGGACATGAACGTGATGTTCATCGACAATCCAGTGGGCTCTGGGTTCAGCTACGTCGATGGATCATCCTACTACACCACCACCAACAAGCAGATTGCTCTGGATTTGGTCGAGCTAATGAAGGGTTTCTACAACGACCATCCAGAGTTCAAAACCGTACCGCTGCACATTTTCTGCGAAAGCTACGGTGGCAAGATGGCCCCTGAATTCGCCCTGGAGCTCTATTACGCCATTCAGCGAAAGGAGATCGAAAGCAACCTGGTTTCCGTTGGTCTGGGAGATCCCTGGACCTCACCCATCGATTCCGTGCTCTCCTGGGCTCCGTTCCTTCTGCAGCTAGGCATTGTGGATCAGGACGGCCATGACAAAATTGAGGCATCTGCTTTGAAGACGAAGGATTATGTGGATCGCGAGAAATGGACACAGGCTACCCTTCAGTGGAGCTCCACTCAGTCGGTGGTGCTGCGTGAGTCCAAGGGTGTGGACTTTTACAATGTGGAAACCCCCACTTTGGGCGACCAGTACAGATTGAAGGCCCGAGACACCATGACCCCTGAAGGTAGACTATTCCACTCAACCATTCAATCAATATTTATTTATTTATTTCTTTTTGTAGAACTCATGTACCGCACTCTGGTGAAGTTCGACGTGGACGAGGATAGGGATCAGCTTTTGGAGGATCTAATGCTGGGTCCCGTTACCCAGGCATTGGGTATCAACACCGGAGTAAAGTGGGGCGCCCAGAGTGCCACTACCTTCACTAAACTGATGGGAGATTTCATGAAACCCGCGGTGGACATTGGTAAGCCTTTCAAAAAAATATTTCTTTGAAAATATTTACGATTTTTTTTATTTATTTTACAGTTGGAGAACTTCTCAGCAATACTACAGTCAGAGTGGGCGTCTTCTCCGGAGGACTCGACCTCATCTGCGCTACTCCGGGTGCTGTGAACTGGATTTCCGATATGGAATGGACCGATAAGAAGTCCTATGAGGCCGCTTCCCGTGTGGGAATCACAGTTGATCGCGTCCTTGAAGGATATGAAAAGACTGCCGGAAACTTTAGCATGTTCTGGGTTAACCGTGCTGGTCATATGGTTCCTGCTGACAATCCTGCCGCTATGTCCCACATTCTGCGATTGTTTACCAACTTTGGTTAGTTTTTAAAGCTTGTAAAGTTGTCTAAAAAATAAAGCAAATTATATAAATAAAGAGATCATATTGGGAATAATTGGAAATAATCATATAACCTTAGAAATATTATTCTGAAAAAACTTTCAGTTGTCGACAGAAGGGAAGTTAGCCTGACAAAATGGAAAAGAAATGTAGGTAGCTTGTTTTAATTTCCAAAACTCAATATGTTTTCCCCTTACCGCCAAAACAGATAGTGAAAAAAAGTGGCTTCCAGGAGTGACCCACCTGTTTTTATCGCTCTGTTCTGAGAAGGATGAACTGTTTTGGACCGACAGAACCCATCCAGCCTGGGAGGAAATAGTCACAGAATTAAAAGACCAGGGCGTGGTGGATGTGGATGCCACGAAGCTGTATCGAAAATTCGGGAACTTGAAGAAAACCTATCTTCGAATTAGGAAGAAGCAATTAAGTGATCCAGATTCATGTCAGCCAAAATGGCGTTTCTATAATCAGATGGCAGCCATTATAAAAAAGGATCAATGGGAACTGCCAGAAAAGCAACAATCCAGCATGGAGGAAATATCAATAAGGTCATGCGAGGATGCCATGGACCACTTGCACGCACTCCAGGAATACGCCATGTTCCGGGATAATTACCGCGCCATTGGACTTCTAATGCAGGCAGAATACGCTTTTAAGCACCCGCCAGACAATAAGGACTTTGAACTATGATGGGATGACTGGAATGTGAAATAAAATTTGTTCTTACCTTTTAATTTTATTTAATACATATGTTATTAATTTATAAAGCATAGAAATATGTGTTTTCCAAGTATATTTTATTCCAAATCAAAATCGATGCATTACAGTACATTAGTGTGACCAAATGGCAAACATTTTTAAAATTTAACGGTTTATTATTTTTAATTGTGGTGATTATACTTCCAAATGGTTGATATTTACAATATTTAAATCTCATTTTAGAATTCATTGGAATATATATATGTATGTATTTATAGGTATATTTTTAACCGATTTGTGATTGCGATCGGTTTGCGGGTGTTGGCCACATCACACCCGTAACAGTAAAGTTGTCGCATGCGCAGTGCACCCCTCTCTGCACCAACACTCTCGCACGCGTATGTGTGATTTTTGTTCTCACGGAAAAAAAAGCAATTGCCACCCTCTCTCCGGTTAGCTGCCTTGGTGCCCACGTTGCGCATGCTACTCGCAAGAGAGCACCACTGGTCGAGAGATAAGCGGCGGGGCAGCTATTTTTGTATTTGCCATCGACTAGTCCACATCAGAATCTGAAAACTAAATTAAATCGCACGCATCGGCTGTTGGAAAATTGCAATCAGCACGGTGCTGCTAAACAGCAACGGAACGGAATCAAAGGCTACTGAACGAACACAACGGAAGGGCAAACAAAACGATAAAACGACGCTCAAATGATGAAAATGATTCTTGAATGAGGCGACGTTTTGTTGGAACTCAACGCGCATAATCGTAGCCATCGCACACACGGACGTACACACACGGACAGAGGAACAAGGGGCTGTATTTGGAGGGGGTGTGCTTGCGGGAGAGCAACCATTAAAGGCGGCCATAAAAGGGGGAGGCAGGCGCAGCAATAACAGAACACGAAAACAAACACAAATTGCCGTTTAAATAGCGCTTGGCCCACAAGGAAAGCACAAGGAGAACGCATACAATGCGGATACGCGAAAAACGCAAACTGCAACAGAGGGAGCAGAAGGACCACAAGGAGCACAAGGACTCTGCCAAAGCGGAATATAAGAAGGGCAAGGTAAGGCACCAGCATACCCATAACACAACATGTGCTGGGAGAAATCTAAACATTTGATGTCCAATGGCCAGGAGGCCAATTCTTGGGTATTTGATGACCATCCTCGATTTGTTTTTTTCTTGCAGCGCTCCGAGGCGGAGGCCCTCACACCAGCTCCTGCGCCTGCGTCAGCTCCACGACAACATGCAACGGCGGCATCCACCACCCCACCCCCTATGCCAACCACGTCCAGCCTGCCGGCAGCGGAAAAAGTGGCCTTTGATAACCGCATCAAGCGGAAAAATGTGCTGGCACTGAACGAAAAAGTGGCGGCGTTGCGGGAGTACGACCGGGTCCCAGTGTACAAGCACGTCGGCCGGATTTTCAACTGCAGTCCGGATCAGATCAAAAGGATCGTGCAGCAACGCCAGGAGATTTTGAACGCCTGGGAGCAACGAACTCGCCGCAGTCAGGACGCCAGGACGATGGAAACCAAGACGGTGCGAGTGTCAATGCTAGGAAAAGCCGTCTACGACTGGATCCGACGCATGATGTACTACAAGGATTTCAGCATCTCCGATGGTCTCATCCAGAAGATGGCACTGCAGTTCAAAAGCTCCATGGGCCTGGCGCACTTCTTCCCGCATCAGGAGTGGTGTGACAAGTTCAGGCGCACCTACCGACTTAATCATAGCGAAACAAAGATGCTGAAAATCGGCTACACCCAAGGCTATTCAGTGCAGATTAAGGACATTGTCAAAGATATTATTTCGGAGTGTATGCCCGAAAGTGGGCCAGGAAACGATGGGGATGGTGAGGAGATTAGTTTGGACAGCCCGCTTAGTAGTAATCACCGGAGCTGCATTGAGGGTGAGGACGATGGCGAGGACGACGAGGTGGATGTGGATGGTGGCGATGTCAGCGGCAGAGAGGAGGATCTAGATGAGGATGAGGACATTAAGCCATCTCTAAGTGATTTAAATTTCGCGAGAGCTCTCCAACCGTTGCCCCAGCTAGTACGGTTGCCACTGCAGACCAATGCGCCGCCTGGTACCTCCCAAAAAGTTCTCCTGGCAACGCCCATTGTGCCACCCCAAACCGGCGGGAGCGCTGCCCAACCAATGACAATGACTATCATACCACTGGCGACCCTGGCTCAGAGCATCACCCAGATTCCGTCGCCTCAGCAGCAGGAAAAGGGTCCTGTGGTGCCGCCGCCCAAGGTGGAAATCAAGCTCGAAAAGGACATTAAAATTGAACCACAGGACGCTACGGAGGAAATGGAGGAGCAGCCAGAGACTGATCATTTGGAAAAGGCCAAGCCTGACGCTCAAATGGAAAATTCTGAGGACCAGTCGTTGGAAACCCTCTCATCGGTGAAAATAAAAGAGGAGCCTGAATTTGTAGACGAAACCGAAATGGAGCAGGAACCCGACGATACCGACGATGCAAACAACGGTCGGTCCAGTGTCACCTCGCTGGCCGAGGTATTAGCCGCAAATGTCGAGGACGAAATGGAGTACATTGAGCAGATGCGGCAACACAGAAGGAATTCCCCACCAACCATAACTGAAAAGCCATGCCATCTCCGATCTGGGAGCAAACGCCGCCATGAATCCGCCCACGATGACAACAACAATGGGCAGGCGGAAGAAGGATCCACCACAGGCGGAACCAGCAGTGTCATCAGCTGTGCAGACGCCCGAAAGTACCTAAAGCTGCTGGAGGAGTTTGCCCTCCACAAGGAGAACTACCGGCTGATTGGCCTCATTACACGGGCCGATGAGGTTATGCGGGAGATAGACGACAAAACGGAGTAGGACGCACCGGAAGCTCCTGCCAAAGAAGTTAAGCTTAAGGAACTGTAACATCTCGAAGATGCAATTCGGTCGGATGAAATCAATCACTAGGTCTATGGCAATTTTAATTTTTAACTCCAAAACCAAATAAACTAGATTAAAATGTATAATACTCTCGGTAACCTATTGCTATGACCTCAGGTGTGTCATTTTCACGGGCAGAGTCGTCTAATTATACGCGCTGCCTTTTTGTCGCCGAGAGCGCATGTCTGCCCTTACCTCGCCGACTGCTCTTACCATTCTCCCACCAGTGGGCTGCCACCCACTCTGTCTCACGCACACAGACACACATGCAAGGGAACAAAGGGGGTCAATCATTCAATCGAATGGCAGGAGGAGATTTCTCAATCCATGAAGGTATTCGCTGCGGATGAAAATAATGAAAATAATGAAAATAAATATATTCTGTTAATATTGGCGCTGTTGGGGGGGTTTCAAGGCCTCGACAATCAAGATTGGGCAATCTTGAATAAAAAAAATGTTTTGAAATGCGCATGTCTGCCTTTAGTTTTCGGTCAGAGTTCTAGGTTTTCTCTGTTCTCTCCCCTTTATTACTCTCAGCCATGCGGGGGAGTTCTCATTATTTTCGTTTTAAAATATTTTTAAATATTCGGCATGGTGGTTTAAATGCGAATCCAAGTCTCTGTTCTAGTTTATCAACTGGGGATTCAAATTCATTCCATGGCCCCCCACCCCCAATCGAAATATTGCGCATTCCAAGACATTCAATTTCATTTGATTGATTGACTTATTCAGCGTTGGGGGTGTGTGTGTGTTCATGTTGGCCAACACAAAAACAAAACACGTATGGACAGACCCCGACTCCCGCTCATTCAATGCCAACTAATCAATCATTCAATCGAGTCACACACATGCACATCGGGGGCGCTTTTTTCATCTCCATCAAGCGGCAGTCGGTACAGTTCGTGATTGGAGCTTGATGAGAGAACAGGTACTGTTCAAGCCAGAGTAAGTGCTTCTCAGTAAGGTACTAGTTAGTTTCGAGTTCGCTTTTCTTGGATTTTTGGCTTTTGGTGCTATTTTTCCGCAAAACCACGATCTTATTCAATCCATTGGCGAACAACCCATACCAACGGGGATTACAGGGTATTTGAATCGCGTGTTAGTCAACACTGAAACGAGTGGGCAGGCCTTGCCGGTAGAAAAACTAAAACAGCTGACTGGCTTGGAGTAAACAAAAAAGGTAAATATTATTATTGTTCTACGCCATTATGGCTAATTTAATTGTATATAACATCTTTACCTTATTAAAAACAAGTCAATTTGATAAATTAGATGGCATCTGCCCTCCCAGATCGGTTCAGCGCTGGAAAGCGGCAGTTTTGGCGTGAGTTCCTAGCTCTTTATCAAGGAATGCCGGAGTTGTGGGATGCCCACCATGTGAATTACCGCAACAAAGAGCTCAGAAACAGAGCCTACGAGCTGCTAGAAACAAAACTTAGGGAAATCCAGCCAAACGCCACACGCACGGAAGTTGGAAGACGAATTAATATCTTCAGGACGAACTACAGGCGTGAGCAGATGCGTATTCTAAAGCAAAAGGAATTAGGTCTGCACTCGGATCTCTGCAAGCCGACCCTCTGGTTCTACGACTATATGGGTTTCCTGCTCACACAGGAAACCTTTCAGCACAGGAGCAGAAAGGGTCGGATGTCAAACGGCGATAAACAAAAGCAGGTTTTCCGATTAAACAGAGGCGTATGTATAATTTATTCATCTATCATAGTACCACCATAAATTTGGTTCTTTAAATTAGGTTATTCCGGATCCGTCCGATGGCCTGGGGGACTGGCACATGAATGACAAAAACGAAAGCTATTTACCTGATCTAGAATCCCAGAAATCCGAAGAGACTTCCCTTTTGAGTCCAAAAATTGAGATAATCGAACCGGATGGGGGAAATACAACCAATGAAATAGAACACAGCGATCTCAAGGAGGAAGCCGATGATATGGAGATCTCGGCGTCTAAGGATACTGACTGTTCCACGCATGGGGAGGCAAAAACAAGATGCGAAAACAGCAGGCGACCGGATCATTCTAGTCTAAGTGAAGCATCTCAGGTGCTGGCAAGATCCTGGGCCATTCAGTACGAGGAGATGGCCCCAACTCAACGCATCCTGGCCAGAAAAGCTATCGCTGATATATTGTTTGAAGGCTGTATGGGTAACCTAAGAATAAATCGTGGAGACCAACGAAATACCGTGGGAAATCATCTGTATAGTTAAATACATTCTAGATTTGAATTTAAGTAAAGTATTTTTTAAGATATAACTTAGTTTATCATATGCTATAAGTCGAAAGTGATTTTGAATTTTTGTGACAAAAAGCTATTCACAAATAACAAAGATTATGAATAAAAAAAATAATAAATAACCAACCAATATACATATCTTTGGTCGTAATTAAAAATTTCAGAAGTAGACTACAGTTGTAAACTTTTCAAATTTTGAAAATTCAAATTCTTAACATATGATTACCAGTGATGGAAAACGCACAACATAATATCAATGGAATAGGTTGGCAGCTCCGCTGATACATATGCCACTAAAAAATTGTTTTAACTTGATATCGTCTTTATTTTTGAATAAAGTCGGGAATTCCTAGAAAAAGCAAGGCTGTCTTCATGTATTGCGATATATTTCCCCTTCTCATCACATAATGCTAAAGTGCAGTGAAATTGGAAACAGTTGTGTGTAAGTTCAATCGTTCAGTTTAATATTAAAATTTTTAGACCGACTATATATTCTTCTAAATATATTTTATATTTATATTTTAGGGCATGGAGGCACTTGCTTCGCACCGGACGAAGTAGCTTAAAGGTTAAGAAAGGGCCAAACGGTCATTTTTTGGATAAAAAATGCAATGAGGAACTAAAGAAATCTCTTCCTGAAGAGTCGTACGTTGAATTGATGAATTGGGTTGATAGCTGGCTGAAGAAACTAGACCAGAGGAACCGCGACTGCACCAAGAAGGATATTGATCAGAAACCTGGAGTCAAACTAAAGGAGTCTTCATCTACAGGGAATGAATCATTTGAAAATCTCAGCGATTTGAAGGAAGCAGATGGCATTGGATCTGCCGACTTCAAGGAAACTTTCATCAAAGGAGTAATTGATCTTTGCAGCGATGAAGAAAATGAAGATTCCCGCGATGGCATCTCGGACATCCCCGAAACGGACTCAGTTAGTTCGAGGACCTCTGTGGAAACATTGATGAATCGAAGTGAAATATTCAAAAATAAGATAGAGCCACGTGCAAGTACCACTTTTCGCTCTTCGGAGGAAAAGACTTCGAAAAATACGAATACCATGACTAGTTCAGGAAAAAAAACCCTGATCTTAAACAAAATTAAATTGAAATTCCCGGAGGATCTTACAAAAAAAGAAGACCCACAACTGAAAGCATTAAATACACACATATCTACCCATCCTTCAAAAATCATTACCCCCTTGAATTCTAAAACTGGACCAGCTGAGAATTACCAATGCGCAGCATTAAAGCACAATATTTCACTCCCAAAACAAGGAAATATTTTAAATGGTTTGAAAACCATATCAATTACAAACAATACACAAAAAATCATTCAAGTCTGCAAAAGTCTCAAAGAAACTGAAAATGCACCACAAAAAATATTCCCAAAGCCATTACTTATTGCAGACGGAAAGCCCAGGTCATTAGCGAACAATCAGGAAAATCATAATAATGCCATTCTGGGAAAAGAAGTTTTCATAAAAGCTCCCAAACCTACCGATCCTGCGACTACTGCGAATCTAACTAAGCCCATTGTAACGCCAGCTGCAGTACCGGTCGTTGTTTTGAAACGAAAACACTCTGAAAGCAACTCAACATCGGACAGTTCACAAGGCCCAGCGAAAAGACCTGCTTTTCGGATTCAAATTCCTCGAGATAGTGCGGCAATTATCCCACCCACAAAAAAAACACATATCACACCCACCCCGACCCATCCAGGAAAAATTGTCCATCCACAAATACAAAAAACTACGGGAGTTCAGATTAACAATTTTCGACTTGGTAATATTACAAGTACACCCGCCACGAAAGTTTTGCCTATTCAAAACCCATCGAAAGAATTGGCGAAAAGTAAACAAGGACCATCGACTGGTTCTGGTGTTCAGCTTCGTAAATCTCTAATTACAACCACGATAAAAATTTCGCCGAGCATTACCCAAGAACCAGTGAAAAGCACGGGTGTTCAGACTTGTAATTCTCGTGTTATTAGCACTTCGAATACTCCTGCTATAAAAATATTGCCTATTCAGAACCCATCGAGAGCATTGGTGAAGAGTACAGAAGAAACATCAAAGAGTTTGGGTGTCAGTGATCGAATCACTCCAACCATAAAAGTATTGCCCATTCAGAACTCATTGAATCGTTTGGCGAGCAGCTCACAAGAAGCAGCGAAAACTTCGGGCGTTCGAATTATTAATTCTCGGGTTAGTAGTAGTTTAACTACTACCGCTATTAAAGTATTGCCTACTAAAAAACCATCAAGTGTTTTGGGGAACAGTAAAATGGCACTACAGGAATTGTCGGATGTTCAGTACTCAAAATTGTTCAAAAATCTATGTAATTCTAAAGATTCCTCCACCACAAAAGAAATGCCTGCTGAAAGCCAATTGTGCGAGTTGGGAAAAATTTTGGACACTTTGGATAGTGTAGAGAATTTTTCCGTAAGGCACACGAATGAAGAGGCTTTTATTCTCATTAAAAAACTTCGCGTTAGCCTAATAAAAGGGCTCAACATATGAAACCTTATTTAAGAATCCTGCAATAGCAAGATAACATTTGGCATACTCACCTAAGGATCTGCAACTGATAGTGCCATTAGTTAATCAGTTGACTCTAATTTGTAGATTCAAATATAAACTTTAAACATTATTATTTATAATAAAAACTTTGTTTATGTAGAATATACACATTGCATTTTTCTTTCTTAAACTTGTGAATTGGGATATGAAACTTTATTCCATTGTCGAAATTCTTTAAAAATCATCATCAAAAACTTACTTTAATATGAATGGCCGTGCTCCTGACTTGTTTTAAAATATTGTTTACCTCTCTTAAAATATTTGGCTAAGGCCTGAAACCAGTTTTAAATTTCAAATTAACAAAACTTAGTTTCTTACACGACCTAAAAATCGGCATTATGTTTTCACTTATCTGAACAATAAAATGTGTATAATACTTTCAGATCTGTTAGTTCAACTAGACACTCTATATTCGGTTTCCATTTAATTTTGTTGATTTCAAATAATTCCTTAGGGGAGTTGATCGGTGCAAGCAATTCTTTTAAATTAGGATTGCTTTTTAGAGTCAAGTGCCGATAAAGTTCCCATTAAAAAATAAATTCATCTGTGTGATGATAATGACAAACAACACCTTGACACTTTTTAGATCTGCCAGAATATGAATTTAAATGTGCCCTAATTTATTTCACAGTCAAGTATAATTTAATGTATTATTTTTTTGTTTTTGAGTCAATCAACCTATTTGTAGGAAACAACAAAAAATATATGTAGAATTTATAGCCTTTTTGCATTATCCATTTTTCTAGGTCCGACGACAGCTGCAAGGAAAAATTCAAATCACTGGGAGGATGCCGATTGGGGCAAGTTCTGAGTTGTTGCAACACTTTGCACCTGTCGTCCGCCCATCGCCTGTGAAAAATCAAGCTCAGCTTTAATTGATACAACAACCGCTGTGGGCTGGGGTCCCCCTTTTGCTGGCTGGGTGACTGGGTAACTGGGGGCCACACAGTTGCCGGACAGGGTCTTCACTTGCATTTGCTGCTGCTGCTGTTGCTACAGCAGGCTGTTGCACGTGTTGGTTGCATACTAGTCGCGGCAAAAATGTTGTAAGAAATGCGTGGCAGCTGCGAAGCCGACGACGATGGGGAATCAGAATCTGGGAGGAGAAAAAGTGCCCTTGAAGGGGCCTAGGAACCAAAAATGGGCATTGAAATTAAATGCAGCTGCTTTAGTACTCCTGGTGCCAGCTATTGACTTTAAATCAGAGATGCGCAGAAATCAGAGATTTTATATAAGCAAGATTAGGTTTAGTTTTTAAATTATAGAATTTATAAGTTTATGATACAAGAGAAAATATAATATTAACAAAATTAAATTTTTCTGAATACTTTCAAAATCAAAAGAATGTCATAATATTATACACAGTTACTATAGGCATACCTGATGGGTGAGGGCGCCGTAGAAAATCATTGAATATGCCACAAATGCTGCCACAATGGGCGTGGCAAAGCAGCCACGAAATGAAATGCCCGGGACTGGCCCGGTGGCCGTTGGTGGGCGCCAGCAATCTGCAACAGCAACAGAAACAATCTGCAACACGGCGCCTTTGCCTTTTTGGGACGTTTAATGGGGAGTTGCCGTTGCCATTTTTGGTGCAACGAAATCAAGCTACAAAAATCTTTTTATCGCTCACTACACTCAACTCTTTCCCTCGTCGATGATGACGATGATGAGGATATCGCATTTGGTTTTGTTTGTTTTAGGCAGTTCCTTGGTTTTCTCCACAGATGCAGTTGCACAAAAACCAACCTGCCTGGGCAACCTGAAGTTGGGCAGCGTTTAGGCTTGAACTGCGATTCGAATGATGGCAATTTGGCCTTAGAACCGATCATGGAACCATACTTAAATTCATTAGATCGATACTGTATAATGGTGGGTGATTTAAGAAGGCAGCTGGAAGTCTAGTTCCACTGGGCAGAGGTCAATGGTAATGAAAAACAAAGAGATATTCAAAAAGCAAACACAAAATTATAAAAAATACAACTCTTGCTTTGTTTCCAACAAAATTCCAATTATTCCAAAATTGATATCAAAACAAAGTATAGTTTAATTGAAACTCTTCCCACTTCCATTTGCAAGCTGCCCTTTGTTAATTCCAAATGTGTGTAAACAATAAAACAATCACAAATTGCATTTCTCACACGCTGCCCGTACATGGACTCCATGGTGGCACGCGTCGAAAACCACCCCAAAAATCGGGAATCGTATCGCACAGATCGCAGGTGCGGGCTATATGCTATATGTACTGGGGTGGGAATATGTTCCGATCCGATTCCCGGTCTGGCTGTTGCTTCCCACCTCGCAGTGAGAATTCAGCGAGAGTCACACGAGAACTCGAACAGTTGCTGATGAGCATGGGAACCATACCAGTGAGGGTGGTGGGATCTGGTCTGGAGGATTATTGGCGGGCAAATGATTCTGGCAGGCCCAGACACTGGCAAAGAGCTTGACCGGAGACTTTCCCATCAGGTGTTGTCCAGCCTAATGTGGGAATCTCAGGACAGAATGCGAATGAGACTGAGAAAAATAACTTAAAAATTTTTGGTCTCTGGACGAAATGCTTTTGTTTTCAAAAGAAAAGAAAAAGTGGAGCCGCAATTACATGATCAAAAATTCTCTTCGCATTTTGAAAATTGCTCGAGTGCTTTTCACACGGCACGAAGTGTGGGACTGAGAACGGATTCAGACCTGGAACTGATACCTTAATATATTCGCTATCCTGTGTGCATCTTAATGAATTGCCGGTCATTTGGGCGGCACCGCTAAACGGGCATTACCTATTAAGACCCGAAACCATATAAGCCCCAATAAAAGTTGACAAGAGTGCGATTCGAAGCAGCTGGAAATTCAAAAATCCACATAGCCTCAATTTCGTTTTCGACCCCAATGGAGCGTTAATGATTCGCGAATCCCAAAAAAAAAAATAAAAATAAATAAAAAATAAGGGATACGGTGCCTTTTGATTTTCTGCATATTTTCTACTCGGAATGATTTTTGTTTTTGGTGGTTTCGTATTTTTTTGGCCGAAACTTTTATGGGCGAAAAGATTCGGCCGGGTTTATGGGCCGGCGACACCTTTTAAGCGCGCCAATCGAATCAGTGTTTTAACACGAGAACACCATTTCCAAAACGAGCTCATTAACGATTCCCGAAATAAAAAATATATATATGAGACAAGCCAAAATTCTACGAATACTGACAGTGGCAGCTGCAAACATCGAATTGGGCAAACGGAATTCATATTCGTTTGATTTCATTTCGCAATCCTTCGAAAGTGAAACCACATCCAGCAGGTGAACAGGAATTTATATCTTTTTTTATTTTTATTTATTTTTTGTATCATTTTGAAAGTCTCTGTCGGCGAGCAAGTTTTGGCAATTTGAAAATCTCTGCGCTAATTACTGAGAGGAGAGACTGCAGCTGCTTTTGGGGATTGGGAACGAAACTGGGACTGAGTCGGTTGGCAGGCTCCTTGTTGCCTAATTGAACCCATCAATTTGGAGTTAATGAAGTGGCAGCCGGTCCAGAAAATGTCGCCTCGCATTTTCAAGTCCAGCGACGTTGCAATTCATGAGGCATCTTTCTTTCTTTTTCGGCCGATAACGGAGCATAAAATACATTCCCGTCCAGCAGCGACAGTGCTTCCTGTACAGCAGCCACTGGCTACCGTGGCAGCCGTTTAATTAGCAAGTTAATTGCCCATAAGCCAGGTCCTCGGTCATGTCTCCATCGGAGAACCATCTCCTCGCCGGCTGTGGCCTCCTCCGTTTGGATTTGGCAACTTCATTAATAACAGAGATAGTCGGTTATTTTTTGTGGCCAACTGTCGTTTGTCATAGATTTTGCATACACTGAGATTATTTATTTATTTATACCAATCAAGAGAGTCTTAAGATTTTAATCATATGGCAGAAAATGTGTGGATTGCCAGTCGATGCCTGTGTATATGTTTTCTATGTGCAGAAGATGATTCAAGTTGGAGTTTAGAGGATAGTGACAAATGATATGTTGACAACAGCCAGCAGGCAGTTGCAAAATTTTGACTTTTGCTTATCGTCGAGGTGCGAGATATTATATGAGGGAAGGAGGCACCTTCCATCTGCGTTTCTTTCGGTTCAATTTGCGAAATCTTTCATTTATGATATGTAAACTAGCTGCCGAGCAATATAATGATCATTTACCAACTGACAATTATTCATTGTTATCGGCTGGGAAGAATGAGTCTTTAATATGAGCTCTTCTGGTAGTCATTCCGTTTATAAGTCATCCATCATCATTCGAGCAAGCTCTATCAGTTAAAAGGTCTGACAATGGTAAAGTGGTTTTAACTTTAAAACTTTCTGAGAAAGAAGGATATCTGTTCATATCAGGGTTTTGCATAAATCGAGAAATTTTTGGCTCTGTTGTTTTTAAATTTCAATCTGGAGAATTGAGGGGCAATCTTAATTTCCCCTTTCGTTTCCCCAGAGCCTTTTTGGAACCTAATTTAAACAAAATTGTATGCATTGTCATTTTTAATTTTGCCTTTTTTTTAAATAGCTTTTAACCTTTTTAATAAAGCTTTATTCTTAATTTGTTAATTTATAGAAAATAAATTCTAAAGATCTCATATATTATCCTTCCCCTTCCTAAGTAATAAGGGGTAGGCCAATTCCGATCCCGCGGAGAGTTACCCCAGGCTGAACCCCTGATCGAACCCCTTAATGACAAACCCACCACCATCGCTTACCCCTTAACCCCTGTTTGGAAACAAGTTCCACGGTGAGCTTTCCCCTTAAACGCCCCTCAATTGCCCCTCACTGAGCATGCGCGACCGTTTCCCCAGCTTAAGACCCTGCCCCTGCCGGTGGAGACTAGTCTCTGGGAGTGTTGGATACTGCAGATCCGAGTCCTCTCTTCCGTCTGGCGAATTCTCCGACTAATACCGAATAAAAGACTCGCATTGGCTTAGTAATCATGCGGAAATGATCGCGCTGACCTTTCGATAAGTTCTGCACTCTTGATTCTGCACTTTGCGGTTGCATTCTGTCCAAGAATAAATACTACACTCAAATATAAAATAAAATAATTATAAAAAATTAAATAGTATTTAGTTTTAGAAATACAGTTCTAGAATAGAGTTGGTAATCTTCAAAGCATTCTTAATAACAAATATATAGTGTTTTATATTCCTGGTTGTGTTTAAAATATTTATAAAATTTAAAAGCACATAATATATCATATATTAAAGAGAATATATCATATAAGAGAACAGCCTCCACTCCTTATGACCTTTGATTTCTTGCCAAAATCTAGGCAGCATCACAATCCGCATCATCGACCTTTTTGAACTGCACTGCTGCTCTCAGTCAATACAATTATTATTGATTTGCCCAACCGATCTGCTGGTCTTGGCTTTATTAGGGCGATCCAAGGTGAACCTGAAGCTGCACCTCGCATCCCAATCCTTGGCTGAACCTGAATCTGAACCTCAACCTCAATCCAAAACTGAGAAAACTGAATACAGATACCCCGAAGCCCATGGCGGGCAATTTGCGGCTACGTGTCCGAGATTTGTAGTTGCAATCAGTTTGAACTGTCGGCGGGTGAAGTGGAAGGATCCCGTGGTGCCACGACTACGTGCCAGGGCCAGGTTCATATTCGAAATCGGACTCGCACTTGGACTTCCATTTGGGTTCAATAACTGTGAAATAATCATCAGCAAATGAGAGAGTAAAAGTCAAATATTGCCAACAATTTAGAGGCTTCTTTTAGAGGAAACCTGGCTCTTTAGTTTGGCCACAATTAGTCACTCACTCGCAGAGGGCTTATGGCTGATCAAGCGGATTACTTTATTAAAGATCTGCCCCGACCATGTTCGACTTCAGCTTTGGCTAAATGGCATTTTAATCAAAATTGTCGCCTCGGGGCCTTGGCCGGCATTAATTCGGTGCATTATGGCAGCAAATGGCCCGGACAACGGCGCTGATGGCCGTGGCAACAAATTAAAGCTGGCTAAATGTTAAACAATTTGCACTCGCCCCGATGTTGCGACTGCATCGCTACATTAGTCAGGGAACTGGAGGAGATGAGCGCAACCGAAAAGCTCGGGTCTGGAAAGGCCGGCTCTAAAAAAAAACTGATAGAAACCCGTCTGGTCAAGTGGTTGGATCGTCTGGCTTACTTCAGCTCACTGGCTGGTTGAGTAACCAAGCCGGGTCTTCTCTAGTCTAGTTAATTTAATTTCAGCGTCACGTCGTCGCAGTTGGCCGTCATCACGGCTTCACTATTCCAGTCAACTGATTTGAATTTGTCTGCCCCAGCCCCGGCCTCTGCCCCAGTCCCAGTCTCTGCTCCTGGCTGGTTTTTTTTTTCTGTGTGGTCACCGTCTGATATTACCCGATTTCGAGGTCATGGGAAAAACTGTTTTCAGTGGGCAGCACAATGGGCAGTTTATTTATTTTGATTTCGCATGCAACACCAACTGGACACGGATAACTGGCTGGAAAAGTGGAAGCAGCAATGTGGCTGATCCCAGATTAAATTAGATTTAGTGGTGAATGGAAAATAATACTTATTTATGCTTATTAATTCAACATGTAGTATAAATAATATTATATAGTTTTCATGTGCCTTGTTTTTCAAAGGAGATAATATAAAATACACTTTTTCAAGATGGGTATTGCTTCGACAAAAAAATGTACAGACCTTCTTCGAAAGACTTACTTCACACCTGAGAATTTTCGGATGCCATACTTGACCCAATTTAAAGGAGCACCCAGAGTCGCCGATCCCTTAGCCCCTCCTCAGAGGCCACATCGCGATCGGTGGTGGGCAATGCCAAACAATATCAGCCTAATGACTCAATTCCGTTTAATTGAACATCGAGTCTGGGCAATTACACGAGACATTTAGTGGCTTTAATGCAACCACTTGACCGATCGAAGTCGATCGCTGGCTTCGTTTCCACATAATTAAAAGGCCGGATTCTAAATAATTATTAAAGACCCCACCACGACGGCCCGCCCCGCATCGTCCACTTCCGACGACAAAATGTGTCAGAAGGCATTTAGAGGGGCATTCGTTTATGCAAATGCCACAACAACTCCCAGGTGCAGTTGCCTTTATTATTATTTATTTATTTTTATTTTGCTGTTATTATTTTTTGCTGCCTTCGACGGGGTGTGCAAATGACAAACGACTTGAACTTGCGAGTGGCGGCCGAAAAGGCACAGAATCATAATGAAAACGAAAATGAAATTCGCAAAATTTAATAAAGTTTGTCGGCCGCCATAAATTGCGTTAAGCGTTTACCATATTTACATGTGTGCGACATGCTGAGCACTCCGAAGGTGAACAGCACGCAGAGTCAAGTTTGTGTCTTGAGTCTTTCGATTTTTCTTGGATTTTTTTGTGGGCAGTGCGTGTGCATTTGCATTTGGCTGCTATGGTCATTTTTTAATTGATATTTAATTGCAGGCACACACAATAAAAGCCATATAAAAATATGTATGAATATGGAGATTGGCTTTTTATTGATTATTTTTATGCCAGCAGCTGCAAATTTTACGCAAATGTAATTTGATTATATTATTTACTTTTGAGCTTAACAAACAGCTGCCACCGAAAAGGAGGCAAAAATTCCAGAGCAGGTGCTGCCAAGTGGCTGTCTGATATCTAGATCCAAGAAATAGTCCCATGTCCCACCATCTATTGTCCTATTCAAACCCTTGTCTAACACTCTTCAAGTTCAATTGAAGTTCTCACGTCGGCATTTGTTTGGCTAATTTCGGGACTGGAGTATTCCGATGAAACAGGAAACTCATTCAAAGCTCTTTTGTTGTTCGTGTGGGAATGTGTCGGAGCCTCGGATCAGCTCAGCTCAGCTCACTGATTACCTGGCAAATGGCCAAAGCCGAAGCTCAAGGCTCGGTCGAACCCCTCTAATTGAGACTAACTGAGCCAAATTTGTCTTGTCACTAGCTCAGTGCAGGCCGTGGGCGTTTAAGGGGATTTAAATCGAATTGAAATTGGCCTGCAATTAAGTTAAACAAGCCAAGACAAAAATGGGTGAGAGTGGAAAATAAGTGGAGTTTAAAGACTTGGGGGAAAGTGTTTAAGGAGAGTAGAAATCCGCTGGTTATAACCCTAAAATAAACTAAAATATTGGATTATAAACTCACAGAAAACAATGCTAGTTCCCTTAACTGCCTTTAATATAATTTTATGCGAACTACTTCCATGTTTATCTCCTTGTCTATATCTACATATGCAGCACTATCTAGAGCTGCTAGCCCGTAGCCTAAATGGTCCAAAAAAAACAACCAAGCCATGCAGAGTTGGGGATTTTATAACGTCTGCAACTTTCTTGGCGTCTGCAACCCACGGCCAAGATTTGGCGCCATTGAAATTGAAGCACATGCCCAGGCAGAAACAAAAAACAAGCAGGAGCAACAATGCACCACGCACCCCAAGCCCAAACCGAAGCCCAATCCCAAGCACAGACTCAGATTCCGATTCAGACTAGACATTGGTAGGTTGGACCGATTGGGGGGGCATTGAATGCTTTATTTGGAAGTGAAAACGATTTGCCAGCCAAGTGCCAAGTTATGCGTCGCCCATGGCTGCCTGGGATCTGGGATCTGGGATCGAGTAAAAATATGTACAAAGAAATAATGGAATAGGCGCCCAGCTGCAGTGGGTAACGAATTTACATTTATCGAACTTGGTCGATAATCTTAGTCAAGACAAAGGTTATTTTGGTTTAGTTGGCTTCTTAGTTACTTACTTCATCCTTGTTCCTTAAGAATGTTAATATTAAAGATTGAAAAAGTTGAGACTCGCCAGGTAACTGGCAATCGAAATGAGACATGGGCAACATCTGCAGTTGCAACATGGCAACATGGCTTGTCAGCATTTTGGACAGCAGCCGCCGCAGCAACATCAGATGCAACAACAAGGACAAACTATCAAAAGATGCCGCATTCGCTTCCGCCATCATTAATAATCCGAATGGCCATATGCTGATGCTCCCAATGCGATCTCAATACCAAATACCAAATACCAATATCAGGCTCTGCTCTTGTTCTGATGTTGCCTGATCTTGTTGCTGTCATTTTGCTGGGACTTTTAATTTATTTATGGCTGGCATTCAACTACCAATACTTAAATTGCCGCCAATCTGGGCAGGATCACCTTTACAATATCCAGTGTCCCCCTAAATGGCAATTAAGCAAACAATTTATAGCGAAAATGTTCGATTTAATTAATGTTCGGATTGCACGCAGAAATTAGCAAACACATGTGCGAGTGAAAAGCTCTCCTCCGCTATAAAATATAAAAAAAGAAAATGGAATTGGTACTGAGACTGGGATTGGGGCTAAGACTTCTGGCCAGAAGTTACAGGCCATAAACACGCCAAAAATTTAGCCCCGACAGCGCCGGCAATTTAAATAAAACTTTTGCTTAATTGCATTGCTCGCTTGCAACAGCAACTGCGAATCGGTTGCATGTTGCTGGTTGCTGGTTGCTTGTTGCTTGTTGTTGCAACTTCACCGTGTGTTTGCCGTTTGTGATCGTTAATTTAAATTGAACACATTTAGGACATGAAGCACTGGGATGGTCGATGGGCGCTTTAATTGCCATCGAAGCCTGGACAGCCCCTTAACCACATCTTAACCCCTTAAGCCCGGCTAAACGATTTCGTTTAATGCAAGTGCCCATCATTTTGGGCCTCTCCACGTGCTGAAAGTGATTCCACACAGCCAGTTCCTTTCACTCCACTGCTCCACGGCCCTCCGGACATTTTGGTCATACTGAACCGGCAATTAACTCCAATTCCTCCTTTTTTTCCTCCTTTGAAGAGGAGTGAAGGCTTTGGTCTTCGGCCTAATGACTTTTTAATTGGCCACAGCAACGGGAGGAAATCATGGCGAATATGTCGATTCGTTCATAGATGTTGAGTAACTTGAGTCGATTGAGCCATCAGCCAGCTGATGTGATCATGTAATCTGAGTCGCCTTCTGGATCTAAGCCTGGATTTGTAGACGGGACACTTGGGAAACGGGACTGGACTGGGCAGGACAGGTCCGGTGGTGTGTCAGCTGCAGACATAATGCCTCAATCGACCTGGTGTGGCCATAAAGAACAGAAGCCGAAGCTGCAACAGTAGCCAAAAATCGAGGCCACTCAAATTACAAATGGCACGCTCTAAAAATAAATTAAACGTTTATTTTCTGTTGATTTTTTAAGCTCAGAGTGATATTTAAATAAATTTGTATGGATTATAAAGTTAGCTATAAACTAACTATATCTTAAGATTGGGTTTCTAAAAGAGATTATAAGTAAGTTATCCTCTATAATATCCTCTCCATTTTTCAATAATTTGACACTTCCGTTTGATTTCGAAAAGCCAAAATAACATAATTCAGTTTAATAATTTTCTTTGATCAATTTTTGTTCGAAAAGTTACATCTTCATGGGCAAAAAGATGGGACTCAGAGTTCAGAAATTAAGGCGAAGCACGCAAGCCTTTAAATGGGCAAGAAATTCAATTAAGGATCTGTCGTTCGACGGGACTTTGACATAACTTAGATGCTCTTTGGTCCCTGCTTTTGGCTCCCACTCGACATCGGGTCTGGATTGGATCCGGGGATCGGATCTTGAGGTCTGGGCCACAGCAGGGTGTGGCGCCTGCTGGAAAGGACATGGAAAGGCAGCAAGCTTGAATGGGCCTTATGCATTTTAATGCCTCCAACGGTGGCAATATCAGGGGCAGGGACTCAACTCGAATCGTGGCTGTCTGGGACTGGTTGTTTATGTTGGTGTTATTTTCATTGCAAACAAATGATGAGGAACACGCAAACGCACTCAGACACAACTCCAATTCTCAAGATCCAACTCCAACTTTAGCTCCAGCGACTGCTCCTTCTCCAGATCAAAATTGAAACCCCGGGGCTGGAGTTTCAAATTGAAATCACAATGACTTGAGGACTTTTCAACTCCGAGTGGCAGGCACATAAATTTCATTGCAGAGCGAAATTTGAACAAACTTATTGGATGATTTTTATGGTCACTTAAAATGAATTTTATGTGTCCAAAGGAGGCAGCAACCCGTTTCCAGGACCTAACCGCGGATAAGCTCGTAAAAAAAGCAAATGGAAAAGCATCAGAGCTTCCCTCCAAAGCAGCGTTTAAAAAATATTTAAAAATTCTTGCTCTCCAATCGATTGCATCTCAATTTTTTGTTCTTCTTGTTCCTTCACTTTTCTCATTTTAATTTCATGTTTCGAAACTTTATGCAGACCCTCCAAAAAAGAAAAAAAAGAAATTATTTGCAGTTTAATAAGGCTGATTGAAATTTATGCGGCATCGCCAAAAAATCAAAAAATAAAGCTGGAAGAGAAATGGGAAGAAATTCCATCAGAGTGCTAATGCGTGTTTGATGCTGCTTGCAGGTGTTGAAGTAACTGAGTTTTTTATGATAAGATATCGCCCGAAAGGAGCCGACCCGAAATTAAGGCGAAACTTTAATGAGCTGAGGGACTCTGGGGTGCCCAGCATGGAGGATCTTTCTTTCAGGAAAAGACGGCAACACAGCAAGAAATTGGTTTCCATTTCTTGTATTATTTATTTCTTGTATTATTTTTGTCAAAAATAATAATTTATTTGAGTTTTAAATTAATACTTATATCTATTTACTAAAATAGTATAGTATTTTGTCATATTAAAGGCTATAATTGTTTACTTAAATCTAAGAATCTGTCTTAAACAAGTCCAATATTTCTTTACAGTGATTTCAAAAAATCTTTTGGCCAAAAGTTATCGCTCAAGTTCCGTTGGAATTATGCGAGCCCGGCCAACTCCTTAAAGCCAACAGTGCGAGGTTCGTTTCTGGTGGATTGGGTTACCAAACTACAGCCCGGTGATTGACCAAGTCGTGACTTGGTCGTCGTCGTCGTCGTCGCCACCGCCCACGCCCCGCCATCATTGTGGTGCCACCAACTCGAGGCGATCCCCTCCCCGAGGCAAATTGAGTTTGCAGAGCGATCGTTGTTGGCCAAGTTTGGTAGACTTCTAGACAAGTGCGTGGGCAAGATCCGAGCGCAGCTGCCTCCAGAAGGGACGCCACTCTTAGTCCCGATTCTCATTTCCAGGCTCTGGCTCTGGCCCTGGCTCCGGCGACATCTGCGATCAGACTTGCCTTTTTAAGGCAAACAAGCCGACATCTCAACCGCCGGTCTCCCCGGACACCTACCACAGTCCTCCTCCTTTTGTTAGGATTCCCAGTTCATAATGCAGTGCAGCTGCGCACCGTGGTTGCTATCCATTCAATTTTATTAAAAGGAATTAATATTATTAAATAAATGTAATGTGCTTATAATTAAAAATAAAAAAAGAAAGAGACTCTGTATACCAATTTTAAATAGTGAACTTCGTAAACTTTGTAATAAAAGTAACCATTTAAGTTAGTGACTACCATATCTGATAGGATTCCAACAAAATGTTCTGGTTCGAGTCATATAAGGCCATGTCTGGACCTGCTTTCGTGTTATGTAGTGATAGTGGGTGTGGCACAAGAGGCTGGAGGAGCTAATACTGCGTGGGCTAACTGCAGGTGTTCCCACAGACTGATGGGCGCCATTAGAAGGCGATGTGGGCGATGGGAGACACGCCCATTTCAATGAAAAGGCGCCAGGAAAGCGCAGCGGTTAGCTTTGAAGTTGAAAAAGTAAATTCCACAGAAAGGCACGTCGGCGCATATGTATGCAAATTATCATCAACTTGGTGACACATAAAATGCAGTTAAAGGTTGGCCACTCCGCTCTCCAACTGGTTGTGCCCGACTCGTTCCACTGGGCATGTCAAAGGGGAGACAGACAATTACACTAATGGGACACCGATGGCAAATTAATTAGCCGCAGGCCAAAAGCCATCAGAAACAAGTCTCCAACTGAATAAGATATTTTTCTTTTAGTGCAACAGCGACCTATCCCAGAAGCCTTCTGTTTTATGAGCAATTTTATGTATTTTCTAGACCATCTAGGATGATTTCTAGGCCAGCCCTAGAAAACCACGTCCACTAATCAAATTTAATTGGTAATGATTCCTGTTGTAGTATGTATGTCTTGGCAGCATTATCCCCATACAGGTGTCGATCATTGAGGTGCACTTGATTTCCTTGCCCGGCTGTAATTGGATATATTCGGTAGCTGTTTGTGGAAACGCCTCCCTGATTGCTGATCGACCTCCAGCTGGAATTGCTGGCGCCGCACAGGTAAAGGCATGTAAATTTCGTTGTATGCCGAGAGCAATAATAATAATGTCCATAATTACATACTGAGCACACAACAAAGTCAATGAACATGCGGCGACAACAATGCTAACAGCAACAGCAGCCACAGCAAAAACAGTAGCAACATGTATGTGCAGCAGCAACATCTAAGGCACCAGCAGATATCCGACAGCGGCAACAATGGCAAAGTTCTTATCGCTTACAACTTGTTTCGATTTCGTTGACCAACTATGGTCATCGGGCTTAATTTGGCCAACTCGGGCATTGTTGTTGCGAATTGTTTAATTGCCATCGTATGCGGCGCCATAAATGCCTCACAATGGGTCTGGCTTTGGGAGGACAACAGCCGCAACAGCAGCAACAGCAGCAACAACACGAACATAAAAAGGAACGACGATCCATAATTGTAGTGAAGATCCAATTGATCCAAGATTTGAGCATTCATGGCCATGTCCCTGTCCAAGTCAGCCGACTGGCTGGCTAATGATGGGCTCCTACCGCCCCACCCCGCCCATAAAAGTGAAAAGAACATAAACTTCAAGCGCAACTCGACGGGCATTTAGCGGCCAAAGGCGGCCGATCCCCGTGACTTTGGCAATTGGTGTGAAATTGGCCAAGTGCCGGCCTTCCAGGAAGCCGCAACACTCGAGCCGTGTAATTAGCCGTATTCTCCTGACTGCTGGCCGATCTGGCTGCTGTTAAGGCCCAAAGGCCGCGTTTGAGTTAAGGCCTTCTTTCTGGACGCATTTATCAGTGCAAACAAGCGCTAAGCGCTCGCTAAAGTCGAAATCGAATATCAGAAAGGGTTACAGGCAACACTCGCTAAGCATAACGATATAAAATAGTTCCTTATAGTATTAATCGAAACTATCCAATAGTTTCTGTAAAGTCTAAGTCCAAACTTTTCCATGTGGTATATAAAAACCTATTTTTGATCAGATAGTCAGTTCGATTTATGGGCTCTCTACTGTATACCCTTTGGTAAGGGGACCCATGTTTTATGCCACAACTAATAAGGATAATTGCAACGCCGACTGGGCGTTAAGTGAGTCCAGACTGGCAGTTTTGGCCAAGTCTTCGGGGGTTAGCCAAAGCCTTAACTTTGGTTTTAGCCTCAGCTCCAATTTCGATGCGGAAATTTGACAAATTGCCATCGTCGTGGCAGTTGCTCTTAAGATCTGTGGCTGCTGCTGTTCCTGTTGCTGCTGTCGTGTAAACGGTTGCAGGTGTTTTGAAGGGGCGTGGCCAGGCTGATTCGGACCCTCGCAGTCCGATTTGTATCGCTGTCCAATTAAGCCGGGGATACATACGGCGGCAACATGTTGCAAGCAGCCAGCGATATTGCTAACGAACCACTGACAATGCAATGCCGTCACTTTGACACTCCCGAAAGGCGAATAACGAAAAATTCATTACGATTTCGATTTAAGTTGAATAATTATTTATCTAGATAATGCTACTCATTCGGCTCAGGCTCAGGCTCAGGCTCGGGCTCAGTCTCAGTCTCCAGCTCACAATGTGTGTGATTCATATCGGTGGGATTGCAGGCGTGTCAACGACAGGCGGCAGCAACTGCTGCTGCAGCCAGTCCGGCGGGGCAACAATTGTCGCTGCCGCAACTGCAATCTCGGCCAGCAAATGGCAACGGCCGCTGCCTGACACAAAACAAATAGACTGTCAGTTTATGTAGCATTTGGTATGACTAAATGTTGCTGTGATTGCGCCGGCTATTCCGGTAGTGGATAGTGGGTGGTTGGAGGATAATCGTAATTGCAACGGTGGCATAAGTGTTAACCGTGATCGATGCAAACATCCTGTTGTTAAATAAAGACTGTAGACTTAAGATTACAAGTATTGGTTGAACTTCAATCGTCAAGAGACTCAGATCTGATGAGTTCTGGGACATTATGGGACAATTGGACATAAGATTCTAAAAAGATCTAATAACGGACAGGTAATGTCCGTTCTTTTAAGAGGTGGTGGACAAACTCTCATTGTCCTTAGAGCCAGAATAGGTCCAGTGCTGCTGGAGTAAAAATGTAAAATCATTAGAACATTGCTCATCCGCCGTGTAGGCGCACAGCTAGAGAAGCTAAAGTGACACGAGCCATAAACGATCAAAAAAGTGGATACGATTATCGATAAATCGCAAATCGATAAAGTATCTTCTCTTTCTTCACTCAATCTTCTTAAAAATTTGTTTATATTTGTAAAATATAAATACCCACGGCCTATCTCATTGACTCTCTGTAATAGATTTCTAGAAACAAAATTCTTTTCCCATTTAATTTTAAAAGAATTTTAAAATCTTTACCAACTATTCCTGCAATCATTAGACACCAACATGAGAGACTCTAGAAAATCCCCAGCTGATGTAATGCCGAGATTAATGTCATGCGCCTGACCATATCAGGAGAGGTGGCATTAGCTGAACTCTTGGAATTGCACCTGTCACCTGCCATCAACAGCTGGGCGACCCAGCCTGTCCTAACCACCACCTCCCATCCCCTCCCGCAGCACACCTGATGGGGCGGGGTCATGCTTAGCATATTTCCCAGGTAGAGCGTTTCAATTACAAGTGGCCGGCTGCACACGACATGGCATATCGTTCGATCCCCATCAGATATTCGTGGTCAGAGCCCCCGATCCCCGAGAGCGGCGGGTAATTAAAAATGCGTGAAAGCGCGCAGAATTTTATCGTTATCGGTGTACCGTGGAGGAGCTGAAATAAATCAAAGCCTGGACCAGTTTTGTGGCTCAATTGAAAAGAGCACAAAAACCAACAAAAAACTGAACAGAAAACAGAAAAAAAAATAAATAGAAATAAATAAAGGAAATCCATTGGCGGGCAAAACGGCAAATTTTAGCCAAGATTTATGTGGCCATAAAGGCGATTAGAGAACCAGGCGAAACGTCAAAAGACAAAATGGGCAAAAAAAAATTTCATGTCCGAGTCCAGTTTGCACTTTACACGATTTTGTAATTTATTTCTGACGCTACGATCGGCGGCGGCATTCTAATGGCAAGTGCAGGCGGTATATTGCATTTTGTATTTTACATTGGGGAAGTTGCCGTGGCTTTTGTTGCTGTGGCTGCTGGCGTGGCTGTTGCCACTGGCGCTGTTCACACTTCCAATTGCCAATTTGCATATTTTTGGCATACGTAATGCCAAGCAAAAAACAACAGCAGCAGCAGCAGCGGCAGCGGCAGCTTCAGCATCAGCCAACACGGGCATAAATCAGAGCCGCGTTTATATTCCTTATCGGCAGAAAAAATCTCCGACTGGCAATTCATCTCGCACTCAATTTCCATTCGTTTTGTATTTGTTTACGCGGCGCATAATTAATTCCAATTGCACATGCGAACGTTGCGCATACGCCGTGTGGGCTTACAGCTGGAGAGGCTAACGTGACACGATACAGAGTAGGAGGAGTACAGACACGAATATTATTTGCATTTGTTTGCTCACGCAGTCTTCTTTATTGCTCATACGCCATGTATGCCAACACCAAGAAAAGCTCTCCACTTAGAGTGGAGACGATAGTAGAGTGTCTGCTCACGCAACTTTCTCTAGCATTTCCGTTATCGTTTGAAGTGATTTTCGAAAACGCCCCATTGAAATCGGTATGGCCTCGTGTGGGTGTCTTTCTTAAACGCTTGAGGGTTTTGCGGCTATATATATTGCATTGAAGCCTGGCTTGGGAAGTTCATTCCGCGTTGATGCCGCTGATGTGTTTTGACTGCTGCGTTGATTTACGGCCAGCGCCTGCCGAGCAGCAATTTGTTTGGACACTGGACGAGAGGAGGTTTAGACCAAGGCCATGGAGGCAAATTAACGCGCCAGTCGCCACATAACTTGCCGTACGCATAAAACATGTTAAGTAATCAATTGCTGGCCCTTCATAGATTCAAGCAGAAAACACACAGAGAGAAAAAATATATAATATTATATATTATATACTTCCCCCTTAAAACTCTACAAATTTAAAAATTAAACAATAATCCTTTAAATATATCTGATATTAATAGCATTTTAAGTTTTATAAGAAATTGGTTAATATATTGCTGATCATTTTTTCTCTATGCCAGCCAAGGTAATTGCCAACGGCGGGTTAGGGCAACAATTGCCGCATTTTTAAGGGCCACAAACACGTGCAACTCGTTGTCGCTACTCCTCCTGCTCCGATGTGGCAACTTCAAAGTATCCTGCGGCATAATGCGCTTAATAAACCATGAATCACTGTCCGCGAGGAGGCTGTCAGATCTTCAGCTGCGTCTGCCACAGCGGCAACAGCAACGGCAATGGCAACGGCAACATCGCGGCATTGTGACTGCAATGGCAGTAGCATCGAAACAGCAGCAGCAGCAACAACAGACGGGCCAACATTGATTTTGTCACGACGCAAACACTTTAAAGGCAATTGCTGAAGTGCGCTGCGTCGCCGTCTGTTTCAAGTAAACGATGTGCGCATGTGATAAAGGGCCAGGCCGAAAACGAGCTTTAGGCCAAGTCAGCTCATTTCCAACCTGGCTCGCTGTATCCCTTGCTGTTGCTGTTTTGGTCCCTGTTGTCGCCGCTTGAGTGGCATAAAAAACGACTTGCACTTGGACTTGAGCTTGTTCTCCAGTCTCCATTCCTCCCTCCGCTTCATCGCCTTCTCTTGCACTCCCACTCCCCGCCTCCATGGAGGCTATCAACATTCTCAGGTGCGCCTCTACGGCCTTTGTTTTGGCCATGGCCATTGGGCATTGCCGGCTTTTGTCAGCTTCTTACTCAGCTGGCCAAAAAATTGACTGGACCAGGACTCCTACTCTTACACAAAGAGAATTACAATTTGATATCTATTTGTGGAAGTCTATCATAACTGATTATTTAATATTTTTGCCAAGGATATGCTTCATTTAAATTCTACAAAAAAAATAATAAAAATAAACTAAGACCTAACTATTTCTTTCACTGTTTTTATTGGTTAACCCTAAGCCCACCATTGAACTAGTTAAGTTGTTAGCAGGGCCCTAGGGATCGGCTTGGGGATGGTGATGCGGACTCTGGAGTGTAACCTCAGACATTGGATTGTAGTGGCTGTGTGTTGCTGTTGCCGCCGCTTCCCCATCCCATCCAGGCATCATTAATCAGCTTGGGTTCATCAGCGGCAACATGGTTCATTAGCTTTGGTTGCTTGCGGTTGATGTTGCTGCTGCTGCCGCTGCTGTTGCGGCTGATGTTGCCGTTGCTGCTGTTTCTACTGTGGCTGTTGCATCTTCCGCCAAAGTGGCCGTTTGGCGGGCCGCTGTCGACGATTCTAATCATAAGGCAACAGCAACAGCACCAGGAACGGGCTTGGGGACTCCCCATCCTCAGTCTCAGCCTCAGCCTCAGCCTGAGCCCCAGCCGCCGGCAAAGTTAATTGGCTAGAAGTTTTGCATAGACAAAATCCAGCTGCAGCCGAATCCTCTGCCATTGGCTTATTTGGTAGCTACTAGTCCCAAAACCGCAGCAGCAACCACAATGGCAATATCAACATCGAAAGGCCTCAAATCCCGCGGTGTCTTAGGAGTATTTACATGCTTCTGTTTCTTTTTCGGCACAGGGCTAAATCTGCTGGAATATACCATCCATATCCATATACACAGTAAGGCTGTGGCAATGATCTTGTCTGGTAGAGTCACGTCCGATAATGTTGACAGTTTCCAGCTGCTCCGGCAGCTACTGTTGCAAGTTCATAGTTGTAACTCCATGAGCGTGGGAATAAACCTGGTCACATGCTGGTCGTCAGTCGGGCCTCATGTGGCTACTAGTCGTAATGCACTCACACTCACCCGTCAATCCACCCATGAAAAGATATTTTTTCGGAAGCGTATCTGTTCAAAACATTAGACTATCACATTCCTTGTTAGTTACTAACATTTTCTTATATCTAAGCTGTTTCCTCACCCATTTTTATACCCCCA
The DNA here is from genome assembly GCF_017639315.1 of Drosophila ananassae. Taxonomy (NCBI): domain Eukaryota; kingdom Metazoa; phylum Arthropoda; class Insecta; order Diptera; family Drosophilidae; genus Drosophila; species Drosophila ananassae. The sequence goes on from NC_057928.1 coordinate 15,430,442, forward strand.
TGCTGGAGTCGTTGACAGTTCTTGTTGGCAGCCAACAAGTCTATCAAAACTTGACAACATTTGCATCTGGCTGCCGGCCAAGATGAGAGCTGAGCCAGATTAGTTGGCAACATCCAGTAGCCTGGAACAGGGGCACTGTCGGGTAGGGGACTGGAAACATGGCACAGGCAGCTACTGAGTTCCGCGACGACAGGATGCATAAAATTTATGAAACAACGACGCCTTTTGCACACATAATTAAATCAGACAAAGCGTAGCTCATGTAAATCCCGGGGAGGAGTCCAGGCACAGCCCACAGAGACACCAGCCACATCGCCACCGATGGCCACCGATGGCCACCGGATGCTGGAGCCAGAAATGCAGCTTGACTATTTTTAATTACCGGGTAACATCTGCTCCAGCTTTAGCTTCAGCTGCCTAGCACTGGCACTGTAATTGTTATGGTTTGTCATGGAGCTGCGGATGGGATGCGATGGGTTGGCTCTGGCTCGGGATCGGGATTCGCGAGAGTTCGTAAGACTGGGCAGGCATGCGAATCAATTACATATTACAGCCGCCGTCGACGTCACAGCGATTAACCGCAGTGACTTTGGAGAACTGTTCAAAACTAACCTGTTCGAGCGTCAATGCCGCTTTCATTAAAGTGCAAATTATGAGTTGCCAGTTCCGCCAGGTGTTGTGCCCGCCTGGCCTATTTGTCTTGAGTGGCTTGGCTTTGCTTTGCTTTTGGCCGACACCGCTCCCCGGTTCTGCGAATCGCTGGGAAAAGATCCGCCGATCAGTCGTGGCTGTGGCTCTGCCCTTTTACGTATAAAGTTATCAACGCCATCTTCGCTCCAGCACCAAATCCAACAGCCCCACATTATTTACAGCTTTTACAACATTAATTGCCACCTGTGCGCATCTGGAGTTGCAAATGGCTCACTTGCATCGCCTCCCAGTAATGGCACCAACGAAAAACTAAAAAAACTATTCAAGATTCTAAATTGGAGTATTCTTGAATAGAGCCCTCCGGAAAACTGCAACGATAGGAAATGGAAATGAATGGAAGAAACGTTTTGAGGTATTTCGCTGAAGAATAATATTATTATTCGATCCATTAAGTCTCATTGCTCTTCCACGCATTGTTCCCATTATTTAAGACAATCCCCAAAAATTTGAAGAAAAAATCGAAAAAATATTTGTATTCGGATTTTGATGCAGATTTAAGGAGAATCTATTTACAATTCGTTTAAGGTATCCCGCTCAAGAATCAGATCATTGTTGGCCAAGATATAGCCATCGCAGTGGCTCATAATGGACCTCCTGGCATTTTTATAATTTTTGAAGGGGATCCCCCAGGAATTTTTACAAAAAATCGAAAAAATATTTTGCTTCCAGATTTTGATGCAGATTTGTGGAGAATCGATCTAGAAATCGTTTAAGGTATCCCGCTTAAGAATCGGATGAATATTGGCAAAGATATAGCCTTCGCAGTGGCTCAGAATGGCCCTCCTGGCATTTTTATAATTTTTGAAGGGGATCCCCCAGGAATTTTTACAAAAAATCGAAAAAATATTTTGCTTCCGGATTTTGATGCAGATTTGTGGAGAATCGATCTAGAAATCGATTAAGGTATCCCGCTTAAGAATCGGATGAATATTGGCAAAGATATAGCCTTCGCAGTGGCTCAGAATGGCCCACCTGGCATTTTTATAATTTTTGAAGGGGATCCCCCAGGAATTTTTACAAAAAATCGAAAAAATATTTTGCTTCTAGATTTTGATGCAGATTTGTGGAGAATCGATCTACAACTCGTTTAAGGTATCCTGCTTAAGAATCGGATGAATATTGGCAAAGATATAGCCTTCGCAGTGGCTCAGAATGGCCCACCTGGCATTTTTATAATTTTTGAAGGGGATCCCCCAGGAATTTTTACAAAAAATCGAAAAAATATTTTGCTTCCGGATTTTGATGCAGGTTTGTGGAGAATCGATCTAAAAATCGATTATGGTATCCCGCTTAAGAATCGGATGAATATTGGCAAAGATATAGCCTTCGCTGTGGCTCAGAATGGCCCTCCTGCCATTTTTATAATTTTTAAAGGGGATCCCCCAGGAATTTTTACAAAAAATCGAAAAAATATTTTGCTTCCAGATTTTGATGCAGATTTGTGGAAAATCGATCTAGAAATCGATTAAGGTATCCCGCTTAAGAATCGGATGAATATTCCCGGCCCTCCTGGCATTTTTGTAATTTTTGAATCGGATCCCCCAGGAATTTTTACAAAAAATCGAAAAAATATTTTGCTTCCAGATTTTGATGCAGATTTGTGGAGAATCGATCTAGAAATCGTTTAAGGTATCCCGCTTAATAATCGGAGAAATATTGGCCAAGATATAGCCTTCGCAGTGGCTCAGAATGGTCCTCCTGGCATTTTTTAATTTTTGAATCGGATCCCCCAGGAATTTTTACAAAAAATTGAAAAAATATTTTGCTTCCAGATTTTGATGCAGATTTGTCGAAAATCGATCTAGAAATCGATTAAGGTATCCCGCTTAAGAATCGGATGCATATTGGCAAAGATATAGCCTTCGCAGTGGCTCAGAATGGCCCTCCTGGCATTTTTATAATTTTTGAATCGGATCCCCCAGGAATTTTTACAAAAAACTAAAAAATATTTTGCTTCCGGATTTTGATGCAGGTTTGTGGAGAATCGATCTAGAAATCGATCAAGGTATCCCGCTTAAGAATCGGATGAATATTGGCAAAGATATAGCCTTCGCAGTGGCTCAGAATGGCCCATCTGGCATTTTTAAAATTTTTGAAGGGGATCCCCCAGGAATTTTTACAAAAAATCGAAAAAATATTTTGCTTCCAGATTTTGATGCAGATTTGTGGAAAATCGATCTAGAAATCGATTAAGGTATCCCGCTTAAGAATCGGATGAATATTCCCGGCCCTCCTGGCATTTTTATAATTTTTGAATCGGATCCCCCAGGAATTTTTACAAAAAATCGAAAAAATATTTTGCTTCCAGATTTTGATGCAGATTTGTGGAGAATCGATCTAGAAATCGTTTAAGGTATCCCGCTTAATAATCGGAGAAATATTGGCCAAGATATAGCCTTCGCAGTGGCTCAGAATGGTCCTCCTGGCATTTTTATAATTTTTGAATCGGATCCCCCAGGAATTTTTACAAAAAATTCAAAAAACATTTTGCTTCCAGATTTTGATGCAGATTTGTCGAAAATCGATCTAGAAATCGATTAAGGTATCCCGCTTAAGAATCGGATGCATATTGGCAAAGATATAGACTTCGCAGTGGCTCAGAATGGCCCTCCTGGCATTTTTATAATTTTTGAAGGGGATCCCCCAGGAATTTTTACAAAAAATCGAAAAAATATTTTGCTTCCAGATTTTGATGCAGATTTGTGGAGAATCGATCTAGAAATCGATTAAGGTATCCCGCTTAAGAATCGGATGAATATTGGCAAAGATACAGCCTTCGCAGTGGCTCAGAATGGTCCTCCTGGCATTTTTATAATTTTTGAATCGGATCCCCCAGGAATTTTTACAAAAAACTAAAAAATATTTTGCTTCCAGATTTTGATGCAGGTTTGTGGAGAATCGATCTACAAATCGTTTAAGGTATCCCGCTTAAGAATCGGAGAAATATTGGCCAAGATATGGCCTTCGCAGTGGCTCAGAATGGCCCTCCTGGCATTTTTATAATTTTTGAAGGGGATCCCCTGGAATTTTTAGAAAAAACTAAAAAATATTTTGCTTCCGGATTTTGATGCAGGTTTGTGGAGAATCGATCTACAAATCGAAAATGAAAAAAATTATGAAATTATGAAAATGAATAAAAATTTAAATTATACTTTAGACTACCCAAATAATTCCTAAAAAAAAATGTTTTCTAAAAACATGTTTTCTTGGAATATTTAGCGATTTCCAAAATAAACTTGAACCAGCTGTTATTTATTTAAATTTTGTTAGTTCATCCTAGTAGCCTCCAACACTGTCATTAATAACTTTTCCAACACAAATCCCAAACACTCTGGCATCTCCGTGCTGCTACGAAAACAAGTCTACGTTTTCCAACACCTTCGTCCAGCAGTTGGACGTTTTCCGTAAAATAAACAAATAATAACAAATATACCCACACAGCAATGGTGAGTACAACAAAAAATATATCTAAACAATATTGCGCATAATAGCGGGAAGGAAAAAAGTGAAAAGAGTGGATGGGCGCCTTTGTTTTTGCCAGGGCGGCCTCTTCTTCTTTCAGCAGCGACAGCTTGGTCACAAGTGTTGTTGTTGTATTTATGCAATTCCACTCGGGCCAGGAATCTCCTTAGGGCGAAGTACTCATCCCGAAACTTGTATTTTACAGAACAAATTGAAGTCCAGCCAGCACCGCGACAAGGTGAAGAAATTCATATCGCTGACGCAAACAGGCGAACAGACAGCAATTTTCTGCCTGCAACAAAATGATTGGAAGATGGATCTAGCCAGTGACAATTACTTCCAGAATCCAGACTACTATTATCGCGAGCTAGACCGGAAGCGAATCGAGCAGCTATTCGGACGATACCGCGATCCCAGCGATCCTCTCAAGATCAACTCACAAGGCGTGATCCGCTTCCTAGACGACCTGGAGCTGAAACCCGACTCCAAACTAGTGCTCATCATTGCGTGGAAGTTCCACGCCGAGGTGCAATGCGAGTTCTCGCGCGACGAGTTTATTAACGGAATGTGCGACCTGGGCATCGACAGCATCGATAAGCTCAAGGCAAAACTACCGATCCTTGAACAGGAATTGAACGATGCCGGGAAGTTTAAGGACTTCTACCACTTCACTTTCAACTATGCCAAGGATCCCGGCCAGAAAGGCATCGATCTGGATATGGCCATTGCATACTGGTGCATTGTACTGAGCGGGCGGTTCAAATTTCTGGATATCTGGTGCCAGTTTCTCGAGGAGAAGCACAAAAGGGCCATTTCGAGGGACACCTGGAATCTATTGCTCGACTTTGCTACCAACATCGACGACCGGATGAGCAACTACGACTCTGAAGGGGCCTGGCCTGTGCTAATCGATGACTTTGTCGAGTGGTGCCAAGAGAATAATCATCTTAAGGAGGACTCCTCCCAGGGATTCCAGCAGCAGCAGCAATCCAGCTCTAGCTCCAGCTCACAGAACCAGAAGATATCTAGCGCCTACCAGACCTCGCACAGTACAAACATGAACTATGGCTAACGAATTGTTATTTGTGTTGTATTCTCATTAATGATAGATTTGCTTTTATTCTGATTATTCTAAATAACGGAGAAACTAAGCAACGCCGGTAAATTTACAATTTCTCTATAAAAGCGTAATAAATAAATTTAGTAAATGTAAAGCATATAATTTTTTAATAGGATATTTTATTGGGCATCCTTATATGACCATCCATTAAAAATAGTTCATAGTTATTTCAAAACTGGTTCATACTACAATGAATCATACTTTTTATCTTAAATAAGTTGTATTTTTAAATAAAATAAGAATTGTAGTACTTTCTTTATATTTGAAACCGATTGTATGGTCACACTATGCTGAAAATTAGAAAGTTACAGGCATTATTCCATTATTGGCCATTTATTCTGCAAAATAAAAAGGTAAAGCTTTAATTAAAGTTAAGTACTCAGAATAAATAAATATGGAGTGTAAAATAAAATATTTAAAAAGTACAAAAAACTATAAAAGAAAAATGGGTTTTAAAATTCGCGCCAATGAAAAATAAATATAAAGAGTTGCCACACTTTTTTGCCGAAAGCTATTGGTTAGATACCCCGAACGACACATCTCTAGTGGTAAGACCGTGCTGTTGATTGATATTGTTACAACGATTTTTTTTCGCTGTTAAAATTATTCAATAATCTCGATTAAAAAGCGTGCAAGGCACGCGTGTGTGTGTCTATAGCACAGCACCCATCCTGCGTTGAAAATGTAAGGTGCCAAATCCAATGTCACGGACGAAATAAGTTGCCAAATACAAAATCGAACCCCCGTAATCGGTGTAAATGTGTGCGTGTGTGTGGGCGAAGGAGCCCCAACGTACACAGACAGACTGGATCCCCTCCCCATTCCTCTCCCCCATACTGTGTGGTTGGTGTTGTTGTTTCGGGGAATAATTAATTTCGGTTCCTAAATCCTTTGCCCTTGATTGCGTTCTATTCAGTGCAATCATAATCATAGCCGAGCAAATAGCTGACGCGTTTGCGAATCCAATTATCATGTGGAATAACTCGCGCGTCTCTCCAAATTTAAACAAATAAAATACACCCAGATCTTAAATCCAGACGCATGTGTCTGTGTCTGTGTCTGGTCTGTGTGTGTTTGCACGCATATTAGTGTGTAAATAAATGCCACTAAACACACAAGAAAAAAAAATACAAATAAATAAACGAAAACAAACTGGAGCTGATAACCGCAGAAGTCGGACTACGACAACGTCGAGACCTCGGAATAGCACCATTTACGACCAGGCAGCGCACACACGGTGCTCTCGTGCCGTGTCACCTAGAGCTATAAGCCTACCCACCTCCTAGCCCGCCCCTCCCCCTTACCTCTACTTTCGCGCTAACTGTCCCCGATCCCCACCTGCAGTTAATCTGGCAGCGCAGGGAGATAATTTACTGTTCCCCAGTCCACCACCCCAGTCCCCTGGGAAGAGGGTAAACAAAGGGATCCAATACCTCCAAGGTGTCACATAGGGATCTCTAGTTGGAAACTGGACTTTAGTCCTTCAGACATCAAAGGACTATCCGAGCACTGTTCCATTGAAATTAAAAATAAATATATTTTTAATATTTCCCCACTATATTTCCGTAAATAAATATATGTACGAATACTTTTCAGACTTACTCATCCCTTTATTTCAAAATCTCATTTTTAATTTCTTTAAATTCAGGCATTAATTCAAGTTTTAATCTACTTAGAAATATTATTATATTTTTAAAGAATACAAAATATAGAAGAATAAAGAAAGAAGAAAATATATACAAGTTCTATTAGCTCTTAAGGAATTAAAAGTCCAAGAAACTCTCTCCAAGAAGCAACGAGTTGAACTGTCTTTTAAAAAATATATTTTAAAAATACAAACAATAACAATTTCAAGACAAAGAGAACACATTTTAAATAAAATATATCCCAACTGATCCCGATTGAATCAAAAGATATATCCGCCCAGCCAGTCACTTCTTTTGTGAAGATCTTGTGGGTCTGAATCGAAGTGGGCGGACAGACAATACATTTTTTGTATTACATATTAATTTATTTCCATTTTTAAGATGGAATTATTTATTTTTGGCCGCTCGTCTCGGCTCGGCTCGTGCTAAAGTGACAACTCAACGAGATTAATTAGCCCCGGGGTGTGTATGTGAAAGCAATTGCCAGTGTCTGGGGCGGATTGGGGATTGGGAACTGAACTGGGAAATGTTTTATCCCAGTATGCTAATTAATTTCTCTTATTATTGCAGCCACCGACGCCATGCCCAAGAGCCGCAGCCACAACAGCCGGGAGAACAACAACATGCGAGCCCGTTAAGATCCGAGAGAAGCAAGCCAGATCATGAGTCGTCAGGAGGCAGCTGGATCTCGTCCAGCTGTGGGAGTGGCACCAGTCGCCACCACCACCACCACCGTCGCATCTGCACCACCACCAACATCATCGTCGTCGTCGTCCTCATCGCATTCGTCATCCAACTCAGCGAACGCCATACTTGGCAGCAAGATATCCACCTCCACGCCACAGAAGGGCGACGAGCAGAAGGAGCAGGAGTTCATTAACCGGAGTATCGCCAGCGAGATCGATGCCAGTGATGCTATGGCCATGTCCATCTCGGGATCCGTTTCGGCGGACAGCAGTAGCTGCAACACAGCCGCCGCCATAAGCGGCAGTCCGGTGGCCAAGCGGCACTTGAGCACGGCCAATATATCGAGGATTCGTCCCCAGTCGAGCTACTCGGCTCGGGTGCTCATTTTTGACGACTCCGATCAGGAGGCGGCTGCCGCAGCAGCTGCCCTAGCCGCCGTCTCGTCCTGCAACAGCAGCGTCAAGTCCTGCAGCGGTCTGGAGCTGCTGCCCACGTCGCCGGCCAAGCTGTCCATCGGCAACGACAGCGCCAATGGCTCCTCGATGATGCGAAACCTGAACCTGACGAAAAGCTCCTCCGGCGGATTGTCCGGAAGTTCCAGTTCGCTGCACTCCCGCGGCTACACAGCCCTGCTTCGAAAGATCTCCTACCAGCAGCACACCAACTCGCTGCGAGGAGTTAGCAGCGGTAAGCCACCCGAGCAGCACATGATTCGAGTTAACTCGACCAATTAGCATCTCTATCAGATGCTATTAGGGGAGTTCCTCGGGCTGGAACTCTGCCGATCTTTAAACCAAAACAATCTGGTTTAAATTAGTTCCCTAATTTGTTTATTACTTAATGTTAATTTTTAAAAATTATATTGCAGAGGCCTCCAACTTGCTGCGCATGCGACACTCCTCGCTGGGAAAGTCGGCTCCCTGCCTCACTGGCAACTATTTCCGCCACGAACTGGCTGCGCCGCCGTCTATTCAGGCACCCGGCCAGGGAGCTGCTCCCTCGCCCGGCCACAATATATCGCGGTCGGGCAGCTGTGCTGGAATCGGTCTCGGCAAACACCATCATCATCACCATCTGCACGGCGTTGTAATGCGAGGATCGGCCGGAGGTGGTGGCGGTTCTGGTGGCGGCTCCACCTCAAGCGGCGTGGCCCATCATCGCCTCAGTCTGGTAACGAATGCGGCTGCCTTCGCTGCGGCCGGAGGATCTCGAGCTCACTCGCCCTACTCGGCCAGTCCCGTGGACAGTCCGCGGCTCAATTCCCCCATGCCATTTGCATTTGCTCCGATAAAGCGGATCGCCTCGTGCCGCGGGGTTGTGGACGGGCGTCGCTGGTCAGTGGCTTCACTGCCCTCCTCCGGATACGGCACCACCCCGGGAAGCTCCAACTTATCGGTGAGTTTTTAGACTCAAGATCAAAGGCCAAACCTTTCCTAACCTAGTTTATATCCATTACAGTCTCAGTGCTCCAGCCAGGAGGGACTTAACCAGTTGTCGCACAACATTCCGCCCGGAGTCCAGGAGGCGGATGCCGCTGCCGTGGCCGCTGGCGCCTGCTGTGCCGAGCACCTCAAGCAGCACTGTCCCAAGCACTGTGCACTGCTGCTCGCGGTGGTCCATCAGAAGCAGCAGCAGACTCCTCAGTTGCAGCAGCAGCCACCGAAGCCGTCGCAGCTCCAGCCCCAGAAGCTGATGCCGGCTTCCTGTGTCAATTGCTGCGCTGAGCTGAGCTCGGCCTGCTCGGCCGGTGGTCAACATGCGGTGGGTGGCGGCGGCACTCCAGCCGCTGGCTCCACTTCGAATGCAGTGCCCGGCGCCGGTCGGATGTCGCCCTACTTTCGTCCACGCTCCAGATCGCTGTCCAGTCCATCGCGATCGCCCATCGTGGACAATGAAATCGCGGTGATGAACACGCTGTATAAGGAACGCTTTCCGAAGGCCACCCAACAGATGGAGGAGCGCCTGAAGCACTTCATCAACGAGAACAAGAGTGCCGCCTGTAACAGCTTTCGGGACTCGCAGCCCATTGTGCGGTAAGGCGATCAAGTCATCATAATTCCAAAATAATGAAATAATTCCAAATCTCTTTTCTCAGCTTTGTTCATCACCAGGTTCTGGAGATGGCCAGGGACTGCCTGCACAAATCGGAAGCCAAGCTTATAACCTCGCAATACTTCTACGAGCTGAGTGAGAATCTGGAGCGTCTGCTGGTGGAGACCAAGGAGAAGTCCCCGGAGGCAGCGGCTGAGCTAAGCGGCGTCATCAAAAAGCTACTGCTGATCATCTCGCGTCCGGCTCGATTGCTGGAGTGCCTGGAGTTCGATCCCCAGGAGTTCTACGAACTGCTGGAGGCTGCTGAAGGTCATGCCAAGGCCATGCCAGTGATCAAGGCCGACATTCCGCAGTACATCATTCACAAGCTGGGTCTGAATCGGGATCCCATCGCTGAACTGCAGCAGGAGTTGCGGGAGACGCAGCAGATGTGCTCGGAGCAGGTCACCGTGGATGCGGATCCGATGCAGCCGGGCGGGAGCTTGCTTCTCAACTCCCCCCTGACCAGTGCTGCCAAGCAGCTGAGCAACCTGGCTCTGGACTCCATTGCCCTGGACTCGGGCAGCGGTCAAGCGACTCCCCAACAGCCACCCCAAACCCCGGTGGCCACAAGTGAGACGGCTCCTTCGTTTGCTCTGGCCGTCAGCCAATTGAGCGAAGAGAAACCCGGCAGTGGTTCAAGTGGATCAACTGTAACCCCTGGAGCTGTGGCAATAGCTGGTGGAACAACTGGAGCCGGAGCCAGTGGCTTAGCTGGAGCTGGCCAACAACCCCTACCCCACGAAAACGACTTTGACATCGTCAAGCTGATCTCAAATGGTGCCTACGGAGCCGTCTACCTGGTGAAGCACAAAACAACCCGTCAGCGCTTCGCCATGAAGAAAATCAACAAGAACAATCTCATCCTGCGCAACCAGGTGGAGCAAGTATTCGCCGAGCGGGACATTCTATCGTTCGCCGACAACCCGTTCGTGGTCAGCATGTACTGCTCCTTCGAGACGAAGAAGCACCTGTGCCTGGTCATGGAGTATGTCGAGGGCGGGGACTGTGGCACACTGCTGAAGAACATCGGGCCGCTGCCCGCCGACATGGCTCGCTTCTATTTCGCCGAAACAGTATTAGCCGTGGAGTATCTGCACAGCTACGGCATCGTGCACCGCGACTTGAAGCCGGACAACCTCCTGATCACGGCCCTGGGCCACATCAAGCTAACCGACTTCGGGCTCTCCAAAATGGGTCTGATGTCCCTGGCCACCAACTTGTACGAGGGCTATATCGACTCGGAAACTCGCCAGTTTTCCGACAAACAGGTGAGATTACTCCTGGCTTTCTGAAGTCCCATCTCTTATGTGGTTTTCTCTTCAGGTATATGGAACACCCGAGTATATCGCTCCGGAGGTAATACTGCGACAGGGCTATGGGAAACCGGTCGACTGGTGGTCAATGGGCATTATACTGTACGAGTTCCTCATCGGCTGTGTGCCGTTCTTTGGGGAAACGACGGAGGAGCTGTTCGCCCACACCGTCAACGACGACATCGAGTGGCCGGACAGCGAAGACTGGCCAGTCCAGGCGGAAGCTAAGGACATCATCACCCAGTTGCTTCAGCAGAATCCCCGAGACCGATTGGGCACCCAAACAGGAGCGCTCGAGATGAAGGAGCACGAGTACTTCCACGGCATGGACTGGAACTCGTTGCTGCGCCAGAAGGCGGAATTTGTTCCCCAGTTGTCCCACGAGGACGACACCAGCTACTTTGATAGTGAGTTGGACCCCATTCCGTGCCAGAAACTTGTAATATATTTGTAATTAAAACAGCTCGCATGGATCGCTACAACCATGATCTGGGGGGTGAGGACACGGACGACACGGATGACACACCCGTCTTCGGAAGCTTCAACTCGTACACGCCGCAATACAGAAAACAACACTACAGCTGGTCGCGACATGCCACGCCCACGGCTGCGACTACGGCTACGGCTACCGATGGAGCCAAGCCCCTGGGACCGCCCACTCTCACATCGCTGCCATCGCGTGCCCAGGAAACGCCGGTGGCAACGACTGGCGCCTCGGCGACCGGTGCCCTGCCCAAACTGAAAACTGGAATGGGAAGCGGCAGTGGCAGTGGTTCGGGATCTGGTTCGGGTTCGGGTGGTGCTTCGGCCGAGGGAGTGGTCAACAAGTTCTTGAATACACCGCAGTTGCGTAAACTGGATGTGAGTATCCAATTGGGACTCAAATATGTTCGATAAGTAAATTTAATCCTTTGCTTACAGTTGTCCTCCAGCTGCTTGAAGGTGCCGTCGACTCCGGACGCCGACTACTTGCCCGAGCTGCTCCACAATGTCACCATCGGCAACGATGCTGAGCTGCGCATGCTGAAGCACTACCTCCAGCAACCGACTCCGTCAGCCACTCAACGGCTGCAGCAGCGCCACAGCATGCCCCCCAACACGACCACCATCATCAGCACACCAGCCACTCCGCCACCCACTCAGACCCAGGCGACAACGGCGGCCACTCCGCCCACGGCTACAGTGGGCAGCTTCTCGCGCAGCACTCCGGAGAGCTCGCAGACGGACAGCGACGACTTCTCGCCGCAAATCAACCGCAAACGGAAGGGAGTCTGCGCCCGGGACATTCTGCCGCGCTTCTCCATCTCCATAGAGGATGAGACCATCTCGGCTGGCAGCTCCTCCACGGAGAACATGAACTTGCCACGCGAGCAGTCGCCGCTGGCACTACAGCACCAGCCCAAGTCCATGGACGGCAGCAGCAGTGGCAGCAGCTTGAAGCACCACCGCTCCCGGTCGATCGTGAAGTCGGCCTCTGCTCTGGGACTGTCCCTGATGACATCGCTGGACAACAGTCAGTTGGCCGCCCAGCTGTGCGGAATTCAGTCTCCGGGCGGGGGCGGAAATGGGTCGAGCACAGCCAGCTCAAGGGATACATCGCCGTGCAGGGAACTCTCGCCCCTGGTGACCAATCTCAAGCCACCGATCATCATCCGTCGGGGCCCGCGCGGCTTCGGCTTTACTGTGCACACCATTAGGGTATATTATGGGGACACCGATTTCTATACGATGCACCACTTGGTAATGGCCGTGGACGAAGGCAGTCCGGCGTTCGAAGCGGGCTTGAGGCCGGCAGATCTCATTACCCACGTGAACGGAGAAGCTGTGCAGGGACTGTTCCACACCCAGGTGCTGCAGTTGCTGTTGAGCGGTGGAGAACATGTCACCCTGCGCGCCACACCGCTGGAGCACACCAGCATCCAGAGCGGTGGGCGGAAGCGCGATCTCATGCAGAGCAAGCTGGCCAAGAAGGGTCTGAATCGCCAGAAGAAGCAGACGAAGCGGGAGCACGACAAGAAGCGGAAGACGTCCCTCTTCCGGCGGATCAGTAGCAAGCGCGCCAACGCGGAAATGCAGCAGGTGAGTTCGCCAGACGTTCCAGTCCAGTTCCAATCCACTAATCCACCATTGACTTTCCCTTTCAGTACTCCGCCGGCACAAGTTCACCCACCACGCCATCGGCCCGCAACCTCTCGCCGCTGGACTCGTCGTACCACAGCAGCAGCTGCTGCCAGTCGGCTGCCAACTCCTCGTCCCAATCCACCTCGCCATCCTCCTCATCGCCCAACACACCCACCGGCTCCAGTGGCTCCAACAATGGCGGCAACGGCGCCCCAGCCCCGATTCCGCCATCGGCCCTCAGTGTACAGTTGCCCATGGCTCCGTCAACGGCCCAGGTGGTGCTCTTGCCTCACGTGGGAGCTGCCGTCGGCAGCAGTCCCACTTCTGTGGGAAATGTGCCAGGTAACTGAAGCTATTCCATCCATCTGTTCAGAGAGCTAACGTGTTCGGTTCTAGTGTCTCCCACTGGCGTCGTGCCGCAACTCTATCAGCGCCCATCCACTCTCCATGGTCTCAAGCACAAGCTGCACGCAGCTACCGCGGTGATAGCCGGCGGCGGAAACGCCAACAACCCCGCCGGGGGACTGAAGACGCTGCACACCACGAGCAACAACTCGCTGCCAAATCGTCGCAAGTCCGTGGGCCATATTCCGCTGTCTCCGTTGGCGCGAACGCCGTCACCCTCGCCCTTGCCCTCGTCGCCCACGAGGTCGCCGTCGCCGTTGGCCTTTCCGCTAGTGGGCCACCAGCCAGGAGCCTCCAATACCACACAGTCCTACAGTCCCGGCAGCACACTGCCCACTCTGCAGGCGGCCGTCAACCCGAACAACAAAAAGGGCGGCTTCGCCAGGACCAAGTCAGCGGAGCCCAGTTCTCCTCTGCTGCGGCGTGCGTTGTCTCCGGATCGATTGCATCCCCGGAGTGCCGAGACAAAGATTTCTCCACTCTGCTGCTCACCGCCGATTAAGCAGCCGACTCACCAACGAGTGGTGTCCACAACGTGGCGCCCAACGGCTGGCGGGAATGGTGCCGGTGCCGGGGGAGCCCCAGTCGTTACTGGAGCCACTGCTGCTGTCGGAGCAGCTCAAGCAGCCCCCCAGATGGTGTCGGCCGCCCCTGAAGAATCTCAAAGACAAACAGGGGCGGCTGCAGTGCCTCCTCCTAGCGCGGGAGCAGAACAGAACACTGTTGCTGTGGTGACTCTGGCCAACTGCGAGCCACTGCCGCGCATCGCCGAGGAGAAGGACTCACCCACCAGTACCCAGGACAGCAGCAGTGTGTCCGAGGGGTTCATGCCCGCCATTGAGGAGTACGCCGAGGGGGAGTCCTCGTCCTCGCCCACCCAAACGCTAGAGAAACCGGTTAAGGTCAAGGCCAGTGAGCAGCCGGAAATGGAGCCGGCCGGCAAGGCCAAAAAAGTCGAGCTGGGTGAGTGCCAGAAGCAGTTGATCATCGATAGCAATTCTAATGATTCCAAATTCCACTTTTCCAGGTAAAACCGCAGCTGGAACCGCAGCACCCAAAGCCAAAATCCAGAGCAGTGGCTGTAAAACTTCGATGACAACGACAAAGCCGGCCAGTCCCAGCGTGACCATAACCACAGGACCGCGCAAGGACTCCTCGGCGGCAGGAGCAGCTCCTGCTTTGGGCAGTTCTGTTGCCAAACAGAGAAAGTAGCGCCAGGATGGCTACGGATGTTTGTGTTTTAAGTTTCGCGTTTAAAAGTTAAATCGTAGATGATCCCAGAGCCTGTTTGAAGGATAAGTGGAGGATATATGGAGGAAGGATAGAATGGAGGATGAGCCGCAGGAATTCAATATATATTTATAACGAGGGATTGCGTTTTAAAGTTAGTTGGAAGTAAGCTTGTGTTTTTTGCGCAAAACATACAATTTAGCAATGAAATTAATTAGAGAATTCTGAAACCTAGTAGCTTGTAGCATGTCTTAATATAAAAAAACATAAAAAACAAACAAAAAACTATAAAAAAAAAAACAAGAAATGTAAACCGCTTAAAACTCTTAATGTAAATTGGTAGGCACGATATTCCAGTTAATGCAAATCTAAGAGGCACCACGCAATTATCTTCTGTACATAAATGTGTAACATTGCTAGAATTAATCAATTTGGATGAGGAGGAGAACGAGGAGGAGGTGGAGTCGTCTTTAGATGACATCCCAGTCGAATGGAGTCACGGAATGCGGAGTGCCCCTCCCCACTTGGGGTCTTTATAAACAATTTTTGCGAATCTATACACTATGCCGAATTCAATATAAAGTCTATATTAAATAAATGTTATATGTGTGTGTATTAAACACCTGTTTAATTTTTTATTATTACTTTTTAAATCTAGGCCTTCATTAACTTTATTTCCTTCCTCGCCCCTTGCCGGGCTTTCCCTTGCCGCCTTTGCCGCCCTTGCTCCGCTTGTTTTTCGCATCCAAGGACCGCTTGTCCTTCTTCTCGCGGGGATCCACCACACGATAGCGACCCTTGACACCGGCCGGACGACGGGCGCGGCGAGATGCCGTCTGTTTCTTGGCCACCACATAGGTGATCTCCTTTCGCTTCTCCTGGGCCTTCTTGTAGACCTTCTTCAGCTGCTTGGCCTTCTCGTGGCTGGTGGCATCGGCGTTCTCCATGATCTTTTCGGCCATCTTCTTGGCCTTGGCCATGCGCTTGGTGGCCCGGCGCTTCTTGCGGGCCTTCGCCTCCATCACCTTCTTGATGGGCCGGGCGTTCAGCTCCAGCTTCTTGCGCTCGTACTCATCGGCCAGCTCCTTGGGCACGGGATTCGGTTTGGTCATGTGCTCGGACTCGTCCTGCACGAACCAGGTGGGCAGGTTCTCGTCGTTGAAGGCGTATCGGTTCCACGACGCATCGATCAGGTCCCGGCGCGTCTTCTTGCCCCGGATCAGCAGAGAGCCCAGCGCCAACTCGCTCTCCGTCAGCCGCACCTTTTTCGCCTTTCCCTCTCCCGACTCTGGGTTGGTGGCGTCCTCCTCTTCGGAGTCGGAGGACTCGGAGCTGCTCTCCTTGTCGACAGCATGGCGGGCTCGACGCTTGGCCTTCTTTCCCTGAACCCTCTCCCCCTGGTCTGCGCCATTCGAGAGCGTACTCTCGCCCAGTATCTGGATGCCCTTCGAGTTCAAGTCCTTCGTCAGGTTGTCCAGATCGAAGTTGGCTTCCTCGTCGTCCGATTTGATGTTCTGGAGGTTGTCCTTCTCGTACCAGAGCTGGACGCGTTGGTGCCGCTTGGTGTTCTTGTCCCGGAAATCGCTGGACTTAATCAGGGGATTGTCGGAGCGCTGCTTCTTCTTGCCCTTCTTGGAGGCGCCGCCGTCCTCCTCGTCGCTCAGGTCCAGGCCGCGTTTTCCCAGATTCTCGTCGTCCTCATCGCTATCGCTGGCCTCATCCTCGTCGTCGTCGTCGTTCTCGTAGTTGGCATCGTCGTCCAGCCGCTTGTCATCCTTGTCGTACCGCTTGTACTTGTCCAGCTTCGGCTGCTCGACGGGATCGTCGTTCAAGGCAAAGTCCGGCTCCACGTCCAGCATCTCCTTCAGCTCCTCATCCGTACGAATGCCCTTCAGGTCGAAGATCTCGTGCTCCGCCTCCTCCACCGGACCATCGTCCCCCTTAATCAGCATGTTGAGGTTCATCTTTTCGTGCAACTTGGATTTGATCTTCAGGGTCTTCTTCTTCTTCCTCTTTAGCTCCTTCAGTTCCTCCTCCTTGAGCTCACTAATCTGCTGCTGCAGCTCTGCGTCCTCCATGTCCTCCACTCCGGCTTGTGTTAGGGGCTTCGGCTCCACCTCCTCGGTGGGCGTCTTGTCGAGCTTCTTCTCCTGGAAGCCCAGGCTCTCCCGGACGGTCTTCCACCACTGGATTAGGCCTTTGATGTCCTTGCGTCCGAGAACCTTCAGATCCTTGCAGCACTCCAAGATCTCCTTTGTGGTCTTCTTGTGATTGGCGATCCGCTCGTCATCGATGACCACAGATCCCACGCCCTGGAGGGCAGCCAAGGCATTCTCCGCCTGCATGAACTCCAGGGCAGACAGCTCATTGCGCAGCGCAACCTCCTTCTCGGTGTAGCCCTCGGCTTTGATGCGCTTCTGCTTCTCCGGATGCAACAGGCTGTTCTTCGTCTTGGCCTCCAGGTCGAGTTCCTCGAACACGTACTTCGAGTCCAGCAGGCGGTGGTCGATGTGGTTGGGCGCCAAATAGCCCTGGCAGACGACGAATATCTCGGCAGACTCCTTACGGGAAGCACTGGGCTTGGTGGCATGCACCTTCTTGAACAGCTGCTTCAGCACCCAGAGCAGCGCATTGTAATCCTTGGAACGGAACACCTTGGTCACGAACCAGCCGCCGCTGCGCAGGAACTGTGTGGCCAACTTGAGGGAGTTGAGGGTCAGGCAGATCTGTTGGTAGGCGTCGTAGATCCAGTTGCGTCCCACATTGGGTGCTCCGTCGTGCAGGACCACGTCGGCCTTCCATGTCTGCAGCTCCTTCGTCAGCGACTGACGACACTTCTCGGTGGTAATGTCCTCCACCAAGCCGATGCATCCGGCGATGGGTCTGATCGGGAACAGATCCACGCCAATCACGATGCTGGAAACAGGCATGTTCTGTTTGGCCACCTGCATCCAGCCGCCCGGAGCGGCACACAGATCCAAGCATACTTGCGACTGTTGCAGGAATCCGAATTTGCGGTTGAGCTGGATCAACTTGAAGGCGGCACGCGACCGAAATCCAGTCTCCTTGGCTAGCTGGTAGAACTTGTCCTTTCTTGTTTTTCCAACTTTGGTCTTCTTTCCCATTTTGCTAGAAAATTAAACTCAAGAAACGGAAAATGAATTCAACTTCTTGCACGTGTTCCGTGCTAGAGTGACCAGAGCTGCAAATTTATTATCATATGTTGTAAACAATGTTGCAGTTTTAGTACATTTCTAGGAAGGAGATAAATTTAATTATAATATTTATAATTTGTTACTTATAAACCTGTATTATCATGATAGAATGTTCATAAGAGCATTTATTTTTATGTAGTTCGCAATTAAGAGTAAGTTTCTGTTGTAAGATAACTTTTATTGGGCAATATAAGATTTCTGAATTAAAGTACTCATTTTATTTAAATAAACCCTTAATTAAACAGTAAAAACAATATATTTATGGAAAATATTCGTTGACCCCACCCTAAAACCCTCTTATGTTGCGCCCATGCCGAAAGGTCATGGCCGTTGATGTTTATCAACACTGGTAGTTTTTGCCAGCTGTGCAATTGCGTTTTTGGCCCAATTACTTCATTTTAATTTACTTATTAAATGCAAATATGCTGCCCAAACTGAAGATTTCCGCCTTCCTTCTCAAGGTAAGACTCCAACGCGTCGCTGCGAATGTAATCGGTAATCTGGAATCTCATATTTCAGCGCCTGGAGCGAACGAAGCAACAATGCAGCGGTTGTTTATATGGTGTCTTTTACGGCGACGGCACCTTGCTGCTCTTGAGTTTCAACCTTGAGTCCAGTCTCGGGCAGCTGAACTACGAGCAGATCCAGCACAGATTCCCCGCCGAGCTAGACCTCTGCGGCTTGGTGAAGTTCGGAGACTGCACCGATGGCGAGGCGCACCTAAATGAGGTCATCAAGTCGGTGGACATCACCGACAATCCCATTCTGCTGCAGTGCCAGCTTGGCACTTTGGTCGGCTTACGGGCATCATTCTTCGTCCATGGGAAGCTGGAAGAGGCGCAGTACGAAGTGATGGAAGCGGAGCAGCTCTACAACGACTTCTGCTTCACGCGGTTGCAGTGCGGATACTTCCTCCAAACAGCCGCCACACCCGAGGCAGTGGCTCGGGAAATGCATGTGCTACGGAAGAGGGTGGCCGATGGCAGTCTTGTGTTTAATGTGCCCCAAACAAAAATATTCATCAACAGCTCTGGACCGCTGGATGCAAGGTTCACCAGCGAATCCCAGATACAGGACCTCATCGATGCCATTCCAGCTCTCGATAAGGAAAGAGACAACTCCGGAGGCGACAAAAAGAAGAAAGCTAGTCAGAAAGAGTCTGTGAAGCACCTGGCCCCGTCTGGTTGCGACTACGAGGTGATTCCCATTGACGTTATGCGCTGCCGGAGTCGAGATGCAGTCACCAGGGACTCTCCGCCCCACCCGGCGCTGAGCATCGCTGTGATCAGTGACGAGCAAGTGAAAGTGGAGGTGACCCTGGAAATCGAGGCCATGGCCATCCTGTGCCGGAAGACCAAGCTTTTGCGGCTCTACGACGTTCTCATCGAGAGCATCTGCCGGGCTCTGAGATTATTTGAGTTGAGCCTGGTGGAGCATCTCACAGAAACCGAAACCGGCAAGCTTTTAGTTCCCAGAAGCTACCACTTCTATCCTCAGGAGTTTGGGCACTTCGTGAGCTGTGCCTATCTGGAGGATCTGGGAGATGATGATCCCAACATGCAGGAGCGCCGAAAACGAATCCATCGGCAGTTCGGGCTGCCAGTCACCCGTCCCTATTTCCGACGAACCAATCAGATTCACTTCGACCCCGAAACAGAGGACGCTCCGTGGACGCCACTGCTAAACACCCACATCGGAGTCCGTCCCAGCGGTGTGACTGACGGCAAGGAGTACTTAGTAAACGGAAACTACCACTACTATCACTATCTTCAGCAGCAGGTGCAGGACAAGGGATGGGGCTGCGCCTACCGATCGCTGCAGACAATCTGCTCCTGGTTCCTTCTGCAGGGATACACAAGTGCTTCCATACCGACGCACTTGGAAATACAGGAATATCTGCACAAAATTAACGACAAGCCGGCTTCCTTTGTAGGCTCATCTCAGTGGATTGGCTCAACGGAGATAAGCATGTGTCTGCAGGGATTCCTCAACGTAGACTCGAAAATATTGCATGTCTCGACGGGAGCAGAACTGGCGACGATTGCCTCAGAGCTGGCCATGCACTTCCAGACCCAGGGCACGCCGGTAATGATTGGCGGCGGTGTCCTGGCCCACACGATCATCGGTGTGGACTACTGTGTGCAATCGGGTCAGGTGAAGTTCCTGATCCTCGACCCCCACTATACAGGTGCCGATGATCTGGCCACCATCCAAATCAAAGGATGGTGCGGCTGGAAGGGCATGGACTTCTGGGCCAAGGGCAGCTACTATAATCTGTGTATGCCCCAGCGTCCAATATTATATTAAGGGGTGTCCCATTCGCATTTAGTTAGGACTGGGGACTGGGGATGGGTCGATTAAGAGTTAAGACGAAAAGTTTTTCCAAATAGTTTTAAAATCATGTTCATGAGAAAGATCCCAGAATCCGGGTAAAAAGAAATGTTCCAATGGGGAAGATAATATGAATTTATTTTAGACACTTATTCTTGGCTTACTGTGATCTTTACACCCTTTTTCAATGTTTATTAATGTTCTATGGAAATCGACTTGCCCTAAGATCCCATTTGAGGTCAAGCTGTAGCGTGGTTTCGTGTATAATTATTCTCGTAATTGATAATTGTAATATTCTCGTTATATGTCGATGATAGATCTTCTCCCACACTTATTGCAATATATTAAAATATTAGCTTGGAAAGAAAAATGGATGTGATTTTTGAAATCTTATATGATAGTCGGCTGCTAGCCTCCGCTCTTGGAGTACTTCTTCCAATACCTCTTCACGTCGTCGTGCCCGTTCTTTTGTACCACCATTGTCCGAGTGCGCTCGTTCTGCCACACCAGCACGTGGATCGATTGGGCATAATCCCGGAGTGTGACAAAGTCATTCTGCGACAGGAACTGATTGTACACCACGCCCTCCGTATACGTGAACCGATTGCGCTCCATTTCCCACAGCTTTATCTGATCGACCACGGTCGGCGGCAGGCATGACTTCGACTGGATGGCCGATTCCACCAGCCGCATATTGGGATGCGCGTACTGTTCCAGATACGAGACTATTTGTTCGGCTGTTATTCCGCCGCGTAGCGCCTGGCGCACCGAGTCCCGGGTGAGAACGCCCACTACGAGATTGGGAAAGCGGTAGAGTAGCTCTGTGAAGAGGCCCAAAACGGCCACCTGGAGTGGGGAGTCTGTGTAGGCGTACACCCGATAGTTAGTTTCCACCACAATGTACCCACTTTCCTGAACTCCCTCCTCATCTGTAGTTAGGGTGGCGGCCACAGCGGCTTCCTTGCTGGTCACATTGAGAGCCAGGCGGGTGGGGTAGAAGCGGCCCTCCTTACGCTTCCGCTGGTAGACTAGACCGAACTCCCTCAGGTGTTGCAGGAAGTCCAGCATCTGTTTGTTCATGCCCTCGGAGCTATAGTCCCTTCCCAGCGTGGAGAAGCTAAGCTGGAAAAGCATGGAGAGGCATTCTGGCAGGGGCATTCCTCGCTCCTCGCACGTATCCAAATAGTGAAGCATAAAGTGCCAGACCTGCGCCCTGGTATCCAGAAGCAGGAACTGAAAACCCTGGCGGGTTATAGTGATTCCATCCCGTTCATCCCTCTTCATAAGATTCGCGTGCAACAAGATCCTGACGGCATCTGGGCTGATAGCCTCTGTTTCGGCACCATTTCGACTACCAGTACCTACCATGTAGTGAAGCACGCAGCGCCAGCGGGACATGGCGTACGTATCCAAAAAGTTAATATCCCTTGGCTTGGAGTCCTTCTCCAGGGTGTTGGTCATGGGCCAGGGCTTTCCGCCGCCCAACAGCACCTGGCGAACGCTCTTCTTGAATGTGGGTGAGAGTTCCCAGGCAGACAGCCCTCCTGGAATGGCAGTCACCCGCCACACATTCAATGCAGTCAGGCAACTTGTGGCGTCCGTTTGTTCTCTAAGGAATATTACAAATTATTTAAAATTTTTTGTTAAAAAGAGTAGGAATTCGTACTTTGCGCATCGTTGAGCACCCCACGAGGAAACTACTGCTTGGGGAACGGGCTGGTCCACAAACAGAATCCGTATAATAAACTGTCTGGCTATCTCGGGCAGCTCCCGGAACACGGCCAAGCAGATCGGCGGATAGTTGTACAACTTTTCTAGCGTTTCCGGCGTTTGACGCGTTCGCAAATATTCCTGAAAGTCCTTGCACTCCAAGTTGGCCGGGCTCTGCGTCAGTGCCGAAATTCCACTGCTACTACTGCCTGCAGCAGCGGCATGCCGACCTGTTCTCGTGTCGGCCATAGCCTACTCTAATGCGTTCACGGAATAAATTTGTAAACAATCATAGTGACGGCACATGCGTCGATAGGTGCCGGCTGTTAGTGATGGGAAACTATGGCTGCCAGTGATGTAATAGAGGGATATCTGTGACATTCGATATGTCTATCGGATGAAATAAAAAGAATATAGCCATGATTAATAAAATTTTTAATATTAATTTAAATCTACATAGTAGCTTAACGGATTCCCTTAATTTATATTATTCCATAAATCTATTTTGTAGAAATTTGACAAAATCTAACAAGTACGTAGGCTAAGGCTTGTTTAGCCTGACTGTCACTATCAATCACGACAGCACCTCTAGCTATCACAAACATTCAGCTGTTGAGTCGCACACGTGCGCTGCAAAAATATTTATATTCTAATTTTTAAATCAAGTTTTGAGCTGAAATGAGTGACGATGAAGAGACCTACGACTCGAGGGCCCACCAACGGCTGCTGCAGGCTATCGGCAGTCTGGGCAAGGGGCAACACATTCAGAAATCCACACGCGATGAGCGGCAGTCTCGTCAGGATGAGTTCCAGTTGGTCAAGAGCGTGCCCGTGACGGAAGCGGAGCATGGGCCGCGATCGGTGGGCCTCAACGACCTGGTGCAAATCCTGCGCACCTCTACCAAGCACAGCCAGACGGGAAAGAAACTCAAAAATGTCCAGAGCACTCGCAAGTTACTCCAGAAGCCGCTAGAGAAACCTCAAGCGGATCGCATCAAACGGACCATTGGATACGAGGGAGTGACCAAGAAGCTAGGTCGCTGGGATGCTGTGGTGGCACAACAGCGCTCGGCGGAGACCCAGGTAAGGCGACTGGATAGATATCGTCCGACATTGAAATAAATCGAATTTTGTTCGCAGATCTTCCCACTTCCCTCGGAGACCATTTACGTGAATACGAAAGCTAATGTGCGCAGATTAAACACCAGCCTAAAGTCAAACCTGGCAATGGAGCTCCAGAAGACCGATCTCAAGCTGCGAGAGCTACGCAAAGCGCAAATCGGCGACACCACCGATGAGAAGGCTCTGGCAGAGCAGGAGAGCCAACTGCTCGCAAAGAAGCTCACTAAGGACGAGCTCTTTGCCCGTCGCAAGGAGCTGGCATACCTCAAGATGCGAGAGTCGCAGAAGTCGGCAAAGGCACGAATGCAGAACAAAATCAAGTCGAAGAAATACCACAAGCTGCAGAAGCGCCAGAAGATCATAGAACAGATGAAGGAGTTCGAGCTGTTGCAGAAAACGAATCCCGAGGCGGCGCTGGAGAAACTGAATGCCTTGGAGAAAAGTCGAGTGCAGGAGCGTGCTAGCTTGCGGCACAAGAACACCGGAACCTGGGCGAAGAATCTCCAAGTGCGTGCCAAGTACGACAAGGAGGTGCGGAAGGATCTGGCCGAGCAGTTGGCCGTCAGCAGGGAGCTCACTCAGAAAAAGGAGGAATCCGAGAGCGAAGAGGAAACAAGAAACCCGGCAGCTGAAGACGAGGATGAGGACTACGATCCTTTTAATCCCTGGACCAAAGGGAAGGCTGCCGAGAACGGAGAAGAAGCTAACGGCGATGATGAGGACCCAAACTGGAGGAAATATTGGACGGAACGGAATGAGAACGAGAAACTGTTGGAGCAGCATCGCATGGACATGGACGAGGACAAGGACGAGGATGAAGTCAAAGAAGAGTCGCAGGATTCTGAAGAGGGCGATGAAAAAGAAATTGTGCTTCCTTCAAAACCAAAACAGGCCAAGAAGACAACCAAAAAGGCCAAAGTTCTTCTGCAAAATGGATGGCAGGTGGAAAAAGTCAAGCCGGAAAAGGTCAAGACGAAAAAAGAAAAGGGGAACGTCCAAACGAAATCCATTGAAGACATTTTTGACGAACAAAATGACGTTTTGAGGGCCAAGCTAACCAAAAAGCTGGATAAGCTCAAGAAGCAGGTCAACCAACTCAAAAAGACTCCCGTCAAAGGCAAGAAGGCTAACAAAAAGGACGCCCTTAAGAACCTACAGGATCTGACGTTCAAGAAGAAAAAACAGGTGGAGATAGATGAGCCGTTGAACTACGAAGCCGACGAAGAGTCGCCGAAGAACGTCCCCGAGGTTCAAGAGTCCTCTGTTCCCGAATCCGTAGAAACCCCATCTACCGACACCATAGACCCCAACAAAGTTGCCACAATAGTGTGGAAGCAAAAGAAGACCAACTCGAACGGCATTAATGACGTTCTCATTGACGACGAGGGGGCGGACTACGAAGAGGATGATGTGGCTGCTGATCGCCAGCTAACCATTAGTCAGGCATTCGAGGACGACGACATTGTAGCCGATTTCAATCGCGACAAGACCAAGGACTCTGAGCTAAAGAACACGGAAATCCAGCTAGCCCTTCCTGGATGGGGTTCTTGGGCTGGTGCCGGCATTTCCAAGGAAGTGATGGAGCGCCGCAACAAGCGACTTCTGCTGAAGCTGGCGGCTCCAGAGAAGCGTCGAGATGAGAACAAGGACAATCTCTATCTTAACGAAAATGGTAGCAAGCAGGCGCGCGAGCACTTGGTCTCCAGTGTCCCATTTCCGTTCCGCTCTTTGGCCGACTATGAGGCCAGTATTCGAGCCCCGATCGGACGGACTTTTGTGCCGGAGACTGCTTTCCGGATGCTGACACGACCGGCAGTCATTACTCGCAAGGGCCAGGTCATTAATCCCATGGACGAGAGTGAGCTGGTTAAGCCGGACAGACGTCTGCGTCATGTCGTAGACAGGAGAATAAAGCGGCTGCCGAAAGTACCTTCCAAGATAAAAAAAACTTAGATATAAAATATAGTTACGAAGATCAGAAAATATACCGTTGTAAATTGATAAAATAAGGTACTATACCTTCGTTATTTAATTAATGTCAGGCCTACACTTTAAGCTTTCCTATCACCTAAATTATTATGATTTTAATAGTTTTAGGATGGTTTAAAAAGTGAAATATTACGCCCAATATCGATAAGTCGATAACACCTATCGATAGTCTCAGCCTTGCCCACCACTAACAGCACATTTTGCAATTTTCGTTGAATTATTGTTATTTCCACGCCTCAGGCCAGGCCAGAAATGTATGAACTGAAGACGTTGCTGCCGCAATTCGAGATTAAGCTGCCCACCTGCATGTATGCGCTGAAGAATGTGAGCCTGGCGGCGGACGCTCTGGATTCATCGGCAGGCCCATCCACATCATCATGCGTAAGTTGATGGCCGGGGCCAGAATTCGGTCAGGATCAAGTTTATGGATGGCTAATCATGGTATATAACAACGCTGATCTGTCCATTCCATTCCCGCATTTTGCCAGAGGGGTCAGCACAGATTGGAGAACAGCAGGAGCAGAGGCAGCAATGCAAACGTGAATAACCCAGCCGCCACATGTGCACTTGATTTGGACTCTTTAGGCCGACAGATACAACAACTGCTAAAGGTTAAGACCACCTCCAACCACTACAGCTACTAAATTCGAAAATCTATTTATAAACCAACGACTAACCAAAAAAAAAAACAAAACAAAACAAGAAAGATATAAAAATATGTATCCATGATCCGTTTTGTGTTGCTTGCTCTGTTCTTGATGTCGCTGGCTGCAGGAAACCCCTTAATTTATTTGTGTTTCGATTTCAGGATGACACTGCGACGGTGACCGCTCGCCAGGAGAAGGTCCTGAAGCAGTTGGAGGATCTGAAGACGCAGCTAGGACAGATCCGAGCCGGTCTCGGGGTGTGCGGCAAGACCTTCCAACACACAACGGCCTTCCAGAACGGTGGCCTAAAGGAGGTGCATTCTTTTGCAATATCCTCTTATGAAGTTGCTACATTTTGTGCCTGTTTATCCGTCAGATTCCTCTGCAAGACGTTGTCATCAACGGACACCCAAATTTCATACCATACGCCTTGTTGGCGCTCAAGAATGCCTGGCGGGATCTGTACACGATTGATGTCAAGACCTTCACACACTCCACGATGGCGGATATTGGACCGGCCGCCCGGGAATTCGAAGCAAACCTGGCCAAGGTGCCAGTGAATCCGGCTCTGCCCAAAATCAACATAACTCTCATCTGGAAGAACTGTAGGTACCCAGTGGAATGCACCAAAAATCACTGCTAGATCCTCTTTTGTCTTTTTTGCAGGCGAACATACCGAGATGATTAGTTCGCCGACTATGTACGTGCCCATCTATGGAGAAGTGAACATCATCAGGTACCTTGGTCGCGTGGGACCCGCTGAATACCGGTACGAAGGGTCTCCGCTGTGCAACGAGATCGACCTCGTCCTGGACATTTGTTACCAACTGCTGCGCTGCAACACGCACAAGACGCAAGTGGCTATGGTGCGACTGCTGGACAAACGGCTGCAGCAGCAACAGTATTTCGGTGGGGCTCAGATGTCGGTGGCCGATATCGGAGTGTATAGCTCCCTGATACGCATGCCCGCCATCACTGACAAGGATCTGACGCCGGCGCTGGTGGCCTGGAGGAAGCGAGCCAAGCTAGTAGTTCAAATTTAAGATATCCAATCGATAAAGTCGAACAAATAAAAAGAATATGAACGAAATTACTTTCCGGTTAATTAAAAGTAATAATTTAGAGACCATTAATCTTTTTTTTATAATTTTATTTGGCTTATTTATCTTTGTTGCAATTAGTTACTGTTTATACAATGCGATTCCTCATTTCTATATTGCATTTGCTGTCTGTTTTAAACTTACTCTCTGTCAATTTTGCACTTAAAAATGGCTTAATCGCTAGGTTCATATTTGCTTTTATACTTGAAATCCGTTGATTGTTCATAATGGGCATGATGTGTGTTGTTATCCTGTAGTTTGCCACGACGGGTCGTGGATCGAGTTAGATGACAATTTAGATTTCTTCTCTCACATAAAAGTGTATGTAGGTATGCGCATGTCACTTCATATACGTATATTTTTAAATAATATTTTATACCTAATACATATGTGTATATATCTTTTTGTTTTATATTGATAATCAGTTTCTGGTTGAGTTCCATACGTTTTTTGTTCCGATCTCCGTTCTCTGTGGGGATTAGCTTGTCCCTGAACTCTATTAATTGCATGCCATCGGCTGGAAAATTGAGTGAGCCCGCTGTTTTTTTTTATACGAATAATCTAATTAAGTGGATAAGAATTTGGGATCATTGCATTATCCATAGTGTAAACTAGGCGAAAATAATTGTTTTCCCACGTGATTGGTTTAGTTTTGAAACGTTTATAATTAGCATTAATCATAATAATAATGTTGAAGAAATTAAAAGGCGGTGGCTCGCCGCCTAGGGCAGGAGGTGGAGGAAGAAGAAACTTGGCGAATGGCGGGGCTCCCGTGGCTACATTATGTGGTCTCGCCCTTGCCACTGTCGTCAGCGGATTCGGCATCATCCGCCACCACAGCACCGTCACCGGCAATGGCCGCATCGTGGCCCAGTCCATTGTTGTTGCACTTGCTGCCACCATTATTTTTGCTTATCGACGCAGTGGCACTATCATCCTCGTCCTCCTCCTCCTCGTCGTCATCGTCCTCGAAATCGTCGTCGTCTGTCGGCAGATCGTCCTCGGTCTCCAGATCGAAGTCATCATCATAAAAGTTGGCAGATTCTGTTGTGGGCTTGCGAGTGGGCTTGAGACAATAGTCTTCCAGGGTCATCGGTACCACAATGCCCTCGCGCTTGGCCTCAGCATTGGCGGCCAGGGCCTGTTTGCGAATGATGTTGGGATACTCATTGTCCTTACCCTGTAAGTAGTGGATCCTTATCAAAGAGCTAGGTATTTAAAAGGGCTAATGTCTTGATGGGCTTTTAAAACATTTATAATTTAAACAAAAAAAAGAAAGAGCCCTCTTTATCAGACATTCACCCAAAATGTATGGATCATGACCAACCTGCGAGTCCCGCCATCGGCGATACATCACCGACGCATCGACATTGGCCGGCGAAAATGTGTTGGGTTCGTTGAGTAGCGAGATCACCGACAGCAGGATGGTGCGGACATTCTGTGTGGGATTCCAGCGCTCGCAGGGCAGCTCACCACTCTGAGGATCATCGACCGGCGGATGAAGTATAGATATGCACAGGTCACCGTTCTCGTAGACATTCGGATGCCAGACCTTTGTCAGGAAACGGATGGATGGCGGTGAGTACGGATAGTCGTGCGGGAACTTCATATGCGCTTTAAAGTATCCACCCTGATAGAGAGTATCTGGCGGCCCAAAAATTGCCACCTCCCACTCAAATAGATTATCGTCATTGATCAGCTTGACACGGAATCCCTCCACCGGTTCCTCCTGCAGTGACTTATATTCCATGGCCAATGCCCGGACAGCCGAGCTGCTCGGTGTGGTCATTGGGGCGGCGGTGGCGGTGGCAGAGGATGCGGTAGCAACAATAGAACCTGATCCCAGTCCCGATCCCGAGCCAGCCATCATCGTCGAGGACGCATGCTGCGATGTGGAGGCGGCGGTGGTCATCTGTTCGTTGGTGCCCAGTTGCAGTGTTCGCCGGTTTCTGTCGATAAAAAACATTTCGGAACGAAACAAATGAATATTTTGCGCTATTTAATCACAGTATGCGTGTATTGTATATGTATGCGTTTGTGTGCAGGGTCAATATCTTGCTTGCTTGCTTGCTGCTGCTGCTGCTGCTGCTGCTACTGCTACTGCTGGCTTCAAGGTGAGCACGTCATACAAAAAAAAAAGAAAGAAAGAAAAATTTCCAACCACAAAGCGATGACTGTTGTTTCCCTGTCCCACTGGCACTGGCTAGGAAAACGGCAAAATTTGGTCTAATAATTTTCCAAGTTCGAAAAAACACATCTATATTTGTCGTTTGGGGGAAAAACTATAATGCCCTTGTCATTACTCCTGTCAAAGCAGACAACAGGAAACTCGATTCTAGTTAGCAAAAATTTGATTCAAATGCTGTCTCAACACTGTTTTTTAATTGCCGACACCTGGTCCCATGATACGTACTTGCGTAGCCAATAGTTTTTTGAATTTATACGAGATTTAAATGCCTTTTGTTATTGTTGTTTGACTTGCGACAATTTCACTTTACAAAACAAAATCCAGGGTGGCACTCCACGGACCAGGGCTGGCGCAACTTTGAAGGTGGCCTTTGCGCAAGTCGTTTTCTCAGGGAGTCGGGATGTAATAAAGTGAAGTTGTCTCGTGATTGCAATTGCTTTAATTAATTAAATATTAAATGGAAATTAGCATTATTATGAGTTTTAAACGTGAAATTGCATATATAAACGCTTGGTTTAAAATATTTACCTGCTTTTTACCACCTTTATTATATGCGTTGCATTCGATAGTTTTAGAGGTGGCAGGGATATTATTGCCACACTGTTATTGTATTAGGTCATTAAAATATACTTTTTAACATAAAATAAGATTGTTTAATAATTATTTAATATAGAAAAATATGTTCATTTATTGAATTCATTTGATTTATTTGTTAGACATACAAATTTTATAATTAATTGAAAGTGGCGCCAATTAAAAGGGAAATTTCTGGAGAATACTCTTGAAAAATACCAACAAATTTTCCACCCCGTTCGTAGTATTGGCCCTCTAAAAAGGAAAAAAGAAAGTGAAGTATATAAAAAGTATTTTTTGACAAACGCTTTTTTAAGCCTCGTTTTATAGAAAAACACAGAAATTTATTTCGGCGCTTTGGCGCAGTTGCACAATACCCAACATGTTGGAAGCAGTTGCATAGTGTTGCAAAGTTCGAAGAACAGTATAAGTAAGACCCCACCAAAAATACCATAAATACCATATTATCGAGATAAAATAGTACGTTATAGAGGCCTCTATTTAGGAGAAAACGGTTAGGGATTTCGGTTGACCACTCCCCGACGGTCATACTTGTTTTATTAAGACGCGACGGAGCACCGATTTCGCCCTTTAACTTTTCTGAATCGAAAATGGCCTGAAATCTGGCCTCAAAAGTGCAACACTAGAAGCGAATTATAAAGTAAGTGAACCAGACGGTGAAAAATCGAGCCAAACTGTATAATAATTGCCGAAAACCTACCTAGTTTGATGGTATTTCGCGTGTGTATGTGTGAGAAAAAGAAAAAGTGATAGGCTGGGACATCTGAAAAAAAATATATAATTAGGGATAAATAAATAATAAAAAAATAAGTAAATGGAAACGAGAAATAAAGCGCGATTTAAGTTATTTTTTAAACAGAAGTTTGAAAATTGCAGATTCCCAGCCTGAGATCGGGAAGTGTCGCGAAAAAAAAGGGAAAATTGAGAAGTGAAGCGAAAACGGAAAAGTCAAACAACGCCCAAGGAGCAGAGTGGCGAAAACAACAAGCGATAACAAGAAGAAGAAGAGCCAGCAAGCGAAGCTGCGTTTTGTTGATTCTTTTTTTTTTTTTAATTCAAGTAGACAGAGACACTCCTTGTATTTCGCATTTTCGCAGCGAGAGAGTAAGAGAAGTCAAAAGAACACGGAAAAAAAAAATACAATACATAAGATCTTCATGGGTCTGATATATACGTATATATTTTAAGAACTTTTAGTTCCATAATTTTCAGTATCAGGCCCATTGTAGATTGTTGTTGAGAAAAAAGGAAAAAAAAAATATGTATTCTAAAATGGGAATTTTTCTCTGTGCAGCAACAACTATCATTCCAGCTAAGTGAACATGTTTTTGGCCAACATAACATAGAACCATAAAAAAAAAAAATCTGTTGTGCGTGTGTGTGTGGCAGCACTAGAAGCAGCAGCACCACCAGCGAGCACATTTTTCCCGTGGAAAAATCGCATACATACACACAAGCACAGCCACGCACGCACACGGACACGGACACCGACACCGACGAAAGGAAAAACTAACACATACTCATAAAAAAACATATATATATATTATAATATATATATATATAGAAAAATCGGTACGAAAATCATGTCCAGCTGGGCCGAACGCGTTCACAGGCGTGCCGCCGATCTCGGCAACGTGGTCACCTCCTGCGGCCATCCCGCCACCGCCCCCGCCTACCCCTACCGCCTCGAGAAGGTTAAGTTCGGTGTACCATTGGAGGAGGTGTGCAAGCACAACAACATTCCCGGACCACTGCTAGTCCTTATATTGAAACTGAACAAGGAGTCGCCAAATCGTCAGAATGTATTCCGTGCACCCGGCCATCAGGGGGCCATGAAGAAGCTCATCCACTTCCTGCAGTCCGGCCGGCTGGTCAACGTCGACAACTACTCGGTCTTCACCATAGCCAGTGTCCTGAAGAAGTTCCTGCGGAAGATCCCAAATGGGATCTTTGGAAGGAGTGGGGAGATGGAACTGTTTGCCATCAATGAGCTGCAGAACGAAGCGGAGCAGATGGAGCGACTGCACAGGTGAGTTCTGGCGGGGATTTGGCTTGCTAGTCTATTACTTAAACTCTATTTTATTCCATTTGATTTACTTATTTTTTGGAGTGTAGTGTAACTAGCTTGCGGTAAACTTGCTGAACCGGATCTGAAGATTGTAGATTCGGTTGCAGCCTCAAGAATCTTCAGTCTTCAGTCTTCGCTCTTCAGTCTTCAGGGGGGAGTTAATTCACTGGAAAGCTGTTCTGTTTTCTGTTTTTCAGTCTTCTGTTGACACATTTGTGGCGATTTTCACCAATTTTCACTTAAGTGTTAAGAGTTAAGAGCACTTTTTAACCCTTAGACTACTGCATAAAGTTAAAAAATAAATAAAAAATAAAGAACAATGGAAGTCAGAACAACTCAAGTCTGAGTTTTAGAATTCCCACTATTTTATTGTAATTTATTCACTTTTTCGCTGATTCACTCAGCCTTGTACGGGTTTTGAAACAGAAACCGCCGAAAGGGTTAAGCTTGGATTATTGGGAGCTGCTTTTGGCCAACTTGGCTCTTACGCCAATCGATTTCTAACCAACTGAATTAGAGCATAAAGCGTGGGCCAATACACTTTAGATTTCGGCATGCAATTCATCTTCATTTTTTTCCAGTTTTTTTTGTTTTCGTAAAAAAGTCTTGCAAATAATTAACAAATCGATTTGAAAAGTAAGAGGCCTATCAATTTCAATTGACAGCCAGAAAATGATTTCTTCTCTGTTCTATTTGGTTTGTTAATTTTTTTTAAACATTTTCTTCAGACTTGATTGAGATGGATTCTAGGGGTAGAGGTAGTGATTCTGCGTCAGCAACATTCGGTTACATTAAATGCTAAATGTGCGTGTAAACAAATAACGTCAGCAATAAAACATAAATTTAAAACTCTTCCACATGCGTAGAAATCGACCGCCAAATTATTTTCATTTCGAGGCGGCTCTTCGGCGGGTGGAAAGCGTAAATTTTCAGTTTGGCAACCTGTGAGCTAGCCACAGTCGGGGGTAACTGAATAGGTCATGGGGAAATATATAAATGAGAATATTTAGGAAAGAAAAAAGATATATATATTTTTTTATTAATTTTAAAGAGAGAAATAATCTTATAAAAAGTGTGAAAATAAAAATAAACAAATTATCATGATTGGGGAGTTGGTTGGGAGTGGATTTTTAAAAAATTATTTGAAAAAAAAAAGATAAAAAATAATCATGATTAAAAGTATTGAAAATATAGTAAGTATTATAGATTATTATATTATAGAAAGAAAAACATTGTTTTTGATTAGTTGGGGTGGGGAGTCGAACTCACTTTCGAAAACTATTTAAAAAAAATGATTTAAAGAAAAAGATAAAAAAAATGAGATCATGACTAAAAAAGGGGGAAAAAACAATCAAAAACAATGATTAGTTAATGTGGAGATCGCTTTTAGAAAACTATTTTTTAAAAATGATTTGAAGAAAAAAGATCAAAAAACGATAATGATTAAAAAATTATTGAAAAAAAAGGAAGAAAAAAAAACATTGTTCTTGATTAGTTGGTAGGGGGAATCAAACTCCTCTTAGAAAACTATTTTTTTAAAAATTATTTTAAAACAAAAAAGGGTAAAAAATATTATTAAAAATTGATTAAAAAAAAATGAGGAAAAAAGTTATCCTCATTAGTTGTTGTTGAATCCAACCCCTCTAAGCTCTCAAGTGTTTTTTTTTGTGTTTCCCTTGTAACTAGTATTTTAGCCTCTACTGTAGGTGTGTGTAAACTTTTCAAACTTGTACAATTATATACACATTTATTGTAATTGTTGCTGCTGTTTCGCTGGCTCCTTTTGTTTATTTACTTTTTGGGGCAGGCGCACCAACAACAACAACAATAACAAGAACAACAACTAGGAGCCAACCTAGTAGCTACAAAAACAACATTAAGCAATCACAATCCAATCAAACAAAATGCGAAACGCGAAAATAGCGCCCCAACCATAAGATACAACAACACACCTTTATAAATAGACACGCGTTGGAAACTTTGTATCAATTAAACCTAAGACAGAGAGAGAGAGAATAAAATGGAGAGAGGATATGCGATAGTGAGTGGGAGTGAGAGGTCGGGCGACCTGTTGTGGGCCTCCGGTCTCCAATCTCCTCGGTCTCTCCCAACCAGGCTCCCCTTCCCCCACCCACTCCCCCCATCAATTGGCACATCATTTGTGTTTGTTGTTGTTGTGTGTGCTTTCCAGCTGGTGTGTTTTTTTTTTTTCTTATTTCTCAGCGATTGCAACGCCCGCCGCACATCTACGTCATTGTTGCACGTTTTTGCAATAGACCAAAAAATATAAATGAATCGGTGTATTTGTATTTTGTATTTTTGTGTATTTTTGGATTTTGTTTTGTTTTCTGTAAATTACAAAAAAAAAAAAACGAAATCTTTGAAATCAATTGAGACAGCTGCTCGGAGAGCAGAGAGAGAGTGAGAGCAGTGCTTTCTCTCTCTCCTTGCCATAGTCCTGTTATTCGCAACTTGTTGCCTGGCGGTTGAAAGCTTTTCTCCAAGCTTTTTCCAGCCTGTTGCTTTTTTCCCCATTACTCTCTTTTTTTGTTTTTTTTTTTTTTTTATAATAATTCAAAAATTTGTTTTTTTTTTTTTGGTTTCATAATACTTTTCTTTCATTTTAGATTTTTTTTTTTATATTTTTAATCTTAAATCATTTTTCTTTCCGCCTGATCAGCTGCCATGTTCCAGCTGCTTTTTCAGTCTTCTACTTCCCACCTTCTTCTGCCTCTTTTTTCTGCCTCTTTCTTCTGCCCTTTCTCCGCCTATCACCAATTACGCACACTCTCCTTGGCAGCCGGCCGTAGTTAATAGGCTGCCGGACAATTGCTGCCGGAATGGCAGGAGACCTGCTACGAGAATACTGATAAGTGCAGAAAAGGCCGATTCTTCTGGTCTGCAGTCTACAGTCTACAGACTAGAGTCTAGAGTCTAGACAAATAAATGCCAATAACTGCAGAAAAAAATCAAAAAAAGAACTACAGAAGGGAGGTGACTACAAAGCCGCTTTGTCATCCAATGTCTGGAAGGGAACAGGCAGGCCGGCAGCCAGTCAGGCCCACTGAGGTCTGAGGTCTCTACTTCCTGATTATTATTCATGGGCCCTGTATTGTTTTATTTTCTTGTCGGTTTATCGGTCGGGGCTTAATCTTAAATACAGTTTACACATCCCATTGTTCTGAGCTACTTCTTTGTAATTTTTGTAATAAAAAGAGTATTACTAATTATAAGAATAGTTGATAGAATTAGTAATACCTTTGAATGCAACCGCAGGAGTTTTTATTTGACTGTTACTTTCAAATATAAATAAATAAATAAATATAAACTCGAATCTGCCGCTCCGCCCTCTCCCCCGTATAAACAGCCATTGCCAAACAAGCCAATAAATGTTAAATAAAGCGAGCCAACAAAAATCTACAACAAAATTGTAAACAAGCGTGGAAATGTGCGTCAGTCAGTGAAGGAGGCTAAGGCGGAGGTGGAGGTGGAGGCCGAGACGGGAGGCTCTTTTTTATTTCAGCCTCGACTCGATCCCAGGCCATGCGATTATTCTTCCTTTCTTCCAGAGGGCTCTTTTGGGTTCTGCGGTTCCTTTCTTCCGTCCCAGTGAACGATGAACTTCCCATTCGGAATGAACTGCAGACGCAGTGGCAGTCCCTGGAAACATATGGCGGAGAAACACTGGCCAACAAGGGAGCTTCTTTTTGTTGGTCAGGGGAAGCAGGAAGTAGGGGTCTCCAGAATATTTATTTTCTTTTTAAATGTAGTTATATATTAGTCTGAGATTAGTAGAGTTGGGATTCATTCTTCACTGTATGATACCTGGTACTCAGATAACTATATCCCTTTCGAAAAACTAGGTTTGAAATAATTACTTGAAAATAATATATGATTTTCTATGAAATATAAATAAAGAGTGCCTAAAAGCCTTAAAGAAGGGAATCCCTTTCAAAAAACTAGTTTTCAAATCATTTATTGAAAAGAAAATGTGTTTTTCTCCGAAATATTAAATCATAGTGACTTGAAAACATTCATTTATAAGTATTTTTATTAGAAAGGAAGGAGAATCTGTTGTTTAATGTATGAACTACATTATATCTTTCGAAAAATTAACTAACTTATAGTTTTCACTTAAATATAATATTATATTTGCACCAAAGTATTCATTTAAATTTGTTTTTATTAGAAAAAAATGGGAATAAGTTGTTTAATGTATGATACCTGGTACTCTGAGCACTATAAGCATAAGCATTTCAAGACATTTTTTGAAAATAAATTATGTTATTCTCTGAAATATAATAATATATTGGCTTAAAAGTATTAATTTCTAATTATTTTTATTAGAAAAGCTAGGGAATTAGTTCTGGAGTGTGTGATACCTGCTACTTAGAGAATTTAGAATTCAAATCCCTTTCAAAAAACTATTTTTGAAACCATTATTTGGAAAGAAAATATATTTTTATTTGAAATATAATAATATTCATAAGAAAAGAAGGGAAATTACTCAATTATTGCATGATATCTGGTAGTCTGAGTAACTTTTCAAAGAATTTATTGAATTGTGTTCGTTTTTTCTTGAAAATAAACACAATTCCATCCGAGACTCGTGATTGATCGCCGCCCAGATCGAAATCTGTTGTGGAGTGTAATCAGGAGGGGTGAGACTCGTCATCGGATATCGTGATGTTGGCACTTATTATATAGTATATGTATGTTGGAAGCAGTTTTTTATTACTCGGATCGACTATTGCTTCTCTTGGTTCATTATTATGAAGTATTGTCTTTTTTATTTTGCCGCCAAGCTCCATAAAAAGTACGAAGTTGAGAGCCAAGCCGACTGGTGGCTTCAGTTTCTGCCTATTTCTTGGGCGTGGAAGTAATCAAATCATCAAATAAATAAGGTTGAGCAAACAATCTGAAGCTCAGCCTCAAAACATCCTTTGTTTTCACAATTTGTAATGTGTATCAATCACTTGTTTGCCTATTGAATCACTTGCACTGGCCGACTACTTCAATTAAACCACATATTATTCATTAGACTCCGAGTCAGGCATTTATTATTTAGGTCTGCTGATATCTCGACTCTCTACCAGCCATTGAATAATCCGGATAAGTGAGCTCCCTCGAC
Organism: Drosophila ananassae; assembly: GCF_017639315.1. Classification (NCBI taxonomy): domain Eukaryota; kingdom Metazoa; phylum Arthropoda; class Insecta; order Diptera; family Drosophilidae; genus Drosophila; species Drosophila ananassae. Next base: position 15,467,326 of record NC_057928.1, read on the forward strand.
TCTGCTGCTGTGAGTAATTTAAATTCCGTAGACTGTTGTATGATGTTCTTTTCATAAAACTGTTCAATGGCTTTCAACTCAGATGTGTGTAAGGAAACTCAATTATCTCGTGTATGATATTTCACTTATCACTCTTGCCCCCCAGACCTCAGACGCTATAGATTCTCTCCTCTTGAAAGTGTCACAGAAAAGATGAAAAACTGGTTCCTCTATAGGGCAGAGAGTCAGGCCCAGAGAGCATCAGTGTCGGTGTCTGAGACTGTTTTATACGTAACGAACTGAAAAAAAATATATATATACCATATATATTGTGATAAAAAATAAAAACTGTTACAGAGGCAAATCAAATGCGGCAAAAAACAAACAAAAACGAGCCATAGATACGAGTTACTTTACTCAGTTACTGGAAATTGTCGGGATTGTCCGACATTTTTGTCGGTTTTATGAATGAAACTCTATCTTAACAATAAAAGTGATTCATCTAAATGATATGACGAACACTACGCATCGCCAATATTAAAATTTTAGATGGATTTTGAAGCAAAAATTATTTGGAACTGCTTCGTGGAAAAAGTTGTTGCCGGTTTTTATGGCCATTGTCTATGTTTGTTGCCTCTTTTATTTGGCCTATTGATTATGCAAATGAGTTTAAAAAAATACAATCAACGCATGCGCAACTCGATTATATAAGAGTGTATGCGATGGGGGGATGCCCTCCCTAATGGAGGCCTCAATCAATCAGAAAAAAAAGGTAAAAAAAAAGCAAACAATGCTTCACAATTACTCACTCCATTAGTGGTTTTTATTTTGGATTATAATAGATTTCGGAGGGGCAGGAACTCAATGGGTTATCTCTCCAATATCAACAGACATAAACAGTCGTTCTGCGGTTTCTGTGGTTGTTTTTATTTCATTTTTTATGAATATATATTTCCCTTAAACAGCATTCCACGTAATTAATGCAATTAATAAACGATTTGTACGCTTTCCGACTCGACTCTTGGTCCGAAACATAAAAAACAAGGCGAATCGTAATTGATAATCGTTATCAGGAGCAGGAGGGACTATCAGCTATAAGCCTGACCTCCCCGGAGTTCAAATATACTTCCAATGATTCCAATGAAGAAGCCGCAACATGTGTAATTGGGAATAGAATTGATAAGATAGTGTAGAGTCTATACCCCAAAGGGTAGAATAGTGTTTGTCTGCCGACTGGCATTGCTTGGGTTCTTGACTTTTGGGGGAAATATCAACAAGGCATAGAACCTCTAGAACCTCTATAAGGTAAGTCATCAGAGACCCTGACCCATGATAACCCCCAGAAACTCTGCTGATAAGGATTATTTATGTCTCTTGGTCATAAATCTTATAAAAAATGTTTACCAAATAAAGAAACAAAGATAAATCAATTAATTTTCATAAAAATATGTCTCTAGTTTTCACTCCAAAACTTATACAGATCTTAGGGCCAGCACCTTTCACCTTTGGATCTCACAAATGGAGGTGACCAGATGCGGGTTCCATCATCCCAAGATTTCTAAAACAATTAACTCGCTATGATTTTTCTGTTTATTTTTTTAATTTAAAGAGATCATCAATGCATTCCAGTGAGATTCTCCTTTTTAAAATGCTCTTTCTTCTCCAAGCAGTTCACACCACATCTGAAAATAGAGCCCCAGACAGCCAGGGCATTGTAGTTTAGTTCATTGTCAAGCGATTTGTGGCCCCCATCTCCTCCGGATCTTGGAGTTTTCACTTTTTAAGCGCCAGTCTGCCAAGCTGCCAAGCAGCGAGGGGAGTGTGGAGTGTGGAGTTTGGCTTTTAAAGCATTAATTGATTGAGTTTTTTTTGTTAGTTTGTCGGTCGGTCGGTTGGTGTCTCTATCAAGTTGTGTAATGTGGACGCTTAGGAGGTTGCCAACCAGTTTTTCTTCTTCTCCGGTTAAAGCCAAAGTCTCAAAGCCAAGCTGCAGCTGCAGAGCCCGACTCCACTCGACTCGACTCGACATTTGTTTCGAAAAATCATTAGGCACGCCAAAATGAAAGTGTGAAGAGCTGACTTGACTTTCTTTGCCGGCTTTGCCGCCAGGCGATGATGAGCCGCCAGTCCAGTCCAGTACGGTAGTCGGTAGTCGGGTAATGAGTCAGTGCCCTTCTGTAATGGCATGACTAACAAGCTCTAGCCACTCCTGCCTTTCCATCATAGATAATGATAACAGATCTTGAAAAATAATTCATAAAAATATATTTATTCCCTTGCAGACTGTTCGCTTCGCTGCCAAAGTACACACAGCATCTGTTGGTTCTGTTGTTTGGAACATTCCGGGTCATAGCCAGCAATGCGGCCCACGCCTCCACCGGAATGACCAGCGAGGCCCTGGGCGTCTCGGTGGCCCCCAGTTTCTTTCAGTCGTGTGTCAGTGATGGGAAGACGGCGCGTATGGAGGATGTGCTCAAGTTCAAGGTGGGTCAAGGTCTCATAATCCTTCTTATATTTTAATTATTTAATAAATATCTTGTATGTCCCTTAGGTTGCCACCAAGATCATGCAGAATATAATCGATAAGTTCGCCACTCATGACATTTTTGGGCGGGAGAACTACCAGTACTATGCCCGCGTCACAGGACGCATTCTGAAGGTGCAGGACGAATGGATATGCAGCTTCCAGTACCCGCCGCCGCCACGTGGCAAGTTGGCCCAGCAGAAGTATGCCTGTAAGTAGACTCTCTCCATGAGTCATCATTACCAAGAATGATTCGAGTTGGAGAAACACTAATGAGCTCTCTTCTTATCTTTCTTTAATAGTGCAACATTCTTTGGAGGCGGAGAAGACATGGCTGCAGTGCCAGTGCGAGCGTTGGGGCTTACGTGAGTACCGCCAGAATGCCATCCCACTCTCCGTAGATATAGCTATAGATCTAAGCTCTATTTGTGCTTTGCTTCTGGAAACCACCACCACCTCAACCACCACTTCTCGCTCCACTCCCGCACTGTCCGATCTAACTTCTGTCTGTTACATGTGTGTGTGGGGGAATGCGAAATATGTATCTGATTACCGATAAGCTTGGACCATCATCTTGGGCCATTTGGTGTCCCCGATACCTATAACGATAAGCTTCAAGCCCAGCCCTCCATCCACACTGTCTATAAGCTTCTCGCCGCATGCCCTAGTCATAGTCATAGTCATAGTTATAGTTATAATCTTAGTAGTAGTTGCTATCCCCCCTTCTCATTCCGACGAGTCATCCAATCCATTTGTTAACCCCCCAATGCTGACCCATTTAGTGGCCCAGGAGGAGTCCCGATCGACGCCCGCCCTGCTGACCAGCTCCAGTTCGGCGCTGGAGAACAGTGTCCTGTCGCTGGGCGTCTCCCCGGAGCACTCGTTCATCGAGAGCTGTGCCCGGCTGTCGGTATCGCTGGAGGGTCCCGGCATCTTCGCCATGACCTCATCCCCCTTACCGGCAAAGCGGAATGGAAACGGAAACGGCAACGGCAATGGCAACGCTACCGACTACGACTACGATGATTATGCCGACGATGATGAGGATAACGATGAGCTGGATGGTGTCCATGACTTCGGGCCCGACCTGGAGATCAGCAGCATAGCTCCGGCGCAGGGCAGCCGCGGCATCTACCGCCACAAGCAGCGCCTCCAGCAGCCGAATCCCTACCAACAGCACCACCACCAGCCGGCCCAGCAGCCGGACTACGAGGACGACGACGACGACGATGAGGACGACATGACCGTGGTGAAGCGGCGCTATCGCCAGAACAAGAAGAAACAGCTGCCGACCAGCGGCAGCCACCACCAGCGGCGACTGCGAGCCGGAACCAAGAGCCTGGATGGCGGCGGCGAGCGACGTCCCGCCGGCTCAGGCGCTGCTGCCGGTTCGGTGGCCGACGGAGCAGCCGGAAATCCCACGCCGCCCAAGCTCAAGCAGCGCACCTGCAGTCGCTGCAATCGGGGAATACGGCACAGCAGCTCGTGCAGCTCGAATTCCGCCGGAGCCACCGGGTCGAACTGCGCCGGCGGTGGACCGGGAGCTGGCAACGGCGGGGGAGCCGAGGGCGGCATGACCATGGAGGAGCTGAGGGCCGTCAACCGCTATGCGGAGAGCACCAAGAGCCTCTCGTATCTGCCACAGGTGAGGGACGAGTTCCTGCTGGGCTCGCGCATCTCCGTTTGAGGGAGTGCGTCTGTAGATCGTACATCTCGAGCCTAGGATCCTAGCTCCTAGCTCCTAGATCCTAGGTCTCTCTAACCCCTATTCTGAAAATGCTCGAATCCTCCTAAGTTTGGTATTCTTTTTGCAGGACTGAAAAAACAGAAAAAAGAAAATCAAGAATCAAGAATATCCTAGTTCTTAAGTTTATGATTTCCACCTTATCTTCTGTTGCGAATTTATTATTTCTCTCTAATTGAACCTTATGTAATGTTTATTTCTATAATTTTCTTTTGTTTCTTGTGTTTTTTTTTTAAATTTTATGTCATTTTGGAAAATGTTTTCTAATTATCCTGTCTCACTCACTATCCTTTTCTTAACATCTCTTAGCAAATTGTTGAAAAATTGTTTCGTTTTGGAAATGTTTGCTTAGTTCTCTGTATGATTTTCATAAAATCTAACCATCTCTGCGCCTGCCAAGTTTAAAAAATAAATCAAATACTCTACAACTAATCTACTTACACAACAACAACACAAGAAATTTAAGATTTAACTTCTCATATGGCCTCTACACCCCAGAAACAGTACAAAAAGTACACAAATCTACAAAAATCTCCACTAAAAACAATCAAAACCAAAACTCTGTACAAATTAAACTAAAAACGGAGCAAAAATCGAATTGTATCATTTTATTTTCAATTTTATTTTCAATTTTCCATTATTATAATTTGTTAAAACTTATCCTAAAAACAAAAAAAATACGACAAAAACAAATAAAAACAAAACAAAAATGTCAAAAAACAAAACAAAAAATCATTCATTAAATACATTTTATAAAAATATGCCCAAAGACCAAAATTTCATTAAAATAAAAAAATCGTTAGAAAATTGTTTCAAACAAAAAAAAAATATTCTAAAATGTGTATTTTTAGAGAATCAATGGGAAAATAGTTTTTTTGAAAGACAAAAATTTTAGTAAAGGTTGTGGGAGATTTTTTCAAAAAAATATAGAACTTCAAGATTCAAAAATAGACTTTCAAGAAACAATAATTTTAGAGAAGGACCCTGGAGCAGAATTTATAATCCCTATCTGGACCAGAATTCGGATCAAGTATGGCAGAAAGTATTTATTTTCCACCAACCTCACACCTCATAACTAGAAACTTGGTTATTATAGACGTAGCACTTGTTTTTGTTTGACAATCACGGTCTTAAAACTCTACGGCATAAAATTATAACTCACCAAAAATAATACTCGAAAAACTCAAAAACACACTGTATTATAAGCTAGCGATATGATTTGTATTTTGTATTTGATTTTGTTGTAATCGTTAAATGTGTAACATATTTTTAGAGACCTAAGACCTAAGCCACCCCCGATATTGTTATCTTCACTATTTTAATTTTTGTCACTATATATTTTGTATATATATATTCATATATTCTTTGTCTATGTAGCTTAGAAGCCTGCTTTTGTTTTTTGCATCTATCAAGTACTCGTATTTAAATTGTTTGCTGCACCCAGTAGTTAAAAAATTGAATAAAAAAACAGACAAATAACAAAATAACATGTAGTCCAAAAGACAAAACGAACAATCATGCAATCATACTACAAAACACGAGCCAAGAACCCCAAAATTGCATTTGTAATTAATATTTATTTATGCGGAATTATGCTTGAATGTTGTGTCCACCTTAAGATAAGCAATCGAGCGCTTGTTGGCGGTTATTTTTCTCACTTAATTTTAATTAATTGTGCTTACTCCAGGGGGGGTATTCATCGGGTTTATGGTTTTAAGAACTTTGTCGTGAATACCTCCACCTCCACTGTTTCCCCAATCATTTTTGTATTTAATCTTTCACTTTTTTCCACACTGCGCTCTGATACTGCTGCATTTTGTGTTTCACTAAAAAATATTAAATAAAATCAAACACCAATTGTTAACTACTTTTTCATTTAATTATGTAAAGTTTTATTTTTCTTAAATTCTTAAAGTTTTGTTTTGCCTTTTAAAAAATATATATATTCTTATATTTTGAATTTAAGTGAAACAAGAAAAATGATAAAATTCTACAAGTTAGTTAATATCAAAATACCGAAAATTCAATTGCCAATTAACTCTAATGCGATAATTTTGAATCCCCCCTCGTCTTCCCAACAACAACAACTACTACAACAACAACAACCACACGACAACAACAACAACTACAACAACATGAAAACAATAATTGCCAAATCTGAAAAAAAATTCAAAAAAATATGAAAATATAAAAATAGGTCCATGAACGCCAAACCGCACGAATGCGCACCCGTTCCGAGTGGTTCTTGGGTCCTCGGGACGCTGTTGTGACGCTGCAGTTGCCGGCGGACACGTGCAGCAACTGCTGCCTGGCGGCTGCCGCCGGCTACCTCGGAGGCGGCAGTACGCGCGACATGCGGCAGGCCCAGACGGAGGGCGAGCGTAGCCAGGCGGCGCTCTTGTATCACTTCTATCGCAGGCAACAGCAGCAGGAGCAGCAGGACCAGGAACAGCATCCGTTCGAGGACATGATGGACACGGAGGATAGCTATGGACAGCAGCAGAGGGAGCAACAGCAGCAACAGCAACAGATACATTCCAAGGGCCTATTGCGGCCACCGCCCATGCAACATCAGCAGCAACAACAGCAGCAGCAGCAGCAGCAACGTCGTCTGCTGCTGGACGTCAATTCGGGTAACAGCAATAGCAACAACAGCAACTGCAACTGCAACTGCAACATCAACAATCACAACCACAACAGCAACACTAACATCAGCAACAGTGACGATATAGCCTGGCAACTCGGCAACTCATGCTACTACTCCACACAATGCTTGTCCAGCTACAACACCACCATTATGCCACCTGCAACTGGCATTGCTGCTACTGCTCCGGTTGTCGATCCGGATCGGCAGCTGGTGGAGGTGGCCTCGGATAGCGATTGTGACTCCTTGGACGGCGGACGATTGCTCCACACATTGCAGGCCCATGAGCTGCAACAGCATGTGGAGCCGAGCATGTTGCTGGTGCGTCACTCGACACCGATGCTGGTGGCGCGTCAGCAGCATCGGCTGGCCAGCAATGCCTCCTCCTCGTTGTACCAATCGTTCGAGGTGACCTCCACCACGCTGCCGATCACCACCAGCAACAACAATCGCAGCAGCAGCAGCAACAGCAACAGCAACGGCAACAGTAACATCAACAGCAACCATAACAACAATAATAACTTTGCCACAGTCATTTTCAATGTTTTGGACTTTTTGTTTTGATAGAGAGTTTAAAAAACTGAAGCAGGCCGAAGAGCAGGCGAAGAAATCCAAATATTGGAATGAAGTGTCTTGTGTTTTGTAGCCAACAATTGCATTAAATCATGAATCTTGCTTATGTCCCACTAATTGCTAAACACGAAACATGATCCGATCTGATTGTTAAGATTATTTGTTCTATGTTCTATAAGTTTCTAGAAGAAACTCCACCGAATTGTTTATTTAATCCGTGCATGATTAGGCGGTTAAGTTATGTGCAAGCCAGTTTTTTATTTCTACAATTATATTATATTTTATGTTTATATTTTGGATTAGCTGTCGAATACCACAACTATTTATTATTAATTTTAATGCGTGTATGTTGTACTTTGCTCCGAACTACTCATTTTGATTATTTTTTAATTTTTATCAATAAATTTGATTATTTATTTATACTGTGTATAACAAATGGAAGATGTTTGAAAGCTTTTTGTATTGTTTCTTGTATTGTTTTGCCTTGTTTTTGTTTTTGTGTTGTTACACTTTCACACACTCATTATTGTGTGTCTTGTTGTTTAATTTTGTTAAAAAAAAAAAAAAAACCCACTAACATACATTTATGTGTTGTACCTTTGTATTTGAGTTGTTGTCGGAGCCGCCCACAAAGACAATCAGCAGCAGCAACAACAAACTAACAACAATGACAAGACATCTACAACGACCAACTAATTTGCTAATTTTTGCCAAACAGCCCACAAAAAAATAATATGAAAATATAACTCATCATGCCTATATTATTTCTCCTCTTCTTTTTTTTTTCTTTGCCCCGATAATTGAACTCCGCCCCGACCGTCCAGTTGGCAACATCCGTTTGAGTAACAGCGCCGAGTCCATTCAGTATGCAGCCCGACGACCCCACGCCACCAACATCGCCAGCCTCCAGATCAATCCCACCCTCGGCGGCGCCACCAACACCCACAATCCCACCACCCGGCGCCTGCTCATCAATGTGCCGCGCCAGTATCGTTCCTCGCTGCGACGCAACAAGGAGAAACAGATCGGCGGCAATAGTCAGAGCAACAGTAGCAATAGCCTGGGCAGTGATCAGCTGACCGGCAATTCTGGAATATCATCTGCAGCTGGCGGAGATGCCTACCAGGCGTTGAACAAGCCACTCCTAATGGTGGGCCTTCTACCGGGTGCCGAACAGCCGCCGTCGGTGAGGAACTCCATTGCCGAGTGCGGGATGAGCAGCACCCACGACGGCAGCGAGCAGATGGACGTCGGTGTGGAGTGCAGCACCACGCTGAGCTTCAAGCCGCCAAGGCTGTAACAGGGTGACCAGGAACCACCGAGTGGCGTCGCGGATAACTGAGGACATTAACCAACCAATCAACCATTGATTTTTACCACGATAAGATCTAACAATTTTTAAATGTAACCCAAGCGAGCAAATTTTAAATGTAATTCGAAAAACAAAACACAAAAGTAGGGCATTTTCGAAAATAATTAGAGATTTAAAAAGATGGAAAGTGTAAATCGAAGAATAATTGTATGAAACAATGAATTTAAATGTTTATTTTTATTATTACTTTTGTTTAAATTTTAAATCTCTAATGATTTCGGAGAGATCCCTGCCCGGAAAATACATCATCTATCATCTAAATTAGAGACTACTGCTAATGATATATGTATTTAATGTGTATAGCAAGAAAAGGCTGATTTTCTTTAGTTAAACAAACAAACAAACAAACAAAAAAACAAAAACAAAAAGATGAAACAAATTTAATTGAAAAAGAAAGAAAAACTGATGTAAACTATATGATGTAATGCAACAAATTGCCAAATTTTATTCAGCATTCAGTTTTGTCGTTTAAGTTAGGTTGATTTTATTGTACTATGTGTTATAGCCAAGAATCTCTCAAACTTGAACATTGTCAAGGTAGATTATAAACGAAACTTTAACCTGATCGCAACAAACGAAACAACGACACAAGAACCATACAAGAATGCTATCAAATTCTCAAAAGATTCAGAATCAGAACAATCATGCACCGATTTCGACCCTACAGGACCCTCTATTCTAATAAATGTACACCTAAATCCTGAACCTGAACCCAAACCGAAAAAAAAACTAAAACAAAATTAATGAAGCTCTTAATGCAATCAAGAAACTATTAAGATTCATTTCTGATACAGACAAGTACAAAGGCATAACTAAACAGAAACCAATCGAAAATATCTAAATATATATATATATTCTACATTATTCTTACAAAGATATAAACTACTAAATTAGCATTTAATATCTAGTTAAGCGTTTTCAAATTATACTTGTAACTATGAAAGGAAATCAATTTGTAATACTGTGTGTGTGTGTCCAAGATATATGTGCATTGTATATTTCTTACACGATCTGCTAACACAGCCGCCCTACCTTCGGGGAGTCAGAACTACCAAAAAAAAAAAAGAAACAGAAAAAACATCAGCTATATCAATTCCATTTTATATAACAAACTGACTTAGCCAATCCCCTGTTCGACTAGTTTTTAGACAATTCCAATCCAAGAAGTATGACGATCTCTTTAGATCGATTTCCACTGCCCCGCACCTAAACACAAAACAAAAAAAATAAATAAATAGTTCTTTTTCCCTAGAAATCCCCATCAAACTTGCAGATCTTTTCAGTAAATTTTGAAAAAATCCTTGCAAAGTTCGACAAAAAAAAAAAAAGAAGAATTTCCCCCGCTGTGTTTTGCCACAAAGTTGTGTGTTTTGTTAAATAAAATTTACATAATTAATCGTAACTGTTAGTTAAATAAATAAATCGAAAAGTTGAAAATCAATTCTTTGGCCATTTTCGTACCTAGTATGAAAAGAATCCATTATTATACACGTACTATATAGTATACAAGATAAGTAGCCTATAAAGATCTGAATGTTGCCCAGAACGAAACACCAATTTGTTGATGAGAAGATAAAAAAAAAAGAAAATACTTTATTATATCGACATAATTTTTATTGCTGTGTATGGTAGGCTATAAGCTATAAAATATATATATATATATATATATATACATATATATGTATAAATCTTAAATTACGAGTTCGAGTGAAGTACATTCATTAGCCCCTAAAAAAAAACTATTACATAAATATATATATTGTAAATGATGACGGAAAGGTTATATATTATAGGTGTACGCTATATATAGTGAGCAGGATTTGTTCCACACAATTTAAATTTGCATTAAAAGTGCAAAATGCATTTCGAATACATTTTTCAAATATATTATAATCAGATTCTTAGCTCTTTTGATTTTTTTACTTCTTCACGGCATGAGGTATCGCCTGATCGCCGTGAGAGCGATACAGCACTTCCACTCCAATTTCTGTATGCAAAACAGTGAAAAGAACCGACAAAAATCATATAGTACATACAATGTAACTAATTACTGAATGGAAAATATAAATATTTCAATTGAAGAATTAACTTTGGCGGGCCCGGTTGTTTAAGTTTGTTTTCTCTCTTAATCGCTAATCTTACGAACACATTTTTGGTCAGAATTTGTGCATTCGCTTAAGCTCTGATTTCGATTTCTGACAAGTAACCATTTCTTTTACAATAAAAATGCATTTTATTTGGGGAAATAAATACTAAGAGCTCAACTAATCAACCAATTGAGGAGCACTGCAACAAAATCAATTCGGATTACTTGTCAGATCGGGAATTAAGACTTAAGAATGCCTAATTGTATAGAGCCCTATCTACGATGATGCCGTGCTCGATGAGGAAACTCTCGACATCGGAGGCGAAAAAGTCGTCACTCAGATCATCGGTCAGTCGCACAAAGTTCCCAATGAGCGCCTGTGCCTTGTAGACAAGCAATGCTGGCAGGCCCTTGGTGCGGAAGTCCCGGCTCATCCCGGCCACGGAACTACATATTTTGGCAAACTTAATGGACGGATAGTCGCCGGCCAGGCTGTCCAGGCAGTTGTTGAGCGTTGTGCAGGCCGACAGATTGCGCTCGTAGATGTGGATAATAACGGTGGTGTGCTTGTTCTCCTGTTCGACGCAGGCGAGGAACTCCTCGTGGGTGGTCAGCTGCTGAACCTTTCCGAACTGCTGGTTGTGACCCGTCTGGCGCAACATCTCGGCCATGCGCTGCTTCTGGTACTGCTGCAGGAAGTCCTCACTCATCAGCTCGTCCATTTCGGCGTCCAGTTCCTCCTGCCGCTTGCGCTCCTCATCCTCGGCGGCTGTGCTCGTGGTCATGCTGAGTTTCTTGGCCAGGGCCAGTCGCTGGCGTTCCGTCTCGTCGCGTCGCTCCGCCTCCAGTTGCTTGAATCGCTGCCAGTCTTTGACGACGCCCTTCGGCCCCGTGTTGGTGGAGCCCCGCTGCTTGAATCCCCCAGCCGGAGTCGCATTTGGATCCGTATTGATTGTGAGACCGGAGGAACTCGACTTGGAGGCTCCCTTCTCGTCGTCGCCATCGTCACCGTTGTCCTCGCCCTCGCTGCTGCTGCAGTAGTACTCCAGTTTCTCTCCCAGTAGTTTATCCTCCAAGGTGGCCATGGTTTCTAATTGGCGAGTTTTTAGTTTTCTTTACAATTGTAACTTAATTAGCGTAGGGGTGGAGAAAATATCGATAAGAAAATCACTGCTATCGATATTTAAACTATACGAATTCTATAATGAACCAGTTCCGATAACGATAAGTAATACAGTTTGGAAATCGAATATGCTGTTTTAATTTAAATATTACTGTTACAAAATATAATTTAATACCTAACTTTATGAGTTTTTCGTATTATATCAAATATAAGTTTAAGTTTTTCGGGAACTTCAAAGTCAGGCATAATCTGCTCCATGCTATTAAAGTCCGCCTTCTCCAGCTCATCGCAGGAGTCTTCCGATCCCGATTCATCTGCCAGTGCCAGCCTCTCAGCAAAGGACACAATTCCACACCAGGCGCGAAAATCCAAATCCCCGCATCCTTGGAGATCGTATCCCAAGACACTGAGAGTGCCTTGGACGTTCTTTTCAGTGCCATGGAATTCGAGGACATCCTCCAGAGCTTGTGGCAGACTTTGCCAGACAAGAGTGCGTTCCTTGTATTTATATTCAGGCAGTTCATCATTCCCCATGACACCCAGCTCACTTTCCGGCTCCTCAACTTTACTTAGATATTTCAGAAAGACCCGCTTATAGAGCTGTTTCCTTTGTTGGGAAACCCAGACGTACTTGCTCAGATAGTCCCAAGGCGTCATGTCTATAAAATAGCTTTTATTATTTAAGATTTAACTAAATTAAAGTGTTACTTACTTTTCATCATGGAGAGATCCATTGGAACATCAAATCTTGTGGCAGATTTAGAAAACTTTCGGGGCATTTTGGATTGTTTTTCCGGAGGAACTTTCTCCTCGTTAGTCTTAATGACAGTTTTCGGTTTTGGAGGCATGTACTTAATGGCTTCTTTTAGAGCCCGATTTAGCTAAGAAATAAGGATATAATAAACATAATACTTCATATAAACTCTACTTACATATCTGCCAAAAGTATTTTCTATGAGATCGACATCTAAGTCGGTTTTCAGAGCCTGAAATGCCTCATCGGTGAGGAAACTTCCTTTCAAAAGGATAGGTTCCCGCTCGTTTTCGCGTTTATCCTTGGGCAGTAAGGTGAGGGAGTTGGGAATCAAACTGGGCCTGGTGCTAGGATTGAGGGAATCGGGGCCCAGAGCAGCCACCTGAGTCTCAGGATCCTCACTCAGATGGAATGTGGTTGTGGCTGAATTTTATAAATTAATTAAATATTTAAAACAGAAACCAATTTAATTATTATCCCACCTTGAGTTGGCTTTAACTTCTTCCTCTTTTTTCCCCTTCGCACATCCTCGTCACTCAATTCGTGTTCGTTGATGCAGGTTTTCGGTTTGGGTTCCATCTCATTTCCAGCATCTCCTCCGGGAGCCAGGCTAGCCGTTGCCAAGGAGGACTTGGGCCTCTGCTCATTGGACGGCTGTCGCTTAGGCTTCTTGTCCTCATTGGCCCCGGCACTCTTAGGCTTCTTATCCTCCTCCAGACCGCTTTGGGTCAAGTCTGAGCTGGGCTTCCAGTACACTGTCTCCTGCGAGTGGGATCTCCTGAGATCCAATATGATTTTTTTCCTCTTGATGTTCTCATGTTTTCCCCACTCCGGAGTGATGCATCGCCGATAAAAGGATCCTGCACTGGTCCTGGTATGGATACTGGTGACTGTGGGTGTTGGAGTCATGGGGCGGGAATCTGTCTCCGCATATCGCCGGAATAGATCCTCCGGAATGTTATCCGCCTCATGAGGCTGCAGTTCTTCCTCCTCGGGCACCTTTTCTGGTTTTCCGTGCTGGGGATTCTTTCCCTCGATGGCCAGCGATGTTTTCAGCTGATTAATCACATCCTTGACTCCCGAAGGAGCAGGATGGTTGCAAAGTACAGAGCATCCTTTGGCAAATGGATTGAAGAGGCCCCCAAAAGGGCGCAATGATAGTGGCATGGGAGTGGCCTCAAACTTGAGGGGCATTCTCGAGACATCGCCATGTAGGTTTTTGCGCTGAGATTAATTTTAATAAAATAATAGATATTCTAAAGGTTTTTATTTTAAAGTATACTACCTTTTTGAGATACTTGACATGTCTTTTCGGCGTGGGTATTAGGCCAGTACGTGTTGTCGCACTCATCGCTGCCAAATAAATAGCTTTTGGTTTCCAATTTCTTCATAGAATTGGTTTCTGTAAACAAGGCCCTCAGGTTGCCATGGCTAGTAGGATAGACGCCGACAGAGTTTATTTACCTTTTATTGATTTCAAAAGCAATTTTTAACTTTTAAGGCAATTCTATTCTATTTATAAAAAGGTCTAACCTCTTGTTTCTATTTAATCTTCTACCATGATGTTTAAAATTTCTTCAGAATTTTCAATTCGATTTTTAAGCCCCATTTCCCACCCAATTATTTCTAAATAAAAACTCTCATTCCAAATAACTTTAAAAAATAACAAATGTTTATTGTTTGAGGCTTAAAACTAACAACTCTTGGGATTATGTAAGGAATACGATTTAGGAAGGAATAACCAGGCAGTTGGGAACCTCACGGTCTGCTCTCAGTAAAGGGAGCCACGGTGATGCAGGTGCCTGAGACGTTGATCCAGCAACTGGCGCTCATTGGACAGTGAGAGCGTGGACGAGGAGCGGTGCAGGGCGGGCAGGATCTGGGCACCAGCACCCCCTGACCCGTGAACAGCAGCCACCGCAATTGTACCGGAACCAGCCTCCAGCGGACCCATTCCGGCAGTGTTCCCCACGGCTCGCGATCGAAGTAGGTGATTCCGGAGAGCTGCTCCGGATGGGGATTGGCGGCGCACCGAGTTGTTGAATGAGATCTGGAGAGAGAGACGCTTCTGCGACAAGGAGGCGAGGTGTTCCGGGGACAGTTCGATCACCTGGGGCGGAGCAGCTGCAGCCACCGCCATGGCAGCCGCTGTGGCGGCACTATAACTTGGCAGCGAGGACGTGGGCGAGGAGTTGCCGCAATTGCAGGTGGTCGAGGCTATGGAGACGGTATCCGCTGCCCCTCCATCTAGACCAGGCACGTTTGTCTCCACCAAACTATAGCCCACGGCAGGCTCCTTGCCACCGTTATCGTTGCACTCGAATATCTTGATAATTGGGACTACGGCCGGGGTGAGGATGATGCCCGCCTTACGGAACTCCTCCAGGGCATCGTCGTAGGTGGGCAGCCCAGAAACTATGGTGTACGAGGGTAGGGACTCTGCCTCATAGTCTGGCGGGCAACGGCGACAGATTTCAATTGTGGCATCACTGTGATTGGCACGATCTGAAATAAGATATTAAAATTTCATTAGTTTTATTTATTTTTTAAATCTATTTCTAAACCATCTGAAGCTACTGTCCAAGCTCTCCCCTTTTATCCTTCTTTGGCCAGACCTTCCGGCTTGCAAAAAACAAAATCCAGAAAAGAACAATCAGAATTATCAAATCAGTCCCCTCGTTGCAACCTTTTGGGATTCGAAACATCACCAATAGCACTTAAACAATTTCCATCCCCCGGAATTGTTACCTTTAGTTTTCCCTTTTTTTTGGGGATGCTGTTGCGGAAGTGAATGAAATTTTTATACCAAATGCCTGTTCGTTTAAAAGCTAGTAAAATGCCCTAAAGGCGGCCAACTGCAACCTGCGTCCAATTCCTGGGCCAACCCTTAAAAGTAGGCAACAAAAAAATTTATTGCAATTGTCCGGGATAAATGTTGCTCCTGGGATGGATGGCAGGAAGCAGCAGCAGAAGAAGGTGACTCCCCAAGAAGGTGAGTCAGCATACCAGAAACTGTTGATGCGGTAAGCGTTTTTCGGTGACGTAGTACAAGATTTTGAAGATTAGCCCTGTGATGAGGAGTCCTGGGGAGCAAACATTGAAAATGACACACACGCTTGGCTTCACACCCTTTTTTTTTGCAGCAGGATGAGGATTTAAAGCCTGCCGCCTGCGGGTATCCAACGGCAGATGGAAGACTGACAGTCAGACAGGCGGCCATTTTCACACCCACATGGACGGACGTTCATTTTTTATTATGCAACGCTTTGTAAGCTTACGAAATTAAATTGATGATGGCCAAGAAAGCGGGCGGAATGAAAGTGAAAACTCACTGGGGGGTGGCTGCCACTTTTCCTAAATGGGGGCTTGAAGTCTGAGGTCTGAGTCAGATATTTTCGAAAACATAGCACGACCTCCCGGAGGGAACTGTCAACCCGTTCCCTTTGAAAACAGCTCAACGTGCTAAAGCCTTTTTGTAATTTTCAATTGACTTTAGTTAATTATGGGTGGGCTTACATCAAGCTTAACCCATGGCTCCAAAAACAGAGTGTTTAGGGGTTGCTCTATACCTTCTAGATAGATCTAGAGATTCTAGAACCTGGCTTTAAGTTTAATTGTATTAAAGTTATTCAGAAGCCATGAAGGAAAGCCACCTTTTGACAGCCCTTAACAACTACTTGACTTGATGAACTGTTGGGGCCACCATAAGCCCCAGGACATACGCATTCAATTCCCCAAACGCAGCTTAGCAGGATAATAAAATGAAGTGCAGCGTATAAAAAAAAAAAAAAAAAGAAAGCCGCTTTTGGAGACGAAACGAAAATAAACAAGGCACAAAGTGTAAGTGCGTTGTGCATAAAATATTCGCCGCAAGATATAAGCCAACAACAAAATGGACACCGAAATTTCCACTACTCAATATGGCAAAGGTCATGAAAGTGGATTCACTCAGAGAAATTGGGCTACACAATGATAATGGGAAATGTAATACAAACATTCCCAACTTTTCAGACATTTCTATAAATATTTAAATTATATTTTCTTCATATTTTTGAATGTAAATGTATAGTATATATATATTTTATTTTTTGTGTATATGATTTGAATTGAAACTACGACTAAAAGCGAAGCAACATAACCTAAGGCAGGCCAGAGATATTTGGACGTTTGCACAATAAGAAAAAAGCTAAACACACTTTATGTTGGGGCTTCGCTTTCGGATTGGGGATTTTCGGAGGGAGTCGTCAGTGTCTGAGGAACTGCGGGGGTGTTGTGCGTTTTGAGGATTTGGGCGCCAAACCACCAAGGCAGAAAAAAGAAAACAAACGACATACTGCTCCAGCGACCAAAAGTGACGTGCCCAGGACGAGGACGATGGAAGTGGCGGTGGTGATGGTGATGGCGACATGCCTTCCAGCAGACAACAAAAAGTATGGAAGGAGATGAACTTCTTTTTTGGGGATGTTCACTTTAAGAAAATTTGTTTTTCTCCTTTATTTCATAGTCCATAGTTTCAATACAATACAAGAATATTAAAAATATATAAGACTTGGTAGATTACAAAACTATCTACCTATTAAAAATATAAATAAATTTTAAATACTTTAGTATTAAATCATAGTATTGAATTTTACCTATCCTATCCCTAATAAACCCTAAGTTGTTTCTTAATATTATTATTTTAAACCTTCACCATTTTTAAACTATAAATATTTATTTATTATCGTATAGACCCCCCTCTTAATCCCATGAATAAGAATAATATTAATAAATTTTTAAATTTTAAATATTTTGTAACTCAAATATTTTTTAAAATATTTTTTCATGTATGATTTGAAGATTTCAGTGGGAAGTATTCACGATGGTTTCCCAAGCACGCAAGCAGTTCAGGCCCACCGCCCCCAAGTGAGCCAAATATAAAAGTCCGCCCACATTTTTGGATTCTGCTCGTCGTCGTTGCCTTTACCCTGAGTCCTGGTCCTGGTCCTGGTCCCCTCCAGCTTCAGCTCCCCTTTCCTTGTCCTTGGGGTTGGTAAACACGGCACCAAATTGCCGTTTAAATTTCTCCCCAATGTCTACGCCCGGGGACAAAGCGGCCTTGAAACATTATTATGACTGTTTCGTTTCCCCTCTTGCTCCACCTGTTAGTCCTTGCCCAAGCCCCAATCCTTACACCCGAAGCCTGGGGCCCCAAACAACTTTATATTTGAAGTTGTGGCCGCCAGACAATGCCGGGGGAATTCTGAAGACAGGCGTTAACTGCTACCTATGCCTCCCGCCGGAGATGGGGGATGGGAGTTGGGAGCTCGGATCTGGGTACCTGGATCCGGTCTCTGATCCATGTCAAGGGTATAACTTATGGCCATGTCTGGTGCAGCTTCTGCTCTTTGTTTAACTAATTAAACTCTTGTAGAAGCGAGAATGCAAATACCTTTTTGCGTTCTTGGCTAAAACACGTGTCGGACGGGGCCAGAAAAAAAGGAGGAAAAAAAGGAAAAATATTTTGGGCTCGTAACTAAACGAATGTCAGTGTTTTCTTCAAGTCGGACACAAGAAAAATGATGTTGCCAAAGGCCAGGATCTCCCAAAAATAGTTCAAGGTTGAGAGGAAGGGCATTTAAATGACCTACCATTGGAGAAAGATATTTTAAAAACCTTATAAGTCTCTCCTTTAAATAATAATTATAATAAATATTTCTATCAAATAAATAGAGTCATTTTATTATCCTTAACTGTCTAGGCTCGCTAATATTTTCCATCTTTATTTGCCAACAACTTCCCCGGACAAATGTCCCATCATCTGCAACTGTAGCGCATTAAAACTAACTGCTAAATTATTAGGAAGACAACCCATCCATCTCATGGCACCTCCAGCGCTTCTGGGCTCCTTCGGTTGGGGTCTTCCACACGAAAGGAAAACAGAAATGAAGAAAAATTGCGGCATGTCAGTCGGAGGCAGAGCAACAATAAAAAGGACAAAACCGACAACATGAAGACATCTTCCGTAACTGTAAACGAAACACGCTCCAGGAGCATCCAACATCCAACTCGGCGTATTACCCAGGACGAAAAAGTAATAAGTGTGTCTATTTGTTTGCAAATATTTCATTTCCCGTACCGTTTACTTTCTATCTCCCCTTTAGTTTCCTCTTACGGGGGCGGTCTACACCATATTTAGATGAAAAAAAAACCAAAATTCGAAAAGGGACGGTTGCGGGAAAAAATAGTAAATTATCCAAACGTATATCAAATTTAGTCCTTGGTTATCTGCTTTGGGTGAACACATTGAATTTTGGGGACTAAAACAGCTTAACAGAAGTATAAGTAATTTAGTCCAATGAAAAACTCGATTCACGTTTTTGAAATATATTCCTATATTCTCCACTTTTGGTTCACTTTTTAATAAATATTTTAACTAGCTCGCAACCGATCAAAAAACTGAATACCATTTATGAATCAGAAATCTAATCCACTTCGTTTTGCATCAAAAATAGTTTGAAAAAAGAGTTATTTGATTTTTTGCCAAAATCTTGTACCCCTTTACAAAAATTCGAAAAAATGGGTCCAAAATTTTGTTACCAGGTTTTGATTGAGAATGATTCTACTCGAAGTTCTAAGATCGGGAAGGTATGACATTTTTGGATCTGCCGATTATTAGTCAAGTTATGCACATTTTTCCATTTCGAAAATACAAAAATTGGTCTAACGTTTCAGATACTTTTTAAATTGGCCAAAATCTGAACTTTTCAATCACTTCTTTTTGTATATCTTAACTATTTCTCAACCGATCAGTAAACGGAATACCATTTATGAATCGGAGAACTTTTCCCCTTCGACCTGCATAAAAATATCGGAAAAATGAAACGAAAAAAATTTGGACCATTTTTTGCCCAAAATCATGATGGTACCCCTTTAAAAAATTTCGAAAAATGGGTTAAAAATTTTGTTGCCATGTTTTGATTGATAATGTCGCTACTCGGAGTCCTGAAATCGAGAAGGTATAACATTTATGGATCCGTCAAGTATTGGCCAATTTATACATACATATTGTTCCATAACGAAAATTAACAAATTTGAGACAACGTGTTAGACGTTTATGAGTTATCTTCAAAATAGGATTACCATTGAGACTATTAAATGTCCTATTAAATGTCCTAAATCTAATAAAAATTATTAGTATCTTTCCAGAGTTCTCATACGGGTATATTTCCATTTTTGTTTTAAAAGGGGATCTATTTAAATGTCATATATATTTGTCGGGAAACAGTAGAATTCAAGGACAGAGACAAGAACAGAGTTGCCGCGAAGTTCTAAATTCGGGGAATATAGAATTCATGCGAAAGGCATAGCAGCAGAGACGATGGTTATCTCTGCTGGTGAGTGAGGTCCGCTCACGAGTTACCAGAAGTTTAGAGGGATGAAAAGAGATGACGACAGAGGCTAAGCTTGAGAGAAGGCTAAGAGAGAGAGATGGTTGAGAGAAATGATCGATGAGAGAATATAAGTCAGTCGAGTGATGGTAACGAACGTGAGCGGAACTTGCTGTGCTGCCGCATCGATTTTATTGAATGACAATGGAGGAAACTACTGGCCATACTACGGGGATTACGGCACTTACTACATATTTTATAAATTTTTCTATAATTGAAGTGATGTATTTTATATGCCATTTAATTTAAGGCACTCCTGCTGCTCGTCCCTTTGATTTATGTACATTGAACTTGCTGAAAGTTCAGCTAATACATAAAATGCAAACGGCGTGCGTAGACAAATCGAGGAAAAAAGTTAGTGTAATTTATAAAATGCAAGCACACATGGTGCCCCGTGCTTGGCACTGGGCCTGTGCCTGTGCCAGTGCTAGGCGCTGAATGTTATTAAAAACAATATAAACAACTTCCCGGTGGGTTGTGTCGGGTCGGTTGTTTATGGATGTGATGTGAGTGCTATGAAAAACCAGCCTTAAACCACAAAGCACCACTTGCCCCGTTGTGCGGCAGTTGCGGCAATTTTCAAATTGACTTTTGCACATGTTGCCGGCGTAACGAAAATGCGGGCCCCGACATTGTAGCCAAAGTATGTTCCACTAGCCAAATAAAAAACAATGAAAATGACGAAATATGGTTCTAGAGTGTGGCTTGTTTTGGGGAAAATCGGTGTTGAGTAGAATTTCGAAAAAAAAACTGATCGTTTTCTAAAGTTTCTTGTTTTGATTCAGAAAATAAAAAGTATTTATAATAATATTTATAATAAATATTATTCTATAATTTTTAATAAATACAAAAAGAGTCCGTGTGTCGACAGAACCGGCGCGTTGGATTTTCCCCCCACAAAATAGTACAAAAAAGGGGGACCAAAAATTGAAGAAAATTCAGAAAGTACCCACCAAATACGTGCCAATTGGGAGCGTGAACAGAATAAACAAATAGTTGGCAGTTGGTCAAAAGTCAAATATCTATCAAAGTGGCATTAGCGGCAGCAGCTGCTGCCTTTGTGTTTTTCTCATTTTATTTGAATTAAACCGCCCATCGCCACCCCGACCGCCAACACTGTCTAGCGGGAGTTCGCAGCACTGCGCAGACAGTGTTGCAAACGATCACGCTCACCTATACAAGCAACTTAAATTCGCACATCCAACCAACGGTTGTAATCAAACAAGTTTCATTGTGCAGTATGGTTGGGAAAAGGAGGGAATATCGGATCTCGGTGGGTGCGAGCGAGAGATCCAACCGAACATGTTCGGAGCAAACCGAATGCTCAAACTCAGCGGCGTCGGGGGATTAAAAATATCTTATTTTCGATATTTTGTGCAAAATTCATACAACGATATCACTTCCAGAGAAAGAATATCGATATATTGATATTTTGATGAATTATCAACAACCCTAGTGAGAACTCTCAGCGGCGTCGGTGGATTAAAAATTGTTCGGTTCTCTTTCTCGCTTTTTGTTGTTTGCGCGTGTGATTTCACTGAAAATAATAGAATAAAAGTGTACTGAGAACCGAGGGCGCAGTGGAAATGCTGAAAATGGCAAATGCTGCGACGCCGCAGCAGCAAACGATGAAAAAAATAAACAACGAAGAGGATACCGAGGAGTCCGAAATCGACATGGACGAGGAAGAGGAGGAAGAGGAGGAGGAGGACGACGAGGACGATCTTCCCGATGACGATGTCGGTCTGCAAATAGACAGCGAGGACGAGGCGGAGCTGGAGGCCCAGCGCATACGCTTGGACGAGGCAGCAAAAACAGCGAAAACAGCAACAAAGACGGAGAAGCTCGAAAAGGAAGAAGCAGCAGACGCAGAGGCAGCAGCAGTAGCAGTAGCAGAAGCAGCAGCCGCTTCTGTAGCAAAGGTGGTGGTAACAACAAAGTCGCAGGTCAGTAACGGGAAAGATAAAGAGAAGGCAAAGCCAAAGCCGGCTGAAAACAAAGTGAAGAAACCTCGTGGCAGGCCAACTGGGACAAGCAAACCGAGGGTAAATGGACGCAGTGCATCCATCAGTTCCCTTGCCTCCAGTTCCTCCCTGGGCTCCCAGGAGTCGGCTGCCAGTGCGGCTGCTTTGGTGGCCGCCCAGGTCCTGGCGGATGAAAAGTCCCATCAGTTCATCTACAGCTGCTCGGACTGCAGCCACCACTACGCCGACAGCCTGATCCTCGCCAAACACTTCCAGAAAATGCATTCAAAGCCGAAATCCAAGCGGAAGCGCGGCAAGACCAAGGCTTCCACCCCCGACGCCGAGGATACTCCGCCCCTGAACCAGAGCCTGCTGGACTTGAACAGTCTGAAGCCCTGTGCCCAGCTGCTCATGCAGGGCGAGTCCCTGCTGCAGTTGTGCCTCGCCTGCAACTCCCAGTTCGTCGAGACGAAGCACTTCCGGGAGCACCTGAGCCAGCAGCATGGTTACTTTAAGCTCCTCGTGCCCAAGGAAGAGCCCACCGAACTGCCGCCCCTGGCCATGGTCACCATTCCCAGCGAATTGGCGGCGGCCAAGTCGAGTGGCCAGCAGTTTCAGCTACCGATTCCTGCCCCCGAGACACCGCCACCCGAGCAGGATGTCAAGGAGACAACAGCACCGGCTATCGAGTCCAACGACAAGGAAGATCTCGACATGATTAGCGCCATGGTGGCCGAAATAGCGGCCGAGCGGGTTAAGAAAACCAGCAGTCCGAAGGTCAGCAAGATGATCATCAAGCTGCCGACAGTGCACAAGAGGGCCAGGAAGCGGTC
This sequence comes from Drosophila ananassae, assembly GCF_017639315.1. Classification (NCBI taxonomy): domain Eukaryota; kingdom Metazoa; phylum Arthropoda; class Insecta; order Diptera; family Drosophilidae; genus Drosophila; species Drosophila ananassae. Next base: position 15,490,352 of record NC_057928.1, read on the forward strand.
GAAGCCAGAAAAGAAGCGCGAAAAGAAGGCCGCGAGCGAGGAAGAGAAGCCAGCGATGCAGGAGGACTTGCCAACCGAGGAGATGTCGCCTGCCAGTAAGAAACTGCATCAGGAGAAAGAGGAGGTGCCGCTTCTGGAGCAGCCACAGCCGGCTACCGAGAAGGAGCCGGAAGATAAGCAAAAAGAGGAGGACAAGGTTCAATCGAATAAGGAAGAAGCTGCTCCACAGCTTCCGGAAGTAACAGAGGAAGTCAAATCGAAAACGACCAGCTCTGGAAAGGAAAAGCCACCGCAGGAGAAAGTTGCAAAGGAACCAAAACAGAGAAAATCGGAGAAAGCACAAAAACAATCACAGAAAGCTTCAAAGGATCAAAAACTGGCGGAAAAGTCCTCAAAGTCAAAGCAGCCAGAGTCTCCAAAGGAGCCAACCAACGCAACACAGGTATGTTTTTCTGAAACTCCCAGCCAGCAGACATTTTCTAACACATCCCCCTGTTTCCTCTTTCAGGAACCATCCATCCCACCTAAGCGCAAACGCTCTCGCAAGGAGCCAAAACAACCAACGCCCATCCCGATTCCAGAAAAAGAAATCAAAAAGGAGGCAACAGAGACGACCGAACGACGAAAGCGAAAATCACGCAGTTATTCGGCCGAAATCAAAGACGAGGAGGAGGACCACGACGAGGAGGGACTGGACGATGACTCCTCCGCCACCGTTTCGCCCCACAACAGTTCATCGGACGACAGTTTCGTCTCGATCAAGCGTGAGTCATCCGAGGAGTCGCAGCGTAACGAGAACGGAGTCATTCATACGTGTAACTTCTGCGGCAAAACCTTCAAGCGTTTCTCCAGGATGCAGGATCACTTGCGTCTCCACACCGGCGAGAAACCGTACGCTTGTGGCATATGCGGCAGGGCCTTTCGCCTGAAGATGCGTCTCTCGGAGCACCAACTGCGTCACCGCACTGAGAAGGCATACAAATGTGAGGAGTGCTCGATGCCGCTGGCCACAAAGCAAGATTTGTCCCTCCATATGCGTCACCACAAGAACGACCGGCGCTACAAGTGCGATAAGTGCGACAAAGGATTCGTTCGCAGCTCCGACTTGTCCATTCACGTGCGGATCCATACGGGCGAGAAGCCCTACGCCTGCGATATCTGCGGCAAGGCGTTCCGGGCTCGACAGAATCTGGTTGTCCACCGACGCACCCATCTCGGCGACAAACCCATTCAGTGCGAGCTCTGCGACAAAAGATTCGCGAGAAAAATCGACATGCGGGTCCATATGCGTAGACATACAGGTGAGTGGATCGATCGATCATAATTGTAGCAAAAATAACTAATATTTTGAATGGTTCTCAGGTGAGAAACCCTACAGCTGTGATGCCTGTACTCGGGGCTACTCGTCCAGAGTGAATCTCATCCGCCATCAAGAGCGAGAGCACGGAAAAATTGTGGAGAATAAACCGGGAGAAGACCACTCCGACTCTGATCCGGAAATCAAGCCCAAAGCCAAATCAGCTGCTAAGCGACCGAGACGGGAGAAGCCGAGACAGAAGGCCACAGATGTCCAGGAGAAACGGCTGGAAGCCCTGCCGGAAGATATTCGAGAGGAGTCGCCGCCGGCCAAAGTGGCTGTGGTGGAGCTGCCGGCGGATGCTGGAGCCGGTCATGCCCAGGTGCAGGTTACGCTGTCGATGCAGGTGGAGCGGGCACCCAACCCGGACGACGATGAGGGGATCACGCCGGAGAAGGAGAACGCCCTGTCTAGCGCCGCGAGTGGAGTGGAGGGAAGTGGCAAGAGCAAGACCAATCGCAAGATCACCAGCTACTTCACAGTCGTGGGCCAGCAGGCGGAAATCTAAAGACTTAAGTTCAGGATCAACCAACTTCTTACTCATTACCTTTTAAGATGCCACTGTACTTTGAAATGATGGACACATTTCGCCTCGCAATTTAATATTTCAATTTTGCAATGCAATCTTGCAGCAGGGATCAAGTATTCTTTATAAACTATATATATACGCGTATTTATCGAAAATAATGGAGTGAGCTTATGGATCGGTCGTCGGTTCTGCGGATGAAGACCGCAGTCGCAGCCGCAGCCGCAGCCGCAGAAATATAAAATGTTGTGAAGGACCATCCATTAACCAAGAACAAGAAAAGACTACTTTTTAAAAGATAAAAGATATTTGATATTCAAAAATAAGCAAGAGACTGCAAAGAATTTTATACCATAAATATAAATATTTTTCCCCCTATATAGACAGAGCAACTTGTGTGAACAAAATAAGTATAACTATGTAAAAATAAAAAATACCAATAAACTAGTTAGTAAGAAGTCAGTTCGAGGGAAATGTTTGCAAGCGATGAGAAAGACTAATTGTTGACTAATTGAGATATCGTGAAATTCAATTCCACAGCTCAAATTTCCTGTACACTTTACTGAAGTTTCCCATTTGAATGAATAATCCAACGTCAACAAATAGTAAACTAATACCGCTGTGTCGTCGAGCTTCGATTTCAGAAAAATATCAGAATTGTAAACAAATTTCCAAATAATTCAATTTCAATTTATTGCAAACATTTCCTCACCCGCATTCCCCCCGCATTTAATCTATGAGAGAATATGTCTTCTCGATTTCATTTAATTTATAGCATGTATTGCAAGTCATTTAATATGCAATTTTTATGAAATTTCCAGCATATACTCAAATTCCAAATCAATATAATTTAGTTTCAATAATTTTAATATTTAGTTTCTAAGAAAATGAATAGCTTTCATGAGAAAGATGTTCAATACTTTCATAACTATCTCACAACTCTTACATATATTTATTTTGTAAACATTTACTTTATACATTATAGTATTTACTTAAATTCTCGAAATGTAATCACATAAGGACAATGCATAAGGACGAAAAGTCAGCGACGTTTTCTTCTCTAAGCTCTGTAATTCGGGCGTACTTTTTGTATATTGCATTTTTTTGGCAGCTGTTCTCATTCTATAGTTTCTAAGCGAATCCTATGAATATATGGTATTTCATAATTTAACATTGTCCTTTTATTAATGGCACTTGCGAATTATCAACCCTCGAATTGCAATTACCTGAGTGCGGGGGGGATGTTTATGGATCCGGGACATCAGAAGGCAGCTGCTTCTGCGGCAGCCAGCTCGACAGGATTGGGGTGGACTCTGTGCTGTGCCGAGAGTGAATTTCGGTCGGTAGTTTGTCATTTGTAATAGGGTTGTGTTGTGTACTTATTTTCTAGTGCCACGGGGTTGATATTTCACAGAGATAAATGAAACAAATGGCGAAATAAGAGAGCCAAATATAATTCTAAAATATAGATATTCTATCCCCATACCCAAGGAAGGTGCTATTTCAATAGTTTGATTATTTTAGATATTAAAATATGATTTATTTATATTATTTATTAAACCTTTACAGCCCTAGACCCTTATTTCTTGACAGACCACATTTTTTAAACAAAAACCAATTACAGTAGCCTCGTACTTTACTCGTTTTTGGCCAAATGCTTATCAACTGAACACTGCAATGACAATTTATTTTGTTCTGGCTTTCAAATAGAAGCAGAGCTAAACGAAAAAAATGTTCAAATCAGCGAATAAAAGAAGTAAAGTCTAGTATTCTCTGTTGCAAGCGCTTTCAATGCAAAATTACGCATACGAAGCGTGGTACCGCGTGCTTTGTTGTTTCTGAGAGATTGTGCCAAAAAGCAAAAAAAACAAAAATAAAAAAATAGACAAAAAAATAGAAAAGAAAAGAATAAAGAAGAAGATAGCCAACGTGACAGCGTACACATATGGACGGAAGTTGTGCTCATGGTGGTGTGCGAAAATATGCAAATTAAGTGTGGCGACTTTTGTTGTCGCCGTTTTTTTGGCGTAGAAAGCGTAAAAAAGCGAGCAAAATACAAAATACGCAAACAAAAAAATGAACAACTACGAATACGTCGTATACACATTATTTGGGCTGGCGATTGTGGAAAGCAAAGCGCCGAAAAAAAACACGTATACGCCCCGTTGTACAGTCAGCAAGTAAGCGTGGATGTGCTTCTGCTTTTGTTTGTATTTGTAGTTGTGTGGTGATCAAGCCTGCTCTCCTCACACTTTTTTTCTGTTTCTGATTCTTTATTTTTTTCTGTTTTTTTTTTTTTTTTTTGGTTGTCTTGTCAGCATTTTTACACTTTTATGTTGCTGGCTTTTAATTGAATTTCGAGTCTCAGACTTTGACTTCTTCTGTTCCGTCTGCTGTTTCGTTTCTGTTGTTTCTTTTTGCCGCAGCCGCTGTGGTTTATTTTAAAACTACCCAAGCAGACGCTTGGCTTTTGCCACTAATACAATTACATTCTGGCAGCGAGTTTGTTCTGGTTAAGCAGTGAAAAAAATACTACATTTTTAAAATTAGTAACAAAATAAAATATGTATAATATCTACTATCTCCTAGCTTTTATAGAAACCTAGAGTCCCTCTTAAAATCTCTTGAAATTCCTTCTATTCAGTCCTTTGTTTTTGTTTGTTTTGTTTGCTGTTCTTCTTGCATTCTTTGCGCGGTCGTTAACTTGCATCTGAGGCGTCGCATCGGAGGAACGTGTTTTTTTTTGTTATTTTCGAGCCGTTCTTTCAATAGCCTCTCCAGTTCTGGCTTTCTGGGAGAGTATTGTTTATGTTTGAGTGTATGATCCGTTTGTTGTGTTTGTGTGTGTCTGCTTGTATGAATGTGAAGTGAGAGCCGCAGCGTATTTTCCAACACTTGAAATGGGCGCGTTTATTTTGAAGCTTTTGAATTGCCAACGGTGCGTATGCATGATATTTAATACGAACATTAAAGATTTTACCCATTCTATAGTTTTGATATTGTTTTTAATTGTTTAATTTGATGAATTAAAGTACCAAAAAGCCACAAAACCGAATTAACAGTTCATTAACTTAGCATTTTTATACACAACCTAAGTGATTGTTTAAATATTTCTACAAAACCCAGAAAATTGCACTTTGCAGCATCGAAATGCAATTGATTTCCATATTCAATGCGGTTATTTCAAGCGTTATCGCCCGAGTTTTATTCACAACTTCTGCTGACAACTCGCATCCATATGAAAAGCATTAAAAATTATTTATCCATAAATCATGCAATCGTTAACAAATAAAAAATTCATTGAAGTTCATTTCCCGCCGACAGTGAAATGGTACATAAACAAACAAACAAAGTCCAAAAATGTAAAAAAATGAATATTGACGAAAAAAAACAGAAAAATATAGCCAACGCATAAATAAATCAGAGCAGCGTCGAAATATCAGCATAAATATACGGCCTGTCGGTCTGTCGAACAAACAAATATTCATAATTGTACAAAATACAAAAAAAACTCAAAGTCAGCTCCCGCAGGCTTGCCCCTGGAATGAGGTGGATATACGGTAATGGGAAGGACGGTAATGGGAATGCAACTAACCGCTGAATGTGCATAATTTATAAAGCTAATTAAACGCGCATTTAACTAATTAAAAATATAGCGCGCTTCAATTATTGAAATATGCTGCCCAATTATGATAAAGTCCAAATACCGAGAACGAGTGGGACGGCTAATTTGAGAAAATTTCCAATTAAAATATATGTATGTATTTCTGGAAAATCTGGGTCGGTGAAGAACAAAAACAATACAAAAAAAGTATATTCGATTCCCTTGCCGAAAATATGGATGAATTGAAAGCCCAACGTGGCGGATACTTAACTCTAATCAAAATGTATATTACGTATACGACATGTGTGACATGTGTGGGGGTGGGGGGCGGAGAGCTGAGTCCGGGGTTCAAGCTAATTTTAGTGTTTGTTGTTATTGGCATTGGCTGGTGTTACTGCTGCCGTTGCCTTTTTGGCTTTTAGCAACCAAATACTAATTGACATTTTGCTATGCTGCCGTGGAGAGTCGGGGAACACATGTCTATAGCTTTACAGTTAGCCCGCTGCTGCCCCTACTGTTGCTGCTTGCCAATGCAAAAACAGTTTCAATTAAGCAATTAGCGCCATTGAAATAAATCCAACACGTTTTGTGGCTTATAAACTGAAGCATCATGTCGATTGGTTCGGGCCCTGCGGTCGCCAGAAATAGGCTCAGGACGGGAAAGGGGGCTTCTGTTTTCTGTGGCCATTCATTTAAGGCAATTAAAGGGTAATTGGGGTATACAAGTTGCATTGACAGGGGAAAATATTTGGTTATGTCAAAGCCGAAAGCTTTTTTAGCAAAAATAACTTGGTTTGGAATGAATTTTCTCTAAAATATATTTGTAACATTTGTTAAACAAAAACTTTACTTTAAATCCTTTGAAACAGTATTCCATAGTCTACTTAAGTGCAAAATTTACTGATTAGAGCCTGGCTTATTACGCTCATTACTAATACAAACGCAAAGTGCCATTTTAGTTACTGTTGCTAATTTGCGCAACATTTTTGGGCTGTTCAGTTAACATATTTATGCGAATTTCGCGCTTCTACTCAATTTTAGCCACAATTTGAAAACAACAAATAGAATTTGCATATATAATCTTGATCCAGCTTAAGGCTTTTTTGTGTTATGCATTGACGTCACTGACTGCCATTATAAAAAAGCAGCTTAAAGCGAATTCCCCACAGGTTAAGAGGATAAAAGGTATTGAAGGGAAAGTCCCAAACCACCAAAATGTTGGCCCAAATGGACATTGGCCCTGAGAGGATGATGCATCGCCATTGCCACTGCAATTTGCACTTTTATAAACCCAATAAAATGTGCCGAACGCTAATCACACTTGCAAATTCAATCAATATCGAACTTCCTAATTGAATTAACAAAGCGCCGAGTTTTATTTGCGGCGCAACCAACTTGATTAAAACGGTAGCAGTTGTTTTCGCACAATCTTGGCTTAAATTTGCCAAGGCATTGGCAGTGAGAATTACTTAAAACTTTATCTGAAAAGTTTGGCACTCTGTTGGAAACAAATATTGGCTGAAAGCAGAAAGGTGCGCTGTCTAATGTGGATTACTATTTATAAGTAGAGACTTTATGGCTCTTCAGGGGGTTAACACTTTATTGGGTGCTTCGGCACTCGAGTTAATTGGTAGTACTAACAATAGGACTCTCATAACAACCATTATTAGGCTTCCTTAGAGACCACTTTGTCATTAATTTCTGGCTAATCTGTAAAGTAAACTAAAATTAAAAAATTTCCGGGTTCTGGGATCCCCTTTCTAGGAAAACCATAATCCCAGGCAATATCTGAAATTAATCAAGTCTGGTGGCAAACAAATTTAAAACGTGTATTTACTAATTAAAGCCTTTATCCAAGCAAACCACTAAAAGCTGGCAGCTTAAAACAATAAGTGGTCCAGGGCAAGGAAAATCATTTAAAATAATAACAATGAAGGCACGGCAACAGCAGCAGCAGAAGCAACAAGAAACAAAAAAAGGAAGAACAAACAAAAAGATAAACAACTCATTAAGGGAAATTAAACAGCCGTGAACCGAAACGAAAGCCATGTCACGACCCGTCACTCATACGCACTGTTGTCAGTGCGTACATACGAGACTGACAGTTCGCGGTTTGATAAAGATTCTCTTTATTTCTCCAGAAGAGAAAGGCATTCGCGAAAAATACGTCACATAAGTAGTATTTTATGAGAAGATAAAACCATATTAAAAGTGCTTAAAATGACTGCAGGAGATAAGGCACTTTAACTTTTTCATTATTTATTTTTAAATATAAATACATCTTGTTAGCACACTCTGACTTAAAACGTGTCTCGGCATTGGATAACTATGTAAAAAAGTGGTTATAGGGGTAAATAAAATAATGTATAACAAATACTTATTGTCAATGACGAAAGAAGTGAAGTTATGCCAACAAAATTTGGTATTTGAATTGTACCTTTTGGTCTTAAAAATCATGTGAGTAAATACAGAGCACTTTTAAAAATAGCTCTATTAAAGATTGAGCTAAAAATATTTATATTTATTAGTTTTTTTTAAGACACCTCTTCCTGACAACAATCAAAGTGCTTTATTGGGGAGACTTATTGAGTTTCTCCTATAAAGCCTAAGGTCTTTCACGCCTGCACTTGACTTATATTTGCTCCGTTATGGAGGCTATTGAATGGCTCTAATTGAATAGCTAAAAGAATGAACCCGCCGTAGCCATTTCAACCACAAGCAAACAATTGACAGCCAGATGAGAGACAAGAACATTTTAATTAATTAACACAAATTTGCAATGTAATAGAAGAGACAGGGCAGCCGGGCAGCAGGGCAGCTTGAGCCTGAGGAAAATGTAAACAAGAATACTGAAGGAGGAGGGCCGGAGTGCTTGAGACTCTCTTCAAATGGGCCACTTGACTGCAACTTTAATTAACTGGAAACGTTATGTTTGTTTTTGAAAGCGGCCAACGGCAAAGACAATGGCCCGTCAGATAAGACTCGAAACCAAAAAGCTGTTTTCCTCCTTTGGTTTAATCAATACATCTGGCAATTTATTGGCCTAATTGTCATATAATTTATAAGAAAAGACAGATTTTCATTTGGCAGTCTGTACCAGCTTCTCTAATTATTATTTTGGCAAGTCGTTTTGGACAAACAGATAGCTCATATATTGTGCTGACTGGCTGGCAAAACCTGTGAAATTTCTCTGTTTCCAAGTCACAAGATTTGGTTTCGGTTTCGGTTTCGGGTATGCGGTAAGTAAATAGGAGCTGAAATTTCAGGTGAATCATTCCCCACTGGGCCTGACTTTATTGTTTTGTTTCTGCTTCTGCTTCTGTTTTAGTTTTATTTATTTGCTTTTTGTTTTTTGCTTTGCGAAAAGTTCTATCCTGACGCAGACTTTGCTTTTGGTACTTTTGTTTGTTTGTTTTTTCATTTGTTTTTATTATACCCTTGCAGAGGGTATTATAATTTTGGTCAAAAGTGTGCAACGCAGTGAAGGAGACATCTCCGACCCTATAAAGTATATATATTCTTGATCAGGATCACCTCCTGAGTCGATATGAGCATGTCCGTCTGTCCGTCTGTCCGTCTGTCCGTCGGTCCGTCTGTCCGTCTGTCCGTCTGTCCGTCTGTCCGTCTGTCTGTTTCTACGCAAACTAGTCTCTCAGTTTTAAAGCTATCGAGTTGAAACTTTGCACACACCCTTCTTTCCTTTGCAGGCAGTATATAAGTCGGAACGGCCGGGATCGGTCGACTATATCCTATAGCTGCCATATAACTGATTGATCGGAAATGCCATAACTTTGGTGTTTTTTAAGTTAGAGGGTTGGGAGTTTCTACACATGTTATATTTGACCAAAATATCTTATGTACAAAATTTCGTAAGGATCGGCCGACTATATCCTATAGCTGTCATAGAACGATCGAAATTGGCATAACTTTGGTGTTTTTTAAGTTAGAAAGATGGGATTTGGTACAGATTCTATTTTGGGGAAAACAATCTGATCTGCCAATTTTCATAAGGATCGGCCGACTATAAACGATCCGCTATATATCTAATAAAATAAGATGGGTGGCGCCACCTAGCGGACTGCGACTGAACTGCAAGGGTATATCAACTTCGGCTCCGCCCGAAGTTAGCTTTCCTTTCTTGTTTTTGTTTTGTTTTCCCTTTATTTTTTTTTTATTGGCTCAGCTCTTGCCGCTTGACGCCACGTTCTGGGCTCTAAAGTCCAAGTCTAAACGGGTTTTTCATTTTAAGCTGACGTTTAATTCAATTCAATGAATCTGCAATTTGATTTATGGATTACCGCGAATCGGACTTTTCAAAACATTATTTATTTATGATTTGTGATGTGTGTAAATATGAGAGCACTCGCTAAATGTATGCCATGAATAATCGAATATTATTGGTTGATTGTTTATTTACAGAGACTAACAATAATAATATTCCCATTTAAAGTCTATAGAAAAATAGTTAAAATTACAAAGAAATTCCTACTCACTTACTTCAATATCAAGTATTCGCCCCACTATTTAACCAATTTAAATGTTGAACTGAAATATTACGTATACGCCATGTAACCAAGACTTACATGAATTCTTCCACTGCTGGAACTTGTGGTAGACAAAGCAAGCACAAATGAAGAATATCACAAAGACAATGAGGAGGGTCAGGATGACGCCTATCCAAATATCGCTAACCACATGGGCAAAGTCCTTTTCATCGTCGCCCGTGTATATCCTGGAACCATGGGCTATATGGGGTGTCGGGGATCTAGCTGCTGGGAGGACATCGTTGAAGAGATCATCCGCCACATCTGCCACATCGTTGGCCGAGGCGGCGCCACTCAGATTGATCTCCACCTCCTGCCGGTCGATGGTGAAATTGCCGAGCGCCGAATCCAGGCCCAAGGCCAGCTGCTCCAGTTTGTTAATGAGTATGGAGTAGTTCCCCGGCAGATCGAAACCGCCCAAATCGAGTTTTTCGCCACTGCTACTGGTGGTGGCATTCAAGGTGGCAGTGGCATTAAGGCCGCCAGCATCGGTGGCAGGGGCAGTTGTGTGATTTAACCCCGATTCATGGCTGCTGTCTTCGAGGCCTGCCAGCAGGTTGCCCGTTATATTCAATGCCTTTAGTATTTCGGCCATTGCTTAGAATATTTCAATATTTTCTTTCGTTGTATTTAATTTTTAAATTATTTATTTATTTTTTATTTTATCACTTTGCTAAGATTCAGCTGCGAGACATATGTCTGTTTTTCTTCGACTCAGCCGCGATGCTGGAGCTTCATTTCGCGACTGAAAGCCCCCAGCGAGTGTAAAGTTGCCAATTTGTTGGATCGCTTTTTGTCGGCACACCCGCCCTGGCATATAGATTCAATATTATTTTTATATTTAATCTCCAGCCCCTACTTTATGTCGTTTTTCACTTTTCAACTAATTGTGTTAACGCATCGGTGTTAATTCGGCTTACGCATCTTCTGGCAGCTCGTTCGGGTTTTTGTAGAAAAGTGTATCTCGCAGATACAGCTTGCTCGCATTGCTGATTTGTTGTTCAAATATTGATTAAAAAAAACACTCTTTTTTTAAAAATATATTTTTTTTATGAGTTTTTACCACACAGGGGGGAATTTATCTGAGCAATAAACGTATGCACAAGTATCTCCTTCGGCTGTCTATCTGTATGAATTCAGTTTATTGATTTGCCAAGTGGAAATGAGGGAAAACATTTGTCTGCTCCGTTTCGTTTAATCTCTGCCACCTTCGAGGCTGTTAAATCTCATCATATTTGCCTGGCTAATTCCCGATTACATGTGAAGTGCACATAATACTCCACAATTGCAATTCAAGGCAGCACACGTGCACACCTCACTAATCTTATTTAAAATTGAGTAAAAAATCTGATTACAGAAAAGGTTCAATTTAAAATTTATGTTTAAGTAATTAGTATACTCAGATGTTTTTTCTTAGCTTAGCTTGGAAGTATAAGTTTCTAAAACCATCAATAAAATATACTAATAAGCCCCAAAGTATACACCCCATCAGGTTAACAGACAGAGTTTCCTATTTATAGAACAGCTTCGACAAACAGGCAATTAGGCCAATTGTTTTCAGTGTTTGTAGGCTGGTTCATAAAAACTGGGGATACTGGGGAAACCCTATTGTATATCATTACAGATATCACAGTTTTTACAAGTGTATATATTAATGGGAAGTAGACCAGATCGAAACAATAAATCAGGTGGAAAATTTTGAACGCTTTTTTTCAATTTTTTATTATTAACTTTAAGAAACAAGAGCAGCAAACATTTCCTTTAACTTTTGCTTGGATCTTACTTTTCACTTAATAACTTTTCAGGACAAAGGTTACTTGTCACTTATTTTCACAGATTTATTTGTTTGTTAATTTGTCTTTAAATATTTGGCGCCAATTTGGTTATACTTTTTTAGTTTTTCACTTTGTTGCCAAACAAATATCACGACCTTTATCAACAATAATAACAAATGAATGATTAAACAACTCGCGGAACACTTTTGTAAATGTTTCAGTTAATTTTTTTTTTTGTATTTTTGTATTACTAAATGAACCGAGCCCGGGCGCTTGTTTACAACAATTAAGGTTGCTTTCTTGCAAGAGGCTTGCAATTATAGCCACGTTAACAGCGAAGTTAACTGGCAGCGGTGGCGTCGCGACGCTGACTGCGATATGATTTTTTTTTCCACAAGGCGGTACAACGTCTATCTAGACGGCAGCAAAGCAAACAAACCAAGTGAATGAATGAGTGACTGAATGAATGAATGGCCAACTGACGGGCCGACTATCAGAGCCTAGACTGAGATTGTGATTGCGATTCAGATACAGATATAGATTGAGATTGAGATTCGGACCGAGTTCGATCGACTTCTGACGTGAAGATGCTGCAAAAAATGAAATCAACTCGCTTGGCGACAGCAAAAGTTATTTCCAGTAAATTCCGGCTGTTTATTTTTGTTATTTTGTACTTTTGAACTAATATTGGTATTGACTCTTGAAAATTTCCCCATATCACACATTATTGGTATTTGCTAGATTTGATTTATTTTGACTTTACCGTGACATAGCCTATTTTTGCATACAACGTTTTCAGCTTCAATGAGTTGGCAACAAATTGTTGTGATTATTAAAATATTTGTGCAGGGTTTAATTAGTTTTTGAAGCGATGCGTTTATGATTTCCATAAAGTCAAAGCTACATATTATGAAGCTAAAAATATGTATTAGATTAAATTAGATTGTATTATTTATTTATAATTAGTTGGAAATTCCCTTTTATTAATTATTTCCCTTTCCCTTAAGGAACTGATTCACACGATTTATTTTTTATTTATTCCAGAAACCTTTACTTTCTCAAGCCCAGCTCTTACATATTTACTTGGAATTTAAATGAAATATTAGATAAACTTTATTGCATTTCCTTGGCTGCGCACCGAGCACCCGGAGTGCTCCGGATTTTATTAGTTTTGGCTTTTAACAAATATCGGCAGTAGGCCTTGTTCGACGGCATGTTTTATTATCTTTTCGTGTGTTTATTAAAATTTGCATTTCATTATTTCGTTTCAATTCATTATTTGCAATTTGTGGCTACAGCACTTTGCTACCGAATGCATTATGATGCGGCACAAACATATATAATATACTTATATAGTAGAATAATATGAATAAAGATGTGCTTTAATGTGATTGCATAATACCTGATGGCTTAAAGTTGTTTTGTTTGTGCGCTTAGTGGAAGTAATTTTTCCTGGGTTTGCGGTTAACTATTTGCAAATCACAAATTGATTCGATCGAATGGATGATTATGAATTTTGCATTTTCTATTGACTTTAGGGGTGGTAGGCTGTATGTTTGTAGTTTATGTATTTATGAGCATCGATTGCAATTAGCATTTTGCACTGGCTTAGTGACGCATGATAAGAGCTTTATCAATTCGAAATTATTTTATTGATATTAGCACTTGAGGCCTAAACACTGTTTACCCGCTTAATCGATTTTAAAGAGCTCTGTGTCATGTGATTACCAATTGACGGATTGTCAAGCTGCTTAGGCTTATCACAAAAAATCTTTGCCCCATAAAGATATTGCTTTTATTGCCACTACAAACTGCACTAGCAAATCAAATAACAATTAACTGCACTAAATGGCCTCTTTTTGCGTTTTAAATGCAAAATAAATGGAATGGCAGTAATTGGGTTGAAAGGCCTGCCTGAAAATGGAACAATGCCTGATTAAGTTATTGTTCTTTTTAAATCCACATTTCTAAAACGGTTTCCAGGTCACATTTGTGGGCATTCCCTCGCTGGCTCCTCACTCTAATATTTATCTCAAGTGTACTCTAGATTTATTTTGAGTAGCCGGTTGCATTGTTTAGCGCGTTGATTCCTTATCTTGAGGGGCCAACTAATCACCGTGACAGCTTGTACTAAAGGCAGATTACTATTTACGCTTCAACCCAAATATGTGCTAAATATTTATTTATTAATTTTATGGAAAAATAGCCTATGAAGTTATTAGTGGTTGAATTTGGTTTGAACTGGAATTCGGGCATGGGTTTTAAATTTGCGAGGCTATGCAATCTTTGAGGGATATCATTTATTGTATAATAAATATTTTACAAGTAATTATGTGAATTTATTGAAGGTGCTTATATGTAAGTGATATAAGTGATATAAATTATATAACGTTTCTATCCTTAAATATTTTACATGGATCCTACTCCTAATTATGGTTCTGGGCCAGACTATATTTTTAGGCTAATTAGATCACTCTAGTCAAGAAACTCACCATAAGAAACGTACCCCTAAAAATATTCGGGGGTTGATAAATAGGTCTAAAAAAAGAATAAAAATATGCTTATAAAACCTTAGTTGATCTATAAATCTTTTAGGATTTTCTTTCATTTCTTTCAGGAAATTCTTACCTTAATTTCATTATCTAGCCGATAACCTCATAATCTGTTATATATTAATATTTAATAATTTCATTGTTTACCTTTTAGCGTGCCAGACACCAGGGTACTAGTAAAAAAAAGACAAACAGGTGCAAACCGGTTGCGCATGCGCGAAACAAAATAATCAAAAGACACAATCATGCGCATTTCACAACTCACGTGATGACTACCCAATGACTGACACACAAATTATTCAACCAGTCTGATATTTTTAAATATAAAAAAAAATAACCCAATTTTCAAAACATGTAACAAGGAAAAATATTTATCAAAGAATATAAAAATGAGAACTTGCCGCCACTGTGTCTGGTGATAAGATCTAGGTTCTAGATAAAAGCAATTCTTACAAACAAAAAGTGATCATGAAACAAAGTCCATAAATCTATCACCTTTGGAATTTTGTCTGATATCGTGTGGATAGATTATCTCCTAAAAAGTTAGCAGTCATGCTGATTAAGACTTCAATTAAGTAACGCTGGAATGGTTCATCGTGCTTGTGGTGCCTGTAACCCCTCCGGAATTTCCTATGTCAGCTTTCAGACCCGCGGCCAACATTCCAGCCCAGTTGAATATACTTGGTAAATAGTCGGCGATATTTGCACATTTTTCCCGCTTCAGTTCACCGTGAGGAGGTGTTCAAACAAAGGAAGTACGAACAGTATGCAGTATGATATATCCATATATGTAGTATATGGAGTAAGTATACCCTATAAGGTGGCATATCAGCGGCACGCAAGACATTTAATTATAGAATATTGAGTAAGCATGCGATTACTAGTCGGGGTCTTTGAACGAGAATTATCGGAACGGGGTTTTGAAACGGGGTTTAGTTTTTTTTTTAAAGTTATTATTCAGCCAAAACTTTATGAGTAATCAAATAAAAAAAAATTCTAAACAAAAAACATTTAAAAAGAGAAACAAATAAATTATTCAATAGTAGCTTTAAGAACCCTTTTCTATTTGAAATCCCCTCTGAGGAAATAATCTGAATACCGCCGGATACACCCAACTCCTTTCAATAACTCAAACCTCCTGCTCCTTTTTGGGATCCTCATTGGCAACCCTATCGCAACAATCTTTTATCCAAACACAACACGCCGCATCATCCTTGGTCTCCGACCCTCGAACAAATGCCGTCAGATGTACGAACAGACAGTCCTCCAGCGGAGTGTCTGGTTGTCGGGTTGCCTGGTTTGTTGCTCGGTTTCCCTCCGGTTCCTTTAAGCCAATTTGTAAACCATCAAATCGCGTTAAATGCGCTTTTCCGGTCGCGGCCTCTTTTCCTTTTATCTCTGTTCGACTGCCACGGAGGAGAAAAATCTCATTGTTATTGTTTTCTTTGCTAAACGGAAATGGTTAGGCTGACAGACAGACTGGCAGTCGGGCTGGGAGTCTGTATCCTTTTCGGCTTTGCACCTCCGACAGGTACAGCGACGACATATGCCTTGATAAGGATGCAATCGTTTGCGCCTCTGACTCTGCCAACTTATTGATTTGTTTGCCTTTGGGCCATGCCTTTGTGTCATCCGTCTGTGAGAACGGAAATTGGAAAGCGGTTCTTCCTCCAATACAGCTCATAGAGTTATGCAAGCAATCCCCCGTATAGTCGGCATCTCATTTTTCTTCCCCTATTTTCAATTATCGATATCGGATTGTCACCGAAAGCAAGTAAAGTAAAGTACCCTTCATGCCTTTTAACGTCCAACCTTTATTTGAACTTCCGCAGCAGACCGACCAAAAACCGAAAACCGTGGCCAATGCACTCGGCTGGCTCATGCATTTACACGCCCGATATTCGGTAGCCAGGTCAACTCGGTTTTGGCCATAAAGTGCCTGAAAAACGAGCGTGTAATTTACGAGCTGTTTGTCAACAATGTTGCTGGAAATTCTATTTTGTATTTTATTAGTTGAAAAGAATGGGGAACTGAAACTGAAACTGGAACACAAAAACTGACCAACACAGCGGCCTAATGAGCCGTTTTTAATCGCTTCCGTTCGGTCTTGAATAAATTTAAATACTTATTACGATAAGAAAATACAAAAAAGTTATCTTATTTTCATGGTTGGACCGAAGGCCATTTTTTATGGAATTTAATTGAAGAGTTTGCTAAGAAGGAAGTAAAGAAATTATGGGATCTGGTAAGGTTTTCAATGAAAACCTTACATATGTCAGACTTAAAATTAAATTTAGTTTATAATGTAAAGAAAATTAAATCAAGTTCATATCTATGGTAAAACTAAATTTTTATTTCATCCACGTTCTATTCTCGTTGCGGACTTTTAAACTTTAAGTTTTTCCCACTTTGGTTTCCATGTCCGGGAATCTTTGCCAACAATCTATCTACCTGAGCGATCTCAAAAATTACTTTGGTATAGTTACCTTCCCTGTCAACCACCGACTTCCTGGAGTATCCTTGCTCTGCGCTCTAGTGGACTGACAATCAATCATAATTGTTTCTCAGTTTGTCAACAAACTCGGAGTTCGGTGTTGGAGTTCCGAGTTGTCTGTTATCGCAATGCAGCCAGGCTCTGGCGGTGGACGACGGGCAATGGGCGGACGAATGGCCACGCCCCCAATTCAAAGGCATCAACCAAGTTCCGACAAAAGCCATTGGCATTTGTGGGTGGGCGAATAGTGAGGCATGGGGCACGTTGTTCGCTTTTGGCGGTATTGCATATAAAGTTGCAGCAAAAAGTGCACCGGGGGAGCCACAACAATAACGAAGGACGAAGGCTGATAAGCGCGGAAACGGAAGTTGCACACAGACACAGAGAACTAGCTAAATGGGTGTGGGTGTGTCGATGCACTGAAAGGATTTTAAAGCATTTTCCTATAGCTTGAAAACTGCTAAAAAGGATAACCATATTTTATGTTTATAATTCATACTTGTTCCTTAAAAGTATTCTTACTTTTTTTAAATAGTTTCCTTAAAAAATGTGTATATTTTTCTGAATTCCTGTGCAGCTTGCGACAAAGGAAAAAATCATTGGCAACCCGAGAATGGGAGACGCAACAGTTTGCCAAAGGATATTGACGGACCAAAGTCGAGTCGAGTTGCTATCAATGGCATTGAGGGAATTCCCCAGTGTGTCCTGCGTGGCAGCAAAGCATGAAAACCCGATTACGCCGAGTCGATATGCAAGGACTTGCTCCTTTTTTGCTTTCCCTTGCATCCCCTCTATTCCCACACATACATTTGCACATTAATACTTGTGTCTATGTATGGACGTGTATCTGTGCAGGCGACGACAAAGGAGTAGAAGCAGAAGGCGTCGCGTTAACATATGATTGTCGTCTGCCTCGCCCAAACATAAAAAGGGATAAAGGATAACGAAGCGCAAATTTCAAATAATCATGAATATTACATGAGCTGCAGAAGTAGACAAACGCTGGGAGGACACTGCTGCTGATACTTTTCCTACTTGTGGCTCCTCCCCGTCCTTCTTGGCAGCGATTTATATGAAAATCATTCACACGTTCCAAATTATTTATTAATGCCCATGCTAAAATTGTGTGTGCCGAGGACGGAAGACTTCCCCGGGGGGGATGAGGCCAATGTTATAGCTAAAGAGGGTTACAACTGCTCAAAAGTCAGGATTTGACAGTTTTTTATGTATAATTTTCAGGTTTTTTCCTCCTGTTTGCTTTTGGCGGCAACTGAGACATTGACGAGGGGTTGCCTTTAGAAATCGATTAAAAACTTTTCCATTCATGCCTGAACACTCGCGGATTAGCCTGGACAGTTTAAAAGACCTTTAACCCTTTATTAAGTTAATTAAAATATGAAAATTTTAATTCTTTTTCAAAGAGGGTTCGTCTAAGTGTTTTTTCTTTAACTTTTCGTTTTGTATGAAATTAAATATGATTTGTTGGGAGGTCCATAGTCCCATCAAAACTGTGACTATTTTTTATGTTTTAACTTATTTTGTGTTTTTTTGCCGTAACTGTTATTCAGTCATCCCATAAAAATTAATTATTAGTTTTATTTAAAAGTTAGTAAGTGTTTCCAAAAGGTATTTTAAGTCTGTTGAATTGTCTAATATTTAATTTTATTTATTTTAATGACTATTTTCATTTATTGTAATAAAAAAAAATAAAAAATAAATAAATATTTTCAGAAAGCTTCCATAATCTTTATTTTATATTTCCCAAAATCATATTATCCTTTTCCTCTTAGCTTTTTCCAGGAAAAACCACGACAGCTTGACTGATAACAGGTTTTTGTGTGCATGAATGTCTGTGTGAGTCCTGATAACTGTCTCTGTGTGGATGCGTCAAAAGAGAAGTCGGCAATGAGCTTGCAATAATGTGATAAGCGGAACGGAAATGAAAACAAGTATAAATGCAAGTGCAAACCGGGCGATGACAGTGGCAGCGGAGAAGAAAGCCGCCGCGAAGGCTGCCGGAGAGAAGGAGTAGAGTGTAAGTAACAGCAACAACAATGAGAACAAACAGAACTGCAACATCAGAAACAACAACAACAATAACAACAAAAAGCGAGCCGCAACAAAGAGCTGAGCACTTAAAAGCCAACGAAGGCAACGGGGCGGATGGTGAATGTGAATGTGAGTGTGAGTGTGAGTGTGATTGTGCCGGTGATGTGTGAGGAGCTGCCGTCATCAGGCAGTCAGGCAATAAAAGCAAAATTGCCATTCGAGCCAAGACCCTGCACTTTCCTCTTACCTCTCTCACTCCCCTTTCAGCACCCCCATTTCCCCTCTCTGCCAACACATGTGGCGTTTTTGCCTCAATTATTTTTATTGGTTCGGCGCAAAAATTTACGTTGCATACTTTGCAGCGCCTGCTCGCCTGCCATGGCGTTAATTTCGTTATGGAAAATTGCAGCGACTTGACATGTGAGCGTGCGATGGGGAGTCCAATGACGAGAATCGGAAAGACAGGAGGGTGGCGGAGTTACACCAAAGTGCACAGGGAGAATATGTGGTATATTATTATTGGGCTATGAACCCAAGTTATTTTTTCTGTTTTTCCCATTTTCATGATGGAAAAATGTATATAACCTGGGCAATACTTGGCAGATCGAGAAATGTTATACCTTCCCGATCTCAGAACTTCGAGTAGAATCATTTTCAATCAAAACCTGGCAACAAAAATTTTGACCCATTTTTCGAAATTTGTTAAAGGGGTACCATCATGATTTTGGCCAAAAACTGGTCCACATTTTTTTCGTTTCATTTTTCCGATATTTTTAGGCAGATCGACGGGGACAAGTTCTCTGATTCATAAATGGTATGCCGTTTACTGATAGGTTCAGAAATAGTTAAGATATACAACAAGAAGTGATTGAAAATTTCAGATTTTGGCCAAGTTAAAAAGTATCTGAAACATTAGACCAATTTTTGTATTTTCGTAATGGAATAATGTGCATAACTTGACTAATAATCGGCAGATCCAAAAATGTCATACCTTCCCGATCTTAGAACTTCGAGTAAAATCATTGTCAATCAAAACCTGGCAACAAAATTTTGGACCCATTTTTCGAAATTTTTTAAAGGATATCGGTTTCATTCTTCCGATATTTTTACGCAGATCAAAGGGGAAAAGTTCTCTGGTTCATAAATGGTAATCCTTTTGGCGATCGGACTCAAAATAGTTAAGATATTCGCTAAAAACTGCATGGAAAGTTTAGATTTTGGGAAAGTAAAAAATATTAGTAACGCTGTTCCAGCTTTCCAATTTTCCTGGTGGGAAAATCTGCATAACTTGGCCAATACTTGGAAGATTCATAAATGTTATACCTTCCCGAACTTAGAACTCCGAGTAGCATCATTCCACATCAAAACCTGGCAACAAAAAATTTGACCCATTTTTCGAAATTTTTTAAAGGGGTACCATCATGATTTTGGCCTAAAAATGGTCCATATTTTTTTCGTTTCATTTTTCCGATATTTTTATGCAGATCGAAGGGGAAAAGTTCTCCGATTCACAAATGGTATTACGTTTACTGATCGGTTGAGAAATTGTTAATATATACAAAAAGAAGTGATTGAAAAGTTCAGATTTTGGCCAAATTAAAAAGTATCTGAAACGTTAGACCAATTTTTGTATTTTCGTAATGGAATAATGTGCATAACTTGACTAATAATCGGCAGATCCAAAAATGTCATACCTTCCCAATCTTAGAACTTTAAGTAGAATCATTCTCAATTAAAACCTGGCAACAAAATTTTGGACCCATTTTTCGAAATTTTTTAAAGGGGTACCATCATGATTTTGGCCAAAAAATGGTCCATATTTTTTTCGTTTCCATTTTCCGATCTTTTTATGCAGATCGAAGGAGAATAGTTCTCTCATTCATAAATGGTATTCCGTTTTGCGATCGGATTCAAAATAGTTTAGATATTCGCTAAAAACTCAATGGAAATTTCAGATTGTGGGAATGTAAAATGATATTAGTAACGCTGTTCAAGCTTTCCAATTTTCCTGGTGGGAAAATCTGCATAACTTGGGCATTACTCGAAAGATCCATAAAAGGTTTCATACATATCAAGGTATAATAGTTTTTGAATTGAGAACTCCAAGTAGCATCGTTTCCCATCAAAACCTGGCAACAAAAGTTTTGGCATTATTTTGACCAAAAATATATATGAATTTGTGAATATATATGAAAATCGTTATATTTTCTTTTTGTGTAGTATGTATCCTGGTGGAAAAGTAGAAATAGGGAACCTGCGCTCTGCTCCTGTTGCAAGGGAGCCGGAGCCGGAGTCGGAGCAGGAGCCGACAATGCGGCGCCACTGCATACAATTGAGCTTAATATTGAAAACTTTCGAGTATCTTAATTAAAGGTTAAGTGTGTGTGCGCCTTTCAAAAAGTGAAAGGAGAATGGAAGGCTGGTGAAAGGCTCGAATTATGGTAATTTGCGCTGAAAGGCTGCTAAGTGGGCAATTTTAATGGCTGAATGAGTGCAAGATTTATGGGTGAAGGAGCGAAGAAGGAGCATTAAATGCCATTCAATGAGCCTTTGCCAAATATATGGATACTTAAATGCATTATTTGATTCATTTTAATTTGCACAAGCTGGGACTTAAATAGGATTAATTGATCAAAGTCCATTCATTGACTTACTTTTATTTTGAACTGACACCATAATTAATCCATTATTTTATTTTAACTCAATAATGTGTCAAAACCTATTTATAGAGCACTTTATGCGATACTTCTCACTCAATAAAAACGTTATGAAAAAACCAGACAAAAGCATAATTTATCAAAATCAATGGCACTATACAATTTGCATAAATGTATGTACATATATTTTATAATTATACAACAAAAGCAATTAAATTCAACTTAATCAAATTGTAAATTGACAGCTTCAAATGCAGATTCGTCCACCCCCGCGACGAAACAAATGCAATTGACCTGAATTTCAAATGGAAAGTGCAGAGCACGAGTCCTGCCAGCCCCATGCCACATTCTGTCTCCTTCGAGTATCGAACATCTTTCTACACTTCAACATAATCAATGCGGAGAACGTGTAAAGGAGATATATCTTTTTATATAAAGTTGGTAGTGACGGATGGTATGAGAACTGGAACTTGGCTAATAAAAAATGTAAATTTAAAACACAATTTGAGTGAAAAAATCCAGGACAATAAATACAAATTAGATGAAATGTCAAAGCAAAAACCAAATAATGGCAAGAGGGTGAACCAAAACAGAGTTTAATAATGTTATCAGATTTCTTATACATAATGTCATTATTTTAATATTTTTTATAAATATATATTTTTATAAAATATTTTTTATTTTTAAGATAAAGTTAAAGTTAAGTAAGTTCATCTTAATTCCATTCTCACGCTTCATCTCTGGCTAAAACATGGCACAAATCCAATATGCTGCCCAGAGTCCTGACCAAGTACAAGTTACCAACTCACGTAGGACTCTGTGAGCTCGTTCCTTGGAATATCCTGCGGCCCCCTCGCCCTTCCCCACCTCGCTACTGTTGTCGCTGAGGGCAATATTTTCAATGCGCTGTCGGTAAAAATTACGCACTTTTAGTTGGTCGCCTCCGACCGTCGATGTTTTCAGCGAGTTGTCAGACGTTTTTTTGCCCGTTTCGCTAGCCAGCGGCAGGACATGAATATTTTAAAAAAATTCGCAGGGCTCATCGCAAGATTGAGACGCTGTTAGGTCAGAGGTAGGACGGAAAAAGCACGGAACGAGGCCGAGAACGAGGACGAGGAGAAGCGCACACGCACAATGAATAATTTAAGGACTCGAGAGGCAGACGAGTCCTGGCATCATCAAATAAATGCCAAATGAGCAATCAAAGTGCCATGAAAGACTAACTAAGCAGAGCCACCAACTGATGAGGAGCTGTAAAAAATGATGTACACGAATTATCGGGACAGTGGGCGGTTCTTGGGTGGATGGGTGTTGTTTAGATCGCAGCAAATGAAGCGCATAAACAGCGAATAAAGTATACAGACTTTTTTATATATATGTACACGATTTTACGACATAAATAAGGAAAAGCTGTGTTTCCTTTCTCTTTTTTTAACAGAGAAGAGAATTATTTATTCTTTTTGATTAAGTGAGGAATATTTATAAGAAAATGGATCTTATTTTAACTATATAATACTAAAAACTTAGCTAAAACTACATATAAGAGTTGATAAATAAATAGCTATTATTCTTAAATATTAACCTACTTTTTGATTTATTTCCTTGGAAGCTCTTTGGATACGAGTATACTCCCTAAAAAATTTAAATTGGCGTACGCATTGAAGACAAAATGAAATAGCTGGAAAAACTGAATTATAGATTCAAGTTAAGGAGTAGAACTTGGCAGGCATTCCTGCTCAGTCGAAGACAAAAACTTATTATACGCCGGGGCTTTGGCTGCATCAGCTGGGACCTCGATGGTTGGGGAGAAATGGAGTGAGTGGGTGGGTTCTGATAAAGGGGGTGCCACCACAGGCCACACTCCACTCCTCCCCCCACAGTCCCATATTGTCGATACATAAGCAATTGGTATGTACAACTGCGCCTCTTGGTATCCCGCTATTTCCCGATTCCAACCCCCCCGACCACACGATCCCACCAAGCCCAGCGAGAGAAATGCGGTTATGAATTCCTGAACAGCAAAGTCGGCTAAAAGCATCGACTGCAGTTGGCTCGAAGCGAGAAGAAGAAAACGAAGCGCCGGCACAAGTTTTTTATTAAAACTTGTGCAGCGAAATGAGCGCCATGCCAAATAAAATATATAAAAACAAAAAGTTTCATAAAGCATTTGTGACTTTGCGCCATTTTATATATATGGCTCTCAACTTAAAGTTTCTCGTGTGGGGCAACTAAAAAAAAAGCAGGAAATAAGAGAGAAACAGGGGCATTAACAAGGAACTGCTATTGGAGGTCTTCGAGAGGACTTCGAGACATTCTACGGGGCCAGGCACGTTTTGTGGCCATAGTTCGAAACGAAAGTGGAAGAATTTATTGCATTGACATACTAAGACGCTTCTCATGCCGTTGGCAAAATGGGCCAAATGCGCTCAACTGAATAAATTGAAAGTACCGCACCGCGAGGTAGATATAAGGATACCAGGAAGACTTGTTCAACATGCCAGGATAATAAAATTGACTTTGGTAACGTCAAAGAAAAACACAAAAATAAAACGATTCGACAATTGTTCTTAAATTTTTGATCAAATTCTAATAATTTTTACCTGGTCCCAACCCCTTCAAACACAAAAGGCTTTCCTAAACATTTTCATTTAAAGCTTTAGCATGTTTTCTGATACTCCCCTTCCACAATGTTCTCTCAACCCATCATTTGGACAATTGGCCAAAACATAGTTTTGGTTGCTAAGTTCAAATGGCAAAATGCAAAACCGAAAAACAAAAAGGCTGCAACTTAAGCCGACGTCAGCCCACACAATACAGAAATCCCAGTTTCGGCTTAAATGCCACACAAATTTGCAACAAATTTTGCTGTTATCGGAATGACCCATTGACTATAGTGCATTTTAGTTTAGGACCCAAACACACACTTTGAAAACACAACACACATATCGCTCTAATGAAACGCAATATCTTCGAGACAATGCTAATTGCCTACGATACACAGAAGCTGTATTGAGCGCAGAGAACATCCAAATTATCCAACAAAATGGTTCTAAATGCACTGAAAAAAAATTTGAATAAAATAGTGTATGGTATTATTATGATATGGAATAATTTTTTTTGTTCAATATATGAAATTTTAATAATTTTAACAGAATATAATAAGCTTAAGGCTAATAGAAACAAAATTTGGTTTATCCACTAAGCTTTTCGACCTAAAAAATGGAAAATATCCTTTTTAAAGTAATATTTTTCCCTCAGTGACTATGAGTATGGTTTGATTCTGGTAGAAAGCAGTATACATTCCTATGTGCGATTCGTTTACTTGGCCAAAAGCCAATTTTCAGCCAAAACGCATGCCAAATTTGCCAAAAACGAAGCGCAACGAAATTCGAGAAATATGTAGCTAAATATTTCATGATATCGATGAGGCAGGCAGTTCTGCAGAGAAACTCCCCGACTCCCAGCTCTGAGCTCCCAAAACGCAGAGACTCGCAGAAGCAAGGAAGCCCCTTCGTGTTGTTTGAAAAGTAGTTCAGCAAGGCTAAGAGCATTGACAGGCCATTCAAAATGTATTTTATGCCCTGTAGTTTGTTTACAGGGTCACTGGAATAGTGAGCCGATTAGGGAGAGGTGTGGAAAGAAAGGATATTGAATGGAGGAGAGCTCACGGGGCTCTCACAGAATTTTTCATTTATTTAATTGGCTTTAGTTTAGGTTTATAGGGAAATATATACGGAAATGTTCAATGGGAGACTCAAAGTAAGATTTTTTTTATTTTAAGATTCTTGATTTTAATAAAATAGTTAAATGGTAACATTTACTTATAGGATAGTTAAAAGTACTTTTAAATAATAAAACATGCAATTAATACACTTTACTAAAAAATCTAAAAAAAAAAACAGTTTTAAAGAGTATTTAAAATTCCCCAAATGTTCGTACAATCTTAGTTACAGCTTATTTATTGTTGGCATTTATTGGTAACATGAAATATAAGTTCGGTTACTGGAAAACGGATTACCTGCCTCCCCTGCATCGCCCCGACCTGCCCCATTGGGGGCCAATCAATTTACATGCCTGCCTGGAAGTATGCAAGGAAATTGCGCCAAAGGAAAGCTTTGCTTCAGTTCGAACCAAAAACTTGCAACACTCACCTGCATTGGTCTCTGCTGCAGTGCCCCTCCCACCACCACCACCACCACCATCTCCGTCTGCCGCACCCGCCTCCATCCGATTGACGTCATTGACGCTGGCACGCTTCTTGCCACGCCACACACTAACGCCGCAGCACTCGGCACAGCAGCAGAAGACAAAGCCCAGGATCAGCAGGATCCATGCGGTGACCATCAGGACGATGGTGGAGGTGGAGCGGTAGCTGTAGGTATCCTCGCCGATCAATACGAGGACACTGTCGCCCGTGAGATTGGCATGTGTGGCGTGGCTGGTATTGCCATGAAAATCCAGCAGGCCGGCCTCCAAGGTCGGGCCGTAAAAGCCGTCGACATTGGCCAGAGCCGCATAGCTGCTGCCCACCGTATGCATATAAGGTTGCACTTTGGTCAGACGCACCACCGTGTAATTGGACATGATTGCACCACTCCGTCACTAAGTCACTAAATCAATCACTTAATCTGTCGCTTAAACAATCTCTAATCCAGATCGGAGCACTTTGTTTGGCCAAAACACGACCGTTTCTTTGGTAACTCACTAGCCGACTGAAAAATATTTTTGGCCTGTTCTACAACGATGCGATATATATTATTTATTTTATTCCTTGCGCGTTTATACATATGATTTTTTCCGTTGGGTTTCTGTTTGTGTGCGAAAATAATGACTGCAGCTGACATAGACTAACTAAACCAGGCGCTGTTTGAGAAATTTGCTTTTATGCCCGTAATCGTTGTTATCACATTGTGTATTTAAGCAGATAGATCGAGAGACAGTGTCGGAATCTGGTCTCTTGTTTAAACAGTATTCTACGCTTATTAACGCCTGCCTGCCAGCCTGCGTTTTTGGTTTTATTTTTCTCAAAGCCAGATGGGCCTGTTTCGGCGTTTTTCTCTCGCGAATTTTGACCGACTTTTGTTTACCGGCGAGAATTATAGCCAGCCAATCTCAGTTCTCAGCCGATCGGGGCTTCTGGTGGATTTCTCTCTTAATTAAAGCTCTTGACTGAAGAGCGATTAGGAGCTTTTAATTAATTAATAATAAAATTTAAAAAGCTTTTAATGTTTTTAAATTAAAACTGTCTGTGTGATTTTACCAGAAATGATATGGCTTTTATATAGTTTGGGTATTTAAATTGAATTACTTATTTTAAGCCTTCCTATAGAGTGTTCCAGCCTTCGATTTCCGACTACAGTCTATAATATACAGACAATTTATATATAATGCATATATTATAAATTTGTATATTATATAGGCTTGACTGCTGTTTAAATAAAATAATACCAGCCATGGAATATGAAATGAATTTTAAAATTTATACGCCAGTATTATAATTTTTCCTAAAGTGAGAGGACATTTAAGAGGACAATGCAACTAGAAATGAATCCTAAATTATTTGTAAGCTTATTAATTTTGGGTATGTGTTTTTATAGAAAAATAGTTCTATTTTCAATACTAATATTAATATCCCACATTTTCAGACCTTGTATTAGGAACCCCAGATGAAATGTTTCATCACGATTATCAAGAGCACTATCCAGATCATATACCGCGTATTAATAAGGAATATGGAGATCATTATGATGATTTTGGCTTTCCCAATGGAAACCATCAGGAAAACCATGATCAGTTTGATTATAATATTCATCCTTATGTTTTTACAACTGAAAGAGAAGAATATCATCAGGATATAAATAACGATAGCGATATAGATGAAAGAAAAATTTCAAGAATGCTGATTGTTTTAGGGCATGGAATACTGACTACAGAAAAGGATGTTCCGGTTCAGGATCACCACTACCCCGATTATGATCATCATAATCACCATAAGGATCCTGATGCGGATTATGAAATTGCAGATCGCATTGTGCGTTATGCCATGAATAAATATCATGAAGAGATTTGAGTTAATTCGTAAATCAATTAAATAAAATATCTAATATTTCAATGCTCTCTTTGGATTTTTATTAATCAATTATCGCAATATTTAATATTTGGAATTCAAAACTTAGTTCCTCCTACGCATGCCAGCCAAGCGAGCAATATCGCCGCAGTCCAAACGACTTTCCCATCCTAAAAAGGGGAAGATGGTTAATTGAATGGTATTAGAAGTTGTTTAAAAGCTTTTAGAAGCTAAACTTACCAAGGCAGTCAATTTTTGTGAGTTCACAACGGCCGATGTCCCTCCAATGCCATGTCCTGATCGTTTTCTGCTGGCACTCCCTGTTCAAGGTGGGCAAGTTGCGATCCTCCCTGTTGTTAAGTTGACCGACACACTCCCGGCACTTCCTTTCCAGCTCATTGCAGTCCCTCTGTATCCGATCTTGGCCAGAAACCAGGCTCAGACAAAGGACTAACAGAATGTATGGAAATTAGGAGGAGTTCCGGGTGTTATCCTGGACAAAACTTACCAGCAAATATGGCCAAGACTGCTTTGATATGCATTCTGAGTACTTGTTTGGGTCTTGCTGGAAAGTTGTCAGTTTTGTAACTACTGATCAACCATTTCCTACCCCACTTTATATAAACACCCAAAGAACCACGTGGTGGAAGCCAAGCAGATGTTTCGAGACAATGAGTTCAATCAAAACAAAACAATTTTGGAAACGAGGAAGTTTTTTTAAGGAAATACTTTCAAAAATAGGTCACCTTTTGAATAAATTGAATGCATCGCTTTATCTGCTTCCTGATACTAAATAAGCCACGTTTTCAAGAAAAATTTGCAGTTGTTTCCCCAATGTTCCGGGGACTTTATAAAAGCCCAGGTAATTGCTTCTGGTCAGCACAGTTTTTTAGTGAGTTTTTGGAAGCAACGCCAAGATGTCGAAAATAACTCTGATTTTTTGTAAGTTTTAAAAGACTTTTTATCAAATTGAATTTATTTTGAAAATCTCCTTAAATTCCAGCTATCTTTTGCCTTTTCGCGGTTGCAATGGCCCAGGAAAATGCCCGGGAGGTATGTCAGAGGGTTAATGCCAGGTGCTTAAGGTCTGCTAGAAATCATGGACCGAATAACGATATATCGAATATCTTCAATGATTGGTGTCGTCGTCAACATCGCAACTGGCGTAACATCTCTCGATGCGAACTGGTTCGGGCCACTTGCCGATGTAAGAATTCTTAAATATTTTTCCATTTTAAAATCCATTACAATTTTAAACATTTTTTTAGTGACACTTGAGCGCTGCAGATCCTTATCCTGTGACAATGTCAGGGAGGCCCTTCGAGATGGTCCTCGCGACTAAAAGGAGTTCTTCGGCGTTTAATAAAAATGTAATAAACGATACCTTTGCCTTCAAAACAATAAACACTTCAATGCTCTCTAAAAGGTTGTGACTTTTTTGGAAACTTTTATTTAAATTCCCAAAGCTTGAGCCAAAAATGAGGGGAACATTTTATATTTTTGTGTACTTTTCAGGTTAAAAAAGGCTTGTTAACTTATTTCATATGGGTTTTGCTAAAGCATTGTTTGTACAATTGTTTGGTAGACTCGCAATTTCATGAATACCGGCTAGCTCTTCTCGCACATCATTTAATCGAATAAAAGTACTTGGCCAAAAAAGATCGAAATGAGTTCGTCAGAGTACATTAAACATTTAGCTAGCAACAGTATGAGTCGTTCTTTGATAAACGAAGGTAAGTTTCAATCACAATTGAATTGCGATTTTTATTCTTGAATATTTTAAACTTATAGGAAGATCCCGTAAAAAATCTTGCCTCTGCCTGTTTGTGGGTATCACCGTAGGAATCTTTTTAGCTGGAATTCTCCATTACTCTATTGTACAAAGTGACACTTATGGGTTTGGTTCAAAGAAATTCAAAAGGATTATTCGACACGATGTATCAAAAAATGTAAGCGTTATTCCCAGTCTAAAAACGGAAAGCCCCGTCAAGACATTGGAAGTTGCTCTTCCAAGTACTGTTTTGCCTGAAACCACAACGAAAATTGCAGAGGAAGTAACTAATGAAAATAGTTCCACTGATAGTACGCAAAATCCCGTCAAGAAATCGGACGAGGAAGAAACTACTGTTCCAAGTAGTAGTACTTTGGATGAAAGTACCACCGAAGTTCTTAAGGATTATAATGAAACGCTAGTTCAGTAATTGAAAATTGAAAACGTGTTTAAAAATTATGAATGTAACAAATATTTTTGTTATTAAAGTGAAATGAGAAATGTGTGATTTATAGTTCGATTTAACTTTTTTTTCCCCATATGCTTATTCAAACAACACAAAGTTTAGAGAGCATTGAAAGATTTAATAATGATGTTAACGGGTTGAAATCGAAATTTTAAAACTCTGTTATTCCTGGATTACTCATCTGGGTCGGGAGTCGGTACGGCAGCTCCACGCCTAGGTGGCCTTGGGGGCCTTGGAGGCCTTGGGGGCCTGGGAGGATTCGGCGATCGACGAGTTGTGGTTCTCGATGTGGTAGTTCTTTGGGTTCTTCGGTCGGGAGTTCGAGTTGTTCTTGGTGTAGGATTTCGACGAGTTGTTCTAGGTGTTGGACCTCGACGAGTTGTTTGCGGCGAGGGATTTCGACGAGTGGTTCTCGGTGTTGGACCTCGACGAGTTGTTCTAGGTGTGGGACCCCGACGAGTTGTTCTAGGTGTGGGACCCCGACGTGTTGTTCTTGGCGTGGGAGTTCGACGAGTTGTTGTGCGAGGACTTGGATTTGATCCTCCTCCGCCAAGAGCTCGTCGCACATTGGCACAAGAGAGGGTTTGGCAATTCTCCCAGGTTACTATAAAATAGTATAATATATTTTTTATCCTTTAAAATTGTATTATGTTTTAAATACTTACAAGCACATGTGGCCCTGGTCAATTCGCAACGGCTGATAGCTCGCCAGTTTCTATCTACAATTCTGCAGGCTCGATTAAAAGCACCTGACACATCGTTTTGTTGGTTTTGATGGGCATTTGTACATCTATTCGATATCCTGCGACAAGCTGCCTGAGCTTGACTTGGATCCTGGGCTTGGACAGCTATCAGGCCGAGGGCTAAAACTGAAAAGGATTTGTATTTTTTAAAGGTTCTTGATTAGAATTAAGTTTTTGAATATCCTTACCCAAAAGTAGAGCTACTTTCGACATTGCTGTGAAAATTTGCTCAAGTTCTGTGTTAAAACTATGTCTAGACCTCAGCTTTTATAAAATGCTGGAAGTACCCTAGACAAAGTAATTGATATTGTGATTCGAGTCGTTCAGGAAGTCAAGCAACATGAATGGAATTTCATGAAAAGGTGACCCAATTTCGTATTTCCACATTTAAAGGTTTTGAATAGGCTTTGTGGTCATATTTTAACAAGTGCCATGGATGTATTTCAGTGTTTAATTTTTGGTCTTCATATAAAAGCTAAAAAAAAGTGCAGTTTTTGGTAGTTATTTCAACAGATTCCTATTAAGGCCGATCAGAATGCATATGAGAACTATCTTAGTCCTATGTGCCGGTAAGTGAAGTCAAACTTATTCTATTCTCAAGTTACTAATTGTATTTTAGTTCTTTTTGTGAGCCTGGTCGATGGTCAGGACCAGGTTCGCCGGGACTGCAATGAAATGGAAAGAAAGTGTAGATCATGTTTGGATGAAATCAACAGCGTAGGAGCCCGCACGCTTCCCAATTTTAATAGGGAATGTCGTCAAAGGACGCAAAACCGTTGGCGTTGGAGGGACATAGATCGATGTGAGCTATCAAAGCTCAGCTGCTTGGGTACGTATTTTATTCGAGTTTTATTTTTAAAGTTTTATTTTATTAAAAAATTAATTTACTTTTAAGGTTGGGAACGTCAGTTGAATTGTAGTGATCTTGCTGAACTAGCAGGAATGACTCCCATCAGAAGTTAAGATTAAAAACTTTACCATCTTATTAGTAAATAAAATCAACATGAGACCATTGAGTAAATAAATTTTGTTTCACTTTATTTAATATATAGAATAACAATTCACTTGATTAAGGCCGCTTTCTAAAGGGCTTCTTGTGTCCTGGGCCAGGGGGTCTGGGCCTGGGAGTTACGGGAGCTCGAGTGGGGCTTGGTGGCCGTCGAGTTGTGGTCGTGGGAGGAGGTCGTGGAGGTGGAGGAGGATTTCGAGTGGCTGGTGGAGCAGGAGGTCTGGGAGTGGTTCGTGGTCGAGGTGTCGTTCTCGGCGGTGGTGGCGGCCGTGGCGGACGGCGTGTGGTGCATGGGCAGGGTGTGGTAGGGCGTGCCGGCTCCAGGACCCTTCTTACACGCTCACAGGACAAGGCAAAGCAACTCATAAGGGTCACTGAAAAGTATGTTAAAATTTTGTTAAACCAAAATTTATGTATTACTCCCAAGACTCACACTGGCAAGTTGCTCGACCCAGTTCGCATCTGGAGATGTCTCGCCAGTTTCTGATGCGACTACGACATTGTTGGTTGAAGACTCTGGTGACATCGTTGGATCTTCCATTCCTTGTCTGGCGGTTTTGGCATCTCAAAGCCATCCTTCGACACATGGCCAGACGTTCTTGAGCTAGTACAGCTACTCCAAGGCAGGTGAAAACTAAAATAGTTTTTATTAGTTGTGCAATTGTCTTGGAAATAGAAATTATTCGAATTATACCAAAGATTAAAATGGTTTGTCGCATTTTTGTCTTTTTAAGCTGAGAAGCTAACACGTTGTGCTGTAAAAATAAATATAAACCGGAGCTTTTATTATGTCCTAGAAATGCTTTTATAAAAAATGACCTAGTTTTATTCATTTTATAAATGTATTCCTCATTTTTCAATTGACTCAAGGAACTATATTTTCTTTTAAATGATGTAGAAGAATATTTAGTTGCCAAGTCAGCTTTCCAAAAAGAATTGTTTTATGTTCATTATTATATATGTATATATTATATATTGAAATAAAAAAAAACATCTGTTTTGATTACCTTGTAGATCCGTTTTATATTAAGTTACTTGACTATCCTAAATAGTGTAGACATTTTTAAAACGCCGTCAAAATGCATTTACAATTCTCGTTTCTCGTGGGTAAGTTTCTCGTAAAAACCTATACTTAAATATTAAATATATATTTATTTGCTTGTAGTGTTTTGTGTGGTAATAGTTTGCGGACAGAGGGAATATTGCGAAGGACTAGAAAGAAAATGTGAATCGTGCCTTGGGACTTTAAACAATAACGATGATCGCCAAATGGCTTTTCTAAATAGAGAGTGCAAATCAAAAACCCAAAGAACCTGGGTCTGGAGAAACGTCCATCGTTGTGAATTCTTCAAATTGAACTGCCTAGGTGATTTTTGACTTACAAATTAATAAATATTACATGTTATGGTAATTATTATAATTTCAGGAAGAGACCGACGAATGAACTGTAGTGATGTAGCTGCGTTGGCTGGAATGCGACGTTCTCGAAATTAATTATAATAATTTGAGTATTTTCTAAAAATTTAAATAAAACAATGTCTCAAAGTATGTTTCCCAAAGTAAGCTTCAAGTTTCTTTAGGGAAAATGGTATTACGCATTATTTTATATTATAAGTTTTATAAAATCTTGTATATTATTTGGAGTTTTGTAAAACTCATTTTCCAAATGGATTTTTATGTCCTGGCGGCCAAGGAGGCGGAGGCCTAGTTAATGGAGCTCGCGTGGTCCTAGGAGGTTGATGGGTCGTTGTAGGTGGGGGTCGAGGTGCAGGAGTTCTTCGAGTGGTTCTAGGTCTTTGGGTAGTACGAGGCCTAGAAGTAGTCCTACGTGTGGTTCGAGACCTGGAAGTTGTTCTACGAGTAGTTCTACGAGTGGTTCGAGGTCTAGAAGTTGTTCTTCGAGTGGTTCTACGAGTGGTTCTAGGTCGAGGAGTTGTTCTGTGAGTGGTGCAAGCGCATCCAATTCTGGCATGTAGAGGTCCGAGGGCTTTCTTGACATTCTCACAGGACATCACTTCACAGCCCAACAGTGTAACTGAAAATTAGTTGAGTTGAATGAAAATGTATGGTGCTGACTAATTAATACAGACTGTGGCAAGCGGCTCGAGTCATTTCACATCTGGAAACAGCTTGCCAATTTTGGATGCGACGGTGACATTTTTGGTTAAAGACTTTGGTGATATCGTTGGATTTTCCGATTCTTGTCTCCTGGCTTAGACACCTAGCATCCATCCTTTGGCATATATCCCGGTGCTCCTGAGCCTCAATAGTCAGAAATATGCAAGTGATTACTGAAACAAGCAGGGATTAGTTCGGGTAATCATACTTGATTAAGCCATAATTACCTAAAATCAGAGCAATAGTTTGCATTTCGGTAGTCAATGCTGAATAATCAATAATTGTGACATGCAACTTGTAAAAAGCTTTAGTTTATATAATGCCGTAAAAAATGTTTTGAATTAATTCACCTGTAATGGGTAATGGGGGAAAAAAATGACCCAAATTCTATGGCCTTTATTGCAATTTAATTTATGGAATAGTCCCTAAGTAACTTGAGTCAGTTAACTTATTTAACGCCCACAAACTTTGTGGCAGAAACTATTTCAGTTGCGGCGCTTAAGACTTTAAGCCCTGATTTAATGACTTACAAGTCCAGCTGAGTTGTCGTCCATTCGTTCCTTTAAGCCATACAATCCAGTTCGCAAATTAGAAGCCACAGTAACCAGCCAAACAAACCGCAGGACCTGCTACCTCCCTCCCTCCGGTTGCCTCCTACATTTCAGCATTTGGAATAAAGCCACAGTCAAAACACAAAAACCAAAGCTACAGAAATTTTGGGGGGCAAGGGCCCGGACTCCGAATAAGTGGAAGTGAGATGCTCGAAGAGGGAGACAGAGACGGAACAAAGCCAACAAATGACGCCTCTTTTTGTGCCCGAACTATGGACAGGGTCCAAGCCCTGCCACCTCAGTCCCTGTTGCATTTTTGAATTTCAACTTTGTCTGCGTGTAAATATTCTTGCTGAAATTCAATTCAAAAGCGATTATCACCACTTAGCTGTCAGCGACACGACGCCAAACTCCGTTCCAAAGACCGACATCGACATCGAAACCGAGACCCACTCTCCACCAGTGCCGGACCACTTCCAGAGCCAAGTCCAAGACCAAGTCCAAATCCGAGCACTTGGAGGAGCACTTGACAAAGGGCATGGTTATATGTGAGTGTCTACATGTGTACGTACTTTGCTGGCTCAAATAAAATTTACACTTACAAGTGGCGCTAAAGTCAAGTGCATTGCATTCCCCATACCCGTTCTCTGGCCCCAAACCACTCTCTGGACGTCAGCTGGTCAGACATGGCCAGAAAGAGGAACGGAAAGACGACGTCGCTACAAAAGGTGCAGGGCTGGAGAGGGGATCGGCGGGAACGGGTGCGGCAAATGTGGTCAAGAGTTTTACAAAGTTCATCATCAAGGCCTGGTCTAAGCATTTTTCAAGTGCAGCGCCAAAAAGATTTTCAATTTTCAAATATTATATAAGCAGTTGGCACAGTCGAAGTGAAAAAATCATCACCATCGATGCTCTAACATTTTAAGAGGAGATTCGAAACTTTTAATAAGAGAGTATTATAATATAGTATATGAATAAAGATGGGCATTGCAATAAAGACAAAGCCATACCCCTTTAAGTAGCTTTGAGTATGTAACACCCTGTTCTTCTCACAAATACCCCTGAAGTTTAAACTTTAAAGGCTTTAACCTCATCCAACTACCCGCTTTTAAATGGATTTAGAATGGTATGAATACCCATACCCCTTGATAGATAGAGTATTGTCACTTCGTTACGGCTTAGATACCTAAATCTTCGCTATGCACATTCATAAAGTACATAATCATGTTCATGACGTGGACTGAAGTGGTTATCGGGTGGGAGTTTTGGGATTTGGGGCAGCCTGTCCACATGGTAAGGGTAAAAGCTTAAACCGCTACAAGTATTTAAAAAGCACTTCACTAAGGCTCCCTTACGCCTTCACAAAGATTACATTAAATATATATTGAGATTTTTAGTAAACTAGTATAGTATACTAGTAGTATTGCCTAATAGCTCTCTAAGGGAATCTTTAAAAGTTAAAAGACTTTAAATGCATAACAATTTTATTTATGAATTAACAATGAACGAATTTTGGGCTTCGAAGTTTTTTTTATCCAAGATCCTTTCCGATCGTCAATAATGTATGTCCTGAGATTCGTGTGAATTTTGTGAATTATTCACAGCTGCTCTTTTAGAACGGATAACTAATCTATAGTTGCAAAACATATTGGACCACCGGGGTTGACACAGGGAGGCACCTCTTCGCAAGGGGGCGTAGGTACTTCCACACAAGGGTATCCCCAACAAGGAGGAGGTTGGTTTCCATCACAAGGGGGAGATGGGCTTTCCTCACAAGGTGGAGGTCTTTCTTCACAAGGAGGCGGAGTAGTGGTTTCTGAGCATGGCGGTTTCGGAGTAGAGTTTCCAGAGCAAGGAGGCGAATTAGTTGGTGAAGTCGGAGTAGTATTTTCTGAGCATGGAGGCTCCGGAGTAGAGTTTCCAGAGCAAGGCGGCGAGTTCGTTGGTGAGGTAGGAGTAGTATTTTCTGAGCATGGCGGCTTCGGAGTAGAGCAAGGCGGCGAGTTTGTTGGTGAGGTCGGAGTAGTATTTTCTGAGCATGGCGGCTTCGGAGTAGAGTTTTCAGAGCAAGGCGGCGACTTCGAGGGAGGCTTATTTGGGCATGAAGGATGCGTCTTTCCTGGACAAGAAGGCTCAGGCTTTCCGGGCTTCGGCTTATGAGGCAGTCCTGGTCTTGGACGGTTGGGATGGTTGGGTCTGGGCCTTTCGGATCCTGGACAACCGGGTTTTTCTCTCTTATGGGGCCTTGTAATGACTGGTCCAGGACCAAGTGGTCTTCCACCTTTATTGGGCCTTGGTTCTGGTCTCGCAGGCTTACAACCACATGGTTCATTACCCTTATTGGGTCTCCTGTTGGGTTGCCTATCGGGTCTCCTGTTGGGTTGCCTTTCGGGTCTCCTGTTGGGTTGCCTGTTGGGTTGCCTGTTGGGTTGCCTTTCGGGTCTCCTATTGGGTTCCTTGGCGGGTCCTCTGTGGGGTTGTTTCTTGCCACCTTGGTGACAAGGCTCGATACCTAGGGCTTTTTCAATAACTTCCAGGCAAGCATCGCCACTTCCCACATATTGCAGGACAACAAAGGCCACTATGGAAAGAATCCTTTAGTAGACGATTCAGCTAAAATTTTCTGCCAACTTACCAAGAACACAGACCACGGTGAGCTTCATGTTGAAGCTCCAGAACCAAGTTATCGAAAACTGTGTGTTTCAGCCACTCAATCCCCATCATTTATAGTACTGAGCCACGACAATTGTGTAAATAATTACGATGTCCCTTCGAATATATTTTAATTTTAGATATGAACCCAGATCACATAAAATTGTAAAGCAAATAAATAAATTATAAATAGGCGCCATTCAGTTTGCTCATGCTGTGGAATTTTTTCCCAAGTTCAGCTGGCAAGATGAACTTCTCCTTGCTCCTAAGCCATGTCAGAGCTGTAATCTCAGACCGCCAAGTAATAAATTCCCATTTTTTATGGCATCAAGAAAATCAAAACAATTTCGTTTGAAAAATTATGTTTTTGAAAAAGACTTACGGGGGGATTTGGTGGGAAGATTTTGAAGAACTGCCAGACGAAATGACGAGGATGCATCAAGTGCCAGACAAGCATGACGATGTGCTGTGCGTGATGGCTCAACTCATCGCGATGCTGGGCTGCTCTGGGCTCCTCTTTACGATAATGCCACGTACGTGGTGGATGCAGCCCGACGTCCGAAGGTTGATTCTTGGAAGGGCTTCGAACGAAAAATTGAAGGCCAAGACCACAAACAAGTCTGGGGCCAAGACACAGGGCACAAATCCGTCTTTGGTCAGACCAGTTTGGGTAACCAACTCAAATCTCTTCACAAATATGCATTGTTTATTTTGGCAAAAAACTACTTTAACATTTTTTCGATGGTGGGATTAAGTAATCATAAGCTCCGATTTATACTAACGTCTGCGCATTCCAACTATTTGGGCAATGATATCACAATCCAGTTTTTTATCATGGGCTGGAAAGTAGAATTATTAAATTCAAATGATTACTCAAAATTATTTTCTGGTCTGCCAAACTCACATCCGCAGGCTATAACCTGAAGATCGCAGCGGGTTTGGTTCTTCCATTCGTAGGTTCGTCGCAATTTCTCCCGGCAACCATCATTCATAAAGTCCACATTATTGATGGGATTATTGAGACGTCGGACGCACTTTTCGCAGGTCTCCCTCAATTTCCGACAGTCCGGCTGCTGACCATGAATGATGACACAGCAGATGATCAGGACAACGGAGAGAATACTTGCCAACTGCATTTTAAAGTTCATTTTGGGGATTTTCTACTGATGGTATTGGATATCGGATCGCGCTTTTTATAAGGTGGGCCATCCAGGAAGCTCATCCCTCAAACTATTCCCACAAAGATCACAGCTGTTCCTTTGAGAGATCATACAATGTTTGCCTTTACGGATAAAGAAACAGATCTGTCCCCAATCGAACTGATTGAAGACGACGACCCGGACGACAAAAATGTATTAAACAGATGTTTATTGGACAATTAAATACTTTATAAAATAGAAAGAAAACTAAGGGTATAA
Source organism: Drosophila ananassae (assembly GCF_017639315.1). Classification (NCBI taxonomy): domain Eukaryota; kingdom Metazoa; phylum Arthropoda; class Insecta; order Diptera; family Drosophilidae; genus Drosophila; species Drosophila ananassae. Next base: position 15,528,705 of record NC_057928.1, read on the forward strand.
ATAGCAAGGACTACCATTCCATCTAGCTAGAGTTGATCTCAAGTTGCATCTGAAAAGTAGCTGCGATGTCTAAACTTCTGTTGGCTTTTGGTGAGATCTTTTTGATTTTTGTTTTGTGATTTTGATTATGATTTAGAAACTCCAACTCGTAGCTCTTTGCTGTCTGTTGGTGGTCCAAATCAAAGCCCAGGATCCGGAGGGTCGAAGGTTCTGCGACCGCTTGACCGCCGAGTGTGTTCGTCATGAGCGACAAGTGGGCACAGTGGATGACACAGTAACTATTTACAATAACCACTGCCGACGAGCCGATCGCAACTGGAGGAACATTACCCGATGTGAACTAGTCCGGGCTTCCTGTATATGTAAGTTTTATTTCTAACTTTGGTTTTTTTATTTATTCATGAGGATTTCTATTTCAGTGACCATGGTTCGCTGCGACAATCCAACCTGCAAAAATGTGGCTGACAGCCTCCGTTCTTAGGAAAGGCGGTGGAAGACTTTTAATCATTTAAAACTATCTACAAAGTTTCATAAAATAAAAACAAATATGCATTGTAAAATGGTTCAAATAGTTTTTTTTTTAATTATTACTCAGAAGAAAGATATAATGAAATCTGTCTTAAAGCATAAATTCAAAATTAAGTTAAAGGAAAGTTCTATATCCCTATTTGATGAAACAACGATAACTTTATTTCGTCGAAATTGCAGAACTCCAATGACTCCAATTTGGCCTCTAAGTAATTTTGATTAATTCGGCAGGCAGTGATCGGGAAGATCTAATATATTTTTTTCGGACATATTTTTAAGTCAATCAACCGATTTTTAAGAAAAAACTGAGTATAATGGAGGTAGTGACCGACTCTTAGCTTAAAAAGTCTGCTGTACTTGATGAGCTAGCTGAAAACAAATAGTGTACCTCGCTAATATAGTGAGTAATATAATAGTTATCATTAATTTATCTTATAATGATATATGGACGGAAGTTCATGTACAAAGTAACGAATCACATGCCTTAGAGAGCTCAAAAAGGCTACTATCAATTTGGGCGGCAGTCTACGAAACCGGATGCACGAGATAGAAAACTATACATAGCCAATGTTTTAAAAATTTGCATCTAAATGATAAAGTGATACACCAAATATTTTTTTATCAAAACCTAATCATAGTCAGTTATCCCAAAGAATTTTTATTTAAAAAATTTTTTAAGCAAAAAATTATAAATTATATTCATTCACCGCCACGGCGTCTTCGCATACCAGCCAATCTAGCCACATTTTCACAGTCCAATCTAACATTGTGATCTGAAAAAAAATTCACAAATAAAGTAAATAGTTTTTAAAGATAAAACTAGAAACTTACTCTCACAAGCCACGATCTGCATGTCACAGCGCTTCACATCGCGCCAAATCCATCGATCTCCGACCTTTTCGCGGCAGTCCCTGTTTATAAATTCCACATTATTGACAGGATCCACTAACCGATTAGTACAGGGTCTACAATTCTCCCTAAGCCTGCGGCAGTCCGGTCGCTGAGCTTTTACAGAAAGAAAGCACAGGATGAAAATCAAGGAGAAAACTACCTGTGATTGCATTTTGAAAACTGTCTTTTCACGCCACTTTCTGGCATCTGGTTTTATATATTAATTTGTCATTGAGAAAACATTTGAGATCTGCTTGAAACAAAGAATTAATTCTATTTTAAAACCAGAGCAAATGATAATAAGCTTTAAAACCATTTTAACGATCCTTAACTGAATGAAATAAGAACAAGGAGATGACCCACTTTCAAGATCTTTCAAGAGTATAGTTTATATAAATACTGCTCGAGATCAAAATAAGTCAATGTATGTTTTTATTTCGATGAAACAAAAATGCTGAAACTCTCACTTTTATTGGGTAAGTTTTGAGTCAATTCTTGTATATTTTTCATATTCCATCTTGAATTTTCTGGTAGTCCTTTGTGCGATTATCGTATCACAGATTTCTGCTCAAAGAAATCGCGAATACTGTGAGGATATATTTCGCGATTGTCAGAGTCATACAACTGCTATAGGAAGGTTTGATGAAACCATAGATTCGTATAATCGTCATTGTCGTCGTGAACGTCGGGGAAGATGGAATAATGTATCTCGATGTGAAATGGAGAAGGCCACTTGCATTCGTAGGATATATTTCAAATAGTTTTTTAGCTTATTACCTAATGGATTTCACTTTCAGTGATACTTCAACGTTGTGATGACATGTCTTGCAATAATATCGCGGAAGTTCTGGGCTTTTAATTAAATAACGAATAAACAGTGTAATCTTATAAATAAATCATAAAATAAAAAGTATATATCTTTGTACTATACCCTCATATTACCAGGTAAAGTAAAGCTAAAAGAATGAATTCAAAAATTCTGATAAAATAAATAAAGAAAAGAAACAATTTTACTGATAATAAACAGCTGCGAGCTCCCATTATTAAAACCATATGGCAAAATCTGCTTATAAAGTAAAGTCTAGAAACTCTATATCTTTAGTAAGTTTCGAAATGTTTAATAAATATTTTGGTATTGTAGGTGAGTTAAAATAATCTATACTTGAATCTCCTATTTAAACTCTTTAAAAGTGTTTACCATTTTTATGATGGCTTCAGCGAACTACTTTTCAGACGTCTTTAAGTGCAATGATTTTCTACTAAAATGCCAAGAATCTGAAACAAAAGTTGGAAAATATAATGCCACTACCAATTCTTTTAATAAAAATTGTAGTCTGGAAATTGGTTCCAAGTGGAGTAACCTCACTCGCTGTGAATTACAAGCTGCCATTTGTTTGTGTAAGATAAAAAATGTTGTTTTAGAAAATTATTTTACAAATATTTATTTTATAGTAGGCCAGATGAATCGCTTGGATGTAAACTGTGAAAATATCGCGGATGTAATGCAGTTGTAAAAATATTTTGTTTCATATTTCCAAAAAGATTAAAACTATGCTTTTGATTAATTTGCATAATTTTTACCCTCGCTAGATCAATGCAACCCCTTATATCCTTCTCAAGTGGAATATTTTCTTTACCTTCAGGGCTTCTGGTGTTTCTTTATTTATTTACACATAGATCTCCCTCAACATGAGGAAGTATTTATGAGCCAATCATTTTTAATTATCATCAAGCGACAACAAAGCTGAATAAACTTTTGCTGAAAAATCTAATCACATGCTAGAAGAGAGATCCAAAATAATTACATGAAGCCCGCGGGCTAAGTGCCAGAAAACAAAAAACTCTTAACTAAAATAAAAATAAAATTCAATTCCAAGGCATTTCCTGGCCATGTTGCACGTGCCACGTGCCAAAAAAACAACAATAACAATTTCAGAAGGATGGGATTCCCCCATTTTATATGTATATATATTTGGATGTATATATAGCACTCGAAGCACCAAAATTTCATTACCATTTTGATATTATTTTGGGGGAGAAGCAGTTTTGCCCTTTGGCGGGGCAGAGTCAATTACGTAGAGGAAACTGTTTACGGGCCCCACGATGATGTCGTCACCCGGACGGATTCCGGATCCGTGAGGAAGAGCTCTCCTCTTCGTATAGTTGCTTAATATTTATCTAGCGTCGGTAATCAGACATCCCATACCGACTAAGCCCAGGCGGACATGTGCCCAGGATCTCGATAACAAGGTCTGAGGGGGACTGGTAAAGTAAATAGAAATCCCGCAAACAAATCAGAGCCAGGACTAGAGCAGGGCCAGGGTAACCGAATGAGTTTTTAATAAACTGTCAGTTAATAATAAAATTTTCAGTGAATTTGATTATGATTACAATCGCTGTGATGACAGGATTGAGATATACAGATACAAGCACTGATGCCCCATAAACCCTCACGAAAACTTTGACTTCGTTAGGTGTTCCGGGCTATTTCTGAAACTGGAACTGAGTGTGAAATTTGGCAGCTTGTTACAGATGTCAGGGGCGGCGTTTTGGGGAGGGATTAGGGGCTGCATGCCACACCATCGACCCTAATCATGTAGCAGCTTGTAAAATGCGAGCGTGAAAAGAAAATTGAAAAGTTAGTTCGACGTAGGGTTTCCCTTCCCTCAGCCCTTCCCGAGGCTCTTGAACACCTCCCCTTCGTGTTCATTTGGTTTGTGAAAGGCTGTTGATTTGAGAAATTCCTTAAACTTGTCCAGAACTCGGGCTGTAAAAGCCAAAAGTTGTTGAAGGTATATGCTAAGATTATGGCAAGTTTATCCAAGTCTGAAAATGAGGAGAGCTATTTGAGTTTTTAGGACTATGAATGAAATGGCGGGGATTTGAACAAGTTTACCGAAGAACTGAAAACTTTTGGCAACTCTTTTTCTCAATGAGAAGGCTTCTCAAACCAACTATTTATTATAGTTGTTTGTCTTACTTAAGGATAAACACTTTAAATAGTGTCAAGATATTAAATAATTAGGAAAGCTTTTCGAAATTATCCTTAAACTCAGCCTGCTTTCCAAGATCTAGCTACAATAATTTCCCCCCATTTTAATATCTCTTACCAGACTCCCCCTCGGAAGCTTTAATTTATCTCGACAAAAACCTTTAAGAAAACTAAAAAACACCTTTCGGGGGTAATCGACAGCACACTCCCCAGACAAAGGGCAGGCCACTCCACCATTCTACCATCCAGCCGCCAACCTCCCATATTGCATCGAACCACCCCCTTGTGGACGAAAACCCACCATCGATGGGCACACGTTTTGTTGCAATCCCGATGAGGAAATGCTAATCCGCATGTAATATTCGAAAATGATATGAAAATGCCAGGCCAAACAACCACCCACCGGACTGACTGGGTTTAAGTCCGTAACTGAATCCGGGAGGCTGGGAGTCGTGAAGTAACCCAGCCAGGCTGAACGGAGCCAACATTACTCAATGTCAACATCAAAATTGCTTTGGAATTCATGCATTTATTTATGCTGCCTTTTAACAAAAAACCGAACTACCAACGCAGTATAGAAATTTTCATTTTCGGCTCAGTTTTAATTCGGGGGAATCTCCGGAGTCCTTAAATAGCTGAACAGGCGGAATACAAGGATGCGGGTGGATGTCAGGGGTACTGGGAAGTTTCATGCTGATTAAAAATGGCAACTGTGTCTGCGGGGTTGTGATGCTTTTTTTGGGTTTCGAATTGCAACCTTTTTCCACTTGCCACAATTTGAAGCGAGGGTTGCCCTCAGGACGATATCAGGACAATGTAAAAAGGGGGTGAATCATCCTGGCCCGGCTGCACTTGTCCTTTGCCGTTAAAAAATTTCGTCACAGACGGTGGCGTGAAATTTCGAAACGAATTTCTCTAAACTTGTGCTCATTGTAATTTCTATAATGCGACAGAATGCTCCAAGTGCATGGGCATGAGGCATGAGGCATGTAGCATGTGGCATGAGGCATGTGGCCAGGAAGTTTGTTTTGTTTAAAAATTATTAGAATTCAGTTGCTTGTTTCGCGGGTGGAATTTGTGGTGGCTTGATGGTTCTTATTCTGGGGGGAGCTTGAGGGTGGTAGTGGTGGGTGGATAAGGGATTGCCTTCCACCGGGTGGCAGCTGGTGCTCTTTGGTCAAAATGTGACCGGCACTTGGCCGCAATGCGGTCAGTGTGGAGAACCCTTGTCTCGGCTCAGCACTTGTTTGTTTTTCTCTGATATGTTTGCGTGTGAGCCGAGGATTTTAATTCATCGAATGGCAAACAAAAGAGCAAAAGTCAAACTCCGCTCTCAACTCGAGGTGTGTGAAGTGAGAATACTCTGATTTTAATGGCAAGTAAATAAAGTTAATCTTAAAGAGGAAAATAATGGATGAGCTTCCGGACTATCTCTGTAAGATTTAAGAAAATATATTCCTCTACTAGTAAATTGCATTAAAATCATAGCTCACTTCAAAGAGTCGTTAAGTGGCTCCTCCATGATTCATAAGTAATTGTTGCAATCTCAGTGCAAAAAAGACAAAACAAATCCATAAAATTCAACCGGCTAGACAGATAAATCCAGTTGAAAAACTCCAATGAATCTCGGGGACGTGATCTCGGAGCCGTTGACATGCCACGAACCTGAAAACAATTAACGTCCGATTTTGATATGTGTGAGAGCTAATCGAAAATCCCCATCGACCAGACGATAGCCAGACAACAAACAAGTGACGATGCAGGTAACACAATGTAATATTTGCCAATCGACTGGATAGAACGGGGCGGGGAACTCCACTCCGGCCAGGCAGGACAAGTGTTTTCGGCGATAACAAAAGGTGTTGCACAAACGAGCTCTGCTTGCCAGTCTCAAATTATGGGAAGGCACTCAGAAAAAATTATTATAAATTTAAGAGTTATTAGATATTAGTTCCTAATGGATTTTTAAAGGATTTTAAGCACTGGTCCTATAAAATAAGTCCGGAATATTGGGTACTTATTGTATTTATTAAACATAACTTTTAAAATCTAGGTATATAATTTCCTTTAAATAAAATGCTTAATCAATGTTTATTAAAATTTATAACCTAAGGACTTAGTAGGATTTTTCTTCAAGTGTCTAAGTAAAAATCCCATCGGCACTGGTTGTGGGAGCGAGGATTCTTCTCATTAAATGTCAATTTCAAGGCACCGCCGCACATCAAACATGGCCAAAGGACATAGTACATCTCCCGCTGCGCGCGTGTCCTTTGAATTAGAGCCGATCCCAATCGCAATCCCAGGCCAAAGTCCATAATGCGGTCGGTCAGCTCCTTCTTCTTTTTGGATTCGTAGTTCATCTGGCGCGCCTGAGTTATGCGACGAGGACCATTGTTCCCATCGCCTTTTTGGTCGGTGAATTATTATCCCTTTCGCATATGTTGTTGCCTGCTTTCTGGCATTGTCCTTCGAGTCGGTTTTGGTATCCTTTTGAAATGTCTGCTGTCCGGCCACGCCCGCCGTGTAGGGCGTTTTGCAGTTAAACGTCGTCGCTCCTTGAAAGTTTTCGGGGCGTGTTCCTCATCATAAATTGCTTTTTGCTTTCTGTAGAAATTTGTTGGTTTCTTTTATTTTCGGGACTGTTGAATCGGGGTTTGGAGTTTTTAGATTTTCTTTGCCTCAAATTTCATAATTATCGGGGCGTGTGTGCAGCCAAGGACTGTGAATATTTATTCCCTCTGTTCGGAGTTCCCGCCGCACTTGTTCAACGATGAGATACAAAAATCAATTTATTGTTTTTATCCCCTTCGGAGCCAACCCCTCCCGATTGTCCACTTGTGTTTGTGTTTTTCGGGCTGCGGTCAATGGTCCGAGTCCGAGTCAGAGTCCGGATACGGGTGCGGGTGCGGGTACGGGTCCTACTGTACGGGTTGTGTTGCTCTTTGTGGTCAACCAAGTGTTGGACAGCATTATAAATATTTGAGCTTACGGAGGAGAAATGTCCGGACTCTGGACTCTTAAGCGGAGAAATTACTGTTGTACTGCGTTGAATTGCAAAGGAATCTGAAGTATTGCATTTTTCTTCATAGTTGCAAAATTTAAAGAGAAAAGATAGTTTTTCTCCTGAAAACTATTATTACGGAATGCTTATCCTTCCTGAACTCTGAGTGGAGTAAAATTTAAAACATTTTACAGGAACTTTTAAAACGAAACCTAATATTCGGCAATCCAAGTCCACTTAAAAGTTTAAACGGGCTTTTGTCTAAACTGTTCTGGGTCCCTCTTGGCTTTGGCCAAATTCAAATCTCGATTAGCCGGAATATCCTGCGGAGGCATAGCCTATCATTATATATCAACTCCGAAAAGGCTTTTGCATCTATGAAAATTACACATTTGCCAACTGCTAATTGCAAGTCATAAATTAAACCCTCACTCGGGTTTCCGAAAAGGACCATCGCACTCGCAGGCCTTTGGTCACTGGAGAGACACGACACAGGACGGTGGACACTGGGCAAAGGACTCTGATCCTTTTGGGGCTTGGCAGTAAAGTGAAGTACGGGGCTGTCAAAAACTTTAGATTGCACTACTATAGGCCGGAGGAGGTATAGTTGTTAAAATACACTGTTGGAAAATGGGTTTTCATATCAAATACTCTATGGATTAATATTTTTTAGGAGTTTTTTGTTACGTGGAAGAATAGCTTAAAATGTATTTAATTAAAGAGAGATTACTTAATAAATCGACGACTTTATTAAAGACTTAAGTAATGCAATCAAGAGCAAATCACAGGTTGGTTATTTAAGTGTGATCCATGTCCTGTTTAATATTCGTCCTGCAACTAGCACGAGACATCCCGTACGCATTGCGATGTGGTGGCCAAAGCTTCAAAATATTAATTATGACAGATCTCCGGAACAGGCCTTCTCGCACAAACACATATGTATGCTCGACGCCTGGCGAATGCCGCTGGCGAAATTTGCATTTATATTAAAAACAAACAGCAGGGACGGGGCGGAGAGCAGAGGCGAGAATCTCGGCCAGAAGCCAGACGACAGTATCCCAGAATCCCGGAATCCGGAAGCCAGACGCCAGGAACACGATGACAGCGCCAGCGACTTGCGGCGTAATCAAAGACACGTCACCAACAGGCCATGGACCAATTTGCAATCAACGACACGCCCCACCGCCCACTCAGCCCCGTCAGCCAACCATCCACCCATACTGAGCCACTCGGCACACTCCACCGCAAAACTATTGCACTAAACCAAAACTGATTTCGTGGTCCGGACTTTAATTACATCTCATATATCAGAGCGAGGAGCTTGTCGTGCGGAAGGGAAGCGAAGGGATCGCATAAAAATGATTTCGTTTTGATTGCAATAACTCCCCCAAAAAATCTCCAGGACTAATCCTCTACCCCCAACCATCCTCCCACCACTTTCTGTGGCAAGTGCACTACTTGAGGGTGGGTTGGACACCCGGACACCCACTCCCACCCACACAAGTGTTGCCAATTGTTGGTAACTGTTTTGTCAGCGACAGCCTCCCAGAAATTGGCATCGCAACCCCCAAAAAAGCCCCGAAATTATTAGATTTTATTGCATGTACATAGAATACTGACTGAAGTCATGGACGGAAAGGAAAATGAAAAATTTTTCATCACTCCAAAGGGGCGAAAGGGAGAAGTTGTGCGTAAGCGATTTATTGAAGAGCGTGACTGTCATTGTCCTGCGGCTGTTTTTAATATTTCCAAGTGGCTTTTGTGGCAAATTTTTATGATTGTATTATACATATTTATATAGTGCATTGTGTATTGGCCATGGACCAGCTGGCGAGCCCTCAAAAGGGTTGATGTTGACGTTGATTCTGATCCTGGGCCACAATGTGCAACGAGCCGTGAATATTTTGTCGAAACAAAAATTAGTTTGGGGATTTGCATTTGAATTGTACGAGGGTGCAGAGAACTCACAGAACATTTGCAAACTTTGGGGTATAAAAGTTAGTTGGAGTCCTGTGTATATAAATCTGTTTGCCATTTGCATATGTAATAAGTACGAGGACATTCCACTGATGGGTATGATAATCAGGATGAGGACATCGTAAAAAAACAGTGAATATCAAAGGAATTATGGCATACCGACATGAATGCAAAAACAGAGAACCACTTTGAAGATTTTTTTCTTCAGGAATGGTACGAGTAATTTTGAAAAAATTATAATAAAAATTATACTTGTTAATCTAAAAACAAAATATAAAAAAAATGGCTGTTGAAGAATTCTATATCCTTTTCAGTGAAAGGTTAGTATAACATGAGAAAGTCACTGTGTGGTCATCTTGAAAAAGAAAGATACTTATCTCATATTTGCATCATATCTCACGGTTACTTCACGTACTCAAAGATACGATCTAAAGCTGTTAAGTGGAAGAGAGTCACTTGAGGTAAGTGGAGATCAGATATCGGTTGAAGGATCGTTCCGCACTTTCTCGTATTTAATTGTAGGAAAACCGTTCAGGCACCTCTGCTCTAATGTCCATTCCAGCACACGCCCTTGTTAGCATACAAATGCGAAGACGCGTCTCAAATGAACATCACTTTGCTATAATTTCCATCGGGGTTCAGGTTCAGGGCTGAAGGCTCAGGACTGAGGTTCAGGTTTTTTTGGAGGACAGCAGCTTGCTTTTGTCTACGAGAGCCGGTTGTCGGGGCATTGGATTACAAAACTCAAACAGATGCCCACAGAAAGTAGACAAAGGATGGGGCATTTAGCGCATCCTAACAACTGCTACATGACACCGTATTATTAAATTAAATGCAGACACGCGTTCTGGCCTCGTCCGGGCCACCAAACGCGGCCATCAGCCAACTCTCTCTCCAGCTAGCCATCGGTTGGAACAGATGGAGCACAGTCTGGTCCGCTCGGCTGACCATTCATTTGGCCAGAATTAATGGCCAGCCGCAGTCTCAGTCGCAGCTTCTTTGGCTTGTTAAACTAACAAGCCAGAAACGAGGTTCCTGGAAAGGCAATCAATAGATTTTCGGCTGGCGATAATGAAAACGAGCCAAATGAACGATTTTTAATTATACATACATCTGATGCTGATAGAGATCTGATCACATTTCGTATAATGTTCAGGAAATCTCTGGCATCAATGGGGAGTTCACATCTTGTGGGGATTAACTTTCGTTTGGATGCATAATTTCATAATTCAAACAGAAAAAAACAGAAGGTAAAAAGTCACCTGCCTGCTGTCAGGGGTTCATAGTACACTTGCCGAATATTTTTCTTTCAAGTCGCGTATTTTATTCAGAACTCCACCTACAAACTATAGTTCATTAACTTTAAAGATATATTGTTCTCAGTGCACAAGGTAAGGTGAGTGCTAACCTTACCTTGCCCTTTGTCCTGAAGATCATTGATCATTGATCGTGCCTCCTGCTGCCGTCTGCCAGCTACCTGCAGACCACTTAGTGATTTTGGCCTGTTGTTTGTTGACCGAGCCAGGCAGCTGCCACTTTTTTGGGCCACGTCCGACTCCAGAGAATTGATGACTACAGGTTGCGAGGCCAATCCACAGTCCACAAAAAAAAGGGAGGAAAAATAAGGCAAAACAGGGATTCCAAAAGTCTGGATCGTCTGGCGATCTGACGTTAATCGACCAAATTGTAGCAGCTGAACTGTCAGTTTAGTTAAGTGGGCTGTGCCTCAACTCGCTGTCTGGCAATACTTAAAGTTTGATGAATTGTTGGTCAAAATATCGATGACTAGTTGGCGATAGTGTCCTGGTCCAGACAGTGCCGCAGACTAGATCCTTCATACCCCCCGGCCAGACTGCTCTCATTAAGTCCTTGATTAATGTTAGTTCCAGTCTCGTTTAGGGTTTTATTGTCGCGCCTTTCGGCCAGAAAGAGAAGAGTTTTATTGCCATCATTTTGGAGTATCTTGTTTCTGCGAGAATGTCGACAACAAGAGCCTTCAGCAACCTCTAACTTGCCATCAGATTTTAACTTGTTTCGACTTTTTGCTCCTCCATGTCGTCGACATCCTCGTCGTTGTCGTTGTTGTGTAATTAGTCTCGTTTGTTGTCATAAATTTTCGGTAAATTTTGTTGAAAAGTCTCATTTAATTGCACTGATTTACAGTTTTGTGTTTTTGCAGCTTGGTTTCTGGGTTTTGGTTAGGTGTTTCGCCACTTGCCTCACATAATTACGTGCGAAATTAATGATGTTTCTGTGCCCCGGAGAATGTGAAGCACTTTAAATCGCCGAAGACAAATATTTTTCAGCTGGATGTCTGGTCTGGTTTTTAGGTTTCCAGGTTTTCAAGCAGATCGTTAGCAAATTTTAATGAATTCAGCAGGTGCAAACCGAAATCCTGATGTTAGAATCGATAATGAGAGCAGCAAGGTGCAATTTCTAACTTAAAACGACTCTTGATGGTTTAATAGTTTCTAGGGAAAAAATGAATAACACTGTTTTTTTAATTACTTGAAAATCTTCATCTGGAAGTAAATGGAATTCATTGAAAAAAATTCGGCTTCTCATTGACTCATCCTATAGCTGCGAAAAAATAATTGAAACTCATCAAGTTTTATTTGGTTGTCGGAAGGTGGCGGCTTAGTCATCATTAATGCCCTTATCACGTACTTCAGTGTGGCAGAAGGGGCCAGATCGTGCCACCCACTGCCACCCCCTGGTAAACCCCCCTCAATTACATATCCAATCCGGACGAATCCATCGAACACCTAACCCCCAGGATTTGTCTTAAAATTGCCACCCTTAATTACTTGTAAGCTGGACGACAGCCACCCCCACAAGGAAAAGTTCAGGCTGTTTGACTTTGCAATTTGGAAGTGCAATGACTCCCACTTTCCACCTTCCCATGCCAAGGACGCCCCAGTGGGCTGATGACCATTGATTAAATTGATGATGTTTGATGACTTCTGAAGGCGATTTCATCGTAGATTTCTTCGGTCAACTTGGGGAGGACCGACCTCATATGGTGTGCCACCCCCAGATCATTAGACTGCATTCGACATGCATTCGAAAAGTCTTTAAGTTGGAAGCTGTTTTGATTTTTGTTCGGCAAATATATAACATCTTTTATATTTCGTAAAAAAATGTATTCAAAAGTATTAGATTTTTATGAAAGTAATCAGGAGGTATACAGAGAGGGAGATGTAAAAATTACACTTCTTTTTGTACTCTAAAGCTTTTTAATTTTTAAAGAAAACTGTACCGAATTTGTAAAAATTCCTGGTGTGGAAAATTGAATGGAAAAGGGCAGGAAGTAAGAGCTTGATATTACCCGGCATGACTGGACTAGGTCAGCCAAGCAAGTCGGCATTCTTTGAGTTTGAACTCCCTGCTGACCTTAATTAATCTTCGGAACTGAGCACCTAGATACAATATCCGAGTGGAATGCCGCGGCAACTTGCCACTTGCAACTTGCAGCACCAGCCAAGGTACTGGTGGTACTGAATCCAATGTTGATTAATGCGAGGCGGCGCTGAAGAAGCCGCGTGACTGGGCGTTATTTTCCAGGTTGCAGTTACCTTTGTTGATCGTTCGGGAAATGAGTTGCACGCGGCATGGTGGTATCAACTAATTGCACCGCATTGTTGCATTGATGTGCATGATAACCAGAAAAGTGGAAATTCCAATGCAATTGCCGCAAAAGAACTTCCGCGTGACAGCGTTTCCAAAGCGAATTTCAATGCAAATACATCACGAAAGTCCATCTTTGACTTTGACTTGGACTCCAGCTCCGACTCCGACACTGACTCCATTTACTCCGGAATCCGGATTGTGACAAACGCCCCTGGGGTGCAATATATTTTCCAGTCTGTAATGAAAGTGTGAATGAAAAGCTGTATGGCTTTTACTCTCCGTTTGAGTTGCCTTTGCCCGGGGCCAGCACAAAAACGGATGTAGAAAGTTCAAATAGAATTTAACCCCAAGCGCATATTTATACCATGTTTTTCACACCTCTGCCCCAGTTCCTCTCCACCGTCTAAAACAAATACGAAATGAGACAAGTGTGTGCGGGAGTGTGTAGGAGTGTGTACAGATCCCCACACTACGCCCTCTGACCCGCTCGCCTTCTTGCTTTGCTGAAAATGACCCAAGGTAAAAGGAGATATCCTCGGTGGTTTTGCATTCAGGTGGAGAAGCGGATCCAGCCAGGCAAGTGGTTCTTTTTTTGCCTGTGTCTGGCGAAGGTTGTTAGCCTGGAGGGCCAAATGCTAAAGTTCGGTGGGATGATATGTCAATGATATATCAGAAAGCTGGCGAAAGTTTCACTTCGCACAAGGGCTTCACATTGGGTTGGAGGGGAACGGGATGTCCCACTTGCAACCTCATTATTTAGTACTTATTGTTAGTGGGAATTGAGCTTCATAGATAACATTAATTTTCTTTTTTTATAAAACTTTCTTCTTCTATTAGAAATAACAAATATTTTACCGCAAAAAGAACCTTTAAACTCACCCCAAGATATATACTAGACCAACAACTTGTCACGTCTAGTCGTTGTCTTAGTTTCCCCAACACCTTATGGTAATTAATTTTTGTGTCCAACTTTTCAATTCCGAGACGCGGTTGTCCACAGCTCAGACACACTCAGAACCCCGTCCTCGGATGACAGATCACCGAAACCACTTGAACCATACAGAGCCTGTCGACCGAACTCAGCCAAAACTGAACTTGGCCCGCAAACCGTAACACAAACCCAAAGAAACTATAACAATAAGGACCGGAAATTAAAGTGTGAAAGCGGCAGGCAGGAAGTTGCCTTGATTACGAGTCTAGAAGGGAGTGAGCGAGCGAATAAGTTTATGTACCTCACTCGGTTCGTATCTCACAGTTCACAGTTCGCATCTGACAAATAGAAAAGTTTACAAATGCATTGCAACTGCTGACACAGACAGAGCATCATTGGCGGGAGGATGGGAGGTGTCAAGGGCTTGGACGTCGTCCCTGATTGAATGTTAAACATTTAATTTAAACTTGTCCAAAGGCAGGGATACCGGGATAAGGATAGCCCCAAAGCCCCCCCGCTCCACCCCAAAAAACAAACCAACCGAGCTGTTTAGGAACTATCGATACATAGTTTATAAGTCACCTATATTGTCATCTTTATATTTGCTATACCTACTAGCTTTAGAATCCACAATTTGTATGCACACACACACACCTATCGTTAAGTTCCACAAATGTAAATTTTCTTAGTACCAATTAGACAGCGAAACTGACAAGAACATATTACTCTACAGTCCACTACTCATTCGTCTTGCCGGTTGGGGATCATTGTTTGGTCCTTCGCATCCGGATTTGTTTTGTAGTTTACTGTGCATTGGTTCTCATTTGTAATTGTTTCTCGGCATGGAGCAATTAAAAGCATTGACAAAAGGGCGCGCCAGACTCAAGGCCAATATCACACGGAGCTTGGCTTGGGCTGAGGACGCGCAACATTCGAACGCCACACGGGCAGAGGTGTCTTCGCGGCTGGAGCATCTCAACACAACATGGAAAGACTTCAATAGATTTGGTGATGAAATAGCTATGCTCGACGAAGTAGATGGCTATGTGGATCCGGAGCATGACAACATATTCTACGAGGAAAAATATCTAAGGGCGCATGCATTACTTTCGGCGATGGTAGGTACAAGACCTAGTCCATCAATTGGGAACAGTGAAAACGGCAGCGGCGTGCTGCAAAACAACGACGCAATAATAAGTTTGCTACAACAACAACAACAACTCTTCGAGCAGTTGGCGGCAAATCGAGCCACTGCAAACATGTCGAGACCTGAAGGAGGAGACGCCTACGCGGCGAATTCAGGTAGTGCTCAAATGGTAGGGGCATCAGCTCAAAGCGAATTGCCTAAAATTCAAATTAAACGGTTCGCTGGCAATTATTCAGAGTGGCCAGCTTTCAAAGACATATATGAGAGCACAATTCACAACAAGGCGAATTTGACAAATACGCACAAATTTCATCATTTGAAATCTCTTCTGATCGACGAAGCTGCAAATCTGGTACGACATTTGGCTATTACGGATTCAGCTTACAACACTGCGTGGGAGCGACTTAATGAAAGATATAATCGTCCACGGCATATCGTGAATTCACTATTGGAGCAGTTTATGAAGCTGCCAACAACAACAAGGTCGGATACAGCAACATTACGGAAGGTGTCAGACGGCGCCAATGAAATAGTGCGTGGTTTGGATGCCATAGAGGAAACAGGACGAGACTGTTGGATCATCTACTTGACGCTGGAGAAGCTGGATGCAGATACTCGACGCAGGTGGATCGAGCGCAGTGTGGAGACAGACTCACCCACACTGGAGGAATTCTTCAAATTTTTGGATGCACGTTGCGAGGAACTAGAGCTCAGCAAGCGTGAAACAATCGGAGGCAAGACTACAGCCTCAATCGGTGACAAGGGAAGGAAGGTCACACATTCGCTGGTTGTACTTGAAGGAAACAAGTGCAGCAAATGTCATTCTACAGAGCATCGTCTGTATGGATGCCAACAATTCTTGGATATGTCAGCAGGACAGAGGTTTTCGTTTGCCAAGGAAAACGCTCTATGTTACAATTGTCTGAATCCTGGTCATGGGGTCAGAAAATGCAAATCTACGTTCAAGTGCAGACAATGTAAAGGTCAGCATCACTCACTGTTGCACCTGCAACGCACGCAACAGGCTATTGGAACAATCTCTCAAACTGGTGAGGATCAGGAGGATCCTAGCGCACACATTTCAACGGTGGCTACGAGTCACATCGCACAAGCAGAAGGTTCTGCAGCAATTGTATGTGCACAAGGCAGTGCAAATTCACAACAATCAACTGGATGGAACAGGAGCACCTTGCCTACGGCCATGGTCAACGTTCGCAACGCAAAGGGAGATTTGGTAGCATGCCGACTCCTATTGGACACGGGTTCAGAACTGTCGTACATATCTGAGCGCTGTATACAAACACTTGGTTTGGCTCGTACGCCATCACGCATACTGGTTACGGGAATTTCATCAACCCAAGCAGACACTACAAGGGGATGCAGCACTATAAGCATCCAATCCCGTATTTCGCAAAATCAGCTGGTAGTCCAGGCTCACGTGCTTGGAAAGATTACGTCATCATTGGAAAGGCAGACCATCGACGCGTCTGTACTTCGAGTTTTCAACGATCTGCAATTGGCAGATTCGCAATTTAGCACGAATGCCCCAATTGACATTCTTTTGGGCAGCGAACACGTTTGGAGTGTTATAACTGGAAGAAAAATCTACGACGACAAAGGAAAGCTCATTGCTATATCATCAATTTTCGGATGGGTAATTACATCACTGCTTTCATCACGCGCATGCAGCGCTACGGCACTTACAACAACAATAGACATCGATGCTTATCTCAGAAGGTTCTGGGAACTGGAAAGCATACATCGCAAAGCAGAAGTTCAACCTGAAGACGAGGAGGTGGAGAAACACTTTCTTGCAACACACACTCGAGACAAACAAGGCAAGTACATCGTGGAACTTCCGTTTAAAGTATCCGAAACACAATTCGCAGATACACTTCAAGGAGCGCTGCAGAGGTTCAAATCAGTTGAACGACGTTTAGCACAGAATCAACAATTACGTAACGACTACGTAAAGTTCATGAGGGAATACCAGGAGCTAGGACATATGCGAGAAATCTCACCGAGCGAAATTCCCAAGGGTAGGAATTTCTACTTGCCACATCATCCCGTATTGGGTCGGAATCTTAGAGTGGTTTTCGACGGCTCATATCAAGACGCCAAAGGCATGGCATTAAACGACACGCTCTCAATCGGACCGAGTATTCAGCGAGACCTATTTGCTGTGTGCTTGCGATTCCGTATGTACAAATACGTCTTTTCAGCGGACATAGTCAAGATGTTCCGTCAAATATGGGTGAGCGAAAAACATAGAGACTATCAAAGAATCGTATGGAGAGAGGATCCCTCAGATCCTATCAAGCACTTCCAACTATGCACGGTGACGTATGGAACATCATGCGCACCATTTCTAGCAGTCAGAGTGCTAGAGCAACTAGCTGCTGACCATAAGCACGAGTTTCCGAACGCAGCAAAAATCGTGTTGGAGGACTTCTATGTCGACGACGTTCTCACTGGAGCAAATAGTGAGGATGAGCTGCTACGCAACAGGGACGAACTGGTCCAACTGATGTCCTGTGCTAACCTAGAGCTCGGGAAATGGGTATCGAATACCAAACGCATCAAATCGGAGGATAACACGGATTCCTCACAATCACCAGTCAAAGTGCTAGGGCTGCATTGGCACCCTGGAGAGGACACATTGTCATACAATGTAAACCTATCGGAAGACCCTCGCTGCACCAAGAGGCAAGTGTTGTCGGATGTCTCACGTATATTCGACCCTCTCGGTCTATTAGCACCAATCGTAGTTCAATTCAAAATACTATTTCAAAAACTCTGGCTGTTGAATTTGAATTGGGACGACGAACTACCGAGCAAACTAGCAAACAACTGGCTCAAATGACGAGCTGATCTGGACAACCTTCACAAGCTCCAGATACCGCGCTTAGTTAAAAGCGACAAACAGAGAATCGAATTGCACGGATTTTCAGATGCATCCACCAAGGCGTACTCAGCGGTGGTATACAGCCGAGTGGTTAACGACGATGGAACCATTTCGGTCGCCATACTTGCTGCAAAAACCAGAGTGGCACCTTTGAAGCAGCAGTCTTTGCCGCGCCTGGAACTATGTGGCGCACTTCTATTGAGTCAACTTCTGCAATCCATAAAAGCTGGACTAATGAACAACGACGTAACGATCTACGCATGGAGTGATTCGACGATAGTCCTGTCATGGTTATCGTATTTACCAGCCCAACTCAAGACGTTTGTTGGGAACCGCACTTCAGAAATCCTCGAAACCATCCCGAAGCATGCATGGCGGCATGTAGACTCAAAATCGAACCCAGCGGATTGCGCATCCCGTGGCTTGGGAGTATCCGAGCTCATTGACTTCCAATTATGGTGGAAGGGTCCTTCATGGCTGAGGGACAAGGAACAATTCTTGGAAAGGTTGAACAATACTCATAACTGTACTTCTCTTTCAGACAAACGCATACAAGACGAAGTCAAAACTACCTGCCTAGCTGCGCAGACGAATGTCACGACGGACAACCCATGGGATAAGCTTCTCAATCGCAACTCATCTTGGCTGAAGCTTATACACACACTTGCTTACGTTTTGCGCTTCATTCATCGCATGAAGCACCCATCTTCGAAACAAACATCGAACTCTCTAACGTTCGATGAGATCAAGGCAGCAAGGATTCGGTGGCTGCAACACGCTCAAGCTGGTTTTCAACAGGAGTTCCAGTTGCTACGCGCAAACAAGGCTCTAGGGAACCAATCTCAATTGGTCAAGATCTCACCAATCATCGACAAGGACAACCTGCTAAGAGTAGGTGGACGAATCCAACATTCGCAGTTGTCAGCAGAGGCGAAGCATCAGCAGCGTCCTAAGTGGACCACGCCAACCCCTAACATTTCGATCGGCAGCGTTGCGCTCGTCAAGGAGTCCAACACACCACCAGCATTATGACATCTAGCGAAGGTGATCGACACTTTCCAAGGAAAGGACAATAAGGTTCGAGCAGTCCGGATCATCCGGCTCAAAACCCGGCCAATAACGAAAATTGCGAAACTACCCAGTTCAGAAACCGTGTTTCAGGGTGGCCCGGGATGTTTAGGAACTATCGATACATAGTTTATAAGTCACCTATATTGTCATCTTTATATTTGCTATACCTACTAGCTTTAGAATCCACAATTTGTATGCACACACACACACCTATCGTTAAGTTCCACAAATGTAAATTTTCTTAGTACCAATTAGACAGCGAAACTGACAAGAACATATTACTCTACAGTCCACTACTCATTCGTCTTGCCGGTTGGGGATCACGAGCTGCAGATACGGATTTGAGATGTAATTTATGCACGCACATCAATTCAAATGCATCTAATTTGGTAAACAGAGAGGCATTAGGGGCACCAAGTGCTGGAGGGGCACATCCTAAGGAGCCTGAAGACGTTGGGATGCCGAGTTGCAAGTCACACCTGCCTGCCTCTCGACAGACAGACAATCGGCTTAAAATAGTTTTCATTTGTTTTCGGCGGCGAGTGCAACATGTGGCATTGCCACCGCCACTAAGTAGCCCCAGTCTGCCTCATCAGCATCTGTTTAGGGATTCATCCTCTTCCTCTGCCTTTGCCTCTGCCACTGGCGCTGCCAGTGTCTCTCCACAACCCACAATCTCCGATCCTGAACCACATCCATTCCAGTAGTTCGTCTCGCCTCGATGGGTGTACATGCAGCTCATTTAGTTGACATTTATTAACGTCACATAGCGCGCAATGTTTGACAATTAATTAGGATGCCTCAGATGCCGAGTGACGGGTCTTGAGTTGCCACATATCTAGATACAAATACGATTGTCTTACCAGATACAACTTGAACTTGAATTTAAAATAGCTTTTGTTTGGGTTTTCAGAGTCTATTTATAGAACAGGTCTAATTTATAAGTGTTTGTGTTTCACTTTAGGCTGAGATTATCGAGTGTTTGTTTAAGAAAAAATTTGAAAAAAAGATTGGAGTTTTTATCCCTATAGACCATATAGAAAAAAGGTTGTCTTCTATTTTATCAGAGATGGCATTTAAAGATCAAATTCTTTAGAGAAAAAAATTCAGTCTTGGACAAAAAGATTACTTTTCTGAAACAAGTCTCTTAGAGGCATAATACCATTTAATCATATAACCAAAATAATGTATATTTTTACGTTTGAATCATGTATTATTTGAATGATTTTCTTATGATTTCTTTTAATCTCAACCACAAACACCCAAAAGAATTCATTTTGGCGATCGCCCCAGGACGAATAATTTTAATCTGCTAATTCAACAATCATTCAATTTTAAACCCCCTTAGGAGACGACTCTTGTGCTCGCCACCCACTCTCCTCCTCAGGATTTTTTCCTTTTTTTAATCCTGCTTGGAAGGAATGCAAACGAACTGGCCTGAATCACAGCAATTTTCAAAGTAAACACACAGAAATTTTTTCCTTCGAGCTGCTGCTGGAACAGAGTGAGAAAAAGCAAACTTTTATTTATAAAACACTCGAAACGGGAAAAAATGTCCAAACTGTTTTTCGGGCATATTGACGCAAGGATTTTCCAGGCCAGCAAGATGGGTGGTTATGTGGGTGCGGCGTCTGGGTTGATGGGTGCTGGTGATGCTTGGGATTCCTCTGGAAATGCAATGTGAAGAGATCAAACAGTCGGCTGAAAGCCCTACGCTTGGACTTTAGTTTGTTTTGCTTTTTCTATTTTTTTTTTTTTGCAAATGTCACATGAAAAATGCGTTTGCTGTTTGCCCAAAAATGCCGGCACTTTGCATGGCATATCCACCCACCCAAATATCGGAAAAGTCGCACTCGTCCTCGCCCTCATCCCAGCCTCCGGTGGATGACATCCTATTCTTCAGTTCCACCAAGGGTGGTGGTGTCGGTCTTCTTGCACGAAATTTCCATTTAATGTGTTTGCCCAAAGTATTAAAAGGCAAACGACGATTGAGTATCGGAAAGTAGTAAAGCAAAGCTGGAGGCAAAAAATGAGGCACGAGTATCTGGGGTGTCCACTCCCATAGAGCTCTGGAGTTGCAGCAGTCTTTAGCAGTACAGAGAGAAACAAATTTATTGCTGCATATATCAGGAAACTAATATAAAAACTATATAATAATGAGCCATATAAAGCAGAAAGAATATTATAGAAGCCAATATAGTTTTGGGTTTTTTAAAGAGGCTTTTAATTGTTTATAGATTGACAATAGATTCATAAGATTGGCTAGCATTCAATTAAAATTTCTAAACCAATATTTTATTGCAGTGTATTAAGAAGACCCAGGGGCGAACTCCGAACTCCGCCGGCTGACTGCTGAGTGATTGCCATGATAAGTGGCCCATTATGATGCCAGTTTGCACAGTGAGATTGCTCTGCGCTCCATTGGAGTTCGCCAAGGCATCCCGCTTTGGACATCCTCCCACCCCAAAAACCCCTCCCTGTTCCGATTCGCTTTTAATGCATATCAGAGTGGCAAACTTCTGGCCAAAAAGTGCGTCATTGTCCGTTCTTCGACCAGATTCTACTGCTCCTCCTACTCTCGAGCTCCAGCGCCAGCTCCAGTCCCGGCGTAATAATGGCCAGTGTTCTTTTCGCAACGTCTGTTGACAAAAGACATTTAATTTTGCCCAGTTTGTCTCGCCTCCTGTGCGTGAAGTATAGTACGAGTATCTGTATCTGTATCTGGAGCTGAGCAATAAAGTTAGTCGTTGTCGTGGTTTCTTTTCAGATGCTTTTTTCGAATGGCCCTCGTCGTCGGGTCCTTTCTTTGCTCGATTTTTGGTCTCCGCCGGCTAGCGAAAACTTTGATAAGTGAAATTTATAGTGGGTGCTTTGTGTGTCCACAGTGATGGATACACGGCAAGAAAAAGTTATGTAGAGTAATTATTTATTGCCTGGTGAATGTAATTCTTAGTCTACCAATGAGATCTAGGTAAGGATTATAATATATCCTAATTAAAACCCTTTGATTGCAAACTATTTAGTACTTTTTTCAGATGTAGCAACTAAAGACACAAGAATGTCAGACTGATGGCGCTCTTAATGTTTTATGGCATCCAGTTGATGTTTATTATTTTCCGCATAAATCAGTAGAGCAATAACATGGCAAAAGGGAACAACGATCCTGGAGAGATCCGTTCAGCGATCCTATACAATCAATTCCACTTCCCGCATTCCAATACCCATTTAATTTTAGAACCTTCTGTATAGCAATTTAAATAGCCCCGAGTTGCAGTTCCACCCCCGGAGCCGGGCTCATTAATTTACGTAAAATCCACTTAACTTCTTTCCCGTACGCAATAAATTCCACAACTTTGCGCCTCATCAACCCAAATGAATGGTGAAATTCGGGATGCGACAAAGTCAGACAATAGAATAGATAGAAATCTACATGAAGTAGACGCCACGACGCCGCTTAAATTTCGGAACATGTGGTGTTATGATGAGGTCGGGGAATAGCTACCAACCAACCAACCAACCCACCACCCACCGGTACGGTAGCCACCCACCACCACCAAGGCCGCAGCCACCCCAAATCCTTGGAAAAAGGGTGCATTGATATGCGTAAGCGAAGCAATTTTTTTTAGGCTGCTTTAGCCTGGGAATTCCCCCGGAAGAATTACGTGCCGGTGGAATACGGAGCCCAAAACCCATGCCAATGCATTGCCATCATTTCAGGCAATTGTCAAACAAAACGTGGGGGTGGTGGTGGGCGGATAAATTAGATTTTTACTTGCGCGCAATTGCATAAAGTCCTGAGCCGGGACCAGGAACACAGGGCCCAAAAGCCCGACAATGTAATCCTCAGAGGACTTCCTCGTAAATATTCATTGCACACGGCCAGGCGTTTGAGCTTAAAGTTCTATCATTCATCTCCCCATTTCTAGCTTTTTCAAGGTCTTTGCCAAATTTTGGGGCGGCGGCAATTACATTTTCACCACCCACCCAATGTCCTTGGCGTGCGCTCGCCACCCCCACCGTCCCCCAAAACGATTTCTTTTGGGGTTGGCTGTATTCTCGAAGGGTGTCGAACTATAAATTGTACCTTTTGTTGCAGTTTTTTTTCTCCATCGCCTTGATCCCCCTCGTGGTGGGATGTCTTTAATAAATGTTTGGATGTTTCGTTGGGAGATTAAGTGGATTCCGTTTATGGCATGAGTAATGATGGATGCATAATGCGCACGTATGTGTCAGGTGTCGGGGGGTGGAATTTATCAAGTGGCTATGTGGCTGCGGCTGTGGCTTGGCCAGAAGAAATTGGTAATACAAAGCTGAGCAAATATAACAATCTTACTAGAAAATGATAAAATGTTTGGATTAAAGTGTATAACAAAGAAACAAGAACAATAGGCAGAACATGTGGAGAATCTTTCTTCTTGAAGATCACAAATTATTAATAATTGCATTGTTAATAAATAATCTTCAATATAAACAAAGAAGCTTTTGTGAAACATTGATACTGCCTGCTTGTAAACCTTATCACTAACAGATTGCATTATCAGTTCAAGCTATATTTGTAATCTAATTACAAAGATCACAGTAATAGTTCCAGTTAGAGAGTCAACCTATTAAGACGCTCCATCGAGTGTTACTAAAATGTATTCAAGTAAAATATTAAAATCCTCGGCAACAAAGCCAATGATTCAGATACAAACGCTGGGAGCCGACTGGGTGCCTTTAAGCCAAGACTGGACCAATCGATGGTGCACTTTACCCGAGGCTTATGACCAAGATTTTTCGAAAAGAATCCATGACTTCGAAACTAGGGAAAGTGATGTTTTTGTGGTGACATTTATGAAATGTGGAACGACCTGGATGCAGGAACTGGCCTGGCTTTTGCTAAACAATTTAGATTTTGAGAGGGCCAAGTCAAATTTTTTGCTGAGACGTAGTCCCCACATCGAGTAAGTAATCTTGCCGTTGAAGTTATGGTGAAAAGAAACCCTTTCTTTGCAGACACTCTGCCATAGACAACAAGGTTACTGTGGATAATATATCCATGTGCGATCAATTGAAGGATGATCGCCGTCTTATTAAAACACATTTACCAGCCCAATTGCTGCCAAAACAGATTTGGTTAAATAAAAGAAAAATCATATACGTGGCTCGCAATCCAAAGGATGTTTTGGTTTCTTCGTACCACTTTCTTACCGGCATAGGACTCTGGCAGGGAAGTTTGGATGAGTTCACCAATCAGTTTATCGAGGATCGGATAATATTCACATCGTACTGGTCGCATGTTATGGATTTCTATCGAATGCGTCACGAACCTAATGTGTTCTTTATCACTTACGAAGAAATGAAAAAGGATTTGAAAAGCATAGTTTCAAAATTATCCAAATTTTTGGAGTGCAAGGAACTAAATGAAAATGAAATGGAAAAGTTGTTAGAACACTTGTCATTTGCAAATATGAAAGGTGGGTTATAAATAAGATATAGAACACTATATTATAGATTTTGTTTTTTAGACAACGAGACTTGCAATCCCACTGAACTGATAAAGAAAGTTTTTAATGTAAAAACTGATTTTCAGTAAGTTATGAAATCTTTACTTCGATTCCTTTTTTATTGATTATTAATATATTTATAGATTTATGCGAAAAGGAGTCATAGGGACCCACAAAGATGAATTAACACCTGACCAAATAAAAACGGTGGATACCTGGTCTTCGAATTATTTAAAAGAGTATGGTCTGATTGAAAATAATATTTTTAGTCATTTTTAGTCAAAAATTATATTATTTTGTAACAACTAGTTCATAGATCTATATTCTAGTTCCTTTCTCCTAATTATAATTTCATGCTTTAGTTTAAAGTGTGAAAAATATTATAGAGAACCATCAGTTGCTTGATGGAAATGAACGATTCAATGTCTATACAAAACACTTACTGGAGTCAGTTGCCGTTTTGGAAATATTTGGGCTTCTTGGTTTGGACTTCCTGTGTGCTTTTCCTCCAGCACAGGGTGTTAATCCAATGGGACGGACTTATGGGAGCCATTTCACAGACGGACTGGGGTAAAAATGGCACTGCCTCCTGGCCAAGTATTCCTTCCCATGAGATTACGGCTTATTCGAGTGGATGGCAGAGATACCAATACAACGCCTGGCTGGCTGAAAGGATTCCCCTGCGCCGATCTCTGCCAGATTTTAGGGACAAGCGTTGCCAGAATTATACATACGATGAAGACTCGGATGAAATGAGACCAGCCAGCCTGGTTGTGATCTTTAGGAATGAACAATTAATGGTTCTATTGCGATCCTTGCATAGTTTGGTGTCCAGGACACCGAGGCATCTATACCATGAACTTCTTCTGGTGGATGACCACAGTGATGCGGGTTTCTGGAAAGAGGAACTATCTGTATTTTTCTTCGACACCTACGTGCGGAGGTATCTCTACCCCAAAGCTAGAATTTTTCACCTGCAGGAACAGGTGGGCCTGATAAAAGCCCGGGTGTTCGCCGCGAATGAGGCCAAGACGGAGACTTTGGTCTTTGTAGACGCCCAAGTGGAAGTGACTGCGGGATGGCTAACCCCCTTGCTGGACAGCATTTCCGAACAGAGTCTTACCCTGGCCACCCCAGTTCTGGATCGGATTGATGAGCAAACCATGGAGTATCGACGTTCCAGTGAGAAGCGAGCCATCTTCGATTGGAGTCTGAGCCGGAGAGAAGTTCCCCTGACCAAGGCGCAAAGCCAACTACTTCCGAAACCCTATGAAGTAGCTCTTATGCGGAGTCCCGTGTTCGCCATATCCTCTCTTTGGTTTCAGGACCTGTCCAACTTCGACAAGAAACTTCAAGGATTTGGAGGAGCGGAGCTTGAGCTGAGTTTCAAGGTTTGGCGAAGTGGAGGACGTGTTGTACAAGTTCCCTGCTCAAGAGTTGGCCACTTGGAACCAAGGGATCAGGACTACCTTAGACGGTTCGGAGATCTCAATGTAATGGGAAAAAATAAGTCCATGGTAAGTATAGAGTCCACACCATTTGCAAGCTCCTCCTCAGGTTAATTGTGCATGTTTTCAGAACCTTAAACGCATCATAGAACTCTGGATAGAACATCCCACCTTGAGGGCTCTAATCTATTCTTACCTGCCCCACCTTAAGAATAAATACGAGGGTGACCTAACTGAATCCAAGAATTTGTATAGGGAATACGGCTGCCAGTCCTTTGTGTCCTTTGTGCATAATGTCATGCCGGAGCTTCTTGATATTGAACCTAGAAATCGTACGGATCGTGGTTCAGGTTCTATCAGACCCTTTGAACTTGATAATAGTTGTCTCACGGTCAATAAGAAATTTTATCGCATTAGTATTGAGCCTTGCAGAGCTACTAATATCCACCAAAACTGGACACTCACCTACCTGAACGATCTGCGGCTGAGGGGCATTTTCTGCGCAGAAGTTCGACAGAATCTGACATTGGGATTGAACTTTTGCCACACTCTAGGTGGTCGCCAAAATTGGCATTACGATGCAGTCAACAAATACTTGGTTAGCAGTCTAAAGTGCCTAGAACTGATGGATAATCAAAGAATTATAATGGCTCCTTGTAGAAGCAATAACACCAGACAGAAATGGGTATTCGAACATCCCAACCAAGATTTATTTTAGGCTTAATTTTAATGTTTAATTTTTAGTTTAATAAACAATGGCATTATGAAATATTAAGAGTTAAGGAATTAAAGACTATTTAAAATAAAATTTTTAATGTTTCAATTCCAAACACATTTTCAATACATTATCCTGGCTTGCGTCAGTGATTCCCGTGTACAACCAACGTTGTTCGGTCAACGAAGAGTTACAGGGTCTCAAAACGAGTTTCCTTTTTTGGAAATCAATATGAAGACACTTTTGATTGTCAGTTATGAAGGCCTTGTCCTGGAAGCTGTACTGCCAGTGATGATCGAAAAATTTATTGATACATTTCGAAGCTCTTATCCTGCTATTTGGACCCACTTCCAGACACATAACTCCTAGCTTCAACTGACACCGATAAGTCAGTGTCCAGTTTTCCAGAACAGTGGTATTACACTTCTTTAAGATGAGCTGGCTGCCTCTGACGGATAGACAAAATATTGGAGCCACAAATGGAGAAATCTTACCAAAGGCCAGTCTTTTGAGACCTCCCCTAAGGAAAGAGTTACTGGCAAGAGCCACTTGACTTCTGTACCAGGCGAAAGACTTGCAATTGAGGCGCCTTCGCAAGTTTCGCTGCTTAATCAGTCCGCCTGAAGATATATTCCTCAATCTGGGGGCAAGTCGGTATACACTAAATTTGAATTCATCAAACCAGACTTCAATTACTCTCTTGAAGTTCTATAAAAAAATAAATTAATAAATAATTGTTAAAATAATAATAGCCATACCTTTCTTGTAACTTTATTTGCATTTTTGTTTGGAGCCTGCTGGACTTCCACCTCACTTTTCTTGTAAATAAATCCGATTCGGGAACAGGTGGCTGTTAGGATTCGTCCTCCACATTGCCATGCCTTGAGACTGAGTTCGAGGGCATCCCCGCCGTTTCCCCGGAAACCTTCATCCCATGCTCCCAGATGCCAGAACCACTTTCTATCTATTGCAAAAGCAAATCCCTCTAACGATGGAGTTGGATAAGGATCCGGGAGCTTCGAGATACTAGCGTTATCCAGTGGGAACCAAAGCCGCTCTAGCAGCCAGTTGAATCCCATTTGGTCATGGAATTCCGATCGTTCGTAGCCAAAATTTTCAGTGGAGATCGTGTCCAGGACTGGTTCAGTGACAGTTTTTTTGTTTTTTATTAGGGGCTCCAGTAGAGGGGGAAGCCAACCCTTAGTAACCTCTATGTGGGCGTTGAGGAATACGAGGACATCTCCCTTTGCTCTTTTGGCGCCAGTTATCCGGGCATATATTAAACCCTTTTCTTTTTTATATTCGATCTGTTTTACCTTTTGAAAATTGGCAGATATATACTTATGGAGTTCTATATCGGAGGGACCATCGTTAACGATAATTATTTCCCTGAGAATACGTGACGAAGTTTCTCTTTGAATACTGTAGAGGGTTCTTAGTAGAGTCTGCGGATGTTCCAGATTGTGGGCTATGATTATACTAACTGATACATTTTTGGGTAACGTATAGTTTATGGTGAGACAACTGAAAATAATATCTATAGAATAGTTATATTTATGAAATATATATTTAAACAAAACCCACTCCGTATCTCTAAAGTCCCCGAGAGGTCTTTTCAGCGAAATTCTTTCCGACAACCAGGCATTGTATTCGTATTTATCAAATTTTATCTCAGCGTCCAGGATGTCTCTTCGGGTCATTAGCAGGTTGCTACTTAGTCCGTGATCGCCAAGATTTTGGATGACGTATAGTTCGTAATCAGTCAAGGGACGAAACACACTGTCCGTGTACATGAACCAGATGATAATGGTTATAATACTGTAGACAAAACATAATGTAAGGCAGGTGGATAGCGAACCGAATAGTATCATTCCGATCTTCTGAAGCACTGAGCTATACATTTTAAAGAATATATATTTAAGTTGTGATTTGATTAAAGCATGACCAATTATTTGTAGGGTGAAGCAGGGTAGTATCTTTATTTAAACCTCAAAGCTATACAAATTTATAAATAAAGAAAATCATAAATAAGATAATTCAATTTTATAAACATTTCCAGGATGATTTATCTTTATTGAATTATTTAAGCCTGAGCCCCCAAGCGTCCATGCCACTTGGCTCCAAAATTTGAATAAGCCCGCCCCTTTGCTACCGAATCGAAAACTTTCACAGCGTATAAGATGGCTTTATTAGCGTAGAAGACCGTTCTCGTCACACTCTCAGCCCCAAAAGCTTCAGTCTTGGCCAAAACGCTGTGCGGTTTAAGCCGAAAGTTGATCTTAGTTTCGGGCGGCTGTGTTATTGTTGTGTCTGTGATACGATGTGCATCGAGATTTTGCGGCACAAGAAGAAGGTGTTGCTGCTGCTACTGCTGACGGTTGCCGGCAGCATTATCTTCTACTTGTACACTTTGAGGCTGGAGCGGGATAATGCCTCGGCGACGTCAACGTCCACGACATCGCGACTAGAGCGGGAGATAAGCGACCTGCAGGCGTTGTTCGAGTCCAAAGTGGTGCCCCAGCTGGGAGATTTGGGGCGACCGGCGAGGAGGAACTGGACGGCGGGGGAGCGCCAGGCCATGGCCCAGAGCATGCGGGGAGTGGGCTTCAACAGCTGGCTCTCGCAGCGCATCTCTTCGGAGCGCTCGCTCTACGACATGCGGCATCGCAGGTGAGTCCGGAAGAGAGTGTCTTCAAGAGCTTGGAATGTGACGCTATCGGTGGGCGGTATAAGAGTGAGCTTCACTGGGCTTCTCTCTTCTAAAAGTGGGGGCTATAATGTTTGTTAATTTTCAAATTATAGTAGAGTAGATTTAATTGAATCAAAAGTAAAAAGAGTTAGTTAATCTATGCACTTTATTATGTGGTCTAACTAAGATCCCACAAAATTTTCCTCTCAAAACCTATGAAAAGAATATACTCGTACATCTTCGGATTAAAACTATCTAATTAAGCATCTCTATTACGCGAATATCTCTGAATTTTACGGTCTTACCATCCCATAGTTGCAAAAAGCTTGAGTACTCCCTGGAAAAGCTTCCATCGGTGAGCGTGGTGATAACTTATCACGACGAGGAGGCGAGCGTTCTGCTCCGGACCCTGAGCAGCCTCCGGAATCGGACGCCTATACTCCTCCTCCGGGAGATCATCCTGGTGGACGATGGCAGCACCAATGTGGACCCGAAGCTGAGTGACTTCCTGCAGATCAAGTTCCTCAACATGGTCAAGCACCACCGACTTGACACCCAGGTGGGTCTGATGAAGGCTCGAGTTACCGGAGCCCAACTCGCCTTGGCGGATGTCCTTGTTTTTCTGGACTCGCACGTCGAGGTGACCCAGGGCTGGCTGGAGCCACTCATTGCCCCCATTTTGCAAAATAATAGGACCTGTACTACACCGATCATAGACACGATCGACTATGATAACTTCGCCTACCGGAGGGGCAAGCCATCCAGGGGCTTCTTCAACTGGGAGTTCAACTACATACAACTTCCGTTGCTCAAGGAGGAGGCAGTGGCCTTGCCAGCACCCCACAAGAATCCCATCATGAATGGAGGTCTCTTCGCCATTGGAAGGCAGTGGTTTTTCGATCTCGGTGGCTACGACAAGGGTCTGAAAATCTGGGGAGCCGAGCAGTTCGAACTGAGCCTGAAGATCTGGTTGTGCGGAGGAAGTATTCTGGAAGTGCCCTGCTCTCGTGTGGGTCACCTCTACAGGGATCCAAACTTCCACATCCACTATACGCACCAGAATAAGGAGTCTGAGAAGAAGGTTATTTCGAGAGTAAGTGTAGATGGGAAGATTCATAGAGACATTATTTAATTTTGATATTTTCCAGAACTACCGTCGGGTTGCTGAGGTGTGGTTGGATGATTACAAGGACAAGTTATTCGAGAAAATGCCCCACCTAACCGTCATCCAGGTGGGCAGCTTGACTGAAGAGAAGGCTTTGAAAAAGCGACTGCACTGCAAACCCTTCAAGTGGTTTCTCGACCAACTTGGCAAGGATTTCCTTAATCTTTATCCTGTGGTGGAACCAGTAGATTTTGCCTTTGGGGTTTTGCAGAGTCTGGCTTCCCCCAAACTCTGTCTCGATCGATCGGAAGGTAAGCCCGGACAACCCAAGCTAAGTGAATGCCCTGATGACCATACCTTCCCCGAATCGGAACTGAAATGGACCCTTACCAATCACCGGGAGCTGCGTTCGGGACCCGTGTGCCTGGAGAAGCGCAATCAACAGGGAGATATTTATGTGTTTCAGTGCCACGGCCAGATGGGCAACCAGTTTTGGTCCTTGAACACAACTAGCCAACAGGTGGTCCATGGCCAGATGGGGAGCTCAAGGCGCTGCCTCGAGATCCAGCCGGACGCCAAAGGAGTGACCACACGAAAATGCGATTCAAATAATGCCAAGCAACGCTGGAAATTCGGCTACAAGAACAATCATAGACTTCAGCATTTTTGGGATAATGTTAAGACAAGCTAATTTTTGTGATAGTGTTTAATTTTTTATTGTTAAGAAATTCATCTTGCCATTATATAGGTTTGTCAGTAAGTTTATTTGACTGAGATACCTTTTTTGCATCTGACTTTGTAGATAACTTTCCAATATTAACAGTTTTAAGATTCCAACAACAACTCGACATCATACAAAAGTTTAGATGTTTGTGGCTCCACTATGGAGCTTCGAATGGGAGCTCCGAAAATTCGAACAATATATGCTAAATAATACAAGTCGTATATAAAGCGTATTTCATCCAAGGGAAGGGAAACTAATTTTATGGACATAGGTATTTGATTCTGAAAAGTAAGATATTTATTATAAGTGTATAAAGGACTTTGTTATTAACTTACATCCTTTACTGGATAATATGAGTTATCTAAAAAATCTTTGTGATCGCTCATGGATTCGTTTAATTTGCTCCCCAGATGTATTTTCGAGTCGAATGGTAAAAATCGGTGTCCTAGCTGCTCATCGCGACTATCGCCATCTATAACATTGACATTCCCGAGACATCGGCCCAGTTCCTCGGTGGCTTTATCGCCTCTTTCCTGAGAAGTGCAAATACTTTCGTTGGGCAGGGCTTCCAGGACAAAACGTTTGAGGGACGCAGCACTAAACAATATTCCACTCTTTTCGTACATATAGGGCTAGAAAAATAGAGTTAACCGGTAATTCGAACTAAAAAGTACGGAACCTAACTTACCAAACTATTGGAGTCCTTCATTTTGCAGCCAAAATAAATGAGTTCATTGTGGCTGTAGGGTTTTACCATTTCCCGGAGGTTCTCCACCATTACAAAACTGCACAAATAGGGAGAACCACATTATTCTTGCAGTGTAGATGCCTTCCATTCTTACTTGTCATCTTTGGCGTAAAGAAACCAATCTCCCTGATGGAAATGATAGTTGTGGACGTACTCCAGATGAGCCCGTAATAGATGCCACTTGTCGTACAAACCCGGGAACACCGCCGGCTCCAGAATGTTGTGGACATTGTCGCTGACAAATAGAAAGTGATCACAGTGCTGGGCCCAGGTTCGATGGACGTGAATCCCTGCGTAGTCATGGCGGTACTTAAAGCAGGTAATTATGCAAAAAATTCGAGGCGGTGGGGCAGTGCTTGCTATCGACAGACCCGAGAGCCGGGAGTCCATCTTAACCTTTAGGTGCAGCATCAGCAGGACACAAATGGTGCCGAGGAGCAGCAGAGAGATCCCCTTGCAGGGACTGACCCTTTTCATGCTACCCAGGAAGAGGCGTCGCGTGTTGAATAGCCGTGGCATTATGCAACTACTTCCACTTCCAGCTGCGGTTTAGATAATTCAGGTGTCGGCAATGGTGGTGCTGCTGGGTGGTTCGTCGACAATTTAATTATATTGAGTGCTTTGTCTGAATACAGTGCCTTTTGCTCGCTTTGCCACCGCCTGATTGGACTCGCCGCATACAAATTGCCTTTTTCAATTAGAATTATTAACCCACCTGACGACGACGACGAAGGCATCGAAGACGTTTTGCCATCGCCTTTCAATGCCGATAGTGGCAGGGGAGTTGATGCACAGTTTTGCAGTAGAAACTGGGGAAGTGACACGAGCAGAGTCCCAATTCCATTTCGGGAATGGAAAGCCCATCAAACGGAAATTAAATGGCCAAATTCAAAGGGTTGGTCAGACAAGTAAAAAGGAAATCCTGGACTTTGTAAGTTGCAATAAAAGATGCCTTTTTGGGAACTATAAACTTTAGAAAAATGGAATTCCTCACTTACTTTCATAAAGTGTAGAGTCGGAGGCACGAATGCATATTCCAGTATCGATTATTTAGTTATCTCATCCCACAAATACAAATTTCGGTTTATCTCTGGGCCATGTTATGACACATTTTATGATAGTTAAGGCCACAACTTTGTATGGGTTGGAAACACGTTTCCAGATTTGCATAGATACTCGTATGGAATCTATTTTTGGATTTCCCAGCAACAAAAAACGGACAAGCATCACATTTAAACGAAAAAACATATTTCAATCGATTGTGTCTATTGTTGCAAAAACAAAGATACGCTTACGTATAGATTTCAATAATCACATGTGAGCAAATACACTTTCATGTGAAACTGTCCCCAGAAACATAAGAAGACCCGGGACCTGTGCATTAATGTCTCAGTTTACGTGATCAAGTTACCACACGAGACGGCAACTAACAGGTAACAATGTGGCCCACACATGATTAAGGTTACAGGAAGCAGGCAAAAGTGCAATATTGCATTCACATACGGATATGTTTCCTCTCCATCTCCATCTCCATCTCCCAGACATGATGCAACAATGACACTTTGCAGTTGCAGTTCCAGTACCAGGCCACAAAATAAAAGGGAAAAAACGAAGGGAAAACGGAAGTAATTTTGCAGACAAAAGGGCTTTGGGAAAATTGAGACTTCAGGCTCAGACGACAGATTCATTGATGAACACGTTTATCCTCCCCCTTTTCCCATCCATCCCATCCATACGTATATGAAATGAATTATGTAGGCTAGTCCTGGGGTACTTCAAATTACTGGGAAGTACTCCTCCTGAAATTGAATCATCAGCGACAGCTGCCCGAGGTGAGTCCTTTATTGGGGCTGAAATTCTACAGAGTTTGGCAAGAACTGCCCAAAGATTCTCATTTTGTAAACAAAATAATAGTAATCATACATTTCAGGCGGATATTGAACTCTAAATGATATGGCTCGACTGGAGAGGGGAACTGTTTCCTGACAATGAGAAAGTAATGTTAATAAAGAAAATATTATTTTAGGTATTTGGCTTACCTCTTCGACTTTCTTGAAACTTAAATTCTTCAGCCATGGTATAAAACTATAGCCTTCTATAAAATGGTAGTCCATGGGAATTGGCGAAAAGGTCTCGTGTCCCAGTTCATCCCGACAGTCCACGGTGGTGACATTCATATAGCTCAGACACCTTTGTAGCTCCACATCCTCCGTAAATCCTTCCATGTGCACGCAGTGTTCATTTTGGAGGTCCTTAGACAAGTCAGTATACCTCTTCAAGGCTTCATGACTTAAAACATACCCGCTTTTGAAAAATATAAAAGGCTATAGAAGAATTATATGGGAACTTATAGATGTTAGATTAATTTGAATAACAAACCTCATGAGTGTAGATATTCTCCAGTTCGTAGCCAAAGTAAATCGGTTGGGAGGGTAAATATTTTTTGTGATCAATCATATATCTGAGATTCTCCAGAACTACGAAACTGTGAACAAAAAGGCACTTAAAACCCAGGCAGAAATTTTCTTTTATGCCAACTAGAGTCTCTCATTCGTCATTCAAGTCGCAAAATCGTGCATATCAATAAAAATCCATCTTTGATCTGCTGTTTGCATACAAACACTCCGGACAAATATGTACAAATGTTATGTGGCTGGCGGTATGGGTATATGGATGTTTGAAAAAAGTTGAATAAGCGTAGAGCGAAAGGTAAACAATTGCCATTTAGAAGAAAACCGTGTCAACAACATGGCAAGATCCGTTTTTGAATGAATTGTAGACACGCAAAGCAAACAAAGTCCAAGTTCAAGCCGCAAATGTGCGGCGTAAACATCTCTGGCCAAAATAAAATCGAAAACAAAAATATGGAAGAACATAAACATTTTTGGGTTTTTTTTTGTTCATTATTTAGTTTTTTATTTGCCAAACAACCGGACCAAGATACCAGTAATTGTTGATAATTTTTATGCGATGAAGTGCTATATTCTCGGCTGACGTATATATTTTTTTGAGAGCCATAAACGTCACAGTGACAGAAGCCTTTGATGTATTAATTTCTCACCGTGATCCAAGATGCTCAGGCTCCTAATCCACAATTAAAAACTTTTAAGTTTTTCTACACCAAAGCAAAAGTTGGGTCATAAAACTACCAGTTTTAATGACTGTTACCAAAGTTATAAAGACTAAATTGCCGGTCAACGACCACCACGCGAAGTATCTGTCGCTAAGTCGAGTTATCAAGTCATTTCAAAGTCGATTTAGCCGGGAATGAATATTCCAATTTTCATTCAATTGATTTCGTAATACTTCATGGCTCTGGGTGTTGACAACAAACTCAATAAATTTCCAATTATGTATGACGACATAAATTAAGAAAAAAAGCTGTTTCTATGGACAGCTCCATTGACCTCTGGGGCACGCACTTTTTTCTCAATGATCTGTTGGGAAAAAAATTATTGATAATGAGCTCTAATCAAAGGCATTACGATTAAAAAATCGGATCTCGGAGTAGTCATTAGCTGGGTAATTGTAAACATAAATAAATAAATCAATTAAATTGCTTATTTGCGAAATGCGCAAATCTCAAAACATTGATAAGCCCCGATCGCCAATAAGTTCATTTGTAAAGACGAATGTCAGCGACACCATCTGACCCATATTTGATGGATTTTGATTGACGCATATGTTTTTTGAATTTCTTGTATTTGTTTTGGATTATTTATTCTACTAATCTGATTTCAGAGGGCCCTTTGGTGGAAACCCTTTTTGTAAATCGAAATGAACTTATCTGCTTAATCTAACACAAACTATGCTAATGGATTGACGTACACCGTGAATGAAAATCCATGGGAAAATTTTCATTTCCAATTTCGAAAAGAAAATTTGTACCAATTATGAAAGCAAACCTCCCCGGAGAGCAATCAAGTGACACAGCGACACTGAGGGAAAACGGGAGCGATACTGGAGGTGGGGCAACAGCACCATTGTGTGCCCCTACAAAGGCCAGATAAACTACCGCCTTTAGATACTCGCACTTCCTTCAACCTCCGATAAAGGAAACTCTCTGTGGGCCAAACCACAAAAGGAAGTCGGGGCGGTGCGGAGGAAAAATCGAACTACAATGGAAGAAGAATGGAACGGAACCGACTGGGAACCTAAACGGGAACATCGGAAAATAAAAAAAGAATATATATAAGATGAAAACGCCAACTCGAACCCAAACTCAAGCGCAAACAAACACCGCCGAAGGCTGACTGATAACTTTATCAATGAAAGAAGTCAAAATATGTTGAGCGCGGCGGCCACCGAACTCAGGGCTCATAAAAATAAACAACAAGAATGAAGAGAAATAATGCACTGCCATCAATAAATCACTGAGAAAAGTATTCTTATTGAAAATGTATTTCTTATAAATTTGTAAATAATTTTAGAGTGAAGTGAGTTATTGAAGAAATGTTAGGAATTCTTCTGAAAAACCTCTTAAAGTATTCTATAAAGATTTTTTTCTTAGTGCATTAAAGAGTAAGAATCGAATATTTTGATTGCCATAACAATAAGCAAGCGATAAAACTAAAATGACAAGGAGCGCTCATCGGCAATTTATGGCTGTTTAGAGCAATTCATTTTAAGTTATGGTCTGGAGAATGATATAAAGGGTCTTACTTGTAGTCCTCCGCCCGGAGGAACCAATCGGCCTTGTCCCCAAACATCTGGAAAGCGTGTATTAGGCCCTTATGGACCAGGGTCCACGTATCCGTAGAATTCGCCACGGGCACGTAGGGTTCCAGTTCACCGTCCACATCGCCGCTCACAAAAAGCAAAACATTACAATGCTTTCCCCAAGTCCGTTTCACATACTTTGCCGAATTGGGGTTTTTGTAATTATAGGGTATCATGCACAGTATTCTGATCTCATCATAAATAGATTTTTGTTCACTTCTCTTAGTATTTTCTTCTTGAATTGCTCGAATATTAAAATTAAGTGTAATTACCAAAAATAATATTAAAGCAAGGAACACCCACAAATAGACACGTTTAGGGGAAGTCATTGCTTCAAACTGAATTAAAAATTTATCTTACTTCCCACAATGAGAATATTCATTTTTAGATAAGAAATTTATCGGTTTTTGGCGATTCAAGGAGGTTTAACCCTATAACTTTCCGGGGGTCTCATGTGCACCCAAGCGTGGAGTTATAAAATAATACGGAAGCGTTTTTCCCCAACCGGTTAAGCGGAATCTGAAGGAGGAGAGACAGTTCCTACAATTAAACATTGATTAGGTTTTTAATTTCTTTGGAAAAAAAAAAAAGAATCTTGATTATGTGGCTGTTTTAATTTAGCGACACTCATTAAGTGAAGTACGACTGAATGGCTCGTTGATTGCAGCCAACAATTTAAATTGTTAATTAAAATATTTGTTTAGCCGACTGCGTGTTAACCTGATTCGTTTTGCGAATTAAGGCCAATTACATGATTGGTTAGCCGCCGAGAGGCAAATTTTCGATAAGATTACCGATTGAGGTTTCATTACATTTTGGTAATCCAATTGGGGGTTCGGGGAATAATGGGCCAGATTTATGCAACAATTACATTATTAGCCATCTGACAAATGGCTGGCAATTAAAGTGCATCGGAGTAAAGGGTCATAAAACATAAATGGTTCTTCTTTCCAATGAAATAGGAATAATAAAATAAGAGAAGATCCAACAACCTGCTGCTTCAAATCTCGTACAAGCCAAAACAAACATTAAGTTACAAAATAAAATCTTTGGCCCATAAAATTAAACCGCAGCCAAATACGCAGAACAGTCTAAAGGGGGGAAAAAAGAAAAAGAAACAAAAACCGGGCTAATCTCGTGGCGCGAGCTTATCAGGAAAAACAAACCTGCAGCAACCTACTTTATATGTATCTGTATCTTTGTCTGCATCTGCATCTGCGTTACCGCTGTGCGCACCCAATCCCCTTACCAAATCCCATTCGAAGTCCCGGGCCCAGTTCCAATCCCAATCCCAATTCCAAATCCAAGTCCCCCCCACTGCTACTGCTGATGCTGCACTCTTGATGTGGCAAGATAGGAACAGTTAGCGCATCGCAGTTAACTCGTTCGTTCGGGCGTCGTAGTTTTTCCTCTTGGATTTTACGAGCTGGATACAGTATCTTGCAGCATGCCCATAACTTTGAGTCATACAACTTTTATTTGCATTTTTATTTGTTTTTCTTTTGCTCCTCACCGACCGACCGTCTTCCAGGAACACTCCAACTTTTTTTTTATTTATTTTTATGAAGATAGAATTTAATTTTGATTTTTCTTTTGTAAGGTAAAATATGCATATTTTTACTGAGATTTTGCATAAAACTTTACCACTTGAGATTGTAGTTTGTTGGACCTTTGAACTACTAATTCAATCAAAAATTGCCTTTTCATTTCCCAATCAAAGCCAAGCCCAAAACACTTTGGACCAGGTCAAGATACTAGATACTAGAATTTATATCTGCAAGCTGTTTGTAACACACCAGGCTCTCAGAACTCTTGTCCTGCTTCTGACCATGAACGCTTTTAATTTCTGTTTCTATTTTTTATCTACGACGTTGCATTAAAGCTTATACTAAAGGTTTTTGGTAAATATTTTCTGAAGAGCCGCATTCTCACTCGTCGTATTACAGAAGTAAACACATCAAGTTACTAAATATTTTCTCAGTTAATCCTTATATTTGTGTGCTTTTTATAAACGTGAATATATTAACCTTTGTATTGTAATAAATTAAAACTAAATACTTTTAAGAGAGATGCTTTATTGAAGATTAAACTGCTGTAAGCAAACAATTTCAAGGAAGTGCTCATACATTAATAATAATAAATATTTCTTAATAACTTAATGCCTATGGTCTCCAGTAATCCACCTTGAAAAGTAAAATAATTTTAAATAAGCTTTGGTTTTTAGGTCAGCAGGCTTAAATCAATAATTAAATATTGGTTTATTAGTATTTACCGCACCGGTTTAATATTTAACACCGATTTAAATATTTATTGTCATTCTTGTCTACGTGACTCGAGGCTAAAATCGATTTTAATAAATTTTTTTTTGTTTTCGGGTATAAAAATAAATATACGTTTTTATGGCGCGTTTTGTTTTTGTTTGCTTTAATAAAAGTATTTATAGAAACGCATTTGGTATCGAAGAGAAGGCTGGCTTGCCAATTTTTACTTTTATTTATTTTAATTTTAATTTTTGTTTTGGTTTTGGTTTTAGCCGTCTGCACAAAAAAGTGGGTCAAATGTTGCGTATGACGTTGTCGTGGCTGCGGTTTTGCGCCAACGGCTCTTGACCAACCGGTTTCGATTTCAAACATCGGCGGCTGGTCGTCTGAGTTTGGAGTTTGGATGCCTGTAGTGCCAGTATCTTCCAGATACAACTTCCAGCATTAGCATCAGCCTGAGCTTGAGCTTCGGTTCGAGTATGAGCCACAAATTTGGCGCTTAATTGAAAATTCATTCAGCTAAGTCCGCGTGTTGTGAGGACCCATAAACGTGGGTTAATGTGCATTTTATTAATAAATTGTTCGTTTCATTAGCTCTGGGGTTAAGCCGTGAGTGTGCCTTCTGCTATCTCTGCCCTGTGCCCAACAACATCCAACCTGTAACTTTCACCCATGCAGAGAGAAAAATTTTTTATTGGAGAAAATGATTTGAAAATATAAGATCTAGGGATTTTTTAATATTATATTATATTACTTTATATTATCTATATTATATTATATTACTCCTTTTAATTTTTAACTAAAAATTATGTTTTTTTTGATTTTAGAAAACGCTCATAAAAGAATATCTTATATATGCTGTATCGCTTTAGCTCCTCACTGTATTTTAGCTAAAACTATTTCACTCTTTTTTGTAAAAAAATTATATATATTTTTTACTCTGCAACTGCATTTTCAATGGATGGTTTTTTAATAAATTGCCCTTTGGATGCGCTTTCTCGCTGTCGATGGGATTTGCATCCCGAGCTAATTATGTTGTTTATGTTGTATAATATTTTGATGTGCTGTGCGATCTACACATGTTTTCATGGTTGGAGCCGTAAAAACCGGCCATGCAAATGCTAATGAAAATAGAAAAAAGTTCATAAAAATAAAAATGAAATTGCTGTGGAGCCGTGACTCCGGCCGTCAAGGTGAAAGCATAAACAAATGAAAACATTTGCAAGCATTGCAACTGGAAAAATGGCAAAATTGCAGAAACTGGCAATTTTCTTTCATAACCGATTAGGCTTTAGCAATTGCCTGGCATTAGCAATTAGCACGCAAAACATAAAACCCGATACTAAAACTCATTAACAGCAATTTTAAGTATCCACCGGGAGTATTGTGTTTGTACTGCCCCGTAATGGAAGTGATGGAATAACTGGGTGTGGAGCCCCGTAAGAGGTAGTTCTGTTGAGTAATCCAGTATCCAGAACTGAGGCTACAAGTATTTAAAAAAAAAAGTTTTCTTTGGCTCGAAACTTTTGGAGATTTGGCGGCGAACGTGAGCGGATTGGTAATGTTTTCGGACACGCGTTACCCGGAATTTCTCGAGATTTCTAATTTAACGATTTGCACACATTGTGGCAACTACAGCGACTTTGCTTTGGCCAGGCCTGTTCTATTTGTGGGCCCAAAACGGAGAGCACGACCGTAGATCATTTGCAGGGATTTGTGAAAGCCTGGCTTTAAATATTTATAGATTCTAGACGCGCGTTACAGTAAGCATGATAGGCGTCACATGGGGGGATATGTCATAACCTGTCATATAAACTATGGGTGATCGTAAATTACACCGCAATCGCAATTAATAAAGATTGTTTTTGCATAAGTATTTCCCACCGATATGCTAATGTCTTTTCTGTCACCTCAAGAGGTTCTTCCCCCAGAAATCTCGCATACCCATGCACCCATTTCAATGAACCACGATCCCCGATCCCCTATCGCCCATAGTCATAAGATAAATTGCCTTTACGGCGCTCCCGTATATGCGATTTATTCGCATTATCACCTGTGGATTTCTAGTTATTTGCTTACCTATTCAATTGGCATACAATAATAATAATAACAATAACGACGAGGCACGGAAATAGCAAAATAGCAACTGCAACCGGCAATCTATGAACACAACAATAACGATTAAAATATATAAACGATGATAAAGAATAGAGCACACTGGGAAATATATTTCCATTGAAATAATTTCATTTGTTAATGTCAATTGGCTATGATAATAAGCTGGTATTGCTAGTGTTTCAACTTGGCACTAAGTGAAAAAAATTTAAAACACTATCCAGGTGAGACCCGAGACCTACCACAACCCATATTGTCTTTGGTCTTGGCCACGTTTTCCTGGGAGTCACAGTCACGTCCACTGCCGCGTGCACAGAACCGATGGAAAACAGTATTTGAGATCATTTATTATGTCCATTGTCTCTATAGAAGCGATTTGCATAGCTACACATGGACTTACAACTGGCTTATCAATTCGAAATTACAATTGCACAAATGCTATGTGCCCAGAAGTAGTAGTGACTGGTTCTGTTGCACGTCCTCAGCTCAATGTCAAATCAAACTGTCTCTATCTGTCTATCCATCTACCCATCTATCTATCTATCTATCTGAAACAGCGTTAGCTATCTCAATCTGGTGGGTTGTTGTGCTCTGGCATTTGCCTCGGAAGCTGCGAGCTATTTATATAAAGGACATGGCCAAAGGATATGCATGCCATCTGTTCCCCGACGTCAATCAAAGCACTAGCTGTGGCATCAATGAATCAATTGCAATGTCTGCTGATTGATGGGAAAATAATAATCAAACTGAACCGATAAACCCTCAAACAGCTGAAGTATCTCTCCCTAAGTAACACTCTTAGTCTTGGTTTTGGATTTAATTTGTTATGTATAATTTATTAATTAGTTTGTGGCCTACTTATGTCTAATAACAATATGTGTTGCTTCTCTTAAATTCCTTAAGTACCGGATATAATGTCATTAAGTACAATCCGAGAAGTCTGTATCAGTAACGTTATCGTCTTTTTGATAATCACAGCGCTTAGTTTAGTTGCAGCAGCATGCATGAAGAATGAATGGAGAAAAATATCACAGAGCTCAGTTAATTGGGTTGGCTATCCACGAGATACAATGCGTAAGCGTAGCTTCGACACAGATCCCCCGATGGCATTTACCGCTTGACATCGTCTTTCACCTGGCTGTCTTTCGATTTCGATTTCTTTTTCTCGTCGACGGTCTTGTAGGTGCTGCCGAATACCTCCGAATAACTGGGCACAATTGGCATCATCACATAACTTGGCTTAATCGCCTCGCATGTGGGCGTTTGAACTGTTGCTGTTGCTGTGCCTGTTGTTGCTGCTGCTGTTGTAGGTGTTGCTGTTGTAACTGTTGATGTTGCTGCCGTGGCCGGGAGTAGCGGCATGGTTGCCTCGCACAACAAAGGTGACTGTGGCACAGCCGCACTTTCCACTGCTGCCTGCTGCCCTGCCGGCAAATCCAAATTACCCCGCTCTTGCCTATTGAACACACTGAACACACTCGGATACACAATCAGGCACTGAGATTGTGGTGTTTTCTGCAACAGCTCCAGGGCCGCCTCGTAGCTGGGCAGCCCAGATACCAGAGTGTACTCCGGCACTGGGTCTTCCGTCTCCGGATGCAGCTTCAGCGCCTCAATATCCACAATGGTACACTGCGTCGAGTTGGTTGCATTGTTGCGATCTAAAATAAAAAAACAAAGAGAATTATTAGCTATTCGGTGCTGATTGTGGAAGGGGTGGAAGTGGGGTGAGATTAATAAAGACCTCGACCTAGTTTTAATTTGTTTATTTTTCTATTTGCCAGATTTCATTGTCATTAACTTGTTTAAACATTTTCTCTTGATCGCGTTCTGGCTTGTAATTACCTTGGCCCAGCTTTCGAGGCTTGGCTTTCGAGGCACTTAAATTTCACCTGAGCTCGTGCTTAATTCCATCAAGGTTTCTCACATATTAGTTGCAAGTTGGCCGTGGACATTTTGAAATTGATCTTGAACTTGGCATCAGTGCACGAATAACATTAGTTTTAACGACCAGATAAGATGGATCTATATGGCTCTCGGCCAGACACATATAAAGTGAATCATTGTGACGGGTAGTGACGGAGTTGGCCGAAAAAGATTTCCACTTCTAATGGCTTTTGAAATCATGTTCCATTTAGCCGGTAACCTAATTTCGGCCATAAAATGTTTTACGAGGGCACTCGGAGTTCGAGAATTAGGAATTTTTGCGTCTTCAATTGCCATGAATTATGACTAACTTGACCAAGTTCTTACGGCTAATCAGAAATAGCACTCGATAAGATTTTAATCTTTAATAACACAACACTCTACTCGATCCATTTGAAAATATTGATTCCTGAGACGAAATACTTACAATTGCGCTTCCAGGTGCGGAACTGGTGGTACAGGAAGCAGGAGCAGATGCAGAACACCATAGAGATGAGGATCAGGGTGAAGACGATTCCAATCCAGACCTCGTTCATGAACTTGTCGTACTCCAGCTGCTGCTGCTGCTGGTCGACACTGCTGCTGTCCAGCACCACCCGGTGGGTCAGGTCGAAATCCATGGCCTCCTCGCTGGAGTTCTTGGGTAGCTGGAGGCGATGCTTCAACTGAATGGAGCTGAGGATCTGGGCGCCGATTTGCTTCAGAAATTCACTGTTGGCCAGGGAGATCGTGGGCGTGGAGGCTTCTGCCGGAGGAGAACTCTTCCCGCTGTTCAGGATCTGTTGGGCCACTTCGCCGGCGGCGTACTGGTCGAAATGCAAATCATGCGAGAGCTCGTAGTTCAATGCGCGTGGCAGGCCCTCCATGGTTATCTTATATATTGCCTAATCTCTGAGTATCTGTATCTTTAGTAACTCCAGTAAGGCGATGGCGGTACACTTTCACTCGTATATCTGTATCTGTATCTTTTGCGGATTGTTCTTAATCTCGATTCTGTGCCGTTCGCACACGTCCGGCGACTTCTGAGTCCACAAACAAACTGATTCCGGCGATCAAACAGAGCGGTCTTCAAGCCATACCACTTTCCACTCAAAACAGAGTGAGCGACTGCCACAGAGAGAGAGCGAGTACGATCGCTTACCTGGCCAAGATGCGCTCAACGCCGGCCGATACTGTATCTGAGCTCACTCCTCTCCAGCTGCTCATTTGACGCTCGGCTACGCTCCACTGAGAACGTTCTCTCGCCGTGGAACGATCTTGTAATTCCCGGAGCGAGCAGATACAGATACAATGCCAGCTACAGATACAAATACGTCTTTCACAATAGCCTGGAATTATGGAACCATAATTGGCGTTACAAAGCGGCGCACATGTTGCTCAACGGAGAGCGTGAGAGGGGACCGAGATCGGAGTTCAGAATAAGGGGATCGGAGCTCTGAGTCCCGGGCATCGGGCATCGGGGAAGGGCGACCAGCCCAGAGCATCGATCTTCATTTCTCCGCTGGCTTCTTCGATTTCGTTTTGCAGCCGGGCTGGCAAATGACATATCTCCAGTTCCGTAACTCGTAACACTTGGAAAATCTTGTGTTAGTGTTGGGAAATATATTTGGGAAATTTTTAAAAATATTTTACACTG
This sequence comes from Drosophila ananassae, assembly GCF_017639315.1. Taxonomy (NCBI): domain Eukaryota; kingdom Metazoa; phylum Arthropoda; class Insecta; order Diptera; family Drosophilidae; genus Drosophila; species Drosophila ananassae. The sequence goes on from NC_057928.1 coordinate 15,573,350, forward strand.
ATTTTTAGTAATTTTAGTATGTATTTTAGAATTTGCTATAGGCTAGGCTATAAAAATATATATTATCTTCTGTTTAACAGGTTTTTCAGTAATATTTTTTTTAAAGCAATTGGTTTAAAAACTTAAGTTCAATATAATATTCTATAAATATATTAATTTTTTATACCTTTTGATAGACTTTTCCTGATTGTATCTACTATTACATATTTTAGTTTCCAAAAACTTTTATTCTCTGTGTACAGACCACTTCTCAAGTCCCTCCATTGTTCTTCAGGGGGAAAGAGAAATTATGGCTGGAGGATAATGTCTTTTTGGTAGTGTTGTTGTTGCTTTTGCGATTTCTGTTGTAGTAATTCTTTTCTTTTTCATTCGGTTTGGTGGAGTTTTAAATTACAGCTACGTGCAGATATCTTATTTCGGGCAGCAATTTTGTGGGCGACGCGATGATCACCTGGCTCTCGGTTGATCACTTTTTGGCGATAGCAGCAGGTAGGGTTAGGTACATACTCCCTGGGAACGCGAATGGGGGATTGGCCGTGGCAAGGAGTACCTCATAGATACAAAAGTTGACCATTTATGGGATGTGTAATTATAGGGATTCGTGTTGCAGTGGATAATCCTTGAAATCAAAGAGGTCCAGAGTTGGGTATGACATAATCTTGGGTAAGAATTAAGGCTGACAAGGATAAAAACTGAAAATGTTTTAAGCTATTCTTTGTTTCAACTAAAAACTATAATTTTTCAACTTTCTCTTGAGGCCAATAAATCAACTTAACTTTTAATAGACATCCCCTAGTAACCTAGCGCCCCTTGAAAATGAGTTGCCATTTTCCATTACGATCCCCTCTCGATAAAAATCACATAAATACAAGCACTCAAAACAAGCCGGGATAAGATCAGCATCCAGCATCCAGCACCCGCTGAAAGACGGAAAGAAGAATTTGTTTTCAACGAGATGTGGCAGTGTCTAAGATAAATCTTGTTGCAATTCACAAAGGGTTGCCTTCTCCTCTCGGGCTCTTGATGAGCTCATCGAAGAAATGAGCATTCCTTATCCCGATCGGCTAATCTGGCAAAGAAATGAATCAGCAGAAGAGTCTGGGGTCTTCTTCGGGATTAGCAAGATGCTGGACTTCGGCCCATTCAGGGCGGAGGAATTAGGCGGGTATTGCCCGCACCTCCTCCTCCCTTCCGCCTTTGGTATTTGCGGCTAACCCATATGGGCGAGGAAATGCCATTTTCTATATATCCGCCACACCAGAATGTCATCCCATTTATTTTACTTATTCCATTTACCTCTCAGGTATGCGGTTCTTTTGCAATCGACATCGCCGCCTGTCACAGACCGTGAGAAGAGACAATGGCAATTTAATTAAGCTGGCTAAGAAGAGCCAGCCCTTCCCTCCGTTCTTTTTTTCATTTCGGGGTAGCTCAGTAGCTTCTTGATGGTATGGTATCTTCGGGTTCACCATTGTGGTCTTGTCTTCGGGCCGCTTTCTTTTCCCATTTACCATTTTCCCATTTCTTTGCACGTCGGCTTAGTTGACCGACTTGGGCCAAGTAGCTTTAATTTAAGACCCTAATGAGCCATTTAGGCATTCTGGGCTTTGTGTCTTCAATGCCGACTACTGTGCGTCTCTCTGGCCCCTCCGAACAAAACTTAAATTAATGAGTCCACGGCCAGTTTGGTGTCTTCAGTCTTTAGTCTTTAGTCTTTGGTTTTTGGGGGCCTCTTTTCTTGAATGCGGGTGATGCTCGGATGCTGATAAAGCTGCTTAATTTTTCACTGACTCTGCTTTGCATAATGCAGCAGCACCACCATCTACGATTTTCTTGCATAGTTTATTAATTTTTCAAAAGCCATAGGCCATAGGTAGTCTCCCTGCTCCCCTCGGTCTCTTGTCAACCATTTCTGACACTAATAAATCGGCTTAAATTTGATCTTGAGCGGTGTATTTTGATTCCAATGCTTTTCTGGGGGCATACACTTTTTTGTAGCCCTGATTGCGACTGAATTTAGCTAGAAGCTGGACCCGAAGAGCCCTCCGATCGAGCCCCATAAGCCGCTTTCCGGGATTGATTTAAATGGAATGACTTTGATTATATAGGAAATGTGGCTCAGCAGCGGATCATTAGATGAATTGCTTCATAAACTAAGTTGACTGGATTTTATGTAATTTTGTTCTACATATAATACTCTATTTTTTTATTTAATAACTCGACTAGACAATGGTTAATGATTTGATTTTGCATTTATAAATAATGTATAGACTTCATGTTATTATTTCCCTGGTTTTAATTTATTGAATGAATTTCCTTATTGAAGAATATATTCGGAGGCAGTTGGTGTAATTAGAATCCCTGCAGGACTCCCTTGGAAACCCTTTGATATACAACCCGTACATCCTTTCCGCCTTAATTGAGTCATAAATTCAACCCTCGAATTTTGGCATCCTTCTAAAATTGAACTGATTTCCATATAATTACGGGACACAATGCTCTTCTCACTTTGTGTCTAATTGAGTGATCAGCAGCATTAGCAGTCCGATAGAGTGCGTCCCAGAATCCTAGAATCTAAAATCTGGAAACTGCAGAGTTTTCAGGACCCGGAGCCACCCGCGGGCTGGGGTCATAAAGTCATGACATCCTGCCGGGCAACTAGAAGCACTTGTTCTGCCTTGCACTCCGACTTTTTCTCACCCTGCCCGGGGCGCATTCTCTGGATACGGTATCTCTGCCTTTCCTTTCCTTTTTTTGAAGCTCAGCAAGACACAACGACTACCAACTGAGCTGTGACGCCGCCGGGGGGTGAAGGAGAAAATAAGAGTCATAGGAGCAGTCAGAGGAGTCATAGGAGTCCGGGACAGGCATGGCATGGCAGGGCCAGGTAATTGCTGCAGTTGTCGGGGGGCAGTGATGTGAAACATTTGTCATATGGACCGAAACCGAGACGTGCCGCTGCCATGGGAAAGTCCGTAGAAGAAGCCATCGCTCCTAGGTCCTCCTAGGTCTAATCTGTGATATAGGTCATGCAACCCTCAAGGTTCCGAGTAGGTTCCAAACTGCCAACTCGCAGCATTGCAGCATTCATTGTCTTTAGCTGCCTTTGTGTTTTCTTTTTTTTTTTTTTATGAATTCGTAGAAATTACGCGTGAGCATGCCGGGCCTCCTTACCCACATTCCTCATACAGATATTCTTAGGCCGTGTGGTAAGTAAAGTAGCTTGGGCCTATTATGCCATGTATCTGGTGGAACAAGTGCAGCGCTGAGTGCGCCTTTTATTCCGGCGCACAATTAAAAACGCAGTTGTGCATGGAGCTAGACAAAAAGGGACAAGTCTGGCTCAAGTTTAGTTGAGTCGTAGCTCTAAGTCCTCCCTCCAATCTAACACATAGTACACAGAACATACAACACCCACCCATTCAATGTCAATGAACCGCAGCTGTCACAGATACAGATACAGATACATAGGTAGAGATACAGAAACCCAGGGAGCGGAGCACTCCAAAGTTGTCCACCTTCTGACAACGTTGCCGTTGCTTGGATTTTTACTTTATTTGTTTATGGTTTTGCCGTCTGATTATCTTGGGCGCGTTTTAGTCTCAAGTTCGTTGCGCTTGGCCAACGCCCCTCCAAACACCCTACCTTCTCCACCTCTCTAACCAATCCATATCCATGAAGTACTTATGATGGTTATTTCAGTTTATTGTCGTCGTCGTCGCTTCGGACCCTGGTATAGGGCCCATCTTCTTTGCCCATCGACGGCTGTCAAAGTTTTTGGTTTTCTGTTGGTTTATCGCTCCAAAGGTTTTCCCTACAACAATTGATTGAACATTATTAGCACTCAAGCATAAATTTGTTCGACATTCTCGTCAGACTTACCTGGCTTTGTGGCGCTTTGCTTAGTTGGGGGGGAAAACCCGAAAACTTACACATGTAGATGACTCGATAAAGTCTGCGATCAGAGAACTTTTCACTGCAATCTGCTTAATAACACAAATTAATAGCTTTATTTAAATAAAACCATAAATAATCCCTTTATAATAGGTCGTCTTAATTATTTATAAATTAATTGCACCAAGCTTAATAAAAACTAATCTAACTAATTGTTGCCTTTTAAGTGTTACTCACTCAGTCGCCACTGGACATAACACGGAATCGGATAATTTTTTCTTTAAATTCCACGATCTGTTGATCTGAGGTGATTTATTGATCGCTCTCATTGGCAGGCATAATTTATCGATCTAGTTGAGTAATTAAATCAGAGCTGCGTTCAAATTGAGGAAATTAACGCCTCTTAACAAGTATTGGATGTGGCTTCTATTGAGTTGTCACATCCAGAATATTGCATAAGCTTTAATGACTTGGATGAATATTAAACTTTGGGTGATAAACTTTAGTTGTTACTAAGTCCAAATCAGTGAAACTTGTTTCTGGCACGTGTAAACCCTATAAACCCCCAAGATCATTAGAGGCAACAAAGTTTTTATTATTTTCTACAGAAAACTGGCTCAAGATCTTCCAGACTAGAGACCCCAAGACCTCTTACTTTTTTTTTCAATTAACCTTAATTTTGCACTTGGCGCCCAGCCGATTTTCTCTTCCGATTTCCACTTTAAGCTCCGATTCTACTGACCCCAATTGGTCCTTCCTCAGTTCCTCAGTCCCTCAGTCGGAATCGATCAATAAACAAATTTTTTTATTATTGATTAACGTGTTGGTCATGCTTACAAGGTGTTGGGAAACATTTGGGACTGTTCGGTTTCAACCGACTTCAGTCTTATCACGGAGCTCTTATCAAAAATGATATGCAAGGTGTCCGGGGGGATTGATGGTCTTGGGAAATTCATCAATGCATTTTCCCTGTCTTTCAGTTTCTTTCCATTTATTCATTTCTTTTGGGGCTTGTAACTCTTGTCATTATTGACATTACAAATGTTATTGATTGTTGTCCGCTGGGGCACCTTCGGCTCTGGCTTAATTTCAGTTTGCGCCTCACGAAATTGAAAGTACATGTTAATTATTTCCACACACAGGCCACAATCACCTGCATTCATGGGGCACCTCCGATCCATTTCCCCTGATAAGCGCATTATGTTTCGAGGAACAACAACATTTCCCTACCTCACTGATTTCTGTGTCAATCAGGTCCCAAACAAAAATGAAAAAGAGTTCAGTATTCAATCGTGTTGACATTTCTTTTTCCAGTTTTTTTCATTTCTTTTTTAGCCTTGTCAACGTTGCATGCAAACACTAGAAAGGGAGGCAGGGTTTTTGGCCTAGACTGGCGACAGTGGCATTACAAAGCATTTGGGTTTCAGCAATTCTGAGAAGTGTCACTCTCGATGCATTGTTTTTTCCCCAAGACTTTCCTCAGATTCACTTTTTAGCCTTCGCGTTTGAGGGCCATATATCGGTTATTGGGGCGTTTGAATGGTATGTTGGCTTGTCAATGGCAGTCGAGTGATGTGGCTAAAAAGGATCCAACAATCGGTTTAATGAATAAAGTGAAAGTATGGTGGCCAAAAAAAAAAACAGTCATGATTCCATCAATGAGTTTGATTGAGCAGGATAGGTACTTTCTATTTCTTAAATTTTTATATTGCAAGCAATAAAAGCATTTACATATATCGAAGGATTTAAAACTTTAAATAAAACAATGGAAACGAAAGCCCTATAAATTCTGCACAATACCTTATTAAGCGCTCTACCTTTTTAGTTAACCATCAGCTACAGGGAAAGCAATTAAGATAAGATAATCCCCCATCATTCCGCACTATTTGCATTCGTAATGGGATTTTGCACACCTCTCCAGTTCCCCTGGCAGGACCCCCTAGCTTTTCTGCCACTTTTCACACGCTCATCTGCGAATGCTCCAATTAGACATCATACCGCGAAAAACCCATACTATATATAGCCTGGAGGGGACGTACACCCACGCTAAAAATTAATTGCATGCTACCTTTTACACTCGCACCTGATGGAAATTTATACACGGATCGCTGAAGGCGTTACATTTTTTATGTTTCTTTTTTTACTCAAACTAGAAACGAAGACTGGCTTGCGCTTATTTAAAGTCCAATCTGCAACAATTCAATTAAGCCAATAACTAAGCCAATTTGTAATGCAGTGCAGCAACGAATTGCGATCACGACGACGACGACGATGATGATGATGATGAAGTAAGGCCACGGCTTGGGGCAACTAAAGGAACTATGTGAAGGCAAAAAGGCGAAAAGACGAAAAGGCCAAAGACAAAGCCATGCCGGGAAGGCAATGGGTCCAAATCCAATTAAACTGGTGACAACGACACTGCATCCGCTAAAAAGGGCAGAGGCGGTGGGCTGCAAAAGGGGGGGTTTCTCTATTCGGGTTTAAGGGGTTTTTGGAGGGAGGTGATGGGTGGGGGACTGCGAGTTGGCATAAAAATTGAATAAAGCGCAATTTCAAATGGACGACAACGGACGCAGCAATGTGGCCATGTTGCTGCCACCTGCCGACTGTTTTACATTTGCACAAAAAAAAAAACAACAAAAAAATGTCATACAACAAATGCAACAAAACAAGAACCCGACTTCAAAGCAATTGCGACATAATTAAGTTGACAACAACAGATACAACAACAACAACAGAAAGGAACAACATTAGCAACAACAACAGCAGAAACAGGCAACAGGCAATGGCAAGAGCAACAGTGGCACCAACACCACTCGACGATTGACACCAGTGACCCAGTTAGGTGGCTCGGTGCGGCTAAAACGGCTGAAGAAAACTGGACGAGCTGCGAAAATGGTTACACTGCATAAAAACATTAAAAAATTCATAAATATATTATAATTTTATATTAAAACTTATGACTTTTTAATAGGAAACATTTTTAAAGCAACACTATTGTTTTATTTGGTGGAAGCTACCAAAAAAAATTAAATAATGTAACCTCTAATTACTCATCAAATATTCAAATAATTAGTAATAATTATTATTGAAGGTGGAAGGTATGAGATTCCAATCGTTAAAACTAACTATAAACCCTCAACAAAGAATCAAGCCTAGAAATGATGAAAGCTTTATTTGATGGCCTAGGGGATTTCTGAGGTCAATATCCCTTATACGGATTCTAGACTATAAATTGATATAAAAGACAACTATTAATTTGCAACAAAGTTTCTGGTAGTAAAATGTATCTATTATCTGTTTATTTAAAGATATTACACTAGATTTTACCTGTTTTTTTTATTGACTAATTACCGACAAAATAGGTAAAACAAGTTCTTCAAGAAGATAATTATATTCAAAAATCTAGTTAAATTATAATGAGGTTGGGAACTTGATTAATAAAGAGAAGATTAAATTGTAATTTATAATCTATCTTTCTTATAGCTAGCAACTGATATGTTTTCTCAGTGTTGGCCTGGCCAAGAGCCAGAGCCTGTTGACGCGGTTGCAGCCGTAGCTTAGAATTGAAAATTAAAATTGTTAGACAGCGTGTCGCGCTGTCGCCTGTCACTGGCATTCGCTGGGAGCTCGCAACTTGAAGCGTATACCCTGCGGTGATATAGACTCCGCCGAAACGGACGGATAGTAACCCGGACAGGGCCAGTGATGAAAGTAACGCGGTCTGCCCTATAAAAGTCCGGCTGAGTCGGGATTAGCTCAACAGTTTGATGGCTCTGGGAAAGTAAATAACACGGAAAATTCTGAAAAGCAGAATTGCCCAGAGACTTGCTGCTAATCCTAAGTCTATAAAAAGCTCAAGACTGAAAATAAACTAGATAATATAGAGGACATAAACTTTATGTTGTTTTCAAAATAAATGAATAATTTTAGAGAAAATCTGGAGCTCTAGTCTTGGCGACTATACAAAGAGGGACTTGAGCCTTGAATATACTGCTTTTAAGCTTGGAAAATATTTTTTGCACAGCCACCATGTGACACTCCCCCCAAAATAAGGAGTGGGACTTTGCAAGTTCACCAGACCTAAACTAAACACTTGAGCCACACACTCCCGCTTCTATTTGGTCGCCGTTTTAACGGGTTTTGCCAGCTGGCCGACTGACTTGTCTGCCAGCCTGGTTGGCTGGTTGGGTGGCTGTCTGGTTCACAGCCTGGTTTTGTTTTTGTTAGGCGGCACCACCAGCACCACCCCCACCACTTCACCTCGGCGATTTTCGCACCGACATCGTCAGACGGCGCTTTTAATGTTTGCTCAACTCCGACGACAAAATCCAATTAAAGAAATTATGTTTACATATAAAAATTTATAAAGCCAGGAAGGGGATGGGGAGTATGAAAATAATAAAAAAGAAACAGACAAGAAACCTGGCCACATTTGTGGCAAATTGTTATTAAAAAGCTTGGCAAACAAACTGTTAGACAGCTGGGAGTCAGTCACTCGAAACATTCACGCCTCAACCGCAGCTCCAGAGGTCTAGTTTTCTTCTTTAATTTTTTCTTTTATTTTTCTAGCCAAGTGGTTTGGCAAGGATCTGGCAAGGATTGTTTGCTTAGAGGCGGAACAAAATGCGAGTAATTCCACAATCCACACATGCCTCAGCCAGTGAGATACTTTCAACAAATTCTTCAGCATAATTCCAACGAAAACAAGCAACAACAAAATAGATACACTTATTTTTAAGATACCAGATACTATTTAGTGGCCATTGGCATCATATTGTATAAGAAGGAAGTTGGCAAGGGAGAGGGCTGCCCGAGATCCTTTATGAAAACAAATTGCTCGAATTTCAGGCCACTCATTGTATCTTGTATCTTGAGGATACATGTGGGAGTGAGGACGGTCTTAAGTGCATTTTGGTATGGATTACACGTGAGCTGCAAGGATATTGGACTCTATGTAGGACAAGCAGCAAATTTGTTCACTTAATAAGGAAGTTGTTGTGCAGCTCGACTGCCTGTTTTTTTTTTGTTTTTTATGGAATGCAGCCCCAGGGAGTTCCCCATGGCAACGGATATTTAAACCGAGCAAATAGTATCTTTTTATCTCGGCCGTGATTCAGTTTACCAGACCAAGAGGCAGATTCCGTAAACTTGGTCTTATCAGACAATGACGAAATCCCATTTATCTGTTAGTTGAATTTGAGTTTATATTTCGGATTCATGATTCAGATTTGTGGGTAAATAAATATCATCTAAATAAACAACACTCCGAGGTGTGTCATATGTTGATAACATTTTTGGGAACTCTGGATGATGAAATCGAGTTAATCCCCATGGGCTGTAATTCGTTTTCAATTTACCCTTTGAATCGGTTCTTAAATTCAACCTCTAATTACAATTCATCCGGGCCAAAAGTCAGAAACCATTTTCAATTTTAACTGCCCCACAGAAATATAAAAAAATCTTCAAAAAAGACATAAATCTAATTTGAAGCTGTACATTTGCTTTTTTTGCGGCGGGGGCCACGATGATGATGATGATGGGCTATCTAAGCGCTCCAAATCCATTTACCCACCTGAGCACGATATGGGTGTGAGAATGGCCAAAAAACGAACCTGAAATGGCCAAAGTTGAAAGGGAGTCAATGGCAACAATAAAACTGGGAAACTGTGCTCGAAGGCCGGGCGGGAAAACGCGAACATTTCCCAACACCGCACGAAAATTATTTTATGATGCTTTTAAACTAATTTTCTGGAAAAACAACGTGCAAACGGATTTTCTTTCGCGCATAGCTTTTTTTTGTTTTTGGCCAAAAAGGGACGTTTGTTGACGGAGGGCGCGTGCGGAGGTTGCACGTAAAAATTTTTATTTTATTTGCACATTTTGAAGTGGAACGCGTGGCGGTCGCGAGCTGTGAATTTTGAAATGTGAATGCAGCACCAGCTAACAGGTATGCTGTAACAGGTAACTGGTAACTGCTAACAGGTGAGTCCTGCGCCATCCTCGACCATAGTTTCCAGTCACGAACTAGTCATAAAATTAGCGTAAAGGCCTTCAATGCCGTCGAAGGACTGGCAAACAGAATATTACTTTTTCCTTTCGCAATTATGCCAAAGACACTTTCCGTTGTTGTCCTTCAGGAGGCCATATCTCGAGGCCATCAATCTAAATTACGGCATAAAATTTTCAGCCTAAGCCGGGCTTTTGTAAAATAATAAAAATATTTTTATGCCCGGCGACAAATTGATTTATCTGACAGCATAATCAACTTTGGGGGGATTTTGATAGATTTGTGTGGAAATTTATGAATGGGCCTCTGTTTAAGAAATGAGACAAAGTCGCAGCTGGAACTGAGCAGTTTTTATCCAACTTCTCCAAGAAGCAGGAAGTGTATGCAAGGTCCTTTGGGCCAAATTGACATGTTCTGCCCAATAATGAAGCGATCAGGGGCAGAGGGCCGAAAAACCTCATCCTGCTTCTTGCTTCCACCGAACACTGCCTCTATTCATAAATCCCCTTTTTCCTGGCGATTTGTCAGCACCAGACATGCGACATTGACAATGCCCTGTATGTATCTCTCTATCCTGCCAAGGACAAAGCACTTGTGAGGCGCACCAGGTATGCTCCGTACCTAGTTATTGTCATCTATCTTCCAGAATCTTCATCTCTATCTCGAAGTTGGCCCTTTGTCGTCTGGCAGTGCTCTTTTTGCCATCGTCTGTTTGTTTTTGCAATTGACAGACACTCGCAACGAGGCCGGGCCGGGCCCTAAGCGTGAGCATAATTATGGTTTTCAATTTATTCCGAGAACTCTGCATCAGTGTCAGGGCTTACTCGGAATCCGACCTGCCGCTGTTAGCCTTTTGGGAGGAGTCCCTAATTGAAAGTGTCATAAATTCGGAATGAACTTCAAGTCAAGTTCAATTAGCTGCTGCTCCTGCTGTTCCTGAAGGTGATATGTAGATTTTCTGTGAATGGAAATGGGTTATGACGAAATAGTTCATCTGAGAAATAAGGTTATAAAAAATTCTACTTATAAGATATTTTTTTTAAGGAATATCATGACATTGTATCGCAAACCTTTGAAAATGTCAATATTCACAACTCATTCTCCTTTTCAACAAGACTTCCTGTATAAACACGGCAGCAATTTCCTGCATTATTTATTTACTTTTAAGTAGTCACTCCAAATGCATTCATAATATCCTGCCTACCACCAAAATAGGATCAGAAACTCAAACATCATGCCCTAAAAAGTGTATCCTGCTATAAACAAACTCATTCATAAATCAAATACTACAAGTATTGTTAATTTTCGATACATTTATTTTTTTTTTTTTACAGGGAAGCCTGTGAAGTGTGTTTAGTGGAAAAAATCTGCTTCCTCATGGTTGTTTTTAGAATAAATATGCTGGAAGGAAATATGATAGCCTATAACTTTGTCGAAGGGACAGCTGGCCAAGGTGGAGAAGTATCCTTTTGGGCTTCCTGAAAATGCATTTTTTATTGGACTATAGCACAGCCGTGTGATTGATGACTCAGTGCCTGGAACTGTGGAACTTTTCCCATACCCTCATACTCAGACCAAGACCATGAAGTCCTCGACTGTTTACGACTCTAATCTGGTTTCTGGCTAAAACCAAAACGTGACTCCATCGTAACTGACCCCACAGTTCGGGGAGTTAATGTCTGAGTCACCGCTTGCCCCAATAAAGTATAACAATTTCAACCTACCGCCCATAATTTTCCGTTGCCAATAAGCTGAAATAACAAAAAAATGGGAAAAACGGGAACGGACCTTCGAGAATTTTCACATTTTCACCTGAAGACGCAGTGAAGCAGTAGAGGAACGTGTTTGGGCAATAAATATCAATTAGCAAAGATAAAGATACTCGGCGAGCCACGAGACTACGAATTGGAAAATAAAACTAATTGCACGAGGCCGGTGGTCCAGACGCCAGACTTTAGCCGGACTTGGAAAGGAAGTCGTAAAATTGATAAAGGTAGTGGACTCTACAGACTGAGTCCAGGCCAAGGAAAACACTGGACTCTGGCCTGCGATTATAAGATTGTAAGAGTGTCACTAAAGTGCCAGGTCACGTTCGAGTCCGCGGCAAAAGTGACTCACACAAGGAGTTTTCCTCTGCTCATCTTCTTATCAATCGGTGGAGCGGCTCTTCCTCGCTCTCTCTTTATGTATTTTGATAAGCTGGTACAAATTTCGATGACGCAAGTGGAAAATGGAAAATGTTTAAGTGGAAATGTGGAAGCACCACCATTACCCCTTCCCACGTTCATTTTCCGGGCGGCACTTTAATAGTCAGTCTCTACATAATTTGCTGCTCATTTTGTTTGATGATGTGACGACATGTGATTCGCCGACTCTTTGAAATTGGCCTGCGGCCTTTTATCTTTCACAATTCTGGATTCTGGATGCTGAATTCCGGTCTATGAGGAACCTACACATGTATCTCAGAACCCGGTGTGGTCCTTATCTCCTTACCCGGCGTGTGCTGCTGCTAATGAGCGTCTGCCAGCTATTTGCATTTGGCTTAATCAAACACCAAGTTAGCCCGAATGTTTTTTGTTTGACATCTCGGGGCGAAAGAGGCAGCTTATCGCGCTATAATCCGGACCCTGACCTAAGTTAGACCAAATTTCTGCTGTATCAGTCCGTGAGAGGTTCGAATTTCAGTTCAAAATAATCTAAATGCAACCCACTTTGATTAAAACTAAAACGATTGAACGGAAAGATGCTACTCGAAGTTCTAAGTTCGGGAAGGTATAACATTTTTGGATCTGCCGATTATTAGTCAAGTTATGCACATTATTCCATTACGAAAATACAAAAATTGGTCTAACGTTTCAGATACTTTTTAACTTGGCCAAAATCTTAACTTTTCAATCACTTCTTTTTGTATATATTAACTATTTCTCAACCGATCAGTAAACGGAATACCATTTGTGAATCGGAGAACTTTTCCCCTTCGATCTGCATAAAAATATCGGAAAAATGAAACGAAAAAAATGTGGACCATTTTTTGGCCAAAATCATGATGGTACCCCTTTAAAAAATTTGGAAAAATGGGTCCAAATTGTTGTTGCCAGGTTTTGATGTGGAATGATGCTACTCGGAGTTCTAAGTTCGGGAAGGTATAACATTTATGAATCTTCCAAGTATTGGCCAAGTTATGCAGATTTTCCCACCAGGAAAATTGAAAATTACTAATATTTTTTTACTTTCCCAAAATCTAAACTTTTCATTTAGTTTTTAGCGAATATCTTGACTATTTTGAATCCGATCGCAAAACGGATTATCATTTATGAACCAGAGAACTTTTCCCCTTCCATCTGCGTAAAAATATTGGAAGAATGAAACAAAAAAAATGTAGACCATTTTTTGGCCAAAATCATGATGGTACCCCTTTAAAAAATTTCGAAAAATGGGTCCAAATTTGTGTTGCCAAGTTTTGATTGAAAATGATGCTACACAGAGTCCTGAAATCAGTAAGATATCATATTTATGAATCCTCAAATTATTAGTTGAGTTATCCACATTTTTCCGCAAAGAAAACTTAGAAATTATTACATGTTATTTCATATTATTTTTTTGGTCATAATATAAGCTTTTCACTCATTTTTTAATGATTATCGAAACTAATTTGCAGCTGATTGTAAAACCGTATTCAATTTATTAAGCAGGAATCCATTCAAACAAACAAAATTTGGGCCATATACCATATTGGAAAAAAAAGTGATGTCTAAAACCAACATTAAAAAAATTGGTATTCGAAATTTCAAAAAATGTCTTTTTCCGGGAAGGTATAAAATGTATTAATCTGCTAATTATTAGCCGAGTTATACAAATTTGTTTTAACCAAATATTACGTATACGTACAATACGCACTATTGTTGTTATTTCTTTTTAACGAAATGTAGCTCTATAATAGTTTTGAATAATGGTTGTTTTTTAAAGCTCTTGTAGTACCTCATACAAAGTTACTTTTAAAATACATTTACAAAATTCAGAGCAGGACGATAATTAATTTCGACTGAAAATTGTTTAGCCATTACATTTTCATTTGGCATGGAACTGTCAACGAGTGGCTGCAACCCTGTGGCAATCCTTTAAGCCCAGTCGCACTAACGAAATGAAATTGAATTAGAGGCTTCGCCAAATGCATTCATTTTACAGCTGAAATCATAAACAGAACCGAATGCTGCTTAAAATTTCATTACGCGCACTTAAGTGGTGTGATTTGCCTCAAACCCTGTCCTCTAGCCGGCCACCTTTTCGCCGGTGATGTAAAAGCTCGTAAAATCCACAGTAGCTGCAGCAGGAACCACCGCAGTGGCGACACATCCACGTTCACGTTCATATCCAGAGCCACAGCCACATCCACATCCACATTCGCATCCGTGTCCCCACATCCACTGCAATGCAGCTGGTGAAATGTCATCGGCGTGGTGCGGCGCGTTCCTCTTCGCCTGGATTTTATGGCAAAAGGAGAATGTATCTAAGCTGCAGTCTTGTTTCAGGTTTCTGGCTGCTGTTCGTTCTGTTTTCTGTTTTCGGGCACCTAAATTCGACTAGAACGTAAAACTTTTATGGGTGCCGCAGAGCAAAGAAGAGAAGCCTGTGTGGCGACGTCGTAAATAAATTTTTGCTCGTAATTAATTTTGCATGCTAGTCAGCCAGTCAGGCAGTTGCCGGTTTCCCAGTTTCTACCAGTTGAGATCCTCAAACCCAGCCACATTCACACATTTTGGCAGTTCATAAACGTTCGGCTCATCCGCGGCTCTGATTGTGAATGCCACACGCCATTAAGGCTGTTTTGATATGCCAAATGTGTCGCTAAATGATTTTTATTCCTCACTGCTTCGTTGCTCATACGCACCGTGTGCCGGTGTACGTCAGCTTGCGGCTGCTGAGTTTAGTATGCAAATTGTATCACTTTTTTATGTTTTTTTTTTTTGGTGTATTTAATGGGTGACTGACGCACACGACTCTGCCATCTCAAAAAAGTTGACTTACAGTGCAGTCAGCTCATTAGTGAGTCTGTTTGCCATTGTGGCTCTGGCTCTAGCTGCTCTAACATTATTTATTTGGCATTTTTAACACTTGCCGTTGACAGTTGCTTTGCCATATTATTCTGCGCTATTTCTCCCCTCTGCAATGAAAAAACTACAAAAACAAAGTTAAGCCAACAAGTGCAAATTTGTTTGCTGCATTGAGCAGAGAAGAGCAGGGCACAAAATTTCTCAACCTTGGCTTCGTGTTCGCCTTGTTTGCTTCCTGTTAATTTTTGTTGATTTTACGCGTTAGCTGCTTGGCTGCCTCAGACTCACTCAGTCCCCATCCGTCAGTCTCTCCCTGGGTGTGTTTACTGTAGCTGCAGTATTTGTACCGTCGACGACAGGTCGCAGCTGTGTGCGAATGGATCCAGCGGGGCAAGAAAAGTTGACACAATGATAGTGCAAGCTGCAGCAACGATATGGGTATTAAATATTCTAAGCCATCAGAGGCTAAGCTTGATTCAAATGGCATCTGAGTGACCCTTCACAAATACATCAAAATTAAATGTTATATGTTCAAAATTTTTTATGTATTTCTTTTTCTTCTTTTTTTGTTCCATTAAATCCTCAGTATTAGAAGCTCATGGAGGGTCATAGGCGAATACGCAAGAGATTCTCCCGCAAATGTTATATCAACCTGGCTGCCTTTATGCTATTAGCCATTATCCAATGGATTTTAATAGCTGTCGTGTAGGTTTTGGCTTTGTTAGTTTCATAGTTTTTAATTAATTGTCATCGTCTTAGAGAAACCTTTCGAGGCTTCTTTCGAGAACAGATATTTTCCTGTATAGCCTGCTTCGGCGTAGCACTACTTCTGTTCGTTATTTTTTTATTCGCCCAGAGAGTGCGCCATCATAGGTTTGCCAAGTGGGCAGTTACCTATCTGATAGTAAGTTCATTTAAAAAAAAATTTACATATTAGTTATAGTAATTTTTCTATAATATATACTAGATGGAACTACATGTAGTTTCGTTTTTTGTGCTTGTAGCAAGGTCTTGGATTCCAGATATTTTAATATTTTTTGGATTGTGCATCGCCGCAATGATAATATCCATGATAATTGGTTGCCACCTGTCCTATACGGTTGGTGAATGTTATACCTTACATACAAATTATTAAAAACTATATTTCAGATGGATATGACTGAGAACATGGGTCCACACTTTCTGCTGAGCTTCCTCCTTGCCGCCGCGTCAGTTTATTTTCTGATGCACTCTGTTCAAATAGAAGAGTTAATTGCATATAATTTCTGCACATTTGAGCTATTATTGAGTTTGGTGATGCTATCGGTATGTTTTCCCGATAATTCCCAGTCCTTTTTATTGATTTTAGATTGCAGTTTATCATGTTGCACGCCCAAACTATAAAGGGCGATCGTCTGGTTCAGATGAATCTTCGGGAATATCTCCTGTCCGCTCTTCTGATCTATCACGAGTTTCTGGCCATCTATGTGATGACCTTTTTTTGGCAAATCCGCTATGCGTACTTCACACCCAATGACTTCTTCTGGTTTTCGACAAGTAGTACCGTGATGTTGACAAAACACACCCAACATCCTGACTTAGATGATGAAGATGGTAAAGCAATAATTTGTTGCGTTTAAAAAATGTTTCTTTAATTCTAAATCCCATTGCAGAAATTGACCCACAAGACGATTCAGATAGCTGGACTTACGAGAATGTGCCAATTGATATTGATATATTGGGAAAATAACAAAGTGTGCCTTACAAAAATAATCATCTGGCTTTTGTGTGAATCAAGTTCGACCCGAGCCTTTTGTCAAGATGTCTATATTTTGGCCTGACTGGACGTTTTTGGAAGATGTCTTCATAGCTGTTAGTGGCACCAGGAAAATTTTCAGTTCTAGGACCCGCATTTCAACACTCGACACGACACACATTCATGGGTTACGATGTATTCCTCCTACGATCTGCGTTCTTATCGAAAGGCGCGAAAGAATTTTTCCTTGAAGAGTTATGGAGTATTCGCAATTTGGATTATTTTGGCCCTAGTCCAATGGATGGTAATCTCAATATTGTAAGCTTTCCCAAAAATTAATCCATCTTTTATGTATAATTTCATATTTTAAGGAACGATACTCGGGAAATATTCAACCAATATTTTTACATCAGCTTTGTGACCTTTGCAGTGGCAGTATTATTTCTGATACTGTTCATATTTGTCGAGAAGGTGCGCTTCATCGCAGGGCTTAATTTTATCCTCGCCTTTATAATTGTAAGTACGAAAAGTTTTGAGGGAAAATGTAAAATATTATCCCGCCTTCAGGTAGAGCTTCAGATTGTTTCCACATTCGCTCTGGTCGTGATTACTTGGTGGGCGGATAGTTTGGCCTTTCTCGCACTGTGTATATTCCTGATAATCATTTTTGCGATAATAGGAGTTTTTCTGCCTAGAACTGTAACGAAAAATATTCAAACTTTGAATTTTTTGTTTTTTAATATCCGCATTAAACTCCTTATAGATGGACCTCACTCTGGACATTGCAGTCCTATTTATATTGTCCTTCGTTTTTCTGATAATAGCCAGCTTCACCCTGATTGTCCATCTAACTATGGCGGCCACCATACCATTTGCTTATGTAGTCGTGGAGCTGGCAATATCTATAACTATTTTGCTGGTGGGTAACTCTAAAAATACGTATAATTTAAATGTTACTTTGTTTAATTTTTAGTTTGTAATGTATCATGCCCAAACCATCCATGGAAATCGGTTCGCAGAAATGCGACTCAATGACTTCCTTCTGGCATCGTTGATTCTATTCCACGACTTCCTCATCATCTACTGGCTGACATTTTTCTGGCAAATCAATTACAGGCTCGTCACTCCAGATTCCTGGCTAGCCACGTCTTCTCCGTCTCCGAATGCCACCAATGCATCACGAAAATATTTAGATGTTTATATCACCGACTGGACTTTGGGTAAGAGAGGGAGATAAAGGCATTCCGTTTTATAATTACTATGATTTTTCTTCAGAGCCTACCGATGGCTATGAAGAAAGATGGGACGAGCAAGCGCCGGGTTCACCACCACCGACACATAAGCCGAAGACCGTTCACAAATTTTGGTCGGTGGACAAGCGAAAAAAACATCCAGGACGACATAATAACGAGAATCCTGATCACCGATGGGGTTCCGGAAATGACAATGGCGGTCGATGGGATCCCGAGGACATGACTCCTGGTACATATGCAACGGGTGTGCCCTTCGACGACTATCCAAGACGAAAGCCCTCTAGTGCTCGACCAACGATTGCCCAAAAACCCGATCCGAAACCCCCAGAAAAAGATGTTGGTCGTTGGTTCTCAGGTTTTCGACCTAAAGGAGGCACCACAATAAATCCCTTCTTCACCCAAGGCTATGCTCGCGAAAGAATGTCACAAAATGACAATCCAATAACTAAATATCCACAGAATAAGAAACATAAAAATGAGCGCTATACTTATACCCTTGAAGGACCAAGTCAATCGGACTCGAGCGATTCTTTTAACAGTGAAATTAAACCAAGAGAGCCTGAAAGACCTTACGAGTCGGATAAGCTTGAAACTCTTCCACCTGCTGAAGGACCTAGTCAGTCTGATTCCTACAATCCTTTTGATAGGGAAATTGTGAAAGCTGCAAATGTAACAAGTCTTCCATTAAGAACAGGTCTACAGAAAGAAATAGAAAGAAGTCCTAATAGCTATTACTATGAACAAGGAAATATAGAAAATGGTTATCCACCAAGCGAAGGACTAAGTGAAAGTCTTATGAAAAACATCACCAGAAACTCCCTCATCAATCCAGATGCAAATGTACCAATGGGCGATGTGGAAATCATAGATCCTAACGAAATAGCTCTAGAAGGTAAAGTCTCTTCGAGGAAGCCTTCTGAAGATTGGTCAACTGACTTTCCTGGCTTGGAGCTGCAAGAAGACGGAGATAATCAAGACATCTTTCAGAATCGTGAGCCTCTCACAACATACCATTATCCTACCGGACTGCCAGACTATGAAAAACTTGTACTGAACGTCAGCTCGAATATGTTGAAATAGACTTTTAAAGACCGTGATAATATATGAATTATTTTCCGCCATAAATTTAATCCGATAAGCCTCTCCTCATTGCGCTTTGTCATCATCGCCATTAGGCATTTAATTGCACTCATTAAAGAGGGCAACCCATCTTATTCCACCGCATTTGCGACAGGTGACAAACAAATTAATGTCTCCGAGATTTATGACCCGCCCACCAAATGGAGCAAACAAAAGTCAACCAAAAACCATGGCCCAAACAACCACAACAAAAAAAATGAAAAAGCCCAAAACAACCTGTTCAATGAACTCGTCGGCAATGTCGGCAAACAACGAAGAAAAAATCAGAAAAACCGTTTAACAAATTACGGCCAACACACGTGCAGTCACCATAAAAACGTCCGTACAGTAGTACCACATATTCCGTACAAATGCCGACCGCATATCGCTTATCTCTTGGCCAGGTCGGAGTGCCTACCTTTGCCTTTACCTTTGCCGGTGTCTCTGATGAAGCTGACATACACTGTCCCAATTTTCAGGAGGTTGAAGCCATTACCTAAGTGCTTCTGGCAATTATATTTTACAATTTCAAGGGGTCTTTTCGATTTTTTCATTTTTAAAGATTTTTGTAAGAAAGTATGGGGTATCTAGCAAATTATAACTTATTACTTATCAGTTATAGAGTATAACATATATTTTCTCATAAATATTATATAAGTTCTAGGGGTAAGATCTTCAGTTAGAGCATTTAAAATTCTACAAACCCCTTTTTTGAAGCTTTGCTCTTTTTGTATTGGCATGGTTCGTTTTTGGGCATTTCGGCAAATCATGGAAAGAACGCAAAGCACGACCACGACACACAGCAGAGACCCACAAGTTCTGGCATAGCTGCTGGTGTTGATGTCAGTGCCAGTCCAGAGTCCCGAGTCCCCCCGGGAGTCTCTCTAAATCCAGAAACCCAGAGCCAGACCCGATCCCAATACCAATCCCAATCCCGTTGGCATTCCCATTCCCATTTCCCCCTGACACACTCCTCGCCAGACCCAGTCCCAATCCCAGTGCCAGTCCCAGTCCCAGTCCCCTTGCCCAGTTTTGAGCTACAGTCACTCATGACTGCGACCTGAACCAGATACACGATGCACGATAATATAATTTATGGCCCTGTTTGGTGTTTGCAGCTCCTCCATCTCCATCTCCACACTGCGTTATGGAATGTTTGATGTGCCATGCCAGTGCCTCCGTCCGTATCCGTCCGCCACTGTCCGCTTGTCCGTTTGTCCCTCTGTTCCTCTGTCCGTTTGTCCGCTTGTCCGCCTGTCCGACACTCGTAGTCATCAACAAATCGTACATTTGAATACAAATTGCAGCATTAAAGACGCAGAAGCTTCAACAAAAGTGTCAAATCTGACATGAAATTATTTATGTCTCGCCTGAAACTTTAACTCGTGTTTTGAAGTTTTTAGTGCTGCCTGGTCTTTTGTTCCCAATTGAGTTCAACGCCTGAAAGTTCCAAATCCCAGACTTGCCAATAATAAAATTTTCTTTTTTATGTATAGTTTTTTCTGTATATTTTTTGCATATTTAGTTGGTTTTGTCTTTTTTTCGTCCCATAGTAGACAATATTTATTTTGGTTTTGCATGTAGTTTGGCTTTAACTCTAGTTAATGTTTCTATTTAATTGTAGTAACTGCAACATTAAGAAACTGTCGTTTTTTTTGCATTTAGTTAAGCGGAAATCAAAAAGTGGGTACTTAATTGGTGCAGTGTATGGGCCGTCCCACTCAAAACTCTTGCATTTAATTCTGTTTTCGCCAAATGGCCAAGTAGCACTTGTAAGGGATCGTCGAAACATACTTTCAGCACGTTCCTCGGGCTCACAGCCACCAGATGCAATGCATTTCTGCTGACCTAATCTCGACCAGCCGCATCCAAGTCACGTACATAATTTCGAAACAAAACCATGGTCGAATCGGCAAACCCCAAATGCTTTCTGATATTTGTTCTGGCCAGGATTAGGACTCGTTCCCTGCACAGCACCAACAAGGTCATCATTTTAAATAGGAAACCAAGGAGTGGTTGTGGGATTAAATAAAAAGAAGAGGGTTTTCAATTTAGTTTGCATTTGTTTTTTTGTGTATATTTTGACTCCTTCATTATCGAGCTTAAACATTAGGACTTAATCGATAGATACATGGTATACTATAAGAATAAATAATACTCAGTCTTGCGTAATACAATAATACATAACAGATAACTAAAAACAGAAACTAAATTTTGGTTAAAGGGTGAAAGGGCAAAGGGCGCGGGTTGGCTGGGATTTATGTTATTAGGCTATAAGTCTCTACGTGGGTGAACAACATTAGCAGCAGACGATGCAACTATTTACAAGTGACTAAGCAATTGGGCTGCTACCTCCCTCCCTACTCCCTACTCCCTACCCCTGAACTCTTGACCCCGTCCTCCGGATCCAACTTAGTGGCTGGGCAATCACGCGGCAACAACAACGACCAATGAGGCGCAATCATCGTCAGCAGCAGCCGCTGGCTGCAAACTTTGTGTGGGTGGTGGTGCCATCCTTGTTGCCACATTCTCCTCCGCATCCGCACCCACATCCTCATCCACTTCATCCCCCCGCCCATTTGGCATGTTAATGCAAATGGCAGGCGTTGCTGCGGCCAAGTCGCAGGATGGGCCTTTATCCTCTTCTGGTGCTGACAGTTTGCACTTTTGCAGCTTATTCAGTTCCTGATGGCGCTGCTGTTGGATCTGCTGCTGCTGGTGCATTTCGTCCTTTTCCCAATTGGTTACGCAGGCAGCAGCCGCGGGCCGAGGAAACGGATGGTGATGATGATGATGCACAGCTGCCAGGGTAGGATACACAAACTTCATGCCGTAGGCAAAGTGACGGGGCTGATGATGCAGTGCCTCGTCGTAGCTGGGCAGCCCGGTGGCAATCGTGTAGCATGGCGGCGATTCAATTTGATAGAAGGCGGCCTCATTGTTCCGCTGATGCTGTTGCTGGATCTGCTGCTGCTGGTGGAGGAGCAGTCGGCTGGCGTCGCAGTTGACCAGGTGCGTGGAATAACTAGAATCGCTGGCGGCATGGATCTGGGCACGTATGTCCTTGTCTGGAAAACAAAAAGGAGAACAGAGTTAGTTGAGTTTGTTTGAAAGTTTATTGTTTGTTTGTTGCATAGACATAGTATTTCCCTCAGTGTAGCAGATAGAGTTCTCCCCAATCAGGCATCATTACATTGTTTGCCCCTGTCAAAGGACATTCGCCAGAGTCCAGGACAGTGGACAGGACATTAAATTCAATT
Source organism: Drosophila ananassae (assembly GCF_017639315.1). Lineage (NCBI taxonomy): Eukaryota > Metazoa > Arthropoda > Insecta > Diptera > Drosophilidae > Drosophila > Drosophila ananassae. The sequence continues at coordinate 15,595,672 of NC_057928.1, forward strand.
TAGCGTAAAGGCGCAAACGCTTCAACTTTTTTTCAACAAAGAACTTCGACAAAAAAGCACACAAGGGAGGCGGAAAGTTTCGTAGTGACCGGAAATGCCGGCAAGGATGCCACGACAGGCAAAGTTCCTTCACAGGATACTGACTGACGTCCTCCGAAAACAACAACAATAACAACAGCTAGGCATAGCAATAATATGCCGGAAGTGCGCGCGTGGCAAAATGAAAGGAAATAAAATACATGCACATGCTATGGCCGGAAAGTATGCAACAGAAAGCATTTAATTTTTATAATGCTGCTTCTGCTGCTGCTGCACCTGCTGCCCTGCCACATGCGTCGTCTTTTGTTTTCAAATTAAGGAAACTCGAATTAAGATTGGAAACATCATCGCCCACACAAACACGTTTGGGAATAAATTTAATTTAGTCTCGAAATGGCCGCTCTTTGAGTTACACTTTTGATTAAAAATTTATAGAGCCGTAATTCTCGTCAAATATAATTTGTGCCTCAAATGAAAGCCATGTTGGAAAACAGGTATTCACGTTTATTAAATGCAATTTAAACTGCATATTCAATAAATAAATAGGGGATCGTCCTCAACGCTTTTTTACGTCCGGATTTCAATGCCCGGGTCTTGAAAAACTCGACAATTTTTTAATTGTTCGTTCATCGTATTCAAAATGCTCTGTATTTTTCATGAATTTTCTTCTGTTTTCTGTTTTTTTTTTTGTTGGCCATGTTGGTCCGAAATGTTTTTCAATTAAGGAGCGAATCGCAGGAAGGAAAGGTGGTGGTCGGAGCTTGCGGTGTGGGGGTTAAGCCTGTTGAAAAATTTGCGCATTACAATATTAAAACGCAGCAGCATCAGCATCAGGAGCAGCAGCAGCAGAAGCAGTCAGCAGTTGTTGATTTATTGTTATAACTGTAGCACATATACATGCATATATATATCCTTTTTTTGGCCAGGATACCATGCATATGAGAACCTGCGCTTCTTTTTTTTTTACTTTTTGACTTTTGTTTCCCATTTTTTTCTGGCTGCCTCTCTGTTTGATGGACAGACGGCGCCCAGGACTCGCACACACATCCTGCAGGCTTCATATTTTATGCAAGTGTTGAACAAACTGCAGCGTATCCCTTTTTTGGCCATCTAGGCTCTCACTCTCAGCCCTTTGGTGTCCTTTCAAGCATGGCGAATGGCCACAAAAGAAGACAAGGGATGCACAGCAAACAAGGGGGATACTCTTAAACTTATATAAAATTTTTTACGGTGTAAAATATTGGGAAAAAAGGACTAGCACTATCCAACGTGACTCCTTTTGTTTTTCGCCTGCGTTGGCACTTTGCTTTCCCCCCAGTCTCCCTCTCATTTTTCGCTCTGATGCCAATGCGCCCAAATATATGCAACAATTTAAATTCATCGCAATAAGCCGGCATCAGCCCTCTCTCAAATGAAAACTGGCAAAATGGAAAACATTCAACTGTTCATCTGTTCAGTTGCATGCTGCTTTATTTCCGTGTTGCCATAAATGTCTGTTAATTTTTTTAAATGGTGCCCGAGAACTGCATGTGCCTGAGTTTTTATTTAAAAATTATTATCATTGCACTTAAGCTGCTCTCAAGTGTTATTAAGCCGGGTATTGATTTTCCTTTTTTCAATTTGGCACAAAAGATATCCTTTTTGTGATTTTTTTTTGGAAAAACCTATCACAGCACTTCCATTAAAACTTTTGCTTGTCAGCTCTATTATGCAAGATGGCCAAGACTACAAAACAATTTGGTTAATTACAACACACCATTTGAGTTTGCCAAAAAGAAAAGAAAAACAAACAGGATATAGTTTCCTAAAAGGAAGAAAAACTGTGGAAAAAAGCAGTTACTAGCTGTTAGTTTTTGTGGGCCATTAAAAATTGAAAGGGTTTCTGGCCAAGAGGAACTTTTTCTGCTACGCTTAATTACATTTTTGGGCAACTGAATTATGCAGGACCTGTGCAACATGATAAGCAGGGGCCAGACTCCTTGTGGCAAGTTAATAAATTCAGTTCAACGCAGCACTAATTGATAACAAGCTGGAGCTGGAGCCAAAGCTAGAGCCAAAAACTTTGTATCACTGTGTGTGACAGTTTAATAAATAAAGTGTAAGCCAGGGCCAACTGGGGCAGACACTCTCCTTGCCAGGACACTCTCCTGTATCTCTCCGTGGGCCTCGTCAAGTATTTATAAGGTAAACACCACGTAGCTGGCATTAAACGCACAAAGCAAGGCAAACTTAGGCCGAGTTGCTTAATTATAAATGACACACGTACGTATGTGTATCCTGCGTATCCTGGGCGACGGACCACTTGCTATCTAACTAGGCCAGAGCCTAGGAGAAAAAAAAGGAGAAACACGACACTAACGAAACTAATTAGACGCATTGGACGCCCGAAAGCGAGCAACACATATCGCTCAAATTGATATTTTAGGTATAGCCCACGCCCATACCGCCCTTCCAGGCCCTGGGCCCTATCCCTGGTCGCGTGTCGTAATCGCAGGGAAAAGTTTTTAAGGCTCGTTAGCACAAAATTGACAGTTTGACAGTTGAGTTGGCCAGGCTTTAATGCCACGGCCCTTTGGCCCAAGAACCAGAACGAGAACCTGGACCAGTGGCAACCAGACCAGAGAGGACCATGAGGAAAGTTTGCTTGCCTTGGCTTTGGCCTAAATAAATCATTTGGCCAAATTGGTCTGCAAAAAGTTTGACACTTGAGTCGGGGCCTTGTTAGTTGTGTAGGATATGCTAGCCTCTGCCTTCCGTAATTATGTGTAAAGTGGCCTAAACATATGATTTATTTTTCGGGGATTTGGAGCAGTGGGTGCAACAGGTCCTAACCAGATAAGATATATCTTACATGGTCTATGTTGACACGAAATTTGGGTTGAGTGGCTGGCGGTAATCTGGTGGTTTAGTTGGGATTTTGATAACAGTTCTTCTGATGGGTTTGATTGATTTGGATTTAGTCCAAGTCCGAGGCCCGAGGCCCGATGCCCGTTTATGGAGCACTTCCCCTGCCCATTATTATTATAATAATACTCTGCTTTTATCACCTCGTCCCACAACAGAATATCAAGGCACAATTTCACGCCTTTCATACACATTTTTTGGGGCAACAATTTCGAGTTATTTTTTGTTTCTGACTCTGTAGAGGGGTCGATGGGGTCGCTTCTAGTCCACAACTCGTACATTATCGCTATCATAAAAGGGGCACAAAGCCCGAGGCGGAGGCAGTCTATTTAATATTATAAATATGCGGCACATATATTTTGTGGCATAATAAACTTGTGTATCTAAAATTACAGAACAGAAACGATGCAAACGGCTGGCTGACAATTTCGCTGCGCGCCAAAAAATTTATGAGGCTTTGCGGCCATAACAGCTCTGGTCTCTGATGGGTGGCTGTGGGAGGGACCTGTTTCTGCATTTTATATTGTTTAGCCAGCTGAATAAATGGCCGGAGATAAGGCCAGAGGCCTTTTGATTAAAGTCAGGGGGAGGGACATAAAACCCAGGAGTCTGGTATCTGAAACTTACTGCATTTCTTCCAAGTGCGGAACTTCCGGTAGAAGTAGCAGCTGAAGAGGATGAAGACCAGCGACAGCACCACCAGCGAGGTGACCACTCCGATCCACAGATAGTTGATAATCACGTGCATGTCCGCCTCGCCGAACACCTGGCCCCACCAGCCCGTCTCTTGCCCGTCCTCGGACCGATCCCGGAGGTCGGCCAGGTCTAGGACCACCGACTTGGAGAGCTGTTCGGTGCTGATGCTGCCGTCCGGCGACCAGCCACTGGGCGGTGCCGGGTCGTAGGCGACAGGCACATTGCCAATCCGCTGGAGCAGGGAGTTGAACGAGTTGAGGGCGTCGATGTGGCGCAGATCGTGGGCACTGGGTATCTCGAAGGTGATCTTGTTCTGCTGCAGATGCTCGGCGATCGCGGCGGGACTCATGCTGCTGGCCGGAGCGGATATGTACTCCGCGTACAGCTCCTCACTGCCCGGCGTAGTGGTTTCCAGCGGCACTGGATAATCCGTAGTGCTAATCATTTTGTGTGTGTGTTTTAATATTTTTTATCTGACTCTTTGTTTGGGTCTGGCACTCGCACTGTCTGGCTGTGGCACTCGCGTCACGACACGTAAACAAATCGAACGCTACGCCTCTATATATAAGTCATGGGCTCGATTTTCGAATATTTTTGTATTTTTCGATCCGTAATGCTCTCGAACCGTACTCGGGAGCGGCTGTTTGTCGAATGACTTTACCCTGGCTCTGTCGAATGCCTACATAGAGTCGCTGAGAAGCGGCTGCCCGCTGGGAAATTCCTCTACCACTCAACTGGCACTCACTTCTCTCTCGAGTGAGACTCACGGCTGGTTGTGGGTGTCTGTGAGTGAGTCTCACTCGGAGAAATCAAGACAAGTCCTTAGTTAAAGAAGCATGCAATTTCTGGCATGTCTTTTATGTTTTTAAATGCTTCTCGTCCTTATTTTTTTCCCCCATTTGTGCTCTCCGACTTGGGCTGACCCAGTTTGACCAAAAAAACTATATTCTTTGGGGCGGAAAAACACAGTGAGGAGGGAAAACTTCAGCCTCGGTCACGTTTGTTGACGCATTTCGTTGTTTAAAGTTTTTCCAGCGCTTTCCCGGTTTTGTGTTTTTCTAGCAAATTGCTTTGAGCCAAAACTTTCAGCTAAGGTCTCTATGGTTCTATGGCTCTATGCTGATATTAATGAAAGTATTTCCAGGCAGCCTGGCTTTAAAGTTTCCAGCAAAACACCAAAGAATTATGACTTGGGGAAAAAGTTTTCTGGGGCATGACAAATTTATGGAAATTCGTTGTGATAACATACTTCGCTAGGCCATAACTCTTGCTTTCGGCCGAGTTAAAGCGGCCAGGGGGAACTAGTACTAACTAGAACTCAAAATCTCGGCCATTATGAGTCCCAGGAGAAGCAGGACACCGCAATGCTTCCTGCAGCAGCCACAAAAAGGAGAAAAGGAAGAGCAACCGACCAACAGCACGCTTCATTTAAACTCGTGTTGACCATAAGCCGGGAAAAGGCAAAAACTCGATGCACAAAAGGCTCTGAGGCGGCACAAAAACGTGCCAAAAATATCCTGCTCAGTTTCAGGCTCAGGCTCAGAAAGTGGAACAAATGCACCACCACTGACGACTCCCCCACTCAAACCACCACTCACCACCACCGCTCTCTAGAGGTTATACTCACTCAAAACCGGTTTTCTCTCAATGCCTTTTCGCTCAAAGTGAAATTTTCTCGCTGCCTGATTTTCTCACCGACATTGCGCACTCTCTCCTCTACTTTCACTCTCTCGAATTTCCCATTTCCCTGCCCAAAGAGTCGGAAAATGAGCAGTCATAGTCCCCGGCAGTCAGTGCCTCTGAACTGGCCTGGGTGAAAGGTCACACACAGAGTGTGTGTGGGTGGAAAATGTCACGGGGTCTCAGGCCTCGGATATCGAAAAATACGTAAGCCGTAAACCCAAACATAATTGCCAGGCCAACTACTTTTCGGCAGTCTTGTAATTGCCGGGGGAAATTGAAATAGATGCCCGATAATAAGCACTTAGCTCGAGACCAAAGTCACTCGATAAATGCATTAAAACTTTTCAGAGCCTCCTCTGGCATCGCAGCCGAAAACTTTCCCGCTGCACTGTAAGCCTGAGCCGAGCTTATCGGTAATTAGCTTCTTAGTAATTCCCAACTTGAGCATAAGTTTAAACTGCAGCGATTTTAATCAATGCCTGTTTGAGGAGAAGGGCAACATACTTGTGGATTGCCGGGGAAACTTTGATTGCCTAAATTTAGTTAATTACTAGGAAGTATGAACCAAGAGCTAAGAACTTTGCCAAGTTCAGTTGGGGACTATAAACTAAAAGCACTGGGGGAAATATTGGGGCTATAAAGTATTGAGATAGAATCTTTGGTAGTTGGAAACGGTAGATGTTTTTTTGAACATACTAAGGTATGAGGCTCATCACATACATACGTGGATTGCCATAACTACTGATTTAAAATAGAAACTTGCACTATTTCTATAAAATTTTATTTTCCACAAAAACAAAAGCTACGTTTAGGTATTTTTTTTAATTCTTTTAACAAAATATAAATTTTTTCTCTTAAGCTGCATTCTTTATTTTGTTCTAATAAATACCTTATAATAAATAATTCCTTTGGCATCATATACACTATCATATCAAATATTAAAATTTATGCCAAAAACCTTTCAAAGAATTTCTGTATCAGCCAATGCAAATATTTTGAGACTTGAACGAAGAGGAATTTTTCCGAAAATGGAATATAATTCTATTTACTCTGCTAGGGAGGGAAAAGTAAACTTTTCACTAAATGTTATCACACAATTTGATTTGTTCCATTTCCCCTTTGTGTCTTGAATGACACTCGTCGCATTCTTTATCGTTTGTAATCCAATTTTGATGGCAATGCAAATTAAATCCACATCACTTGACTTGTCGCATTCAATCCGTCTGCTGGGATGGAAAACCAACCAACTTACTGCTAAGCGAAACAGAAGTTGAGTTTGATAAACAAGTTTACACCTCTTTCATTTGGGTGCACTGAAGGATGAAAACCTGACTCACCCTCCACACCCGCTCTCAAGCAGGTCTCTCAGACAGGCAGGATTTTAATAATATTCCTTACGAAATATTCAGCTATCCTAAGGAAAGGACACACACTCAACCGGGAGCATGCAGATGCTGTGTGACACCGACTAAAAGTAAATTCATTAAAAATTCCATCATAAAAATACCTGAGCTGACGTGAGCTTCCCTCAAAAAACAAAAAAACACAAAACTAAAAAGAAATATATATAGGAAGAGGAAAAACTTGTATTCTTTTTACTAACTAACTAAAAGTAAACCATAAAACACACAGGACCTGAAGTTGGATGGCACACAGGAAGGAAAAGGCGACCGTATCTCCGGGTTCCTGGTGCTGCAATCTTTGTGCTGCAAGGACTCGCTCTACTCTCGTCTTATCTTGCAGCTTCCATCACACTTCACTTACATGCTCTTTAACATGTCAACATGTCAGCCTGTGGGGTATCCGTGGGTCTGTGCCTCAGAGCTGCTAGCTAGGGGGGTGTGACATAGTGACATAATAAAATGTTACTTTAGTTGGTAGTTTAGACGTCGAAAAATCCGCTAAAAGATGCTTTCACAGACTAGTGGCTGTGGCGCGAAGAAACTTTCCTCTTTGCCATTTTTCTCGCCAAAACAAAATCTGCTCCTTAAGGATTACTATATGGGGGTACCATAAATTCTTAAATGCAAATGCCATCCACTGATTATATACCCTTCATCCTTAATCCTCTCACTTAACCCTTGACCCCTCTAATCACAGCCAACAATTATTATTCCTGACCTTCGGCCTCCACTAATCACTCATTAATTAGTTCAGGTGCTCGCTCCCAGTTCCCTTTCAATATTCAAATCGATTCATATCCCTCAGCTGGCCACAACATGCAAAAGTGATTTGCGAATCATCATGCCTCCATGGCAAATTATGCATTTAATGGCCAGATGCAATTACCATCCAGTGCCTGCCAGTGGTGGAATAAAGGTCCTTTAAGGTCCTGGCCACTGCAACGCAATCGGCTGCGTGTCCGGCATAATTGCCCAAGATTAACATAAATCAATCAAAAGGCACAACAGCACCTTTGTGCGTCCACCTTTGTATTGTTGCACATGGAGAATGGCTGTGAAATTGCGCAGAAACTTTAGCCCGCTGCCAAAGGACTCGTCACAAAGGATAAGGCTTTGAGGATGGAGTAGAAGAGGGGAAGTCGCACAATGCCAAAGAAAGAGAGCCCAAAAGAACTCGGTGCTAAGCCGTCCGGGTAAACAAATACAATTGCATAAGTCCTGCTGCAGTTGTTGTTTTTTCTTGTTGTTATTTTTGTAGTATTGCGTGTCCTGTGTATTGTGGTGATAGTGTATGCACGGAAAGAAAACGAGGATCATAAAGAAAATATAACTTAGATAAAGGTTATGGCTAATATTCTGTTTTCTGCATACAGTATGCAGTATGGGAAGTATCTAGCATCACACATCCTTTCAGTTTCAATAACTATATTTATTATTTGTAATATTTTTTTCAGTACATTTGTAAGAATGGGCTGCCTGTGTATGAGTCTGTTTATCATATGTGCGCTTGATTAGCGCTGACAACATATGCAGGCTTGGCAGACATCAGGACCGCAGGACTGCCGCAAAAAGGACTGCCAACAGGACTCTGTTGACAAACAAAACAAACAAGTGCACATTTTTGTGCCAGAGCTGCATATTTTCCTTTTCTGCCCCCAACAACAGGAAAGAAAACAAATATGGTAGAGGCCTTTTCTCTCCATTCGGTATCCTTTTGCCAGCTTCATGCTACTCCTGATGCTGGTGCTGCAACTCCTGCAATGCATCCTGCAGCCAAAACAAAGGACACTGTATCATGAAGCAGTTTTAAAAGGATTTGCAGTTGAAATATGCTCGGGGGCAATGGTGGTTTAGTTTATGCAAAACAGGGAGACGACGCCACTCAAATGAACACTCCCGATGGTTTATTTTTTTGGCAAAGGACAAAGCCAAGTTATCTGAGCCAAGGGCAGGGGGATTCAACTGGATTCTTAGCCAGTCAGGCATTCCTATATTTTAAACTGATTTCCAAAAACAAAGCAAATAAGACAGCCACTTAATGACTTGAATTAAATTCAATCAGAGCCATTAGTAATGCAGTTTCTTAATTCATCATCTCTCTGTCGGCTTATAATTTTTAAATATTCTTCAAGGATGCCAGGAACTTCTGTGCAGAGTTCTGGCTTTGAGTCTTCCAACCCAATTAACTAATTAATCTATTTCAAGAGCATTCTCTGCCATTTCGACCTACATTAATTTCCTATTCATTGTGCGAGCTGAGGAATGGTCTCTATGCTGCACCACCAGTTGGTGGAAGGAAAGTGGTTGTGGCATCAGCATCAGCTGTTGCCCCACATAGCTTTGACCTGCCACTGCCCCTGGCACTCCCCTTCTTCATTGCATGCCACATCCAAATATTTCGCGCACTCCAAAAGTTTCTGCCTGCTTATTAAGAGGGCCAAAAGCAACAAAAAGGCCGAAAACAAATTTTTTCGCCATAACTCAAATGTGGCAGCCAAAGAAACAAACATGCACTGTGGAAAAATAGGCATAATTATCTAACAATTAGTCTCTCAATTGTCCTTTCTACTATTTTTAGTTTAATAAAATCGTATTTAAAAAAAAACACAAATCCTTACAAAACCACTTAAAATCACATTTCTCCCTCTGTAGACAAAACAAATGCAGAAAGCCAGAGAAATCCAGAGTCTCTGATGTCAGAGCCGTGCCGCTGTCTCCGGTCATGGTCGAGTACGGTATCCGGAAGCCGGCTGCACGCTTCCGTTTTTGTGCCTTAAAATTAATGAGCTGAGCTGAGCGGAGCGGCATTGCCACACTTTTCGCAACTAATTCCCAACAACTTGTTACAGCAGCGAAACTTTTGCAACCCATCAAGCCTGAGGAGGGTTAAGGGGTCCTGCCAGGGGCCCACGACCTTCGTGCCAGTTCCTGCCTCACGCCGCACGTATCCGTATCCGTATCTGTCCCTTACCCCTGCCAGTCGTCCTTCCTCCAGTCGTTCTTTTTTTTGCCATCCTCTCTGCACTGGCAACGTTATTTGCGCCAAATTTTCGCTTCAAAGTTTGCTTATTGTTTACGTGCGTTGCTTCATTAAGACCTAACAAGGTGGTGGTGGCGGGCTGCTGGTCCTTCTGGATCCTCCTCTCCGGTTAGTTGACTTACGGATATATAGTTACAGCACAGACAACACCACTGTACAGTACAACTTGAATTGGGTCAGGCCCGGCGAACGAACTTACAATTGTTGGGCATGGCTTGGCTCTTCTCTGCTGCATCAGGGGGTTAAAAAGTGGGCGGCAAAGGGCCAAGTGGGCGTGGCGGTGGCGATGGCGATGGCTGAGGGGTAGGTTATGATTTCAAGAGGCGCGTGTTTATTTGCTTTTGATATAGATTGGATTGTTCCAGAAGTGTGTGCCAGCAGATTATGTGACAGAGATAAGGTTTCAGTGTTCAGACATATGGAAGTCGTTATTGAAGTGAGCAGTTCCACGGAAATGAACTTTAAAGAAAATAGCATCAAAAAATTAGAAAATAAAGTTTTGTTTACAGAAATCATTATAAAATCATTGGAACTATATGTATTTTGGAAAAAAAACATAGCTTTTTAAACCAGAACCTTATCTAAAACTGCAACACCAGAATCTTAATTAAGACTAACACTAACATTAAAAAGTAAAAACAAGAATAAACAATGATATGTTCTGATATATCTTTAATCCGGTTTACCTAGTTACCCAAGTTTTTCATTAAAAACCTATTAAGTTCACAAAAATCAGCAATAAATTTCACCAAAATTAATCCTAAATATTTAAAGCACACAACCCCCAAACTGAAAGCCGAAATTTTCACTTGGCATTCTAGCAGGACCTGTCGACTAAACTAAAAAACCATTCAATTTCCAAATGAGCAGGCCAATCGACGGGAATAGCAACAAAGGCGAAAATAAAAAGACGAACCGAAGCGGAAATTGAAATAAGCAACCGAGGAAAAATAATCAAAGGAAACAAAAGCCCCAAAAAAAATATATAGACCCTCCAACAAGAGGGCTGAAGCATCCAGAGACCGAACCCCCTCCAAAGCCACCAAAATCATTCAAATCAGTGGAAATCAGCCCTGAGCCTCAGTCAAAAGTCCAGAAATTAACATTTCCACTCGAGTAAACAATCAACGGTGGCGCCAAAATCAGGGAAAACAAAAAAACGAACGCAATTCGAAAAATCGAAAAAATCAACAGAAATTTGAATGGTGTGCAAATTGGTTTTCTGGCCGAGATGGAAAACGCGGCCAAAAATAAGAGAGACAAGAACTGTGCACAAGAACTTTTGCCCCAAAGGAATACTATTAAACAAATTTATTCGATATAATTAGAAAACTTGGCGACTTTTGAAGTAATTCGCTTAATTACTTTAAGTGCACAAAATGAAAAAGGCCGGACCAAGTTCGAGGCATTGCCATTGAGCCAGGATACCAGCTGCCTGTGTCCCTCTCCCTTCAAAGTCGAATCCTGGTGACAACATGCCGCAACAGAAAGGCGCCTCAAGCCAATAAAAGTTATGCCACGTAAATCGCAAAAATGTTCCAACTGCCTGCCTTTCTGACTTTGACATGAATAATGCCCAGGAATGGGTGGAATTTTTGGCGAATGGCGTGAAATTAATTGATGAGTGGTATAAATGGGCGTGAGGGGTCTCTGCTATTCCAACAATTCAGAGAAACTCAAAAGACGGCTTAAAATAATTTAAATTTTCGGAATCTAGAAGTAGGAGTTATTTGAAGAATAGATAATTTTAAGAATAAGGAAATAAAGAATGGTTTTCCTGTACCAATCTACATCAAACTCTTGGAACTAAATTTTTATAAAGTTTTGGAAGGAAAGCTCTTGAAATATTAAGATTAGTATATATACTCGAAGGAATACTTAAATGTAATAGGGCTCTTTTAACCCTTAACAGGACCTCTATAAATATACTGTCCTATGAAAACCCCTTATAATCCCTCAACCACTATGATTTAAATAAAACAATACAGCCAAGTAATCACCCATCGAAAATAACAATACGATACAACTGACCTAACTCAACCGAAAATGGTCCCAGAGCGATTCGAGCTGAACTTTAACCCAGATTCGTGTTGCGACAATAACCGTTCGCCGTCAAGCGCCCAAGTTCCGGTACAAACTTGAAAACATAATCCCGCTTCCGGTGACCACAATTTCCGGTAATATGAAAAACCCACAATAAGTACGGCAACAGCAACAATAATGCCAACAAAAACAAATTCTAAGCCCCGAAAAAAACAAAGAGCTCAACTGGAGTTGCTGCGAGGTTTTTGCTTTGAAAATTTCGTATACATTTGATGCCAGGATTTGCCAGGATGGGCCGGCAGGAACGAGCTGAATGGACAGAAATGAAGATGGGATGGTAATAAGGATAAGACGCTTGTACATTAGGCATGCCACGCGAAAAACAGCAAAAAGCCAGAGAGCCGGAGCGCCAAGAAGGAAAAGCCAAACTGGCAAAAAGGCGTTAAAAGCCACGACGAGGACTTTGTCAACGGAAAATGGCCAGGACTCAAGTTAAGGGGCTGGGAGAGCAGTTGATAATAATGTTATTACCATAGAAATGCTTATGATAAGCCACCAGCCATTTTGAGTGGTGGAGTATAATAAAAATTAATGTTTATTTTCCTCACGCTTTTAATTAAAAATTGTCAGCCAAGCAAATTGAAAATTAAAATCTACATTTTATGGCCACGGCCATGGCCAAAATAAAGCTGACCCACAAAAAATGTGTTGAAAAATTTCAGCTATTATTGTTTTGGCCACCAAGCTCTGAAAATTTCGGGTGCGACATTTTTGGTTCTCCTCGGCAACTTGAATTGTTTTGGCCATAAAGTTTGTGCATACTACCCTCTCCTGGCACCCCTTTCCGCCCCATTGTCTTGCCTGAAATGGCAAAAGTTTGCGCTTTAAATAATTGGCAAGGCAAGCAGAAGTGGCAAGTGCGGCACGGACGGATGGTGGCAAACCCTTGGCAGTTAGTTTTAAATATTGTTGCTAATTTGCCACATTGTGCGTGAGACGACAAGCTGGAGAAAGCTGAGAACTAAGAACAGAGAACTGAAAAGCTGGATTAAAATTATGAGCCGGCCATATTTTTTGAAGTGTCCAAGCTGAAGCTGACAAGGACGATGACGAGGACGACGATGATGATGGCCCGAATGCGGAAAGTTGCGAAAAATGAAAGAAAAACTACTTGCTGAAGACTGCGAAAAAATTACACGAAGTGGCCAGATTAAAAAATTCCATTTATTTTATGGATGAAAATTCAGTTTAAGAGTGGGATGAGTGCGAAGCGAAAAGTTTGTCTTGAGAAATGAAAGGAAGTTAATTATAGCAAACGCCACACTCAAGGATATTATTATTTCAATCATTTTACATTTTGCAGGAGCCTGGACTGATTTAATCCTGTTTGCTACAATAATCCTTAAAGCCCTGTCGGCTTAACCCAACGCACTTCCTGCCGCTTGAGCGTGTGTGTGTGTGTGTGTGTGTGTGCATGTCCTGATGTCCTGATAGTGTTATCCTTGGCTGGAGATAACCGCATAACTGTTTTGGCATCTTATTACGGGCCAGTTGACAGGTGCATGACATTTTGTGGCCAAGCGCATCGAAGGGCGACACACAGGACACCCCAAACGATGACACATCCTGGGGCTCTGGTGTCCTCGTGTCCTGGTCAGAGGCGTCAACGTGCCAGAAAAACGAGTAGACCGCAGAAGCGGACATTGAATCCTGTCTCCCGTCTCCGGTTACCCCGAAAAACCCAATCCTGCTGACCACTAACATTGGATATCTGCTATCAATTGCCGCTGCTGGACGTCAAATTATATTATGGAAAAGTAAATATAAATGGGAAATTGAATATATATGAGGCTGGCTGCTTGCCGACAGCTTTGTGTATACTTTTTTTAGCTTTTCACGCCTACACAAAAAAATTATTGAAAAAAAGCGAAACACTTGCCAAAGTTTCCACATTTTTTTATGCCAATTTGTTTTTTATTTCATTCGTTTTCCATGCACGAATTGAACGCCATTTCTGAAAACTGTTGACAGCTGTCGCAAAAAATGGGGAGAGTTTCCCTCACTTTTTTGTGGGGTTGCCGGAGTCGCCGGAGTACAAAAAGAATTAAAGCTGTTTAATCCGTTGAAAAACTACTTTTCGATGTTTGCCGACTGCCAACTGACACTCTGCCGGGGAGTTAAATTAAACTTGATGGAAATAATGACAAAGAGAGTCCATGAACAGTGAAATATAATCTACAAAGAATACGGACGATTCGAGGCATACGATATGGGGCAGCTCCCCTCTGTCGTTTGAGCAGAAGATACAGGCTTTATATAGGAGTATTATTTACTTAAAATAGCAATTATTCTCAGTTAATAGTATTTTTAAGAGTATTGATGTTATTAATTTAATAAATATTTTTAAAGAGTGCGTAAATCCCAATGTCCCTAGACGAAATCCTAAACACACTCCCCCTTGCATCCTGTTGAAGGCCCTGTCGTTGCCAAATGAATTTGCAAAATCTGCTGTGTCGTGCAAATAATTTCAAGTTCAAAACCCTGGCTGTCAGGCCTGGCTGTCTAAAGTCAGTTTGGGCCCAGACTACCAGACAGACAGTCATCCTGGGGCAGGCTGCAATGCAATCTGTGTCTGCGGCGCTTATTTGATTTCTCACAACTGCCAAAAAGTTGGTGTAACCCCTAGTCCCGGATCCCGGGAATGAACCTCGTCCATCGTCTGGCAGTGTCTATCTTCATTTGATTCCAGTCGATTTCCTGGCAAAAACGCGACTCTATGTCATCTTGACATAAGTCAACGGATTTTCCATTGGTCACGTACCGACGACGTCGTCAACATCTGTTCGTCTGTGCATTTTTCCGGCCAGCTCCTCAACCACATCTTTTGATGTTTTTCGCATTCGAGTATCCGAGAGCCGAATGCATATATGAATTTCAAATTGTGGAAAACTTATCGTCGGAGATATGGGTATCACCCAATTATAAAGTTTTTTATCACCCCATGATGATAGTTCTTGGCTCGTCGCCTCATAAACACATCCAGTCACAGGTCTCTGCATAAATATGCAAATTTAATGAGTTTTTAAATAATTTTCTTGTTTCGGGGCAACTCATCTCCAACTCATTTCCGGCCCACGCCGCAAGCCAAACAAAATGCATTTCAGTTTCTATTTTTATGGATTCTAAACGGGTTAAAAGTTGAATCTGTTTTCACTGATCATCAAATCATCGATCAGGAAAAGTTTTCCCTTCCCCCAGCGAAAGTTTTCTCCTCATCTCGAAAACTTGTGTCGGTTTTTATGGCATTTAGATTGGGCGTTTATGTGCGGATGCTTTGGGAAATATTTATGATTGGATTAGTGCTAGCAAATGTTCATTAATCCCGGCCGAAAAAATATGTTTGTGGTATTTGGAAATGTATGTTTAAATATTTTGGTAAGCAAGCGATTGGCCACAAAATCGTAAATTAAAATTCATTGTGAAAGAAATGGAAGCCATGAAAATATATTTTTAAAATCCAATGCAATATTTTTTGTTTTTATCCTTAATTCATGACCCTAATAACATTTTAAAACTTTCCGGAAGAAATAAGTAGCCTTTGGTGGCCATAAACTTAAACATTCTTCTGTGTATTTATGATTTTATTTTTATTACAGGTATACTAAAAGGAATTAAGCCGAAATGCAAATTTCGTTTCTTCATTCGTTTGAAAAAGGCATCAAATTAATTTTATTTTCATTATGACTCATAAAACGCCACCGCAATGTGGAAACTTTTGGCACACCACCCGGAAAAACAAACTCACAAAAAATTAGGGAGCTGGGAACCCTTTTTTTGATGGCACCAGCACCGGCCACATTTAATCAAGCTACTCGGGATTCGGGACACACACAAAAAATGTCCAAAGTGCGTACTTTCAGCCAACACATAATTAAGCTTAATAAATTTCTAATTATCAGATGGTCGGACTAAGTGAATAAAAAAGGGTCTAAGGACTCCATCAGTCCCTCTGACGGAAAAACACATGGTCCGGGCTGGCTTCGGTTGGGCTTGAGGTTTGCAAATTAACCCTTTTTATGGAGGAGCCCAGAACCCAGAACCCAGAACTCCGACCTCCGACTTGACAGTAAAAACTGCGCTCATAAAATGTCCGGTTTTATGGTCGTCGTAGTCGTCGTCTCTTGTTCTCGTCAGTTGCTGCAGCAGTTTAAATTTAAATAAATTGTACAAAACTGACTGCCGTCGAAGAGTTGAAGTTGGAGTCGATGTTGGGAAACTCCACGCCACTTTCCACGTGGAAACGAAGAGACTTGGACTTTTTACGAGTTGGCCAGAAATTAAAAAGTTTATCTGATTCTCTAAACAGTTTTGATGAACAAAAGGAAGGAGTCGGCGACCCAGGCGACCCATCGACTCCAAGCTGCATAATTAGACACCCGTCGTTCCTGCACTCCCCGTCTCTATCACTTGACCGTTCACCCGTCTCTGTCGCGTCCATCACACCCGCTCTAATCATTATTCACGCTCAGTTGACCACCTGTGAGTGGGACTTTGTTACGGTATTGGCATCGGTATCGGGTCCAACTTTGGCGTTGACACTGCCATCAAGTTGAATCGCTTCAAAGGAAATTAGCATAATTGAGTTAAGCATCGATAAGCCATGTTTTTCTTTCTTTCGGTTGCACCATCGGTATCATTAGCTGCTGTTGCATAAACTGAGAGAAAAAACTTACTAGAGATAAGCCACAGCGGCGAATGCTTATGTTTGAAGTTCATTAATTAAACATTTGATAAGGACGACGGGAAGGGTTAACCCTTGAGCCAAGCACTGGGGGTGACTGGTGGCGTCTGTTAGTTGTCAAAATGGTAATAAACGTTCAGCGTTTTTTAACCCTTTCCAGGAACTCTGGGTGTCTGGATTCGCCAGGGCTGTCAACTCGATAGAAACAGCAATGACTTCTGATAAATAGAAGATACTAAGACAGGCTTCTTAAAGTTTCCATTTCTCTTTAATTTTTAAATAACATGCAGATTCAACAATATATGTCTAGAAATCAAACATATCAATTGACTAATCCCATTTCGCATTATCGATTCAGACATAACAGGCCGAAACTCTGTCCAAATACACCTGTCCAAGACAGTCTCTGCCAAATAACCGATTAGCTTTTAGTGTCCTGTGCTTTTCCAGTCAACTGGCAAGTGGACACGACTTTTCCTAAGCCCCGACAGACAGACAGTTGGACAAATATTTGATGTTTAATCTTATGAAACAACAAACAAACAGCCAGAGGAATAAAACGAGCCAAAGGGACACCCCCCACTGAAGGCGACAATGTCAGGCTGAGTTTCACAGCCAGCGCATAAAATTGTAATTAATTAAATTTAAACTCGAGTCAACACTAAATGGAGGATATAAGGGGCATGGGGGTCTCCCTCTGGGTGCTATGGGGGATTGGTTGGCAGACAGCGACAGCCCGAAAGGATTAACAAATACAATGGCCAAACAGCTTGAGGCTTAAAACTGTGCACTACAAAACCGAAGACAAAATGCAAACACAAACACGAACAACAAACACAAATACAAACACCGCCCCACCCCAAAAATACAGGGGGGCGTGGCGCAGAAGTCCAAAAGTGCTTTTAACCTACTTTTTTGCGAGTAAACAGACTCGGAAACCATCCAACATATGCATAAATAGACTTTAACCCCTTGACGGTTTCATGGGGTTTTCAGGGGTTCTGCTTTTTGGGAGGTACAGAAGTACGGGTATATAAAAAACGTGAGTAAAAGTTGGGGATTTCTTAGGGAGTGATGAGATACAGGATATCCTGTTTCAGGATATCCTGATATTCTAAACGGTTTATTGTGAACTATTTGTTTAACTAATATTATTGAAAGGGAAATTTTTAATACATCCTTTCTAAAATTGTGGAAATTTCTAAAAACTAAACTATTTTTGGAATAAAATTTTTGAAATGCTGCTTCCAAAAAGAGTATATATGAAATGCTTTCCTTTTTTTGGGTATAAAATGTGTGAAACCTTTTTGCTTTTTGGTTGCTATCGTCGCAATGCTTTCAACAAAATTTAATCTCATTTATACACACACACACTTCTTCTGGGGCACTCTCGCACACACATACACTTATACAAGCTCTCATCCACACTTAACAGTGTGCAGAACGTAATCCTTTAAATGAGTTTAGCGTCACGTTCGCACTTATGCGTTAAACACGTGTTTTTTGCCCCAGCATTATCCTTTTGCCTAGGACTTTTCGCAGGGCTCTCACAAAGAGCGGAGGGAGGCGATGAGAGGGTGGCTGTGGGTAGCGGTTGCTGGTAATGGGTAGTTGTCCTGCCCCCTGCAATATGCAACGCGTTTTTTCCAGCGGCAACAGCTGCACAATTCAAAATGTCAATTGAGGCAGTCCGTCCAAAAGCAAAAAGAGAATGGACTCATGCCCCACAGCCATTCCACCGAAACAAGGACCTAGCTCCATATTCCAGGACTCCAAAGCACTCTAGTCCTGTAAGTATTTGCTGCAAGTAGCACTGAAAAAATGGTTAAATGAATATATTTTCGATAATAAAAATTCACGGATAAAATCCTTTCTGACTTCTTTAAATATACATGGCCAGAAAAATGTTTAGATCAGGAAAAGAGAATCCTTGTATTTCTTTCCACATGTTTTTTCAAGTGTACTCATTCTCCAGTTGTCCAACTGCCTCTGGCAGGATTCAGTTTAGTCCACGCCAGTGCACCTACAACAACTAGTCCTGTCGGGGAAGGGGCAACTGCGGTGCAGGAGTCGGCGGGAAGGACTTGAGAGACTCGTGGGGCAAGGGTTGCATGCAAGAGCACTCAGTGCGCAACGTTGGCTCATTAAAGTGGCATATTTCACACATAGACCGAGCGACAGCCACTGAACCAAAGGCGACTTGAGAAGGACCCAGGGGTGGAGTAGGAATAAAGAATGCCCTAACACCAAGAAATATACAAATTTTACAAAATACAAAATTTCCGAATATAAAACTAAAAAAAACTAAGGAAAACCATCTTTAAAGGAACTTATCACATTTCCAAAAATCCAATTTAATATAAACCCACACCTATCCATAATATTATTCTGCCTTTGTTTCAAAAGTTAATTAATGTAACCTTTCAACTCTGTGATATCCTCACCTCCCCAAAAAAAGAAGGAATCTCCCCAGGGAAAGCCAAAAGTGCAAAATGCCACAGAATGCCATCCTACGACTTTGACGTTGGTGTTTTTTCCAGCAACGTGCGGCATGTTTTTAGGAGCTTGCCTGGATGTCCTGGACGGGGCCAGGACTCACAGTACCCAGTACAGTTGGACAACGGCTGCTAGAGTTAAGTGCTGGCAATTTGGCCTTCTTTTTCACAAAAGAACTCTGTTGCATGGTGGCCGTCAGGGGACGGCGCGAGTATGTGGCAAATTATTTTAATTGTTTCGCAAGTGCTTAGAATGCCTCGAACCTAATGGACTTTCTGTGCGGATGTGGGCTGGGTCTCCTGGTGGAGGAGAGCTCTGTTGTCTAAATTAATGTCAGGGGAAATGCCATTTTTCGTTTAGATTAATTTCCTCTTTGTTAAGTTAATTTTTGAGAAAGGTTTTCGCGCCGGCCTTGTGGGGAATGGAGAGTTGCCGCGGGCACCAGAGTAATTATTATATGCCTATGCGGAAATTGTTTATTAACCTACTTTTAATTATATGTGTGTGCAAATGTTAATGCAGACTAAAAACAATTAAATTAGTAAGAATTCGCTAAGCAACAGGCCAACCCATAAGGTAGCACAATTGCCCGAAAACCATTAATTAATTTACACTGTTAATTGTGGCAGCCAAAAGCCGATTTACCATATAATTACTATCCAATATTCATAAATACAAGCGGAATGTATGCGAAAACTCATTACACTAAATTAATTTCACCATCGAGTGGGGTTTTCGGGAAGCCCACTACACTCTTAGTGAAAATATTAAACGTATTGCGTACACGATAATGAAAAAAATAAATATATACAATAATGAAAAGGGAAAAAAAGCCAGCGGGTAATATAATAATAAATAACATGCAAACGAGGCGAAATCAATGTAAAACGCGTTGAAGCGTATCATTAGCGGGCGGTGCCACGCCCACACTCTGGTAGGATAGTGGGCGTGGCATCGACAAAATAACCGCATGCCGTCAATCAATATGGGAATATTGAATGTGGGTGGCTCTGGATCTGACTCTGACTCTTACGCTGGCTCTGCTGGGGGGTCCTATGTAGTATAATCGAGCCATATCAACAACTTGCCATCACGCTGGTTAACACTTCAATAAATCGATAAACGCATCAAACAGAAAAGCTGTTGCATAATTATGACCGTTTGTTGGCCAGGCCCAGACGGGGGCTTTAATTAAATTGGCTGTGTATTAGTGCGAAAGCGATTGGCAGGCGGTCGCATTCGCATGCATTAATCATAAAAAAGGCAATCAATCGACTGGATTGGGTTTTCCTGGTAATACATCGCGTTTTTTGGACCCTACAGAATACGCAGAAATGTTTTACAATTCCAATATACAACAGAATATTAATTCAATGCCTGTTTTTTAGCCGCAATCAAAGTTTTTATTACAACATCAGAGGATTACGGAGAGAGCTTTCCCTCTTACAGAAGACCTTATAACTTAATCTAAATTAAATAAAATGAAGCAAGCCATAATTTAGTCTCTTATTTTTTTTAAATATCTATTAAAAAAGGAATAAAAGGATTTTTTCTTAGAGCATTAAAAAGTGTCCCATATTCGTACTTCCCAACGTAAATTTCATCAACCATTTCCAAGTGAATGGGCACATCAGTCAGCGATAACGATGACGATACCGATTCCCGTTGGTCCGTCAGGTGCACCATGGAAAAGCGAAAATTAAGTTGCCACCATACCCACCCGACAACACTAGCACCATCTAGCCACCCAGCCATCATCCACCCACCCAGGCATCGCCCATCCAGCCGCCGGAATACGGCTGTAAACTGAAGTTGCCGCACGTGTCCAACAAACGTTTGCCTTGGCACTCCGCTCCACTCAACTCTTGCCACTGCCACGTGTCGATGCACTTGTCAGCATATTTTCCACGTGATTCCCAACTGCCACTAGTGCCTCTGTGCCCAACTTGCCCCAGCGGTGCACTTCAAAAATATTCTTCTCTCAAATTTTTTCTTTAGAGGCAAATGCTACCTTCAAGATAGTTTTTTCTATTTAATTGTAAAATGTACAATACTGAGTAGTGAGGAATCGATCTACAAATCATAAACAATATTCCATTAGGAAGGATTTTTTTAAGAACGTTTTCAGGATTTTCAAACATATGCATCCCCCAGAAAATTTCATGAAAAATTTAAAAAAAAATTTGCATCCAGATTTTGCTGCAGATTTACGGAAAATTGATCTACAAATCGTTTAAGGTATCCCGCTTTAGAATCGAGTCAATATTGGCAAAGATATGATCATCGCAGTGGGTCATTTTGGCCGACAATGCATTTTCAAGATTTTCAAAGGGGATCCCCCAGAAAATTTCATGAAAAATTGAAAAAAAAAATTGCATCCAGATTTTGGTGCAGATTTACGGAAAATCGATCTACAAATCGTTTAAGGTATCCCGCTTTAGAATCGAGTCAATATTGGCAAAGATATGATCATCGCAGTGGGTCATTTTGGCCGTCAATGCATTTTCAAGATTTTCAAAGGGGATCCCCCAGAAAATTTAATGAAAAATTAAAAAAAAAAAAATGCATCCAGATTTTGATGCAGATTTACGGAAAATCGATCTAAAAATCGTTTAAGGTATCCCGCTTTAGAATCGGGTCAATATTGGCGAAGATATGGCCATCGCAGTGGGTCATTTTGGCCGTCAATGCGTTTTCAAGATTTTCAAAGGGAAACCCCCAGAAAATTTCATAAAAAATTTAAAAAAAAATTTGCATCCAGATTTTGATGCAGATTTACGGAAAATCGATCTAAAAATCGTTTAAGGTATCCCGCTTTAGAATCGGGTCAATATTGGCGAAGATATGGCCATCGCAGTGGGTCATTTTGGCCGTCAATGCGTTTTCAAGATTTTCAAAGGGGATCCCCCAGAAAATTTCATGAAAAATTTGAAAACAAAATGGCATCCAGATTTTGATGCAGATTTACGGAAAATCGATCTACAAGTCGTTTAAGGTATCCCGCTTTAGAATCGGGTCAATATTGGCGAAGATATGGGAGATATGGTGGATGAGAGGATTTTAAAAACGAGCTGCTTATATCATTTTTTTTTTTGCGCCATACAAGTTTCTCTCGCTGTCCATTTGCATCCTTGTCTTAGTATCATTCTACATTTTTAGCTTTCCTCATTTACTTTTTTTACTAATTTTATTTAGCACTTTGTTGGTTGTTGGGGTTTTAATGCTGTTAAATGCAATGCAATTTTTATCTGGTCTAAAAGGATTTACCATCCATCCGCTTATTTTTTGCCTTCCTCCCGCACCGGATTACGTGTTTTTGCATTTTTGCATTTTGAACTGGACTTGCATATCCGGTCCACGTCCTTTCCTTTCAGTCATGTCGTACCGTACTTTCGCCCCGTTGTGTTATCTTGTGGTTTTTTACATCAAGTTGAGAATTTTCTCATTAATTTCAACGTTTTTCTGCAGCTGCCGTAGCTTGCATAGCTGCTGATGTGTTTTGTGCTTGCGGACAGTTGTCGGTCTCACTGTGTGCAGCTCCTGTCCCACTGATTGTGGTCCAGGACGAGCATTCCAGGATGCGGATGCGGCATTACGAGGTTTCACATTACGGTGACACTTTTTTTCTAAGAGCATGTCTGGCAGAATAATGCAGAATTTAAGCCTGTATTTCTAAATGAATTTAAATGTATAAATTTAAGGTCTTAAAATGAAAACCTAAGCAGATAAATTCTGTCCTCTCGTCATCTGCCTTTCTTCTAAAAAAAACCCAAAAGATTATACAATTGTTTTATCTGACACATTACAATTGCCTCATTTGAAGTTCATTAACCTACCGCAAGACTCTTTAATTTCCGATAGACAGTTCCGGAATAAAAATAATAAGAGGCTTGCCCATCTCCGCCACCAAATGATGGCCACCTAAGAACCCAAGTGGAAGTTCACACAAATAAAAGCCGAGTCAGGAGAATTCAGGCCACTCAAGAGGAAAGCCAACTGAAGGCGAAGTCGAGCAGACAAGCCAAGACAAACACCAATTAAATGCACATAATGATAATGTTGTGCCGAAAAGTCATTTGGAGCAACTAAATTACAACTTCCACTTTACATTACACGGCACGGCAGCGGAACCTCAACCCCCGACCTCCGACCCCCAATCACCCCATCCACCAGCTCATCCTCATCCATAACCTAACCCAACTGAACCGAAGTGAACTCCACGCCATGGATGGGTGGGGTGGGGCGAGAAAACTCGAACCGAACCCAAAAATCCACACAAAATTAAAAGTCTGCTGCAGTTGCGAAAGGAGAAACAGATGGCTACTGCAACGTAATGAAAACAAACACCAACAACAATCAACCGAATTTGTGTCTAAAGTGTTTGGCCTTTGGTTCTCACCCAAAAAAAAGAAATAAAATAAAAGAAAAGACAACTTCCAAAAAATAGACAATCCAAGAAGCTAAAGTTGGTTTACCGCTCGGTTGAGCGAAGAAGTTCAATGATCAAGTTCATGAACTTGGAGTAACCAACTTGAAGTGGGTTTGCGGCAAATAGCACTGAGAAAAAACAATCAATAATTTTCTTTAAACATATATTTATTATTGAACTAACTTATAAGAATATTTTCGGCAGACTCCTTTTACATTTTGGTAAAAAGAACCGCCTCCTTCCCTGTTCTAGCTTCTAAACTAGGTACATAAAATAGCTCCCTGTTATTCTAGTTCTACTAACTGTTAGTAAATTGTTTCTAACTCTACAATTCTTTCAGTGTTACCCTTGCTGACATAGCAGTTTATAATTAGAAGCCTTACCAAGTCGCAACTCCATCTGTGGAGTGTCTCACCGAAAAGAAAGTCAAGTGGATTTTGGCGGCAAAAGTTGAGAATGCATTGTGGGATGCCTGTGCAGGGAGACAAATAGAGGAAAGCGGGGAAAAAAATACGGGGGAAAGGAAAATGAGAAAGTGGCAAGGGTCGAGGGTCAAAGATGAAAAGGATTTCGTTCAGCTACGGTTACGTAACGTGGGATTTCTGTTTACCCAACGGCGGCGATGATGGCGACAAGTGCATATACAGGCTCCTTGGATATTGACAGAAAACAAAAGCAAACAATTTGTCGGTCTGTGCAGGTTGCGTATGTAAATAAAATTCCAGAAAAATAACACAAATTCTGGATGACAGGGCTAACGAATTCTAGATACTCTTAATGGGTATTTTCTATAAGATATTTATAAAGTAAAGGAATCCTCCAACACACAGTAATGTTTGGTCACCTTACCTTTTAAATGATTTTTTAATTAGAAAATAACTATCTTATATATCTTAAATTAAGGCTTCCTTAAGTTAAAATATTTTATTCATTTTTTCTTTTAAATTTTCTGATTAATCGTTGCATAGTAACATGTATTACTGACGTCTTTTTTCTTAAAGCAACTTCTTGTAGTAACCCCCCTGATTCCCAGCATCTGAAAATATGTATCCGCCGTGTATGACAATCGTATCTAGGGTATTAAAATTTTAAATAAATAAATAAAAAACGAGCCGGAACGGAACGCGCTCGCCATGGTAAATACTTATCCGTAGATGTGGGCGAGTGGCCTTTTGTTATTGTTTTCGGCGGCTTAAGCAATGTTAAATATTTAACAAAAATAAAAAATAAATCCGAGACGAGACGAGCCGAGCCGAGCGGAGCAGAGCAAAGCCATCTACCACGACAACAAAAGAGAAGAATCCGATTTTTAAACATATGTATAATAGGTGCCTGGCATGGTGATGATATGGATGGAATGGGATCCCAACCAGATACCAGAAACCTGGAACCTGGAACCTGCAACCTGGAACAAAGCGAAGTTTCGTGCTCGTGGTTAATCTTTTAAGTGTGCCGTATACCCCCGTATACCTTGTCACCCCCCGAACGATACCAGGGAACACTGGGGCATATCATTCGCGCAACGTGTTTATATTTCGTTTTAAAATTCTGTGCACGCGCCGGGCATTATAAACATTTTTCTATATGATTCCCACATACGAGTATATGAACATTGCATCGTCTCTGCGATACTCCGCGACGTCGGCAATGTTTGTTGTCGTCGGTTTTGCAACGTTGCTGCTGCCACAGCCATTGTCATTTGTTTGCTTTTTAATATGCAAATAAATATAATAGGGATACACGATGCTTTTTAAATAAATACAGTTCAAAACATTTATGACAACTCCGCGGCGGTTCGCCGTGCCATTTCCAATTCCAACGTTATTTTATTGTCCATTTCTGTTCATTGATAAGCGGCTCGAAATGCAGTATTGCAATTGCATCGCATTTCGCAAATAAATTGCAGGAAATGGTAAATAAAATGTTTATTTGCCATAAATCGGCCGATTGCTGTTTGTCGGTTAACCAGTATACGTAGTATTAAAATCGCGATCGTTCAGGTGGTCGGACGACCGAAAACGACACACAACTCGCTGCGGTGAATGTAAAAATGTTGCACCGAAATGGGCAACCGACCAACCTATGGGGGGCCTGTAATCTTTGGTATTTGGCATTTTGGTAGCCGGTTTACGACAGTTTTCAGATTGGACTTGCAGGTTTTAATAGTTCTATAGATGATAAACTTAATGATCGAAGTGGGTTTGAGCGGATAGGGTTTTAAAGTAGCCTTAACATTGTAATGCAGTCCTAGACTACTGTGCGGAGTGCATTTAAGATATAATATTTCAGAGATATAATCTCAAGTAACTTTTACTGTTAAGCTCCATCTGCAGATAACAGATATTTTCCCATTATGCAATGGTTCAAGTTTTTTTCTTGTACTGCGGCAACCTGGAGATTTATAACTCCAGTTGGCAATTGTGCAACAAATCTGCTTGCTCATCGAGTTGTCAGGCCAGGCTAGGCGAGAGGACTCGAACCGGCCGCATTCATAACACTCGCCACATTATGCTCAGACAATCTAATGCCTCGCCTAATATTTATATCCGCTCTCGACTTAAGCTATTACCAAGACAAACACCATACCCATAAATCCTTCGGCCGGGCATCTGCATAATGCATTTATCTAAAACACCTTCCTCCCCAGGCCCATCCCAAGGCCCATTGCCCTGGGGGGGATTCTCGGAGGATAACCGAACTAACATGCAGACATGGCCAGCATTCATTTATCACATTTATCGCTTGCAAGCGAATGCAAAAATTCTATTACTGCCCAGGAAGGATGCCAAGGACTCTAGCCAGGATCCAGTCGAGGAAGCAGACCATTAAAAATTATGGAATAAAAATCTTGCACATCATGTGAGACCGACGACATATGCGATAAATTTTTGCCGCCAAGAGCCAGAGCCCGAACGAGAACAAAAGCCATGGCAAGTTTCTGGAGATCATCTTGAGATTTCTGCAGATTTTCTTTCACTGCAATTGGTGGCCATTTATCACTGTCCAAGTTATGCCCGTTCGCATTGCATTTAAGCCGTGTCCATAAGGATCAATGAGGATAATTCGAATCTATGGCATCAGGCGAGCTTTGGCCAGAACGTAATTATCGTTTGTGCCGCAATGGGGCACGTTTTGTATTAGATGGTTTGAGGTGGTTCGAGTGGATTTCGTAGATTGGGTGGGTTTTTGGGTCGGATTTTGGGTGGGTTGGGGTCTGCTTAGATTTGTCATGGTTTTCAGCTGCACATGTGTGCGACTATATGTGTTTGCATTGTGATAAGCACATGTTATGGTTTTTCACACTCCCGATTCCATTGAGGGGGTTAGATTTTCGTGTTTGGATTTTTCATGTTATCGATCGGCTTACCCCATTTCCATTCCCGCTTTTGGCTTCTTGTTTGCGGTTGTTACATGTTTTCCTATCTGGATTATGATTAATTGATTGGCCAAGTGTCGTGGGTCGTGGGTTGGGGGCGGGAGTCCCCACCTACCTTCGCAATCACAATTATTGGGGGGCGGCTAGCAGAGAGAGGGTTGTTTGCAATCGGAGGGGCGTGTTGGCCATTGGCTCTGGGTCAATGCTCTGCAGGGCGAATGGTGGGGAAAACTTTTGACGCTTTTCCATGGAAAATGCATAAAACCGATTCCGTTCCCATTTCGGCAGCCGCTGATGTCAAACAGCTGGAGCTCTCCTCGGACTTTTAAACAGCCAACTACAAACAACATTGACAGCTTCGATTCCCGGCATAAGCATCCTATAATTGGCACTCGAAAGCCCAAACAAAAAGATGCCAAATGGCTGCAAGAATTTCAAATGCTCTAATTTTAGGCAGACCTAATAGAGTTCCCAGTATTCCAAAATTAGAAGTGGGCTAGTCGCTTCAAAATAGTTTTCAGAATAGCTCTTGAGACTCTAAAAACGATCATTTGGTTTTAAAGTCCTTACCAATTTATAAAGCCATTGAAAAAACCTTTAAAAGCAGTTACTTTTGGAAGAAATCGTAAAAGAATAACTCCCACTATTCCAAGAGTATAATGAGTAGTCGGTTGGTTAAACTTGCCATCAAAACGTGGAAACTGCAGAGGCTGCACATGTGAGCACGAAGGCAATCGTTTAAATAGTTATTGCACTTTTCCCCACCCAACCCACTCGGCAATGCAATTAGTTTAAAAGGCCAAAAAAAATGCCAAAAAAAGAAGAGTGGAAAAGACAGCAGCAGAAGGCAGTGCCTGACAGGCTGACAGCACAACAAACATCCCAGAAAGGAACCGGAGGATGAGCTATGGCACATGGAAGAATGTCAAAGCAAAATGAAGCCATTAAATGAACGGCAAAAGTTGAAGTCCCCCTCACAAAAAAGGCAGCAAAAAATCGAAGCGACGAGAAGGAAACAGAAACGAGATGAAGAAGTGCTAAGCTAGAACACAGTGGCAGCAAAAATTTAACACCCGCCACCGGCAGCGGTGTGGCGCGATGGGCAGCAGCTCACATTTTGACTGGCACAACCCGCAGCAGCAACACCCAACCTCCAACAACATCAGCAACCAGCAGCAGCCGCCACAACCAGCCGGCAACATCATCTCCTCGTCATGGCCCAGAAGAAGCTCCTGGAGGAGATGGCGAAGGAATGGGGAGTCCATGTCGGAGTCTGAGTTGGAGGCCAGGTTTTCGTAAACGTCGACATCTTTCACGGGTAGGCACTGCAAAAAGAGATTGTTTCTTCAGGAAAAGTAGGGATATATTTTAATCCTATCTTAGGAAAAACTAGATCCAATTCTTACAATATCTTAGACCTTAAAACTATCTTTCTTTTATATCTTTATAGGACCCTCAATTTTTCCTCAGTGTCTGAATAAGTATCTGCTTTTGGGGGGCAGATGTTGACAGGTCGCGGAAAAAAAGCCATACATATACTCCCTAGAAGCGGATTTCCAGCTGTGATTGAGGTAAAGTCGAAATTTTAATAGCCCTCCCAGATGCCATATAATCTCGAGATGGTATATCTTAAGCGGGCCAAAAGTTTTCGCCAACAAGACAACCAACATATTTTTGACTTACCAGCTTAACGCCATAGCATCTTAGCCATTGAAACTGCCACTCTTGGTTTGCAAGTCAAAACGGTGCTACACATTAATCAGCTAATAATGCCAGGCAATTAGCAATTGCGACAGCCATTTACTGAAAGACTTCCAGATTAAGGAGCCACTCCAAAGAAAACGCCATGATGCCATGGATGCCATCCATTTTCATGTGCCAGTCGAGGGATTTTTAGGAGGTACCATATAGTGCACCGGAGCCGAAAAACTTTTGGCCCAGAAGACAAACGACTTGCCAGTGGGGAGCGCGGCAGTTTGAAGAATAGGGGCCCCGGCATCTTCTGGGGGATCTGCCATTTGGATCTGCCGCTACCGTTCCCCATTTCGACTGGGCCCCCGGTTCACGTGAGCTCTGCAACATTTTTGCAAAGTAATTGCTCATTTTGACAGGTCGAGCAACGCCCTTGTTTGCAATGGCAGCTTTTTCTGCTGCCGGCTTGTTGCTTCCTGCCAGCAATGGTTGTTGCAGTTGCAGCACCAGCAGCAGCAGCAACATCACCAGCAGCAGCCCGTAGTTCTTCTTCACATGCGAAAAAGCAATAAAATCTTATAGTTTGTTTTTTGTTCTCACTGCCTTTCTGCACATGTGGCATACCGACAACGACAAATACAACGACGTCTACGAGGAGGCGACAACAATGACGACACTGACTACTGACTCTGCCACTGACAGGCTGTCAAAAAGGGGGCGGTAAACTAGAGGTGTGGGTGGAACAAAGGGCATAAGGAGGAGAAAATGTCCTCCCTGTGTCATGGACCAGACTCCTCTTTTTCGTCACAATAGAAGTCTAAGAAAGGGTATGACTATGGCTTAGACATTGCTAGAATTTTAGACTTAATTTACATCAAAAGTTGGTAGGCTGACTAAATCTAAAGTTGTATAATTAACTGATTATCAATCTTATCTATAGAAAATTCCACTTCAAAACACAAAGTCCTTTCAAAGAGCATCTAAATATCGCCTTCAAAGAAATATCAATCTTACATGCAATATCCCTTGACTATTGTTGCCACATTTGCGCTTGTTCCCTTTTTTTATTGCAACTATTAAATGCATTTCACAATAGTTTGTCGATGGATCTGTTATTGTTAGCAATAAAATTAATATGCGTGCTGGGGACAACAATGAAACGATTTTGATGACAACCCAACAAGTACGACAATGGACGCGTAGCAACATCTGTTTAGCATAACCCTGGCAGCAACATTGAATGAGATTTCGTTTCCTGGCAACTGCAGTTAGAGATCCCTTTAGATCCAATTGCAAAACATATAAAAATCCACTCTTTCAACTGCAACACTGAACGAGGAGCGAACGAAAGAGTTCTTCACAATTTAAACGGATGACACAACACAAAAGTGTCAATCAAGCGAGGAGCCAAAAGCCCCAGAGGGCCATTCAAGAGACACTGATGCGAGGTGATGTGCAGTGAAAGAAATTAGGGGCCTTAGAGAGAACCAAAATTAAAAAAATAAAACATCAAACCATTTTGTCTCAATTGTGAAAGAGAAATCATAGATCAATAATCCTCTCATATCAGTAGTCACTCTATGACCTTTTTTCTTTCTGTGTAAAGCTCAGAATGGTGAAAATGCAGAGTATGGCCTGGGAACGTGGATAGAGCAATCTGTCACAATCAATTAATTGCTCATAGAACTATCAACACACACACAGCACACAAAATCCAAAGGTAGAAACTCAAACGCTAGCGATGCGTATCTGTATCTGTCAGATACGAGGGACACTCTCAAAGTATGCCTTTTATCAGCACGCACGATCACTTCAAAGAGGAGAAAAGTGGGGGGTGTACTGGGGGGGCAAACTCAGGTTCACTGAAACGGAAGTGATTGCCTTCACACCCAATGGAGTTCATAGAGTGTTGCGGTTGCCGGGGTCTCTCCTCTCCAGACACGGCGGCAACATCAACGGATTCCCGATCTAGATTCCTAGTACGCGAGTGTGTGGTGGATCGATAATTTGATCTTGTCAAGGTATTTCACTATAGATCTGTGTATTTATGTCTCTGACACAACTTGTCATGTTCACATTTGTGTTAAGGTTAAATGGAATTTGTTTTGGTCTTGTGAACTCTCAGATACTCGAATCTTTCTAATCAATAGTGACATATTTGGGGTATGATTTTTGATGTGGCTTGTCTAGGTATGAGGGGTAATGTCTGGAAATGTTCACTGAAGTATTAAATATCTAAGAGTTTAAAAACTATGACTGGGGAGTCCAATGTGTAATAGAATTTTAATATTATAGTCCTTAGACTTATGCGACATCTGCTATTTTTTAAGCCTCCTAAAATTCTATACCCCCCGAAACCTTTAATCAAACACATGCCACTTTCTTGGGCCACAGCAACCATTAAAGATGCATTACTTCCTGTGTTACCAAAGACATGGCCCAAAAGAAATGCAACTGCAAACAATTTGGCTCATAAATAACACGTTGACACGTTTGTAATTTTGAAAAGTAATCAAGCAGGGCTAATTAACAGCAACAGCAACAGCACCCATGGCCGAGGTGTTCGTAGAGCAGTCTTTGTAGAAATGAGGGCGTGGCCCGGCCCCCTCCGGAGTCCGGAGATGAGACATCGTAGAAAGTCGGACGACGAGTCGCTAATGAGAAAAATATGACACAATTGTAATTATCTGAAGGGAGCAGCGGGTCTCAGCAGTTAATGCCAGATATGCCAGACCCAGTCCGAGCAAGATGAATGAGCATGAATTATAAAAACATAAAAAAAAAGCAACGAGCAGAAATATAGGTATTCTATATATATATAAAGTATAACCAGCAGGGACAAGGAGAGCTCTTCACGTGGCCGGCGAATAGTTGGTAGTTGTAACTGCAGCTGACATTTCTGTTAATTTTGATGTATAGCCCAGGGACCTGGGAGGGAGAGTGTATGTTGTTAGTGTGTTGTTAACGCAAACGGATTTCCACTCAGGGGGAAAACTCCAAAGAGCAGAGAACGCTTGAAAAAACAATAACAACTCGAACGAGAATGAAATGTGGGCGTTATAAATTCAGTTTGTTAGTAGTTCTCTTGCCGGAGTACACCTGCCGGGGTTTTCTTAATTGCGGTAACAGGTAACCACCCGGAGGAGGGATGGCGAATGGAGTTCAACTCCAAGTAGGCGCCATAAAGTTTCATTAACCGTGACGCTTACACCCTCGGAAAACTCAACTACCAAAAGGCCGTAACTGATTAACAAAATGCGCATAAATATGGAAAATGTATAACCTGGTTATCAGCATCCCATGGCGGAAAATCCACCCCTAGCCGATCAGATGGCAAAAAAAGTGAATTTCAGTTTTCATGGGAAAATAATACAGAAAATAGGGATCTTGTTCTGTGCCGTGGGTGGCAAAAAATATCTCACTATTACTATACTTGTCATAGAAATATGTTGTGTCATTCCTGCCACTCGAGCGTGTGTGTGTCCTACAGATCATTTAACTTGTGAGCAGGCACAAAAATTCCCAAAAGGGAGCAAGTATTTTGGGTAATATTTCCCTTTCTATGAGAAAATCATTAGTCAAAAGGAGGGAGATGGTGTTTCAAATAATTTCAAAAACATCTAGAAGCATTTACAAAACTTTGACGTTGATTTACAAATTGATTTAGAATAACACATGACCCAAACAAATGCAAGTTTAAACAAACTTTTTTTCAGCGATTTGACCCAATTCGGAGTGTTGATGAAACATTCTCGTAAATCGAAAGCATAATGCGCAAAAATTTATGTTTAACAATTTATGCAGCCGAGATTCCCCCAATTTGCCGGCAACACCATGAATCTCCGCCAGTGGGTGTGTTTACATCTGCAGGAGGAATATATCGAACCAAATTACAACTTTACAACTTTCCGAGGCACTGGAATGGAGGAACAGACTCTTCTGTCTTCTGTCTGTTTATCATAAAAATTCGGAAAAGGAGAAGCGAACAGAACTGGCTGGAAAAAAAATCGAAATCAGTGAGAAACATGGCAAATGTTTACACAAATTACGAATCTGAATCCCCCGCCACCGTATTTGCCCCTCAGTTGTGTATATTTGAACGGCTACCGTATTGGAAAATAAACCAATTGCCTTGTGCATTCGTTAGATACGAGATACGATATATGTAGATACATTCGTATCTGTGTGTGAATTTATTTTCGGAGGTGTGTGTGTGTGCCGAGGACGTGCAAACATTTCCCAGCAAACTGCCAAAAGGAGTATGTCACACGATAATATTTTCCCAAATGTCTAGTATTTGGTAAATATATAGGAAATGTGATTCTAATGGAGAGGAGAAAGTTTATTTCTAATTAAAAATTAATATAAGGATATCTAAGGACCCTTTTCTTTTATATCTCTATTTTATTCTAGACAGTTTCACCTTTAAGTAAGTATTATTACTACCCATAAGATGATAATCTTAATGTTTACAGTCATTTCTTATTATTATTTCCTATTATTTTTTTATCATCACGTTCACATCTCTAGCTCCTATCTATGGGAGTCGAAGCCGGACTGAAAGCAAAGCGGATTGAAGGTGTTAAATGGGCATGAAACAGCTGCAATGCGGAGGACGACGACAACGAAAAGGGACAACTGGAAGGACAACAACTCGCAGGACAATCACCAAATAAATACAAACAACATGGGCATTGAGAGTTTTTCCGAAACCCCCCTCCGCTTTTTCCTCCCGAAAAAGCTCAAAGGACGAGCACCGAAAATTCCCAATTGTTAATGCATGTTGGTATAGGGTCCCTGGCATTGGGGAGATCGATCGGCAATGTCGACGACTCCGGTCATATGTAAATACCAATTTACGCTACGGAAATGTCAGCACAACAATTACAACAGTCATGGGGCAGACCCATTGGACCTTTAACCCTTTGAGAGGCCGTTTTAACAGGAATGCGAGGTGTGCAGCCTGCTCCCTGTTCACTGTTTGCTTTTAATTTTGTTTCTAGGCATATTAATTTCCACATCGATTGGGAAAATACATGTATATTTTATAACTGACCCAGGATGCAGCCGCACCTTGAAAGGTGGCACACACCCCCTCTAGTAAGCCTCCCTGCCCTCTAGTGACCTAAATACAACTAATTGGCCGTGACGTAATTAGTCATCTATTTAAATGTCCATCGAAAATGATTTTCTCTGGGGTTGATTTCCCTGGGTTTTTGCTTTGTTTTGGTTTTGATATTTTTCGGTTTTTCACATGGGAAAAATATTATTATTTTTCAGTAAATGGGTAAATCATTGGAAATCAACCGTATATTGATTGAGAGTTATAAAATATACAGTCTAGGGTAGGATATTAGGAAACTTTCTGCGGAGGTTGAAATACTATTTATATTAATTCGATTAAGAGGACTTAAAACACCTTAAAATTAAGTAAAAAGGAACCACGGAACTAACCAATAAAAAGGTTTAACAAAACTTCCGTACTAGCAACTAACTTTTTCAGGCATTCAAACTCTGTATTAACACATTGTACAATTTTAATTTAAATTGTATTACTCTGACCGCATGGGTCTATTGTTTTGTTCTGGCATTTCAATTTGATTTGGTTTTCACAGTGGTTTTCGGGGAGAGTTTTCCAACCCAAGGCTGGGAAAATATAGCTGAAAACCAAAAACTGCAGCTCAGTCGTAATCAAATAACAATTTGTTATGTCAAACAGATTACAACATTTAAATCATTTATATTTGGAATTAATTTTATTCCTGCTCTGGACACCAGCAGGAGTCCGCATCCATCCATCCATCCATCCGGCTTCGTCGGCAATCTCAATCTCAAAGTGCCGCCAGCTCCCAGGGACTGACTACTGGCTGACTGGGAAAAGTCAGAGCAGAGCCGGGGCCGAAAGGAGCAATTGTTATGGCAACAAGGGGCAACAAATCTCTTAAACCAAACGCAACACCCACAGCAGAAAAACACCAAAAACAAAAACGCAAAAAAAGATAGCAAAGAGCTGGGAAAACCCCATTACCAAAATGAATTTATGCACATCTCAAAAACAGCAAGCAAACACGCTAGAGCGTTCAGAGAAAAAGATACTCGTACTGCGAGATGCAAGCTGGATGGAAAACAAGATACGGCTGCTGCTGCTGCCTGTTGACGAGAAATGGAAAACTTTTGCATCCTCTGTGTGGTTTCTTCTTTTTCCACTTTATTCCCTCTGTCGACTGTGTACGTGTGTGTTTTCCTTGTTTTCAGCATTGTCGAGTTGCAAGTTAAATTGCAGGAGCAAAAACTAACCAGGGTAAATATTTATTTTTTAACACGTTAATCTCACAAATCCCCTGAAGTGGACCAGACCACAACACAACACACTCGAAATAACACCCAGGGCCAGCCACACGCAGTTGGTTGTGTAAACAAGGAGACATCAGAGACACCAGACACCACTGGCATTACAGCCACGGGCAGTTCGAGGGCTCAAGCGGTCTAAATTTGTAAATCATGCATCATTTTTTCCGATTTTTTTTCCATTTTTTCCCCTCAACTGGACGCAGGAGGGTAAACAAACAGTAGCCATCAGGGGCATCGTCGGCATATAATCAGCCGCAGGCCGCTTCAGACCTGTCAGCACTTGACTTCCATTCCATTCCCCCCAGAATCCCAGATCCCAGAATCCAAAATCCACAACTAAGAATCCAGATTCCCTACGAGTACCACGGACGGTGGCCTGCACTTTTCATCTGAAATCCTAGGAAGGCCCAGCCACTTGCTGACAAAAATGTCGCGACTAAAGGCGCTGACAAAAAATATGATTTTATTCTATATATAGAAGAGAATGTTACGGTTGACTAGACCAAGTTTTAAATGCTCTTTTTTAAGTAAGTAAAAAAAATAGGTTACCAAGTCACTTTTTCTTGGTAAACTATTCCTTTGAAACTTGGTAAAAATGTATATGGTAACCGAGTATAAAGTCCTATTTTTTGTAGAGCACCTAAAAGAATATAACAGTTAATTCAATTTTTATGAAAAATAAAAGAGTTTCGGATGCTTTTTTGTTTGCCAGTCACCGCGCAGCGCTGCAAAGGCCTCTTCGGCGACTTTCCGCACTTTCCACAACGGTCTGAGGACAGCGGACTCCGGATATCTGTCCGGGAGCTGTCATGCGACGCTTGTTTGGATGTTTGTGTGTGTGGGGTCCGGTTCAAGTGGCTGCTGCTCTCTGGGCAGTGAAAAGGAAACGGCGGAAGTGTCCCGATGGGTGGACTCTCTTGTACTGATGGGTGGAGTGGGTGGATGGACCTCGTTTATGCCTCGAACCACAGCACTTTCAATTGTGTTTCGGGCCGAGATTCGCGCCCGTTAATTATGATAACCCGAAAGGGGTCGGAGGTGGCCAAACAATGGCTGCGAACACGATGTAGAGCTTTGCTAATTAGCAGGCCACTAAAAGGCCGCTCTAATTTGCAGCCAGCTCTCCAACAGAGCTGCTATCCGAGGCTTGACTCCAACTCGGACTCCGACACGGAATCAGCTTCATTAGCTGGCATTAGCACTAAGTAAATTTCCGTTGCCGTTTCTGGGGCCCTTACTACACGAAATATGATTAAGATGAAACACATGCCAAAAACACAACAGGAACTGCTCGAAACCCAAAACGAAAAACCATCAAAACGCTGCAGGTGATTTCATTTCCAAACAAAAAAAAGGTAAAGACCCCAAAACAATGGGCACAACATTATAATTAAGAGCCCTGGTACTGCTTTTAAATCAAAAGAAGGCTAAAAAAGTGAATTCGGCAAAAAATACACGAGATGTGAGCAGGCAGGATCATCGGGGCAGGCAGCGACAGATTGGCAGGCAGATGTTTTCTGAAGCTTAAGCCCAAGGGCCCCCTGGAGATTCGACAAGATTCGACACAAAAAGATGCAACAGGAATTAAGCCAAAATTTCGACAAGCTGCAAACAGAAATATGGAATGAGCTACTAAAGGTTTTTTGGGGCATATGGATTAAGGGAACTAGAGGAAAGTGGCTTTGAATCGGCATAAGCAATTTAAAATTTAAAGAAAAAAAATATATCGAGTTAAAAATTACCATCTAATATCTCTCAATTGATACTTTATTCTTAACTAATTGTGTAAACACACAATCTCCTAAGAACTTCGAAGAATCTCCCAAGAAATCTTGAAAACTTAAGCATACATCACTAGTTAGACCATAATTTACCAAAGAACCGAACAGAAAGATCTAAACCCCCATTAGTGGAGTGGAAATCTCTTTATTTACAAGAACATCTTTCAAGCAAAGCGATCCCTGGACATCAGAAGTGTTGGTAAAATATGCCTCAAAGCCACAACAAACTGCATAACCAATGGACCGAGGCGGCGGCGTATGCGATTATTTTGATGAGTCCGCTGGAGAATTGGACTCTTGCCGTAAATATTGGAGCAAAAATATGGCACAAGAGCAGCGCCCAGCGGGACGACAGAGACCTGTTCGAGGGGTAGCCACGCGGGGAGCGAGAATCCGAGGAACCAGAACCGAGGGGTCTGGCCAACAAAGAGATATTCCAGCAACGCCAGCAACTCGCATGCCTCCTCAGAGGCCCCCCAAGCCCACCGACCATCCCGTTGCGTGTGATGTGCATGAAATGCAACTAAATCATGCCGCGAAATATTTCAGGGACTGCTGCTCTCACAAAGGAGCACTGAAACTGAAAGTGCACTCGGAAAAATGGAGCTATACCAAGTTAAATCCCATTCTATCTAGACTAAAAAATATATATTTTTATGTTATATTTAATAACAAATTTCCATGTTATATTTAGTCAAATTTCTTACCTCGAAATCTCACTCGAAAGACCTGACTTTTGTGAGTGTAGGGAATGAAGTTGGAGGCAAATACTTTTACGCCAGCTCCCCGCCAGGCGGCAGATGGCCAGCCCAGCGGATCTTGTTGTTGTTGATAACTTAAATGCCACATTTAGATACAGAAATTTCAGTAAAGTCGGCGCATAAATCAAGCGGCAAGAGGCAGGCAACCAAGATCACCAGAGGCAGGAAGCAGGGGGCGTTGCAATAAAGATGGGGAAATGAAAACTCCAGACTCCGAAATGCAATCCGATCGCCAGAAAGGCGGAGGCGGGGACGGAACCGGAGTCGAACTCACAGATCTGGAAGACGGAAGTGTGCAGGGACATAAAGTGGAAAGAAAGGGCTGCCATTCAGTTTAATTATTGTCATTTTTTTGAAAAAGTCTTTGGGGCATGGAGGGGCGTAAATCGGAGACGAGCCGCTTAGTCACAGCTCTTTATCATCATTCCTCGCCCTCGTCCAAAGTCATTTGACACTTTTCTGACATTTTTATCATTTAAGTCACATTCAGTTTTTCAGTTTGTTTATTTTTGATCACTAACCCCACCCAGCCCGTGCTAAAAACTGAAAGAGTCTTGGTTATGACAGCTTTTCATGGCCATATAAAGATATTTTATTGTTGCCCGATTCGGTTCTACTCGTATGTTTAATGAAAGTGTTGAGTTTTAGTTTTCGTTGCGCTTTTTATTCTTTTAATTGTTTGTTTATAGTCAACGCACTCGGGGCGTGCCTCTAACTCTACCTCCCGTGATAAATTGCTTGGGATTTGGGGAAATGAAAAACCCATTCAAAATACGCCATAAAACTGCCTCTCTCTTTACGCCGGAACATTTCAAATTGATTTAAGTTGTTGCCGGTTGTTGAAACACGAAAAATCTATAAAACATCCCCTCCCTATCCCAACTTACCTTAACAACTCTATTAAAAAACGAAACACACGGAGAGTTGGGTGAATGGGGATAATACCTAAATACTTGCCCAAGTTGGCGTTTCAAAACATTTCGATTTTACACCAAGTACTAAAAAAAGCTGAGCTGATCATGGCATTGGCAAATCATCGACGGGGTATTTAAATGAAGGCACAGAATAAACAAATGTAATCCAATAAAGTTTAAGTAGGCACTGAAAAGCCAGAGGGGAATGCTTGAATGTTTCTCAAATTTGAAATGAGTGCGAGAAAATGTAAAATCTTGTTACATTGTCTCAAAGTTAAGCCCCTAATGTTAACAAATTTTCTCTCTTTAGGATAGTATAGTACCTACAAAGATAGCCAAACTATTTTCTGGCCTAGCCAGCTGAAACTTTACCATAACAACCAGCAAATTATGTCCACTTATAAATCAAATACTCTAACAACATGGCCCCTGCAATTATAGAGAGTTTATAAAAAATTACATAATATTTACAAGATGTTATCGGATCTAACTATGGTCCTAGAAAAACGAAAAAGAGATACCTGAAAAATATGAGGGGCAAGTTAATTTGTCTATTAGGCGCAGTTGTTGGCCGCCAAATGCACTCTCCTCCTGACTTTTTCCCTCTGTTTTGTTGGTAAATGGATCTAATCAGTCAGCCAAAAGGGTAAGCCTATAATTTGGTAATTACGGCTACCAGCCAAAAGGAAACTCGAGGAGATTACCCAACCCCCCGAAAAGAACAGCAACAACAGCATACAAATGAAGGTAATAAGTCAAAAACGGTTGCATTTTGGGTGCATAATTTTTGGGAAGAACTCAAAAAAGTATACATTTTCGGTTTTTAACTTCTTTCTCCCGTTCCCATGGCCTGCGGGTATAATTAGCAGGGCCAAATGCTACTTCCCGCTGTTCGATGGCCTGCATTGATCATCAAAAACCAAAAAAAAATAACAAATAAATACAGTAGCCCCTGTTACAGAAGTTCCTGTTTTCCACGATGATGATCCAATCCTGCTATAGAGACATCAACAGATGTGGGATTTTGACAATTTGATTTGTGGTCTCGCCATGATGACCTTAGCACAAAATATGTTCCCGTATCAAAAACGTGCTCACAAATCGAAAATTACTTTTTAACAATTACGTTGGCAAAACCAGAAAAAAAGGTACACAAAATGTTGCAACATTGTTTAGAGGAATGTATCTAAAAGCCGCAGAACCCAAAAACCACAACCGTCAGCGGCAGTTAAAGCCACATAGAAATCGTCACTGTCCCAGAGCCAAACGAAATTGGTAATTCCAGAGCGAAACAGGAATGTTGTATTAAAACAACAGGTACACGAAACCCAAATACCAAAAAATAAATAAAAAGAAATTCGTAAAAGTTCAAAAGGCTTAAAAGGTTAAAGGCCGGGTCCCTGACCAACATTTGTTGATGGCTTGTGGGTGGCAAAGTGACCTTTTTGGCCAAAGATATGCTTTTTGGGATGTTCTCACGCACATTCGAGCTTTATCTAAAAAAAAGTTGACCCAACTCCCACTAGGAAGTGTTTTTTTAACAACATGACAGAGAGAAAATGTCCATATTTGTAGAAAAATGGAAGAAAAAATATTAACATTTCTTAAAAAACACAATTTATTCTATTTAACCTTAAATCATAAATTTCTTCAATCCTTCGGTCCCCTGAAAGTATCTTAAATTTTTGTTTTACAAATTCTGTTTGTCAAAAGAAGAAGAATAAAAAAATTCAGACTAAGAAATGAAACTTTTCTAAAATATTTTTTACAAATTTCCTTAGACAATTTAGATTTTTTTTTCTTAAAAGGAATTACTCACATTGTTCCTTTTGCCACCCACATATGCTATTGCCGTCTATGTCAAAATTAATGTTAAACTTTTATGGTGTTTTGTCGCATTTGGGTGGCTATTTATATTTTGCTGCCTTGCCATCGCTTTTGCAGCTTATTTCTTTGGCATTTTTCGGCTGTTCGGCGTGTGACACAAATGTGACATAAAATTTTCGCTTCGAGCTGATGGGGTGGACCACCATCCCATCGAGTCCCAGCCCATCCCAAACCATTCGATCGGATCCCAGAGTCCCCACAATATGGCGCTTGTCTTTGGCAAAGTTGTTTGCTTCGGTTGCATGGCGTGTTGTGTAATTGCTGCAATCTGTTCTTTGGTGGCTGAAGGGAGGAAAATGTTTAAGGAAAATCGGAAAAATCGAGAGGTGTGGCTGTCCGGGGGGAGACATGTTGTCGGAACAGCTTTTAAATTGTTATTGATTGGCGAACCGAACCGAAACGAAACAAACAGAACAAAGCCAAGAGTGTGACATGTTTTTGCCCTAAGTGCCTAGCCTGGTGGGGTCGGGCCACCGCCTGGGCCTAGGCCTGGGAAAGCGAAAACAAGCAAACGTAAAAACAAACAATTTAATATTGAAAATCAGGTTATGGAAATATATCTGTATATATGTTTTTTTCGTATCTAAAAAGTTTCAGCAAGAGCTCGTAACTGTGTAAACACCATCAATCAATGTTATTTGGCTATGGACTGTGTCTCTAGTTTTATCTTACTATGACAACCGTTGGAAAATTAGTGAAGATATACGTTCAGACCCAGAGCCAAATATTTTGGGAAATAAATTATAGCATTACCACAAAAACAAAGTCTTTAAAAAGCTACGCCTTTAGTCAACAATATTGCGAAATAGTTAAATCGGATGGACAAATCATGTTGTATATCTTAAATGCTAAAATCATAGGCGACACGAGACAAGAAAATCCAAGTCCTCTATAATTAAAAAATATGGTAGCTTGTGGTTTTAAACAATTTTCTTATCAGGCAGCTGCATTGCATATTACACATGTCATACGGCAAAGAAAAATGAACTGAAAGACCCAAAGTTACACACGAGATGGCCACCGAAATGCACTTTTCTCTTATCTAATTGCATTAAAAGTCAATAAATTAATAAATAGCAAGCAATAAATTTAGTAAAAACAAGCCATTAATAACACTTTGGTTGACACGGCCAACTTCCCAGCGGCATCGGCCCGGTCAGGTCATCCCGGGACCCAGCCACAATGAATCCATTGGGTCTTGGTTGCAACGCCG
This sequence comes from Drosophila ananassae, assembly GCF_017639315.1. NCBI lineage: Eukaryota > Metazoa > Arthropoda > Insecta > Diptera > Drosophilidae > Drosophila > Drosophila ananassae. Next base: position 15,637,121 of record NC_057928.1, read on the forward strand.
CGCCGCGCCGGATCAGAGGTCGGAGGCTATAGAGGTCGCTGTCCGCAGACATGTGCGCTGAAAAGTTGAAAAATCGAGCGAACCATGTTTTTGTCAACCGCCAACTAGCGGAAATTCCTAAGAAAAATGCACCAAGTAATTTAATTTTTATTTCACAAAAAGGCAAGCCGGGCACAATTCGTTGCACTTCGTTGCATTTTGTCGTTTATCAAACAATTCATTTATCAAACAAACATCCCTCCCACTCTGAGGACATAGCGATGAGGTGTGGGTGCCTTGTGCGGCGTAATTAAATTTTTCAAAACTATTTAAATCAACGCCGCCAAACAATTGGAATTTTTATTGTAAATTAAATTTGATGGGCTCAGGCCAAGTATGCGGGTCTTGATTGAATCCGGAACCCAGTTTAAAAATCCTGCCAACGCGTGCCACTTTCCACTGCCACTTCCACACTCCACGCAACTATTTTTAAATAAAAGTATCTGTTGTGCATTTTACAGTTCAAAACGGTTGTTTGGGTAATTTGTTTAATTGGAAAAATCGTAAAATGAAAAAATGGGGGAATTGTACTGTTGCACAAATTGATTTTTACGACATTGAGCAATTGACAATAACGGTGCCAAACTAACCGATAATTTACGATACAAAGCTAAGCCTCTGCCAAAGGGTAATAATAAAAAATCGATAAATCCATGGACTATTCCGAAAATTACTTAAATGCTCATAAACAAAAATTCAACTATAGAAGTCAGGAATTTAATTGGCAATAAAGTGGGTGAGGAAACTTCTGGATTTCTTCGACCACAACAAACCATCGAAACCGAATATAATACTTCAACACTTCCATGTATCTAGATACATTTGTAGAATGTTGTATATCTATCCCTACCACCGCAAGGCCAATTAAATCAACAGCAAAAGTCTCACACTTTGGCCAGGAAAGAGCATTAGCCTGCGGCACGTACTGCACAATAGGCCACAACAACATTTCGACCATGGCCAGTTAGTTAGTGAGAGTTCCCAGAAACCCAGTGCGTAGGCAATCAGCCTCCTGCTTTTCCCCATTTTCCAGCAGCTTTTCCGAAGTGGTGGGTTAGGAGGTGCAGAGGTGGGAGGAGACTTGAGAGACAACCACAAAAATGCATGCTAGAATACATGTGTGTGTGAAAATGGCAGAACCGAAAAAATAGGACAATTGTAGGATTGGTGGCGACTGAAAGATACCTAGTACATCGGAGTCACCAATCCCGGTTGTTGAGGTCACCTTTAAACATTAATCTGCATTAACTAAACTGACAAAGCCAAGAATATTAATTGAGCAACCCTTTTTTATAGTCCTGTATACCAATTAATAAAAAATATTAACTTCATGATAGATGATAGATCACATGCTTGGATAAACTCATCTCCACATCAAGATTAAAAATATTTTATGCCTCTGGGTACCCTTTTCTTTATCAAATTCCAACTATCCATCCAATACTAATACCCCTCAGTCAAATGGGTATGAAAAGCAGGGAGAATAAAACGGAAAAGTGGTGAAATGTATTTGGTTAGAGCCAAAGGGAAACGTGTCTCTAACTAACTTGCTGACTGACAAGGGGTCTGGGAATGGTACTGAGACTGTGGACCGAATGACCCACCGACCGATCCACCCATCCGTCCATCCATTCGACTGACTGAGTGACTAGTGTGGTGCTTTCCGAGAGATAGAACAAATAGCATTTGGGCACGCAATATGGAATTTATGTTGGATAATGCCAGGAGACTCGTGCCTGTGCCGACTGTCCGCCTATCCGCCCGTCCGACTGCCGATGCAGAGATAAAGTTTCAAATTAGTTTTGTGGCTGGTAATTAAATTTAATTTTTTTATTAGGCCAGACCACACATACATACATGGAACAATGGGAGGTTAAATAACACGAAATGGGGACAATTTTAAAGTGAAATGGTAAGCGTGGATTGATATTTCATTTGCATCAGCCCGCAAAATAATTCGTTATTTGCCGGCATTGAGCCATCCGGATAAAGGTTGATTCGCATTGCAAAAATTTGCATATTTACGAACCAACCCAGAATGCTTTCGGTGGAACCATCTTGATTACCATTTGATTCGTGATCTTCCAACTCAACTGTCAGCTGGTTTGACTTGATGACTCTGGTCCCAAGTTGCTCTGCCGAAGGCTGATTGATTGATGATGCCCCACTCGTGGTAGGTGGTAGGTGTGTTTCCGCTGGCAAACTCGAAACCCGGAGAGCTGCAAACACTCCTCTTAAAGTTACAAGGAGTGGGCGGCTTTAAGGAGCTCCAGATACACTCCCCATACCAGTACTCCCCCACCCAGAGTAAGTGGGGCGCACTGACAACCTGTTAACCCAAAAAAAAAATCCAGAGCAAAAAAAACTCTGAAACAAGAAGACCCAAAAAAAGTAAAAACTTCCCTTGCATTATTGTAACAGAAAATACTGACAAAAAACAAAAAAGCTTGCCAGCCAAGGTAAACACGTGAAACAAACCAAGCGGCTAAAACAATATTGGCTAAAACAAAAAAAAAAAAGAGAAAAAAATAGAAATAAAGTCAGCTTGAGCTGATGGCTGGAAAGGGGGGAAAGTGGGGAGAGCAGGAAAGGAACCCAATAAAGTACCAAACAAATTGGAGCACATACATATCTCCCGGCACAGACATAATCCAACGGCATGTCGGGGTTATGATAAAGTGTCAGAGAATTCCAGAGGTTCAACCTGAGAGGTAATTGAAATAAGCGTGGAAATTTGTTAGGCTCAGGGAAAAGCTCTTAGCTGGAAGTTTGTTCTGCTTCTTTTTTTGAAATATATTCGGGTCTATTAATTATGATTTCCAGCAGGCGTCCTCCTAATGGAACCCACCTGAGAGGCAGTCAGGGCCTCCTGTAATAAATTCAATTTAAATGAAGCGTAAAATTCAATCAGTTCGGTGGTTTCGGAGGTCGAGGTTGAGTTTCAGATTCATCTTTAGCTTCTGCGGCTGCGTCTGCGGCTTCTTAGGTGGTAAATTGTTTTCTAAGACTCCACTCGGAGTGGCGTTCTGTGAAATTAAAGGCAAACGCCACAATAAAGAAGTCAATTTATATACATTTTCCACTCCTCGGGTTCTGCGGTCTACGCGGTTGAAAAATGCAATTTACCAACTGGCCCTCTCGCCTCGCCCTCTGTGTTTTCTTTTTTGTTCTTTTTCTACCAACAATTTTTCCTTTTGTATAATAAAATTAAAAAAATAAAAGAAAATCTAGGTAGACAATAGGTAGCCGGGACAGCATATGTTGTGCGGCCGAAAGGAATCCCAAAGTCTCAAGTCCCGGACATTCAATCAAAATGATGTTGTTTTAATTTAAGGGACAAGCGTTGGGATTTGCGTTGAGAATTTTTAATAAATGCTTTTTTACAACCATAAAGAATCGCTCTTGTGTGGCTGCTGTAGTGGAGTGTTTTTAGCTTGGTCCTTGCCCTAATTTTATTGATGGTGTTTCATGTGCACTGAGTTGTGCACAAGATTTGTAAACTGTAATTGCACAATTTTCGGACAAGGAGCAGCTGTAGTTTGCTCGCCTTGTGGGTATCTTTAAGAATTTGGCAAACAGATTTTAATGAGCAAATATGAGAAATATAATAAAATATTTTAGCTAAAAATTTCTCAAAAAATCTGTGTACTACTATTAAATTTTTCTCATTAAAGTCCTTAATGGGAGGCTCTGTTAATTTTTGCATCCCCATCAAACATCTTTTAAACCTTCAACTAGCCTTTAATAAAATTTATCCTCCATTAAAAAGTAAACTATATCCGAAAGTACATCGCTTATACCAGTCAGAAGGACCTCATCTCGAACCCAGCATTATTCGGGGCTTACCCGAGGGTTTCCTTTTTACAAACCCTCGGGATCCCACAAAAGCTTTCCATTGATAAAGAACAACAAATGTAATGGCTGCTGAAACTTAAGCTTCAATTTGATGAACCAACAAAGGATCCTCCCAGGCAGAGTCCTTTGAATCTGGTCCTGGCCGAAAAAAGGTCCCGGCCGGAGTCCCAAGCAAATAAGAAATATGCTTTGCATGTGTTTGTGTGCGGTGTCCGCATTGATTTGAAAATTGCAAAACGTTGTGAGGATGTGTGTGTTTGCGGTTTTGTTTGCTCAAGGATTCGATGGTGGGGAGCGGGAGACAGGGGAGGCAGGGGAAGGACCTCCAACTATTTAGAAAATTGAGACACCTACGGGCAAGTCTATTAGTCGTGTATGTATGTTCTTAGGGGGCTGCTGGCTCTACTCCGAGCTGTAAAACAAAATATTTACACGCGCCGCAAACAGCACGCAAACCAGCTGAGAACCCTCCATTGGGTCCTCTAGACCAGGACATGGCAAGGACATGCGAACGAGACATTAAAGCCAACAAAACGTTACAGAATGAAGCCGAAGGATTCTTAGGCTCTCTGCAAAAAAAAACGGAAAAACAAGAAGCGGAAAACACTTTTGCCTGCGTCGCTTACACTTAACCGAAGCAGACAAACTTTCGTCCTGGCAGAAGGAGCTTCATCTCACAAATACATACAAATATTTGTACCAGTGGTGCGAATAATAGAACAAATAAAAATAAAACATATTTTCACAAAATATGACCTAGCCTTGTTTAGGAATGAAGCTTTATGGCAAGAGCAAAGCCTTTTACTTTTTTAAAATTCTATTTTGTATATATTTTTAGAAAAAAAAACAATGTTAGACTTCAGAGTAAAAGCCAAACTGTCATCTCTATCCAATATACACAATCCAAACTGGGCTGGCACGTCTGCTCCAACGCTTTTAGTCTAAATAAAGGCATTTAAAAGATTTAGAGCAAATGAACCTAACCTCAAGCGTTCCCTGTCTGCCATTAATGGCAGTGCGGTTTCGGCAGAGCGCGGGGCGTGGCACATAAAAACAAAGGACACGCATGTCCTGCCTTGTCCTGTCTGTCAGTCTCCTTTTCTAGGCCTCCTCACTCACTCCGCCTTCTTCACTTGTGTGACATTTTCATGGCGAATTTAAGACACGCAACTTGTTCCTTTTTGTTCCATTTTCTGTCATTTTTGGATTTTGGTTGGTGATTTGTCTCATGTTGCTTTAATTTCCTGATTCTACATATATATTCCAAAAGGACCCAGGATATTTGTCGGGACTTTGGGGTTTCCCCTTTACCATGATGATGATGATGACAAAATGACGCAAATAAAAGTCTGTTGTGCATTTCCTGATCACATCCTTTGGCCTGCGTGCACGTAATTGCTTAATTTTTTATGTTTTTCTGCTTTCTCCATCAGGGGCTCCGATTTTTATTTATTTTTCGCTTTTGGCTTTCGGCTTTTGACGTATTTTTATTGCCACCTCCGTTTTGTGCGCAGATTCCTGTTAATTTTGCGCTTGATTTTTATCTCCTCGCTACTGTAGTTAATTAAGTTATTAAGTGTACCATGGGAAGGATGTCGCCAGCAACCGTATTCCATATTATATAAGACTATGTATGGTAATATCGTGTCTGCTGGGATGCATATATATATTTTTATGACGACTGACTGCCAGGGGCCTAGATCAAGCCAGTTGATATTGGTCCGGGACAAGAAGAAGGTGGCGCAGCTGCAGGAGCTTTTAGCTAATTAAATCGAGGAGCTCACTCTTAACGATTGAAGCTTACGAGCATAATTAAAGGGAGTCACCTCATTGGGGTCCTATAATGGGGCCATAAATTAAGTTTCTCAGAACGTGATATAACCCATTAGGTATAGGATCTACAAAAATGTTCAAAGTGGGAGTATCAAATGTTGGTTTTTTGAATTAATCTATGATGATGATTAAACTTGCTTAAACTCTTAAATTAAAGTCATATTTCTTTCACCTGAACAAGTTAACTTTAAAATAATTTGCTTAAGCCGGTAAGTGCCTAATTTTAAATTTATGTATGTACTATTGTAACTCCGAAGAAAACCCTTTCCTCAAAAGCTATACACATTTCTGTTGTCCACGCTCCAACGCCTACTCGAAAGTTTGAGTGCGCAACCAATGCAAATTAGCATTAGCATTTCGGCGAAGACAATGTTGTGCCATTAAGTTGCTCTCAGGCCCCCATTGTTATGCATAAAGCTAAAACCTAGACGCGACGTTGTCATGCATAATTCAAAGTGTCCGTCAAGTTGTCATAAACTGCAGCAGCAACAAAGAAAACTGAAAAAAGTGAAGCTGCAAAGCTCCAAGAAAATTAGCAAGCCAGAAACAGAGCAGCCAAATTTGGCAAAAAAAGGAAATTCTGTGAAAATTTAATTCAAGCAAAGGAGCAATGAGAACGCTTCACCTAACTTTTCACTCCCAACTTATGGCTAATGTAAATATTTTGTTTTAATTTTCAGAATGATAAAAACAACTTCTCATGCGGGCCGAAACATTTGAAATGTTTGAAATAGAAATTGTGACGGTAACATGAGCCAGACAGATAGATAGACAGGCGGCTCTCTAAAGCGCAGTGATATAAAATAAAATAAAATTATGAAAACTAATTATAGGGGTGCACCGGGGCATCCGCGCTATGCACTAGGGGTGGTTCCAGAGAGGTGAGCTCTTTGGCTTACAGTAGCAGACGCGACGTGGCCTAGTCTGGTCTTCGACTGGCACGCAACCGTTCAAGATAATTAACCACTTAAGTTTAAACAAATTTTAAGTGCAGGCACTCTTTCGATCGGCGTTGGGAGTGCCTCGACGTGGGAATTATGAAAAGCACTACGGGACTCGAAATTTGATACCTAGATGGGAAAAACGGAGTTTCAAATACTCTCAGTATAGAGTCTAGCCAGTGAGCAGAAATAGTTTTATTATTTATTATTATATAGTATAGTAATGTTTTTATTCATCTTATCTTTAAATCATAAAAAACAAAACAATCTGAAAGCAACTGCAAAAATCCCTTGTCAAAAATACCGATACCCTTTGGGAATGACTCAAGTTTAGCAAATAATTTTCACAGGAAGTCCGAGACCGTATCAATAAAGAATCCACGATCCACTTCCGTTTTGCGTCACCAACACAATTTAAAAGTAATAATACCCATTATTTCAGAACGTTCTGTTCAGGAACTCTCTCGCTTTCGGCTTCTGACTACAGAGGAACTCTCCTCTGGTGCATTGCGGCGAAGTTTAAGTGAAAAACTTTTTGTTTTTCCTTTTTTGCGTTGAAAGTTTTGCAGCTTTTGGCAGAGGAAAATTGCAGCGGCTGCCATTACAACGGCCAGGGAAATCACAGACAGCGGTTTTAGTAGAGTGGGGGCGTTGCGGGGATGGATGTGGAAATGGAAATGGTAATGGGATGGGCAGGGCAGGGCCGGACAGGACAGGGAAATGGCAACGGATCCGGAACCAAGGAATGTTAACCGAAAACAAACAGCAAACAACGCGGTGACATTGATTTTTACGTGCCCCTGGACCAGGCAACAGGCAACAACCCAACAGGCCACAAATGGCAGCTCAAGCCATCATTAACACGCACAGAGCTTACGTCTAGTTCTTGGCCTACATTTCCAGAAAAATAAATGGTCTTAAAAATTTAATTTAAATGAATAAAGTAAAATTTGAATTTATTCTATTTAAATCTTTATCTTTATGGGAATAAGGAAAACAATCTAAAAAGCTAAGAGAGTCAATAAACATTCTGAATAATTTGATTATCACTTTATGTAGAGTAATTTAAGAAATACAGATAGCTTGATCAAAAATATTTTAAGATTGTATTTAGATTTATAGCTGAAAGCCATTAAGAATACTATAATGTTGAACTAATTTAAATAATTAATACCCAACAATTCTCAAAAAATTCAAAACCCTTAGCAAAACTTCAAAAATTTCTTACCATTTTTGAATAATCAAGAGATTATTTACAATGTATTTTACGTTAGTCCTACCGTGTCCTAAGTAACTAAATTTCTCTCAGTGTATCCCTTTGCTTTGAACGTAAAACTTAAGCAGCTTAGCGAATTGCATGCAAACGGAAGCCCACTGTAGCTGCTGCCCCTACACACAGAACATGTTCCCGTTCAGAAAGGACATTACACTCAGGACTGAGAACTAAGGACTCAGGACTAGGGACTCCGGACCCACATCGAAGCCAAGCCGGGCAACAAGAACTACAATGTTGTCGGACATTTAGACAATTGGACAGCCCTGGGGAGTGGCTGGCAACACGGCGGAGCCAGTGAACGGGGGCGGCCAAGAGTGCGGGCTAGTTGCAATTAAAGCCAAAGTAGTTTTGCCTTTTTAAAATAGTTTCCTTTTTTGGCAAAGACAACGTCTAGAGTGCCGGGCTCCACCGGGGAAAACTGGCAGGAGGAGACCTACAAAGGGAAGTGGCAGAAATGTAGCAATTACTTTAATTATTGGCGGCAGGAAATGGGTTGACAGACAAAGCGGAAAAGAAGACAAAAAAAAAGGGGAAGGAGATAACAAAGGAGAAGAGAACTCAAGGATGGAATTCCTTACAAAGAGGGGGGATTTATTTATTTTTTTTATAAAACCTCGATTATACTCAGTATAAATTTTAACAATAATTTTATTATTGTTGTATAATAACCTCTCACGAGTTCAAATCCCAGTGACGAACGAACTTGCAATATCCACGAAAAAAGTCAAACGACGATGTCCCATATCCTTGAAGTCCTCGATACCGTGAACTTTCCAAACCACCCACGCCCATTCAATTACATGCCAAGGCAATTCCGAAATCGCTGGGAAAAAGTGATTTTACTGTGATTTTTGTCTGGAACTGCATACTTTTTGGCGCCTTCTTGCTGATTTGTAATCGCCATGAAAGGACCCCGCCTCTACCACCCACTACTTATACTTACTCCCATTTTTCTTTGTTCTTTTGTTAATGCCGATGTCACGTAAAAAATTAGAGTGACCACCCGCTGATAGCTCGTCGATTTTTTGTAGCTGTTTGTTTTTTTATATCCCCATAGTACCACCCAAGGCGTTCGTTTTGGCACGCCCTCAATTGGAATTTCGTTTCATTATTTTTTTGTTTTGTAAATTGCTTCCACGCGCTCCATGCAAAAGTTTAAGCATGATAAATGAATTCAATTGTTGTATGCAACTGCTCCTGTCGGGCAATTAACTTTTGCTTTTCCACCAAAGTGAAATTTGATTTTTTTATTGAACTGCATTTTCAACCACCGTGGAAATCTCATAAATAAAGCAGTCAACGACTGCCGGACGGAAAAGGTAGGTAGATTCTATATGCGTATATTTTCGTAGGCATTCAGACAATTAGGGAGCCCGCATCCCTCCCAGAAGCTGCATTTTGTATTCCCCTTTTGACAGGAGAACAAAAATAAAATAAATAATAATAAAACTGAGTCATTGTCAATCGTTTTTTCTTAATCTGTAAAGGATTGCCATTTTAACACTATAAAACATAAAACCTAATGACTTTCACCAAATCGCCAACAAACTAAATCGTTTAAAAATGTATATATATTTATTTATAAGAACAAAATAAACTGTACAAATTAAGAGTGAAATATTTTTATTTTGAAATATGAGATTTTTTTTATTATCACTTGTGTTTTGCCTTTTTCTTTTAATTTGTTTCAAATTTTTTAAGTGTCTTAAAGACAATGACCTTTTTACTAAAACAATCTTCTACCTTTTTGCCCAATTCGCACCTTCCAGTGCCCTTGAGTGAGGAGCAATCGGCCTCTAAAGCTTTTAAGAACTCCTTTTCTTTTTTTTTGTATTCTTTATTCTGCCTAAAAACGCCAGGTAGAATAAGCTTATCTATAGCCCCAGCTTTTTCCCAAATCTTTCTCATATTGATCTTATCATTGCCAATCGAACCCGTAGCTTGCAAGAAACATTGACTCTTGCACGCCCCTGGAGGATCGACGGGACCTTGTTTTTCTTCCTTTTTGACGCATCGAATGAATTCATTTTTTTCATTCTAGATTAATTCTTATCCATGATTGGGAAAATTATAATAAATATATTTTTTAAAACTTACTTCATTCAACCCTGGAGGTAGATCCAAAGGGCTCTCGGTGAATAATGAGAATGCGCAATAATCGAATATTGCCAAGAAAGTCACTAATTGACAATATAACATTTCTAATTTCAACTTTGTGGAGGATCATGGCTTTTATATAAAGTGTTGTTATGGATATTTAGGTTAAGTAAATTCCCATTAAAATATTTAATGTCATTATTTCCGCACTAGTTACCTCATGGAAAAATAAGTAGCATTATGTATGAAATATCATGTAAAATTGAAAAAGGCCTTAAATAACATAATGTCAAAAGTATATATTATTATGTAATTTTTTTATAGTATATGTATCTTCAATATGCGTAAATGAAACACAATTATATTTTTGGAATGAAAAATTTTTATTTTTAATTTTTCTTTTTTTATTTATTGTACATTGTTTTTACACTTTTTAAATTGAAAATTTTTCAATTGCGTCCCTCAAACATGATTCTACCTTAGAGCCTAATTCACACTTATTTGTGTCCTTGAGGGAGGAGCATCTTGCGTTGAAGTCTTTAAACAACTTATCTTCCAGATCCTTTTCTTTTTTTGCGTCTTTTGGATCGATGGCGTCCGACCGACTAGCGATCGAGTCTCGTCTCATCTCAGCCGAATACTCTTCAAACAACCTTTCTAGGTTAATTTTATTTTCGCCAATGGATCCAGTAACTTGAAAAAAACATTGTATTCCGCATCCCACTCCGAATGCTTTGGGATTTTGTTTTGCCGCAGCCAGCAGGCATTTTGTATATTCCTTTTGTTCAGCCTAGTTTAACTCGTTTCCTCTATTAGATTTATTTAAATAAATATAATTTTTGGAACTTACTTCATTCAACCCTGGAGGTAGATCCAAAGGGTTCTCTTTGAATAATGCGAATGCGCCATAAGCGAATATCGCCAAGAAAGTCACTAATTGACAATAAAACATTTCTAATTTCAACTTTGTGGAGTACCATGGCTTTTATAGAAAGTGTTGTTATGGATATTTAGGTAAAGTAAATTCCCATTAAAATATTTAATTTCATTATTTCCGCACTAGTTACCTCATGGCAAAATAGGCATGGCATTACGTAACATAATTCTACTTAAAGCCTAATTCACACTTATTTGTGTCCTTGAGGAAGGAGCAACTTGCGTCGAAATCTTTAGACAACTTATCTTCCAGATCGTTCTCTTTTCCGATAGGGATCGATTCTCGTCTCATCTCAGCCGTATACTCTTCAAACAACCTTTCTAGGTTAATTTTATTTTTGCCAATCGATCCAGTAACTTGTAAAGACATAGTATTCCGCATCCTACTCCGAATGCGTTGGGATCTTTTTTTCCTCACCCATAAGAAATTTTTTAACTTCCTTTTGTTCAGCCTAGTTTAACCCGTTTCCTCCATTAGATTGATTTAAATAAATTTAATTTTAGGATCTTACTTCATTCAACCCTGGAGGTAGATCCAAAGGTCTCTCGGTGAATAATGCAAGCGAATATATCTTAGCGAATATTGCCAAGAAAGTCACTAATTGACATTATAACATTTCTAATTTCAATTATGTGGAGTACCATGGCTTTTAAAGAAAGTGTTCTCGTGGATATTTCGGTAAAGAAAATTTCCATTAAAAACTCATGGCAAAATAAGCATGACAATATGTATAAAAGATCATGTAAAATTAAAAAGACTTTAAATAACTTAATGTCTAGAGTATATATTATTATGTCATTCTTTTTATATTATATGTATCTTCAATATGTGTAAATAAAACACAATTATATTTTTGGAATGAACAATTTTTATTTTTAATTTTTCTTTTTTTATTTATTGTACATTGTTTTTACACTTTTTCATTTGAAAATTTTTCAATTACCTTCTGCAAACATATTTCTACCTTAGAGCCTAATTCACACTTATCTGTGTCCTTGAGGGAGGAGCAACTTGCGTCGAATTCTTTAAAGAACTTATCTTCCATATCTTTATCTTTTTTTTGGTCTTTTGGCTCGATGGAGACCGATGCTCGTCTCATCTCAGCCGTATACTGATCAAACAACCTTTTAAGGTTAATTTTATTTTTGCCAATCGATCCAGTAACTCGCAAAAAACATTGTATTCCGCATCCCACTCCTAGTTCGACTGAATTTTTTTTTTCCTCACTTGTACGGCATATGTTATATTCCTTTTGTTCAGCCTAGTTTAACATGTTTCCTCCATTAGATTGATTATAATAAATACAATTTTTGGAACTTACCTCAGTCAACCCTGGTATGATTTCTGGATTATAAGTCCGAACGGAAGCAAATATCACAAAGAAAGTTAGTAATTGAAAATATAACATTTTTCTAATTTAAGCTTTGTGGAGTACAATGGCTTTTATAGAAAGTTTTTTCATGGATATTTAGGTAAAGTAAATTTCCATTAATATATTTAATGTCATTATTTCCGCACTAGTTACCTCATGGCAACATAGGCATGGCATTACGTAACACAATTCTACTTAAAGCCTAATTCACACTTATTTGTGTCCTTGAGGGAGGAGCAACCTGCGTCGAAATCTTTAAACAACTTATCTTCCAGATTGTTCTCTTTTCCGGTATACTCTTCAAACAACCTTTCTAGGTTAATTTTATTTTTGCCAATCGATCCAGTAACTTGTAAAGACATTGTATTCCGCATCCTACTCCGAATGCGTTGGGATCTTTTTTTCCTCACCCATAAGACATTTTGTATATTCCTTTTGTTCAGCCTTGTTTAACCCGTTTCCTCCATTAGATTGATTTAAATACATATAATTTTTGGATCTTACTTCATTCAACCCTGAAGGTAGAGCCAAAGGTCTCTCGGTGAATAATGCAAATGCGCAGTAAGCGAATATTGCCAAGAAAGTCACAAAATGACAATATGTATATCATTTCTAATTTCAACTTTGTGGAATACCATGGCTTTTATAGAAAGTGTTCTCGTGGATATTTTGGTAAAGTAAATTTCCATTAAAAACTCATGGCAAAATAAGCATGGCATTATTTATAAAAGATCATGTAAAATTAAAAAGACATGTAAAATTTAAAAGTAAATACTATTATGTAATTCTTTTTATATTATATGTATCTTCAATATGTGTAAATAAAACACAATTATATTTTTGGAATGAACAATTTTTATTTTTAGCTTTTCTTTTTTAATTCATTGTACATTGTTTTTACACTTTTTCATTTGAAAATTTTTCAATTACGTCCGTCAAACATAATTCTACCTTAAAGCCTAATTCACACTTATCTGTGTCCTTGAGGGAGGAGCAACTTGCGTCGAATTCTTTAAAGAACTTATCTTCCATATCTTTCGCTTTTTTTTGGTCTTTTGGCTCGATGGGGACCGATTCTCGTCTCATCTCAGCCGTATACTCTTCAAACAACCTTTTTAGGTTAATTTTATTTTTGCCAATCGATCCAGTAACTCGCAAAAAACATTGTATACCGCATCCCACTCCTAATGCGACTGAATTTTTTTTTTCCTCACCTATAAGGCATTTTGTATATTCCTTTTGTTCAGCCTAGTTTAACTCGTTTCCTCCATTAGATTGATTCTAATAAATATAATTTTTGGAACTTACCTCATTCAACCCTGGTATGATTATATCTGGTTTATTAGTCCGAACGGAAGCAAATATCACAAAGAAAGTTAGTAAATGAAAAAATAACATTTTTCTAATTTAAGCTTTGTGGAGTGTCATGGCTTTTATAGGAAGGTTAGTTATGGATATGGATATTTAGGTAAATTTAACTACCACTAAAATAATAAATGTCATTAGAAGATGGAAGATTAGGTATAGTTTTAAACTAAAAAATATTGAAACTTAAAAAGGGTATTAATATAGCTCAGTGTCAAGTATTCTTGCCCTAAAAACATTCCTCGCGTCCCAAAGCGATTTTAGGTTGATACTGTTGCCAATCGACCCTGTAACTTGCAAGTAACATTGTATTTGGTAACCTATTAAAAGATAGATTAGACTTCGGTTTTATCTCAATCTAGTTTAAGTTCATTCTAAAATTTACGATGATTATAAAAAGAAAATTGTTGGCAGTTTTGTTTTTGAACTTCTAAGTTTTATTTTATTTTTGCAGTCATTTTATGTAGATAATATATATAATAAAAACACAATTATATTTTCTTTAGGCTGGAACAGTTTTATTTTCACTTAAGTAATTTATCATACATTTCTTTTTACTTTTTAACTACTGGAATGTGTAAATTTCAATAATTTACCTTCCCACCCTATAGGCACCCTCTAGTATTGACGAATGTTCAATAAATAAATTTTTGGCACTTACTTCATCTTATCCTTTTATACATTTTAGTTTGAACAATTTTTTTAGAAAATTTTCTATGAGTCGAAAAATGATTTTAATTTTTAAAGTGAATTAAAATTTATTTTTTATTCATCAGAATTAAAATTTACTTTTTATTCATCAGTTAAATGCGAATGAATATAAATTAATAGATATACATATCTCTTAGTGACAGCACGATTGATAGATATGTCGCCGACTTTAAGAATTATTCTTCCAACTCGAAGACGTAATACCTTGAGAAAAAAACTGCCTTTCAACGGGGGAAACCCAATCAGGGATTTCCAGTACCTTTACCTTTTTACTTAACTAGCCTGTTGTCTGGCAAGTTTTGACTTTGACATTTTCGTTGGCATTGTCATCGCCCCGGAATCATGGCATTCATGGGCAGACAATTTGTCCGTAGACTTCTGAGTCTGGGAGTTTTTCGGGGTTGGGATGCCAATGCCAATGCCGGAGATAAGCGGCTTAGCCGGCTTATAAATGGAAATTGCAGCCGAGTTGCGTTTCCTGTTTATATAAGATCTTGATCACAATGATGACGTTGCATGCTGTCGATTTGAAAAATCAGATTAATAACTCGAATTGCTCTTGAGCTCGCGCACAGCGAGTGTCGAAGGCTTAAGCTTCCTTACCTACGCTTTCCACTCTCAATCCCGATAATTGGCTCACGTTCCAGGTAAACACAGAAAGAGCATATGTGAGCCAGGTGATGGAGATGGGAATGTGGCCGAAAGACGGAGGATGTGGCGGGATGGGGATTATGGCCCTCTGTCGAAATGTGAGGGTGTGCAAGTGGGCGTGCCGACGTCTGTGAATTTTAATTAAAAAATTTTTCCCTGCAATTTTGATTCTGCCAAAAGGTAAAAGTGAAGATAACGAAAGTGATTTAAGAAAAGCAAAGAACAGAAGAAATTAATTGGTTATGATAGAGGGATTGTGGCTTAAATTAATCTACTTATATCGAATTGAATTAAAAGACTTTAAAACATTCAAACGTTTAGTAATCTTATCGAAAATAAATTCCAATCACTCTCTGTTCACAAAGCCACTTTAATTTAAGCCGAAATTAAACTTTTATTAGCGACTTGGGAACACAACTCGGCCAGAGTGACATTTAATCAATGGAATGGCCAGCATCGAACTGACCCCAAAACTGGACACATACAAAGGCATACACGCAGACGGTCATGCTTCACTAAATTAAGAAATTAGTACCAAATAGAAAACAAATTAGGAAAGGGTCAGTTTGAAGAAGAGAAGAGACCACAAATGCCCCTGGGGACGATGACACACCCACCACCCTGCTCCTATTTTGTGAAATAAATGACAAAATCAAAGTGGTGGCCAGTTTATGATGGTCCACTGGGCCCGCACATCCCACTTCCATCCCATCCAAGAGCCAGATAAGAAGAGGCATAAAAACTGACCACTGTCCACTAGCGATTCGAGGGAATAAGAAATAGTTGAAACACGAACTCCCCGCTTCCCATCCAATCATGTGTCCCTCTGTCAATCATGCGGTCCATGGTCCATAGTCCAAGGGCGATAATTTAACTATTTCCCGATAATGAAAACGGCCCAACAACTTCTGTCTGACTAGGCAAAATGGGCAAAAATCAAACGTACTTTTACTGATTGCCTCAGGGAGCTGCGAATTGGATATTGTCAAAGGGAAAACGAGGATGCTGCCGATGTCAATGCTGATGATGTCGCATACGTAATACCATTGATTAACTTTTATGCTAAAACACATAGGCAACAACTTGACAAAAATTGAGTTAGGCATTATGTAAAAATAACCCAGGGGAGTCTTCAAAGACCAGGACAATCGATACGTAATTGGGTAGTCCTGAGGTAGTTGAATACATTTTCCCCCGGAATAAAGTTTAAGTAGCTAACAAGTCCCGTTGAATCTTTAATTTTAGTCTTTAGACCACATCTAAAAAAGTTCAAGTATGTCGAATCAATTAAATTATTTAACAGGCCTGTAAAAAGGAAACTGTTTTTAAAGGCTTATTTTCAAAACTCAACTAAACAAGATAGAAAAACTATGCTTTACTTGGTGATTTTAATAATTATTTCAGTTGTCTTTTGTGCTGATGAAAAAATCGATCCTGACGACTTAATGGATGACTATGATATATTCGATGATGATGAAAACTATCATATTGAATCGGTAGGTACAGAAAACTATTCCAGTCATAATTCATACAATAATACAAATATTTTAATGTATAAATTCCTGATATAGGATAAAAAACAAAAGATATATGAAAATTGCATTCACAAGAATCTGGGGATTACTTTCGATGAGGCTGTATTGAATGGTACTGTATCCGATTGTTTCGATCATTGTTTCATGATAGCTGATGGCTATATTGTCAATGACAAGATAAACCCTAAAAGAATTCTTCAAAAGTTGCCCGACGATCCCGATTTATTCAAGGAAATCGAAGCCGAATGCCACACCATCAGGACCACGAAAAAATGTGAATTGGGGAGCCGACTGGTGAAGTGTTATGTTAAAATCGATAACGATGGCGAAGAGATGCAGTGCCCCAGACCACAAGTCATAACCAATAATTTTGAATTAAATGAAAATTTAGAAGATATTTACTAATTTATGGAAGAGATTCAGTGCCCCAGACCACAAGTCATAACCAAAAACTTTGAATTAAATGAAAATTTAGAAGATATTTACTAATTTAAGGAAAACTGGAAGAAGTTCCTTCTATTTAAAAATTTTCTACACTTTCATTTTTAACTTATTTAAGACAATTTTTTAGAGCGACTGTTATGACTAAATTATTATTATGTTAACCAGAAATTTTTAAAATTGGGTTGCACGTGTTCTTTATATAAGAAAAAAAAGGGATTGTACAAATCAAGGTTTTTTTTTTGTGTAAATCTAAAGGTTAAAGTGAAGTTAATCCATTTAATTTTCTCCCATGTCTAATAGAGCTTAAAATCTCCAAGAAAATTATAAATGTCGTTTTAAACCATAAACTTTTTATTCAAATAGAAACTTTTAAAATGAGACGCATATTTGGCGCACTGACTTTGTTAGCCCTCTTGGCAGTTATAAATGCACAAAATTTTACATTGAATTTGGACGAAGTAAGTAAAAAAAACCAAATACCGATATTTAAACACTTATTAAGATCCTCGCCATATAGAAAAAAGTATTTGAGGGAGTAATATCTTGCCTTAAAGTCGAAATGAAAGGCGAGAAAGTACCAAATGATCCTAAGTTTTTACAAGAACACAAGTGCGCCAAACACTGTTTTATGGTGGGTGCGGGATTCATTGCCAATAACAATATCAATCCCAAAAAGATAAGCGACATTCTGTGCAAAGACGTCAGAAATTCCAAAAAAGTTAAGGCAATCAAGGAATCGTGCCATCACCTCAAGAGTACAGAAAAATGTGAACTGGGAAGTAAGCTTATGGAGTGTTATACCACCGTGTCCAATAATCACAAAGATTAGCCATTGCAGTTGTTAATGAGAAAACAATCAATAAAATAAAAATATATCTAGAACTTTATTTAGTTACTAATTTGGAAAATAAAGATACATTTTTTATTTTAAAAATAAATTTCCTATGACAACTAGATAGACATAAAAATGGAAGGTAATCCTTATGACTACACTTAATAGGTTGAAAGGTGTATTTTTTCAAATTTTGTCGCCCTATTTTCAAGAAACAAATTTGACGTAGATGTACATAGTAGATTTCTGGCCACATCAATTAATCTCCATTTGTCCCATTCCCCTTGAGAGAGTTTTTCGAAATCATTTTTCATGCTTAGGTGCAAATATAGAACTCCATCATCCATCCATCTGGATGGTGTGGCGTGAGAAAAGCGTAACCAAATAGGCTGCGGCTCTCGACAATTTTCACTTCACTTCCCCCCAAAAATGTGAAACCATTAGCATTTCAGGCTGAACCCAACCCTCAGAAAAATAAAAAAAAATAAAATACCCCAAAATATCAGAACCTCAATCCCCTGTATGTAGGTGCCTTCCAGTTGGATATGTTCAATCCTTTGCTTGTCAGCCTAAAAATAACATTTTCTTTAATTTGAGCCAGAGAAAGGAGAAGACTTTAAGCGCCTTTTTGACAATTTTCACGTCAAGTACAAATCCCCCCATCGACTGCCAGACAGACAGAGATGAAGATTCCCAGGAAAAATTTACATACCCGAAGAGCCAGAGTCTACTGTAGATATATACATATATATATTATTATATCTTGTGTATAAGTAAAAATAAACACAATTTTTGTCGCTCTACTTCATCTGTGTCTGTGCCTCTCTGGAGGCATTCGTTGATATAAAAATATGAAGCGGAAAATCAGTGACAGTGGCAGCCAGGAGTATTTCTCCTGTTTTCCTCCTGGTTGGTTCGGTTGGTTGGGTTGGTTGGGTTGGTTGGGAGTTCTGAAGTGGAGTTAAATTACTTTTGGATGTGGAGTTTGGGGAGCTGTGGATCTGTAGAGTTGGGGGGAATCGGAACCAGGCGGTATCTATCCAGAGATACGGGCATGTGCAATGCATTCCTCCTCCTCGGCCCTGTTTTTATTGGAAACTTATTCCCACAGTTCGTCCGACTGCTGGTCCAATCTGTCTGTTAGCTTGTCCGATTTGACTGGCAGCGAATGAAATATGGCTTTATGTGTAAAAAAAAAACAAAGAACAGGGAAAATCCCCTTTTAGAGGGAGGTGGGAAAAACATATACGAAAATCAGCCAAAAAGGTTTGCTGATGGGTCTTGCAAATTGCATTCTGATATTCGGCAACTTCTGTTCGCTATTGATTTTCCTCAATTGTTGAATTTCAAGATGTCACAGATTTCTTAACTTATTAATAGCCAACCCCTATAAATTCCCTTACTTTCTCCGCTTTCTTTATATTGATTTATGGACAAACCATGTAAATTTTACTGAGCATCAAACTTGATTATTATTATTATTGATGAACTCTACAATTCGCTGCCCGTTTGATGAGTTTTTATGACTTTGCCGCTGCAATTAAATGATTTCTAATTGCTGGCGAGGGGCGGCAAAAAAAACTCCATCACAAATGATTTGTTGATTTATTGTGTCTTGAGACTTTGGCTCATAATTTGTCATATTCCTTTGACGGCACATTTTTTAATAAAGATTTATTATGACAATTCCCATTTTTTTGTTGTTGTGTAATTAATTATGTCGATGCTTGAGCAATTTTTATGCTGGAAATTGATTGAGATAATCGAATGAAAGTTGATAGGCTAATAAAAATGGATTGGGATGTAATCGGGGTGGAGTTTCTTAAGGTTTTTGTGTAGCTATTAAGATCCATTAATGTCTTAATTATGAGGCAGTGTATGGAAATTGGACAATATAATTCTTATTGAATAGAAATTGCCTGGGAGCTTATATGAATCTTTGGATTTATTGGAATTTAAAAAAGAAGCAACTTCTTTGATGATTTATAAAAGGCTTTCCTATGAGAACCCCACATTCCTGAAAGCCTTCCATTTATGAATGGTTTCTCAGAAGAATGCACGATTTCCCTAGCCCAGACGTGTTGGCTTTATCGTTGCCCCATTCCACTACTATATCCCATATATAAATATATATGTATATAGACATACTTATATTCTCAACCTTAATCCAATGCGACCGAAAACCGCCAGCAATTCGAGCGTCCAACCAAAGCCAACACATTTCGGTGATTTACATTGATAAAGTTAATGGAATGGAATGCGTGCGCGCTTGCTGACTGGGCTGCGATTGCGATTCCTGTCCCAGCTCCTCCTCGTCCTTTTCCATAAGGATATCCAAGCATGTGAGATTGTGTGCGCAGAAATTTGCATTTCTTGTGAGCGTCGCCGACATCGTCACACGCCAAACGGAAGTTGTATACAAAGAGTTGCACTTAAAAGGCACCCAGCAATGTACCCATTTCCCATTCATGTCCAAGGAGCGCCAAGGAGCCAAGGCTCTCAACATGCATACGACATCCAGGACATGCAATTTTTATGGCTTGTAAGCTGGCTCCCATTTCGGCAATCGAAATGGGCTTTTCTCATTTTTCTTATATAATTTTTGGGTATGGAGTGAGGGGGTGGGACATCCATTCCCTGGGCGGAAATGAAAAGCGCCTAATCTAACAAATTTTCGTGCTAATTTAGGTCAAAGGTGGATTTGCATAAATTTCGCCCCGTGTTGCAGGTCTCACCTTTTGCCACCTTATCAAAGTCCATTAGAGTCGAGCCAGCCGGCATAATTTGTGATGCCGTACTCGTGCTTTTACTTTTTCTGTGAGGAAAAAAGAACATAAGCGAAGTATTTTCTCGGTATTTAAGTCATACTGACACATGACAAATTCCACATGAAAATTCCAAAACAGCCCAGGAGGGAGTCCTGGGACCCGATGCCAGAAGTCATTAGCCCAAACACCCAGTTCTCAACCAAGTGGGGCTCGACGACCAGGCCCAAATGGAATTTTGTCATAAATGCTGTACTCGTTTTTCTTATTTTTTTGTATATTTTTTTCGCCTTTGACGTTTTTCTGCCACTAGTGGCGTATTTTCGTGAAAATTTTCACGCTCATGCATATTTAAAGGGAGTTTAACGAAACAACTCACACGAAAATCTTGAATTATATGGGCTGAGGATTTTTTTCCTTTACAGGAAAGGGAATTCGCTTTAATACATTACTTTTTTATGATTTTATTGCTTGAATTTTACAAGTTTTTTACTAGATTTGACTTTGAAATTGGCAATGATTATATTTCCACCTTGGTAATAGAATTTTTATTTTAAATATTATATCTTCTATTTTAGAAGAAACTTGCACCTTCAAAATAAAATTATTTGTATTTTTCTATATTTTATAACTAAAAAAAGTATGCATATTTATTAGCATTTAAATTAAATGATTTTAATATAAATATAAAAGAAAAACAAGAAAGGAAAGCTAACTTCGGGCGGACCGAAGTTTATATACCCTTGCAGTTGAGTCGCAGTCCGCTAGGTGGCGCCACACATCTTATATTATTAGATATATAGCGGATCGTATATAGTTGGCCGATCCTTATGAAATTTGGCATATCGAATTATTTTGCCAAAAGAGTAATCTGTACCAAATCCCATCTTTCTAACTTAAAAACACCAAAGTTATGCCAATTTCGATCGTTCTATGACAGCTATAGGATATAGTCGGCCGATCCTTATGAAATTTTGCACACAAGATATTTTGGTCAAATATAACATGTATGGAAAGTCCCAACCCTCTAACTTAAAAAACACCAAAGTTATGGCATTTCCGATCAATCAGTTATATGGCAGCTATAGGATATAGTCGACCGATCCCGGCCGTTCCGACTTATATACTGCCTGCAAAGGAAAGAAGGGTGTGTGCAAAGTTTCAACTCGATAGCTTTAAAACTGAGAGACTAGTTTGCGTAGAAACGGACAGACGGACAGACGGACAGACGGACATGCTCATATCGACTCAGGAGGTGATCCTGATCAAGAATATATATACTTTATAGGGTCGGAGATGTCTCCTTCACTGCGTTGCACACTTTTGACCAAAATTATAATACGCTCTGCAAGGGTATAAAAAACAGAAGAATTTCCAAATCTCCGTCCTTTTATCTTTGGCATGCAATGACTGACTTTGAAATAAAGTATCATAGTATATATGATATATATTTAAAAATATATAACTATTTTCTCTCTGCTAGAACAGTCCGCATATCACATTATTTTACCCAAAGTCTCACTCAATGTTATCACACATGGAAATGAGCCAACTAAGTAAGCCCGAAATTATAAATTACCATTGGATAGCTGGCACGAAAGCCAAAGGCAGCTGATAGCCGGCTTTTCCATAATTTTGCACTTTTGCAGCTGCCCAGGGGGGTGTGGGGGCACATCAATCAAATGTCATGGCAATGGCATTCCAACTTAGCGCTGAGTTATTGTTAAAAATCCATTTTTGTTCATAGGGTTGAGGTCGGAGTGGAGTTTTTCTGGAGTGGCGGCCGGGACTCGTATTTTATGGTTTCAGGATTCAGTACTAAGGCGTGGCCTTGCCAGGTTTTGGCCGCATTAAGTGCAGAGTTGCGTGCCCAAAACGCCCAACCCGTTCAAAGGTGTAAAAGGGGCATGTCCCGGCCGGAGCTGACGCCACGGGGCGCCCAGTTAGCAATTTGCCTTAAATTGTTGCCATTTGTTTGCCCGGCGCTTAGCACTGCGACTGAGCTCTGGAACACAAACTTGCATTAATATTTCTTGTATGTTTAAATTGTTTATCAAGTTGTGCAAATTATGGAAATTGGTATGCGTGAGACAGGAGACAGGAAGACAGCGGCAAGTCGCTGCAAATACAGGATAATAGCTGGAGGAGTGACAAAGAAAATTAAGGAGTTCAGGCGTGGAATTTGGTATGCGATCGATTCAGACTAAATATTCTTTAAAAAAGAATTCTTCGGTATGTGATTTACTGAGGTTGAGTCAATATGAGTTAGAAGATAAGACTATAAAGAACTCCACACTAAGTATTATTTAAAACCCTGTTTAATGGTTTAATTAAGACCCAATTCCGAAAAGGACTCACTACCGTCCTCAAGTTAATTAAAAATATATTTCCCCAAAAGCAATTAAATAAAGAAATGCAAGACTTTTCCATTAACTACAAAAACATATATATTTTTTTTAGACTTTCAGGCATGAAGTGCTCCCACTTATTTATCAATAATGGTTTTTTGTGCCCAAGCTCACGTTAAGTGAAATGCATTTCAGGCTTTTGCCTCTTGGCCAAGTCCTTCACGGTTGAATGCACCCGTTTCTGTTTGAGTTTAACCTCGCCTGACCTACTCCAGTCGAGAGTGCAAAATTCTACAGATGACGGCGGAGGCGGCGGCCGAGGCAGCAGCTATGGCAGTGGCTCGGGGCAAATCGGGTAGCAAAAAGAAAATGCAATTTCCTTTCTCCATTTTTCATATGCGCATTAAGCGCCTTTTCCACATTTCAATTTCCAGAACGAGCAGCCTGCCGTTGCAGCGGCTGTTGCCGGTCTTGTTGTGCTTCTGGCCTGGCCCACAACTATTGCCACCTGGGCTTGTAAGCATATAAAAATTAATATTTGAGAGAGTAAAGCCGAACGAAGAAGCCTTTCTGGGCTGAACGGGGTTATGATTCCCCAGGACCTCTCGCAAGAGGCACCATGGGCGTATATGGCCGAAATGTGTGGTGGTTAAAAATGCATGAGGGAAGTCAGTGTGCCGGAAAAGTGGGTGAAAGCCACTGGCCTGCACTGGGGAGTAGCTTTATTTCCATTTAAGTTGTAAATTATACGAGAGCCTAGAGTCCTGGCGCCAGGAGACCACCCACTCGCTGTCCAGGCATTGTCCTTGCCCTCTGACACATTATTTTCGCAATTGTCCGACCACAAAAAAAGACATTAAATTAAGCGAAGGCCAAGTCTGATTGTCGAAGACGCACATAAAAATCACTTGTGGAAAATTCTCACGCATTCACCTGTGGCTGCACTCACGTCTGATGGAAATGACCAAACAAAAGGTGATGCCCACCCCCTTCCCAAGACGTGGGCCCAGGGCCCACAATAAACAACAAACAAAAGATCGAGACTCGACGACGACGATGTCTCGCGGTGATGCTGCCCCTGCCTCAAAAAACTGGGGAATCGAAATAAAGGAAAACACAAAAAAATACAAAACTCGAACAAAAAGATGACACAAAACAAAAATAATTTCATTTCTATTCCTCGTTACCAATTTCTATTCTTCGGGCCGTGGCCTCTTGTATTGTTCCAGTTCCCCTTAAAAATGGGTTTGACATTGTCTATGCGTAAAGTGTTGGGCCACAGTGGCTACAAAAAGCCTTCGCACACACACGCACGAATATCGTGGTAAGCACACGTCGATCTATTGTTTGCCAGAAACAAGAAATTATATGGAGGGGCATACAAGGATCGTGTTATAAAATTGATTATACACACACTTTGCTCTCAAACACAAGAAAAATAGACAAACCTATAAATATAATTTATTATATGATTTCTATGAATATTAAAGGTAGTTTGTGGGAAGACTTTCTTTCCGAAAAAAGGGAAAAAGTTGGTTAGAAGAACGGAAATGAGTGGGAAGTCTCAGCTCGTTAGTTTCATTTAAATATGCTAAATGATTGCGACTTCCTCTGCAATCGAGGTTGGAATTCACAAGAATCCTAGGTAAACTTTTAACTTAATTACCAACTAGGCAGCCCCTTTTGTTAACCCTTTGAGGTATGACATCTTAAGAATCCCTATACTCCCTTCACTTGTATGTCATATGTGAGTAAAAATTTGGATTAGAAAATTATATTCAGTATTTGAACCGTAAATGTATTTTATAATTGTAAGCTCCAAACATCCCTCTTTGGAATTAACAAATTTTAAATGTACATTTTGTCAAGTGTCAAAAAAGCATTATCCTGCCCCCAGAGGGTTAAGTCGCAAGTTTATTTTGCTGCAGACTTTATTAGTTCTACTCACTCACCTCCGACCTGCGTTACATCTTCAAACTTTTTTCAAGACCAACTCGAACCGAACCGAGCAATCATCGTCAAGTTTTGCCCAGGAATCCTGACAGTTTTTGCCAACCACTAAATGTCAAACTTTGTGACACGCCCGAGAGCGAGAGGGCAAGTGCTATGACAGAGGAAGAGGGACAGCGTCAGCATCCTGTCTCATATGTGACATTCAAGTGTCATCAAAGGGGAAGCGCTGGTTTGCATTTTTATGAGAATGACAGATAAATGGGTGTGCGGAATCCCGGCTTCCGGTCCCAATGACTTGAGTGACTTTCAATAAAAATACAGCTAAAGCCTAAGATTTAGCATAATTAAATTTGGAAAAAGTTTTTATCGGTGGCTGTTGCTTTTATTTTTATTTTTGTATAAAAAGCAGACAAAGGATCTGCGATGACTGGAAATCAGCATAAAATAATTGAAAATGTGTACGGTTCTGGTTCTATTTGAATAAACGCAATTTGAATGCAAAAGCACGAAGTGCAAACAAGATGGCAGACGTGAAAGGATATATAGGATGGTGGGCTAAAGTAGAGTGGGCGGAAGTTGGGAGCAAAAGTGGCAGGACGACAATCTCCTCCTGTCGGCTGTTGATAGATGGATAGCGCTGAATGGGGTTTCTAATGGAGCCTTTCCTCCTTTTTTTTCTATTTTAAAAGGTGAAGACAAAAGGTAGGGGTAAGAGACACAGAAATCTTCAGGCTTCGTCACTTTAAAGGACGCGGGGATCTTAGGGCTTGGCCACTTTAAAGTGTCTCGGATCTGAAATCCTTTCTTTTGTTCTATTTCTACTTCATATCTTTAATCAGCCTCATGTCCTGCCCTAATCTAATCTCATTTGCCAGCAGCAGAGCCGGGCTGCAAAAGACCAGCTGTGGGCCTGATCCTAATCCTTTTGTTCCCCTATCAAAATCGCACACTTTCCCCTGCCATCCTTTGCCAATTCACGGATCTCCACACCTACGCACACAATTGAGCGTGCAGGCAAGTGCAAAGGGCACACTGGCTACATCAAAAAAATTGTTAATGCCATTTGACAGTTGACAATTATAGCAATTGTCATAGCATTTAACACGAGAGTTGAGCACTAGGCGAAAAATAAGCCAAGAGGACGGGGTGAAATAGTCCATTGTTGTGTTCTACACTGAGACAAATTTATTGTAAGCTAGAAAATTATATGGAAATAAAAAAATATACGATAATTGCTTGCCAAAATAGGTTTGATTTTATATTAATTTCAATAAATTATGTTGAAAGAAATATTAGAGATTACTCATAAAATTTCTTTAACAAAATCTATAAATTTTTAGATTAAAATACCAACATCGTTTATATTATAGTTATTCATAAAGTATAGTATTTTATAGTTTTTCCTTCATAAAAATGAATAATAACACCTATTACATATTTTTTCCCTTGGTGTACTTTTGTTCGCGTAAATAGAAAAAGAGCAGACGAGGGTTAAGCGACTGGGAGAAGTAAATGTTAACCCTTGGTGGGCCGGACTCGAGCTCACCCCACTACCCGTTTTGTCCTGTCACTCATTTACCCTTTTTTGCATGTCAGCGGGCATTAGTTGTCCTTGCTGCTTCTGCTCCTGATGTTGTTGGTCTTGTTGCTGTTTCTCTCGGACTCTGCTTATCTGCACCAAATTTGCACAGTCATTGTCAGGACTAGGGTCCAGGACTCTAGCCGACACTGCCGCCGCACCTCCCTTTCGCACAGACATCCTTCTATTTTTCGCTCTCCCTTTGTTCGCACTTTTTGCCAACTTTGCATATGTGCAAATAATTTAGCATCCCAACAACGACATGGATAACAACAACCACACTAGCAGGAGCAAGGACAATTGTGGATTTACTCCAGATTAGGGATCTTTGTTAGTTTGGTCTGCGGGTCTGTTTGTTTGTCTACTGCTTTCCTAGCCAAATAAAAATTATAGTTGGCCTCCTCGTAGATATGGTAGAGGGTTTCCATGTACCATGTTAGTTGCTTTGTTAGAGGAGTTACCATCCAGTGGGTTTCAGGACAAATACAATTTAGCTCTGGAAGGGGTTTGGACCGGTTCCAAGGATTGTAAGCCAGTCTTGTTGCCCGAAAGTGTGATGGAATAAATTTTGTGATGATGGTTATGTGATGAGAGTACTTGGAAATGCGGTTCTCAAAGGACATTTCTAAAAGTATTTACATACATTATATATAATGGGATTCGGAATCCTTTTTATTAAAAAATCCACCGATTAAATTAGCCTTATCTTGTGCGACTCAAGAGCCTCAGAAAAGCCCCAAAATGTCAATATCGAGAGCTTCGTAAAAAGGACTCACTCTGTAAACCAAGAAGCGTTAAAGAGCACCTTCTAAAGACATCCATCCGCAAATCCATTGGCTCCGCTTTGCCTTATTTTATATTATATATTTTTTCTGCGGATTCTGGTACCCTTTTCTTTTCAAGTTCATCACACCGTAAGCCAGAATCGCACAAGGGCTGCCTTGAGAGCTTTTCCCGCTTTTCTTGCTTTTTCCTTGAGCTCTCCGGCTCCCCCAAGAAAAGTCGTGTGAAGTCAAAAGTGTCTCGTAGCTGCTTATCCAAGAAACAGAAAATTGGCTGCTCCGACGAGTTCGACGAGGCGGGCAAATATGAAAACTTTCCAAGCAGCCGGAAGCAACCGGAATTTCCCCCTGCTTTTCTTTCCAAAGGCAATCTCTCATCTTTATCTGCAGCGCGCACTGGGAGAGATGAATGCAGCTTTCAGATACTTTTCACTCACATATGCGACTCTACACTTCAACTTGTGCCAGATGCATAAAAATGCAAAGGACTAGGACTAGGACTAGGACGAGAGGGCCCAGCTCCTTGACAGCAAAACTGCATTCGGAACAGATCCAGGCGGTGGAACAGAAGCCATCAGTAAAGTAGGTCAGTTAAGGGAGTTTGGGCACCAACTTGGGACTTAAAGCACATGCTTGCTTATTGTGCTAACAACAAAGTGTTCGTCCATTTTCAACACATCACCCACTGGTGTTCACTGTTCGGTGTATGAGGATCCTGGAATAATGGCCGAGCATTGTAACAACATTTCAAATGCAAAATCCCATTTTCCTTCTAATTGCTTTATCGCTCAACAAGCTGTTGGATGTGTTTCACTCACACTCTGGCATCGTTTCGCTCATTTCTCACCAGCTCAGTCCTGACAGGATAATACCAATACCCAGACACAGACGGACAGCCCTTCTTAGTGAGGGTGGTTCAGTTTTTAGTTTATATTTTAGGACTTTCTTCTAAAGATATCTTTAAGACAAAACTTTCTTAGTATTTAGATTTCTAGTCTATGTAAATAATTTATTTTCAGCTGCTATACCATAATTTTCATTTAGTTTCCTATCCTGCATGTCCTTTACTATCAAAATATATTTGACCCAAAAAATGTTCAGACCCACCCTAATCTCAAGCCCCTGCTCAGACCCTAGTTGCTTGTTTACGTTTGGGCTCTGTCAAATATGTTCGAATTTTCTAACGATTACAACTACATTGGACTCTGATGCTGATGCCTCTCTGCTGACCTGATTTTCCATTTTTCGCTTAACCGTTTTGGAACTTGTGATTTCGTTGTTGTCCTTGTTGCTGTAACTGCTATTGTTTTTGGTGCTGCACAATAAGACCCTTTAGGGAGCAGGATAGCTGGGGTTTTGTTTGCTCTCTGTCCCGTAGCTAAACGAATTTGTCCAACCTGCCATCGTCACCGAGTCAAGGGTACTACGTACTGTGTAGTCTATGTACCAGACTGAAATCCCTCGATCAAATTGTTTGTTAATTGCAAAAAATTTTCGAAAATCGCGCATATTCTGGTTGGCACTACCATATAGTGGTGGTGGGGCTCGAACTCGTGCTCGGTCTTGGTTGAGGTGAAAGCCTATTGATCCAGTGTGGTTAATGGTCGTCAGCCCGCTTTTCGTAACAGTTGTCAACTGCAGTTTAGCTAATGTCTGAGGCAATTTGTCAGAGGGCCATAAAGGACGAAAATTGCTCACAGAGCAGGGCTTTTGAATAGCTGGTCCAAAGTGTTAACTGGGGCAATAGCTTCACTAGCAGGAGCTAACTATTTAAACAAGGGCTGTTAGAAACTCAGACACATTGAACTAAAGTATAAATTGGTGAGAAAATTGGCTTCTCTTGCGGACTATTTTAGGGAAAGTTTATGCTCCTGATATTACTCTTAATTTCCCCAAAGTTATTGATCTTTCAACTCTTCTTCACACTTGTTAAAATCATTAGAGAGCCCCTATATTTCTTCAAGCCCTATCCCAACAATAATTGAAATGTCAACTCCCCGCAAATGACAAATGTTGAAGCCAGAAAAACTTTAGGAACCGCAGAGGCCCAGAATTCGGGACCGAAATTAATAAGTGACACAGATTTTAGCACTTTAGCCGCTAACGAGACACTCAAGAGACAAAACTGCTATAAAAACATAAGTGACAAGTGTGGCAGACACATGTGAATGAGATTTTCGGGACCCGCACTGACGACACCAACAACCATACAGAAATCTGAAATGAAGTGGGAATTTTGACACTTTTGACAGGCCATTTGATAGCCTCATTAGTGCTGAGCCACCGCAGAAGGATCTGGGTGAGAGTGTCTGTCAAAGTGGTTAAGAAGGCTCCGATTCCTCTCTGACTCTGACTCCTCCGTTTCTTTGGCCCGGCTTGCGTAACTCAAAACCGAAAGAATATCGACCGTAACGCACATGGAGCTGCTGACATGCGATATTCCAGAAGGACCCCCGCCAATAATCCGAGTCCTATAAATATATCAGTCCGGAGGTAGGCGTAGCCTCATCCTCCGTCCAAAAAATAATAACTAAGAACCTAAAAGCCGAAACACGACACACACAGCACTCAGCACACACAGAAGTGGGCTGGTCCCCCGCAAAAATATAGAGGCAAACATAAACTTGGCTCCTCGCTCCTCGCTCGGGGGCATTTAGTCATATTGAAACATTAAAAAAGTCAACACCCCCACATGGAAAACTAACAAACAGAACTTGACCGTATGGCTTTGGGGTTTCTGGTCATAATAAACAAGTCAAGAGTAGTCACCAACTGTTCTGTCCGAATGAATAATATACTAAAGGAAATCTGGAGCATATGGGGGGTTAAATACAGTGGTTAAATAGAAAATACCCTTTGGGTTATTTTATGAAAATTTAAGGTCCTAGGAGATAGAGATAGTAAAGGACTCTGCTTAATAGAAATGCTTAATTATTACACTTCAAGGTATAAATTATAAAGAAAAGAAATTTTGGTTTTTATCTATAAAAAAAAAAGGAGGAAGTTACAACAAAATATTTTAACATGTTATCTGGAAACGTTATCATTCAAGCTCTAGAGGAAAGTAAATTCTGTATCCTTTTTTCTCTAGAGATTTGAAAATTCCTTATAACGTTTAGAATCCTTTTCATATTTTAATCTCATAAAAATTCAAAAAAAGCGATATTATCTAGCAAATATCATTTATTCTTATCGTGAAAACTAAACGTTTGTAACGCGATCATTACTATCGTTTAGGCCAGGCCCTGAAAAATACCCTCCCCAAACTGTTGGGGCAAAAATAAATGCCCAGGGCAGCCATAAAAATGTCAAAAATTTCTATGTATTCATAAACACATGTGTTGCACAAAGGAAGGCGTCCAAGTCGATGGCAAGCGACCCCAAGGAGAAACCGAAAACCCCAAAACACGCCAACGCAATACGACCACAAAGTTCTCCAGGACACTTTACAAACACATATACCAATTCATATATATGTGAGGATATGGAATATATGTATATAACTTAAACATCCTAAACTCGAATGTCCATATGTGCATTTAACATGCAAACGACGCCCGCTATGAAAAAGGCTCTTTTTTTTGGGAGAGGGGACGGTAGTGAGGGACGGGTCTCAAATTTCCGGTCAAGCAAGTGAATCCTTATAACCAAACGAGGAGAATTTCATATTTTTGTGTTGCTTTTTTCTTGGGGGTGGTCGCATGGTTTATTTTTTTGGTTTCCTCTTGCTTGACGCCCACAAAATTTCTGCTAAATTAAATTATAAATACGGCCAAAAAGTCGACGATAAAGTGACCCTGAGGCAGCCAAGTAAACTGCCGGAGCTGGGGCTTCCATTATGATTCATGGCCATGTCTGGCCGCCTCACATCCTGTTCCTGCGTTAGTTAAAGCTCGCCAAAGCACATATCCTTTACGCTCTTGGTCGGAGTGCGTGTCAAATTGGAGAGGCGAGTCATTGAATCCTTTGACAAGTCTGCATAGTTTTCGGTTGAGCTCCGATATCCTTGATGTTGTCCTCAAACATATTTTCAGATGTTTGCTGGTCGGGATTTGTATATTTTGTGGGTTGATTTGGGTAAGGTGATTGCCAGTAGATAAGCTTGATGTGGGTTGATGGGCTCTCAAAGGGGTTTACTTACGGTAGTTTTAAATGAAGTTATTAAAGCTTAAAGATTTTCTATAAGTTCTATGAAATTAAATATAAACATGAAGACTTAAAATCGGCCTAAAAAATCGAATCAAATTTTATGCAAAAACAGAGAAAAAATCTTTTGAAAAAATGTAAAATATTGATCCTTTTGGCGCTCCAATAAAACGAACAGTTTCGATATCAACACAGCTGCCTCGTCCTTTGTTCAGTTTGTAAAACCCAATTTTCCTGTCAATCACAAACATAGTTGGCAAACAGGATCAAGGCCCTAATCCTTCCTCTTCATTGTGTCTCACCTCAATCAACATTCAAAAACCAACTCCTACACCAAAGTCTCGGCCAGGAAGTGAACAATTTTCGCAGCAATTAATCAAATTAAACAAGGACATTCAACACAGGGACGAGGTTGAAAAGGTTAACCTTTTAACAAAGTTAATTGAAAATTCTGCGGTTGAAGGTTATTGCCCGAAAATAGGGAAAATGTGCACTGAAAGAGAGCAAAAGAAACTGTCGTGGGTGCAGCTGCGAAAAGGATTTCAAAATGCAGCCCCCAGGATTTCAAATAACGGATCAGGATCAGGCTCACGCACTGAGGCAGGACAATTACGCAGACGATTAGGCACGGCGCTAAAATCCAGAGACAGCAGCACAGCACAACGAGGAGGGCAAGGACATCCAGGACATCCTAGCCTCCCTCCATTACTGCACTCCCTCTTTTAGGGATCTGGCAAGTTTTATCAGCTGCAAAACAGTTGCCATTGAAATGGCGCAGAAAGTCGTTAGATAGATGGCCCGAAAGCAAAACAAAAAATAAAAGGAGCAGCCAAGGAGTCGAACAAAGGACCGCAAAGCCATAACCCCAAGCCAATGCCACTTCCAATCCAATCTGGAATGGGTATTTCCCACACTCCCACTACCGCCGCTCTCGTTTATAGAAAAAACATTGCGAAAATTGCTTTACAACTGATTAAACATTGAGCGGAACGCACGGCACGTTTAAATTTGGGTTAAATAGATTATATGAACTGGAAGTGTTATGAAATGATGTGCTCCGCCAGTCGTAGATGGGATCCATAGTTTTCGGCTCTACTGGTTATACCCTATGGAGGGGGTTTTATGCCATTTTATTCAAATAGAGTTCATCGGTTTTGGGGAGAAAATTATGTTTGTGGGAAGGAGTGATTATTAAAATATAGATCTAAGATATTAAAACATTTTTAAACTTATTAATTTATGTTTTCATAACATAAATTTACATTTATTTCAAAATATAATACACTTCATGCTTAATTTCAATTATAAATATACTTTGTTCTTATTTTTAATCAAAATAAACATATACATAATTTAATAAATTGGAATGGACTAACTTAAAATAAAATAAAATATTAAAATGATCCCTATCTCTTCATTTTTTATACGATTCCTCAGGGTATTTAAACTTCTTTAGATATTGTTTTTCTTTCTAGTCCTTTTTAACTCCTCTATTTCATTTTGCTGTTTTCGCACTGTTGCTCAGCTCAGCTCAGCTCGACAGGACTCGTTTGCAGGACGCAGCTCTGGCCCTCAGGTCCTTGGGGATGCCACACAGCTGCGGCGCCTCTTTTCACGCTCGAAGGGTGCAAGTTAATGGCCGGATTCGATTTGCTCGTGTAGATGTTAACCACAGTTAAGGATTTTCGGTTTTTCGGCTTCCTTCCTCCTCTGGCCACCGGCAGGACCTGGGTTAATGCGTGTGACCTTGACTTTTATCTGCCTGCCCGCCTGCCGAAAATGAATTTCAATTCAATTATCAAACACTTTGCGTTCAATTTGGTTGAAGCTTATGTAGAT
The DNA here is from genome assembly GCF_017639315.1 of Drosophila ananassae. NCBI lineage: Eukaryota > Metazoa > Arthropoda > Insecta > Diptera > Drosophilidae > Drosophila > Drosophila ananassae. Next base: position 15,670,421 of record NC_057928.1, read on the forward strand.
ATATTACCACATCCTAGAGAATGATTAATGAAGTCCTATAAGCCGCGAAGACGAAACTCATTTTTCCGGTCTGATGAGAGCAGCGGATGCCGCTGGATTCAGGGAAGAGTAAACTTTTAAATTCCCCCAACGTTTTGCCATTAATATCGCATTTATCAATATCACAGTTTTTCATTTTGTCGTCCGGTAAAACGTATTTCTCTCTATCCTCACATTCCGACTCCTTTTCCCCGCTCAACTCCATTAAGACTTGTGCAATTTTCCTCCTTTGCCAGTGTTTGCCAGAAGCCTGCTGCCTGCTCCTACTACCGCTCCTGCAGGACGAAAAGAGAAAAACCCATTTCCATTATACAATGCCACATTTCTCTCTTCCGGTTTATACAGTTTAGATCGATTGCATTTTATAGTTTGTTTTAATGTTTTTTTTTCTGCCAGGTCCTTTTCCACCCACGTCCTGTCCTTTGTGATTGCAGTAGAGGAGGAACCAAGGATGCCACAAAACGAAATTGTCTCCAGTGGGATCTCGTCCTTGTTGTTACTGCCGCCGGAAGCGCTACAAAAATAAAAAAAGAAATTATATTATATATAGATTCTCTCAAGTCGGTCTAAGAAAATTATTTTATTGCTTCCCTTGGCGTTCTCTGTCTTGTGATTCATTTAAAGTGAATATAACTTCCGTTTTGTCCGCATCTCGCACAATGGCCCATTGTCCCGGACATCAAAAGATTTTAAGTGATTCTCTGTCCAATTTTTTTCCCAAATTCGTTTTTTATTTTTTGCTACAATTCAATTAGGCATTTGCCAGTGGTGTGTGTAAAGTCAAAAGTGAGTGCCAGTGCCCTTTGCCTTTGACCATTTCCTGTTATTTAGATAGCCTCTCCATGGGGGGAACAAACTGGTCCTGCACAGAAAATAGGAAATCCAAAAGAAAAATCTGAAATTCAATTTGTAACATTTTAATTTAAGGGCAGGCGTTGGTGCTGAAATAATAGCATTTGAGAGATACGTAAAGGCCAAATTCTTTTTGGCGCATGAGATGGATTTTCACCAAAATAAACTTCAAAGAAATAAAAAAGGACTTTCTTATTAAAACTAAGTTTCCTTTAAAAACTAAAAACTAAAGTATATAACACTTTCGAACCCTTTTTTGTACTCACTTCTGTAAGAACTCTCTCGAAAACTCCTAAAAAAATGTTAAATGCTGTTAAATCTTTAAAGAATCCATTTAAGTAAAAAACTAACTTCTACATAATCTTAGTCAAAAATTCAGTTTAATGTTTGGAAAGATACCAACTGTCCCCAAAGAACCCCAACAAATCCCATAATTTCCCATTTCTTCATCTCAAAACATACATATCGTTGAGCTTTTTTTTATCTGTTGGCTCCATTAAATAGCAAAAAATCTCTACTTATCTTTACCAAAAAACTTTCTCTGTCCCGAACACAATATTGTTTATGCCGGTCAATTATCTCCCACTGCCACCCAGTCCCTCCGAAGGACACAAGCCGAGGGAAAGGAGCAAAAAAAATAGCGAACTAAGTAAATCTCTTCCGATGCTAACAATAATCTGACATAATGTTTCAATTATGCGTCGTTTAGCATTATATGGATGTCGGGTCCCTCCATCCTCCGCCTGTGGAATAAACAAGGCCCAGACCCCACCTCCCGCAAGACATTAGAGCGGAGCATTTGAAGAGCTAAGCAAATCTTACTAAAATAAACATTTTAGCATTAAATTTACATAAGAAGCGACAATGAACGGGGGGGCGTGGCAGTGGGGCGTGGGTGGGGCAAAAGCCATCTACTTACCAGACATTTTCATAAACAGCAGTAGCAAGTAGGAATTTGTGCCTTTTTCTGTTTTTTTCCTCTCTTCGCACTTCGACTTCAGCTTGATATGTTTTCGCGTATTTGCATAAACATTAGCAAAACAAATTTGCACATTTGACTCATCCACCCACCTCCTCCGGGGCAGAGCTCCTCCCGCCACAGACTCCATCACTCCCCACTCGACATATGCAAACAAGCCGCAAAACAGCAACAAAAGTTCACGGGCGTCGGCCCCGAAAGTGAAGTTAAAGAGCCAGCGAACGGAAGTCTTTAGGCCAGAATCATAACAACAACTACGGTGGAAAAAATCCCGACAGCAGAGAAAACGGAAGTGCGTGGCAGGATGGGGGAGGTGGCAGGAGTAGGGGAAAATAGGCGAGTCACAAGTAACTTTCAGTCGAAGAGCAAAATAAGCTAAATCAGCCAAAATGTTTATAATCATTTCAAATATGAAGAAGATGATGCTGACGAGGGGAGGATGGCATAAAAGTTCTGGGGGGATTGGATAAACAAAATTTTCCAGGGGCCTAAAAATATTAAGTAGAAGTTTCTGGAGGTACCTTGTCTTTAGGAAAAGGATAGGTATAATTTTAAAAAATATTAACATTAAAGTAGCTTTGAAAAACATAGAAACACTCCCACTCTCAGATAGATAGTCTCACTTTATTGAAAGATATTGAAGACATTTGTTCTGTAAATTTAGATTCTAAACACATAATATTAAATATTTTATGCTTTGTTATTAAATTTTAAAAACATCTTTTTAGATGTTTTTTAAAATAGAGTTAAAAACCGCATAGTCCAGCGCTTGTGTCACACTTACTTATGACAGCTTTACGTCCATGTTCTTCCGTCTGTCTGTGTCCTGTTTGTTCCCCAATGGCATCCGCGTCTCTCTCTTTCTTTCCGCTTTTCTGTTCCACTTCCTCTGCATAGTATGTCTGTGTTTGTGTTTTCTTTTGCAACTTTAGCGCCATTTTCTGTTTGCTGCTGTGGCAAATTTTGTGGCACTTTGGCGCCCAAAACTCGGAACAAATGACAGCCAAATATGCGTTTTATTGAATTTTATGTGCCCGTCTCTCCACTGCTTTCTTTTTTGGCCAGCTCCTCTCCAAGGATAACGCTCTCCGCTTGTTGACTTGGCCAGACATTATTTCTTTACGGCTTTTTTGGCGCTTAGCCGGTTTCTGATTTCTTTGATTTTTTTCGGCGTTTTTGGATTTTATGCAGGAGATCACGCTGGGAGAGTGCAAATATATTTTTGAGAATTCGTTTTGGCCGCCAAGTGAGCATGAAATGTGCCAAAGGATTTTTATTTCAGTCCCGACGTCGAGAGCCCTTGAACTTCATATTGGGAACTTCATGACTTTTGGCAACGAACTTGGTAATAAATATTTCTGGCCAAAGTGGAAATTGCTAGACGAAGTTAGGAATTTTCCGTTTTAAGTGGACAAATATTTGAAGAATTTTTAGAGTCCATTATAACTATTTTAAGTTTTGAAAGGGCTTTCCAAAACTAATTCCTCCTGACATCCGTCTGCCGAAATGAAACCTCAAAAACTAATTAGCAGACATCCGGGATTCGAACATGTTGTCCTGGCATCTCCTGGTAATATATAATCAATTAATCAAAGCCTGTAACGGCATCCACAAAAACCAAACTTCAACAAAATTTCAAAATCCTTTCGACAGTTGACCGACCGCATCTGAATGGAACTTCACCTCGAAAACAACAAAAACCAGCCGGATTGAACTTAGTTTTTGGGAAATGATTGAGTAGAGGAGGGAAATGCATAAAATCTCAATTTTCTCAAGGATAAACAAGGTATGGGGATCTAGGCAGACGAGGGAAAATCAAATCAAACCCGAAGGCAAAATTTAATTGCGTTTAACCTGAAATCAAATTTTGAGGACGATGCTGACCAGGCCTAGATTCAATCAATTCCCAGGACATTCTAACTCGAGGCGAAAGGGCCGAAAACAACAAGTCGGAAGGGTTCCTGTTTATCCAAATATGTGTACGTATACACAGGCTGGGTTATTCATTTTCCCACACAAGAAAGGATAATAAAATGCCTCGGGGCAAACAAAAATAAACAACATGCGTACGCCCGACTGGCTGCATCCTTTAAGGATGGATCCTTGACGGGGCCAAGGGAAAGGCTTAGAGACAAGCTCGGTGATGCAGTGATTGTTGGGATTGTGGCATTGATTTCATTTTCAGCTGTCTATCAACCCAAATGGCCAAGAACATTTAACACAATCAGGCATCTCCCTACCGGGCTGGCCGTCAGGCATTGTTTGCTTTTCCTTTTTTATTATTATTATTTACTTTCATTTTGATTACTTTTTGCCCTTTGGCAGAGTTTGCTCCATTCACACTTCATTTGATAAAGCCCCCGCAAGGATACCGAGAGTCATGAATCCGCCCTGAAAGTTTTTTCTATTGCCGTGTATCAGTATCTAGATTCAAGACAAATCATCAACTAATTTACGGTGCACGGAACGGAAAATAAAATTAGCCACCTTATCAACAGGTGTGTAGCCCTAACAGATGTCCCAATTGCCGACCTTTGTCATATTTGTGGTTCCAGGTAAACCTACATAAAAATGAAACCTCTATTCCTTGTAGTACCCTTTCTCGGGCCTGATTCTTATCGGCGGAGAGGCTCCTTTATATTCCCTTTTTACGAATCATAAAAATTTTTATTAATAAACCCGCGCCTGTCAAAAGAAATCTAATGGATTTTAGGGTTTACTCGAAGATAGAAATCAGTAACCTGACATCTTTCCTGGATACTTTATGTGACTCACATCTGGATTCTGTAATTCCTCCAATGCGGGTTACCTAAAAAAAATATTTAAATTAATCAATTGCATCTTTTTACTATATTTTTTTGTGGTTCTCTCGAATCACATATAATTCTCAACTTAATAACCAATTACGATTCTTTTAATTCTCTTAATAATTCGATATGAATTCCCTTTGCTGGCAATTTATATGTTTTTTGTTCCCAGGACATTCATGTCCTGTTAAATCTCACCCATAAAAAACCGAACTGATCCAATGTTTCGATTCCCAAACCTAAAAAAAACGAAACAAATAACAGTTTGCATAAAAATGGAGCATCCTTTTAACGAAATATCCGAAACTATAAATTATCAAACCATTGAAAAGTATTGCCGTGAAAAAAGTCACTACCATAAATCCCCAAAAGAACGTTTTTCATTTACAACCGAAAAACGTAACTCATGAATATTTTACAAAACAACCAAAAAAAAATTGAGTCTAAAAAAAATATTAAAAAAAAAACAGAGCGGGAAAATAGAAATGCAAAATGTCCGACAGACGCCAAAAGTAAAATCAACAAATAAACAAAAATAATGGACAGTTTTATTTAGAAGTTGTTTTTTGCTGTTGCTGTTTCTGTTATTTTGTATCGGAATGGGAGCAACAATCACAAAAGTAACCTCAAAAATTTCAATAAAGACCACAACAAAGCAATTTATAAAAATGCCACAGTGCGAGAGACGGGGTGGAGGGACAACAAATGAAAGCTCAAATAGAACAGAAATATTGGTAAGAGGGACACACTTTTTTTTTGGGGCGTAGGAGGATTAAGGGAGTGGGTGAGTGGTGGGTCTGAGGACGGGGACCCGGCACGACATTTTAACAAAACAATAGAAATCAATTGATTGCGTTGTGGGAAGCTTAGCACTTGATTTCCGTAGAGAAGGCGGAGGGCAGTGGTGGTGGATGGTAGGGAAAAAGGAACAGAGGTGGATATATTGCGTGAAAGCCAGAGGAGCTTTGCCTTGGCTACACTGAGTACAGTACAGTGAGGACTAAATAAACTATTACTTATTAACCAAAAGAAATTATTTCTATATTCAGGGAATCTAAAGCTAAAGTTGGGAAAAGTGTTATTATATTTTTAGATTTATTTTAAATAATAAATAAAATGATTTTAATAATAAACTTAGTTGCTAGATCCTTAAAATTAGTCACAGGATGTAATAGAAACTGGAAGTATAATATTAGTTATAATATATTCAACTTACTATTGTCATACTGTCTTTATTGTTACTACTGTTATTGGAAATGGTGGTGCGGCTAAAATTCTATTTTTCCAATTTTTGCGCAATTTATTGCATTGTCATGGGATTCGCAGGAGTCAGGCGAAAAAATGAACGCAAGGACGAAACCAAACGAGGGAAAAAGGCAAAAGACATTGGGAAAAACAAGCAACCCAAATGCCAAAACATAGTGCGGCTTGTTCGGTTTATTGAAGGGATGGAGGATTCGGGATGGAGAATTGGGGATAAGGTGGTCGGAGCTTGGGGCTTGGGGATCTTTGGGGGGCTTTTGTCTGGGAACGGAGCGTAAAAGTAAACAAAGCTAAAAGCGGAAACGCAAGTGAAATAATACCACAGCACCAGCAGCAACTAAACATCAATAAGCATTGACTAACTGGATTCGCATTCTGAGCACACAGAAACCCAAGGATACTGGCAACTGGGGAGCCCTCCCCTACCCCCAGGCATTAATAGCTCCAGATTAAATAATCGCTCCTTAAGCGAGCGAACAAAAGAAATGCAAGAAAATTGAAAAGACACTGCTGGGACTTGATTTCGAATTGAATAAAATTAATTTTAATTGGGTCTGCATTGGGGGAGAATCTTGGAGTATTTCAAGGAGCTTTTGGGGGGCTGTAAGGATGGTGGGATTTACTGTTTATAGTTTATGTAGTTTTCGAGCTTGATTTGATTCATTGTTGGATTGAAACTAAATAAAAGGGAAACCTACACAATGGCGTGCCTACGAGTGGAACCGTTTCATAACTTAGATCATCCTGGACATCCAGGAGCCCTGGATATCTACTTTAACAAATGGCTTATCAATATATTTATATATTTTTTAAAAGAGTTTCCAGATGTACTTTTCCAGATATGAACGTTTTTATTATTCTGAATCCGACCTAAGGGACTACTTGTCATAAGCACATCTCTGTAGCGAAGATAGAATGGGGAATGATCCATAATCCAAACTTTTGGATCACTTTTTAATGAATATCTTAACTATTTCGCAGCCGACTGTAAAAAGGTATACCATTTATAGATAAGGGATCCATTCCCCATTGATCTGCATCAAAAGATTGGAATAATAAAACAAACAAAATTTGGACCATTTTTTGGCCAAAATCATGATGGTTTACCCCTTTAAAAAATTTCGAAAAATGGGTCCAAATTTTTGTTTCCAGGTTTTGATGGGTAATGATGCTCCTCGGAGTTCTAAGTTCGGGAAGGTATAACATTTAAGGATCTTCTAAGTATTGGCCAAGTTATGCGGATTTTCCACCAGGAAAATTGAAAAGCTGGACCAGCGTTACTAATGTTTTTTTATTTTCCAAAAATCGAAAATTTCCATTCAGTTTTTAGCGAATATCTTAACTATTTGGAAACCGATCGTAAAACGGAATATTATTTATGAATCGGAGAACTTTTCCCCTTCTATCTTCATAAAAATATCGGAAGAATGAAACGAAAAATATGTGGACCATTTCTTGGCCAAAATCATGATGGTACCCCTTTAAAAAATTTCGAAAAATGGGTCCAAATTTTTGTTGCCAGGTTTTGATGGGGAATGATGCTACTCGGAGTTCTAAGTTAGGGAAGGTATAACATTTAAGGATCTTCTAAGTATTGGCGAAGTTATGCAGATTTTCCCACCAGGAAAATTGGAAAGCTGGAACAGCATTACTAATATTTTTTTACTTTCCCAAAATCTAAACTTTCCATTCAGTTTTTAGCGAATATCTTAACTATTTTGAATCCGATCGCAAAAAGGATTACCATTTATGAACCAGAGAACTTTTCCCCTTCGATCTGCGTAAAAATATAAGAAGAATGAAACGAAAAAAATGTGGACCATTTTTTGGCCAAAATCATGATGGTACCCCTTTAAAAAATTTCGAAAAATGGGTCCAAATTTTTGTTGCCTGGTTTTGATGGGGAATGACGCTACTCTGAGTTCGGGAAGGTATAACATTTATGGATCTGTTAGGTATTAGTTATAGTTATACACACCGAGTCATACACATTTTTCCATTACGAAATACTGTCAAATTTTTGGAACATTGGTTCAACGTGTCTGATGCTTTTTAACTTGGCCAAAATCTAAACTTTTGAATTTATTTATTGTATATCTTTACTGTTTCTCCCTTAATCAATAAACGGAATATCATTTATGAATCCGAGAACTATTTCCCTGTGATCTGCATCCAAAGATTGGAAAAATTAAACGAACAAAATTGAGTCGATTTTTTAGCAAAATTATGTGGTACCTCTTGAAAAAATCTAAGATCGAAAAAGTATGACATTTGGCGATCTGACATATTATCCATACTAAAATTCCTACAGATTAAATGCAGACTTTCCAAAAAGAGAGGATTTAGGATTACTGTCATTTAAAGAAATAATGCATCCTCTTACAATTTATTCCTAAAAAAGGACAGTCCCCCCAAACAATATCAACAACAAAGTCATCATCTACTGTCGTCTACGCATTCTTCGATATCGTCGCCAACTCGGATAAAGACGCAACATTACAACGATTATATCGTAAAGTAAAGAAAAGATCCTTTACTCTGAAGAATTCAGAGAAAGACAAAGAGGCGGGCGAACAAAATGTCATGATTATGGCAAATTTTCGGATCCCTTTGTGGCTTTTCAATTGCGCTTTTTTCATCCATCCACACGACACGGATCGGGAATCTTTAGAATTCGGAGACGACAATGTCCAGCATTGAAAATCATCGACTGCAAAATCTCAAATGTCACGGCAAGAAGGAATCTTGGCTCTTTTGTCAGTCGGACTGCCCGGTGCGTTTTCTAAACTGTAGGCAAGTTTCACAAATTAGAGGCTCTGGCTGTGTGTGCGTCTGCCAGGATTTGGCCTGCCAGGATAGCCCCGCCAGGGGCGGTCCTTTCAGCCTTATCTCTGTGCCCATGGCGGCTAGTTTTATGGTTGACGCGAGCATCTTTTGACTTCGACTTGACATCATTGTCCTGCGCTTTGCAGCTGCGTCTGCGTCGTCCTCTGTGATGTCTTATTCCTTGTCAGCTTCCCTGGTAGCATTTCTCGAAAAAAAAGGTAGAAAAAGGTCTTCTTTTTTGCGCAATGTTTGTTTGTCGTATGTATGTCCTTTGCTGGCTGCACCGATCCTCCTGTAGGTGGTTACTAATTGGGTTATTGTCAAATATTTGATAAGATTAGGCGGCAGCAGCTGCTCCTGCTGCGGCTCCTGCCCAATTAATATTTCTTTTGGCGTAATCATGAGCTGGAAAATTTATAGTTACGTGGAAGCGCCGCCCAACCTTGTTATCCTTTCCTGTTTTGTAAAAAAAAAAAATTTGTAAAGAAAAATCTATGACTTTCAGTTGTGAAATTTTTATATAAAACTCTTAGCAATTTAATGATTAATATTATTTTAAAAATTTACTTACTCCCCTAATTTTAATAAATAATTTTAGAGAAAAATCCAGTCTTATTTAATTTTCCCCAAGTGTATTTAAATGCCAAGTGGAAACAGGATGAATACGATGGAAGGCCCACCAACAGGTCGAGGAGGAGGCGCCTCGGCGTCATCATAATTTAAATCGCGCCACGCGCATCTACTGACGGTAAATATGGAAAATGGGGAAAACTATGCCCCAGGCACTTTGCGTCAGACATAATTTTCCAACGAAACCGAATGGAAATGAGCATTATCCCGTCTCCGACCGGCACGGTCCTCCTCCGGCCGCATATCAAATCAGTTTTTACCTGTTGATTGGAGGATGCACGGGGGATGAATTTTGGGAGGTATGGGGTTAAAAATAGGGACTCAGGTTTGGGTTTTTGGGTTTGTGCTGGTTTCGTTGGACCCAGCCCTGAGGCCCGGGCGCCTGGCGGAAGGTTATGACAATGTTATACGCTAATTGAGCACAAAAACATTTTGAATTTATGGAAATTTTATTACACTGCCAGTTGAAGTTGGGTTAGCAAAGGAAATTGTGATTAGAAATTATTGTTGCCAGGTTTATGGTTTAAATGATAGAGATAATGGGTTAAAAGAAAGTACTCGGTTATTAAACAAGTATTCTGACTAATATTTATGTGTATTTTTAAATATAGCATCCAAACATTTTTAGATAAAAATATGTAAAATATCTTGTAGTGTATCCATACCAAAAATATTTATATGGTACTACTGTTGACTATCTCCCCTAAAACATGTGTCCTCCAGAGAACACGTTTTTCTCTCTAGTTCCTTGGAGCCTCCTCCTTCCCATTTAGTCGGCAGCGCCTTATGACAGTTTTATGGGTCTGGTTCTCGATTTCCCTATTCTACTTTTGTTTAAATGCAAGCTACAAAATCAGAAGACAAAGAGGAAAACAGGGAAATTATGCATAATTTAATTTGATTATAATATATGCATTTTCCGAGCACATTCCTAGAAATCGGGCGACGGAAGCCGATGGCGACAGGCTGCCAACGCTCCCCAACTTCGAACCAGTCTAAAAAAATATATATATTTATTTCGGTTGGTGGGGATTTGTTCATGTTCCTCTTTTTTTATTGTGTTTTACTCGTAATATGATTTTGATTTGGGAATTTTAATTAATAATCATGTTTTTCGAGGGGAGACGCTTTGAATTTTTGATGAAATATGGTTATGAATGCGCTGCGTGCGCCGCGAACATGGAAATGGAATTTGAATTGGATTCGGAATTGAAAATTATGTCTGTAGGGGGAGGTATGTTTGAAAAGTCAGCAAACAAAATAATAATAATTTTATGGCATTTAAAACATCTAATTGGCCGAGAGGAACTTTTATAGGCCATTTCGGATACTTTTAATTGTTAATTTCTGGTGAATAGAACATGCTTTGTTGGCGATTCGCCCAGGTGTGGCATGATTTTTTAATGAGTTGGTTTATTGTTATTTTAATAGGTTTTCGGTGGGGTTTGTAATGAATACTATTTATTATTTTATCAATTTAGTAGAAAACATGAATGGGTTCTACATACTATTTATTTTTAGAAGATATTTTTGTTTGAGGAAACCTACTTGTTTTTCCAAAAATAAGAATTTTCTGCGGATCAACTTTCCACAAGTAATACCGATCCATACAATACGTGATTATTTCGAAACTAAAAATTCCGAAAAATAACTATTGTCATCGGACTTGAAAGCGGAACTGGTGTATTGCATTACTTGAAAAATTGGAAATAATGGAAAAAGGAGGAAAATCTCAATTAGTGAGCACTCAAGAGGATGCTCACAAAAGAACCAAAAGGAAGCCCAGGAGCCGAGAAGGAAATTTGCAAAAAAGATCAATTTTCCAGCGAAACGGAAAGCAGGGGCGCACATTTTAACAGGATAAGATGCGTTTAAGCAAATGAACGGACAAAAAGGACAAAGGACACGAGGAGCTGGGGAGGCGAGTCGGCCGGGCCATTGAAGTTGCAACCGAACAAAAGCAAAATGGTCAAGCCACAAAAGGCAAACGGTGAGCGGCAGCTGGAGGAGATTAGCCCGGAAAAAAGGAGCAGCAGATACGGACAACAATAAACGGGCCGTAAGAAAGGATGAGGAGCTCGAAAGCGGAAGCAAAGTCTTAAGACCTAGCTCGCTTCTCGATTTAAAAAAAAACTAAATTTAATCCCATTTGGCGAAAAAATGATCGAAATTATGGGCCAAAAAAGCATGCCGAAGGTATACAGAAAATATTCCCAACAGCTGGGCATCCTGCGTGGAGGCATCCTGCTGCCAATCTAAGTACAAATTTCATGCTGGCTTTGGGTACCAAATTTTCAGATCACAACTCGCCGACAGCGTTGGCTAAAAACTGTTGACACTTTCAGCTGTCCTTTGATGTCCTGGTGCTAATATGTTAAGCAGCAGGCAGCCCAAAAACCGGACCATTCCAAATTCATGCTGCGAGCCGAAAAATTCCTTCACACTTTAGGAATTGAGCTGTCATCGCAGAATTTTTGTCCTGCGGCGCTTTAGCCAGAGAAAATTCGGCACCTTTAAAGCGTTGCCATGGGTTATGGGAACATCTACATCGCAGTCCTTTTCAGATGAAATCCTCTTGCAGGCAAACACTTGACCCACATCTTCTAGCTATGGAGGATCTTCTAACGAATTGCGTAATCGATACCTTGCCCCAAAGGCAGACTTAAGATCGATTTGGAAGACACAAAGGCAGCGGCAAAAGGATTTTCTGCTACATTGAGTCCTGTCAAAAGAAAAACCCATGGTACTACATTAAAAAGGATGTCTAGACAGATGCGCAATTCACTTATGTGGGCTCAATCAATTGAGAATTCTCTATCCATCAGAAAGTATCAATATCAACTTCAAAATTAGTGATATGGAAACCAAAATAAAAATCATTGAATGTTTTAGGTTCCCCACAAAATCAAGATTTTTGATTTATTGAGAGGAATTAAAATCAAAGAAGGCCTTGGTTTATAGGAAATGGATTTTTAGTTTGATTACAAATACTATTGGATTTATTTTTTATCGAAAAATATTTAAATCAAAGAATGCCTAGGCACATTTTATTAAATTTTTATTTAAATCAAGTAAGCGTTTCCCCAATGTCAAATATAAAGTATAACTAAGAACAGGCTCTTTTTCAGTTAAAAAGATCCTTTTGTGCCTTCAAGAACGTTTCAAGCTTGAATAGGAAATTATTTTAATTTTTTTTATTCATTAATAAAATTAGTTTTCTGATAATTAGAAATGGGTCGTCGTAAGTCAAAACGCAAGGCTCCGCCAAAACAGAAGAACATTCAGCCGTTGGCCCAAGTTTTCGATTGTCCTTTCTGTAACCATAAGCAAGCTTGTGAAGTCCTAATGTAAGTGAAAGTTTAAACAATAACTTAAGGAAAGATTCTTCTAAGCATAAGGATTTCAGGGATAAAATAAAGTTAATTGGAAGAATCAAGTGCAATATATGCCAAGAACTATTCCAAACGTCTGTGAATTTTTTATCGGAACCGATTGACGTTTTCAACGACTGGATTGATGCCTGTGAAGAACAAAACTGAGAGGTTTATGCAAAATATAGTTTAGAAAATAAATATGCCAGAATATTTTAGATTAGAATCATAAATAAAATGACTTTAAAATCTACAACGTCGAATTTACCTTTAGGATGAATTTACATTTTACATTGTGTAATGTAATAATACATGTCGAATATTTCCCCTTATGGTGTAGCATACTTTTTTGGGGTATAATTTTAGTAAGCTTTGAACTTACTTTGTTTTTACTTATTTGTTAATTATATAATTTAAAATCTTTTAAATTTAAATTTAAATGAGTTCCAATATTATATCGTAATTTTATTTTTTTGTAAATATAACATTAAGCATATGAGTATAAGCAATATGAGCTATACGTTTCTTCACGATTATTTGGGATATTATTTAAGTTTATCTAGATTTGTTCTTTTTCTATTAAGCTTCATTTAAAATTACATTCGTAAATATATAAATTTGGGAATTGTGGAAAAAATACCAATTCTTGATTTAAAAACATAGGTTCTTCATTTGTCAGACACATTTTTCTATTTTTTAAAAGTGTTACACAGACCTTAAAAACCCACGGATCTATAAACAGTAACTATTTTAACAAAACATCTAAGTACACATAACGTATAAGAATTTTTTTAGAATATCTAGCAAACCCACTGACCTTGGCTCACTCGATATTCGCATTCAGATAACCTGAGTAAATATTTTCCTAGTTGGTTTAATTCAGAATTCTGGGGCAGGGAATTCTGTTCATTTTGTGTTGTGGCCGAATTCAAGCTAATAGGTTAAACAATTTGCAACAAGGCCTTTGCCAAAAAATTTCGTATAAAAGCTGGTGGTGAAAGTTCACTCAGCATCGAAAGCATCTCAAGCATCATTCAATCACTAAATATGCAGTCCAACAAAGTTTTCTTCCTGGTATTCGGTGAGTTTGAAAATTAAACAGGAAAAGGATTTCTAAAATAACAGAAAATGCCACTAAATAGGTATCCTGGCTGTGGTGTTCGTGGCCAACGTGTCTTCCGCTGCCATTGATGACGAGGATGTGATTAGTGATCGTCGCTACCGCTGGGATTCGTCGGAGCAGGAATCTGATGAGAAACCCAAGTACTTGGAGCAGGCTGATGACGTAGAAGATGATGACGATCAGGATAGCGAATCTGCACAGGATGATGACGACAGCGAAGGATCCGATGAGGATGGCAGCGTCTATGTGGTCTCCGAGTGGTACGAACCCCTTGACGGAAAATCCTGGGAAGAGTTGGAAAACGACTCCGATGAAAGCGACTCCGATGAATCTTAAATATTCTGATTTTCAACCTTCATTAATTGTTTTTATAATCATTAATTATATTCTGTTGAAAAGTTTTTAAAATTAAATTAGTTCAAAATATATCAAAATGTGTTTTTACTCCCACAAGTTAGTCCCTTGGCTTTTTCGTATAATTAATTTTTATTAACATAATTTAAAGTATGTATAATTCAATTTTAATATGGTTTACATACAATATTTATAGTTTTATTTTGCATTAATTTAAACATTTTAGTATTATGCATTTAAATATATTTAAGGTATATTTAAACTATGACTAAACATAAATTTTACATGATTTTATTTTTTTTCACCTCGCGAGTGATGTCGTTTAATAATTTATTTGCAATTTCTACTAGGTTAAAACCAAATAATTTGGAATGATCGGACACAGGCAACACAATTAATAGGACACAGAATACGCAATACATTTTTTTTCAGCAACAAATACATACAAATATACAAAAAAATAGTTGCACAATATACTTTCTTTTTTCTTTTGCCTTTTTTGTAAATGGGTTTTTGGATTTGGATTGCTCTATAGAGAGATCAGAGCTTACTGACGTTAAATAAAACATTCATATTTCTATTGCATTCGTTAATAAACAATTGGAAATTGCACATGATTATGTTGGACTGCCTGCTGAAGTTCTCTTGGATAGGTTTGCCTTTCAAATGTTGCGATTTGAGTCTTGTTTTCTCACGGCACACCCAGCTTTCCGTTTTTAGAATAATTCCCGATCATGTTCCGGATCACACATTGCTATCCGTGCCCACGGCGCCGGTGAAGGAGAAGGGCTGCGCGTTGTTCACAATACCGGCTCGATCGTTGGTGGTCTGAGGAGTGGCGTTGCCTGCGTAGGATTGTTGAGCAGCTGCCCGCATATCCTCCGCGGAGGCCCTGTTAAGGAAGAGTGGAAGATATTAGATATTTTTATAAAAGAATACGATTAGAAATAATATGTAATAGAATAAAGTGTGCTCTGCTAATTTCTGTGTGCCAAAAAGAACAGCTAAAGTTCCATACTATTTCACAACTAATCCAAAACAATATTCATTTTGTAAAAAAAACCAAAAACGGAATATAAGGGAACTAAACAGATCTACAGATAGTATCTATTGAGTGTATAAAGTATTGTAATAGTATATATATTTATTGAAATGCGAAATAAAAATTCTAAAAGGAATAAAACAAGTCGGTCTTGAACTACTATAAGTTTTAAAAAATCTAAATACAAGGTATCTACAAAAAATGATACAGTAATGTTTCGATCGCATCTAAGCTAAAAAATATATATAGTAGTATAGCTCAAAAATTATTTGCCTTTGGTGTTCTCTTGGACGAAGCAAAGTCATTGTATCTCGCTGTTGGCCGACTGTGGTGTTTTTTGGCTCTAAGAGGTTTGGTTTTGGACAGTTTTATGTGGCTTTTATAAGTCTTTTTCATGTTGGATTTATGCGCATTCAATTGTAAACAGAATATTTTACATGATACGATTTCTAGTGTTGCGTTCTTCATTATTTAACGAATTTTAACAAATTTATTGAGTTACATTCATAGATCAGGTGAGATTCGCAGTTTCCGGTAGATACTATATTTTGACAAGTTCTTGCGAGTATTTTCAAATAATTTACTCTTAATAACAAAATAACTTAAATAAATATAAATTGGAATGATTGTTGAAGTCATAAGAAAAATAATTTGGAATAAATACTTATGAATAACTTAATTCTATAAAAAATTAAACGAAAACCGATAAAGAAACCTTTCAACACAAATAATAATGCTTTTACCGAAAATTGTAATGTTTTTTCTTTAAAAAAAATATAAATTCTCAACTTGTTTAATGCATTTTATGATTATGTTCAATTTCAATTTGTGCCTATCTTGGGAGCAAATAAATTCTCAAACAACGTTTAACATTCAATCGTATGGTTTACAT
This sequence comes from Drosophila ananassae, assembly GCF_017639315.1. Lineage (NCBI taxonomy): Eukaryota > Metazoa > Arthropoda > Insecta > Diptera > Drosophilidae > Drosophila > Drosophila ananassae. The sequence goes on from NC_057928.1 coordinate 15,686,599, forward strand.
CGAAGCAAAGCATATAAAGTTAATACTTCTGAGTTGTACATATTGCTCTAGGTTCTCAACGTTCCATATCGTTTAATTTTTATTTTTAATAAATTTATTAATTTACTGTCTGCGCTTTTGTGTGAATTTTATAGCCGCAATTTAGCTGTGAGTGTAGAGTTTGTGGAAGCTTTGAGGTTCACATATAGGTTGGTTTCTTTACCGGACACCTTTCAAATATATTTTCTCACTAAAAATATATGCCTGCTGCAGCTTGACGTGTGTATGATTTGTGTAACTATATCAGTATCTTCTCTATTTATTTATAATATATATATATTTAACTGTAGGTTCAAACAACACCAACCGCTTGACGAAAGACATTTAAAAATGGAATACGAATAACATGCAAAATAAGGGGCCAATGAACAAAATGCATTTGCCCAAAAAACACTGACTAATAACACTGCTTCTGCTTCTGATTCTGATTCTAGTTCAACAATTATGAGAATTTCGTTTCATTTCCTTTGTAATTGGTGGGGTGTTCTGTATACTATTGTTCTGATGCCCTGCTACAACGCTGCATTTTTTTTTTTAATTTTTCTTGAACTGAACACTAAAAATTATGCGCCGTAAAATATTTGTTATTCGATTGTTGCATCTTTCGCATATCTAGTTGAGTGTGTGAGGTGTGTATTTGTGTGTGTCTTGTATCTGGATGTGTTGTGGAGTTGTGATTGCGGATTTTTGGCAGTTACTAATCGCGCGGCTGGGAATTTATGTGGGACGCCAAACGTCCGGATCTTCCATAAGTGTGATATGTTGATCGCCGCCCATCTGCATCTGCCCGCCCGCCTGACTGCCGGCCATCTGTGTGGGCGATGTGGCAGCGGCGGCCATGTCCTCGCGCGAAGCTCTACATTTTTTACAATTTGTATTACATTTTTTTTTTTGTTAAGCATTTTTCACAGTGACAAGCACATTGTGGGAATATAGAGAAAACAGTTTGTTTCGATTAGCAAAAAAGGCTTAAATGGATGGCTAACTAAGGTCGCTTTCTTCTCCACTCTCCGCTTAGCATAATTGTTACAGAAACAGGTGCCAAAAGGGTTCCCATACTCACTTTTTGCCTAACGCCATCATTCCGTATATCACGCCAGTGGCGAAAATCAGGCCACTTCCAAATAAGCTGGCCAGTCCGAAGCACATGAAGATGGGAGGAACGGCCATTCTAAAAGATACAATTAATAGATTAACAAATAAGTTAAATAGATAACTAAGATTACTCACGCGCAGTAGAGGCCAGCCCGGAAGTACATGGGCTTGGAGTCCACCTTGTCCGCAATGTCGTTGACCTTTTCGATGCAGACGAAGCAACAAGGCGCCTCCAGGAGCATCACCACAAATCCTGCCACCATTTGAATGATTCCCGCCACCAGGCAGCCCACATTGAGGGTTAGGATGGAGATGACGTTCCACAGGCCAAAGAGTATGGCAACTACAAGAATTTAAATATAATTATTAGTGGTTTCAATTACTAATTGCTACTTAAGAGGCTACTTTCTTATCTCTAACATACTTTATGTCTCATAATACTCCCCTCAAAAAATTAGTAGAGAGGGCGTTCGAATAAAAAATCTAATCAACTCGAGAATGTGAGTCATGTGTGTGCCATTTTTCACTTTTTATTTGTTCGGATCTCTTTTATTCATAAATTAACAACAAAGCCAGCCACAGAAGCATGACAAGTAGAGGCAGAAACAGAAACAGTTGGGTAAATTGTTACCAGACGACATTCATGGAAAAGTGCTCTAAATTCTAGTTAGTTTCTGACGCAAGGGGCGTTTAAGTAAATTACATTAAAATATTTTATCAGTTTGCTTTTTTTTTGGAGCTCTGATAACAGCATAAGCCAGAAAGATAGCAAGACTAATTCAAAAGATAAATAAACTGGTGTACATGATAATTGGATAAAATGGATGGGATAGTATCTTTTAACATTTTAATGGAAAAATTCCTGCATTATTTTTCTTTTTATGTCTTTTGCGAAATCCGATCTCGGTTTTGAGGCTATTGCGGTTCATAGCCAGCTGGCTGACCCATCTTGGGAAAGAAGTCTGTGTGCTCTGGCAATAAAATTATTTATCAATCACAATCTTTTTTGGTTTTATTTTCCTCTAACGAAACACAACCGGTTTATTGTGGAAGCCTCACGAGTGAGTTGTTCCCTTAATTGAGGTATTCAGGCGGCTGCTATTTATATTGATTTCAAGTGGATGGTGTTTATTTGTGGGCTAACAATTGCATGATTCCTCTAATTTCCTGCACAAATAAAAAGAATATATTAAAATGATACAATTTGTCTTTAAAAGGAAATTCTATGTTGTTCTGTTGATAAAAAAAATATAAAATTGCATATAAAAAAATTCATTCATAAAATTTTATCAAAAATTAATTTTAAAAAATTGTTATTCCTAATTTAGTGTTTTTGTCATTTTATGTCAGATACGTAGTAATATTTCTGATAAGAATTTCCATTGAAAAAAAAACAATGATAAGAAAATAAGTTGATTATTCTGGGAAAACAAATATAATATAAATTTAACAAAAACTATTAGATTATAAAAATTCATCTGTAATGCATATTCTGTATATTTGTTTGTATTTTTGAAACAAGGGGTCAGATGAGGTTAAACGCGAAATGCAAAACAAAGAGAGCGCCACGATCTCAGACGCAATAAAGTTGAAAAGCAGAAAATAGATGCAAAATGAACTGAATGCGGAATTGAAGGAGACCCGCCCCCTCTCTGTTGATAAAAACAAAAAGGCAGAGGCATTGAGAATTACGACTGGGAGCGGAGACCCCCAAGGAAAATTGATGTGATATGGAGTGGAGCGGAAGGAGAAAAAAAGGGCACACAGAGCGCCAAACTTGACACAGAAAAGCTTCTTCTTTACGCGCGCTCACACACAAACATACAAGCATACATGTTTGTAAAAATTTCTGTATCCTTTTTGTGGCATTTGGCCAAGTTTTTTGTCCCTACAGAGAGAAATTTTCTACACTGGAAATAATTTTAAAAAATAAACAAATAAATTAATAAATACATTATTTTTGGTTTTTTTTTGTGTTAAAATATAATTATTATTCTTAATAATAATTTTAATGACTAATATTTGAGTGATTAATATTTAGTATTATAATTTCAGTTCCCTGTGGACTATTATGTTGTTATTCTATTTCCGTTTTCCGCTCTCTCTCTCTCTTTTCTTCCTCCTTATCTCTTTATCTTCTCTTCTTCCTTTATCAATGCCAAAGAGCGTGCGTACACACACACCCACAAACACCTGCCCAATAGATAACAGCAACAACAACACAAGTGGTACACAAAAATCGATGCAAAATATTTTTGGGCCGCACAATGTCACGGCTGTTATCGCTATTTTTGCACTCACTCAGGATCTTAGATCCTTGGTTCTTAGGACTACGCTTTGTTAGGGGGGACTTTAAGGACTTACAGAAGGCGGCCACAATGCCCAGCAGCCGACTGCCGTATTTCAGATACCAGGGCTGCTCCGGTCCAACGGGATCTTGTTGATTCGGCCTTGCCAGCAATCCCGTTATCTTTTCCGCAAAGGACTGCTCCGTGGGAAATGCCAGAAAAAGAACCAGAAGAAAAATCGAATAGTAATTAGGACAATTACATGGCAAAGGGGGGAAAATCGAAACACAATTTCGTATTGTGACGCGGCGGCTTTTTTTTTAACACGCACACACTCATATAACGCGCGGCTCCCGCACAGGTAAAATCTTTGTTAACAGTTTAATACGTTATTTCGGATGCCCGAAACGTGCTCTTGCAACTTCTACATACCATGGCTATTTATGTGGTTAATAAATTAGACTAAAACTATATTTAACAGATATTATGCACTTTTCACGTCACACGGAACGAAAAAAATTGTTGTACTTTGCGTTCTTGTCAGAGTTGCCGACTTGGCTGTTTTCCCGTAAAACACAGCCAACTTCTATGGCCGTTAACTGGAAACCAGCTGATTTAGCCGGAACCTGCAACTTTGGCTATGTTTTTAAATTTATTTTGATTATATTTATCGTGGAGTATCGACAGTGTCACCTTTATCGCGAGGCTGTAAAATAAATTAAATTAGAAACCGTGAAGTGAAATTTAAAGTTTCTGTTAGAATAAAGAAGGTATCGCAAATTTAGCTATTTTTTTGATTGCCATTTGCAGCACTGGCGTGGAACTAGTGTAATCGATAGCTGGCTCCGAGAGAGAACCTGTATCTACTGGTACTTTTGGCTTTCGATAGATATATTTTCTTATTTTCTTAAAGAAACATAAATTCTATTATAATTGTGGGTAGTCGGTAAAAATTCCACTATCCCATAATAGTGGTTATAACTATTTATAATGAATATAATTTGTATCCATTTGTTATACATTAATCGATAGTACTTAAAAATGCATCGATAAAAGGTAGAGGTGGAGAAACATCGATGTTTGCAATCATCGATGTTTCCGATGTTTTCATCGATGTTTCTCCACCTCTAATAAAAGGCCGATGTAAGCAATTGTTAAAATAAACAACAGGTCAAGCACAACATAGTTGAAGTTACAAACATTTAACATTTATGCACTTTTAAACAGATTTTTATCTTACTTTCTATGATCAGGTCTATACTTTTTTAAGATTAGGTGAATTCAATTTCATTTTACTATTAAGAGATATATATTTTCCTGGCTGCAGGGTAAGCTTCATGGGTAGACTTATGAATTGGCCTGCTTCCTGAAATTTAGAAACATTCGCTTTACTTGAAACGTCGTGCATTTTGCCTGATTGGAACTGCGGCCAAGTCTGGAGCCTCTTTTTGATAATTTTTGGCCCCTTGAAAGAGTGACCGAGAGCGTGCTCTTCGTAGGCTTTTCGGCACTTGAAGATCATGGGACACTTGTGGCACCGTATCCTCACAGGATGGCTGGGGCTTGTCTCGGTTCTAATGATGTCCGAGTACCGCTGGTACCTCTTCTCTCGAGCAAAGGACCAAAACTCAATCTCCCTGCGCAGCCTGTAATCCGTATCGGGTAGAGAGTGGCCCTTAGCCTTGGAACGATGCTCCTTGCAAGCTCCCGCACTGGGAAAACTGGCCCCACACTCACGACACATGTATTCAGGATTAGTTCTTGGCACCGATGAATGGAGACGCACTTGGTGCAGATAGTCGAACAACTGGTGGCAGCAAGTGCACAAAATCTTGACGACTTTGGTCTTGTCCTTTAGCAACTTGACCAGGACCAGGCCATTACGTCCGATTCCGGCAGCGAAAGGGTTCGTCGGAGTACTATTCAAGGGTTCCAGATTATTGGGCTGGGTGGTGGGCGGTGTCGGTGTCGGAATCTCATTTGACTCTGGCAGGAAATCCGTTTTTATGTCGCTTATCTGGGGGCTATCCACAGCCATTTCATTGTCCGAGGAAGGCGGCTCCTGCTTGACCTGAAATAGCTGCGAGTCGTCAATTTCCAAAGGTGCTTCTTCCAGGTCCCGCTGCGCTTTGCTCCATTTCTCCAGGGAATTGCTGAGGTGCACAAGGTCCTCGAAGCATGAATCGCAGATGCAGGACTTGTCGCCCAATATGGAGATCTAGAATTTAATAACGCGTCACTTATTTCCAGAAAATTAATAAGAAATCCCATCAAACTCACATCGATATTGTAGCTCTCGAAGAGACGTTGCAGCAGTTTGTTGACCGACTTCAAGCGAGATGTCTCAAGATCCAGTTCCACGGCCTGTTTCTGGATGCACAATTTGCACAGCGACTCTCGAGACATTGCGTCGCAGGCACAAAAAAATTACTTAATTCAATAAAAATGTGTCAATGATGATACCGATGAAGTATTAGCATAATCGATAATATCGATAGTGACTAGTTATCGAACTGGTTTCGCCACTACCATTCCTAACATAATCGATAACATTTTAAATTTGAATATTTTTCGGGGTGGGTATCGAGAAAACCGTTAAATTATATTCTCCAGAAACCCATAATAAAAATGCAAAATTAAAACTTGGTACATCAATTTTATTGCCGGATTTTGGGGGAAAATATAGGAAATATATATATTGCCACAAATAAGTTATTTGATAATCTTTACGTTACAATTGTTCTTGATTGGAAAGTTAACTTTGTTTTTCGTATTTGGTTGTTTTGGCGTTAAATTCTACAAATTGTATTCATAATTTTCTGATATCGTATGCAAGTTTACTCAATTCTGGTCACATGTATTACATTTTTTCGTAAAATTGCCTTTTGAGTGAGTAATTTAATTTCTGTTTTACAATTCTGTTTAATTTTTCTTTTGGACGTGTTGCAGTAATTTCTTCAGATTTTTTTGGGGATTTGTGGTACAAAGGTTGAAGGGCATAGCAAAATTTAGCTCGGAGCTCGGACTATTCGGGTGTTGGCAAGATATAGATTTCGATCCAGTCTGCTTCCTTTTACGTTAAAGTTAATTATTGCTATGCTTACAATCACAAAAATATTATCGGGATGGGTGGAACAAAAACTGATTACAAAATCATTAATCGACATTTTTCAATTTACTTTTATAGTTGATATTTTTTACTTTGCTTTTGTGTTTGATTTTTTTTCACAACTAAATTTTACAATATTTAATTTCGTGTTTTTTTCACTTTCAAGCTGTGTTAACAATGTTGTTCTTGTTCAAAGTTTGATATTCATTGCTTGTTGGATAAGTTTGATGTTTCTTTGCTGCCAGACAAATGGCCAAGGAAATTAATGTTTATTTTGTGGAATAAAAAAACCAAAATAACTAATTAAAATACTTGAGTACTATTGCCAATTTCTTTGGGCATTTGTCTGGAGCAGGATTGGAAGCCAGGTTCTATCCCGGCTCCGAAAATAAAAGTAAAACTATACTGTTTTTTGTTTTGGTTTTACTAAAAAAAATTATAATCCAAATTGAAATTAAAAAAGAGAAGTTTTTGAAACAAAATTTGCATCTCAAAATGTAAAAACATAAAATACAAATTAATATGGCTTTTCGAAAAGCTTTAAAAGTCAGAAGTAAAATATTTAATGCAAATGCTGTTGTAGGAAGTACGATCGAATTATTGCCAAAAACTAAGTTACAGGAAATTTTGGAGTATTATTCTCTATAGGCTCTGAGATTCTTGCACTTTGGAGACATTGCTGATCATCTGGGATCATTGTTGCTTAGTCTAAAGATATACGCTAATAGGCAACATTGTCATATATAGATTGGAGACTACGCTTGTTGGGAAACAAATATCTATGAATTATAGGAAACTTGGCTCCAATGCCCGGTTATCAAAACACTATGACATTTTTTAAAGGCTTCTCTCCCCCACAGCTACGCCTTCTTACGCACTAATGGCTCACAAAAATATATATATATATCCTTCTGGCTGTCACAATTATTACAAATCGTTCAAATTTCACTCTACCGCTTCGTGTATATACTACAAATTTTTATCGAGTTTGAATTTCAATTTTAAACTTTTTTTTTAAACTAATTTAAATTCGTTAAATATTCTTCTTATTTTTTGTCACACTGCTGCTCTGCATTCTCAAGTTGTCAAATAAAAAAATTGACGAAACGCTATTCTGTTGAAGATATGCCTGTATTTTTTTTATTAATTATCCCCCGAAAATGGGCATTTTGCAGGGCATTTGTTTTGATTTTAAAAAGATTGTTTTTTTTTGTAGGGGGATTCGCGCTCTTATAAAATTGTTGTTTTTAGTTGCCAGCCGTTCTTGTTAAGATCACAATTGTGCTAAGAAATACTATATCACAATTTAATTATTTACATTGTTATTATTTGCATTCTTTGCATTCTCACACATCTCACTATCTCTCATTATCAATTAATCATTCGTAGGTGGGGGCGGGCAGTAAGTAAAACGGCCCAGAAAGTGTATTAATGTCTCTCATAATCATCTATTGCCCGCAGAAACATTATATTCAAGTGCTCGCTAAAAAAAAAGTCATTATCGGACTTTGAAATTAAAAGCAAGACACAGTTTGGTGCGGGGCATTTTAAAGCTACGCTTTAGTTATGTTTAGTTTTTATCTAAAAATACGCTCAAATGGCGAGCACTCGGCTCGAAGTAGGCTTGGTTCGCTTGGCTCACAATAAACACTTTATAGCTTATAAAGAAAGGATTCTAACATAATTGTACTCTCGATCGAATCGTAGTTAAGTTGTTAAGTTTGCGAACAGCGATCGGAGTGTTTATAAAAATATTACTTTACACATGTGCTGAGCGGAAGACTCATGTTTTTCATTTATTCTTTTTTTTTTTCCTCTTTTTTTTGGTATGAAAATTGTTTTCGTTAAAAATGTCTTACTCAATTTATCGCATTGAAGTATCTTTTGTTTGTTGAGTGTGCTTACGATTCCCTAATATATATAGACAATATACGTGGAAAATTCAAAAATCTCCCCCTGGTTAATGAGGAGATCAGGAAACGTAGTCTCCAAAGCCTAGGACTAGACATGATTAGTTGTCTAAAAAATGTATTGATAGTTGCAGTGTTAGTTTTTGTAACAAATGAACTTGTTAAATGCAATTGGCATGGTTTCTTTTACCCGCAAGTCTCCAAAGCTTATAATATTTGTATCGTGTTGCCTCCAGCTCTTCAGAGCCTACAAGAGCCTACCACTCAGTTCCCTGTAACCTAGTTTTAAAAATGCATTCTATGAGAATTTTCGGAAGGAATTGTCACAAAAAAGTTTGAAAAGGAAAGGAGTTTAGCAAAAGACATTTGCTATAAAGTTTTTGGTGAATGAGAAGTTCGTCCACGAGTTGAAGTTTGGCGTAAAGTCGGCAGCGCCGGGTTGCGGCACCTGCACCTGTGGCAGCTGCAACTGTTGCTGCGGCGGCTGCTGCGACTGTGCTCGCTTCAGAATCCTTAAATTGCTGCCCGAGGCCATGCGCTGTAACTTGTGCATGTCCTGTGAATCCTGGGCGGATCCTGTTACCACCTGGCTCTCTCCAAAATTCAAAGAAACCGAAGCTGGCCGCGGACGTTGCTGCTGCTGCTGCGGTTGCTGTTGCGGCTGCTCGGTCTTTGGTGTTCTCTGAGCTGCCGCTGCGGCGGATAGCATGGCTATCAAGTCTACGCCAGTTGTGGGCTGATGTCCCAGGATCTGCTTAACAACCGGCTGCTGATTCTCACTCTGAGACTTGACGCGTGATCGTTGCTGCTGCTGCTGTTGTTGCTGCTGCTGCTGCTTCTGCACCTTGGCTGCATTGAGTTGCAGCTCCTCAATGCGAATTAAATCGAAGGAGCTTACAATCTGTTAGGGAAGTTTGAGAAATTATCACTTGAAGGACTCAAATTTCAAGTAAGGAGCCATCTCTCTTACCTTCTCACTGCCTACTGGCTGCTGTGCATCGTTTTGCGACTGACTGTGGAATAACTGACGCTTGGAGGAGACACTGGCTCCCGTTCCTCCTCCTCCTCCTGCCACTAGTGTTGTCACTGGCGTCGATTGATTGCTGCCCGCAGCCGCATTTTGTTTATTGCGCTTCCCATTGCTATTGCAGATGTTCATGGTTTTGATGGCCGCTGCCGCTGGAACAAGAGCAGGAGCCGCTGATCCTGGCCCGGCCGGCTTGCCATTGAGATTATTCAACTTGACGCCATCCAAATCGCCCATGGACTTGTGTCGCTGGCGCCTCGATGTATTCCTCAGCCCAACCAAGTCCTTCTTGCCGCTCCCGTTGATGTTAGTGGGCGAGGCCGCCTTCGGGGACTGCTGGCCGGAGCACTTGCGACGACGCGGCTCGATGCCGGCCTTCCTCTCGTTGACCCACTTCTTGAGGCGCTTGACAAACGGTATGATCATGAAGAAGGAGTTGGCGTTCTTGCCCAGCTTGGCCTTCGATATGGCATCGTTTTTGTTCACTGGCAACGAATCGATTCTGAACCACTCGCAGCACTTAATCTCATTGCGGGTGCGGGGCGCGAACAGCGTGTCCAGCGGTATGTTCCGCACAATATAGAGCCGAGTATACTGGTAGTTGATGAATGCCTCGATGTAGTCGTTGGCGTCAATGATGTCCGTGATGTCGAAGCCGGTCTCCTCATAAACCTGAAAGAGAATTATAACTATTAGTATTTGAATGAGTTTCTGGAAGGGATTAGCTTACCTCTCTGGTGGCACAGTGGGCTGGATCCTCGTTCTCGTTGATCTTGCCTTTGGGAAAGCCCCAGGAGTTCCTCGCAAAATACGACTGCACTAGCAAACAGTGATTGTGATCCTCGGAAACCAAAATAGCTCCATAGGTGGGCACCGACATCTTGTATTTCTTCCATTGTTCCAGGATCTGGTCCACAGTGCCAAAGTGTTTGTTCAAAAAGGGAATGTGCTGGTCGGAAGAGAACAAAATATTGTTAAAAATGCCAAAAAAAGAATGATCTTAAGAGCCTACTTGGAACAACTGCATGGCAAACTGTTTAATGCCCACCGCTGGTAACTTTCTCTGGACACTCTGACTCTGGTTCTGGGACTCGCCATCCTCGCTAACCGCCGGGGCGCAAAAGAAATCCAAATAAAACCAATGGGCCTGCTCGACTTGGAAACAGATTCGGATTAAATTGTTTAGCTCCATGTCCGGTACGTTGATAATGAACCGACTGGCCAGATCATCGAGTATATCGGACGGAATTTTCGATTTCTCTGGCAATTTAATGCTGGACGCCTTCGTAGTTGCCGTTGCCGTAGTTGATGGTGTTGCAAGTGTTGTGACCTTTGTTGCAGTTGCCACAGCAGCTGCATCATCTGAGGAGCTACCGTAGGATGAGTTAGTCGATGTGGATGAGTGGGTCGATGATATGGATGAGTTGAGTCGTTGTTTCTGTGCGCTATTCTGATGTTTTTGATGTTGTTGCTGCAACTGATGTTGCAACTGCTGTTGGGGCTGCCGCTTTCTTTCAATGGCAATGGGGGCTGTGGGTGTGGTAACGGTTTTTGTGAATACAGCTCCACTCTTAAGCAACTCGTTCAATACGTTATTATCGCTTATATTGAGGCTCTGCCGTAGCTGCTGCTGTTGCTGTAGCTGCTGTTTTTGATGCTTCTCTATTTGAGTATCGCCGCCGCTGCTGTTGTTATTTTTGATGTTCAGCACTTTTTGTAACGTCAGCGAGGCGAGCAGCGTCAGATTGTTGACTTGAAATAGAAAATAGAAAAGCAAATATAAAATACAGACACGCTTGCAGAGATAAGTATTTTTTTTTTTTTAAGAAAAATAAATGTCTGAAACTGCCAGAATGATATCTAGTTATCGCAGAGTGTGTTGTGTGTGGATTTCACTTTTTCAGTGACCCTGGGAAGTGTCAATGTCACTATAGTGACTAGAATATAGTGATTTTGTCTATATAGTAATAATAAAACTGCTAAAAAACAGACCTATTAGTTGCCAGGCTGTCTGCAAAGTCTATATGTTATTGGAGCACCTAGCACCTTGACAAAAAAGACAAAAAAAAAAAGAAGGAAAAACAAAGTAATACTGCTGAGTAATCGCTATCGGCTGGCCTGGCCAACGATCTACGCCGTCAATTGCGCAACTACACCAGAGCTGCGACCAGAGACAAAGGCAGAAACTATTACTATTATTGTTGCTACTTGGCTGGCCTCTAAAATCGCTTGCGAAAAAAAAAACTAAGAGATGCAGTTCAGCGACCTCCTCCTCTGAAAACTGAAAAGTGTTGCAACATGCATGCACATGCACAGGCACGGCTGTGGGTGTGGGTGCGAAATGTCTGTACTCTCGGCTACAGTCTAACTTCCAATAGATGAACTACTTTGTTTTAAAAAAGGATAGTATTTTTTTATTTTTTTTTTTTTTTTTAAATAAACAATATATTTTTTACATTTATTTGAATAAATTGCATAGTTAATGAACTGATGATATCACTTTTTATACATAATTTTTTTTATTTTTATTTTTAATTACAATTAGACACTTTAGGGAAGTCAGACTGTACTCTTCAACTGCTCCGCTTCTCTTGTCGTTGTTGTTTTTTATTGTGGATCCATTTCGAAAGCCCCGCTTATCAATCTTTGAGGCCAAGCTTACCGTTATCGTTCTCCTTGCCGCTGACGCTGACGCTGGCTGAGGCAGAGACGGAGGCAGCAGTTATTTCCATAATATTTTGGGGTCGCCTGGCGCTGTTGCTCTCGCTCTGTTTATTTATGTAATACACTTTATTCGATTTTTTTTTTGTGTTTGTCTTTTTTGCGAAAATATTTCTTGTTTGTTTGTTAATTCACGTTCGCCTTCTTTCTTTCTTTCTTTGCCTATCTATCTCTCTCTTTCAGTCTCTCTTTCGCGTGCGCGCGTATGTGTAAGTGTGGTGGGGGAGTGTGAATGTGTGTGTGGTGTGTGGAAGCGATTTGTCACGTATTTTTACAACGTCGCCCGCTTCTGTCGAACAAATTTTAATTTCCAATGCAATTGCAACTGCTGTGCTTGTACTCTGTTTAATTCTTTAATTGCATTTATATTACATTCTCTCGCTTTCGCTTTCGCCTTCGTTATTGTTCTTTCGCCTCTCGTTGCCTCAACATTTTTTGCATTTGTTTTTTTGGATCTCGAGACTTTGTTGTTGTGGAGAGCCATCCACAAATAATTGAGTGCGCTCCACTTTAGGGGAAGGAAAAGAGAAACACTCGTACGCACACACTTACACCTGGCCTTTATTGCGTTCGCGATTTTACTTATTTTCGCGTACTTTCCACTCGTTATTCATATACCCTTCACACCAGACGCGACCAGTATGCTTCTATTTACACGTTGCACTTAAATTTAGTAACTATTTGCACTATTTTGCACTATTGCTGCGTCTTCAAATTCTGGAAATTTTCCTCGGCGTCGCGTATTAGAGGTGGAGAAACATCGATTGCACATATCGATAAGACCAACAGCATTTGTAGCGCCTATGACGGCAGAAAATTGAACTATCACTGTAAAAACTAAATTTACTTTTATTAAGGTCACATTAAAACACCTGTGGTGGGTTAGATTACATTTTTCTTTAACAATTTATGACTTTCCTGTATTATTATGAGTTAGTTACAATTTTTAGATGTCTGAAATAAAAAATGAAAACCCAATAGGTAAATAGTCTGGCAGCACTTGCTCACGACTGGAAAATCTTGACAGCCCTGGCAACAGTCAGTAAAAAACGACCATCTGGCAACGCCGAACGGACTATATACCAATCGTGTTTCGATTTTTCCAGGGAATAAAAAAAACTAGTTAACCCGTCTGAAAAGTGCAATTGCGCAGGAAAATCTTCGATGAGGTCGATTTAAGCAAGCAGCAAGATTGCATTTTCGAAATTCTCCGCCTGCAGCTGGCCCTGGAAGTGCTTTGTATCCGTGGAGAACAGAGACGCAAAGGTTGGGACAGCATACACATATGTATTTGTTACGCGTGTGTTTGCACATTTGGGTGGACTTGTGTTGTGTAAAGTTTAAGGTGGATCTGCTTGGTAGTTTTAAGATTAAAAACAGGAGGGAATAAAACAAATTATATAGTTTAGCAAGTATAAAATTTATGTGGAGAAAGCAAAAGTCTACTTAGTTATATTTAAGTTAATTTATAAAATGTAAAATTAGGCCTTAAGAAAACAAAAAGTTGTATGTTTTTTAGAAGACTATTATATTTTATCATATTATAATTTTTGTTAAACAAACTTTTAAATATATTGGCAAAAAGAGAAAGAAAAAGCGTGATAGTTAGAAAAAAAATTAGATAAATATTTTTTATATCATTGCATCTTAAAATGCAGTTTGCACAAATGTCCACCCTATCGGACATGTGTTCTGGAATCGGTGTGTATGTGTGGGTGGGTTACATAGCGTGTAGGTGTGTGGGCGGTGCAAAAAAAAGTGTAAGGAGAGGAAACCAAGTCAAAATCGCCTAATTTACTGAAATTATATCTAAAACTGGTATTTTATAACAACTTTGTATGTTTTTCCTTTCCAGATAGACGCCGTGTGGGGTTGGGTTGCTTCCGGCCCGCTGCGTTTAGCAGCGAACAGAATGGGCGATCTGCCGGGCTCCACCGGCGGTGGTGGCGGCGTGGGCGGCGGTGGTAATGGTGGAGGTGGCCCGACCATCGCCGGAACAAACGGTAACTCCACCACCGGTCCAGGTTCCTCCACTGGCTCCACGGGCCTGGAGCGACCGCCGTCGCCCGCCCGGCTCTCCCACACATCGGAAAAGCATCCCAAGGTCACGCTCTCGGAACTCAATATGCTGCGACGCCACCGGGAGCTCTGCGACGTGGTGCTCAACGTTGGCGGTCGGAAGATATTCGCCCACCGAGTGATTCTATCCGCCTGCAGCAGTTACTTCTGTGCCATGTTCACCGGGGAACTGGAGGAGTCCCGCCAGACGGAGGTCACAATTCGAGACATCGATGAGAACGCCATGGAGCTGCTCATCGACTTTTGCTACACCGCCCACATCATCGTCGAGGAGTCCAACGTCCAGACTCTTCTGCCGGCCGCCTGCCTCCTCCAGTTGGTCGAGATCCAGGACATATGCTGTGAGTTTCTCAAGCGGCAACTGGATCCCACCAATTGTCTGGGTATACGCGCCTTTGCCGATACTCACTCCTGTCGGGAACTGCTCCGTATCGCCGACAAGTTCACGCAGCACAATTTCCAGGAAGTGATGGAGAGCGAGGAGTTCTTGCTTCTGCCAGTCGGGCAGCTGGTCGACATCATCTGCAGCGATGAGCTGAACGTGCGCTCCGAGGAACAAGTCTTTAACGCGGTCATGTCATGGCTCAAGTACAATGTGGCCGAGCGGCGACAGCACCTTCCACAGGTACGGTTTATCTTAAATATTTAATAAAAAATAAATCATCTCATATAATTCCTTCTTCGTTTCAAGGTCCTTCAACACGTCCGACTGCCGCTACTCTCACCAAAGTTCCTGGTCGGCACGGTCGGATCCGATCTACTCGTGCGCAGCGACGAGGCCTGCCGCGACCTGGTCGACGAGGCCAAGAACTATCTGCTGTTGCCCCAAGAGCGTCCACTGATGCAGGGCCCTCGCACTCGACCCCGCAAACCGACGCGACGCGGAGAGGTGCTCTTCGCTGTGGGCGGATGGTGCTCCGGCGACGCCATCGCCTCTGTCGAACGCTTCGATCCGCAGACCAATGACTGGAAAATGGTTGCTCCCATGAGCAAGCGTCGCTGCGGTGTAGGCGTGGCCGTGCTGAATGATCTTCTCTACGCTGTGGGCGGCCACGACGGACAGAGCTACCTGAACAGCATCGAGCGGTATGATCCGCAGACGAACCAGTGGTCATGTGACGTTGCACCCACCACATCGTGTCGCACCAGTGTTGGTGTTGCCGTGCTTGATGGCTTCTTGTACGCGGTTGGCGGCCAGGATGGAGTTCAGTGCTTGAATCATGTGGAACGTTACGATCCCAAGGAGAACAAGTGGTCCAAGGTGGCTCCGATGACCACCCGACGCCTAGGCGTGGCAGTGGCTGTTTTGGGTGGATTCCTGTATGCAATCGGTGGCTCGGATGGTCAGTGTCCATTGAATACTGTGGAGAGATACGATCCCAGGTGAGTTTCTTTTATATCTTAGTGGTTTTCAGGAATTCAGAATAAATATACTTCCATTACAGACACAACAAGTGGGTGGCCGTCAGTCCAATGTCCACGCGCCGCAAACATCTGGGCTGCGCCGTGTTCAACAACTACATTTACGCCGTCGGCGGGCGGGACGATTGCATGGAACTCTCGTCCGCCGAACGCTACAATCCTCTCACAAACACCTGGAGTCCGATTGTGGCCATGACCTCGCGACGCAGTGGGGTGAGTGTTCTATTTAAAATGTATAATTCCCAGAGGAATACATTGTAAACTCTTGAATAATTTTAGGTTGGCCTGGCTGTGGTAAACGGACAGCTGTACGCGGTGGGCGGCTTCGATGGCTCCGCCTATCTGAAGACTATAGAGGTTTACGACCCGGAGACGAACCAATGGCGTCTCTGCGGATGCATGAACTACCGCCGACTGGGCGGTGGCGTGGGTGTGATGCGAGCACCCCAGACTGAGAACTATATGTGGTGCGAGAACAGTTTTAAGCAGCAAGCCACCTCTAACTAATTCAACTCCAAATCACTCCATTTCTGACGAACTTCTCTTCTCTGTTTCTGTTTCTCTGTTCTTGTTTCTCTAAATTTGTTTCCCCTTTTTTCGAAAACATGCTACCACAATCACAAGCAGGATACGCAAGGATTCTGTTGTCTGATGGGAGCAGCAACCGCCGACGTCGACTTTGCCATCGCAAACGTTGCCGCCGCCGCATTTCTTCTAACAAAAATCGCAATCGAAGCCAAAACTAATCGTCTAAATCACTATCCCCCTCTCAATTGTTTAGCAGTGTATTTGGATTGTATTAATTGTTAATTGTTTATTTTTTTAGTAGAACCTGAATCGCGCGTTTGTTAGACTTCCCGAAATAGTATTAGAGATTAAAATTGTACCCCAATTGAATTGCAATCACACACCCCCCCTCATCACTACGTACGTAATTTTAAATGATAGTACTGTATCGTAAGCAGTTTTATATTTTATAAACAAAAAACTAAATTATCTAAGTGTTGCTGGTTCGAATTTCATGGAAATCGCTAGCTCATAACTATGCCTTCTTTCAAAAAAAAATAACAAAAACGGAATCAAATATTAACATAGAAACGAATTCGATTAGTTGTACATCTTAAAACAATGAGCTCTAAAGTCAAGTAAAATTTTGGTATTAAATAACATAGTTTAAGAAATTAATTGAGAGTTTGTTCGGAATAAGACATCAAAGAGGTGCAATATTTCGATTGACCAACTTATTGCTGTATTTACATTTTAGCCGAGTCAAGATTAAATGTATTAATCATAAATGTCTTAAATAATAATTCGATACGATCAAGAAACCCCCTAATCCTAATCCGTTACTCAATGGTTAAAAAGATAATAGCTTCTCAAGCTTAAAAACAAAAGAAATCATTAAAAATACCCTTAAAAAAGAACAAAGTCTAGAGCTAGCCCAAAACATTTCAATAGTAAAATTAAAAATTATATTTAAAGTCTACGCCTAGCCATAAGATCAACATATAAGCCTATAAATTTTAATATTGTTACTCCTAGATAGTAAGCACGCGAAACCTTTTAGTCGGGAAGAGGTCACGTTTAAATAGAATTATTATTGTTGAACCAAGTTTGACCCTTCGAGCCGATGGAACGTACTCGAAATAATTGCTAACCGGAGGGAGAACCCAAAAAAAAAAGGAGTCTCTCAGTAACAACTCTTTTATTTGTTGCATTTTTACACCAATACTTATTTATTTTCAAAATTATTATTTATTGTACGCTTCAGTATCTCATTTAGTTTATTTTTATTGCGCAAGTTGTAATTATTTAAAAAAGAAATTGTTGTTAAACCGAGCAAATGGGAAAGAACTTATCTTCCAAATGATAAATAAGAATAGCATTTACAAACAAAAACCAATCTTATTAATATTCTAGGCAATAAGTGGTACACTCATACACCCCAGAGAATTATCCGCAGACACTATGGGAAGATAAAAAAATAAAAATTTGTAGTTCTATTGAATGGAAAAAAAAGTACATAACTTGAATAATAAAAGTGTTAACAATGTGAAAATGGATCGTAAACCCGTGCTAAGTTTAAGGATATATAAAAATAAAATATATCTTAATTAAAGTTAAATAATTCAGTTTTTTATACATGTTACTTCTTCGTAAATGGTTTTTCAATTCCTAAAAATAGTCTGCTGAACATTTTCTACAACTTTTTTTGAACTCCCGCCTTTGTTATCGATAGACCAACTTAAATTACTTCAACATAGGTGGCGCTATCATAAATATCGAAAACATATGAAAAGGAAAAAAATGAATTTGATTTATTGATTAAACTAGGTCAGCTAACTCTTCTTATTACATCTTCCTATTTAGACAAAATTTATAGTACTTTAATTATTTATCAAAAACATATCGATATTTCGATATATTGATATTTTGAATATTATCAGCAACCCTAGCTCAATAAATTCCAGCAATAAATTACAACAGCTGCGTCCTCCGGTCGACACCACTTACCTTCGCCGCTTTGAAACCTGGAAACATGTCTGGCGGGGATGTGCCGACTAAGCTAAAGGTCCTCAGCAATGTCCAATATCAACAAATTTGCCAATTCATCAGCCGCTACCGTGGCCTGGCTATCGACTGTGAGTACGAGCTGAGGAACCGCATCTTCCAGGACGTGGATCCCATGGCACTCACTTGCATCCTGCAGTCGGAAGTCTTCAATAAAACACGCGGCCAGCACTCGAAGAACGACCAGCGGGCCAAGAAGCTTCTGAAAGCGTAATGATACTCTTTGAAATAAAAAACACCTAGTACTCACTTCAAAACATATTTTAGGTATGAATCACAGAAGGACCTGTACGACGACGCCCTGCTCATCCGGATGTCCTGTGTGGAGTGTATAAATCCGGTGGCTCTCTGCCGGATGCTGTTGCAGGAGAAGTATAAACTACGACACCGGTCGCACGTATCCCGGCTACTGAAGAACCCGCATCTCATCGATGAACACCACTTGGCGGCTTGTGTGCAGCAGTGCGTAGTCAGCGACAACCAGGAGGGGCCCATCACGGACCTGCGACGGCGGCTCATCGGAGAGGAATACGAAATGAAGCTTAAGACAATGGCCAAGGAGGCAGGCATCCACTTCTACGACGAGCGGGACCTACGACGCATGGGGTTTGACAAGACCCCTGACATTAAGATGATACTACCCTTCCTCTACAAGGGAGAGGTGATCAACTGGATCGAGAGCAAGGCCAACTTCGGGGACACCAAAGGACACAAGTTCAACATTCAGCAGCAACTGCAAAGCTACTGCAATCGGTAAGTAATTCAATAATTGCCATAAACACAATTATAATTGTGATAATCTTTTAGTTTCGGGCCTGGTATCATCATCTACTGGTTTGGATACCACGAAGAGACGCCTCTCATGCCAGAAAATAAAATTGGAATTACAGTGCTCCCAGACTTTCCGGCCAAAGAAGATTTGGTCTTCATGCAACTGGACTCAGGAGAGGCCGTCCCAGCGGGGGCGCCCAAGGAAACTAGCAGTCCTTTAAATGAGTCCTCCAAATGAGGAATCTGTGACTTCCACAGGGTATATCTAGACTAATTATACACTAGCCGTCAAATCGTACAAACTAAATGGTGTAGAATCACAAACCTTTGACAGGAATGCTTTGCATTTAAACATTAGCTTTAGGGGAAAAGAAATATGACAATGCTGTTGCAGCAAGGACGACTATTTTAACAAATTTTTTCTCTTTTTATTGATTTTATAAATTCTCATTTACATGATTTACTCATTTATAGTACAAAAACGTCGCATTTCTCCCATTTTCTGGTATAAATTGTATAAAACTATAAAATATTGTAATAATCGTTGTTCCATAAACAAAATCAAAAAAAGAAACGGAGCATATTGTGATTATTATTACGGCTCAAGTTACTGGTGTTTTTTGCAGAGGGGGGGAACTTTTTCTTTTTGGTTAAAATTAAAACAAATACAAACGTAAATAGGTTGCTATGTGGTAGGAATTTTCCTTGTATTGTAGCCATTCAGTGAACAATTGTATACTATGTTAATTTCAATATAAAAACTTAAACCAAAACCAAAAGTCAGCCGCGTGTATACAAAAAATTCAGCTGCGCTCCTTGCATTGGTAATTTCTATTACTATTACTCTTATTGTTGTTATTATTATTATTATTATCCACCCTCTTGGCTTCGGCTTGATTGTAGCTGTTCTTGTTCGGGCTGATGTAAAGTTATTGTTGCAAAGATTTCGTACTGGTAGGCAACTCGTCCTCCTCGATCTCGATCTCCTCGTTCAGCTTGATATAAATATGTTGTGTGCCCGCGGCAAAATGGCTATTGGGCATCAGACATCCTTCAGCTCCTCTGGCATATCGTTCTTGGGATGCTTGTTCTCAAAGTGCTGCTTATAAGTCTTGGGATCGGGCATTTGCGACTGAAAAGGAAGGTGTTTCATTAGAATTTGTTGTGGTTTTCAAGCATAAATATTGTATGTGCTTCACTACGCTACGAATATTAATCAAATAAACTAATGCACCCTGCTTACATAGCAGAATTACATACATCGTAAGAGGCATACATGATTTATAACAAAATAAACTATCTTAGCTATTATAGAACTCTCTGCCTAGCTTCTGGAGAGTCTTGACTGGATGTGGAGTGCCCTGCTCACCTTGCAGACGGCGCAGACGTGAACGAGCGCTTTCTGGGCAGCCTTCTTTTGGTCGTTAGCGCTGTGGCCCTGCTGCTTCTTCATCTTGGCCTGCTTCTCGGCCGCCTTCGCCTGTGACTGGATCTTTTGGTGTCCGCGTGCCATTTCTTGTTCTTCGCCTTGGGGGAGAGAAGAAAGTACAAGTGATTAGTCCAAAATTTAGCGCTTTGGCCCGAGTACGTCGCTTTGTTTGTTGTTGGCATTAGGCGGCTCAAACGGGATTTGCAACAAAGACGGCAGAAGCGCCGTTACTTTCTCTTTCGCCCACACCAGCTCATCCACATCGCGACACAAGTGCACACGTACAGGGATTATCTGCACAGGAAACGCACAGGTTTTCCAATCTATTCGCAATAGCCGAAGATCGCTGATTGAAAATAAAACGTGACACGGCACTGTACTCCGGCAATTGCAACAACAAAGCCCCACACCCGCATGCCTCGTACCGCAAAAAAAAAATAGGCAGAGGCGGAGGCGGAGGAAAATGTGATTCGCGACCACGTTATTTTTGTTGTCCCCACTTGCCTTACCTAATTAACTGGATGGGATACTCGCAAGTGGTGCAGCCTATAGATTTGAGTCTAATTCGGTTTGTCGAAATGTGTTTTTGTTTTGGTACCCGAAATTGTTGACGTTCCGCTTTAGAAATTTAATAATTAGTCGGAGTTAGACATGTCGGAAATGTATCAAAATATCGATATATTCATATTCGTAAAATACTGTTGCCACGTTTTTTTTTATTGACTGATATCGATAGTCGTGTTTTGGTGTTGCCAATTGGCAGCTTAAGCATCAATTCAAAGTATTTTGTATCGTTATCAAAACCATTTTAAGTTTATTTCATTTTATGAGATGTTTCTTAATCAATTGGTAGGAAGAAAAGATTTCAATTAATCTTTATAGAAGCCCGCTTATATTTGATGTTTGATGAAACAAAACAACAACTCAGTTTTTTATACATCTCAATTGATCTTCAGGTTTAAAAGTTTCCATTTCTCCTCCCCTACTTGTAAAAAAAACTTTTCAAAAATATTAAAAACCTTTGAATCTGTATAAAATATTTTTTATTGAATATAAAACTTAACAAGTTATTACTATGTACAATTAAACCAACATGCTTGCATTATTGTCGCAAAACTCGTATATATTATCGACAAACTGCATTTCCGGTGTCTTTTTAGCAACTTGAGGTGTATTTCTAATGGTATTTGGTGGCTGAGTCTCAGTTTTTGCTGGACCTACTCCGGAGTCTTTGGCTCCTTCGGTGTGCTCCAACGTCAGTCGTTTCAGATTATTGATCAGCGATATATCATGTTTCATTTCGTTCTTAAGCTCTAACAGTTCGTGTTCAGTTTTAATAATATCCTCTGCATAAGCTTCGATATTCTGTTGCAGTTGCCCCACCGATACCTCCATTTCCGGTCCCTTGTACCGTTCATTCTGCATCCGGTATAGCCGGCACTTCTCGGAAAGCTCTCGCGTCAGAGCGTACTCCCTCTCGTACCGGATGTTCATATCAGCGTGCAGAGCTGCCAACTTGTTGCGAACACTGTTTCTCAGCGGCCGATCCTTGCGCCTCCTGATGCAATTGTTATTGGCATTATTGTTATTATTGCATTCGCTGGGAATTGCTGTTTGAAAGGATTCAACAGAGGTCGTTGTTTTTTCTCGATAATTTCGTCGACGTTGGCGCTGCTTTGAGACACGTTTCTCAGCCAGTTTGTAGAGCTTCGATTTGTTTTCATTTTTCCTCCCGTTATACAACTGATCGGGCATTATAACCAGGACCAGCTCATCGGGGATTGTCTGGCGTTTCTTGAGCAAGCACTTCTCCTTCACTTTGTTGGGCACCTTTGGCGGTGTCTTTGGCAGTTGGGGGATGTTCTTTTTCTGTTTGCTAAGATGGAACATTTTTTTGAGCCACTTGATCATGGAGAAGGTCGTCGAGCCGGCAGGTGGAGGG
Organism: Drosophila ananassae; assembly: GCF_017639315.1. Taxonomy (NCBI): domain Eukaryota; kingdom Metazoa; phylum Arthropoda; class Insecta; order Diptera; family Drosophilidae; genus Drosophila; species Drosophila ananassae. Next base: position 15,709,002 of record NC_057928.1, read on the forward strand.
GCATGGGGCACTAATTGCATGGTCAAGGGGTCTCGGAAATTATCCCGATGCTTCAGCGATAAACGGAGCTGCAATAAAAATGAGAAATTTGATTAATTAAGGCATCGAATTTGATTAGAATTTCTTAATCATATTGGAAATGCCAAAAATGTCTTTACTTCCAAAACTCCTCTATTATTCAGACTCCCTCGTTAAATAGTAATTAAAAATGTAGTTCTAGCACCGAAAAAATTAATCCCTAATGACTGAAGGGAATCATAAAAAATTCACAGCATAATTAAGCCGAAGCAAAACAAGGACTTTAATATAAAAATCAATAGGCAAATTGATTCCATTTGGTGCGTCATAAACAAATAAATACGAAAAGGTAGAGCATAAGTCAAATAAGAGTACAATCGGAAAAATATCTAAATGTGTGGGGGTGTGACTATTGGGAGGGTAAAAAAAAAAGTAGAGTGGGATTCGAAAACGACATGAATTTCACATTTCTCTGGGCTTGCGTGTGGCGCCAGAAAAAGCGCTTATTATGCAATCACTGTAGATGTTTTTTTTTTGTTTTTTGTTTTCATAGAGCCGCTTTTTGGCCCCAGTTAGCTGGGCTTCTCTTTTTTTTTTCTGCACGCCAGGTGGGATTCCCCCGGCCCGGTTATTACCTCATTGTGTACACGGCTCCAAGCGCGCCAAACGGGCAAAATGGCCATGTTGCCATCGTAGCTGCGCTCTATGCCGCCCCAACTTTCCGTTATAATGTAATCGCCGTAGTCACGCGATGCTGCCGTCGTTCTCTTCCTATGGCCGCCGTCGTCGCCGCCGCCATCTTGTTTTTCGCCCCAACGGTAAAAACAACGAAAAACCCGCACAACAAAAATTTGAAATGAAACGAAAAGAACAGAAGTGCACAGTAAAAATAAGAATAATTGTAAATAAGAAGCGTAAATAAATAACTCCCGACATTGTGGTACAGAAGTCACGAGAGGATTGGCTATTAAAAGAAAATATTGACTTACCTTTTGGATTGTAATTATTAGGATTGCCGCAGTAATTCCCGCCGTCGCCATTTCTCAATTCGTCATCAATCAGGGCCTTGATTATGTCATTGCATGTGGTCTTGTTCGTAACTCCCGAAACGTAACGGGGCTCGCCGTCATCCATCCAAATGGGGATTTCCTTGTGGCCCTGTTCCTGTTTGTTTTTGGGGAGGATAAAAATAAAATGATGAGTTTAATATTTAAAAACTATAAATTCTAAGGGAGTAACAATGGGGCTATTAATAAAGAAATATCTATTTTTATGTGGTGTCCTTTTATTCAACCTAACCTCAAATATAATAATAAATATCTGATTCATTTCGTTCATAAAATTATGTTTTTTGGGAGGTCTAAGATCAATAAACTTTACATCAAATCCAGCCAAAAGTAACCCTTAAATGTAAAAGTTTAAGAAGAATAATCTAGATTTAAAACTTTCTTTTGAATAAAAGCCATTTAAAATAAAAATGAAGTTTGCAAATTTTAAAGAATTAAAAGAGCTATTTAAGTAGTTAACACTTTTTATGTTAAAAGAGTTATTAGACTAGGAAATCATCAAAATATTTGGTATTTGAACTATGAAGTATATAAAGAATACGAAGAATTCCCTTGGAAGTAAAAACTAAATAGTTAGACCAAGAAAACTCAATTTTCATTTAGCATAAAACTAATTTTTTGAAAATTTCTTACAAATCCTAATACAATCTAAGCCTAATGGCTTTTTCCAGGGGTGGATCTCCTCCCACCCCAGGCAGGTTCCGTGCGGGTGGCCCTGTTTATGCATATGACTAACTTGGGGCGCCTGCCCACCCAATTAGATGATTTGTTTGATTTCAGTGGAAAAGCTGTCGCAACCGGATTTCAGACGAGAAGGGGTCAGTGCAGAGGCAGTGCCCGAGGGTTGGCAGTGTGAGGTGTGTGGGGTATGGGGTATGGTGTATGGGGTGTGAGGTGCACTTACCACAGTGCTATTAACGCCATAGAGGGAAATGGAACGATGGCGCCGAGCCTGGCCACCGTTTCCGTTTGCCTTGCCGTGTTTATTTTTGCATACGGGCTGAGCAGGTGGAGGAGGAGGCGGCTCAAACGGTGGCACCATCATAGGTGGCGATGCAGCCCGCTTATTATTGTTATTGTTGGTGTCTTGATTTTGACATCGACGAGGCGGCAGGATGGGGCTTTCGGGTAAATTCAATAGCGATGGACAGCTGTCCAGATTATCATCGATGAATGTTGAGTTCTGTTGTTGTGGCGCCATATTCTCCGTTTCCTTTTCTCGAAAAAAATAAAAACCTCTCTCGCTAATTGGCACTGCAACGAAATAAAAAAATAATACAAAAAAGTCGATTAATATATATAGTGAACATGCAATATCCTTGTTAGATACTTTGTTGGTTCAGGTGGGTGTCCGCCTACGCCTAACGATCAATTTAGATTTGTTCCCCGCGATTAAATAAATTATGCAGCAGTTAGCCACATTGGTATCCCTGTTCCCAGCTATATATTCCACACATATGGCATATAAAATATATACTCGTTGTTGCACCTCACCGCAGTCACAACGCAACCCCATCTAGATTCCTAGAAAATTGCCTACCAACGTCAGTTGGCGCCGGTGGCCCATTATTCAGGAACATTGCCGGCATTTATCCTGTCGTACTCCCCTCCTAAGCCTACACCGCCTCCGCCCCCGCCCAATCTAACCCATCCTAGGCAATAGACCCTGTAACCCTCAGAGTACTGGGCCCCACGTAATTTGTTGTTCGGAGGGGCGTACATAGTACGAGTCCTGCAGTTTGTATGCAAATTCTGTTTTGCAGCCGAAAAACATTTTCCTAGCTGCTTCATTTTCATTTTTCCTGTTTTTTTTGCCTGTTTTTGCATTGGAATTGGTGGCCCTTAGTGACTTATGAATTAATGCTAATTTATGCCGCCGGAAAATGCAGCGGAGGAGCTCAAATTATAAAGATTGGCAGGTCGAGTGCGAAAAGATTTTGTTCAACAAATTGCTGTGGATTCTTCGTCTATATTCTCCTGGGGGATTATTGATTATGGAGTCCTTTAATCCTATAGAACAATTCTAGGAAAATATATAATAATATCTCTTCACAATCAATCTACTTTCCAATATTACTTCTCATCCGTAGATCCTCCATTTTAATTCAGCTATAAATGCTACGTTTAGAAAATCCCCAAGGATTCCAACAGAACTTTTTAGAATTCCATCATTAAGTATTTATTTGCTCTCAGGACATGTGTCAGAGGCCACGCCCCCCAAGTCGATTAGAGAAATGAGCTACCAGTGGAGCAGTTCCATCTGCATTCGAGTGCACACTCACACGCGGCCATATCCTTGGGTGCATGTCCTGCCTTTGATTACACTGGACACCTGGACATGCAAACATTCATTTAAAAATGTAATTTCCAATCAAGATAAGTTCAAATGTAAATTTCCTTCGGCGAGGTCAATTACTGAACTGAACCCCTCCCCTAGCATTGCATTTAATTGTTTCGATGGGGTGGTGGCTTGTCACCCAACCCCACCCCTTATTACACATTTAAGGACAGGTCTGAGCCAAGTTTAGAAATACCTTCTGACCCCAAAAGTTCAATGTCTCTCAAGTTTAGCCACCGATTAGGTTTCACTCAAGGAATATTATATTTTTAACTGTTTCACAATTCCAGCCAGAGGCCCACTTAATTGTTTCTTGTTTTTGTATCCCATCCCCGACCGATTCCTTTTATTTTTTGATTGCGTGTTGGGAAGAAATTAATTTTGTTTGGGTACTGCGCATTGGACTCTAAAATGAAAATAGTGGACCCAACGCAGTTGTGACGTTAGCAGTTCTGTGGGGGGTTTCGGTAATGGGGGGCGTATGAGTAATATTGCGATGGCTGAGATTTGATTTCAAAGTTTTCGGATTTTAAGGGGAATTATTTGTATGCTTTTGATTTAAAAACTATTGGGAAGTATTTAAGGTTCCTAAAGATATAATATTCTTGTTTCTTAAAAAATCATGAGCTAACTATGTAGTTTTAATCTAAAACATAACCTTCCTAGAGTCTTTTTCTCGTAATAATATCATATGAGTGTATCCTTTGCATTTTTCCTCCTTAAGTATTTGTCTAGTTATGTTTAAAATAAATTATTTTATAATAAATATCCTTTTTTGAGGTTTTAGGCCATTATTTCAATTTTGGCACCCGCAGAACCACAGAATAATAAAATCAACTGTGAATTCTCCCAGTGCCAAGATTCAAAGACAGCAGAGAGTCCAGAATATTTGATTCAAAAATCACAAAAATCATTTATAGATCGCAGAAATCACCTGAGATCGCTTACCTAAAAGTGTGTCTTTAATTAGATGTCCTTTAATTTTAGTTGACGTCCTTTTGTAAGTTTTAAAGTTGCTAGTTTGAGAGTTTTTTGGCAACTTGATGGGTTTTGGTGATTTTGGAAGAGTTCTTCTGGATGGATTCACTTGTTCACACTTTTAAGATGGGCCAGTTTCATGCTGCAGCTGCAAGGACATGCTAATCCTTTGAGCTTTGACACTTGACTGAAGTTCAAATTTGAATTTGCGGCAATGTAAGGTGAGCTAGGCAGCGACGTCGACGTCGACAGCGACGCTAGCTGCGCTGCCAACCGGCCGGGTAATATATACACAAATTTTTCTAGATCTAGACAGGTGCTAATGCTGCTATCCCTGTCTCGAGCCTGGCACTCAAAGCCTTTCGGTGCGCTCGCATTCAAATTTTCCACACGGCACAGGTCCTTTCTCGGGGGCTCGTTGCCAGGAACAACGTTGCACAACAAATAACTGAACGGCGTATCCTTGACGACGGCATGTGACTAACTAAAATTTTATTTGCTACCACACAAAACTTTAAAGCAAAAAGAACGAGCCCGAAGAAACGCACACCATGTCACGACGTTTGTGGATGGACATACGGACATGCGGACACACCTGGCGGAGTGCGAGAGGGAGGACAGGTCGCCCCGCCATCCGCAAAAGAGGTGCGAGCGAGAGACAGCCAGAGTCCAGAGGAGGGTAGGTGCCCGGCCCCGGGCCGCTGTCGTCAGCCGTCCTGAACTGAACGGCTGCCACCGACTTCTTTGGCCAACCAGCAGCAACCACCGAAAAATTGAGAAAAAATGCGCTATAAACGCGGTATAGTGTGTTCTTACCAATTTCCAAACTAGCCCTAGCCTTCTAGACCTTCTCTCGCCGGCGACCACTCCCTCCGCTCTCCGGTGCACTTCCCAGCCACATATTTCGTAAGCGAACTATAGCGTGAGCTAACCGCCAGGAGCACCAACACCCGAGCACCGCCACCAGGAGTCGCCAGCAATACTAGCTCACCTTTGCACTGGGAATAAATATTATCTACTATATACTATACTACTATCTACTGCAAAAACTACTATAAATACTATACTATATTTTAAACTTGAACTGTAACTTTAAATAATAGAATTTTTCATGTTTTAGATATTTATTTTTTGACATTTTTTTTTAATTTATGCTTTATACCCATTCTTTTTTACTGTGTACCAATGCCATGACGCGCACTTTGCGTTATTTGGTAAAACGAGATTGTTGATAACGTGCCACCAACAACAACAACAAACTATAAAAAAACTCGCGGTACATAAAAAACGAATTTCTGCCTTGTTTTTATATAGCCACCCCCTCCATGCCCCCTCGTAAAGCCCTTACCCAGCATATCCTGCCACCCCCATTATTTTTTTCCTGTGTATTTTATTGTTAATGGAAAGCATTTGCTTCTGGATTCGATTTTTTCATAGGTTGTACATTTGTTGCCAACAAAATTTTTTTTTTCAGGACCAAAAAATAGGACTAAAAAATCTAAAAAAAATAGTGCTAATGGTTCTGGGATTTTGAAAAGAAAATAAAAGGATATTTAGCGATATTCAGAAATAACTGAAACCAGTTTTTTGAAGATACTACTTTTGTAAAAGTTTTTAAATTGAAAATTCAATATTTTACAAGTTTATGTTTTTAAGAAAAGCTACATACATATTGAAAACTAGCCTGTATATTTTATTATATATTTTTCAAATTACTGATTGTAAATTTCGTATTAATTTCTCCTATTTTCCCTTTAATTTGTTTGGTTCATTAGGATTGGGCAATTCAAATATATTCAATAATGTCCAAGCTCATTAGGAATCGATTGAGTTTAAGTCCTCCCCCTATAAGTATGGACTACATCATCGAGGAAATTAGTGTTTTTCGTCTGGGAATGTAGAACCACCTCCTTTGGGGCAAGTTTGATGGCAGGTGCCAACTTATCTGGTAATATGACAAATTGCCACTTCTTGCAAGTCATTATACTTCTCCCTTGTAATGTTCTAGCAATTGCATTTGAAAATATAACGAAAAATATACCCAAAAAAAATAAGGAAATAAGAGTCCAAAAAATAAAAACAATTTAAAACACGCAACTTGTATATTTCGGAAAGAAAAGCGCGTGAAATTGTGACGCGTTTTGGGCCAAAAGGCGAATGTGGCTATAACGATTATGTAAATGATTGATTCGGAATCGGAGTTGGGAGCGGGTTAGGCTGTACTTACTAGCTGTTAGTGACTACGGTTAGCTAGGGGTGGCTAAGTTACCCGTTGCGGTTCAGCGATTTCACGGTATGGCACCGTCCGTCGAATAAACAAACATAATGCTCGTAATATCCTTATAATGGCACCCAGCTACTCTCCGGGGGGATTATTATTAGTATTCCCACTATTTATTTTTTTTTTGCTGTTGGTAGTGTGGGAACCTCTACCAGGCAATAGTTCCTGGTGGTTATTAATTTTTATTTGGATTTTTCTATAGCTAATTGCCACGCCTCCCACGCTCATGCCCCTGGCTCCTTTAATTCGTCAGGTTCATTTTTTGTCCATTCGCAGTCCTGCATGCAATTGCCTGCGTGGCGCCACGTGTCAGAAGGGGCACCCCCTGAGGCAGTTGGGGGGGTATAGTGGGTGTTAGTAGTACTGCCCCCGCGTTGCATGTGTCGCATATATGGAAATTTCGTAATGACAGGGGAGTACGAGTCGGTTCAGCCCAAGTTCATTGTAGTCGAGTTCAGTGCTCAAGCAATGATTGAGTTTTATTGTTGATTGCTGAACAGAGATTGCAGGTCATTCGAACAGGGTGTCCCTTTGGGTTAAGCTATAAAGGGTGATTGTTTTGGTCAATACTAATATTTAAAAAATATAATATATATTTTTTGAAATATGTAGATTATTCACACCTGCAGAAATATAAACTCCCCCATGTCCTGTAATAAAATACACATAGCCCTCTCATTCTTAAGGATTATTTCGTATTATTCCTAAGGATCAATCATCATTTCTTAATAATCAGCATCAGCTGTTTCTTTCCCTATTGACCAAACACACATGCTCTTCTCAACAGCCTGACCCTGACATAAATATTTCCAAAGTCCAATATCCATTCCATGTGTTCGATCCCTTCCCGTCATCATCCCAAATTTGTAACGTATTCTTCCAGCCGCACAAATAAATATAATTCGCTCGCATCGGGTCCCAAAGAGGGGAGATTGTTACCTTTTTTCTTTCTGGCCACTTACTCGTAAAGGCTGAAAATAATTACAAGTGGCAAGCGGCATGCATCCCAGCATGTTGCAGGTAGATGATGGAAGCAACCAGCCCCTGCGTCGGCACTTTACCGCGTGCCATAGCCGCCGTCTGCTGCTGCTGCTGTTGCTGTTGCAGGTGCAGAAGTCAACGAAGCGAGTCCCGTGCCCCGAGTTGAAAGCCATCTCGTACCCAAAAGACAGTTGCATTTTGTGCGGGGCGGAAGGAAGCTGTTGCGCGGGTCAAAACACTTGTCCTCGTTGGCTAGTTCCGAGTTTCAACCTTTTGGCTGAACCTGTTTTCTGTTTTCTTTTTAGGACGACTTCGGGTAAGGGCGATTTCTGGCCTCTGAGATCTGGCCAACGAACAACAGCCAACAACAGGGAGTATCAAGATCTACACAGAAAAGAATTCTAAATATTTTTAAAAACAAATTATAGACCGCTGTTCTATTAATTCTAGTTTCTGTCTAAAGGGTTGAAAAATAACAGTGATTTTCTAAAACGACACTGATTTTATATCTTTAAGAAAAATAGTTTCATTAATAACTTAAACGTGATTCCTTTAATAAAATGGATAAATAAATATACATTATTTTATGTGTAATGACTTTTTTTATATTGCCAGTCTTTTAGGGGTTGTCCTGCCTTAACGGCAACTGCGCCTGCGCCTCTGGCTCGTGTGCATTGACCTGAAAAGCGCGCTTTTTTGTTGAAAATATTTCTCTTTCTTTCAGAATAAAATAAAGACTAAAATGACACTTGATTCAAGCTGTAAGCTATTTCCAATACTTCTATAATATCATCTACCCACCTACCCTCTACAAAATATAAACACAATATTTTCAAATTTATTTAATAATCATTTTTCGTTTTCTGTTTGAGACGATCTTTATTAATGCGAAGCTGCTTTGTTTGTTAGTTTTCTGGTTTTGTTCGTTTTGTTTCTTTTAAATTTCTTTTTCGTTTTGTTTTTATTTTTAATATATTCTGTTTATAACTAATTTAATGACTCGGTTTATGTAGTCGGTGTATTTACATGATGTTCATTTTGGAATGCAATGTTAATAAATTGGTTTTTATTATGCTCAAGGTTGTGCATTATAAAAAAAGTTGTTATTATAAATGTTATTTCGTTAGCATTGTGGGGGACTTTGTTATTTAATTGATCTTTAAGAAATCTACTTGTAAGTTAAATAAATTGGACAACTCAACTTGTACCAATTGTTTGCTTTTTTTTTTCAAACGTTTTCGTTTATGATTTTATAACAAATGTTTAGCTAACAGTTTGTTTTTTGACCTGCCTAGATTTTGCAAATATTATTCATAAGGAAATTATTATCGAGTTTAATTAGATAAAACGAATGAACTACTAACAATGTTGATTCACTATTATTTACAATTGGTTCTTAACAATTAAAAATTATAAAGCTTTTCGGGTATTGAGATTTTAAAAAGTGTTCTGTGTCAACTAACACATTTAGTTACATTTTAAATTTCATTTAGTTTGCTCTCTGTTTAGTTTGCTAATTTCATTAATGCTTTTGTTTATTAAATGTCGACTTTCATGGCATATGGTTGTTTTTTTTTTATAGATCTATTTAAGTATATTATCATATTACTGGTCTTTTTTTAGCTTCTACTTTGCTTTATCAGCAGATTAGCTCGTGAGGAGTTGGAAAACAATCCCGAACTGAAATCGTAGTAGGGCACTAAGGTGGGGCTCCCCGATAGGGAGCAAATCAAACTATGTTTCGCTTGAAACCATCTAAGCAATTAATAAGACATTAATTCTTCGAAAAAAGGCACCATTCCACCATTCCAAATTGATTGGTAAACACGTAACATTTAACAGATTTAGCTGGATCAGCTAATTGAAAATGAATTGAATATAGTTTCTAAGGGTCCATTATCATCTTTAAAAGTGTATTTTGTACATTCCTTATATTGGCCACACATTCAGCAATTCAGAACCTCACATACTTATTTTTTAGCCCTTGTCTCTCTATTCCTTGCAACGAAAGTAGTTTTCTTGGACGTGATGAATATTGACTTTAGTTCTGTGGTCTATGTTTTTAAGCAGCTAATTTTACAAAAAGGATTCAGAGTTCTTCGGCATTGCGTTTCAAAATTTTAATTAACATTTTCGTTTTGTCATCAGATTACGATGCTTGTTTTTATTTATTTTATTTTTGTTTTGGTAAATTGCAAAAAGATTGTCCTTGTCTTTGGTTTTTTCTTTTCGTTTAGTTTTTGTTTAGCTATGCACTTTTTGGTTAAACGAGAAGTAACTGCAAAGAGCTTGCAACATTGCGAAAAGAAAATACATATCCCAAAAAATCTACAATTTCTAAATTCATAAACTTACATATTTTTGCAAAAAGCATTCTGTGTGTATACGCGTTGTGTGTTCTATATAGACAATAATTTTTAAACAATTGGTAACGGTGGCCCTCAATAACCTGCTCTGAATTAATTTCAATAAAATTTCGTATGCAAAGGTTTTTCTTTTATATTTAGTATTTTTTGTCTGTGTTTATAATTTATCACAAGGTTTAAATTTGGTTTTGGTTTAAATTTGTTGAAGTTTAGGTTGTGCTTTATTTTTTTTATCGTTTTTTATTTGTTGTTTATGAATTTTTTATTCCTCCAACAAACTTTGCAGAGCTCGTCCAACATACATTTTATCTAAAATACTTGGGTGTTAGTTTTGTGAGTTTATAGTTGGGTTGGCATACATATGTTCCATAGCTACTTATGAGAGTTTTAAAGTTTTATGTCATATACTTTTTTTTAGTGTAAATATTTTAGTTTGCTTTCATTTTGTGTATCTTTTTTGAGTTTTGATATGTATTTTAATAAAATTTTTTAGGCAATTCCTGTTGCTACTTAAAAAGGCTGTGGTTAAAACAATATTTCTGGGGGATGATATAAGTTGAGTGTTTAATGGCTTTTTTAAATTTTCATTTCACCTGAATTTTAGGAAAGCATATTTTGTATCTAAATTGCGGCGGTTCCATTTCTATGATTTTTTTTTTCAGATGCAAGAAGAATTATTCTTTATTGATTGAACATGTATTTTAAAAAAATAAACATAAAGATAACTAAACATTTAAATAAATAGTATATACAATATAGAATAACATAAAAATGTTTGTGATTATTAACATATGGTGTGTTTTTGTTTATTCTTTGACATATGCGGAGGCATTTCAACTTATTGAATTGAATAGTAAGTAGAACAAAATTGAATTCGATTTCAAAATATTTGACTAGAGTTCTTGTAAATATATAACATCTTTTGTATATGTGTATAAACAGGTTTATATCATTCCGACTACTCAAATAGGTAAAGCCTTAAAGCTGTTTGGTTTGCGTTTCATATTTCGTAATTATAGGCTAGGTCTTTTATCGTTTTGGATCGTGTATTTATTTTGGTACTTTCAGCATAAATTTCTTTGCTTAATAAATTTTTTAAATATTATATATTACAATTGCTAGACAGTGTTTCTTTGGTTGGTATAATTAACTAATGCATTTTCGAGCATATGCAAAAATTTGCAAATTTAATTTTAAAGTTTCGCATTTCGCTTTTTGTTTCTCTACTATTTTTAAAAAAAGGCAGTCGAAAATTTTTCATTCGTATTTTTTTTGTTGCTCATTTGCATAAATTTAACTTTCGTAATTATTAATTATTAACAACTTATTCATTTCTTCTTTGGTTTTTGGTTTTTTCCCCGTTAACAAATCAGATTAAACTAATTTTTTCATTTTGACTTTTTTTATCACTGGTTTTTGTCATGTTGTGTTTGCCATTTAAATAATTGTTAATTAATAATTAGATGTACTTTGTGTTTCCCTTTGTTACATTAAAATTAGATGACTTTGCAAGGCCATAGAACTTAGCAAACGAGTTTTTCATGACATTTTGCATTGGTTTCTCTACAAATTTACTTTACGAAGCTTTTGAGTCTGCTTTTCCGGCATTGCTTCGGCAATTTTTAGCGTTTTTTTTTTCAAATATCTATACGTATGTTTATGCATTATTTTTAGTTTAGTTCTGGGTTTTACTTAATTTTACGAAAATCCTTTATAGTGTACAAAGAAGAATATCAGAAAAATGGCATAAGCAGTTGGAAATGTAATTCTAGCGATGACATCGATCGTCTTGGCCACTCGAATGGGATGTGGTGGCTCCTTTTTCCGCACTTGAACGAAGCAGCTCTGGAAGAAGGATATTGGTTAGATTTAAATTTTAATTCAAACCAGAAATAAAATGATATAAATAGTTTTATAGGCTTTTTAAGAAAAAGCTTGAACTATACACTTAAACAAATTTATTTTTGGCTTATTGTTTACATTGACTTTTAATGAATAATCTCACCTCCGTCGCACAGCCATTGTTTGCCGAGTGGGTGCAAGGACTGTTGCTGCCGCCGCAGGTGGTGCATGCCACAATTTCGTTAGGTGCCCCGGCGTCGCGTCGCTTTTCGCCCTGGTAGACGGCGGTAAATTTAAAAAACTTATTTGTTAATTTTTTTCGTGTCGACCCAGTGGGTGTGGATGAATTGCAAACAAGTTTTGGAAAGTTTACAAGTCAAATACAATTTGGTGAAACATTTTTTGGTTTTTTTTTGGATTGTATTTGGTTTTAAAAGAAGGAATTATTTACACATACATACACACACATACGCATACGAAAAAAAGAACGTAAAATTGGTTTGGCAGTTGCAGTTTTTGGTTACATATTTTGGTTGTTTGCATTTCGTTTTTGCAAAAACCCAGCAAAAAGCGTATAAGTATGTAAAAAATATATGAAAAAAGGTAGAAAAGAATAGTTTATTTATTAAAGTTTATTAAAAACATGTGGCACAAAAGTTAAATCAATTTAAAACACTACGGAATTTATTACGAAAGCGTTTGGAATGCTTTTTAGCATTGCTTCTTTTACAATAGTAACTACGTAAAAAAATTAATTAAAATGTGTCATTAAGTATTCTCTGATCAGCGGTACTTACGGGCTTTAAATTGTTAATTAATATAGTTTATTTTTAGTTATATCAGTGGCAGCATTTGAAAAAGCAAAAAAGAGCAGATTCGGGTTTAGTACACGATGGTCTATTTATGTTCACAGCGCAGTTAAATAGTATTTATTAAAAATTTATTTTAATTTTACTAATTGTAAGTTTTTATTGCACGTACAGTATTTTAATCATTAGTTATTTGTTTAAGCTGTAGCAAGTTGTATAGGATTTCGTATTTCGATTGAAATGAGAATGGCATGAGAATTTTGCTGTGTTTTACAATATCTAAGTGAACTGAAAACCATAATTGGAACTAATGAGAAGGGAATTTCGAAATATTAATTGAAATCAAATTGAAAAAGTGTCAGTGGTGTAGTAATTGTTGGAGTATGTTTGATATAATGTCTAATGAATTGTTATGAAAACATACAGGATTACAGGTAGATATCTGTGGAGCTCTGTGCACTTAGTTGTTGGGAGAAAAGCGTGCTTTACAAGGACTTCTAGGCTAAGGTGTCGGGCTAAGAACACAACAAAGCCAACGCTATTCTATATACAGGCTCTTGACTATATAACACATTTAAAATTCAAAGCTTTTGTGTAGTATTTAATATTTAATATAATATTTCGGAGATATGATAATAAAGTATAACCAAAAAAAATGATTTTCTTCTTTATGGCACTCCCCAGTGCATCCTGTTTTATGGAAATTGTAAACATAATTAACACCAAAAATTTTTTGTGAGCAATATAAATAGTCCGACGGGTCGTAGGTGGCAGGCCAAGAAATTAACTGCGTCCGCTGGAAAGTATGCTACAATTTATTGCAACTACTGTGGCACGTAGCACGAGTTGCAAGAGTTGCATCTGAAACGCCAACGAGCCAGGGGAAAATCCAGAAAACATCCGGACCACCAGATTCAGGATGGGGGTATTTCGGGTAGTTGGCTGGCTTGGCAACTGACTTGTCTTTGTTTGCCAGCAGCTGCTGCTGGTGGCCATTTGCCGAGTGCACAAATGCAGTCAAAGGTGGCCTAAAGGGGGATGGTGCAAAATGGGGTGTGGCTGGCAGGGTGTTGCCTGGGCAGGTTGGGCTGTTGGGAAAATGGGAAAATAGGAAAATGGGCCGGGAGGAAACAGTTACTTAGGTAAGATGTATTATGCGGGTGTGTTTAAGCAGCCAGAGAGCCGGATAAAGTGGTTGACCTAAATTAAACACCGAAGCTGTGCCGGAACTTTACATATTTTCAGTTAATTTCTTAAAAAGTAATCTTTGTTTGTTTTTTTGTCTTAAATCATAGCAGATACTATGGAAAAATAGTAATAAAGTAAAGTTAATAATAAATATTAAAGAAAGTACTTTCTTGTTGATTTTTTACACTTTATAAGCTTTGACCTCAAACCTATAACAAGTAACGAAAACTTTCTTAAACGCTCCCCAAAGTGCTTATTTCACAATTTAATTTTATTAACTCAATGCTGTTAAAACACTTGAAAAATGTATGACACGAGAAGATTTATATGCCCAGTGCAATTAGCATTGGCGAAGGAAAAAGTCCTGGGCGAATGGACAAAAAAATGCTTTCCCTCTGAGAATATTTTGGTATTTGCATAAGACTCCCCGAACGCGAAGTTCGAGCTTTAAAGGCCCCAGCAGCAGGAAAAGTTTGTCAGTTGAAAATCCTTGCGCATCCTTTCGAGAACATTTTCGGCTATTATGATGCATGTAGCTCCTTGTTTTATTTTCGGTTTCGGTTTCGGTTACATTTTCGTTTTCCTTACATTTTCGCTCCAAGTTCGGTCACATCCTTGGCTGCCATTTGTTTGTGTTTCATTTTCGTGTCGTTGGTTTTCCGCTGCTCTCGGGCTCATTACGGCATTTTCCACTTTGGGGCGCTCATGAATAATTATGTTGTCCTGTTCTGCGCGTTGTCCACCTGGCGAGGTGCCAATTTAAGCGCGTTCACCATTTTTAATTTACATGCTAATGGTTGAAAACATTTTCCCAGCCACCTTGTTGTTGACTGTTTTCCGTTCTGGCTCCTGCAACTCCTTTACTCCAATTTCTGGTGTTCTGGTAGTCTGTTCTCGTGGCTGTCGGAAGCAGTCGTCAGCGTTTCTCCCCATAAAATAGTTTCGCTGGAAACATGGTCTTTCATCACGCCCACTTGACTCGGTTTTATTTGCTTTATGCAGGTCTCAGTCTTATCTTGAAATCTTGAAGGAAAAACCGTCATTTCCCTTTTTCATTTCGATAAGTTTGATTTACGTCGTTTTAGTAGAAAGTTTACTGATTTATTCGTTGGCAGTGCTTAAAGTCGTGATGGTCAAAAATGTCTTTTTTTGGGGAAGTTAAACTTGCATATTTTTAGCTTCTTCTAAACTTGAGTAACTTTTTATAACTTTTTTTAGATTATTGGTTAATATACAGAAACTAAACGTCAACTACCGGAACATTTACAAACAAATAATAGTACTTTTTTTTGTTCTTTCCAAGACCTATTATATTTTATAGGATTAGTCCAATGTACTACGTACTTCGAATATGTTACAAATTCTCTAAAACCTTTCAGAATCCTTAATTTCTCATTAGCCAAAGTATGCTGCAAATAGTCAAAAGTCCCCCTGAAGAACCATTAAGAATTTAAACACGTACTTTAGTTTAGGGCTATTAGTTGGGAAAACATCGGACTTGGAAAGCCAACTCTTTGCCTAGCTTTTAAACCTAATTGGTTAACCTGATGTTTTCTTTGGTTGTCGAATCCTCATGGCTAATGCTGTTACTCTCAGTTACCCGTTGTTAGTCTTTCATTTAAAGTTCGATTGCAAGTTTGGCTTAAGAAGAAAAAAGTTTGAGGGTGCGTGTTTGAGTGTGTTTGGGTGCATTTGTGGGTGTTTGGCAAATGGCAATCAAAATAACCGTAGGCAATCAAGTTTAGTTAGTGAAGGGAGCACTCAGAGAGCAAGGGACTGGGACGAACTTCAATGTTCGCCTTTTGGCCAACTTTTTTGCTGACGTTTTTCCTTTGGCTTCTGCTTTTTACATTGTTATGGTTAGTTATTAGTTGGATGTGCATACAACAACAAGAAGAACGAATTAGTTTTTCATTTCGGGTTAGTCTCAGGAACGATTTTCGTGTGCTGGTGTGTCCTTTACTCACGGTAGCTTCCACTGCCTGGGCAGGATTATCCGCAGACTCATCTTCCATGGCAGTGCACTCGCCGTAAACGGAGGCCGGTGAATTGGAGCGTGAGGCTTTGCGGCGGGGCGGCTTCAACGGTAATTGCAATTGGCGTTCCGTCATTTCCATATCCTGTACCGGTTTTTGTACCGCCTCCAAATCGCTCTCAGCCTCGATTCGCACCACAAGAGCTGGGGTACTGGTGGCCACGGATCTTCGCAGCGCTGATGCCTCCTGCTCTTCCTTCAGTTCATCCTTGAACTTCACCTTCGTACTGGAAGTGGTGGCGGTGCCGGGCTCCTCGTAAATGTGCTCCGTGGGTCGTCCACTTGGCATCGGGGATACGGAAGTGGACGGACTCCGCGCTGCTTTCCTTTTTATCGAACGGGCTCGTAAATTCTGAACCGCCGCTCCGATGATTCCGCCGTGCGCCTCCTGCCACCTCATTCCTCCGCCGAAGAACTCCTCCGCATCGACGGTCCTTGGGGTTCCGGGTGTGGCCACCGATGTGGCCGGGGTGGCACCCCCTGACATGGGCGTGACCCCGCCCACCGACATTGCCGGCGTGGCCGTGGCGCTTGCCTTTTCGGAGGACAAAGCAGCATGAAATTCTCGTTCGATTATTGCCTATAGAGCAGGTTGTTCGAAATGGGGACAGTTGGTTTTTGTTTTTGTTTGGATTGGTAGAGAAATTTTTGGAGTTTCTTTGGAGTGATTTTTGTATTTTTTTCGAGCATGGGAAAGAGAAAGACAATTTGTCGGAAAGAGACACACAGGTGCTTTTAGTCAGGATAATCGAAGGCCACACAAGTAATAGGGTTAATTGATGAGATTAAGTGGGAACTTCAAGCAATTTCTCAAAGAGCGATTAGTGGAATTTGTTTTATTGTAATAAAAAATTAAAGGCTAGTTGTTTTTCGATTAATTTAATCAAATATAATATTTATATAATTTTCCTAATTTTTCTGATAAAAAATATGCCACTTAGCTATTTTAATTATTTTATTTACAAATATTTCCTAAAGAATCCTGAAAATACGGGTTTTACCATCAAACACTGCTTTCTAAGCATACTGCGCTGCTTGAAACCCATTTTGAGCAGTACACTGCTTCTCAAAAACAGGGTGACTCACAAGCACCTAAAATTATTGGTTTTTCTTGTAGTTCCCCACAAACTATGGAGTCCTAAAAATATACCCACAAACAAACTACGTTTTTCGTGTTTTGTATATAAATTGCATAAGTGTGTTTTTATATTTATTGACGAACATCCAGATGCACAAAATGCACTAAAACTATAACGTAACGTAACGCCTAAACAAAAAGCTTTCAAGCACACACAGACAAAACAAAATAGGCAAAAAGAAAAATGTTATAGCCACTACTTGTTAGTACCATAAATAATGGTGACCAACATTTCCGCCACCAAATCATTCTTTTTATTCTTTTTTAGATTAAACCAAAAGAAATATTTGTTTTATTCGAGAAGAAAGCGTGTCAGAAAATCAACAACAAAACATAATTAAAATATACATTTTTTATGGCAAAGTTCATTTACTAAAATTAAAATGTAAATCAGAAGCAAAGAACAAAATTTGATTTATAGCTTTTCGATTTCCGATTTTTTTGTTTTCGTTTTTTTATTTTTATTTTTTGTAAGAGGAGAAAGAATAGTTTTCCATATTATTCGGTAATCGTTTGTTTTTGCTTTTTTTTGTTACAATTTTCGTTCGTAACATTTTTCCCAATTGTAAGTGACCTTAAAGTGTGTTTTATATTTATTTATTTTAACTTGATGATGTTTCATTTGTTATGATAGTGGTTGTTGTATCTGCGTGTTGGGTTGGTTGTTTTCTTTTTTTAACGAGTCGCACCGACTGGAGTGCGAACACTACATTAAATGTATTTAAAAATCTGCAAAAATGATCCGATCAGAATGAATGTCAATCGAAAAAGGGCTTCCTTAAACGTAATTTTCTTACCAATAGTAAAAAAAATTATTGGGTTAAGGAAAATGATGGAGAAAATAAAAAAAATCTAATTATAGTGATTGATGTAGACCAGTAGTGGTATAAACCATTAATATGCCACTAAATATGCAGGAATTTATACCTATTTATAAGCTGTTTTAATGTATATCTTTTGAAAAGTCTATATTTTCAATGGTTCAATGGTTTCCATTTGTTATATCTTCATAAAATAACTCTTAGTTATAACAAATTGTAAATAATAGATTAATACTTTAAATTTTAAAAATATTATTTTACATTGATTTTATTCTAATCATTTTGTTTGATTATGAAAAGTATTTTGATTTCCAGCTTTATTATATAGAAAAATCAAAAAAGGTAGATTTAAATTCTAATTATCTTTGAATATTTAAAAAGTGAAGAAAACTTTAACCTACAATAAAAAATATATGTATGTTTGGGAAGCCAAAAAGAGTATAAACACTTCGCTCCTTCCGAAGCTAGTTTTTTTAATTGTTTTTTTTTGTAATTGGTGTAGAAGTAGATTCTTCAAAAACAATTAAATTACGCATAGTAATCATGTATTGATTTGTTGTCATGTGTTTAATTACATTACGAGTTTTTCTTTATGCTTGGATTGTAAAAAAAAGCCAAAAACGTAAATAAATTATGGAAATAAATATTGTATTAATTATGGAATTATATACATTGAAAGCGAGTGCGAATCTACTAGGTAATTATTTAAATTTAAATTATGATTATTGTTATTTTCATTGTTTTTCCATTTGGCTCGAAAAATGAAATCAAACAATGTTTCGAGAAACACAAGAACCAAAATCGAAACAAAACTTTTTCAATACATTTCATCAAAGCGAAATTCGCATGCCATTTTTCTTAGATTTACTTTTCGCTGTTTTTGGTTTAGTTTTTGGGGGAAAGGGATCAAGGACTCGGGTGTTCCAGTGTGTTTTTGGTTGGGTTGTGTGAATGTGTATTTAGTTAGTTTTTGCTGCTGTGTGCTGCTAAATGGTTTTGTTTAAATTTATTTTTATTGTTTCTGGTTTCTTTTTGGGGGGCTGGGGGTAGGCTAGGAGTGGTGCATGAGTTGTGGTTGATAGCTTACCAAAGGACTTGCAAGAATTACTCCGATCCTGCTTAGTACTGCTGGAAGACGCTGCAAAAATGTACACAAAACAATGTTCATACTCAAAACACACTTTAAGATTTGTTTGGTTGTCATTTTGGTTGGGTTAAGTTTTGGTTTCTTGTTTTTTTTTTATTTCTCACTTAGCTGCTATTTTTGAAAGTAAATTTTAGTTTTTTTGTTGGTTATTCGATTAATTGCATATCACTAAAATTGGGAACAATGTTCGATTTTCTCAGTTTTGCTTACGCATTTTTTGGTACTCTTAAAATAAAAGTCTTCATTCAGGAAAACAAAATGTATCATATGATGCATGGATGTTTTTAGGTGATAATTAATTTTAGTGGCATTTTTAAAGGTACAAAATCATTGTCCTTTACACTTCGGTGCTCCGAAGCTCGACCCATTAATTATTATTTTTGCACTAAAATGAATTCTCACTAAAATGTTCTACATATCTTTTAATCACATCAAACAAAAATGTTTAACGTGCAATAAACGTTTAAACAATTTATTCTTAAATCGTAAAGTGCCTATTAATTATTAAAACAAAATGCATATCTTAGTTGTTTTTTATGGTCAATTTATGGTTTTTATTGATTTGATTTTGGCCGAAAAAAAAATAATGTAAACATTTAAATAAACATACCTACCCACGGGCACATAAAACATTTCAATTACTTTGTATTTATTATTCATATTAAATTTTTGGTTTTGTTAGAATATTTGCAAACTAATCGGAGTTGATGGTTTCTTTACGAACGAATTGTAATATACAACACTTAGAAAATTAATTAAAACATAACATAAAACAGATATTTAGAGTTCTATCGTAGGGGGATATTAATGGATTAACTTTCGTCGCTTTCTTGGGGTTAATAAAAATGCAAACAAATAATAAAACTGAGCATCATCACAATATTACACATACATAGACAGGATCCTTGGTTAAGGACAAAAATCAAAACAAAAAATGAAGAAATAAACAAAAATCAAATGGATTTAGTTTAATCGATTAATTTAATATATGGGACAGACAGGTTACGTTTTGTTTAATTTTAAGAAGTTGTTATACAAAATGCTAAATTGGAGTTCTAATAACTAAAAAAAACCTTTAAGACTGGACGGAACACGTTGTTAGATAAAAAGGATATAGATAAAAAAGGATATAGACATACAGAACGAGAGGGACGGCAACACAATGGCGATTATCGAATTGTTTCTGACTGAGTTTTTATTTAATTTCATTTTTATTTGTTTGGTATGACTTTTGGGCTCAGGTGTTTCTGGCTTCTTAAGCAAAAAGGTAGAACAAATAACTTGAATAACTTATAGAGTACGGATGTTTTGTTGGGTGTTGTGTTTGTTGTGTTATGTTCGTTTTTATACTTTATTCTTGTTTTGTTTTGTTGTTTTTTTTTTTAGCCTTGTACGCTCATGTAATATTCATATTTAATTGCTTTCAAAATGCATACGAAATTAGCTTTTATTTTTGGGGGATTTTTCATAGGACGGGTGGTAGGGAGAGGGCGTGGTTTTTGGGGCTGACTGGCTGGCTGGTAGGTGGGTTGGTTGGTGTGAATCGGATTAAATTATTATTTAATTTACCTGTGTTACGGGATTCTCGCCCGGCCGGTAAACGACGTTGTGCAGCGGGCGCTTACGACCCACATAATTGACGCAAACGAACTCCAGCAACGAGGCGTAGATGAAGCACATACACACTCCGTCCCATACATTCATTGCCGTCAGATTGGAAACAACCGGCAGAGTGCTCCGGAAACCATTCGAGGTAGTGAAGAAATTCAGCATTGTTGTCACGCCTTCTCATTGTTGATTGTTTCCCGCAGTTTGTTGTTCAAGTTGAAGATTGTACAGAAATTGCATTAGCCGTTTGACACGTAATTAGAAAAGTATTGCATACTTTGTGGGGCCGGGGCAGGAGCATAAAGGGGTATGGGTAACGGGGAGTGTACACTGTACAGGACAAAAGGAACTATACAGTTGGTGTTCAGTAATTAGTTTTTGCATATGTACAAAGTTGTTCAAGAGTTTTGTCCGGTCCGGTTCTCAGGCAGGAGTTGTTAAATCATAATGTGCCTGTTTTCGAGTTTATCTTTTTTTGTGTTTTTAATAATAGAAACTGTGCAAAAAGCTAAAAATAAATAGTAAAAAATACTACGGAAGTATATGAGAGGAAATTTTAGTTAAATGAGTTCTTTAGTACTTGAAGAAAATATATTGTTTAGTAAGTTTGATTTATTTAACTATTTTGATTAGATTTTTAAATAGTATATACATTAAAAGTCACAGAAAATCCAATTAAATTTGTATTTAATTTAATTTTACTTTAATCATTAATCATTTCGTTGTTGGCTTTTAACAAGACTTTATTTGATTAATGCTAACTATTCAGCTCATGTCCGCGTGATATAAAAATGCAATTTGCAAATTAAACAGTTCGAACAACATTATCAATCTTAGTTGCCTAATTAGTTGCGTCAACATTTCGCTGGCTGCCACACTGCCGGAGTGCAATGGAATTTAACTAGTTTGGCATGCTACAAGCGGCACTTGCAGCATTCGCTTGGCTGCCTCCAGGACCCCATCGATTTTCAATTTGCCAGCGTTACGTCCTCGTTTTTTACCCCCTCTATTTCCTATTTTTTTTTTTTTTTGGCAAAAAGGAAATCTTGACGCTCCACTCGACTGCAAATGCATCTGAAGGAGAAGCTCAAACGCCAAGCAAGCGGGTCACAAATGAGGCAGGAAGATGTTGCCATCCTGCCTGGCTGGGAGGATGAAAAGGAGCTGCTTCTGCTCTTGCTCCAAAATGCATGCAATGTCAGCACTTTGACTAACAAAATGGCATCGCTTGCCATCAGCCATTCCGTAGCAATTTTTTTTTTGACTATTTATTTATTTAGTTTCTTTTGTCAACGAAATGTCATTTGATTGTGTTTGCATTGTCCAGACAATGGCAGCAGGATATTGAATCATCCTTTCCCTTTTCAATGTCTTCACAATAAGAGGTCTTTTCGTGGACTTTATTGCTCTTTTGTTTCTAATATTTCTAATGCCAAAATAATGAGTACCTTCGCTGACTCACAATTCTTTCAGTGCATATATTTAAGTTCAATTTAAAGTCAAGTCAAGTCCTAAGCTACTTTTAATCCCCAGCCGGCAGTTTTTCGTCCTTTCGCTCCTGTACTTTGTAGTTTTGCGCTACACGCACATGTGTAGAGAGACCGGTTGGGCTTTCGTCCCTATTTGCTTAGTCCATGTAGCCCATATGGCTTATGCATAAATCATCATGTATGATGTGGCCACCGCTCCACGTCATCATCGTATCATCATCATCATGGCCGGATTGTGGGGTGGACCACAAGACCGGCCAGGCAAATACCAGGAAACGTCCGTGTCCATGTTTCTCGGCTTCCTGTCCTGTCCAGGAGCCAGGACCAGATGCCAACGACGTCTGATGTTTCGGTTGACATTCCCTTTGCGTTGCTTTCAGTCTTTTTATATTTTTATTTCGGTTTCCTTTTCTCGCTTTTGGCCCTGGGATAGAGGGCACAATAATTGCATTATCCTTGCTTCACTCCACATGAACAGTGGAGACTAAAATCATAGGGACTCATAGGGTATATAAGGATTTTCCTGAAATATTTGATTCTCAGGCTCAATCAACTAAACTATTTACCAGGAAGATATCACTTCTTATCTTATTAACATTCTTTAATTTACACTGTTGACCAAAACTGTAGTAGATATACATATGAATAGTAAATAAGTCGTGGATTGTGCTTTTTGGCCATTCAGGTAACCCGGCTTTGAGAGTTTCCCTGCCTCTAACAAGTCACATTTTTCAAAGACAGAAAACTGCAAAAAAAATATAATTCACTCTTTCAAAACCAATTTAAAATATATACTATTTAATCTTTTCATATTGATTTTATAAATATTAATATTTCTTAGTTAAATATTTATTAATCTCTACTTTTGTGTGAAAAGTGTATAAAAAGTGTGCTAAAAATACTTTAGCAACATATGTGAGAAAGGCTTTAGTTGACTTTTCGTTAATGTTGTAACCAAAGCATCTTGAATTAAATTAGGCCAAAATAGTACCTAGTTTATAGTAAAAAAGTCATGCAATGCATTATGTATCAAAGGAGTTACGAGTGCAAAAAGTTAGTAAACAAAAAATTAGATTAAATAAAGTTCTGGATTAAAAATTGTAAGAAGAAAAAACGAATCCATTTAATTCGAGCGGCTAGCTAAACTTAAATGTTTTCAATGAGTTAAATGGTCCTACACTGTTCTAGACTGAAATCACTTTTTGATTCGAAACTTTAGGCCAATTGTCTCGTGGTTGCGTTTAAATTTTGACTATAACTCTCCAGACACTTAACGGCTATTATTTTGTTGTGATTTTGGAAGACTACGATTTTTTGTTACATTTTTTCAGTTTTTCTTTTTTTAATTTAGATTTTTGATAGAGAATTTTGTTTTATTTTTATTTTTTTGTTACGTACCGATCATAACCCGGGCTGGGACTGCATTCCATTCCAGCCAAAATGTGATAAACGACGAGGTGACCAATATAATGCCAGGTATGAAAACGGTTGTAAAATAATACGCACGATCACGGGTAAATGTCAACTCGACCTGTAGGCAACTGTAATTACCTTAAGAAACAAGGCCAGAATTTTGCAAATTCAAAGGCCAAAGGTTAACACACGCACACACACAGAGACAGACAGAGAGAGAGATAGAG
The DNA here is from genome assembly GCF_017639315.1 of Drosophila ananassae. NCBI lineage: Eukaryota > Metazoa > Arthropoda > Insecta > Diptera > Drosophilidae > Drosophila > Drosophila ananassae. The sequence continues at coordinate 15,732,749 of NC_057928.1, forward strand.
ATACATATATAAAGATAGATAGAGAGAGGCTATATGGTAAAGGACACGGCTCGTAAGGCTCATAGATCTCAGAGGTATTTGGGCCTAGTCTCTAGCCTAGACTATATTCTCGATTTTGGCTTTTGGTTGGCTGATCTACTCGTTGATTGGAAAATTTTATTTGAAAAAAAAAACAGAATATTTTGAAAAACTAAAATAGTGGTTTCGAACTTTGGCGTGGGGTGGTTTGGCTCTCAATACAAGAAACAGAACCCATGCAGCAAACCTTGGATGAAAACTTAAAGTCTAAAATCTTATTGGTGTTGGTTGGTCGGTTTAGGTAGAATCTTGCTTAATTGGCTTTCTACTATTGGCCGCATTGAAATGAAATGGTAAAGTGGCAATCAGAAATCATAAAATTGTACAAATTACATTACAGAAGGGCAATCGAAAAAGGCAAATGCTACGAAAGGCGGAAAGTAAATCAATTCTCAATAGCGTACAAAATTGATTTTTAATTCAGGTTAATTTCTTAAAATTAAATATTTATTTATTTTTTTTTTGGTTTTTGTTTTAATTAGTGTGAGAGAGAGATAGAGAGAGCGAGGGCAAAATTGGTAATGGTTTTGGTTTTTATTTTTGTAGGTTGGTTTGGTTTATATTGATTTTATTTTTTTTTTTTGTGGATATTGTTACCTATCATCGATCTAGCTGGCACGGCATTCCATTCTAGCCAGAAGGTTATAAAGGATGACGTCACCAATATAATGCCGGGTATAAAAACGGTGGTGAAATAGAATGCACGATCTCTGGTAAAGATTAAATCGACCCTAAGACAGCTGTAGTTCCCTAGTTTTTTTTTTCGGTTTATAATTTTGGATAGTAGCGTTTCAATTAAAAAAAGGAGGAGTGGGAAGGTAGACAAAGATTAGACCATTAGATAGGCATTGGATTTCTTTGATCATAAGTTTGTAAATTCTTTGCTTAAAAATGTAAAAGCTGCAAAAGCATTTCTAGCCGAGGTCTGAGGTCTACAAACAATTGTAAATAAAGACAATCAAGAAAAAATTAATTTTAAAAGCCAAGCCAAAGGATGGAGAGTACTGAGAACTGAGAAGGTTTTCATAAATAATTATTCAAAATACGCCGTTTTGTATGTTGTGGACATAAAAAAAAAATAATATGTTTTGTTTATAAATACCAGTTCACCAAAAAATCACTACAATACTGAAGAGCATAATTATTCCCAGCTTAAATGTATAAATCTTTGGCTAATACATAGTACAAGCAAATGAAGTGACTGGCAGGTGAGGTGATCGGAAATAGAAAGGACTTACCTCTCCAGCTATTCTGATCACAGGCCGTTGTTTGATTTTTGATCAAGTACGCGTTCAGTGTGGTCAACGATGGACTTTTCCGCAGAGTATCCTCGTCGTTTTTCCAGACGTATTTGATTTGCGCCTCCTCGTAGGAAACTGTCAAGGACAAGTCAAAAAAAATATATACATGCCGGCTTTAAGCACTCAACGCTTATCTCCATTAGACCACATTTTCAAGGCCCAAGTAATCCCCTCATCGTCGTCAATCTAACTCATTAATTAATGGCATTAATCTAAATAGGCATGGATACACAAATGCATATTGTCTCGAGCATCTTTGTCGGGGTTTGGGCTGGCTGGGCGGCCCCAGCAAATTAAATCATATTTGACAAACAAGCCATGACAAGCATCAGGAGCAGCAGCCAAAAGGCAAAACACTTCGATGTTTCCTCTTCACATAGATGAAAATCTCGGCAAGAACGACCTCATCCTGTGGCGGCATTTCAGCCTCGCCAGCCCCTCAAAGTAATTTACGATGTTGCTCACGTTCTTGGCTGTTGTTGTCAGGATGGGGTTGGGGGGCTGCAAACCGGAAACAACTTTCCAAAACAATGTAAAGACAAAAAAGCCTACAATAGCATAGGTGCACTTTAAAAACAAATCGGGTTAACCAACAACATTCAGGATACTGTTGGAAGAAAAGGGTTTCAAGTATCGGGTATGATATTCGATACGGGATAGCTAAAAATAATTAATATTTAAATGAAAAAGTTCTATGACACCTTTACTAAATAATCATAAATATACTACCCTTTAAAGGATAGCGCAATTTATTATTTAAAAACAGTTTTTCTTTAAGTGTGATGAACACGAAACAAGTCCGCTTGTGTTACTTGTGCGGCAGGCAGTCAGCCTTGTTAGTCACTTTGTCAGCTTTTGTCGTTGAGCCCCGCCTTCAGACACGCCACTTTCGCCTCCATCTTCCATTTTCATTGTTGCAAAAATACAAAGACACATAAACACACACAGATACAAACACAGACGAATGCAGATGGAGGCAAAGATTTCCCTCGAGTGGCAGTCAACACGCTCGCCTGCCCATCTTTTTATGTCATCATCGCATCAACCTCTTCAACTTAATTTTCAACACTTTTTCCTCCTCACATTCTTTTCAGATTTAAGATAAATCACCTGATTGTTAGTGGAATTCCTGAAACGAATGTTGGATGGATTCTGCTTTACAACAGTATTAAAACCTGTCGCGATCCATCGATGATATTACCTAATGCGAAGGCCATATCTTTGTCATTACCCACCCGATTCTTATGCAGAATACCTTAAACGATTCGTTGATCGATTCTCCAGCAAACTGCATAAAATCTCGTAACAACAAATTTTCTCAATTTTTTCCACATTTCTTCAAAATGTGGACACTGCATGGGGAGCCCATTATGACACCCTGCGATAGCCATATCTTGGCCATTCTTTGACTGATTCTTGAGCGGAACACCTTAAACGATTTGTAGATCGGGTCTCCAGCAATCTGCATCAAAATCTGGGAATGAAATATTTTTTCAATTTTTTCTAAAATTTTATGGGCTATCCCCTTCAAAATGTGGGCAGTGCATGGGGAGCCCATTATGAAACCCTGCGATAGCCATATCTTGGCCATTCTTTGACTGATTCTTGAGCGGAATACCTTAAACGATTCGTAGATCGATTCTCCAGCAATCTGCATCAAAATCTGGCAACAAAATATTTTTTCAATTTTTTCTAAAATTTTATGGGCTATCCCCTTCAAAATGTGGGCAGTGCTTTGGGGAGCCCATTATGACACCCTGCGATAGCCATATCTTGGCCATTCTTTAACTGATTCTTCAGCGGAATACCTTAAACGATTCGTAGATCGATTCTCCAGCAATCTGCATCAAAATCTGGGAATGAAATATTTTTTCAATTTTTTCTACAATTTTATGCGCTATCCCCTTCAAAATGTGGGCAGTGCTTTGGGGGGGCCATTATGACACCCTGCGATAGCCATATCTTGGCCATTCTTTGACTGATACTTGAGCGGAATACCTTAAACGATTTGTAGATCGATTCTCCAGAAATCTGCATCAAAATCTGGGAATGAAATATTTTTTCAATTTTTTCTAAAATTTTATGGGTCATCCCCTTCAAAATGTGGACAGTGCATGGGGAGCCCATTATGACACCCTGCGACAGCCATATCTTGGCCATTATGTGACTGATTCATGAGCGGAATACCTTAAACGATTCGTAGATCGATTCTCCAGCAATCTGCATCAAAATCTGGGAATGAAATATTTTTTCAATTTTTTCTAAAATTTTATGGGCTATCCCCTTCAAAATGTGGGCAGTGCTTTGGGGAACCCATTATGACACCCTGCCATAGCCATATCTTGGCCATTCTTTGACTGATTCTTGAGCGGAATACCTTAAACGATTCGTAGATCGATTCTCCAGCAATCTGCATCAAAATCTGGGAATGAAATATTTTTTCAATTTTTTCTAAAATTTTATGGGCTATCCCCTTCAAAATGTGGGCAGTGCATGGGGAGCCCATTATGACACCCTGCGACAGCCATATCTTGGCCATTCTTTGACTGATTCATGAGCGGAATACCTTAAACGATTTGTAGATCGATTCTCCAGCAATCTGCATCAAAATCTGGGAATGAAATATTTTTCAATTTTTTCTAAAATTTTATGGGCTATCCCCTTCAAAATGTGGGCAGTGCTTTGGGGAGCCCATTATGACACCCTGCCATAGCCATATCTTGGCCATTCTTTGACTGATTCTTGAGCGGAATACCTTAAACGATTCGTAGATCGATTCTCCAGCAATCTGCATCAAAATCTGGGAATGAAATATTTTTTCAATTTTTTCTAAAATTTTATGGGTCATCCCCTTCAAAATGTGGGCAGTGCTTTGGGGAGCCCATTATGACACCCTGCGACAGCCATATCTTGGCCATTCTTTGACTGATACTTGAGCGGAATACCTTAAACGATTCGTAGATCGATTCTCCAGCAATCTGCATCAAAATCTGGCAACAAAATATTTTTTCAATTTTTTCTACAATTTTATGGGCTATCCCCTTCAAAATGTGGGCAGTGCTTTGGGGAGCCCATTATGACACCCTGCCATAGCCATATCTTGGCCATTCTTTGACTGATTCTTGAGCGGAATACCTTAAACGATTCGTAGATCGATTCTCCAGCAATCTGCATCAAAATCTGGGAATGAAATATTTTTTCAATTTTTTCTAAAATTTTATGGGCTATCCCCTTCAAAATGTGGGCAGTGCATGGGGAGCCCATTATGACACCCTGCGATAGCCATATCTTGGCCATTCTTTAACTGATTCTTGAGCGGACTACCTTCAACGATTCGAAGATCGATTCTCCAGAAATCTGCATCAAAATCTCGCAACAAAATATTTTTTCAATTTTTTCTAAAATTTTATGGGCATCCCCTTCAAAATGTGGACAGTGCTTGGGGAGCCCATTATGCCACCCTGCGATAGCCATATCTTGGCCATTATGTGACGGATTCTTGAGTGGAATACCTTAAATGATTCGAAGTTCGATTCTCCAGCAGTCTGCATTAAAATCTGGGAATGAAATATATATTTAACTTTTTCTACAAATTTCTGGGACACAACCTTTAAAAGGTGAACAGTGCATGGGGAGCAAATTATGACCATGGGTCATTATTTGACCGATTTTTAAGCGGAATAGCTTAATCGCTTTTTAAATCGAATCTTCATACAACTTTTTGTTTAATTTTATTATACAATAGTCACTTACTGCTTTCCATGGAGAAGGAGCATTTGGGATCATCGAATGGAAATATGTGTAGGCTTCCCTGGCAGGATAAGATCAGGTGACGTCTGAAAAGTAATAAAGTGGAAAAATGTTTATAATTTCCTTCACGTTTCATTTTCCTTAAAACTTGAATAGTTAAAATAATCACACCCAAGCTGTGACCTTACAACTCTCTGGAATTTATACTTGTCTTTGCCAATTAATATCGCGCTCTTTGTCCTCCAGCATCAATTCATAATAATTTTTCACCCCGTGTCGCTGTCGCTGTCGCTTTCCGAGCGACAAGTTTTTTAGACAGTTTTTCTTGCTGGCTATGCAAACAGCAAAAAGGAAATTCAGGGAAAGTAAATGGCAACTGCAACTTATTTTAATTGCTGGACGACACTTTTGCGCTATGCAGTCAATTGGAAAAGTTCTGTTGAATTAAAAATGTAGACCAGTTGGGGAAAGAAAGGGGAGACTAAGACAAACATGAGCATCCGGCGAATGTTGGCCATATTGCACAAAAAAAAATTATTTCCAAGGGGTAGTTGCAACAAAGTTGGTCCATACATATGTAGGTTTTGTTGGACCTGACCAAATATTTACATACATTCTTACATTTTTACTCATATTCCTCTATTTTTACCTGGCTAGCCTGCTACTCCTTGTGCTATTTTTCATTACTGCCTCGTGTGTTTGCCGGCTAGCTTTTCCTCTACATATCTCGTCTGGTCTGTCTCGTTTTCAGGATATTTTCACATAAAAAAATGAGAAAAATTGAGCAAAAGAAGCACTCGAATCAACAAACAAAATAAACCAGTGAGAATAAAAAAATATTGCCGCTCTGCCTGTCATCTTGCTCTCCCTAATGAATATGAACTTTGAGCGCAAAAATTTGCATTTTCTGGCGCCATTAAAGCCGCTTAGACCCGTCAGCGGCCTCGTCCTCGCCCTCGTCCTTTTTTGTATAAAAAATTCATTCATATTCAAATCGGTGTACACTATACAGAAGGAAAAAAAAAGAAAAGGAATAGCATGATTCAGACACACACACACCTCATTGCGTACGTAATGGTCCCGTTCCGAAATATTCTTAAAGCAAAATGCATTGGTATGATGGGATCCTTGAAATCGCCATGCATAATGAAATACGTATCCGGCGTCCAGATGCTATCATGATGATGCAGAGCATTTAAGAAGTCATAATGAGACTTATTGCCATATTGCAGTCGCGGATCGTTCCATTGTTGATTCAATAGAAACTCCACTTCGTATTTCTGCAAATAATTGAGATTCTCTATAACAATAGAATGTATATATTTTGCCATTTGATTGGACTCACCAAACTGCTTTCATCGGGCGATGCTAAGCTCAGGAGCAGCACGTTTACATTCACCGTCAAAGTGCCTGATGAATAATGAAAAAGAAATGGAAAATTTATAGGAATAGAATTTGTTGGCGCATTTAAAAAATGTTTTATGGAAATAAAAAATAAGTGAATAAGAAGAAAGTTAACAGAAGAGAAAAAAATGTGTAGAGTCTTGTTGCCATAAAAAAAAAGGTAAATTAAACCAAAAACAACTCCTAAATTATAGAATGAAAAAAGTGCTAACTTTTATGTGCTTTAATCTGTTAAAATTTAAATATCAAGACACCAACCGCGATTGTGTGGCCTCCGTGCATTTTGATTAGTTGCCATATCCGGCGATTGTAAACCACAGCAAAAGTCTTCATCTGCAAATATTTTAGGATATTTTACTAATTTAAAAAGAACTCTCCATTCAATAAGGAGTGGCTATAATTATTGACGTTAAGTGCATTATCGATTTTGTGTTCACTAAGAATTTCTGTAATGACTTTCCAAAAACCTTTAACTTATTAAAAGTAATGTGATTGCTTAGATGCTATGCCACAGATAGTGTTCTGCAGTCTCACTTGCCCCCAAAAGATGCAAGTTCTTTGTGCAACACATCGAGGACATTGTTGCCATTAAGTTTAATTGATTATATAGCGTCCATATATCGTGGCCTGACTTTGCCAATTGTTGTCATTTGGCAAGCCAAGACTGCAAATGTCCCGATCCTTGTTTTTCCCTTTTCCCTTAATGGCCCAAGAAGCAAACTAAGTACGAACTGCAATTCTGGCTGTCATTGTTCGCCCACGCTCTCCACTTAGGGAAATTGGATATTTAAACGAAACAAAGCGACAATGTTGAATAAGTTTTTGAACTTCTTACCATTTACAGGCGGCAGTAATCGTTTGTCGTAGCGCTTCTTCTCAAGCAATAAATCTAATATCTCTTTATCCGAACTGGACTCGTCGAATCTGTGGGGGAAGAAAAGATATTAGTTTTGGGAATTATTCACTCTCTCTATGTAATACATGGTTAATGTTAAAATAAATAATTAAAATCAATTAATTTATGTACAACAGTTTTGTGTGTTTTTTTTAGATGGGAAGATTGTTAGTTAATGGATGGAAAAGTCGAACAACAAAGCCGATTAAATGTTGGAGTTAAAACCTAAAAAAGTAAGCTGCAACCAATGACAGTTTTTTTTAGTGAAAAAAACCCACAAAACTTTATGGGTTGGCAATTGTAGAATTTGCATAGAAATTGTTCGAAAATTTCCAGGCATAAGGCAGCTTTTGACTTTTTAAGAAATTGACGAAGCATTGAAGGCCAAAAAATAAACTTTCTTTCAAATTGCATGCAAAACTTCAGCAAAAACCCAATTATCTCGATTGGAAAACAAACTCAAAATAGCAATGAATTATGCATAAATCAAAACTTTGTAATTGGAAATAGAAGATAAAACTAAAAACTCTAGTTTTGCTCTAATTCAAAATATTTTCTTCCATTATACTTTTTTTTAGAGCAGGAAAAAGGTGTGCATTAACTTACTTCGACCAATCGATGCCATGACTGAAAGAATTTCAAAAGGAAAAAATAAATAGAACAATTTTTTGTACGTGTCGTGGAAAGGATTGCCAGGCGAAAAGATTGATAGTTACATGGACATATAGATAGATAGATAGAAGGGAGTGTTTCGATGTTGAGTGTATTTTGTGGTAATCAAATAAAATGGAATGATTTTTGGGATATTCTTTTTTTTACAATATACGTCCTGGATTGAAGCATAGAAATATTTGGAATCTTGTCAACCCATCACTTTTCAACACTATTTTATAATTTTCGAATCAATATTCCATCAAGATTCCCTAGACTTGAGTGTGAAATATAAGTTCCTTAGTTTTCGATTTAAAAACTAACAAAGTGCTCAAGTTAAAGTCTTATAAGTTTTAATTTATATTCATAAAGTAAGTAAAGTTTTAAAGACTTTTTCTTGACTAAAGTTCATAAATAATTAAACCTGAATGAAGACTAAAGCTAGCCCCGAGTTATCCTCTTTTTTTTGATGTGACACACTTACATGGGATGCTTGTCGAGGGCACCCGTCTCCGACTGGGTGGCAGCGGCCGTGGATGTGCTGGTCAGGTAGCAGAGCATCAGGATGACACTGGAGGCGGCATAGAAGCTGAAAGACTGGCTGTAGTGCTTGTAGTGCTGGCCGAGATACTGATAGGCAGCCGCCGAGGTGGCCGCCATTGCGAAAATGGCAGCCGACATGGTGGCGGGCAGGGGGCTGAGAGCGCACCCCACCTGCCCAGGATGCCCGACGGGCGGAGATGTCTCAACCTGCCAGGGCCGGTAGGCTAGTTGATGATCCTGCTGATGGAGCTGCTCCTGCCCTCGGACCTCGTCCTGCTTCTGGTGCTGCTGCATCTTTTTCGCTAGGGCGGAGAGGGCTTGGAAATGCAGGGAGAGCGAGGGATTTGGGTTCGTTTGGTTGGTGGCCTTATCCGCCGGATTCGTCGCCGGATGACGTCTCCTTCGGCGGTTAAAGTGCTGCTGCTGCCGCTGCTCATCCCGCCCTTTGATCTCGCAACTTGCTTGCCTCGTTGTTGCCGCAATATCGATTTCGATTCTGGCCCTATCGACAATGGCTCCGTGTGTCGCCAACGCGTTCTCGCCTCCTTCGTCCTTGTGCGTTTGTGCCACTTCACAGTGCCTCTTCTCTGGGCTAGGATGTTTCTGATTCTGCTTGTGTTTCTGTTGTTGTGGTACCGTTAAAAGCACTTGAGCTGTCGCTTTTAGATGTTTGGGCACAGTTTCTGTTTCAGCTTCGGCTTCGGTTTGGGTTTGTATTTCGGTTTGCGTTTTACGATTTTGTTGATAGTTATCCTTGATTTCGATGTCCTCAGCTGTTTGGTTGTTTGCTCTGCCAGCGGCTTTGGCTCCTCCTCGGCTGCCACGGCATGGATGCCGACTAGGTTGCTTGCTTCTCGGTTTCTGGGGCTGCTCTTTGGCCGCTTCAAAGACGCAGCCCATGATAGGACAACTGAAAGCAATATAAATAAAGGAAAATATAGTTTTTGTTTGCAGACTGAGAATAGTTTGTTGGAAGCTACAATTGAAGATTTAATATGAATTTTGTAAGAAATTTAAGACAAAGTCTAGCTTAGTCCCATTTACTAGCAATATATTATTTAGCTCTTTTTTTTGAAAACTATTTAAAAGAAATTCAATTAACCGCTATTTCGGCTATTTCTGAACGGATTTCAAAGAAGGATTTCATTTTGTCATCAGGATACCGATTTCCTTCGAACTGCATCCCAAGATTTGGAAAATAGGCAATCAAATTTTGACCCGATTTTCGCGATTTTCAGGAATCAGGACTTTTTGCAAAAATCGGAGAAAATTTTATTGTTCGATTTTAAAAAATCGAAGGATAATGATGTCCTGATCACAAAATGACATCCCTTTCACAAATCCATTGGGAAATGGCCGAGATATGAGCTTGGAAAATCGCGCCTTGGCGGCCAAAACGTGGCGCAAATTTCATAAAAATCGTATGGCAGAAAATCTGAAGTACCAGGCGAACAGAAACCAGCAGAAGGTAGCCGAAATCAAGCAGTGTATAGCTTTTTCTGTTCTGAGGAAGGGAGACAACATTAGTTTATGGCGTCATTTCGACTTCCTTTCCCTCTTATGGTGAATATTCTTAAACTAAAATTCAAAAAACGGTACTAAAATCCATGATGGCCGACTGTTCCCCAATTCCTGCATCCCAATTTCCAGTCCAGAACGGTAATATTCACTTAATGATGGCAAATTTAAAATGACACACGGTGTTTTTTTGCGCGTGTCACGATTTGGGGTTCGCGTGAGCGAAAATGCATTGGATCCTATGGGGATGGCGCTTCGTGCTGAGGTGGCGTGCCAAATGTCGTGCAAAATCACTCCTGCTCTCCCATCACTACAGCAGCCTAAAATGTCTACCCGTCCCCTTCGATCGCGTCATCTCGTTCCCCCCCATAGAGAATGATGCCGTGATCCCCATCCCATAAGGTGCAATGGGGGGGTAAGGTGCCACCATAGCTGCCTTCCTCCCTTTCCCACACATGGCGAAATGAGAAAAAATTGCTGGGAACTGCTTGAACTGCTTTCGCTTGGCAACCTTCTGCTGGCTTCTGTTCGCCTGGTACTTCAAATCTGGCCACGGGCAAAATTCACTGAAATCGAGGAAAAATTTGATGAAGAGGCGTTTAAAAAATGGCTTAAAAAAGGGGTTTTAGGAAGGTTTTAATTATGAAATTATATATTTTTGTTAAATATAAATACTATATTATTTAATAGTATTTTTTAAAACATTTATATCAATTTCCAAATGGCCAAAATATATACTTGAAAAGTGGCGATATTGCGCTGCCCAAAATGTTGCGCCAATTCCTCGAAATTCGTATGGCAGAAAATCTGAAGTACCAGGCGAACAGAAATCAGCAGAAGGTGGATTTCCACCACCCCCTCACCCTCACTTCGCCAGAAAAATGTCTCGATTATCCCTTCACTGGCCCCATGGGTTTAACATTCTAAGACCATTTTCGCAAGCAAAGCCTTATTAATACCGCAAGAAAAAAGCACAATACTGCTTCCTTTTTATAATTCCAGCATTTTTAACTCGTTCTGTTTCATTGATGGGTTGTTTTTTCGTGAAGTGACATATTTATAACTTAAAATAAAGATTAAATAATGTTAAAGACAGGCGAAGGGTTAATATAGGTATTCTCTCATAAATTGAGAGAAAACGGTACTGAAATCCATGATGGCCGACAGTTCGCCAATCCCTGCATTCAAATTTCCAGTCCAGAACGGTAATTTTCACTTAATGATGGCAAAGTTAAAACGACACGCGTTGTTTTTCTGCGCGTGTCACGATTTGGGGCCAGCGTGAGCGAAAATTCATTGTTTTGTATGGGGGCTGTTGCCGCGTGCCGAGAAGTCGTGACAACCGTGGCTCCAAAACACTCAGTACTACCATCCCCAATAGAGCCTAATTTGTCAACCTGTCTCCCTCTTAGTGCATTGTCCCATTCCCCCCCATGAAGCCTAGGTTGGAGCCTCCATTGCATTAGGTGGAAAGGGAGGCCGTTACATATTTATATCTGTTTGTCCCGTTCCCCCCTTATGACCAGAAAATAATGATTGCTCTGACGTCATTGCACTGCTTTCACTGCTTGGTTTCGGCCACCTTCTGCTGGTTTCTGTTCGCCTAGTACTTCAGATTTTCTGCCATACGATTTCTAATAAATTTGCGCCGCGTTTTGGCCGCCAAGGCGCTTCTTTCCGAGCTCATATCTCGGCTAATACTTAACGGATTTTGGAAAGGGATGTCATTTCGTAACCAGGACATCAATATCCTTCGATCTGCATCAAAAGATTTTCAAAATGCGACAATAAAATTTTCGTCGATTTTTGCGAAAAATCCTGATGGTACCCCTTGCCAAAATCGCGAAAATCGGGTCGAAATTTTTTTGCCCGATTTTCAAAATCTTGGGATAGGGAGACAAGGATATCGAAGTCCTGATTCAGAAATGGTATCCCGTTCCGGAATCGGTTGCCAAATGACCGAAATATGCGAAACCAAAAATTCGACAACCCAAAAATCGTTGCATATCGTGAGGGGCTACTCCTGGATTGGATGCGAGCCGGCAGTTTAGTTTAAAACTCCTGTTTTGATTCAAAAACCCCCTCAATAGAAACAGACATTCGTTTTATATATTTTTGACTTTTATTTTATTTTTCTTCAGTTTTATCTTTTGGTTTTTCTTTCATAATTCTTTCTTTTCCTTGCCAAAAAATCGGGTCGAAAATTTGATCGCCCTATTTTCAATATCCTGGGATGCAGTTCGAAGGATATCGGAGAACCAATTGCGAAATGGAAATCGAAATCGTAGATTCAAAAAATTGAGTTGAAATTAATTTGAACGATTTTTAGGAAACTAATAATGCAGATCGAGGGACATTAAAGTTCTTATACCAAAAACGGATTGCGAAAGGGATGTCATTTTGTTATCATTACTCAGATATCCTTCGAACTGCATTCCAATATTTAAAAAAAAGGGGGAAAAAACTGTATTGGTAAAAAATGTATTGTATGTATTTGTAATACATATTAGGTAATGCTCATATATTATTATCCTTAAGGATTATGGAAAGGGATGTCATTTCACAATCAGGACTCCCATATCCTTTGATCTGCATCCCAGAATTTTTTAAAATAGGGCGAAAAATATTTCGTTCCGATTTTCTCGATTTCGGCAAGAGGTTCTACTCATATCTCGGCTATTACTCAACGGATTTTGGAAAGGGATGTTATTTCGCAATCAGGACTCCGATATCCTTCGAACTGCATCCCAGGAGTTTGAAACTAGGGCAAAAAAAATTGACCAGATTTTCGCGATTTTGACAAGGGGTACCATCAGGATTTTTTGCAAAAATCGGACAAAATTTTGTTGTCGGATTTTGAAAAACTTTTGATGCAGATCGAAGGATATTGATGTCCTGGTTACGAAATGACGTCCCTTTCCAAAATCCGTTGAGTATTAGCCGAGATATGAGCTTGGAAAGAAGCGCCTTGGCGGCCAAATCGCGGCGCAAATTTCTTAGAAATCGTATGGCAGAAAATCTGAAGTACTAGGCGAACAGAAACCAGCAGAAGGTGGGCGAAACTAAGCAGTACAAGCAGTGCATTGCTTTTTTCAGTTCTGAGGAAGGGAGACAACAGTAGTTTATGGCGCCATTTCGCCTCCCTTTCCCTCTTATGGTGAATATTCTTAAACTAAAATTCAAAAAACGGTACTAAAATCCATGATGGCCGACTGTTCCCCAATTCCTGCATCCCAATTTCCAGTCCAGAACGGTAATATTCACTTAATGATGGCAAATTTAAAATGACACACGGTGTTTTTTTGCGCGTGTCACGATTTGGGGTTCGCGTGAGCGAAAATGCATTGGATCCTATGGGGATGGCGCTTCGTGCTGAGGTGGCGTGCCAAATGTCGTGCAAAATCACTCCTGCTCTCCCATCACTACAGCAGCCTAAAATGTCTACCCGTCCCCTTCGATCGCGTCATCTCGTTCCCCCCCATAGAGAATGATGCCGTGATCCCCATCCCATAAGGTGCAATGGGGGGGTAAGGTGCCACCATAGCTGCCTTCCTCCCTTTCCCACACATGGCGAAATGAGAAAAAATTGCTGGGAACTGCTTGAACTGCTTTCGCTTGGCAACCTTCTGCTGGCTTCTGTTCGCCTGGTACTTCAAATCTGGCCACGGGCAAAATTCACTGAAATCGAGGAAAAATTTGATGAAGAGGCGTTTAAAAAATGGCTTAAAAAAGGGGTTTTAGGAAGGTTTTAATTATGAAATTATATATTTTTGTTAAATATAAATACTATATTATTTAATAGTATTTTTTAAAACATTTATATCAATTTCCAAATGGCCAAAATATATACTTGAAAAGTGGCGATATTGCGCTGCCCAAAATGTTGCGCCAATTCCTCGAAATTCGTATGGCAGAAAATCTGAAGTACCAGGCGAACAGAAATCAGCAGAAGGTGGATTTCCACCACCCCCTCACCCTCACTTCGCCAGAAAAATGTCTCGATTATCCCTTCACTGGCCCCATGGGTTTAACATTCTAAGACCATTTTCGCAAGCAAAGCCTTATTAATACCGCAAGAAAAAAGCACAATACTGCTTCCTTTTTATAATTCCAGCATTTTTAACTCGTTCTGTTTCATTGATGGGTTGTTTTTTCGTGAAGTGACATATTTATAACTTAAAATAAAGATTAAATAATGTTAAAGACAGGCGAAGGGTTAATATAGGTATTCTCTCATAAATTGAGAGAAAACGGTACTGAAATCCATGATGGCCGACAGTTCGCCAATCCCTGCATTCAAATTTCCAGTCCAGAACGGTAATTTTCACTTAATGATGGCAAAGTTAAAACGACACGCGTTGTTTTTCTGCGCGTGTCACGATTTGGGGCCAGCGTGAGCGAAAATTCATTGTTTTGTATGGGGGCTGTTGCCGCGTGCCGAGAAGTCGTGACAACCGTGGCTCCAAAACACTCAGTACTACCATCCCCAAGAGAGCCTAATTTGTCAACCTGTCTCCCTCTTAGTGCATTGTCCCATTCCCCCCCATGAAGCCTAGGTTGGAGCCTCCATTGCATTAGGTGGAAAGGGAGGCCGTTACATATTTATATCTGTTTGTCCCGTTCCCCCCTTATGACCAGAAAATAATTATTGCTCTGACGTCATTGCACTGCTTGCACTGCTTGGTTTCGGCCACCTTCTGCTGGTTTCTGTTCGCCTAGTACTTCAGATTTTCTGCCATACGATTTCTAAGAAATTTGCGCCGCGTTTTGGCCGCCAAGGCGCTTCTTTCCGAGCTCATATCTCGGCTAATACTTAACGGATTTTGGAAAGGGATGTCATTTCGTAACCAGGACATCAATATCCTTCGATCTGCATCAAAAGATTTTCAAAATGCGACAATAAAATTTTCGTCGATTTTTGCGAAAAATCCTGATGGTACCCCTTGCCAAAATCGCGAAAATCGGGTCGAAATTTTTTTGCCCGATTTTCAAAATCTTGGGATGGGGAGACAAGGATATCGAAGTCCTGATTCAGAAATGGTATCCCGTTCCGGAATCGGTTGCCAAATGACCGAAATATGCGAAACCAAAAATTCGACAACCCAAAAATCGTTGCATATCGTGAGGGGCTACTCCTGGATTGGATGCGAGCCGGCAGTTTAGTTTAAAACTCCTGTTTTGATTGAAAAACCCCCTCAATACTTTCAATCAATGACCCCCTCAATGACTTTTATTTTATTTTTCTTCAGTTTTATCTTTTGGTTTTTCTTTCATAATTCTTTCTTTTCCTTGCCAAAAAATCGGGTCGAAAATTTGATCGCCCTATTTTCAATATCCTGGGATGCAGTTCGAAGGATATCGGAGAACCAATTGCGAAATGGAAATCGAAATCGTAGATTCAAAAAATTGAGTTGAAATTAATTTGAACGATTTTTAGGAAACTAATAATGCAGATCGAGGGACATTAAAGTTCTTATACCAAAAACGGATTGCGAAAGGGATGTCATTTTGTTATCATTACTCAGATATCCTTCGAACTGCATTCCAATATTTAAAAAAAAGGGGGAAAAAACTGTATTGGTAAAAAATGTATTGTATGTATTTGTAATACATATTAGGTAATGCTCATATATTATTATCCTTAAGGATTATGGAAAGGGAAGGGATTTCACAATCAGGACTCCCATATCCTTTGATCTGCATCCCAGAATTTTTTAAAATAGGGCGAAAAATATTTCGTTCCGATTTTCTCGATTTCGGCAAGAGGTTCTACTCATATCTCGGCTATTACTCAACGGATTTTGGAAAGGGATGTTATTTCGCAATCAGGACTCCGATATCCTTCGAACTGCATCCCAGGAGTTTGAAACTAGGGCAAAAAAAATTGACCAGATTTTCGCGATTTTGACAAGGGGTACCATCAGGATTTTTTGCAAAAATCGGACAAAATTTTGTTGTCGGATTTTGAAAAACTTTTGATGCAGATCGAAGGATATTGATGTCCTGGTTACGAAATGACGTCCCTTTCCAAAATCCGTTGAGTATTAGCCGAGATATGAGCTTGGAAAGAAGCGCCTTGGCGGCCAAATCGCGGCGCAAATTTCTTAGAAATCGTATGGCAGAAAATCTGAAGTACTAGGCGAACAGAAACCAGCAGAAGGTGGGCGAAACTAAGCAGTACAAGCAGTGCATTGCTTTTTTCAGTTCTGAGGAAGGGAGACAACAGTAGTTTATGGCGCCATTTCGCCTCCCTTTCCCTCTTATGGTGAATATTCTTAAACTAAAATTCAAAAAACGGTACTAAAATCCATGATGGCCGACTATTCCCCAATCCCTGCATCCCAATTTCCAGTCCAGAACGGTAATATTCACTTAATGATGGCAAATTTAAAATGACACACGGTGTTTTTTTGCGCGTGTCACGATTTGGGGTTCGCGTGAGCGAAAATGCATTGGATCCTATGGGGATGGCGCTTCGTGCTGAGGTGGCGTGCCAAATGTCGTGCAAAATCACTCCTGCTCTCCCATCACTACAGCAGCCTAAAATGTCTACCCGTCCCCTTCGATCGCGTCATCTCGTTCCCCCCCATAGAGAATGATGCCGTGATCCCCATCCCATAAGGTGCAATGGGGGGGTAAGGTGCCACCATAGCTGCCTTCCTCCCTTTCCCACACATGGCGAAATGAGAAAAAATTGCTGGGAACTGCTTGAACTGCTTTCGCTTGGCAACCTTCTGCTGGCTTCTGTTCGCCTGGTACTTCAAATCTGGCCACGGGCAAAATTCACTGAAATCGAGGAAAAATTTGATGAAGAGGCGTTTAAAAAATGGCTTAAAAAAGGGGTTTTAGGAAGGTTTTAATTATGTGTTGAGGAACGGAATGCATTTGGGCAACTTTGTATCTATTCATGTTGCTGAGATTTAGGCAACATGAATCTTAATTCCCCTTAATCATATTGTAAGAAGTTCTATATACACATAACCATGGCAACGCTGATCGACGCGCCGCCATTTTCTTATATACTTAATAATTTCCCTTTCTCACACATGTAAATCTATGTATGTATACCTAAGGCATCATTGCGCTGCGTCGCATTTACTTTATTCAGTTATTTCTTAACCGTCAATCAATAAACACCACAAAATTCATATACAGTCCACTGAGAAGCAGTCTCATTTCTGACCATAGTAAAGCTTATTGGTCCTTCGAGCCGGATTGACTGGAGAAATAATTCACCACTACACGGAGTATTGCCTTAAATGGAGGAATACAAGTTGCTGGTTGTAGGCCGCCGCAGACTGAAGGGTACGATCACGAGGATCGTGTCCTTAGCTGAGCGTTTACCTGCAACACAAACGAAGGATGGAATCGATGTCTTGTTGGATCGACTGGATTTGGCATGGAGCGAATTCGAGAAGATTGGCGACAAGATATCGCTTCACGATGCGGTCGATGGGTACGTAGATCCAGCCGACGACTACGAGGAGTACGAAGGAAGGTACCTGAGGGCAAGGGAGTTACTTGTCTCAGGAAAGCGCTCACTGGAGCCACAAACAAGCACTCAAAGCAATGAGTCAATGCCGGGTAATGGAGATGCACTTTTCCGGTTACTACAACAACAACAACAGATGCTAGAACGAATGGCTGTTTCTGAAGCAGCAAGTACACCTATTTCACAAGATGACGCAATGAACGCGGTAGCAACGCATAATGAACTACCGAAAATTCAAATCAAACGTTTTTCGGGAGACTACAAGGAATGGCCGGCATTTTGGGATATCTATAAAAGCACTATCCATAAGAAGCGACAACTATCAGATACACAGAAGTTTCACTATTTGAAATCACTATTGACCGATGAAGCAGCGAATCTAATTGCGCATTTGCCAATTACTGACAGCGCATATGAAACAGCTGTGTCGCGTTTGAACGAGAGGTACGACAGACCACGCCATATTGTGTTTTCATTATTGGAACAGTTCACAAGGCTACCAGAAACAACAAAGATTGATGTATCAGTGCTAAGGAAAGTGACTGATGGAGCAAACGAAATAGTTCGTGCATTGGACGCAATTGGAGAAAACACACGTGATTGCTGGATCATTTTTCTAATTTTGCAAAAAATGGATGCAGAAACACGTCGCAAATGGATCGAGGACAGCCGCGATTTAAACTCACCAACAACCAAGGATTTGTTCAAGTTCCTGGATACACGCTGTGAGGAGTTTGAACTCAGTCAACGACAAAGCATCGGGGATGGCAAGATCAAGCAAGTTGAAAAGGCGAGAAAACCTATGCATATTATGATGGCTGTCGAGAGAAGCAATGGCGTCAAGGGCAACATGAACGGACCCGATCTGGTTGGATCTGCGGATTTTCTGGCGCTAAGTTGTGAACAACGAAGAGCAACGGCAAAAGAGAAATCGGTATGTTTCAACTGTTTGAAGCCTGGACACTTTACCAGGCAGTGTGAATCCAAATTCAACTGTAGGATATGCCACGCTCGGCATCATACCTTATTGCATGTACAACCGGCTGCAAATGCGCAAGGCTTTGCAGCAACCACGATCAGTTCGCAGGATACGGCACAGACCGTGTCAACAGGAAGGGAGGACCAGCATAATCAGGATGCTCCTCACACTACATCGGTGACAGTGAGTCACATCGCCCGAGCATACGGCTCACAATCGGCTGCAGACGCGCAAGGCTCTGTAGCAATTCCAAACAATTATGGGCGTCGCCAAAGCACGCTGCCGACTGCATTGGTATATGTCCAAAACGCAAATGGGATATATACAAGCTGCCGGCTACTATTCGACAGTGGATCTGAATTGTCATACATTTCGGAACGTTGCATCAACGCACTTGGGCTAGCACGTTCATCATCACGAATCCTAGTGTCAGGAATTTCTGCCATCAAGGCTGAGGCAACCAGAGGGGTCACTCAGCTGCATCTCAAATCTAGAGTTTCGGACAATACTCTGAAGATTACCGCACACGTTCTAAGTAAGATCACATCTTCGCTGCAGAGACACAATGTAGATCCATCATCGCTCAATGTGTTCAATGGATTCCTGATGGCGGATACCAACTTCGCATCAGTGGCCCCGATAGACATTTTATTGGGGAGCGACTACGTTTGGGCCACCTTAACCGGCCAAAAGATGCACGACAACATGGGCAATCTTATTGCCATTTCTTCAATATTTGGATGGGTCATCACATCGGTTGGAGTTAATCAGTCTCCAACAACTACAACTCTATTCTCCACATGCAACATTGACACTACCCTACAACGATTTTGGGAGATAGAAGAAGTAAGCTGCTACGCACACAAGGATCCCGACGAAGACAAGGTGGAAAAACATTTCCTAGAAACTCACAAAAGGGATGACGCTGGAAGGTATATAGTTGAGCTACCTTTCAAAATAGCAAACCCGAAATTTGCAGACACGTTCCAGGGAGCGCGATCCCGCTTCATGGCTGTAGAAAGACGACTACAGCGCAATCAGGATTTACGAGAAAAGTACATCAAGTTTATGCAGGAATACATCAGTCTTGGCCATATGCACGAAATCAGAACACCAAGCTTCGATTCAGGCAATTTCTTCTATTTGCCGCATCATCCTATAGTTGGGCGAAAACTTAGGATCGTATTCGACGGGTCATTTAAGGACGCCAACGGAGTTGCACTAAATGACGTATTACACATTGGGCCTAGTATTCAACGCAATCTCTTTTCCGTATGCCTACGCTTCAGAATGTATAGATACGTATTCTCCGCAGATATCGTTAAAATGTTTCGCCAAATTTGGGTAAGCCCCGATCATCAAAACTATCAACGCATTGTTTGGCGAGAGCATCCATCAGCGCCTCTTAAGCACTATCAATTAGACACTGTAACTTATGGAACCGCTTGTGCACCATACCTGGCTGTACGAGTGTTAGAACAACTGGCATATGACCACAAGGAGCAATATCCTACTGCATCGAAAATCCTTTTGGAGGATTTCTACGTAGACGATGTACTTACTGGATCGAACAACGAGAATGAGCTAATAGCTATTAGGAATGAGTTATTAGAACTCATGTCACACGCCAAATTGGAACTCGACAAGTGGGTGTCCAATTCATCACGCATCTGCAGACGCGAATCCAGCACCGAACGAGAAGAAGAAGCAGTAAAGGTACTTGGAATTTACTGGAATTCAATCGACGATCAGCTGATGTACAAGACATGCTTGACATCAAATCCGAATTGTACTAAAAGGCAAATCCTATCAGATGTTGCGCGTATCTTTGACCCTCTTGGCTTATTATCGCCGATTGTGGTTCAATTTAAAATCATGTTTCAACAGTTATGGCTATTGGACCTGGGCTGGGACACGAAGCTTCCACCAAACATTGCCGAACCATGGCTCAAGTGCAGAGCAGATCTCGACACGCTAAAAAGGCTGAGAGTACCACGATTTGTTCCCAACAGGGAGGACTCGATTGAACTACACGCCTTTTCCGACGCATCAACCAAGGCATATGCTGCTGCTGTTTACTGTAGGTTTCGACATGAAGACGGAACATATTCGGTTTCATTGATGGCTGCCAAAACTAGGGTAGCACCACTGAAACAACAATCACTACCACGGCTGGAGCTTTGTGGAGCATTGCTGCTAAGTCGCCTGGTACGATCACTCAAGGATGGTTTACGACACAAGGATATACAAGTTTACGCATGGTGTGATTCAACAATTGTATTAGCCTGGTTATCATACCCACCATCGAAGATGAAAACATTTGTCGCAAATCGCACATCGGAAATTCTTGAAACGTTGCCACGACACGCCTGGCATCACGTAAGCTCAAAGGAAAACCCCGCAGATTGTGCATCGAGGGGAATGATGGCTACACAGCTCATGGAATTTCACCTCTGGTGGAACGGACCCACTTGGCTACACGATGAAGATGAGTATACAGTCAAAATGCAAAACTCAGAACTCTCTTTGAATATTTCAGAAACCCATCCACAGGACGAATTGAAGACAACAGCCATGCTCACTCTGAAGGAGATGGACAATTCATTATCTGAATTTGACGAACTAGTCCACCGCGCCTCATCCTGGCAAAGGCTGGTACATACCGTGGGCTATGTTTTACGTTTTATTCAAAGACTGAAAGAGCCGCGAAAACGAGTCGAATCCACGATACTGTCTTTTGAAGAAATCAAGGCAGCACAAGTAGTATGCCTGCGGAACGCACAGGCGTGCTTTGGAGATGACAGAAGGCTTCTAGAAAAGGATCAACCACTGCGAAACAGGTCGCAGTTATTCAAGCTAACCCCGTACATTGGACAGGATGGTCTGCTACGAGTTGGAGGCCGTTTGAGGCAATCTCAATTACCAGAAGAAGTCAAACACCCGATATTACTTCCTAAGACACACCACATTACGAAGCTAATCCTGGAACACGAGCACTGGGTAAACTTACACCCAGGCACATCTGCACTGTTTGTAATAGTTCGCCAACGATATTGGATAATTGGAGCACGCAACCTGATAAGAAAGGTCACCCACAACTGTATCAGATGCTTTCGTCAAAGACACCATACTACGCATCAACTCATGTCCGACTTGCCAAGTATCAGAATCACACAATCACTTCCCTTTGTCAATTCTGGATGTGATTACGCTGGACCAATTACTCTCAAGGATCGAAAGGGTCGCAACGCTAAGAAGTCAAAAGGATACATATGCCTCTTCGTGTGCCTCGTCACCTCGGCACTACACCTGGAACTAGCCACTGATCTCAGCACGGAGACATTTCTGGCAGCTCTGAGAAGATTCATGTCGCTCCGAGGAAAATGTGCACAAATCTACAGTGATAATGGCAGGAATTTTGTCGGAGCAAGGCGAGCATTGGACGAGATGCAACAACTCCTGGCATCTTCACAGCATAAGGATCGAGTCTCGCAGACATTGGCAGATGAAGGCATTAAATGGGTCTTCATTCCACCGTACGCACCTCACTGGGGAGGAAAGTGGGAGTCTTCCGTAAGATCAGTCAAGCTTCACCTGCGCCGCGTCATTGGCAACACTATCCTAACGTTTGAACAGATGCACACCCTATTAGCACAAATAAGTGCAGTGGTAAACTCAAGACCACTGTACTATACACCGGACACCGACGTCACATATCTGTCTCCAGCACACCTGTTGATAGGCAGATCATTCACAACAATTCCCGAAGGCGACATGAGCCACATACAGGAAAATCGACTGGACTACTGGCAGGGAGTTCAAGCACTATACCAAGGATTCTGGAAGCGCTGGCACCAGGAATACCTAACTACGCTACAGCATCGCCCCAAGTGGGGAACCCCGCAACCCAATGTGGAATTGGGATCAGTTGTTCTCATCAAGGATTCGAATACTCCGCCAGCAGCCTGGCCACTTGCAAGGGTCATCTCAACTCACACAGGAACAGATGGTAGAGTTCGTGCTGTCAAATTGAAAACTGCTTCAGGAGAAGCAACTCGCCCTATAACCAAGATCGCAGTTTTACCAAATTCAGAAACGATGTTTCAGGGCGGGCCGGGATGTTGAGGAACGGAATGCATTTGGGCAACTTTGTATCTATTCATGTTGCTGAGATTTAGGCAACATGAATCTTAATTCCCCTTAATCATATTGTAAGAAGTTCTATATACACATAACCATGGCAACGCTGATCGACGCGCCGCCATTTTCTTATATACTTAATAATTTCCCTTTCTCACACATGTAAATCTATGTATGTATACCTAAGGCATCATTGCGCTGCGTCGCATTTACTTTATTCAGTTATTTCTTAACCGTCAATCAATAAACACCACAAAATTCATATACAGTCCACTGAGAAGCAGTCTCATTTCTGACCATTATGAAATTATATATTTTTGTTAAATATAAATACTATATTATTTAATAGTATTTTTTAAAACATTTATATCAATTTCCAAATGGCCAAAATATATACTTGAAAAGTGGCGATATTGCGCTGCCCAAAATGTTGCGCCAATTCCTCGAAATTCGTATGGCAGAAAATCTGAAGTACCAGGCGAACAGAAATCAGCAGAAGGTGGATTTCCACCACCCCCTCACCCTCACTTCGCCAGAAAAATGTCTCGATTATCCCTTCACTGGCCCCATGGGTTTAACATTCTAAGACCATTTTCGCAAGCAAAGCCTTATTAATACCGCAAGAAAAAAGCACAATACTGCTTCCTTTTTATAATTCCAGCATTTTTAACTCGTTCTGTTTCATTGATGGGTTGTTTTTTCGTGAAGTGACATATTTATAACTTAAAATAAAGATTAAATAATGTTAAAGACAGGCGAAGGGTTAATATAGGTATTCTCTCATAAATTGAGAGAAAACGGTACTGAAATCCATGATGGCCGACAGTTCGCCAATCCCTGCATTCAAATTTCCAGTCCAGAACGGTAATTTTCACTTAATGATGGCAAAGTTAAAACGACACGCGTTGTTTTTCTGCGCGTGTCACGATTTGGGGCCAGCGTGAGCGAAAATTCATTGTTTTGTATGGGGGCTGTTGCCGCGTGCCGAGAAGTCGTGACAACCGTGGCTCCAAAACACTCAGTACTACCATCCCCAAGAGAGCCTAATTTGTCAACCTGTCTCCCTCTTAGTGCATTGTCCCATTCCCCCCCATGAAGCCTAGGTTGGAGCCTCCATTGCATTAGGTGGAAAGGGAGGCCGTTACATATTTATATCTGTTTGTCCCGTTCCCCCCTTATGACCAGAAAATAATTATTGCTCTGACGTCATTGCACTGCTTGCACTGCTTGGTTTCGGCCACCTTCTGCTGGTTTCTGTTCGCCTAGTACTTCAGATTTTCTGCCATACGATTTCTAAAAAATTTGCGCCGCGTTTTGGCCGCCAAGGCGCTTCTTTCCGAGCTCATATCTCGGCTAATACTTAACGGATTTTGGAAAGGGATGTCATTTCGTAACCAGGACATCAATATCCTTCGATCTGCATCAAAAGATTTTCAAAATGCGACAATAAAATTTTCGTCGATTTTTGCGAAAAATCCTGATGGTACCCCTTGCCAAAATCGCGAAAATCGGGTCGAAATTTTTTTGCCCGATTTTCAAAATCTTGGGATGGGGAGACAAGGATATCGAAGTCCTGATTCAGAAATGGTATCCCGTTCCGGAATCGGTTGCCAAATGACCGAAATATGCGAAACCAAAAATTCGACAACCCAAAAATCGTTGCATATCGTGAGGGGCTACTCCTGGATTGGATGCGAGCCGGCAGTTTAGTTTAAAACTCCTGTTTTGATTGAAAAACCCCCTCAATACTTTCAATCAATGACCCCCTCAATGACTTTTATTTTATTTTTCTTCAGTTTTATCTTTTGGTTTTTCTTTCATAATTCTTTCTTTTCCTTGCCAAAAAATCGGGTCGAAAATTTGATCGCCCTATTTTCAATATCCTGGGATGCAGTTCGAAGGATATCGGAGAACCAATTGCGAAATGGAAATCGAAATCGTAGATTCAAAAAATTGAGTTGAAATTAATTTGAACGATTTTTAGGAAACTAATAATGCAGATCGAGGGACATTAAAGTTCTTATACCAAAAACGGATTGCGAAAGGGATGTCATTTTGTTATCATTACTCAGATATCCTTCGAACTGCATTCCAATATTTAAAAAAAAGGGGGAAAAAACTGTATTGGTAAAAAATGTATTGTATGTATTTGTAATACATATTAGGTAATGCTCATATATTATTATCCTTAAGGATTATGGAAAGGGATGTCATTTCACAATCAGGACTCCCATATCCTTTGATCTGCATCCCAGAATTTTTTAAAATAGGGCGAAAAATATTTCGTTCCGATTTTCTCGATTTCGGCTAGAGGTTCTACTCATATCTCGGCTATTACTCAACGGATTTTGGAAAGGGATGTTATTTCGCAATCAGGACTCCGATATCCTTCGAACTGCATCCCAGGAGTTTGAAACTAGGGCAAAAAAAATTGACCAGATTTTCGCGATTTTGACAAGGGGTACCATCAGGATTTTTTGCAAAAATCGGACAAAATTTTGTTGTCGGATTTTGAAAAACTTTTGATGCAGATCGAAGGATATTGATGTCCTGGTTACGAAATGACGTCCCTTTCCAAAATCCGTTGAGTATTAGCCGAGATATGAGCTTGGAAAGAAGCGCCTTGGCGGCCAAATCGCGGCGCAAATTTCTTAGAAATCGTATGGCAGAAAATCTGAAGTACTAGGCGAACAGAAACCAGCAGAAGGTGGGCGAAACTAAGCAGTACAAGCAGTGCATTGCTTTTTTCAGTTCTGAGGAAGGGAGACAACAGTAGTTTATGGCGCCATTTCGCCTCCCTTTCCCTCTTATGGTGAATATTCTTAAACTAAAATTCAAAAAACGGTACTAAAATCCATGATGGCCGACTATTCCCCAATCCTTGCATCCCAATTTCCAGTCCAGAACGGTAATATTCACTTAATGATGGCAAATTTAAAATGACACACGGTGTTTTTTTGCGCGTGTCACGATTTGGGGTTCGCGTGAGCGAAAATGCATTGGATCCTATGGGGATGGCTCTTCGTGCTGAGGTGGCGTGCCAAATGTCGTGCAAAATCACTCCTGCTCTCCCATCACTACATCAGCCTAAAATGTCTACCCGTCCCCTTCGATCGCGTCATCTCGTTCCCCCCCATAGAGAATGATGCCGTGATCCCCATCCCATAAGGTGCAATGGGGGGGTAAGGTGCCACCATAGCTGCCTTCCTCCCTTTCCCACACATGGCGAAATGAGAAAAAATTGCTGGGAACTGCTTGAACTGCTTTCGCTTGGCAACCTTCTGCTGGCTTCTGTTCGCCTGGTACTTCAAATCTGGCCACGGGCAAAATTCACTGAAATCGAGGAAAAATTTGATGAAGAGGCGTTTAAAAAATGGCTTAAAAAAGGGGTTTTAGGAAGGTTTTAATTATGAAATTATATATTTTTGTTAAATATAAATACTATATTATTTAATAGTATTTTTTAAAACATTTATATCAATTTCCAAATGGCCAAAATATATACTTGAAAAGTGGCGATATTGCGCTGCCCAAAATGTTGCGCCAATTCCTCGAAATTCGTATGGCAGAAAATCTGAAGTACCAGGCGAACAGAAATCAGCAGAAGGTGGATTTCCACCACCCCCTCACCCTCACTTCGCCAGAAAAATGTCTCGATTATCCCTTCACTGGCCCCATGGGTTTAACATTCTAAGACCATTTTCGCAAGCAAAGCCTTATTAATACCGCAAGAAAAAAGCACAATACTGCTTCCTTTTTATAATTCCAGCATTTTTAACTCGTTCTGTTTCATTGATGGGTTGTTTTTTCGTGAAGTGACATATTTATAACTTAAAATAAAGATTAAATAATGTTAAAGACAGGCGAAGGGTTAATATAGGTATTCTCTCATAAATTGAGAGAAAACGGTACTGAAATCCATGATGGCCGACAGTTCGCCAATCCCTGCATTCAAATTTCCAGTCCAGGACGGTAATTTTCACTTAATGATGGCAAAGTTAAAACGACACGCGTTGTTTTTCTGCGCGTGTCACGATTTGGGGCCAGCGTGAGCGAAAATTCATTGTTTTGTATGGGGGCTGTTGCCGCGTGCCGAGAAGTCGTGACAACCGTGGCTCCAAAACACTCAGTACTACCATCCCCAAGAGAGCCTAATTTGTCAACCTGTCTCCCTCTTAGTGCATTGTCCCATTCCCCCCCATGAAGCCTAGGTTGGAGCCTCCATTGCATTAGGTGGAAAGGGAGGCCGTTACATATTTATATCTGTTTGTCCCGTTCCCCCCTTATGACCAGAAAATAATTATTGCTCTGACGTCATTGCACTGCTTGCACTGCTTGGTTTCGGCCACCTTCTGCTGGTTTCTGTTCGCCTAGTACTTCAGATTTTCTGCCATACGATTTCTAAGAAATTTGCGCCGCGTTTTGGCCGCCAAGGCGCTTCTTTCCGAGCTCATATCTCGGCTAATACTTAACGGATTTTGGAAAGGGATGTCATTTCGTAACCAGGACATCAATATCCTTCGATCTGCATCAAAAGATTTTCAAAATGCGACAATAAAATTTTCGTCGATTTTTGCGAAAAATCCTGATGGTACCCCTTGCCAAAATCGCGAAAATCGGGTCGAAATTTTTTTGCCCGATTTTCAAAATCTTGGGATGGGGAGACAAGGATATCGAAGTCCTGATTCAGAAATGGTATCCCGTTCCGGAATCGGTTGCCAAATGACCGAAATATGCGAAACCAAAAATTCGACAACCCAAAAATCGTTGCATATCGTGAGGGGCTACTCCTGGATTGGATGCGAGCCGGCAGTTTAGTTTAAAACTCCTGTTTTGATTGAAAAACCCCCTCAATACTTTCAATCAATGACCCCCTCAATGACTTTTATTTTATTTTTCTTCAGTTTTATCTTTTGGTTTTTCTTTCATAATTCTTTCTTTTCCTTGCCAAAAAATCGGGTCGAAAATTTGATCGCCCTATTTTCAATATCCTGGGATGCAGTTCGAAGGATATCGGAGAACCAATTGCGAAATGGA
The DNA here is from genome assembly GCF_017639315.1 of Drosophila ananassae. NCBI lineage: Eukaryota > Metazoa > Arthropoda > Insecta > Diptera > Drosophilidae > Drosophila > Drosophila ananassae. Next base: position 15,760,537 of record NC_057928.1, read on the forward strand.
AATCGAAATCGTAGATTCAAAAAATTGAGTTGAAATTAATTTGAACGATTTTTAGGAAACTAATAATGCAGATCGAGGGACATTAAAGTTCTTATACCAAAAACGGATTGCGAAAGGGATGTCATTTTGTTATCATTACTCAGATATCCTTCGAACTGCATTCCAATATTTAAAAAAAAGGGGGAAAAAACTGTATTGGTAAAAAATGTATTGTATGTATTTGTAATACATATTAGGTAATGCTCATATATTATTATCCTTAAGGATTATGGAAAGGGATGTCATTTCACAATCAGGACTCCCATATCCTTTGATCTGCATCCCAGAATTTTTTAAAATAGGGCGAAAAATATTTCGTTCCGATTTTCTCGATTTCGGCAAGAGGTTCTACTCATATCTCGGCTATTACTCAACGGATTTTGGAAAGGGATGTTATTTCGCAATCAGGACTCCGATATCCTTCGAACTGCATCCCAGGAGTTTGAAACTAGGGCAAAAAAAATTGACCAGATTTTCGCGATTTTGACAAGGGGTACCATCAGGATTTTTTGCAAAAATCGGACAAAATTTTGTTGTCGGATTTTGAAAAACTTTTGATGCAGATCGAAGGATATTGATGTCCTGGTTACGAAATGACGTCCCTTTCCAAAATCCGTTGAGTATTAGCCGAGATATGAGCTTGGAAAGAAGCGCCTTGGCGGCCAAATCGCGGCGCAAATTTCTTAGAAATCGTATGGCAGAAAATCTGAAGTACTAGGCGAACAGAAACCAGCAGAAGGTGGGCGAAACTAAGCAGTACAAGCAGTGCATTGCTTTTTTCAGTTCTGAGGAAGGGAGACAACAGTAGTTTATGGCGCCATTTCGCCTCCCTTTCCCTCTTATGGTGAATATTCTTAAACTAAAATTCAAAAAACGGTACTAAAATCCATGATGGCCGACTATTCCCCAATCCCTGCATCCCAATTTCCAGTCCAGAACGGTAATATTCACTTAATGATGGCAAATTTAAAATGACACACGGTGTTTTTTTGCGCGTGTCACGATTTGGGGTTCGCGTGAGCGAAAATGCATTGGATCCTATGGGGATGGCGCTTCGTGCTGAGGTGGCGTGCCAAATGTCGTGCAAAATCACTCCTGCTCTCCCATCACTACAGCAGCCTAAAATGTCTACCCGTCCCCTTCGATCGCGTCATCTCGTTCCCCCCCATAGAGAATGATGCCGTGATCCCCATCCCATAAGGTGCAATGGGGGGGTAAGGTGCCACCATAGCTGCCTTCCTCCCTTTCCCACACATGGCGAAATGAGAAAAAATTGCTGGGAACTGCTTGAACTGCTTTCGCTTGGCAACCTTCTGCTGGCTTCTGTTCGCCTGGTACTTCAAATCTGGCCACGGGCAAAATTCACTGAAATCGAGGAAAAATTTGATGAAGAGGCGTTTAAAAAATGGCTTAAAAAAGGGGTTTTAGGAAGGTTTTAATTATGAAATTATATATTTTTGTTAAATATAAATACTATATTATTTAATAGTATTTTTTAAAACATTTATATCAATTTCCAAATGGCCAAAATATATACTTGAAAAGTGGCGATATTGCGCTGCCCAAAATGTTGCGCCAATTCCTCGAAATTCGTATGGCAGAAAATCTGAAGTACCAGGCGAACAGAAATCAGCAGAAGGTGGATTTCCACCACCCCCTCACCCTCACTTCGCCAGAAAAATGTCTCGATTATCCCTTCACTGGCCCCATGGGTTTAACATTCTAAGACCATTTTCGCAAGCAAAGCCTTATTAATACCGCAAGAAAAAAGCACAATACTGCTTCCTTTTTATAATTCCAGCATTTTTAACTCGTTCTGTTTCATTGATGGGTTGTTTTTTCGTGAAGTGACATATTTATAACTTAAAATAAAGATTAAATAATGTTAAAGACAGGCGAAGGGTTAATATAGGTATTCTCTCATAAATTGAGAGAAAACGGTACTGAAATCCATGATGGCCGACAGTTCGCCAATCCCTGCATTCAAATTTCCAGTCCAGGACGGTAATTTTCACTTAATGATGGCAAAGTTAAAACGACACGCGTTGTTTTTCTGCGCGTGTCACGATTTGGGGCCAGCGTGAGCGAAAATTCATTGTTTTGTATGGGGGCTGTTGCCGCGTGCCGAGAAGTCGTGACAACCGTGGCTCCAAAACACTCAGTACTACCATCCCCAAGAGAGCCTAATTTGTCAACCTGTCTCCCTCTTAGTGCATTGTCCCATTCCCCCCCATGAAGCCTAGGTTGGAGCCTCCATTGCATTAGGTGGAAAGGGAGGCCGTTACATATTTATATCTGTTTGTCCCGTTCCCCCCTTAGGACCAGAAAATAATTATTGCTCTGACGTCATTGCACTGCTTGCACTGCTTGGTTTCGGCCACCTTCTGCTGGTTTCTGTTCGCCTAGTACTTCAGATTTTCTGCCATACGATTTCTAAGAAATTTGCGCCGCGTTTTGGCCGCCAAGGCGCTTCTTTCCGAGCTCATATCTCGGCTAATACTTAACGGATTTTGGAAAGGGATGTCATTTCGTAACCAGGACATCAATATCCTTCGATCTGCATCAAAAGATTTTCAAAATGCGACAATAAAATTTTCGTCGATTTTTGCGAAAAATCCTGATGGTACCCCTTGCCAAAATCGCGAAAATCGGGTCGAAATTTTTTTGCCCGATTTTCAAAATCTTGGGATGGGGAGACAAGGATATCGAAGTCCTGATTCAGAAATGGTATCCCGTTCCGGAATCGGTTGCCAAATGACCGAAATATGCGAAACCAAAAATTCGACAACCCAAAAATCGTTGCATATCGTGAGGGGCTACTCCTGGATTGGATGCGAGCCGGCAGTTTAGTTTAAAACTCCTGTTTTGATTGAAAAACCCCCTCAATACTTTCAATCAATGACCCCCTCAATGACTTTTATTTTATTTTTCTTCAGTTTTATCTTTTGGTTTTTCTTTCATAATTCTTTCTTTTCCTTGCCAAAAAATCGGGTCGAAAATTTGATCGCCCTATTTTCAATATCCTGGGATGCAGTTCGAAGGATATCGGAGAACCAATTGCGAAATGGAAATCGAAATCGTAGATTCAAAAAATTGAGTTGAAATTAATTTGAACGATTTTTAGGAAACTAATAATGCAGATCGAGGGACATTAAAGTTCTTATACCAAAAACGGATTGCGAAAGGGATGTCATTTTGTTATCATTACTCAGATATCCTTCGAACTGCATTCCAATATTTAAAAAAAAGGGGGAAAAAACTGTATTGGTAAAAAATGTATTGTATGTATTTGTAATACATATTAGGTAATGCTCATATATTATTATCCTTAAGGATTATGGAAAGGGATGTCATTTCACAATCAGGACTCCCATATCCTTTGATCTGCATCCCAGAATTTTTTAAAATAGGGCGAAAAATATTTCGTTCCGATTTTCTCGATTTCGGCTAGAGGTTCTACTCATATCTCGGCTATTACTCAACGGATTTTGGAAAGGGATGTTATTTCGCAATCAGGACTCCGATATCCTTCGAACTGCATCCCAGGAGTTTGAAACTAGGGCAAAAAAAATTGACCAGATTTTCGCGATTTTGACAAGGGGTACCATCAGGATTTTTTGCAAAAATCGGACAAAATTTTGTTGTCGGATTTTGAAAAACTTTTGATGCAGATCGAAGGATATTGATGTCCTGGTTACGAAATGACGTCCCTTTCCAAAATCCGTTGAGTATTAGCCGAGATATGAGCTTGGAAAGAAGCGCCTTGGCGGCCAAATCGCGGCGCAAATTTCTTAGAAATCGTATGGCAGAAAATCTGAAGTACTAGGCGAACAGAAACCAGCAGAAGGTGGGCGAAACTAAGCAGTACAAGCAGTGCATTGCTTTTTTCAGTTCTGAGGAAGGGAGACAACAGTAGTTTATGGCGCCATTTCGCCTCCCTTTCCCTCTTATGGTGAATATTCTTAAACTAAAATTCAAAAAACGGTACTAAAATCCATGATGGCCGACTATTCCCCAATCCCTGCATCCCAATTTCCAGTCCAGAACGGTAATATTCACTTAATGATGGCAAATTTAAAATGACACACGGTGTTTTTTTGCGCGTGTCACGATTTGGGGTTCGCGTGAGCGAAAATGCATTGGATCCTATGGGGATGGCTCTTCGTGCTGAGGTGGCGTGCCAAATGTCGTGCAAAATCACTCCTGCTCTCCCATCACTACAGCAGCCTAAAATGTCTACCCGTCCCCTTCGATCGCGTCATCTCGTTCCCCCCCATAGAGAATGATGCCGTGATCCCCATCCCATAAGGTGCAATGGGGGGGTAAGGTGCCACCATAGCTGCCTTCCTCCCTTTCCCACACATGGCGAAATGAGAAAAAATTGCTGGGAACTGCTTGAACTGCTTTCGCTTGGCAACCTTCTGCTGGCTTCTGTTCGCCTGGTACTTCAAATCTGGCCACGGGCAAAATTCACTGAAATCGAGGAAAAATTTGATGAAGAGGCGTTTAAAAAATGGCTTAAAAAAGGGGTTTTAGGAAGGTTTTAATTATGAAATTATATATTTTTGTTAAATATAAATACTATATTATTTAATAGTATTTTTTAAAACATTTATATCAATTTCCAAATGGCCAAAATATATACTTGAAAAGTGGCGATATTGCGCTGCCCAAAATGTTGCGCCAATTCCTCGAAATTCGTATGGCAGAAAATCTGAAGTACCAGGCGAACAGAAATCAGCAGAAGGTGGATTTCCACCACCCCCTCACCCTCACTTCGCCAGAAAAATGTCTCGATTATCCCTTCACTGGCCCCATGGGTTTAACATTCTAAGACCATTTTCGCAAGCAAAGCCTTATTAATACCGCAAGAAAAAAGCACAATACTGCTTCCTTTTTATAATTCCAGCATTTTTAACTCGTTCTGTTTCATTGATGTGTTGTTTTTTCGTGAAGTGACATATTTATAACTTAAAATAAAGATTAAATAATGTTAAAGACAGGCGAAGGGTTAATATAGGTATTCTCTCATAAATTGAGAGAAAACGGTACTGAAATCCATGATGGCCGACAGTTCGCCAATCCCTGCATTCAAATTTCCAGTCCAGAACGGTAATTTTCACTTAATGATGGCAAAGTTAAAACGACACGCGTTGTTTTTCTGCGCGTGTCACGATTTGGGGCCAGCGTGAGCGAAAATTCATTGTTTTGTATGGGGGCTGTTGCCGCGTGCCGAGAAGTCGTGACAACCGTGGCTCCAAAACACTCAGTACTACCATCCCCAAGAGAGCCTAATTTGTCAACCTGTCTCCCTCTTAGTGCATTGTCCCATTCCCCCCCATGAAGCCTAGGTTGGAGCCTCCATTGCATTAGGTGGAAAGGGAGGCCGTTACATATTTATATCTGTTTGTCCCGTTCCCCCCTTATGACCAGAAAATAATTATTGCTCTGACGTCATTGCACTGCTTGCACTGCTTGGTTTCGGCCACCTTCTGCTGGTTTCTGTTCGCCTAGTACTTCAGATTTTCTGCCATACGATTTCTAAGAAATTTGCGCCGCGTTTTGGCCGCCAAGGCGCTTCTTTCCGAGCTCATATCTCGGCTAATACTTAACGGATTTTGGAAAGGTATGTCATTTCGTAACCAGGGCACCATTATCCTTCGATCTGCATTTTTTAAAATCAAACAATAAAATTTTCTCCGATTTTTGCAAAAAATCCTGATAAAAATCGCCAAAATCGCGAAAATCGGGTCAAAATTTGATTGCCCTATTTTCCAAATCTTGGGATGCAGTTCGAAGAAAATCGGTGTCCTGATGACAAAATGACATCCCTTTCCGAAATCCGTTTAGAAATAGCCGAGATGTGAGCAGTTCCCCTTGCCAAAATCGGGTCAAAAGTTGATTACCTTATTTTCAAAATCTTAGGATACATCCGAAGGATATCGGTGTCCTGATAACAAAATGACATCCTTTTTCGAAACCCGTTTAGAAATAGAAATTAACCACAACACTAATTTAACCTCGACGAAAGCAATAAGCTCGGCACAATCTAAAATAAAAATCTATCGTCACCCACTTGACAGTCATTTCCAATGACTTGCCCCTCTATCGTGCAGCCCTCCTGTCTCAGCACTTGCACAATCACAAATACAAACATTTTGATTGATGTGGCAATATAGGATTGTTTCAGTCCAAGGACCACGCCCAGCTGCGTGCCCAGGCGACTGTAAATGTCAGTTTGCCAAATAACACGGTTCCCGAAACAGATTTACGATTGTCGAACAAAAACTTTTGAGCTTTTCGGGTCATTTCTAACATAAGTTTTTGGTTTGAAGGAAATTTTTATAGAATTAGTTGGCAAGAATAAAATTATAGTGAGTGGTATAAAACTATTATTTTAATTCGTAGGTTTTTAAGAAAAGCAGGTTAACTTGTTGAATAAAAGTTATAAAATCAAGTTGAAAGGTAATAGATTTTTCTGATAAAAATTCTTATTTACTATTTGGGTAGTTTATACTTTTAATTCTAAATAAATGAGTTCAATTTGGTATACCCCAGTAAAATTACTTAAGGCCACATCCAAAAAACCGTATGCCAGTCAGCCAGTCAATGGGCCAAACGAATTTTTATTGTTGCATGTCAAAGACTGTCTTTTGGCTGTCTTCTCTTGGCTTTTCTTTTTTTCTTGTTATTGTGGCTGTCAGTTTGTGGCCAAGTCAGGGTAAAATGCAATATTCGTTTTCAGATATATGTATGTGTACTTTTCAAGTGAGTACAAGTTTTGGCCAAATTTTGATATGTATTTCAACATGCAAAGACTCGAGTGGCCATTGCCATCCAAAAAGTATAAAAACGAAATGAATTCGAACCGCAAAAATTCAATTTCCTCGTTCTTATGTGACTCTGAAAAATATATAAACAGACATTGAGAGTGATTTGGGTCTGATTAGTTATGTACATGCGGTTATATGCTTGTTTGGACACATGTATTCATATGTTCGTTCAATATAATCGGCTTAAATGGGAAAAGGCTTTATTTAAAAAAGGATTTGAAGAAGAAACCTGGTCTTTGTGGTCAGCTTAAGCTGTTTCGTTCTGTTTTCATTTAGATTTTAGAACTGGTCGCATTCAAATTTGATTGGCTGATTTTTAATGAAAACTCATTTGTCCATGAAAGGGAAGGTCTCCAAACATATCCGGAAACCGCACATATAAGCAGGCACTCAATGGCTTTGGCGTTTCCTCCTCCACATTGGTAGGTCTTCATTATACTTTTATTCGATTTTTACGTGACTTTGGCCATAAAGCACAAAAATAAACCCCAAGACACTAGATACAAAAAGTAATGGGAACACAAACTAGCAAAGGCCTAAGAAGTAGGCATGTAAATGGGTCTCATATACAAATTGGTACCGATACACCATATACGTGTGTCTCCCCCTCTCTTTTCTCGTTTGTATTGCTATCTCTATCTGGCCCACATGTGCCAGGACAATTATTGACCTCAATCTATTTAAAACGCTTGTATAACATTTCTATAATAGGACTTTCGTTTTTGTTCTGCTGTTGGGGGTTTATTCTTTTTTGCACCAAAAATGTCACAAAAGTTTATTAAATTGAAAACTTTTCGGGGCTGCTTATTGGAACAGGACAAAAAAACGCGAACAGAATGAGAAGGATAGACAGAGAGAGAGAGAGAGGGGAAGGAGAAAAATGTCGAAACAACTGACCATAGATCAGTTTATAGTATGCTTTCATTGTCCTTCTGGTCGCCTTCCCCCGCTGATATCCTTTATGCCTTCCGGGGCATAAATTTTCACAAACCGCGCTCGAGAGCCGTCGACTGCAGTCTGGACAAAGTTAATCCTTCTATCCTTTGGCGGCCGGAAACGGCGCCAACTGACAGCCCAAGCCAGAAACTAACCCAAAACAAGACCAATTCTTTCCGCCTTTTTTTATTTCTTCAATTTTCTAATGCACGGCGAATAAATATAATATTTTTAGCTTTAAAAATTTTAGTTAGGAATAATTTTACATTTAAATTTGTAGTATTTCGTAAGGACAATCATTTTAAAGACTTTTTAAACTCAAATAAATTTTGTTCAGTGCATAAACTATGGTCTTGTCTAGTTGGTTGTGCATTTCATTTTGTGCTCTCAACTTTTTTCATATTTTTACTACAGTAACTTTTCATATTCCGTATCTGTATCTTCTTTTTGTATCTTTTTTGTTAGAGTGACTTGTTCAGTCAATTTAATAATTTGTTGGTAGTTAGTTTTTGCATCTCCTCCATCTCCACCCCGGCACATCCTGCGGGAATTTTCCTGTTCAAATTAGTTGACAGCGTTGCGGGCATTTTCTGGCAACATTATTTGCATACTTTTGGGCGGGAGCTGTTGTTGCGGTCCCGAGGCCGGACCACATGTCGGATACTTAATCTACCTCAGTACCGGGAACGGGCAAACATTTTGAAGCACGTTTTATGTTGGATCAGCTTTAATGGCCTAATTTGCAATTTTGTCCAAATCAAGCGGCAATCCAATTAGATGCTAGTCCAACACTTTTCGACGCCATGCCGAAATTCGGGTTAAGCCGAGCAGAGTTAATTGAAAATTCCATTAAATTTGATGGAAGGGAGTGTGCAACTATTTTCCAGGATGATGACTAATTACAATTTGCACGAGAGCCATTGCTAGATTGTGTAATTTCGATTAAGGCACATTTTAAATATTAATGTCAGTTAAATCTTCAAATCGATTATTCTATTTATAATGCATAGAACCTTACACCATCGACCTTCGTGGCGTAACTCTATATTCAGGCTTCAATGTCTTGTTTTAAAGGAACCTTTTAGTGAAATATCTTAGCTTGGCATTTAATGGACAACTCTCGGTCACAGGCTGGCAAGTAACCTCAGTAAACAAAATATCAATAAAAACTTTATCCACAACAGAGACCACAGCAACAACAGCAACAACGATCAACAATTACAAACTTATTATCGATTTTTTTTGGGCGTCAGTGTTTGTCGTGGCGCCATTGTTCGAAGTCACGAACTTTTCAGTGACAGAAAAGACAACAGCAGAAATAAAGTTGATTAAACCCATTGAAATGTTCTGTGGCTTTTAACGTACTATACCCCATATCCATCCACCTCCATATATATAAAGATAGTGGGTGAAAAAAAAACAGGAAGGAGAAAGGCTAAATGGGGGCATTGGTGTTGAAGGGAGCCGAACAAATTATGAATGTGTTCAACTCAACAAATTGTGAATTATTCCATTGTTCTGAAAGTGTTACGCCGGACACAACATGCAACATAAAAAATTATAGAGCAGTCATATAAGGCTTATCCATAAATAATGATACTCGTCGGAGGTAGAGCCCTTTATTGCAGCACTCCAATCGAATCTCTGCAAAATGAAATTCATAATTAATAAGCTTAGCATCCCGCAGGCCATAATGGACCATAATCTGTTGCATTAAAAGTTATTAAAATGTTATGCCATAGACCAAAAATTTATGGCCTGGCAAATGTGGTAATTGAAGAAAGGCACTTGACCCAGTTTGTGATTGGAAATTGCCATTGGTATGGCAGGCATTGCCAGAGCAATCTGCAGCAGGATGGCTTTGCAGCAGGATCTGCTGCAGAAAGGGTTGGCTGGAATGCAGGTATGACAATGAGCTGGAAGTAGGAGTAGCCACCTGGAGTGGAGTGAAGTGGATTTCTGGGGAGTGTGCTGCAGTTCATTCGCATTTCAATTAAACGGGAAGACGGCATGCAGCAGATGCAGCTACAGATACAGATGCAGGCACTCAGCAAATGGCAAACCACTCGGAGGGACGCTAAGCCGTTTAGGCTTAAGTCAGCTTATTGCTCGGAAAAGTGGAACACGCGACGACATAGTTGACACACGACGACCACGACATCAACATCCACATCCACATCGACATCAGCGACGACGACGACGACCTGTTGGAGAATTTTCCAATAATCGAACGTACAAGTTTAATTAATGCCAGACGGTGGTGTAATTGAATAAAAGTCGTTCCATCTCCTGGGGTTTTTAATTTGATTGCAGAAATATAAGCAGTACAGTTGAACTGCATTAGGATGAGCTATATGTGAGATATACTTTGGCATTTATAATACATATTTGAGGAAAAACACCCGCTCTTAAGAGAGTGATCATCGAAACTTAAGAATAACTTTTTTTCAACTTGATATATTTTATTTTTAGAATATATACCCATAATGCAGCGTAATGCACCAACTTTTTGCATTAATACTGTGTTTATTTAATTTTAATTTGAATTCTAATTGCGATTCCGACTGCCGACTGCCTGCAGCTCCTCTCATAACGATATGCATATGATCCATGGCTGAGGTGAGCCATTTAACCCAGCTAATTGCACATTTTGACAGTTTGCGGTGCAAACGTTTGCACAAAGTTAACACAAAATGACAAAGTGCAAATGTGCAACGGTCGTGCGGAGATAGAGCAGGAATTGTGGTTGGACTTGGTATCGGAACAGGGCAGGAGGGTAGCCATCCAGGGAGACGATGATGGTGCACATTCATGTGGGTATAGGTTGGGTGGCAAATTCCCGTGTTTGACTGGGATGGTATCACATTCTGTTTACAATAAGCTTGGCCCAGCTCGATGACGATGTTGGTCAAACATACTGAAAAGTCCGACAAGAAGAAAAGTCCAGCCGATGCAGCTTGTTTTTCCCTTTCTGCCCCCAGAGGGAGAAAAAGGTTCGAAAATCGAACAGCTGCTTGTGGTGCATGTTTCCATTGAGAATTTATAGTTTGCTTGTTGGACCAATTCGGAGGCATGAGTGGCAGTTAAAATATTAATTATTTAATTCGATGTGGGAAGGATGAAATAAAACCTTACTTCAATAATTGTTTATTAAAATAATATGTCTATTTTTTAATTTTTATTTTTATTGGAAATATAATGTGTATTATAAGCTCCCATTTCTCCAAGGTTTAATTATTTATATGTTTTATTTAACAATTCAATTAGATATAAAATTTTTTCAACTAATATCTATAAATATTTATTCACACCGCTCTTACTGTCCACTTATTGATTATTTAAGTAATTAAACAATCGAAACGAGCAATCCCCTTGATCCCATTTTCGGATCGAACTTTTCGAGGCTACGTCCTTTTCAGTTAAATGCTTTTTGTTTGCATTTCATCCTGCTTGGTAAAAGGGCTTTGACAGGATTTGCTGTCCCTGTTTCCGAGGGCCGGTCTAAAATCATCTAAGGGAAGAGTTCGAATGCTCTTGGTCCTGTCAGAGCCACTTAAATGCCATGCATCATGGAAATTTATGTGAATAAATTATAATCAAGCAAAGAAAAAACTTTCAGACCGTAATAATTCAGATTAAAAAGTATTTATACATATGACACAGTTGATACAAGGACCAAGGGCCACTGGGAAGGATATTTTTGGGTATGGGGAGGAAAGTTGGGTGGGCTTTACGCCGCTGGTCACGCGTTTCCCTGCATGTGTCCTGCGCTGATTTCACTATAATAAATTGACATTTTTTGGACATTTCTCTTGAAGTGGCTGGCGTGGTGGCGTTCTCTGCTCCGGTTTCGCTTGGGGAGCTGCGAGCTGTCTGTCATTTAATCCGCTCCCCGCTTTCGTTCATTTATTTTTATTTTTGCTTTCTGGAACTCTGGGGTGCTGGAACTCAGTGCCCCAGGATGGAGGGCAGACAGCTTACTGAAAGATTGGGTTAAGGCATGATGGACATTCTCAGATTTTTCTTCTTAATGTTTTAAGTTAAATTGGTTTTGGAATTTTTTAAGAAATCCAGGTATTAATATTAGAATGTAAATTAATGTCTCTGTAAGTACCGGGTATTATGTAGTTAAAAAAAAAGTATCTAAAGCTGTGTCTTTCTATTTTATAGACTTAACTCCCCCTTATTCTCTAACAAAATAAATCCTATGTGAAAGCTTTCTCATCCAAAATCTGGACAATCCAAATTCTTGGGTTTCCCCCAAGAAACCGAATACGAAATAGAAACAGGAAAAAGCAATAAGCATTCAAATAACAAGTAGCATAAGAACAGCGAACAAGCAACGACAAATAATTTGGCACAAAAGCAAATAAACAAGATAAACAAACAGGCAAACAAACACGAGGAGAAAACACAGGCAAGAGTAAAGACAAAAACGAGCCAAGTACCAAAGCACATAATGAGCATAATGGGCGTGTTGAGAGGGGGGGTCTAGTAGGGGTGCTAGATTGGGGTTACTTGCTGGGGGGTCACATTGGTTCCCTACATGCCCCGACGCTCTCAGCCGCCGCCACCCATGACGAGTGCCAAAGAGCTTTTTGTGTGGGTTTCTCTCTCTTAGTGTTAGAATAAGCGCCACTTTACATCCACACACATACACGGTCACACACTGGCACTCACAGGACTTTAGGGGGATGTCACCCCTCGTTGCAGGATGCAGTGCCACCAGCTGCAGCTCCACCAGCGGCAGCTGCAACTGCAGAACGAGGGCAAAGGCACGTCGCCAACCATTTAAACTAATCTTGAGGCAGTTTATTTATATATCTCAAGGGCCGTTTGTCCTAACAATGTGCCCTGCTTATATAGAACCCGATATACCCATGTATACGTGCTGATATAACCCTAACATCTGCACATAAGCTAAGCTCAGGTAAGCTATATAAAAAGGGGAGCACCGCAGCGAGAAAGAAGATTCCATAAAAGCCAACTTCCCCCCCATTTAGCAACACGCAGGATCTATATATCCTTTGAGTTCACAATGTGAACTTCACATTTGGGTGACAGTTACATAAACATAAGTTTCAAACGAATCTTTTAATGGGATTTTTCGATTTATTTCCGAAAGGGAACTATTAAAGGGATAACTCTGATATATAAATGAGAACAAATTGTAAAGTCTTTGGAGAATTTTACATTGCATTCATTAAAAGTTAAAATCTTTGTTAAAAATATATATATCTAAGTAGTCTAAAAACTAAGTAAGTTATTTACTTTCAAATCCCAAGTCCATCCACCTAACCGATCAATATTACCGCACTTCACTGACTCTTGCCATAGGTAATGCCAGGTTTTGAGGCTATTTAATTTCTATATAAATATTTTGCCTTAGACCACAAATCTGCGGGTCATAAGCTGCAAGGACACGGCGGTGCCCAGGACACGCAGCTCCTTGGGAGCTTACAAGTCCGTCAGGCTCGCCAAGCCACGACAGCATGCCCGGGTGAACTTGTATTAAAGCAACCGGAAATTAAACACACAAAAGTTTTCCAAGACCTCAGCCCGCACCTTTATAAATACATATGCACAAAGCTGCACTGAAAAAAAAAGAATAACAAGGAAATCGTTCATGAATAACTATTAATTTCATCCTAAAGTTTAAGTCAAGAAAAAAAACATTTAAAAGTCGATACTATATATAGACTATACTATCATTTTGCAAATATTTATTTTTTTCATAATTTTTTTTACAGTGTGCCTTAGGTCCTTGCATTTTTTATGGCTCACATTTTATTCTATATATATTCAACTTCTGGTAAGCTCTGTAAGGACTCTTTGCCAGTGAATGCATTTAAATATCTTTTTGAATCGCTCAAGCTTTGCCAGGCGTAAGTGGTGCTGCTATTGTGTCCTGATGGAAGGAAATAGTTGTTCACTCACCAAATTTAACTCCACAGCCAGTTCAATTGAATCCTTTGGCGCTTCGTATCTGCATAAGCGAGCCCGCCAAGTGCCAACTGAAAAGTATAAACCAATTAGGGAAACCAATTATTAAACAAATGTCAACACGCACACTCGAAGATGGCTTATATTATTATTTTTTTGTTTGGGTGGAAATGGAGGTTAATTCCCCATTGTCCAGATCCCAGATCCCAGATCCCCGAACAACAAGCAACAGACAACAGAGCAACGACGGCTTTTAGACGAAATTGAACATATGACAAAGAAACAGGGAAGGCATGGAGAAGGAGATTAGGCTCGACTGGTTGCTGATGTCCTTGTTGGTATTCCCCAGCATGTGCCTCTGGCGCAAATGATGGAAATCACTTAGGTCGGAGTGAGTGCGAGTGCGGGTGCAGATGACGATGACAACAAGGATACCATGACAGGAGTGGCTGGTTGTGGGCGGTGTGGAGTGGCGCTTATGTCTGAGTCCTTAATGAGCTTTTGTCTGCATGACAAAAGCGGCATGAACTGGAGCCTAGACTTGTGCGTCTTGGGATCTCTCTGTTCAAATATTTGACAGCCGCGTAACTCCCTGGTCCATTATTGTCTAGTTTTGGTCAAACAAAAGGAGGCACTAATGAAAAGTCTGAAAAAATCTGGTGGCATGTCATAGATTTCTGTGCACGAATACTGAAGATTTTGTCCAGTTAGCTAGTCCATAAAATATCTAGATGTCCAGAAATTAATAAAGCCAACCAGATCGTCATGAGTTCCTTCTTAATTGATTCGATTTTATTAGGACATTATTAAGCTATCCTGCCACAGTAACGATATCAATATCCCCTTTATAGCTCCAAGCATACAAAATTGAAATTCGCCTCGTTTATTTACGACCCTTAAGCGGTCAACTTTGGCCACAGCCAGCCACTAAATCACTTACAACCAACTTCAATCAAACGAGTTAATAACTTCCGCCGTGTGGCAGCCAAAATTAACCATAATTCCCATGCTACGGCCAACTAAACTGACCTATTTGCCTTCTGGTCCTGGGGCTGGGCAGCGCAGGATATGCGCTTGAATGGCTGAAGTTGATCCTAGCCAAGACAACTGGGGCGAGGGCTTGTCGGGCTCGTTGGGGCCAATATGGTAATTTTAGCGCTTCTACCTTCATATCCTTTCATACACACACACTCGCATACATGGCAATCAGCACAACACACAAACTCAGGTGCACAATGAATAAAAATGCCGGAGCACATGTCACATTTGCCACATGAGTTAACGCAGCTCATTTATCATGGGTCCTGCCGCGTCCTGCCTCGCTCCGACTCGGCCTGTCTCTTCCCAAGGCCCATATCCTGCCATGTCCTCTCTCTTGTCTCCCTTAGACGGCGGTTCAAGGTGACCAAGACATTTGCCGGCCAATCTGAGCTCGTGGTTTCACTTTCACTAAGAAAATTATATTTATTTTTTGCTAGATTTTTATAAAATATTTGGTTTTAATATTCTTAATAAACTTTATTAATAGAAAATTATGAGAAAGATATTCAAAGTTTTTTTTTTTAAAACGAATAAAGAAAAAACTATATAAGAACTCTATAATTCAACACATAGTTTCGCCTCTTGACTATTTATATTTAATAATAAGTCAAGTTCAAAATTAAAACTATTACTGATGTAAGTACAAATTCCAACTGATTTAGTTCCTCATTCTCCAAGTGTTACCTGTACATGGCATATCTAACACCAAAATTTAATTGTAGCCCCTAGGCATAGAGGCAGATGGTGGCACAAGTTTAATTACGGTAGCCAGGACTCCTCAAACTCGAACTCAAAGGACGCCATTCGGGGTATCACAATGCAATATTTATTAGAGCGTGTGTTTGGGGGCCCCCAAGCCCCTATCATTTTAGCAGACCATATAATAAATATATACATGTATGGGCCAGGCGTATGCATGCTAACATATACTCTGTCTGTGGCCTGGCATTATATGTCGCCTGACTAAATTTAGATATGCAAATCGATAAAATAAAAAAAAAGGAAATACCTAGGCACGCACACATTTTAGTGCCCAAGTTTTTCCAGATAGACATGGGGTTAGAGGACTACCAGGACTAAGACTGGGACTAGGCCTACGACTGAAGACCATAGACTGAGAGACATGTGTGTAAAGGTCGCGCTTTCGTTATAATTGTATAAAGATAGTAGAGGCCTTTCCCCATAAGAACAATTTACAAAGTTGCCGCACGGACTCGCCCCCAATCGAGGCTTAAGATTTAGGCTGACCTGATAGCGTTTCACCTGAAATGCCAACTCATTTATTTACCTGGGAAATACCTGGGAACTGTACTTGACTGCTTAAATAAATAAAATATAACGAATATATAAGGTTTATGGTTAAAATCAGGTCTGGAAAAGTGGAAGGCAATTATAGGCTTGGTAATTATAGGGGATCTGTTTTGTGTGGGAACTTAAACTTTTGTTTTAGTTCCTCTAATTGAACAGATTGAGGGAGGCATTCCAATACTATTCATACAGCTACGTACCATATATCTTCTTCCTTTGCCAGAGTGCTCTGTGCAATATTTATGGGCATATATTGATTAAATAATTAGTCCTCGACTAAAATACCAATTCACACAGATACGAGTATGAAATGAGATTTATGTCAAAGGCCATGGACTATAAATTTATAAAGCCAAAGGCAAAAGGCAAAGGCAGTGCCAATTCATTTAATAAAGCTAATTGCACGGAGAGCGCCTTAATTAATAATTTATACCCTGCTTGTTAACACTTTTTTTTTCAGTTTTCCTATTTCCCTGCACTTGTTTTTCAACATTTGCTGTTTGTTTTTATATTTTTTTTTGTGTTGGCTTAGCCCTCTGACTGTTTGAGCCGAAAGGGGGCGGAAAAGGGGTTAAGTTTTAAGCCAGACTGAGATAGACCAAAAAGGAATAATAAAGTTGCTGGTAAAGTGGAGCATCCACGGGGTGATTTCCACTTGGGGTTTCTCATAAATAACAAAAGGTGGCTTTAAAAGCAACTTGCTAACAAATATGTAGCTTTAACTATTCTGTTTCATTACAATTAATTAAATCCAATGAACAAACACCTCTTCTGGCGATAATTGCCTTAAATTGCCTTAAATTGGAAATTAAAATCAATTCATAAATCCTTTTATTATTTAATTCCAGCTAGGAAAATTTAACAATACAGTGAAATTTGATCAAATCTGTACAGCCATTACGCAATTAACGAACCGAACGGCTCCATGTAAACAAATTAAATCGCATTTTGTTGTTTTCAGACTCCATTCCCCTCGACACCCCGGGGCAGGGTTCATAGTTCATTTTTTTTTGTGGAGTGCGGAGCAGGGCAGCAGAATAGTCCCTTACTCAGATATTGATGGATATTTATGGCGTTCGTGGTTGGGAAAGCGGAAAAGCTTCAAAATACGTGCATGATTAAAATCCTCGATGGAGCATACGGATATGCGGATATGGCCATCGGACATGGCTCAATCAAGCCAACCATATAGCCCGAGGGCTCAATGGGGGCCAACTAAATTGGCTTTGTAACTGTTTGAATTTGTTTATCCAGCATTTTATTTGGCCGCAGTATTTGGGGGGGTCATCTATCGATTTTCCCACGAAAACTTTCCTTTTTTCGCGAAAATGTAGAAAAATGTTTATTTTTCCCAGAATACTTGTGACTAGATAATTTTTGATAATTGCTGGCTTTCGGAGTAATATTAGAAGATAATAATAGTGGGTAGTATTCTATTCTTGAATTTGATTTTATATATATAGTCAGATCTCGAACAGCAAGTTCTAATTCCATTTCTACGACCAAATAATACTTTCCGTAGGAACACAAACAATCCCCTTACATTCGGAAAATAGGAAAGTTAATTAGTTTATGCACAACCTTTGTTTGCAAAAAAAAAACCAACAGACTAACGAAAAGGAGAGGTGAAATCTGCAAAAAGTTTTCACATTTCCGTGCAAGGACATGCGTGACGTCGTCGTCGACGGGTGACCCCTCTTTTTGGGGGCAACTCTGCTTTCACACTTGCCACTTTCTCACACGGACACACACGCACATTTTTCAATTTCATTCTCTTTTTTTTTTTTTTAAATAAAAAACAAAGTTGCACGAATTTCGAGGTATTAGGAAAGGACATTGCTATGATTAGCATTTCAAGAGCTAAGGACTCGAGTGCTTCCTGCCAAGGATATTATTCACAAAAAAAGCGATTATTTTTAATGCCCAGGCAGACCTCGTGTGCTGGTACATTTTAAAACTATAATTAGATGGCCAATTATGGCGTTGAAAATTGAAATTTGCGGCAACTGCAGTCCATTTACCACAAAAAAAATACAATACAGTGGTGGTTGTGGGCCTCTGTGGTGGTCACGGTGGCGTATACGTAATCCATAACCCACAGCCCGTAACCTGTTCTCGTTTTTGGTGTGTAGCTCTTAGTCACGCGTTGGCATCTCAAAATCCCAGGCATAGCTCCACATACCATGGCCACCAGGTAGCCATAAAAAATCGTGTCATCCCAGCGATTATCCTTGCGTGTCCATGGATTAATTTTAATGCTCAAAATGACGCACGATTTTGCCAAATGCATGCATACCATATACCAGGCCACATTCCTTTATTTCCACTAATAATTTAATGTCCACCCAGTACACAAAACAAAAAACCTATAATCAACTGAGTACAAACCACAATCAGGCTTTCAGTTTATTCGGTTTTCAGTCGCCTCCTTTTCGGACTCTGTCTCTCTGATTGAATTTTAATTAAAAAACTCCCACCAATCGAACCGAAAAACATGAAATGAAATAAAAAACTCACGCCAAACTGTTTGGTAATAAAGTCAACCGGTTACCGGTTCATTTGCCATTTGAGGCAATTAAACTACAATGTTTATATCAATTAAATGAGTTTCCCACTGCAGCGACCCGCTGCGGACTGGTCTGCCAAAATGTTTACATAATAAAATAATTAAAAGTAATTGTGTTGCATTAAATGTTGATGGAATGCGATTGGCAGAAATTTCCCCAACATTGACATTTTTAAACAGGTGAGTAAACAAAGTAAATACGGGAATCGAATTGAATTAAAAATTAACTACAAAATGCTTAAATGGTTGCAGGTTCGAAGGATATTTACAAAATAAATATTTTCGTAAATATTTCTCATACAAATAAACACAATTTAAAGCTTTAAAATAAAATATATCCCCTTATCAGATAAACCAGCTTATGTAAGCTGATATTCTCGGTAAAAAATAAAAATTCTTCCTCAAAATCTCTATGGGAATTTCATGTTACTCGGAAAAGGCAACATCAAAGTGCGAATAAGAATGAAGTAGGAAAATCTTTTAAATATTCTTCCCCCTTCACATATGTATGTATATGTGTGTGGATATGTGGTGGTATTGCACCAACCTATTACCATATACCATTTTCTTCATACACAGCAGAAATTGTTGCACAGCATGTGGCAAGTAATACAGGGAAGGGGACACCAAAAAATAAAGTAAGGAGGGCTTATGGTTAAAAACGAATTTTATATATCCTAAAAGGTTTTCCTTTTTTTAAGCTCTTTATATTAAGGATCAAGAAATCATTAAATTCATTTGTAAAAGCATCCAAAACTGACAGTCTACTTTGTGAAGATGTTTAAGGACATATAGATCAACAGAAGGACAAATTTCCGACAAAATCACAATACCCTATGCCAGGGTATATAAAAATAAAGAAAAGAGACCAAGAGCTAGGAAGGATATCTGGTACAGAGAGCATATTTGAGTTTCCTGATGCCAAAGCTCTGCATAATAATCCCGAACCCACACAAAGTCACACACTAGTGGTATATGGTATCTCATGTTGAGGGGAATGTAAACGAAATATGTTGTATTGAAAGCACGGCTTGGATTTGAACGCTCTGCACCTGGCAGGTGACATGCTTTCCACACTCCCCTTAACATCCTCGCTGTCCTGGCCTGCATTTTCAATGAGTTTGACTTTTTGCTCACAGGACGAGACTGTTGCTTGTTTGGCAAGGTTCTGCGATAGGGTGATGTCCCGCCCGCATCCAAGACCGAAGATTAAAGAGCCATATATCACATTTGAGTCAATACGGCTTGAGCCATATTTCAATAAACGCCGTCATTCAACTTGTCAACGTGTCGCCATCCAAAGTGGCTGTAAAATGCACCACCCCCGCATACTTCTCTCTGAATTTTGTATGCCCCGCAGCATCTTTACATTATTTTTTTTATATTTTTTATCATTTCCCGCATATTTTCCTGCACTCGAAACTTATTTTTCCAGCGTGAAAATTTCCTTTGCATCAACATTGCATAAAAAATCGAAAAGGAATGGGGTAACTCATTTAAACTGTGACATGTGATGCCTGCCTGCCTTGTTATGTGTCGGCCAAGGGTGAAAGTTTTGCATAATTTACGTGGAGCGCGAAATGTGAAAGTTTTGCCTCAGCACCCTATCCGTTTTGGTCTCTTGCCTTTTAGGAAAACATACCTTATAGCTCTAGGACAAGGTAAATATTATTTTTGCTAAAACTCATTAAGCTTATTAAAATATTTTTGTAGATCTTCTGACCAATTTCAATATGAATTTTGTCATGTTTTTGATACTTTTAAAACTTTAGATAAATTACAAAAAATATTACTTTTAATTAAAACTTCTTATAGTTCAACTGACAGCTAGGAAATAGCTATTCTTTTTTTAATTAAATTTTTAAACAAATGTTAAGTCCTGCAGCTGGTTATTTAAATTTTTCGCTTCATGATCTCTCTGCATTTGCATTTTTTTTAATTTTAGTCTTTTTTATGAGACTTGTATAGCTTCATGTCCATCATTATTGGAATTCTCATGGACAGTGACAGGTGTATATCCTCTAGCCGACAGGCATTGCCCCGGTATCATATTCATTTCGATACTGGCCGAAAAGAAATTCCCCAAAAATACGGATAAAAATGCCAAACAACTATATGTACAGACTGATATAAGTCTGTATATAAAAGATATATATACATATATATGCAGCCGTGAGCAAATACAACAAATCAATTTCTGTTTGACCAAACGCTCCACTGAGCCGGACAGTGAACTAACTGAAAACGGCAGAATGGCCAATACGGCCAACACGGCCAACACGGTACACTCCTTTTTCAGTTTTGGCTCACAGCCCCCCTACCAACCCTACTTACCGCTCTTTCAAGTCCTCTGATTTGGTTTATGCCTTTTTCATACCTGCAAATAAACTTGGCTCGGTTGCTCGGTTTCGTTTGAGCTCCATGGCTCTGGGTCTGTTTTTTCTGTTTCTGTTTCTGGCCCGTGGCACTGGCACTGACACTGATTGCTTCTGAGCCATATGCCCGACTTGACTGCAGTGAAGACGGCCATTATTCACTTGCACTCGCCACTTCAGGCGGGTCGGTTCGGACCGGGCCGGACCGTTAAGGCCAAAAGGAATCAGGTGGTTCAAGGACAAGTCGGGTGGCAGAGGGGTAGGTTTCTCGTTGAACTTTACGGTTAAAACGCAGCTCAGCCACAAAAGGAAAGCAACGAACTGTAGGATACTCGTTACTTTATTATACACTCAGAAAAAGTAATAAAAAATTCAGATAAAATTTAAATAAAGCTACATTTAGTATAACTTTGTACATTTTTAACTAAAATTCTTTGAACAAGGCATCTGAAATGAGTTCTGAAACTCGTACAAAGTAGAATTATTTTTCTCATGTATCCTCGAGTCCCTAAGGAGACGGTTACGTTTAGTAGGCTTGGCTGCCGCCACACCGGATGTCCTGGCATTTCCGCCCCGCTAATACAGAGTCGCCATGACTCAGAAAACACAATGGCTGCCTCATGCCCGGCTCTCCTTCGTCTGCGACGTAGTTTTCTTATTTTTTCATTAGCATTTCTCTTGCAACTCTATGGGGAAATATTGTCGTCAATTATGTTACATAATCAAGCAAACTAACATGTAACAATTTCATTGCCTTCTCTGACTTAAACTTTGACACGGTCCCATTTTCCACAATATTTTTCTTCTTTTGTTTTGTTTTTTTTTGGGAGTTTTCGGGGGATTTCCCATAGCGGATTAGTATTAATGATGTTAAGTTTGCACGCGCCCAGAAAACTAGGCTAACTTTTTGTATTTGGGTTAATTTCAGCTAATTTTTCTTAGTTTTGGCACCAAGACGAATGAAACCGGAACCCGAGACCCAAATTACGCAATTATGATTTTAGCAACGGATGTAAACTTCGCCTTTTTTCCCTTTGCCATATTTTCACTAGAGTTCTTAGAAGTCAATATGTGTCAATTATTCAAGAGAATGTAAATTTTTGGAGAGTTTTTGCTTCTATGAATACATTATTCCTATCATATATTAAATAATCATAAGATCATCTTCAACTTTAAGAATAATTCCAGCATTATTTGTAACAGAATTATTAAAAATTGTCTGCACAGAGTTGTTTTTCATGTAGCCCTCCTCGAGCCTAATGAAGCTGAATTTATTGCCATGGCTTTATGGACATCGGCACAGTTTGCACATACTCGATTTTATGGCCAACAACGGCAAATAATGTGGCTGAAAAGCGGCCAAAATCGGCTAATGTATGCAAACGGATGGTTGGGAGGAGGCGGAGATTTTTGGGGCCAGACTACGTTGTCAATGCTGCTGAAAATGGCAACAAAAAAGTTGGTAACGTCTCCGTGAGCTGGCGCACACAAAATGGATTTTGTCTGCATTAAAATAACTTCTAGATAAAGTGAGGAAATTGCTTTTGAATACAGGCATGGCATGCATATATATATTTTTGATGGCAATTCGCCTCGTTCCCTGCCAGCGATCCAAAAATTGAGACATTCTCTAGCTGACATTTTTCATGTCGTTAAGCTGCTTGGAGCACTCGTGGCGTATACGCAATTTTCCACATTGTTTA
This sequence comes from Drosophila ananassae, assembly GCF_017639315.1. Lineage (NCBI taxonomy): Eukaryota > Metazoa > Arthropoda > Insecta > Diptera > Drosophilidae > Drosophila > Drosophila ananassae. The sequence goes on from NC_057928.1 coordinate 15,783,281, forward strand.
CCATCTCAACTTCGATCTTGTAAACATACAAACAAGCCGAAGGCGGAGGAGGAGGACAAGAGGAGTATGTGTTTAATTTACTTATTGGCCAACATTCAGCTTTGATGTCCTGCCAACTGAGCGAGTGCCAATTGAGGAAACTCCCACATAGCAGGTCATAAATCTCGGAGCAAGATGGCTGCTTCTAACTGCTGAAATAAAGACAGGACATAAATCCAAATTTAGCAGCAAGGAAATCAAAGTTTCCAAGCATGCACATGGCGAACAACTTGATATCCCCCGACCCAGCCATAGTTTTGGCCAACTGAGTCCTCGACTGCTCTCGATCTATGTGGGTCAATTCGAATGGCCGTAGAATTATGAGTTTCTTAAAGAGTTTGCCCGCAAACAAAATTTCTAAAAAAAATGAAGTCTGAAGCAGAGTGGTTCCAAGGATTTTTTAACCTTGGCAGAGTCTACTCCTAGGCTCGCCACACGCACTCATAAATAATTAAAATGACCTCATAATGTTTCGATTTTCTCGTCTTTCTCTTTTAGTTTTTTTTTGTATTCTAGGGCGGTCTTTATTGTTTTCCCTGTTTTTGTCTGCCTGGTGGACATTTTGGCGCTTTTTCGACTTTCTGCCGCAGTCATTAATGTAATGGTCTGCATTATTTGCGAACATTTTGAGTGTTAGTGACCATCTCCGTCTCCACTACTTAGTATCCTCCCTGTAACTCAACTTCCCACCTCTCAACTTCGACTACCTCTCCTTCTGACCAAAACATACAAAATATTTCTGCATAACACGCAACACTCTGGAATATACCCTTTTTGAAATAAAGCAACAGTATTTGAAGATCAAGTTTATACAGTGGGGTGTCTGGTATGTGAACTTTTGTGGATTTATTATGGTAAACTAAGAAAACTCATAGTTGCATATAATGGATGTATATATTTTTGCATGATTTTTTTCGAAAATTACATAAATGAGGAGTTTGGTTTTTTAGCTTTATTGGTAAGAATCAATTGAGAACTATACTGTCAAAAAAAGGAATAATAAAATCTAATAAAAGTAAGTTTCTATTCAAGATTGTGACTCTCCCTTTTTTTTTTAGAAAAATAGCAAAAAACTTGTTTTAAAAAAAACTACAACTCCTTGTATAATTTATGGAAGTTGACCTGTAGTTTTTATTTTCGACCCTGTCCTTCCACATGTACTTGCATGTTCCTTTTAGCATTTTATTGCTGGCCACTTTTATTTTCGTTCTGCTTTTGCCCAACCTTCAATAGAAAGCTTTTCCTTTCTTTTTTTTAGGTTTTTTGAATGTTATTTTTTGTGTGAGCTACCACTTTTCTCAGCAATTTTTCCGCTTGGCATTCGATGGGCAGTCATTCATGACGTGGCCAGGACTGCTCCAGCGTAATCCTAGGGTGCCGTTTTGCCTGCCAAATCGGCTGTGCCATCAAATTAAACGACAACTAAATTGGCGCACATTTTGCGCTATTTGGCAAGCTTTTGTCTGCGTTTCGAGGTTTACATAAGGCTCCGAAAAGCCCCAAAAACACCGACAAGCCGGCAAGAAAGCAAAATAAAACGCTAACAATGACAACAGCTGACATTGATTGGGGCTATGATGGGGCCGAAAGAGAAAAAGCGACTCTAATAACTGTAATAATAATAAGTAGCTGATAATTTGACACTAAGCCACAGGGTCGTATGCGTAATACGATAAAAGCAGACCGGAAACACCTTCAGACACCGATCCATTGGCCATTTTAGCAGGTGCTTTTGGCCCAATTTTATTTGTATTTGTTGGCCAACTACCAAGCCACTCTCATTCGATTCCCCCACCTCGGCAAAAGCCGAGTGCAATTTCCCGACTGACTTAATTAGTGGCTGTCACATTTTCTGGCACCTTGTTCTCGGGGCAGGACGAGAAAGATTGGCGAGAAGCTGGAAACTCCGCAACCACCGAACACTTGCAGCTAGTTCTCTTGGGGCACATGGAAAACTTTCAGAATAGATTAAATTCGTTTTGGTTGCGGCATGGCTCAGAGGGTGGGGGCAAAGGGTAGTAGAATTCACCGCAGCAGCTTCCACAGTTTGGCAAAAGAAAGCGCCGAATTGCAAGAAATGGCTAAATTGAGTGCACACAAAAGAGAGTGGCAGTGGCAGGGCCGGTACAGGGGACGATGGTGAGGCAGATGGTTGTTGCACAAGTGCAGTTTTCCTGGTGCTCGTGGCTATCCAAACATAAAAAGGATAACACATGCAGCTGCCACAGCAGGGCCAATAAGTTGGCAGATAGTCCTGCCCGCAGGATGAGAGTCAGTTTTTCTTGTTCCCAACGGAAAAATGGATAGTACACAGTGATGCCAAAAGTCAATTTCTATTTTAATTACTTATAAGATTTGTTTCTCAAAATAAATTATTATCCTAAGCCTTTATTAGTCTTAAAAACCACTTTCAGACTCTTAACTCCAAAACATTGACATGGCAAGTCATTTTCATGTTTTTGGTGTCCAGTTAAGACAACAAAGGCTGTACCAACTCGAAAGCCAAAAAGGATACGGCAAGGTTCGACCAAAAAATAGACTCCATTGTGGCAAGGAAAGGCCAAACTGGCTTCGGCTTGGGCCTGCTGCCTTTGGGCCATCCAATTGTGGGCCTGATCCCCGGCCAGAAACGCCAGTTAGCCTTCCAGAATCTCTTCTTATTTGCCTGCTGGCCTTTTCATTCTCATTTCTGTTGATTTTTCATTTTTCCAGGCATTTTTCGAGCCCAGTTCAGGCATTCAGAGCTTACAGTTTTCAGCTGCATGTAGGTCAGAATTTTACGGCCAAATATGAATGGACGTGGCTCTGCTATTTTTCCTGCCTACCAAGCACCACGCACCACCCGTCAACACAGACACGGTGGATTTTTGTCGGCACAAAAGGCAAACAATAAGCAATATTTTGTAAAATTGAAATTCGAATGAACCGAATATATTTATTATATTTCCACTTAACGCTCTGTAATCAAACCAATTTTATCCAGCTTTTGACAAAACTCAATCAGTTGAAAAATATGCAGAAAAAAGGTTCAAAAAACCTACAACCTAGATACATTAAAAAATATTTTAAAAACCAACAAACATCTGAATATTGGGCCAACCAAATTGATAATCATTGAGATGCAATTTATCATGCACCCGTAATGCAAAGTATATGTATGTACTTCTATTCAAAAACGAAATGAAAGCCAAACATTGCAGCGTCATTTCACCTGCGTGTATGATTATATCATTCCTGAACGGAATTCGTTGCCCCAGTTTAACCAGGAAATTCAATTTAGCGCCACGCGGTTTTATCTCAAACGAAGAGAAATCGGATCGAATTCGCTACTATTTTTTTTCGTATTTCGCTTGCCATCCATCATTGATTGCCAATCGTTGGGGGGAAAAAAAAGAGATGGGTTTTTTGTGGGACATATACTAGAACACCAGGATTATATTAGGGTTTATATACAGGAAGTTGTGCAGGACTTTACTAAATACAAAAATAAAATAGAGATCTCAAAAGGATATCGCAGTAATCAAGCCTTCGCTAATAGACTTGAGCCCACGCTGCGTATGTGTAATATTTGTTGCACTTGACTTGCAGCTGACGTAAATTGCCATAATTACAACAGGCCGGCCCAGGCCAGGCCAAAATGAAATAATACGCCCGCCACCTGACCACAAAGGACACACTCCTGTAGCTGTGACTTACCTAATTAGCGACAGGATTTCCAGCAGCAGCACCAGCAGCACGAAATGTCGTTCTTGTCGTCGGTGTTGTTGTTGTTTTGCAGCTCTCAGCTCGCAGCGCCACCTGATGGACGGCAGACGGACTAGCTAACGTTCATTTGGCCCTTTAGGCTATTGTGGCGGCGACGTTGTTGCTGTTTTTGTTGGCTTTGTTGCTTTTTTGTTGCTTTAGTTACTAGTAGTTGTTGCTTTTGCTGTAATCCAACAATCTGGCAACGCCTTTCACCCCGCTACAATGTTGTGTTTTTTGTGGGTTTTCCTATTTTTTTCCTTTTTTTTGGTTTTTTTGTTTTTGTTTGTTTCGTTACTTTGCTTGTTGCAACTTATGTGCAATTGCCGCTGGCTGTGGGCTGTGGCCTGTGGGAGTGAGTGAGTGAGAGGTTGAGTGTGAGCGAGAGGCTCTATGGGCTTAACCGAAAGTTGCAAGGACACGCGTCGCCTGACGAACGACACACACAGGACTTCAAACACGCACACTAGCACACGCGCGGCGTACGACACTTTGAAATGTATATTTTTTGTTGTTGTTTTCCTTTTGATTCTGCTCTGCTGCTACACCCTGCTAGTGGGCGTTGAGGCGTGGCATGTTGAGGGGAATCCCCCCACTCAAGTTTTATTTTATTTCTTTATTTTTTTGTTATATTTTTTTCTGTATTTTTTTTTTTTCCTTATTTGGCCAACTTTTGACGCTTTACGTTTCTTCATGTGATTTGTTTTATTTTATTTGACGGCCTTACCCTCCCCACCCCATCTGTTTTTATGTTTCCTTCGCTCCGTTATGTTTTTCTTGGGCATTTTACGTTTGTCTCCACATTCGCACTCGCATTTTTACGATTGCTTTGTTTACTTTGAAGTCTTAACTGCCCTGCGATGTATGCTAAAGTTTCCCGCTTACGTTTCCTTTGGCTTTCACTTTGAGTTGAAAAGAAACTCAAATGCTGCTCATTTGACGCCACTTTCTGGCCAAAGTTTTTGTATATTTTTAGCCAGTTTCCAGCAAGTGATGGCCAAGCTGCTTACATAAGTGCCAGCAATTTGCCAGTCAGTTAGTCGGGCCAAGAGCAAGCTGAACACCATTCTCCTTGAGGTGGAAACTTATGTAAAGTGATGTAAAGCTACGGCCAGATAAAAGTCTTTGCCCGAGACTGGCAAAACAACTTGCGGAAAAATTTATAATGGGATCTTTTAGAGTTTAGAAGGTCTAAGCAGGACTAGATAAAATTTTAAAGGTATACCATATAGTAGATACATAGAAAGAAACATGAAACTGGGAGAAGATCTTTGAATATTACATTTTAATAGATATTCAAGATTTCCATAATAGAGATGCTATATAAATTGATATTTTAGATTGATATAAAAAATATTAATATCATTCATTTTCTCTTTAATCCATATATTCTATCAAACAGTATATTTATTTATCGTAAGCATTACCAGATCAAGTTTAAGGTGATTAGAATAAAACGGAGATAAATCTAAGAGTTCAGAATAGAATGAAGAGTCTGAATTTTTATACCTTAGCAAATATTTCCTATTTAATTTAAATATTTTAATAATTAACCAGAATACTATTCGTTGTTTTGCCCAAACATCTGTTTTCAAAGCAAATCGCTTTTAATATTTCTCCAAGCAATTCATTAATAAATCATTTCCTTCACTTCCCATAATGGCGCAAATTGCATGCCTCTTTCCTATGTACACATCATACCTACATGTATTTATATTATATATCCCCCTATATGCGAACACCACAGGCTGTAAAAATCGTGTTTGTCTCAATGAACTATTTTTATTTATTTATGCATACTAGATTATTGCCAGGCGCATTCGCGCTAAAATAAAATTCAAATGAAACAAAAATAACCTGAATTGGGGTTTATTGAATTCCATTTTCAATGCATCTCTAAGTAATTACGACAAATCGTTTGCTGAATCCAAATTACTTATAGATAGTCTTTTTTTTTAAATTTATTATCCTAGACCGTCATACGGAAGGTCGTCTTACGGAATTTACTTGATCAAGGCACTAGAAGGACCTCGAAAAACCCAAGAGATCATAAATTCTTATCATCTTCTTCGCCTGGCAGACAATGTAATGCAGAATCAACAAATTTCGCACGCTGTGTGGGAAAGATGTTAAAAATAAACCAAAGCAATGCAAAGAGAAATGCAAAAATGCGAAGCACCAGACCAAAGCAAAACAGACTAACAAAAATGCCATGTGTGAGGACCGAACGACCAAACGATTCGGTTTCGGAATTTAACATGCCAAATAACAAGGAACCCCCGACGGCACGTCGTTCTTAGCACTAAATTAATTTTAATTGTATCTTGTGTCTTTTATTTATTCGGGGAAATAAATTTTTGTTTTTCTACTCAGTTAGTCAGTTAGTCTCTTTCATGAATACTAAGTATATTTTGGTCACTTGCTGCTAGCCATCTCATTACTGTGGCCAAAATGTTTCGGTTTCAATGTCTGTCCTTAACACGGCATTGGAATGCCGGGAATTTTGTTAAAAGCGACATTTTTGTCTAGCAGCCAAACACGCCCCGAAATATGCAACATGTCTCACTGCCCCCGCAATCTCCTGCCGCTATTTTTTCCTTGTTTTTTTCTTTTTTAAGGAGGCTCCACCCAAGTGCACGCAATGTTCGGCGAGGACATAGCACTGGGAAAAAATCGAAACAAAATTTCACAGTTTATATCTAAGTACAACACTGCGTATACGTAATATGGAGGTTTTTTGGGAGATATCTTTATCTAGGGCTTAGAACTTTCAAAAAATATCCTTTATAAGTACATTTTATTCTTCTGATAGGTAATAGTATCTTTTTCTGTATGTAATATCAGATATTTTTATTTAAGTACAACACTGCGTATGCGTAATATTGAGGCGAAATCTTCGAAAAAGACTTAAAACTTCAAAAGAATATCCCATTTTCAACAGTTTCTTATTATTTTGATAGTTGACAAGACCTTTTCTGAGTGCAATTCATAGTAGCTGACTCATAAGGCATTTTGGCTAATGATTGACTGACTGGATGAACGAGTGACGTCTAAAGCAGCGTGTGTGACTTTTCCCAGTTGTGAGTTGTACTATACCGTGTGTACGATGAGTGTGTGGGCCGCTTTCGTTGCCGCTTTTCGACGACTTTGCGTGTAGTTTGTAATTTAAGTAATGTGGGTCGCCAGAAAGCTGAAAGCTGAGCCCTGCGTATCCTTGTTGTTGTTGCTAACGCGATTTACCTTTTTGAGCGAAACACGCGCCACGGTTCCGTTACCGTTGCCGTTACCGTTACCTATACCGTTGACTATAGCATTGCCTATACCGTTACCTTTAAGCGTTACACACACTTTACTATACTATACTATATATGTATATGGACCCACCGACTTTGCGGTTATAGCAGCCTAATTGTCATTGAAAGCAACCCACCCACCCGAGACATAAATTCAATTTCTTTCTGTTCGATGTGACAAGTCTTGAAGGAGCCAACGAAACCATCACTACACTGGAAATAGTTTTAGACTATAATTTATGTAGCCATAGCTTCCATGTCTTGACTTTTAAGCTATAGACTTTTTTGTACTCTCATCAATGATAAGTTCTCGTATATGCAGTATATATATTTTTGAAAAATTTGGCATTTTTATTGCGGTGCACTTGCCACCCGCTTTTTGGCTGCATGCTCTTTGACGTTTGTTGTTGTTATTATTTTTTGATAGCCACCTTTTGGCGTCGCATTCGTGTGTTGCTTTTCGCGATGTCGTCGCCGCCCTCCTGCCACCCCTGGTGTCTTCCCCCAAGTTCTCCCTTTTGATTCGCCTGGCTCTAGTTCTAGTTCTTTTTCTTGTTCTTGTCTTGTTCTTTTGGCTCGGCTGTCTCTATGCACTGGCTGCACCTTGACACTAATATTGAGCAAAGTAAAAAAAACACAAGAAACTAAAACATGAAGAAAAAGGAAGGCAAGTGCAACTAAAAATAGTCGGAGAGACCGCTAAAAGCAAATTGATAGGTGTATCTGTGAGTGTGAGTGGATGTTTCGGGCTCTGATCTTGCACCCTCAGACACTATGCGATAAAACACCCACCCACCCACTTAATACAGACACTTGGCGATTTTATTGTCAATTTGTAATTGGTAATTGATGCCGATTGACAAACTGATTGTATTGTTATGATATGGCGCAATGGACTAATTACTAGGGATTGAAAAGAAATGGTTTTTGAAAATGTTTTTTGATTGATGGACTTGGCAGGGACTTTACATAAACTTGAAGAGTTCCTTTCTAGGTTTTAAAACTTTTAAATGGGGCTTATAATGTTTTGTTTAAAAGTTGAAGAGTTCAACTCTCTAGAACTTATATTTTTGTGAACCCTAATCTTTTGAGATCCCTTTATCCACTCTCACTTCATTTTATTTCAATATTTTTATAGCTTCACCGCACGCTCTGTAAAAAGTTCTTAAATGTCGAATTCAAATTTTTATGAACCATAATCCAATAGTGCGTATACTTAATTTTTATCCGCCAACACAATCCACTTTTATTTTCTCGCCTTTAATTTTTAATAACAGTTTTTTTTTGTATTTTTGTTTAAGCCACTCAATCTTGCAACGCTTATTGTCGCTTCACACGCGCAGTGGTTTTTGTTGCACTTGCCACTGGCCATTGTTGTTGTCCGTGATGTTAGTGTTTTTGGTGGTTATTATCCCGCAACCCAACCGTACACCAAAAGAAGCCAACACCAAAGCTTTACATAACTCAATCGCTCACTCACTGACTGCAGCCAGCCAACGATTCAACAGAACAACAAAAAAAACTGAACCCATAAAGGATATACAGGAGCTCAGGCAGTCGTCAGGAACGTTAAAAATTCAAAACACAAATTCACATTTAATTTCGCACATTGCAATTTCCATGCGTTTTTTTTTCAATCATTTCTCAACACTTGGGGCCACTCAAAGTGCATTTCTGGTGCCCCGGGCACTTTCGTATTCATTCCCGTGCGGTTACGATTTTCCGTTTTCTTACTTTATACGCTACGAATAATATATAGGTGTATGCTATAGCATATATATATATAAATATATATATATATATGTGGTATGGAGAGGTGAAGTCGATATTACTACGCTGGCTTATTGTGTTTTGCCCTGTTGGAGACTGAAACAGAGACTGAAACTGGTGACTCTTTGGCGGAGCGAACGATTTTCTCCGATTTCGCAGTGCTGTTGAATTGCAAACCCGACCCGAACTGAGCACTCAACTGACCAAGTTTTCCTTTTCATGCAGTTGGCACGCATTTTCGTTTCGCTTTTCGGAAAAGCGGAAAAGGCAGGATGACGAAGCGCCGCGAACACCGAAATGTCTCTGGTGCGCCGCTTGCTTTTCGATGTCGCGCCACTTGCACTGGCGGCAGCTTTATTCGGAAACAAAGCTCCTTCCTTCGGCTCTCTCCGAAGCTTAGGGATGATGATTTGGGGTATGGGGAGCTTGCCGCAAAGCTCCACAGCTGATTGCCGCAAAATGCATGCGGCTTTTCGCACGTTTCCTCCGCCTTGGCCGCCTCTCCCTTTGTGGGCCATCCTTGGTCGGAACAGCTGATTTTCGAGGGTCAGCCTCCGGCGGGAAGGATACATGGCGGTAAGTGACGTAATTCATGAAGCACAGTGGGAAATAGCAGGGGAATCAAATGGCGAAAACTTGACAGTTGTACACCAGTGCGTATACTTAATTTTTATGCGCTAACGCGATCCATTTTCTTTTTTGGAAAACCAATTAAAAATTATTAATGTGGAAGGTAACATAAAGGTGAAAATAATTTTGACCAGAATATTTTCAAATATCTAAGTCCTTTAATATCTTAAAACAAACACTACAATTTATTATTTGAAATATTTATTTTATTTTTAAATTGCATTACAATTTGTTGTTGTTCGCTTTCTGTTCACGATTTGTTGTTTATGCTAAGTGGTAATTATATTTATATATATATATATTTCACACATTTTTTTGCAAACAATATCAATAATTATTTTAACCTAATAACAGATGCACTTTTTTGTTTCTTTATTATGTATTTTTCCTTTGGTTTGTTGATTTTTTTTTTTTTGGTTTCTTTTACAATTGTTGGTTGTTAATTTTTTATCTCATATCCGGCTTACCTTCGGCCTGTCGCCATCCTGGCCAGCTTAGACGCTTAGATCCTCAAGCTTAAAATTAAATTACAAAATACAATAATTCAACCTATATCCGAAGGATAGAAAACAAAGCGCACAATGCAGTATATAACTTAGCCCTAATCACTTGCAGAACTAATTACAATATTACAATATAATTATGTATTTAGTGTGAAACAGAAGGTGGAAAACAAAGAAACGAACAACATAAAAAGCGTAGTACAATACACAACATTACCCTCTAAATGTAAATGTATTTTAATAAGTATTCGAATCGTTTATTTTGTAATGTGTAATAAACATTTTCCCCATTGCACTGCGTTTGCGATTGCGTTTGCGATTGCATTTGCATTTGAAGTGAAGCGCTTGCTGTCGTGTATAATGCGTGTATATATATATATTTATTTATATATATATCGGGGGTGTATATATATATATACTATAGATAGAAATATGTATACGTTGCGTATAAAATTATCTCGGCGCAATTATTCGCTGCTCGTGCAGTTAAGACCAAGCAGTTAAAATGAGTTAGTTGGGTTTGGTGGTTGATTATGTTTTTTTTTGCATTTTTTTTTTGTTTTGAAAAAGAGCGCGAAAATTTTGGTTGATCATCTAGGTTAGTATAGGCGTTTCAGTTAAGGTAAAAAGGTAGGCGTGGCATAATGCAGCATTGAGTATTCTTGAGTTCTTATATAAAGCAATTATCCTTTTTACGTTCAGTTTTAGTATGCAGAGTTTTTGGTTATTCTAAGTAGATTTTTGTGAAAAATACAATTTTTACAATTTGGTTTCTTTATCGAGTTGATGACATAACTTGACGTTAACTTGTATTAAATGCGCTTTTATGTAAATATATGTATGTATATGGATGTAGGTATGAATGTCGGTGATGCATATAGATGTATAAGTCGTATATGTTGGGTATATGTTTTGAGGAGTGGGACACTTTTTTCTTGTATAAGAAAGTAAATACAGAATACAATATGGTATGTATATAAAGATTTCCGTGATCAGTGTGTATATGATATATGCATGTATAAATATATGTAATGCCATCTCTTCAAATCGGTGAGCTTAATTTTGAATGTATGTTCAGCTTAAATGCGTTATACTCGCGAGTACTTTCCATATTGATGAGCGATAAATAATTTGATGTATTTTTAGTTAATGCTAAAAAGTAATTCCATTTCAATATTATTGTATGATGTTTTTTTGTTCGAGCTTTAATTTTTGTTTATTCTCTCAAGTACTTGATTCAATAGTCATTAAATATATTAAGTATTTATTTGTTATTGCATATTTTACGCGATTTTTACGCGGGTTTATCAATCATTGAAGCATTTTGTTTTTAATGAACTTTTCGTTTAATATTTGTTCTAATCACTTTTAGTATCGATCTGTTGCCTTCTTATAATCGTCCCTTGACTATTTTGATATTGCTGTCATACACAGTTTAAATAACTATATCCTTTTAAATATTATTCGTACATACATATAATCAGTTGTCGCTTTACACTCGTCGCCGGGTTGATTCCACAAATTGCTGAGTTGCAGCTTGAAACTACATTGTTGTTTAGTTTTAAGTGGATAAATGGACGGTTTTTTGTTGGATTTCATTAGCTTTATGTCAATTTCTTAAGTCTTTTAGTTTCAAATTATCGTATGTGTCGTTATAAAAAAAAACCAACTCTGATTATTTTCAAGAAAACCGAAAACAAAAAAACTATATTCTATGAAAACCACTCAAAAGTAAGGTAGGTAGAGGGAGGTTAGGATTCAATGTGATTGTTTGTTATTGGGGGTTGCCAGGCGACACACTCTTCTTACACCGAGAGAAAAACTATGTTAGGTTATTTGTGCATTTGTGGACAGCTTGCTTGGTTCTAAATCCAAGCCAGTGCGCTCTACACCGAACTCTGGATCTCCGATACAAAAAATATACAAACTCCAATCGAATTTCTCTCTTAGGTATTTTCGTCACTGGTGTGCAACTCAACAATTTGTACAATCCCTGTTCCATGCACTATACATACTAGATATATGTTTCGTCCCAAAATTGATTTTATACAAGTACTGGTTAAGAAAGCTTTATGTCATGCCCATGCAAAATATATATTGTTTCTGGTATTTTAAGGTGCCTTTATATGCCTAATTATCCATGTGCTGTGCCGATCTCTCTTATGTACATCATACATTATACAATATTATCTTTAATTCTTATTTATTTTTCCTTAAGCTTGCTTTATATCTGGCTTCGAGTTCATCTACCGCACAACACTCTTTTGATCGTCATATATGCATATATCTGAAGTTTGAAAGTTTACGCGATTTGCTTTAGTACTTTGTCTGTGTTTTTAGGAAAAATAGTTGCGTTTTCATCTTGCTTCGTCGATTTTTATTTGTTATTTTATGGCTAGCAAAATAGTTTATCGATTTGATTTGTTAGAAAAAAACAGCAACGCTACGTTAATGCAAAAGTTTACTTTCTTTTCTCTATACTTTTTTGTTAATTTTTATTTAAAGATCAGTGCATTTTGCATAATATCCTTTATACATACTCTATACAAATTGTCAGCGTATTTTCTTGAGTAGCGATCCTCATCTGCGTAGCTAATTACGAGGTCTATACTAATTAAAGAAAATGACTATAATAGCTGGTTCGTCTTAAGCTAGGTGCTATGTTTATCCTTCTTAATTTTGTTAATGTTTTTTTTGTTTTTTGTATATTTTTACACGGTGTTTTTATTTGCAAGCTTTTTAGGCGCGGCGGCAACAATGTCCATCAAAAAGAACATACAATAAAAATCACTCAAAAAATCAATAACTAGAAAATCAAGTTTTCTGATAAAAGCTAGAGCAGCTAGCAAAAAGTTATTTTCATTCGATTCGGCATACAAAATTTCTGATTCTGATTCTGATTCATTATTTGAATTACTTATATTTCATTGTTAGTGTATATAAATTTTCCTATTATTGCTTTTGGTTGAATTATTTTGAAAATCTCTGACTCTATTCGTATTTCAGAAAAAATACTGTTTTTCAAGTTGGTTGTTTGTCAGCTGTTATGCTGATTCGTTTGCTTAGTTAAAGTACATTATTTGGTTGCTGGTTTTAGAGTTGACTAGTGCCATATCAAAACAAATATCCTTGAGAAAAATGTAACTAAATCAGAGAAATAATTCTCATGCGATTGCACTACCGGACATCGTTGTCGCCTGGCGCTCACTCTGCAGTTCGCGGTTGCGTTCGTGTTCAGCGGTCTCGGAGCTAAGAAAATTTAAATAAATTAGTTTAAAAATTAAACCAAACAATAATTGAATCAAAAATAAACATACTTTGATCGCACTGCTATGGGACTGCCAGGAATATCAACGGGATTGGCATTATTATTGTTAGTGGTCGATGCTCGACGACCATTGCCGGCCTTGTACGAAAATATGGAATCGTTCTCTATATCATTCTCAATCTAGAATACATAATATAATTAAAAATAGAAAAAAATCCAACTTCTTAAGAGAACTTACCACCTGACGCTTATAGGATAATCTCTCGCTGGACACCGATCCGCAGGAGGAACTCTCGGACACGGCCTGGGTTACGGTGGTCACCGTTGGCGGACTGCTGGGACCCGGGAACCGCTTGGAGCACACCTGTGATTGTATGTGCTCGCAAATGCGACGGAAACGCCGAATATTACCTGCGTAAGCAATGAGTTAAATATAGGCTGTTTACTTTCTAGGGGTAGAGGTAGGTATTGTTTACCTGATAGGAGCGTAAATGTCAGAGCAAACAACATGTCTGCTATGTCACCTTGCTTGCAAATGGCACTAATGTCGACCTAAAAAATTGAACAAGAACCATTAACTGGAGTTCGTTCTGCCAGGAGGTGGGTCCACTTACCTGAAACTTGACGTGGCGCTGGAACATTACGGGCCCATTGCCATTCCGTTTGTACTCCACACGGAAGGATGTGGGGGACACCACACTATGCGATAGCTCAGCCATCTGAAAAGTATTTCAAATTATAGTATTAGGGTCGTATAATGTTAAATCCCCAACTCACAGATAAAAATGCATGAATCAAATGGGCCTTGACAGTGGCTATGGGTTTGCCCTTGACCAGAATTGTAAAGGTTTCGTCCTTTTCGGTTGTGATGAGATTCCCAAACCAGGAACGCTTCGTCAGCTCCGGCGATGATTCAGGAGTCAAGTGGACCTCATCGGCAGAAACTAAATAGGATAGATATTAATATATTTTATGGATAAATATTAGAATACCCAAAACATACCCTGCATTTTTCTGCGATGGAAACGCGGACTGCCCAGGAAACTGTTCTTGATGTTGGTGAGTCGCGTTTTCCAGAGCTGTCCTCCGGGCGTGTTGCACGGCGATCCTGGCATACCCGGACTGCTGTTGTTCATCATCGGCGAGCCATTGGGATTCACAACTGTAGTGGGAGAATATGCAAAAAATAGAGAAAAGTTAATCATTATCTAGGGAGCACTTAGGGGATACCACAAAGGGTCTACGGGGCATGCACACACCACTATTCGACTCTGGATCGTGGAACATACTAATGGCAATGGTCGGACCTGAGTTGGCACGATGGTGCACCGACGGCGAGGCGGCCGTGGAGCCACTGGAGTTGCCGCCCGGACTGCCCGGCGGCATACCGCAATCCCCTCGCTCCCGCGACGATCCGCCACCTCTTTCCTGACGCAGTGAGTCCCGCCGCTCGAGTCGCGGCTCCCGCACCACCACCACATCGCCCTCGATGCTCTTCTGCGAACTGTGCGACGGTGTCCGGCTGACCGAGGAGTGATGCACTGATCCGGAGCGGTCCCGATCTCCGTAGGTGGAGTGCCGAGTTCCAGCCGCCGGCGAGGAGGGCCTGGAAATGGCATTCGCCTGCTGCTGGGCGGAGGTCATCGGGGAGTTGCAACGCGTGGGACTGTGATATGAGGAGCTCCGCACCGACGAGGACACCGTGGTGGGTGAGCGGCGTTGGTGGTTTCGGGTACTGCTGTACGACCGGAAACTGGAAGAAGACACATTATTAGAAAGAATTATTTTTATTATAATCTTATAACTCACTTAAAGGCCTGTCGTCTAGGCGTGAGCGGTGAGCCCTCAGAGATCTGCCCATAGCTGGGCGCATTGGTTCCATTGATACGGCATGTGTCCAGACGCTTTCGAGGAGGATCCACTGCATCCAGTTCACTGCGGGACTTTTGGGCTATCTCGTCGTCATCCTCCAAGGCAGGCCTTCTCCGCTTGCGCTCCAGCAACAGGAAGTATATAACCTTCTCCGTGTTGTGACTAGAGGAAGATACAAAATTAAAGAATCAGGCAATTTAAAAAATATTTTGAAAACCCACCTCGCACTCAACAGCTCCTGGATGAGCTTGTCCTTCTCCTTGAAACATCCCAGCGAACAAATGGCATTCAGCACATCCGGGTCCACTGCGGTTGCTGTGGGAATGACATGTGTCTGCACCACCTCCATCATCGGCAGTTCCAGCTCCAGTTCACCTTTGCCCCCGGCTGTGACCCAGGGATGGCGGTTGATTTCAGCCAACTGCCAGTGGTGGGGAATAAAAAGCGAAAACGGTTTTCAGAGGGGGGGATGAAGACCAAATGGGGGAGGAGAGTGGGTAAATAGCTGGTGACCCAAAAAACCAACAACTGCTGGAAGGGTGGCTTACAAAATGACTCACCAATGGCACTCCAAAAAAAAATACATAACTTAATGAAAAGGGAAATAGAACTTCATTAAGATATATTTGATTGGTTTAAGATTAAATTAAAATGATACCCGTTTTACATTAATTTTATTTTGATCAGAAATTTGAGAAATACAGAACTTATTAAGCTCTAGGGATTATACTCCAAAAATGATAAAACCCCCCACTTTTTTTATGACTAAAAAAATAATTCAAAAGTCAGTTACAGAAATGCGGCATTGTTGGATGGGCTATGACTGCATTCGTTGGGAATTGGGAGAATGACTCACCGTGAGACGCCGGTCGGGATTCACCTCAATCATGCCCCGCAGGAGGGTCTGGCAGTCGGGCGGCACAAAGTGCGGTATGTGAAAGACGCCGCGCTTGACTTTCTCCAGCAGCTGGCGCAAGTTGTCGTCGTCGAAGGGCAACGCACCCACCAGCAGGGCGTACAGGATAACACCACAGGACCAGACATCCGCCTTGCGGCCATCATACTTCTCGCCCTGAAAGGATAAAACGAAAAAATCAAAGATTGAGACATTTTTTTGGTTCGATTTTCAGATCCACATTTCATTGGTGTTTGCTTTCTGTTTGATTATTTCGAAATTCGATTGGCCCTTTGTGCTTGGTCCCAAATCGTTAGGACCTTTCACCCTTTTTCTTATCAAACTACATATAAATTCCATATGGCCAAGCCATAAGCCCAAAGCTGAATGCTTACTAATTTAAAAAGTTTTCTTGCCTTCTATTTAAGAATTAAGTGGAAAAAAGGGTGAGAGGTGGAAAGGGAGTAGGTTCGGTCCGTTCAACTCGTTGACGACCATTGACGTGTCCATCAAATGCTAAGTTCCACTTCTGTCCCTCGAATACCTCCCGTACCCGGTATTTGTGGCTTCCTAGGGGACGGTTATTGCCAGGTAAATGGCACAATGACTCGCAGTTTGTTGGCCACTACAATGTGTAATTGTAGCACGGCTGTTGGTTATAGACTGGTAATATGTGAATTCCACTTAAAGCCAGCTACCTCAACTGTTAAATGTTTAAACGTAATTGGTAAATAGTAGTTGGATGACCAGAAAAAATTACAGGGACTTCAAATAACTCGGAAGATTACTATTGATTAAAAAATAGTTCAAGTTCTTTTGGCTTTTCTATAATAAAAAGTCATCTAGGACTAAGAAGCTATGTATATATTCCAAACTTCTATTTTTAAAACAAATCACCTAAATAAGAATATCCCAATTACAGAAACTCTCAAAACTCCAATTTGTAAGATTATATGTCCTGGGTACACTCCATTAAGCAGGCTAACAATTTTTTTTCCGTCGAGTCTGTAACCCTAAACCAGCTCTGGGGCTTCGGTTGTGGCCTAGGGCCCCCAACCCCTGACCAAAGATTGATAAACGACCACTTAAGTGATTGAGTACAGGGGCCTCTTCCACGCAATTTTCCCCTACAAATTGTCAAGGTTTTTCCAGGGATCTGCTGGCAACAGATTCGGTTAGCAGACATCAATTAGGAGTTGGGGAAAAACTACGCCAGCTCCCATCTGAGCTTTGACTGTTGAATATTTATAAAAGGAACGGATATATACGGTATAGATAAGCTAAACATCACGTAGCCAGCCAGATTTATAACCCATCCGGAGTATATATGATAAGGCAGCATGAGAAAATATTTTAAAATTCCCCTTATGAATTTATTACGGACACAGGAGCACGAAGCATCAAGCAGGATCTTGTGAAGCTTCTGCGTAAAGAAAATGATGCACTGTGCACTGAGAGAAAAGAATACTATGGTAACTATCCATAGGGGAGTAAAATATCCATACAAAAATTGGGGAAACAAGGTCAAACTCTAATATAATATTAAATATAAACACTGAACCTCAATTGTCTTGGATTTTCATTAAATATCAGCTCAAAAATAAGCATTTCTTCAAAGACTATATCCTTTAAGGATCCCTGTTTTCTAAAAGTGTCTCCCCTAGCAGATAGATGGGAAATCATATGCGCACATGACATGGGATGCATTTGCATAGAAGGGAGCCTGACAAAATTTGCATGGGAAAGCGAGACCAGGATGCTGCCAGTGCAACTTCTGGCGCCCTTGCTCCAGGTCCTGGTCGTCCTGCAGCGTGCATTTGAAAATGTGCTAAAAAGTTCGCCTTGATTGACGTTTATGCGTTTGCCGCACCAACAGATAAGCGGAGTGAAAAGAGTAGCTGTGTGGAAACCAATTTTATAACCATTATTCAAGCGAGACTTACCCGTATGACCTCAGGACACGCGTAGTGTGGGCTGCCGCAGGATGTCTCTAGCATGCTGCCGGCTGGCTGCAAGGATGCCATACCAAAGTCCGCTATCTTAATGTTATTCTTCTCGTCCAGTAGTAGATTCTCCGGCTTTAAGTCTCGATGGCTGTTAAATCAAATAATCGAATATTGATTACAATTTAAGGAGGAGTCGTTTTTTTTGGTTGGTAAGGCGGAAAAAACTTACCAAATCGAATGGGAATGACAAAAATCCAGGGCGGAGATGATTTGCCTGAAGAATTTGCGAGCCTCCTTCGGCGTCAGTCGGCCCTTTTTCACCAAATAATCGAAGAGCTCCCCGCCGGATACATGCTCCAATATTAAGTACAGATACTTTTTGTTCTCGTAGACATCGCTCAGGCCAAGGACATGCGGATGATCGATTAGTTTCATTATGGCAATTTCACGTTCAACCTTTGTAGAAAGAAAGTAAAGGAGAAAGTGTGTGTGTGGAGAAGACACACGATTTTAATCGACTTATCGACAATGGCGTCAAATTTCCATTGATCCTTTGGAATACACTTTAACTAATAGGGTTTTCTAAATTAAATAATATGACATAAATTATAAACTTATGAGAAAATATGAAAAAATAATAAAATTAGTACTCAGACTTGAAAGTTTATACTATTTGCAGAAAAGATTCAAGTCCTCTAGTTGAAGATATATTTTCTTTAAGTGCACTGGCAATGCATTCAAAGAGCCCTGGTTCTTCAGCCGGCCATAATGGCCCATTGTTGTCCTCCGAATGGCGTCCAATTTCTCATTGCGTGTCCCGAGCAGCTGGCCCCATAACATGGACACCACACGCAATCATCGGCGGTGCTTTATACTCATTTACACCCTGTGCCCCTGATCCTTCCCAGTGCTCACCCCACCCGTCCTCACCTCAAGAGCCACCTTGCATTTGGATTGTCCTACATGTCTGAACCAAAAAACAAAAAAAAAGAACCATTCCCCCACCCAGTCTGTCAATTTTGTTTTACTTTGTTGTCGCACGCACTAATTTGTCCCATGTCCTTTCAATGTCCTACAAAAAGTGCACCATTTTCATTTATTTTTCCTTTGGTGTGGTCTGGAGCGGAGGAGTATAATTTTGTATGGTTTTATTATGACGGCAACAAAGAGATAAATAGTTGAGCCACACATTGACTTTTATTGGAAATCGAATGAATGGAGGCGGTTCGGAAAATTAATGAAATCTATTAAGACTCCTCACTTGAAGAGACTTGAAGGGCTTCCGAATATAGCAGGACATTGATTATATCTGTGATTGCTACTACAAATTTTATAGTTTATTTACAAAGTACCATCAATACTTTAAGTCTACTTTAAGGATCAATAAATCTTTGATTTTTTTGCAGACTTTGGCATACTTCAAATTTAAGCAAAGAAAAAAACATTTCCAAAGTTTAAGTTTTTCTTCTGACATCTACCTATTACACTTTCAAGGAGCCCCGAGTCATAAAACAACAAACCACAAAACAAATTTTATTGTCACAATTTTTTACGACTCGTCCGCCACAAAAGAAGACAAACAAGAAAAAACAAACGGCGAGAATGTACAGGAAAAAGCGAAGAAAACAAAATCATAAACTGAGGAAAAACAAAAACAATAAAATGAAATGAACGGCACCAATCGTAGCAGAAACTTTCCATCGAGTCATGACCTTCGACCCCGCAGAAGGCACTTACCTTCATTAGCACCGATTCGCTGAGTTTTTCGCGATTGATTATTTTAATCGCGACCTTTTTGCCAATCACACAATGCACGCCCAACTTGACGAGTCCTGGAAATGGAGGGAAGCGGTAAATCGTAATTGCAATAACGACAATGTGGCTATAATGTAATGATAACAATAGAGTCTGGCCGGGGAATGCGGAGAATAATAGAAGACTATGATAGATATGAAAAGATGATGGTGGGAATAGTTTTAAGTTATTAGTGGAAGTAGGGTCTATTATGGACAGGATTATTACAGAGTCTATAATAGACAGGTTGAAAACCTTAACCTTAAAGGTTCTACTAAGAATTTAATATTTAACTGAGTAGATATACTTAATATATCTATCATATAACTTTATTATTTAAAGACTATTTTTTTATCATTTAGAAAATAATGTTTTTCTATTGAGTATTTGTTCATTTCTTTTCCAATATTATTCTTTTTAAAAAAACTCTTCAAACTATTATTATTTTTATCTCGAACCACCAGGACTGTAATAAGTTTTAGTTGTAGTACTTACCCGTTTGACCCTTGCCAAGAGTTTTCTCAAGGCGATAGGGCCCCACAAATTGGCAATTCTCCGCCGTAACATTGTTCTCCTTCTGCATTTTGCGGCCGTGACTGGGTGGCTCGTCCTTCGTCCTGTTAGCTGTTTGCGGCTGGCAACGTCAGCTGGCGTCTGGCCATGCACAAGATTCCTCAGTTCCTGCCGTTAGGCCTGCACCTGTACCCGCTTCTGCTCCTGCTCTTGGCCCCTAGTCACCTGCCGACTCTCGACTCCTTTCGTCCTTATGGCTCCTAGCAACTTTGTTGTCGCATAGCGGCAATGTGGAGCTATGTATTGTATTGGTATTGGTATTGGTGATGGTGCGAGGTCCTTTAATTACTTTTGTTCGACAAAAGTTTTATTGCGATTGTTAAGAATTCCTTTTTGCAGTTTTGCAAATGATGCAGCATTTAATTAAGTTTCGCCAATAATTGTACTGGCCATGGCTGTAGTTGTGTGTTTACTTTGTTGCCACTTCCACATGACTTCATCACCAAAACACTACCTGCAACAAGAGATAGAGAAAGCAATACAGGTTTAGTTATACGAGAGCAAAAGAGAGAGGTAGTCGGAGTAAAGTCAACGTGATTAGCAATAAATATTTATGTTCCCCTTTGGCCAACTGAATTTTTAATTGAAATAAATGGAAACTAACTATATTACTGGATAACTATTTTACGTGCTTGTGTAATAGAGATATATATATATGTGTGTGTGTGTTAGTTAGTCAGGTGTTCTAATTAAAACCCCTCCAGCTGTGCTCGGTCGCTTACCTGGCTGCTGCTTAGTTCTCCTTTTAGCCATTTCAAGTGTAAATTTATGGCCCAGACAGCTTCCCAAGAACAGCAGCACTGCCATGGCAGCACACATACATGCACAGGTGCGAAACGCACACACCTGTACTATACCATAATATACTATACTGTACTAGGTGTGTGTGTTTTAGTTTTGTGCTCTGGTTCATTTAAATTCGTAATAATCTTAGCGCTTTGAAGTGTTTCCCTTTCAATTATTTCGTAATTAAGTTTAATTAAAAGTAAAATACTGTTCCTGGAGAAGTCCCGTGTTGCGAACGGATAATCATTTTGTTAATTACCGGAGGGAATATTTCAAAGAGTTACTAAAGACAGTTTTAATTAATTTATGATTTAATAAATGTGATTATGATTACGAGAGCATTGGAGTTTGTAAAAAGATGACTCGGATCTTGTGGATCTAAGCAGAAGAGGTTTAAATGACAGACTTTTCAGTTATGAAACTTATTTATCCTTTGCTCTAATATCCTAACCAATTGAATTCAATCTTGCAGAAATTCCTCTGCTATTTGAACTCTTCAATCTGCTGCCGGCCATGAAGTGAGACAAAATCGTTTAAAAATTTCATTAGGACAGCACTAAAAAACACCAACACCGAGAGCCAACAACAAGTGCTCAACGGTGCGTGGTGGCATAAAAAGCGAGCATAAAACTTGGCCAACTACGAATGGCCAAGAACAAAGACCCGACGGGTCTAGGCGATGAGATGAGCGGGGGGCAGGTAAACATTAAATTTAGATGCTGACGCAGTCTCTGATAATTCTCCAAGATGACGTTGAAGTGGCAAGGAGGCACTGGCACTGGCACTGGGAGTGGGAGACTGGGAAGAAGCGCGAAGACTGACAAGGCAGATGGATGCCCACGCGCACAAATTGAAAAATAAGTGCACATCAAAATGAAACAGTGCGCAAATAAGGGGCGGGGCTAAGTCAGAAGAAGGAAGGTTACAAGGCTGTAAGGATATGAGGGTGTAAGGGTGAATGAGGGTGTTAGGGTGCCGCCCTGGTTTTGGCCCGACCATTAAGGTTAAACGGGCAGCAGCTGGAAACTGTGGCGCAGGAAGTTCAGGAAGGAAGGATGCTAACAAGCCTACCATCAAGCCCTATCCCTTCCGCCAGAAACAATATGAAAACTTTCACTGTAGCCAACACCATCACGTCCTTACACAAAAAAAATACACATACACACACACAGCCAAGGACCTCCGTCCCCTACCCAGTGTTCCGCTAACCTAATTTGAAAAATGCGCTAAAAGTTGAAAACTGACATTGTTTGGAAAGTGCCAACAGAACCAAAAAAAAAAGTGAGCAAGATAAGTCCAAATCGGGCATATTAGATACTCAGAACTCTTTAAAGGGTTGGCTTTGCTTTCTTTGGAAATTGAAATAATTAAATTTCAAAGATTCTAAAAGATTATTAAAGATTCAACCATATAAAGTGCTTTTCGGAAGGTTTAAAAGCAAATTCTTATATTTCTTTGTGCATGCTTGGAGATGCTTGCCCCAAAAAGTATGCTATACATTTTTCACTTCCAACATTTCCTTTCCTAAATAATGCAAAAATATGTAGAACGGCTCATCAAAGGAAACGTAATGAAATAAACCAAGTGCCCGCCCATACATAGGCATAGCAAGTAGAAAAGGGGCGTGGCCAACGCCCTGCTCCCAACCGCCAGCCATAAACAAGTCATCGTCATGGGTCGTCTCAGGCGGCGACTTTTTCAGTTTTTTCTTTTCGCACTTAAGGCTGCGGCAAAATGTCTATAAGTATTTCTTATTTTTTTCGTATCCCAGTGTGTGTGCAATAAAAATCATAAGCAAAACGTTTACAGCATTTGGCGTTGATTTCGGCCAAGCCACGGGAAATTTATGCTTTTAGGCCGTGGCAACTACGAGAATGTCACCAGGCTCAAAAGGGAAGCGGATGTTCAGCGATTGGGGTTGTGGGGTAGGGAGTCCAAAAAGGAATCGACCGTTATTGATGTTGGCCCCGAAAAGGACCAGGCGGTGTGACCGCCTTTTATGGCCCGATGCCCCAATAAAATGCCATCAGCAATAATTAAGCGATTTGCAAACAATGCTCCGAGAGATAAATATAAAGGCAATGAATAGTGCTTGGAGATGGCTTGATTTCACATAAATTACTTTATGCATGACATGGATGAAAAGGGAAAAGTAACGTCAACAAAATGTTCTTAATTAAAAAGGATTCCAAAGCAGAAAAGCAGAAACATGACAGACTAATATTACATTTCTTAAAAGACAAACTTCTAATAACTTTACTAAAAACTTTAAGCCTAAGGCTTACTAAACATATCGCTATCTTATTCAACTACAAACCTTAAAATAACTTATCAAAGCCACCGTCTATTAACATATGAATTAGCAATCAAAGTTATCCTGCTGGCAATTAAACTTTTCCACTTAGAATTCATAATACTCATAGTACAACCAAAATTCAACCCCCAATTACCAATTAAAAATCCCCCCTCACAGACATCAGAATTTTCTAGTTTTCATAAAATTTACATCTTATTAATGTTCACTCAACGATTTCAAAAACAATTAACAAGCTGGAGATCTAGACGCACACAGCTGCTACTGCTACTGCTGCTGTTGTCGAATGCCGTCAGGACTCGACGTTCATTAGCCTTCTCGCACAATTAACCCCGAGGGGCAAGGAGTATCCCAGAAAATAAGGAATTTTCCGAAGCCGTAGCCAAATGTGTTATCCAACCAACAGCCACTGACAAAAAAACAAAAAATGAGCAAAGTCACTTTGATTTTTCGGGCAACATTTGCATACATCTGGATGAAGCCTTGAGGGCTAAATTGTCTTTCGGAAAACGAACAAAACTCAGCAGTGGCCTGGAAAGATCCCCAAAAGTTGAAGCAACTTTTTGAGGGGGAGTGGTGGTCTAAAAGCCAGAAAAAACTCAATTTCAAAAACGACAGTCAATAAACGCACCCCGCTCACACACGCAGTAGCCGAGAGAAAAAAAAAATGGGTGGCACAGTTCTGTGAGGCACTGTGCCAGCCAACGTGGCGTATGAGTGTTTTGGTTTTCTGGGAGGCACCGGGGAGGACCTCCATCCCGACGTCCTTAAAGTGCAATCAATAAAATGCTTTTGAGTTGTGAAAATTGTGCGTAAGTGGCTTTTCATCAGGACGTCCCGACATCTGAAGTGGTCGACAGGGGAGAGGCGGCAGAGTTGAGGGAAACCCAAAAAGGGAACAGCAAAAGGGCGTTGCTGGCAAACGAAGGATATAAGCTTCGGCACCGTGGAAGAGTAAGGACTACCGTAAAGACGGTTTTTAATATGGAATATTATTTATTTATTTTTTGTAGACCTAAATAGCATAAATATCTTGTCTTTTCAATGATCTTTTAGAGAGGAATAATAAATGAATTGGAAGAATAGTCAATAGAAAAAAGAATTGTCTCTGGATACAGGAAAAAAACTCTTAATTACTTTTAAGCTATAAGCACTTACAATTACCTCAAAAAATATTGTTTAAATACTATACCTTCACATTGAAATATTAAAACCCAAAAATATTATTCACATTTTATTTTTATAGACATAATAACTGACAGAGACTCATGGAAGACTGTTATTTGTACAATAAAAATATTTTCAGCTTTAAGAATTTCAGCATTTAGTGATTTTGTATGCCACTGTGGCACTTTTAAAATCAGAACGTGGCAACTGCTCAGCCCCATTCCACAGCCAGTGCCTGTTATTGCCTGAGTTCCTGTTTTCGATGTTGCTCCGACACCATGTTTAATCAGAATCAGACACCGTCAGTGCCAGTGCCAGTGGCAGAGGAGCAGGAAATGGGGAAACAGGACTGCAACAGCCTGGCTTCCACATTCATCAACTAATTGCAATTATGTGGAAAATCAAAATCAATATTTAACCAACATCCCAGCTGCAGCTCCTCAGCCTTCACCCACTCGACTGCTGTTGTCATTTGCCATTTAACATTGATTTCAATTTGATGTGTGAATGGCAATGGCAAATGTATTTTTGGTTTTGCAATTTTCATTCCTTTCTAACAGAATCGAGTGGAAATTCTTTCAATAAGTCATGTGAGGCATCTATTTATTGAATCGAACGCCTCGGAGAACAAAGTAAACAACCATGAAAGCAATTTAAGTAAGACTGTCCATTAATCATTTATGAAGAAAATCAATCAGCATATTCAATGAATTCCTCACATTGTCACAATGTCCACCACAAGTTGATAAATACTTTTCCGAGTGCCGAGGAAAAAAGCCAGAAAACAAACAAAACTTTCCCAACTGTCAACACATTAAATTGTCGAATAAAATCAACTGCTCGGCCAAGCCAAAGGAAAACAAAGACAATAAGCCAAGAGAGAGACAAAGCCCCCTGCCCAGCAGGATATGCCAACTTTAAGCTTTCAGTTTCAAGGGGTATGAGAATCCTGGGAGGGGACTCTTTTCATTATTAAATAATGGGCAGCCTGGTGCGGGCAATGTTAAGCGGCTTACTTGTAAATCGGGGCTAATAAACCGCTTAGATCAACACGCAAAATGCAAAAGCAGCAAACCAGAAAAAGCTTTAACTGGCCCCCAGACTATTCCTCTTTTTCACGATTCTGAGCCCGCAGTTGGTTCAACAACAAAATTCGATTAAAAGCATCCCAAAAACTAACACAGTTGCAGGGACAGGTGGCTCCTATTTGGTGTTTCAGGTCCTGGAACCTGGTCCTGGCACAAATTAACTTGATTCGACTGGGCCAAAAAGCCAGAAACCAGAAGCCTCCTCAGCAGCTGTTACCCTCCCACAGCAACAGGGCAGGAAACAACAAACACTTGAAAAAATAAAACATTATTTCATTATAGAAGCTATACATTTTAAGATCTAAGTCTTAGAGTTCATGCATCAGGCTTACAGTTTATTACGTATACGCACTGTTTCCCTAGTTTAAGATTTAGGCCTTACCAAGATTAAAACAAAATTAAAATAGATTTAAG
Organism: Drosophila ananassae; assembly: GCF_017639315.1. Classification (NCBI taxonomy): domain Eukaryota; kingdom Metazoa; phylum Arthropoda; class Insecta; order Diptera; family Drosophilidae; genus Drosophila; species Drosophila ananassae. Next base: position 15,809,377 of record NC_057928.1, read on the forward strand.
TTTTAAGATTCCCTATATAACTCTTAGAGAAATATAGTGAAAAAATATAGTGAAAATAGAAACACAATCCCTTTCTTCAAGTGCATCTGAACCACACAAACTATGAATCCTGTTGGTTAGAATCTCTTTTTTCATCTTTTTGCCAGCCAGGATCAAATCAAGTTTGTGTTTGCCTACGGAGTGTCCACCAGACCCGTCCTCCTTTTTGGTTACCGAACTGAATTTGCAAGCAGAAAACATTTGCCAGTTTATTTACCCGGGGTTTCTGCCTGTGCCATGGCCATTTTGCCATTTGGCAGGACGTTTTCGATTACCAAACACACAGCACAGACTAACCTGGCCGGAAGCTAAAAAGATGAAATGATTAAGGTCGCAATTAGATGGTCAGCATCCGCACCCAGCCTTCTCTTAGCATTGAGCGCGGCAAAAAAATTCAATTATTTCTCACAAACCGAAATAAAAAGGACGAAAAAATAGTGCAGATAAAGCCAAATAAAATGCAAACGCGAAAAATAAAACAAAACTGAAAATTGGCATCCGAATAAAGGAGAATGCGGCAAAAGGGGTATAGAACTGGCTGAAAATGGCAGAAACTGTGAAAAAACTCAATTAAAAACGGAGGCCAAAAGTGATGCCAAGAAAATTGTTTCCATTCAATCAGGCAAGGATAAAAAAATTGTATACTGAGGAGGAAAAAAGGACTTTAAAATGGAATAAAGATTAAACCAACTATCCTTTTAAAGAGTATTTCTTTCATTCATCCCCATTTGATTCAGATTTTGGAATTACCAAATAATTATGAATCATCAGGAGGGCTTCATTGAGGGCATTTAATTTTTTATTTGGTATTGATTGAAGACCCACAAAATTATTGTTGAATTCCTTCCCTATGGTCTCTCCCCTATTTCCCGCCACATTTAGGACATCCTGCCCCGGCAAAGTGTTTTCCTTACAAAATATGGAAATCAAGTTTAGTTGTACAAATAATCCGCAACAGGGACAAACAGAAAAAAAATTAGCAACAAAACGAAATCCAAACAAACGGAAAAAAAAACATGGCTAAAAAACAAGCAGGGCATTTTTCAATTTTACGCGCCACACAGCCACCGCCACCAGTCTCTTGCCACTTGCCCCGCCATCTTGTTTATCCCTCACCTTGCCTGTGGGGCAAACAATCCGTGGAACAAGATCTCAGGACATGAGCACGGACTTGGCAAAGCCCGCATTTGTTTGCCAAAGCCACGGGCTCTCGTCAGACATCTCCTCCAGCTGCTGCTGCTGCTGCTGCTCCTCCTCCGGTCCTTTAAGAATTCAATTAAAGAGTGGGGCAGCGAGAGGTGGTGGATTGGCCTAAAAGCACTACTAAAAATTTAAGAATTTTTAAATTTTAAAGTTTGATCTTTATAGTTTTAGGTTTTCCTTTCAAAACAAACATAAACATTATACTTTTGAGATGCATATTTGTTCTAGAACTTCTATTTCTCATAGATTATGTGTCAAATATTATTAATATTTTTTCTCAGTGTTTAGCTTGTACTCCTCAAAGGACGAGCATGATTGCTCGCATCGCGTATATTTTGTGGTTTTGCAACCGCACTTAATTCAATTTCATTTACTCTATTATGCATGCGTGTTGCCTTTGTTGGCCGCCCCTCTTAGCCGCGGATGCTGGCCTGGCCAATTTGTGATTTTTTTTTTTTGTTTCCTTGACACCATTTTCACCTGGTGGCCTGTGGGCCAGTTGCCTTTTCGTGTAACGCCTTTTCGTGCTCTCCCACTTTGACGTTTTAATTCGCCGGCACTTTGTGTGCTTTAATGCAATTTCTAGCCGAGATTGACGTAGAAACTGACCAGCTGTTCCAGCCTGGGCCACAGACGCGGCTTAATTGGCCACCGACAGGCGACAAAACTTTTCAATTAGAACTAATAGAGTAGGAAGAGTGGGAAGGAAATGTGCCGGGAAACTTGCACTTCCCATTACGGTCGGCGAATTTATTTTCCCAATTACGACTGCAATTTTTTCACCCGGCCTGAGGGAGCATGGAGTGGGAGTTGGGAGGGTAGAGGTGGCACCGGGTCGCTTGACAGACAACTGAAATATGCAAATTAAATTTATGACTCGGCATTCCTCGAGGCACAAAGTGCAAACTGCGAAATACATTTCTCGTGTTGCATACTTTTGTGGCGCCGTTACACGACTCAAAAAAAAATAAAATAAACTACAACTCGAAAAACTACAAACAAACAAAAATACAAAAAGGAAACAGGACCCGGACTTTAATGACAGGCTTGAACCTTAAACTACGAATGTAATTCCTTTCCTGGCTGTCAAGGATTTTACATTTTGATGTTGGATTTTATGTCACTTTCGTATCCAATTCGTTTTGTATTTTCTTCTTACTGGCTGTGTTCTTTTTGTATTTTTTTATTTGGCAACGTAAGCCATCGCATTAGGGCTAAGCAGGTGGCTCGAACCTGAGTCTGATGGAGTCTCTGATGTAAGCCGAGTTTTGTATAATTGATGACATCGAAACGGAACGGTACAAGGAGGTCAAGGCAGGCGGCCAAAGGACAGATCCAAGGCCAGTTGCACACGTTTTTCAGGTAATATATTACATCTAAATTGTTTTTATAATAGCCATTAAATTTATTTTTATTTTTAAGGAGTTTTTAGAAGAATTATATAGAGTTTAGCATGAGGTTTGAAGGACCTCATAGAAATTTCTTCTAAAATAGGCTCTAAAATTTAATTTTTTGAAGAAAAATCACCATTACTCTATCCTCTACACTTCCCAAAGTTATGATTAAAAGCCATTTTCATTTCCAATGCCAAAGATACGTCCAATTGGTCAACCATGAACATGGCAAAAATCGATTTGAATGGCGCCGGAAAGGGATGATGGCTGGCCGCTCCTCCTGGAGGCACTCGTGCGGGCAATAAAGCATTCCCAGGACCCATAATATTTGCCTAAACAAATGCCAGAGCAGAAAGTCCTTTTGGCTAAAGTCCTCCGGCAGATACTGGCTCAACCTATGACAACACCAACAACAAAAAGGAGAAAGCTATGCAAGGATAAGAACCGGAGGGAAATGGACAAACATGGCCAGGCTACAAGGACGAGTGCAAAAAGGCATACCATATGCAAAAATTTATGCGGTCGTCGCATAAACAATTTCAACTTTAAAACCAAACAAAAATTGCAAGTCAGGCTCTCTCTTCGGCAAGCTGGCGAAAAACCCAATTCGATTTTGCCATATGCAATGTAAATCCCCCAAGGATTGCCGGGGCAGGATAACAATGTTTGGGGGGGTGGTGGCGCATAACGGTGTATGTGGCGGCACATGTTCCAACCTACAAAAAAAAAAAACAAAAAAGTTGAAAGGAAAAATGTGAAAGAAGCGGTGGAAAAAAACGGGTTGCATATGCTTTAATCAAAGGCAATGACGTACGGGAATGTGGTTCATTCTTAAAAACGTAGCCAGGATGTTGGGAAGAGAGAGAAAGAGAGGCTTGTCGGTGGGGCCCGTCGATAGGGAGGGGGGTGGTGGGTAAAGGGTAGGGATGAGCTGACCCGCTCAGGGAAAGAAGACTTCCTCCAGAAACGGAACTGTTGACAAAACCATGCGGGTAGAGGTTTCTCCGCCAGGATTCCGAATGGACATTTGTGATTGTCCGTTCGCAGGACCAGCGCAGGCGCAAGGGTTAAATGGAAGAGAGCCAAGAGCGCTCTCACTCTCCATCTCTCTGATGCGGCCTCTTCCTCGGGCTCTCCGCCTCTCTGCGGCTTACACGCCCCACTGGGTGGTTGTTGTTCTCTCAGGGTTGCTTTTGACATTTTGTTTGCCATGTGCCCCACTGTAAGTCAGCTGTGCACTGTGACAAAAGATGGTATACAAATTATATTAAGATTTTGAAATCAGGGGACATTATTCTTTATCTTATTTAGTGCAAAGTATATTTTATATTTTATAAACGCTATATGTTTTGTTAAATCTGTTAAAGATATAATTTATGATTTAAATATCTTTAGAACATGATTAGTGGAAATATTTTTCTTTAAAAAGTAGTTCTGATAATATTTTATTATGGTATTTAACCCATACATTTAATAATTCCATAAATAGATACATCATTATAGCTTTTACTATAGTTTTTACAAATACATCCAACCTGATAGAAAAACTTTCCAGTGCACCGGGCGCATCCTCTCGCAACTACCGCCCCTCTTTTCTTAGTTCCCCTTATAGCTTTTTAATTACAAATAGAAATTGTTAACATTTTTACTGACATTTATGAAACTAATCGGAAGAGACAACGCCGCTGAATAACTAAACAGTTTAAACGAGGATCTTGGGCTGCTCCTCCTGGCCTTTGTTGGAGACTTTACCCACGGACACCCACGGTTAGGAGAGCTCCCGACTTTGTCTACAGTGGTAATCCCTTGGGTCATTAAGGCGTCTACGTGTCTGCAACGGCAACATCAACGTCAGTAGCAGAGGCAGCGGCAGCATCACAGGATACTGCTAGCAGCTACCAGCTAGCAGCCAGGACATTGTCGCCTGCCGATTGTCGCATGTTTTATTCAGTTTGGCGACGTTCTCCTCATCGCCGCCATCAGGTTGTAAATATTGAACAACGCCAACAGCAACACCAACAACAGGCAACCAGAACAACACTCAGAATCCTTGCAATCCAGAATACAGAAACACGCCGGAAGCTGAAATGGTGCTCATATTTTAAGATGTTGCATTTTTGATCTGACGCGACAGTTTTTTTTATTGCTCATGACAGAGGACACCTTAATTGTTTGCTGGAAAAAGGATGCGATGGCATTAGATGGAATAGAAGGATGAAAGACTACTGGGACATGCCACAGGATAAAAGCAGATATAGAAATAGAAATGGGAATTTGGAAGAAAGATATTAAGATACAGATAAGAATTGGGAAATAGAGGCGGGCAGATTCCCAAGATGAAAGCCAGTTGAGCTTAACTGAGCTGAGCATTTTGGCATTTTATTGATAAGCCGAGTTGTCGGTCGCCAATCTCCAAGATATGACACAAAAAAGTTTCATGTATCTGCTTTTGATTGATAAAAAAAAGTTCCCCCAAAGAAAAGTCAGAAAGTTGTAAAAGCAAAGTTGTGAAAGAAAATAAGTTTTTATTTTGGCATTCAACTACATTAGTCCTTTCTGTCTTTAAGATAATTTTATGCAGGATAAAAACCAAAACAAAACCATTTTTATATGCAAATTTTGCATAAATTCCATTCTAAGGAAGGGAGAATGTAAAGCAGAGTCCTTTTTAGGTTTTTCTTTTTTTTTTAGGTCCTGACATGTATCGACTTTTGCGCCGTTGCATGGCTTTTTTTATACGGCCCGAGAGTAGTTCATTAGGACAGTGCAATGTTGACAACAACATTTTGAGGGTTGAACTTGGCTATAAATACGAAACTATAATGCTCCCACAGAAGAAACTAAGCTGACAAAAACAGACAACAAGACAACTAGGGATCTCACCGCTTGGGGTTGAAACCCAAGAACACAAGAAAATAATATCCATGAACTCACGTTTTTGTTTCTGGATGTTCGGTGCGATGACGTCATTGTGCCGCAAATATGATTGTATTGTACAATTTATTGTATTGGCACTTGTATCGGGCCATCAATCAATTTTTGATTATGTATCATCTCAACTCTGCCAGCGGGTTTTGTATATCAATATTTTGTGCAAAGACCATTTGATAACGAAGACGTTTAGTCATTTGCATGCGACAACTTCAGGCCCACAAGTGTCTCTTCTTCTCGATTTTGTACTCGTTCCCCCTGCTTGGTCCTTGGTCCTTGGTCCTGTTGCCCCTTGATTAATGCCCTTACTGTCAGGCCAAACACCTCAAGTGGCCATTGAGCCCCCTTCCGCCGTTCACTGTCTGCTCTTCTCGAAGCTCCAAGCTCGCAGGTGAGCATGAGCACTCGTGGAACTCAGAAGCCACATCCGCCCGCCATATAAAATTCTACAATTCAACTTCGTTTTCGAGCAAAAACAAAAAACTGTCTATAAATACTGTTAAATGAGTGTGGAGCGCAACTCCTGCGTATAAGTACACTGAGGGAGTTGGGAATATTTGGGGAATAATGTCGTATATTATGATATATGATAACATATTAAAAGCCTCATTATGATATAAGGGATAATCCTATATCATCATATATGAAATATGATATCATCTTATATCATTTATTTTTTGGGAATATAAAGGATAAATAAGTTAATAATATGAGGCTTATGAGGGAGGGCCTAATTTAAAGCCTATATTGCTTGTATGATAATAGTAACCCCCTTTCAAGATCCCCTTTCTTGTGTAAATTTTAAGCTTTGACTAATTCGATAGCCCTTTTTTTACCGTGCAGGTGTCTGTGTGTGTTTTACGTAGTTGCGGTTGTTTGTGGTTTCCCCCCAGAAATAATTGTGGGTGTGTGTACGTGTCGGTGTATGGGTGTGTGAGTTGGACGCACGGATGGATGGTTCGATGTTGTTTCCCAGTTGTTTTTGGTTGAAAATCGATAAGTACAACAACAACAACAAAATAAAACAAAAAATCCATAAAAACAAAAACATGTAGGAGAAAAAATAAATGGGGAAAAATAAATGCAGAACAGCGATAAAGAATACAAAATATCTGAGGGCGGAAGAGGCCCTCTTACATACCGACTATTTCCGTTTCGGGTGCAAAATTTCAGAGGCTTTCGCCTTATACAAATCACTTCCGGGATGAAGCGTTCACGTTGTTGCACCCACAGTGCATACACTTACACACTAGCCACTACACCGACAGGCTCCTGGCCACGAGACACCAATACACTGTCACACTGGCGCTACACCTACACGGCGATACGGATACGGATAGGACAGGAAGAAGAAGCACAGGGAGAGTAGTAGTAGCAGCAGCAGCAGCAGCAGTTAGCAGCAACCTCTTCTCCTATATTATTTTTTCCTCCTTAATGGCCAAAAAAGCTTCTCGCTAGGCTACTTAATTATATAATTTTGTTTCACTTAATGCACTTTACGATTTTACGCGATTGGCGCACATTTGTCGCATGATTTGCATAAACATTTTACTGATTTTTCCCCGTACACTCGCACACACGCACACTCTTCACACGTCGCGGGCTGTGACGTACGCACACACATACACATGCGAGGGGATTTTCGTTTTTTTTTTTTGTATTGTTGTTGTTGTTGTTGGGAGCTGCCTATTATGGGCTGGCTGCTCATTCGCGGTGCCGTTTACAGTTGGATCTGCTATTTAACCGAAAAATAGTTTTTGGTCCGTTCCTTTCGGGCCGCCACGGCAAACGTTGTCTACAAACTGAGCGCCGCTCTGTATAACTGTAAAAGCGTGCCAAAGGACACTTCGGCGAGAAAAAGGAAGTGTGTGATTTGGCCACGAGAGCGCCAGTGTTTGTTGTTGTTACGCCAGTCGAGAGGGTGGTAGTTTGCCAGCAACAGGGTGAGCGCAAAGGCACCCTGTAGTGGAGCATGCGCATGGTGGATTAGCGGTTATCTTGGACTCTCATGGCTGTTTTTACCGTTACCCTTTCAAATTTAAATGGCTTCGCCGCAAAATAGGCAATACTTTTCATAAATTTTAAAAATAAAGTTTTCATTCCTTTGAATTATGTATTCGAAAAATGGCTACAAAAAATGTACAAGACGGAGATTAGGATTATTTATTACATTTTTAATCTAGAAAGACTAAATTTACAAAATAACATACTTTTGTACCTTCCTGATCGCATTTTACTGGCTTGTTGAATAAACAACAGTATATTAACAATTTTCACAGCAATATTACATTGGGGCATTTTTGTAAGTCGAATTTTTTAATTAACTTTTAAAAGTAAAAAAGAAACCTTATTTTTTATTTAAGTATTTCCCAATACGCCCCGTCAGATGCGAATAAAATTATAGGTTTGTGTCTTGGATGTGCCGTGGTGAGTTTTTAGATTGGCGCGGAATGGTAAAAAAAAGATATTGTAATCAAAACATCGAAATATTCTTCAATATTTAATAATATACCTTGAACCCTAAGCTAATACTTTTTTCAAACAATAGAACAACAAATAAAAGAAAGAATTGCACAAAGTATACAAAAATATAAAGGCCAAAAGCTTCAAGAATCGACTTTGAAATATATTTATAATGAAAACGTCAAAAACACGCCCGTCAATTCGTTCAGCAGACTGACTCGTGTCCAGAAACTGACAGATTTACGGATCCAGAACTAATCCCCCGCAAAGAGTAAAGAATAGAACACAGATACCCCGAAAAAAACACACACATCATGGACTTTTCTCAGTTTATATCACTTTATTCAACGTTTTACGTTAATATTTCTTGCTTTTATTTTATTTATTTATTTTCTTTAATAATATTGTTTTAACCGTACTCTAGCTGAACTCGGTTTATTTTATTTTATATGTAATTGTGGGGGGATTGCTCGAAATTTATAACATTTAAACAATTAAATATTTATAAATAATAGAAGTCGCTCGCTAAACATAATATTACGGTTATAAATTTAGTCTTACTATGTAATATGTGTATGTTTAGGTTTTATGTATAGTCGTATGTATATTATAATATAGATATAAATAATATATATGTATGTATATGTACCGTTACATATCATTGCATTAGCACAGCACTAAAAACACTTAATTGCCAGTATAAATAATGAATGTTATTGCTGTCGCAAATTATACACAATTTTCAACAGAAAACAAAAAACGACAATTTCCTTCTCCTTCATATTTAGAAATCATTGAAGTACTGCAAATCTCTTTGGTCTACTGCCTTGGCGGGTTTCCAATCCTTCTCGGGATAATCATCAAAATTTTTAGTATCACCATCGTGATGTACATCGGGCAAAATTGGGGGCTATAAATGAGAAAAATATGGTAAATTACAAGTTTTGTATATTATTGTTTAAGATCTTTTGAAGCATTAATATTTCGAAATATATTCTTTAGTATCTTGCTTCTTAAATATTTTAATAATTCCTAAACACATCAATTGGCATTGTATCCTTAGTATCTGGCTAGTGTCTAAATATTAAAATATTTTCATAATTCCTGAATATATAAGTTGGCAGTTGTAGCGTGTCTACTGGTTGGATTGTTGGATGTTTTAAACTATGAAAATATTTAATACTAGTTGTAATAGCAATAGCTAAAATTCCTTTACAATAAGACCTTTGAATTTTAGAAAGAATCAAACAGACGCCTACATATCAGAGTTACCAAGAGTATACATTTTTAAAGGAAAAACCATGCTAACCTTGTTTAAACCCTTAAACTCATTTTGTTGCTATCGAGAATCTTACATAAAAAGTGCAAAATTCTGCACATTTGTAACAATCATTTCTGACGCATTAAACCCATTGTCTCTCATATGGACGGGGGCGTTCATGTGGGCAATTAACGCCTTCTTCAGATGCGAAATGCCCCCTTTTGTTACATTTCACTCGCACTCACTTTTCCGACCAGCTGGGTGGCTGGGCCGAGGGAATCGGAAGATTTATGGGTCTAACACCCACCCGGACGGCCGAAATAGACGCTGCGGTCATTAACTAAAGGCACAGATAATTTGGAAAACTGATTTGTTTATTTGCTTTTAATTACGAGAAATGTATAGAAATACATATTCGCCGACAATCTCCGCCTACAAAAAAATGAAAGCCCAACAATTAGCCAAGATTATGCCCCTAAAGTTTCTTACCTTAAGTTTCTTATTGTAGACGTCATTCCAATTCAAGTGCTTGAACCAGCGATGCCTCTTCACGTCATCGGCGCCGTTCTATGCGGACATCATCGAGGAGGGTGGATGGTAAGGTAAATATAGAACGAAATACAAAATATTCAAATATTAGACATAAATAACGTTCTGCATTTCGCTGGCTCGTGTTGCAAAAACTCGCGACATATCTATTTAAATGAAAAACAAAATAGCGGGCGAGCCGTATATGAAAAATGATTTTGCGAAAATGTATTAAGCTAACTGACAACGAGCATGTGCAGATCTATTTGCGATGACCGACAATTAATTTTTGATATATGCGATGCAATTTTTAATGCCCCGACACGGCCAGGCGTGACAAGTGTAAACAATTCTCTATAAATATCGTGCCCAATAAGCCAAAAAATATTAACAAGCAAAGCTGGTCAAAATTTATGAATATTTATGTATAAAACTATTTAAGGAACATCTGAGGAAACGAAGCAAATAAATAAACTTTGACAGCTGAGAAAATAAATTTCGATGGGGTCAAAATTCTCACCTTCATGTTTCCCAATCGCTTGGTTCGATCATTGACGAGCAATTTTTTGATCAAGTCCTTGGCAATCGGGTCCATGTGCCGCTCCCACTCTATCTTGCCGCTCAATATTTTCTCATAGATCCCAAAGGGTTGCTCATCGTAAAATGGTGGGTAGCCCACGAGCATTTCATAAATAAGGACGCCTTAAAACCAAACGATTATTACCTTTATGAAGTGCAGAGTCATACCAATTCCAAACTCACCCAATGCCCACCAATCGACCGCCTTGTTGTGGCCCTTGGACTGTATTATCTCAGGTGCTATATATTCCGGCGTTCCGCACAAGGTCCAGGTTCGATCTCTCAGTTTCTTGGCGAAACCAAAGTCCGTAATTTTTAAATGACCATCCCGATTGATCAAAAGGTTTTCTGGTTTCAGATCCCGATAGACAATTTGCAAGGAGTGCAGGTATTCCAAGGCGCTGACGATTTCAGCCGCATAGAAATTGGCTAAACAAAGTTAATTTTATTTAGTATATTTAATTTGTAATTTAAAAATTTACTCACAAGTTTGACTAGTAAATTTTCCTGCATTTCGCAGATATGTAAACAGCTCACCACCGCAGACATAATCAAAGATCATGTACAGATTAGAGTCATCCTTGGTAGACCATTCCCTGGAACAAGGAAAACAATAATATTTTACCATTATTTGTACAGATTAAAATGTATATATTATTCGTAAACAACATTTTTTTCCCACCAACCGATGAAAAATGCTTAGAAGTTTAAAATGAGCCCCAGTGAAGTCCATATCTTTGCCAATCATCGTTCAATTCTCAATAAGAATATCTTTATCGATTTTTAGATCGATTTATCATCAATCTGCACAAAATCTAGACAGAGAATATTGTTACGATTTGTTGCAAAAATATTAGGGATCCTCACATTTCTCTTATTTCCCACTTGTCCCCCTTCCGGTAGCCATAGCTCTGCCAATTTATATCCGATCTCAATATAGTGCACCATTTTGTGATCAGCGCATCTAGTAGCTTCGTTCCTTGTTTATAATATTGCTTAAATACCAGTTTGTATACCAATTTTTCAATTTTTCCAAGGGGTACCCCTATAAAAATGTGGAGTTTCCGAGTTTGCCCACTTGTCCCCCTTCCGGTAGCCATAGCTCTGCCAATTTATATCCGATCTCAATATAGTGCACCATTCTGTGATCAGCGCATCTAGTAGCTCCATTCCACATTTAAAATATTGCTTAAATGCCAGTTTGAAATTTTTTAAATTTTTCCAAGGGGTACCCCTATAAAAATGTGGAGGTTCCGCATTTCCCCACTTGTCCCCATTTCGGTAGCCATAGCTCTGCCAATTTATATCCGATCTCAATATAATGCACCATTCTGTGATCAGCGCATCTAGTAGCTCCATTCCTTGTTTAAAATATTGCTTAAATGCCAGTTTGAAATTTTTTCAATTTTTCCAAGGGGTACCCCTATAAAAATGTGGAGTTTCCGAGTTTGTCCACTTCTCTCCCTTCCGGTAGCCATAGCTCTGCCAATTTATATCCGATCTCAATATAGTGCACCATTCTGTGATCAGCGCATCTAGTAGATCCATTCCTCGTTTAAAATATTGCTTAAATGTCATTTTGAAATTTTTTCAATTTTTCCAAGGGGTACCCCTATAAAAATGTGGAGTTTCCGAGTTTGCCCACTTGTCTCCCTTCCGGTTGCCATAGCTCTGCCAATTTATATCCGATCTCAATATAGTGCACCATTCTGTGATCAGATCATCTAGTAGCTCCATTCCTCGTTTAAAATATTGCTTAAATGTCATTTTGAAATTTTTTCAATTTTTCCATTTTCCCTATAAAAATGTGGAGTTTCCGCATTTCCCCACTTGTCCCCCTTCCGGTAGCCATAGCTCTGCCAATTTATATCCGATCTCAATATAGTGCACCATTCTGTGATCAGCGCATCTAGTAGCTCCATTCCTTGTTTAAAATATTTCTTAAATGTCATTTTGAAATTTTTTCAATTTTTCCAAGGGGTACCCTATAAAAATGTGGAGTTTCCGAGTTTGCCCACTTGTCCCCCTTCCGGTAGCCATAGCTCTACCAATTTATATCCGATCTGAATATAGTGCACCATTCTGTGATCAGATCATCTAGTAGCTCCATTCCTCGTTTAAAATATTGCTTAAATGCCAGTTTGAAATTTTTTCAATTTTTCCAAGGGGTACCCCTATAAAAATGTGGAGTTTCCGCATTTCCCCACTTGTCCCCCTTCCGGTAGCCATAGCTCTGCCAATTTATATCCGATCTCAATATAGTGCACCATTCTGTGATCAGATCATCTAGTAGCTCCATTCCTCGTTTAAAATATTGCTTAAATGTCATTTTGAAATTTTTTCAATTTTTCCAAGGGGTACCCCTATAAAAATGTGGAGTTTCCGCATTTCCCCACTTGTCCCCCTTCCGGTAGCCATAGCTCTACCAATTTATATCCGATCTGAATATAGTGCACCATTCTGTGATCAGATCATCTAGTAGCTCCATTCCTCGTTTAAAATATTGCTTAAATGCCAGTTTGAAATTTTTTCAATTTTTCCAAGGGGTACCCCTATAAAAATGTGGAGTTTCCGCATTTCCCCACTTGTCCCCCTTCCGGTAGCCATAGCTCTGCCAATTTATATCCGATCTCAATATAGTGCACCATTCAGTGATCAGCGCAACTAGTAGCTCCATTTCTCGTTTAAAATATTGCTTAAATGTCATTTTGAAAGTTTTTAAATTTTTCTAAGGGGTACCCCTATAAAAATGTAGAGTTTCCGCATTTCCCCACTTGTTCCCCTTCCGGTAGCCATAGCTCTGCCAATTTATATCCGATCTCAATATAGTGCACCATTCTGCGATCAGCGTATCTAGTAGCTTCGTTCCTCGTTTTAAAGATTGCTTAAATGTCATTTTGAAAATTTTTCAAATTTTCCAAAGGGTAGCCCTATAAAAATGAGAGGTTCGCGAAAATCCCCACTTATTCCCCATCCTATAGCCATAACTCTGCCAATTTACCCCTTAAGGTGAGTGGGTGGAGTGGAAAAACTTTGCAAAGGCAAAGTGACCTCCAGCGATGTTTTGTAATGGTATTTTATATTTTCAATATTTTTGTAATAATATTAAAGATTATTCGTTTAGATGCATATGTATATGTGGAACAACCCCAACATGAATAAATGGAATATTTTATTTTCTACTTACAGACTGATGACAAACGGATGTCTGATTTCGCGCAAAATATTCCGCTCGTTCTTGACATGCTCGATCTGCTTGAGACGAATGACTTCGGTCATGGCCAAAATCTTCATGGCACAGTACTTTTCCGAAATGCGATCACGGCATAAGCACACCCGTCCAAAGGTGCCAGTACCTAAAAGGTTTAAAGTATCATGTTAATAAATGAATCGAAGCAAAAACCGCAACTGACAATCTTAAATATCGGGGCATGTCCCATTAAAATGTTTGCAAACGATATAGCTAAAGGTCTCGGTTTACTTCGAAACGTGCCACATACAGATAGGGTTAAAATAGTAAGGTTTTAAATATTTTTTCAAACTGTAATAAAAATGATTTTTTAAACCCAAAGAGAAGACTCATTACTACCCATACTTTGATAGATTTGATCGTTAAAGTGTAACTTTTCTTATATACTTAAAAACTTTTATATAACTACTTTATATTCTAATAATATATTTAATATTTAAAACCTTTAATATTTAAAGGGAGTGCAGCATTGGGACTATTTTAAGAAACTTGGCTGTACAAATAAGAAGGGAGGAGGGTGTATAATTACTTTTTTTTACCGACGAGCACGTTTTGAGGTTACAAAACCAAGCAACTACCTGGTAAGTTGGCCGGGGTGTTGGCTTACACCTCAGCAAAGGGGCCCCAGTAGAGATTTTCTCAACCTTGAATTTTTAATTGGGCTAACGTCCGTCGACTGAGTGAACGAGCCAGTGAGTGACTAACTGACAGAAAAAAAAACATGGAAAGGAAACTCGGAACGTGTGAGCATCTCGCATTACATACACACTTGGCTAAAAACCCCCACTTATGGCCAAGACCGACGGAACCCAGAAAATCTTTTTTATTTTCTTTTTTTTTCACTTTTTCCTCTCGATTCGATTAGATTTCTGGGTTTTGTTTTCCATTGGATGCCAAAATAACAAAACGGCTACAAATTGATTTGTCTTATAAATCAAAAGCCGAAACGCAATCATTTTCATCCATTGGATGCTCATGGCTGGAGGAGGGAAAAGTTTTGCTTTCTGCAGCTGCTTTTAGTTTTTCAGCACGTTCCCATTCGGGCCAACAATAATTAGCCATGGTTTTCAATGTAATAAAGCAAAAGTGAACAGATTATTGAACTCGCATCGCAATCGTTTCTGCCACGTGCTCCGGGTGCCTCAAACGTTAAATTAAACAAAAACCTGTGAGAACAACTGGCGGGATTTGTGGGCGGATTTTGTGGGTTTGGCCAATACGACTGCACCTGTCCTTAAGGGGGCCAGAGACTTTCGGGCATTACACGTGCAAATCCAAATATGAATCTCAACACTCGACATTGTAATTAATGAATTTCTCCCCCCTTTTTTGTTGCTGGCTTGCACAAATTGCTTTTCGGATTACGTAGTTCCAATGATTCAGCAATCGGCTTATATAAGTTGGCCATAATGGGAAATGTATTAGAACTTTTGTTGATAATTGCCAGAAGAGAAACGCCTGGATGGGCTGGAGTGAATTCTTCCGATGAAAATGTTTCTAATTTGAAAATTATTGTTTGAAATTCAAACAATTTCCCATGGCGGGGAACTCTCTGCCAAACAAAAACCTGCCCTATATATAAAATATCTAAAGCATTTTTATGAACTCATAATCCAAGTACAAATGAACTCGATCTTAAGGTACAGGATACCCAGAACTCAAACTAACTCTGGTACACAAAAATAAATAAATAATTAGACCATTATAAATAAACAGATCGTAAAACATTTATGGTATTTGGCGAAAAATATTCGCAAGATTCAGATCGTTCTCAAACACTTGCTTTCGATGATTCGGGAATTTCTAAATTTGGGTAAGCGAGAAATAAATATTGAAAATATGCCAGACGATATAAATCATGCAGATATAACTACAGCCAATGATGGATGATTTAATTGTTAAAAATCCAATCCGGATGGTGGAAAATTCTGCGCTCAAGTGAAAATTGCAGACACCGGCACATTGCATGAAGGCGCGAGAGAGCGTGAAGGAAAAAACACCAAAATCGAAATACAAAAACAATGAAAAATATTTGGCCAAATCGGAATATTCTGGTCAGCAACAAAACGGCCTGCATGCAAAAATAGAGGAAACAGCACCCACAGTTGCCAAGGGGAATTCGGTTATGGCTTGCAAGGGATAGTTTTTTAAATATTTACATATTTTAATAGTGGAAAATTTTATCGAACTGATCTGTTTATCACAATTTTGAATTGGAAATGCAGTAGAATGAGAATTTATAAACAAATTGTTTTGAAATGAATTTCAAAAAATGTATTTTGAACTATTTCTAATATGCAATTCAGTGAAAACAAAGATTTTCTCAAACTTCTGATGTATTGAAATGATTTTTTTAAAACTAGTCATTTTGAATACTTGAATTTAGCGTTTTTTAAATATTTTTTTATATTTTTCGTTAGTTAGCCCTTTTCAAACATAAACAATGTCAAAATCAATCTAAAAATAATCAAACAAAATCATTTATTTTTTTTTACCATGCCTTTTACTTACCAAGTCTAAAAAAAACCTCTCTCTTTGCTTAAAAAATTTTTAGAAATACCTTTTTTCCTCCTAAAGGAGGCATCTCTCCGCACTTAACAAAACACTTGGCTTTTCGTGAAGCGATCTTTTAGCACCTCGTACACGAACCACTTCCAGTGCACAAGCACTTAAAAAAGTGCAAAGGAAAGTGCTTTTACCAATGTTTTTGGACTAACACTACCAAAGTGGTAACAGGTAACAGCCCGACGGCTGGTTTGGACGGCTTTGAAACTGCTCCTAAATGTCTGGCCAAAGTGAAATTGTGACAGCTGCAGAGCAGACAAAACTGAGACTGCGTGATTGCAGGTTACACAGTTAAAATATATAGGAAAATAAGAGAAAAAAGGATTAACATTTAAAGATATATTTAGCTATATATTTTATATAAGTCTCTAAAAAAAGCAACAACTAATAGGGATAATTATTGCCTAAATCTACTCTCTATCAGCTAACTTGTCTTTTCTTTTCCTATAGCTTTAAATTTTATAAAAATTAATAACTTTTCTGTCAGTGTAGGTCAAAACTGCAGACAGTCGAGCCAGCCAACTCGATTACCAGTCTTCCACAATTAAAGTCTGGCCGAGATGTGGCCAAACCTGTTGCTGCCGCCTTGTGTGGCAGACGGTGCATAAAAGTTGCAGCAGATGCAACTGCAAAAAGTGCGTGCAAACAAACTAAAATAAAAAAAGAGGCGAAAAATATTTTACATAATACATGAAAACTTTCTATTTAACTGTCTGGTGAAAATGCCATCCTATGGATGCAATCTGTCCATCAGTCAGATGCATCTGATGGATGCCTTTCATTTGCGTAGGCAAATAAAATTTACAACTCTTGGCGAATCCGATTCGTTTTGGCGTTTTAAATATTTCCATTTGTATTCCTATTCCAGTACATAAATATATGCCAAAATGGTGTAAAGTTTTCGGAACATTGCACTGCACCCCCGTCCCGGCAATATAAACTTGGCATCATTTACAATTTCTCGGCAGATGCCCGGTCTCCGGACCAAGTTAAATAAAGTTAATTGCGTTTTATGCAGTCCATTGCTGCAAAGTTTGTTTAAAGATCCATAAATAAAGGAAGTCCAACAGAGAGAGACATGATTCGCATCCCATGGAGGTCAGTTTAAAAATGATTCTTTGCCAATTTCAAAATAGGCATTAAAATCAGTTATTTAAACTGTTGTTAATAATAATAAACAATCGGGTTTGTAGGTCACATTATATGTGATGACTTACTGAACTCAATTAAGTGCGCATCTGGGGAACTTATTGTTGATATTGTATCTAGTATTCCTGAGTTACGAACATGCCGTCTTTTTTTGATAGCTTAGACTTTATATTCATTGCGGTAGGCCTTAAGTTTGTAAATATTTATAGACTTTTATGTTTGCATTCTCAGACAGTGTTGGATTTGTGTTCATAGTCACATTTTATTATTATTCTGGGAAGTAACTAAGTTTATTGACGGCTATCTTTCTAGGGAAACACTGCTGGGATTACGTAGCTGTGGTTTTTGCAATTAGAATATGATTTTCCATGAATTTATACTATTTTTCACACTTGAAGTGTGAAAGTGACATTTTTTTCCCTATGAAGCCAATAGACTCACGTGTAATTTTTCCTTTTCCCCCTTTATTAAGCTCTTTTTTAGTTATATTAAATATTTAAACTAAAAACTGTACCACCGATTTCACATTCACCCAATGAACCACTAATAACATCTTGTCGCATCGCATTTTTCCATCAACGACGACGTCCCCTTCATAACTTAAGCGATTTATGACACTTACAAGGCAGATGTTTACCATTTACCAGAGAAAATCGAACAGCTCACCTGTCCCATGTCTGTCGATGTTGTGTTTTCACATTTGACAAGTTTTTTCATTGCAATTTACAGAAACCCCACAATCTGTGGGAGGAACGGTCCGGTTCGAACATAAATCTGATGATGAAATATGAAAAATCATTACGCGTTTATTTTCGGTTCGATTTGTCTTTGTTTTTGCAAAAGATGCAAAATTGCATTTTTAGGTCACCTTTATTAATAAAACAGAGTCGGGTAGAGGGGAAAAAGTGCAATTTTTTTTATGTGCTCTTTTAATGTTTTTAAGAAAACGCCGGGCGACATGCTTGCCAAATGGGGGATTTGGATCCGGGTACGTAGTACGTACCGCCCGACAACACCAGGCAATTTTCTTTTTGGTTTCTGGGCAGAATGCCAAATAATAATTTCTATAATATTTGCTTATATGATGGCTCGATTTTGTTGAAATAAAATTTTAGATTCTGGGCTCGACGGCCATCGAAAGTTTACAGAAATCGGGCGAGGCGATTTCAAATTTTCCATGCAATCGTAAATTTCCCGTTGACTGATTTTGTCTTTTCATGCGGCCCAAAAATTATTATCACATATACAGCTTTAAAAAGAGATATAGACTGTTATATTATAGATGTGTCTAGATTGTTAGGAACGGGCTGCCAGGCACTTAGCACACAACAAAGAAAAAGCGAAAATCTTGAAAATAAAAAAGAAAGGGTGATGTGGTGATGGGATGGTGGAAGGTCGGAAGGAGGGACGACCATCCATTTGAACTATGAATTATACTTTGCAGACGCAACGTCGACACACAACTTGCTGTTCTACAAGGGGAACAACTGGGACATGTGTTCGGTATCCGACAGATACAGATACACACGGACATGGCCGCTTCAAAATTTGATTGGCTTTTATTATTTAAAAATCAATTTATGCTAAAAGCACAAATGCAAAAAAATTAGAAACAAGCAAAATAAAAAAAAAGGAATCCCCGCCACGTTTTTCAATTGGGGAAAAGCGTCAGCCATTGGCTTTTTGGCCAATTTTATGTCCCGCTTGAATTGTATTTCCGAGAATCGTGCGTAAATATTTATCTAGAGAGAAATCCATCAATCAATGGACCAGCCACCAGCAGCCAGTCTGTGAGATTCGCGATCCAAAGAAGTGTCTAAAAAGGCGGAAGCCCCCACTGGGAGAAATTTGTCAAATTGATATATTATATTGGCCATGGTGACTTCTATTTCTGTGGGAGGGTTTCATGGGGGGCCGAGGAGGTCAGCACCTCAATTGTCAGAGATTTCCGCATGCCTTATGCCCCAGAAAAGTGGGCCACTAAATTCAACAATTTATTACTTTTTCGTCACAAAATAGATGGGGTTATTGATCCTTTCAGACTAAATAGTCCACTACAAAGCTCATACATTTTTAGAAATATTTAATGAGGCAATTGATCGCCAGGGAAAACATTTTCATTCCCAAAAGTAATGGTTATTCGTCCATAATGGCTAATGGCCATTATTTTTAGGATTTTGCCAATTTCTGACAATTCTCCACAAAAGTTGCTAATTTGTCTGGGCTTTAAAATCTGTAGATTTATAAGTATTAGGGGATATTTGGAATCGTTTATATTATAGTTTGTATGCAGATTAAAATGCCTTCAACCTTACATGGATTATTTCTTTCTTCAATGGCTAAAATAAATGCACAACTCAATTATATTCTTTTGAAGTAATTGAAAGCTAAACCTTTCTCCAGTTTCTTATAAATCACTTTTAGACCCCTGATGGATTTCCTGAATCCATATAAACTTTCTTCCCGGACAAGCCATGAACTTTCACTCAAAATCCAACTCTTACAATCCAGTTTTCCGAGACAAAAATTGTTTTCCAGGTTCCACAGCGCTGTTAATTGCAACAATTGATTTGACGAGTTTAATGCCAAAAGCTTGATGGTGTTTTCTGGCTATTGATCCGGCATTCTGGTAGTACATGCACCCAGAACATGCCCAAACAAAAACATGTTTTTGGTTTGTTTCCCCGTCGAAAGCCAAAACAAAAGAATTCAGTTTGTTTTTATTCGAAATTTAAAAACATTTCTGAGGAACTGGCGTTCTTTTGGGGAAATTCCCCAAATTTATTTCCTTTTGTTTTTGCTAATTCCATCACCTGCTTTCTAATCAATGACCACCCAGATGAACTATTAATATTTAAGATAAAGCTCTGAGGAGGAACGTGTTTCGGTTGCGGTCCAGAGCGGTTTAGTGCGGTTTTCCTTCATATTCCACAGAGCAGTCGTATTGTTTTCAACAGCCACTGGTTTTCCGCAATTATAGTGATGATGTTCGCTTTGGCTATTAGCCACCGCATCTCCTGGCCATGGCTATTATTGTTATTAACAAAACGGAAAGGTAGAGGGAGGCTGGAGGGTGGATTATCCACCCAACGAACGCCCTAATAGTGTGGCGTGACTCACTCTCGTTTATTCAACGTTCAATTTCCATTCTTAAAACCATTCTCGACCACGTCCAGCGTGTGTGCCTGGCATGATATCCGCTCTGGTTTATTTACTTTTTACGGATTTCATCCGAAAACTGTGTAAAGCACTGTGGAATACCTATGATCAGTCCCAGTATCTGGCCATTGTTTGAAATCAATGCAATATTACTCATACGCCGAGTGGTTAAGCATACGCGGCTGTTGAAAGCAAATAAGGAAAGGAACTCGTCGAAATTACTCACACAATCGGAGGGCTGATGATTGAGAGGGGACTTTGCAATGGAAATCAGGAAAATCTAGGTACAATCCACATTTCGTGTGGGCAGGTAAGAAATCAAGAACTCCCACAACTGTTTTGAAACACATTTAGCTGCGATTAATTCGCCATTTTCCAAACTTGATCGGGAAAAGAACTCATTAAACCATTTAATGGTCGCAATTAGTTGATCTGATGCTTTTGGCAACTAAAAGGATCGATGCATAAATGTTTTCATGTGATTTTTTTTGGCCAAAAAAGAAATCACACGTGCCTGGAGAGAACATGTTGTGGTAATAAATCCGGAAAATGTTTCAGTCTTGCCGCAATCAAAGTAAATATTTATGCCACAAGACTTAATGAGTATTGTATACTAAATTTAGTTCAATACTAAAGCCATTCTGCGCTTCGCTCACACCAAAGACGTCAAAATGGGGAAACAAATCAAAATATTATGGGCATTAATTGTTTGACCGTCTCAGGGCGAGTACGTAAGACCCATTGATGATCCTAAACAGAGTCCAAAAATACATATTCCATATACTATAGACCATATACGTATTACGTATATATATTGTATAGATAGTATTGCCAAAATGAAAATTCACGCAAGCCAGATCGCTCCAGAGCAATGAAAACAATTGCCCTACCCGCTGGCTCTGGCTCGCAATGCTCATAATAATCATAATATGCTCGCCTGCGATGCCCCATTCAATTTGCGTAATCAATAAGAATTTATTTACATATATAAGACCAATAAAAAGCAATAGAGAATCGAAGCTAAAGCCTCAGCTTTTGAGGAGAAACACTCGCCGGTGCTTAAAAAACGAGGTAATAAATATTTGAAATTAAATCGCGGAGCAAAATCAAAGAATAGCAAACAACTGAACGGAAAATGTGAAAGACTTTGGAATTTGAATAATTTTTTTTCGATTTCTTTGCAGATGAATCCGAATTGATTGAACAGGTGAGAAAACTCTTTTAATTAAATGAAATAATCCGAGTAAAAAGGCAGGAGAATCTCCCATTGTTTTGCTTTTTTAATAAAATAAAAAGAATATTGCATTGAAAAAAAAGTGAATTGTATGATCTCATTTAACCTTGTCTTTGGATATGACCTAGAATAAATTTTGGTATCTCTTACAGTACTCTAAACAGTTTTCCTCGGAAAAATCAACAAACAAAAGAAAATCGATCGGAGCCGCGACAAGTTGAAGGTAAAAGGCAAACAAGAAAAAGAAAACTCTGGACCTTAGACCTCGTAACATCAATCATACGCCCCGTATGGCCAGTGTAAACAAACTTCAGGCAACTCACCCACTGTCTTGATTATCTGATAGTCGTCCAAGTGGTATTTGCGGACTCCCTTGGCCGTCTGCACGCTGCTGCTCTCCTCGGAGTCGTCCTCGTCCTCCTCATCGTCCGTCTCATTCCCGTCGTCCTCCTCGATGCTCTCGCTGGAATCGTGAGTTACGTCATCCGCATCCCGGCCATTTCCATCCTCGTCCTCGTCGTCGTCCTCCTCCTCCTCCTCGTCGACGTCATTGTCATGGTCAGCCGAACTGGTGGTGGTGGTGGCACTGCTGCTGCTCCGACTATTCGTCCTGGGCTGGACAGGAACCGACTCCTGGTCCGGTTCCGTTTCCTCCTCACTGTAATCGGACTCGAGCGGATCGGATGACTCACTGGAGGCCACGTTGCTGCTACTACGTCCGTGAACGGACGAGGATCCAGGTCCGGTGGCTCTTCCCAATTTGAATGTGAATGTTGCTTCTGTGTTGCTGTCATTTGTGGTGTTTGATGGAATTTTCTTCTTGTACGATGACGTCATGTTTGCGCCGCTACCACTTCCGGTTCCGGTTGTCAATTTTGATGAGGATCCCGTGCCGGATGTCAAAGGCGTGCAAAAGCGGGCACAAGCGGCCGTGGACATCTCTATCGAAATGATCCGGTCCTCCTGCTGCACCTCCTCTGCCTCACCGAATTCTATCCTTGATTTGTGACTATTTGTGCCTGTCACTGCTTTTCTAGCTCTTCCTGTTTTCCTGCCTGACGATTGTCCTGTAATACAAATGGAATACAATTGGTTATATTTGGATAACAAAAGCATTATACCAAGCATGATTGACAAAAGAGAAGTATAAACTATAGAATGATGGGAAATTGTTTTTTTTTATATTATCTCTTCAGAAAAATAAATATTTGTAATGATTTTATGGAAATAAACAATATGAATATATTGAATTAAATATATATTACTTTTAATACAATGACCTTTTCTATAAAATTCTATAACATCTAATCCCACATCCTAATCCAATTTATGGGCCGACCATGCTTTATTAATTAACCAAGCGAGGATAGTGGAGAGTGTTGGCTTTGTGTTTTGGCTTGGCCTAAATAAAAAGTGAAATTAAATGACCGCCAGTTGGAAAGAAAACAAAAGCACCAATACCACGCGAGCAACAAGTGTTCGATGGGTGATGTCCAATGTCCTATGTCCAATGTCCTGTGTCGTATGTCCTAGTATTCAGTGGGCCAGTCCTTATCAACCCACAGGCAGACAGACTGGCAGACAAAGACTCTTTGTAAATTGCCAGGCTGGGAAAATTGAGTTCGCCGTCGCTTTCCAAAGGGTTTTTCTGCTGCATTCCGGTTAATATCACATACTAATATTATTAATAACAAAGACTGCAGTCTTGATTCAATTTGATGGCTGGTGGTGGTTGCCTCCTTAGGCTCCTCCGCCTGCCTAGCCAGCTTTCTCGACAAAAGGAAAGCATCCAGATGTCCCCAGACGAGCGACACACAAAGGCATTTTCTTGCTGGTCCCTCTTAATGCACAGATGCATTTAATTTAAAAAAATAATAAAGATGATATAGAAAGATGTATTGGGCGCAGTCTCAAAATGGATCTCCTCTCAATATGCAGAAGTACAAAAATCAATAAACCATCCGCCGCCGTACAATCTGTGTGTCCGAGTGGCTTTTATTGTTTAAGCGTTTGCTGGGAAAATCTAGGCCAGTCAGGCCATAGAAGAGCATTTCAATTGAATCGAAGATTCGAACAAAAAGCCGCCCGAAATGAGAATAGAGGGGAAGAGACTGACTTGCGTCATTAACTTAAGCTTTGGCTCTGTTTTCCTCGTTCTGTTCGAGGCCACCGAAGATGACAATGGATTAGTCAGGCTTGCTGGTTCTAAAAGCGGAAAAAATGGAGGGATTTTGGTTTTTAAAAAATGCAAAAGTGCAAGAAACAGCGATATTCGAGGCAAAAGTGTATAAAATATAGTGGAAAGTTTCTTTTAATTATAAAGAGGATTGCAACATTTTTCATTATAACCTGCACTTTCTGGGTTATTTTAGGCTCCCATAAATATTTTATACATAGTATTCCTTCATATCAAACCAAAATAATAATATATTGATTAAATTTCACTGAAAAATCACGTAAAAAATATTTGACACGCCTCATGCTCTAAATGAAATTTGAGAACCCATAAATATAGTAACCTACGTAAAACCCATTGAACTGCGACTTAAAAACCCACAAATCTTACTTATTTATATACCAATTTGTAGATATTTGTTAACTATATTAAACCTTGTCATTCAGAGATTTTTCTTGGAATATTTTCGCTTTTGTTTTCGGTTTGTTTTGATATTTTTGTTGGTTTTATTATTATTACACTCGCATTAATTTTATGAACGGCTGTCACTCTAGATTATTTACGTATGCGGTCAAGATTTTTGCACTTTTTCGGTAGGAAAATCGAAATATGAAAACACCAACGCATTAAAAGTGCGGAAATATAACTTAAAGTTGTCAGAGGCAGAGTGCATGGATTGTTTTGAGGATAATTTCTCAAAAATTATTGTAGACAATCAGTCGGGCTGTAAATTAGCCAAGCGCCTAAAAGAAACACAAACACACCGTCTCGACGGTACGATTCTCGATCAGATGGTCCTCTTCTATATGTACATATACTCAAAATCTGAATAATCTGAACAATCTGAGTAGCGGCGGGGTCCCACTCACCTTGGTGGCTGCCAAAATTGAAAATGGAAATGGAAATTGGGGTCGTCGTTGCCAGCCAGCTAGCTAAATGTTAAATTGTTGCTTAATCTTCCGGTGGCTAGTATACTTCTTATACTTCTCTTATTTCCCCCTCTAGGTGTTTCCACTTTTTCGTGAATGGAAAACGCAATAAAAAGTATATACTATACTCAACTTAAACAAGTACTAAAAACGAGGAAAATAGGTACAAACATCAGGTGAATGAATTCGAAATAGTCTTTGAAAAAGTGATTTTTGAGTCAACTTAAAACTCACAAGAACTAGACCCACTATTTCTCAAAAGCTTTTAATTTATTTATATTTTATTGCCCCCACTTTTAAAAATTATGAAACTTTTCCCATGGGTCTTGGCCCACCTTAGAGAATACAAAAAATACTGATTTATATTTGAAATTGTAGAAAATAAGTTAAGACATTGCCTAATTTAAAGAATGCTAACCACTTGACCTTTTTAATTTACGTGCAACGCTTGCAACATTTATTAATTCGTTGGTCTACCCAGCGTTATAAATTATGTTATTAATTAATTAAAAGCAACGTGAAGCGATTTGTTCACACAAATCTATATCTATAAAGATTTATAGATAGCTTTTTATAAAAAAAGGAAAGAAACGAAAGCGTCATCAGAGTGTTTTCGAAAGAGATTTGGTTGTAGGCGTTGGGTATTATTAATATTTTTTAATCACCAGGAAACATGCATCAGAAAGTGCAATTATGAATAAGGGCATTGCGTTCAAATTAATGAGGCGACGGTTGTTGTGCGAAAACGAGAATTCATTGGCCATTTTCGGTTGACAAAATTAAGATTCTTCCCCTCCAGGGCAGCCACCATTCTGGCTGTGTAATAAACCCCCAAATGGTAATAATCGTCAAAAATAATGCCGGCTAAATGTAATCATAAACATAAATACATATAACAGCCAACGACACGCTTTTGTTTCTTGTGGCTTTCTTTCATATATACTATTTTTTTGGGAGGGCTTTCCCGAACTCGCAATAAGGGCCAAAGAGATTTATGGTCATGGATTTGTTTTTATAGAGCAACTGTATCCGTTGTCCTTGGGCTAGTTCTTAAACTGGCTTATTTGGTGATGGGAACACATAAAAGTTTTATGCGTATGAAGAAGTTGGGGGAATAGATTTCCGATGTCCTTGACTGAGTTTTGGGTAAAGTTATTGAAGCAGAACATGAAGATTTAAATAGGGTTAATTGGATGGAAATTAAAGGAAATTATTAATATCACAAACGTTAAAGAGAACACCCATAGATTCCATAGTTCAAAGTATAGAACCTTCACTATTCTTTTTTAATCCCTCTTCGAAACTGTATTCTATTATTAACCATATATCCTTTTAAAGAACCTCGTATATCAAAATTGTTCAAAACATTATATAAATAAACACCATCCATTCCCCATTATTGAAATCATTGATCTATGAATAAATACAACAAAAAATCAATCCGAATTGCCGATATATTTGAAAAGATATAGAAAATATGGCTATATTGAAAAATAGGATTGAAATATTGAATATCGTATATCTTCATACGATAATTATTGATCATTAAATGGATCAGGAACAATTGATTTACGATAATTTATAGTCACACTTTTAAAGTCTATGATTTATTTAGATCTATTGAGAACACTGGGTTAAAGCCAGTAATTTTTAAACCTTTTCCACTCCATTTACCTATATAAGCCCCAAACTAAAACGTGTAATTAACTAATTGCACTAATTAAATCGCCTAGCCTAATTATAGTACAAAAAGCTTAATCATCGGGCGCGTTTCGGCTTCACTTTTGATTTCTATTTTGGAAAGCAAGCATTTATGATTTGTTGCTGAATTTATTTTGATTTTTTTACACTATTCGTCGGATTACTCACCAAACTAAATTTTAAGAGCCAAGTTGCCGGCCGCCACCGCTGTTTTGGTTTTTTGCTTTAACGATCGCGCCGCCGATCTATTTATTGTTGTTGTTCTGGTTGTGCGATTGTCTGGTTTGTGAGTTCTGAGTTTTTGACTTTTTGCTGGAGCAAAATTCGAATGGTTGCGAAATTGTTAAAAATAAATATGTTACTTTTAAGAGCGCACGATTTTTCCTCCGATTTTTCGATTTTTCCCCTTGGCCTGGCCAGCAAAAAAGAAATATTGGAACGGAAAAAAAGCGAAAACCTCTGAAGCCGACACACAGAAACAGAAATAAACTCAACACTCAGCGTTTCTCGGGGGCTAAAAAAATATATAGTGGATAGGTATACGTCTGGCAGGGGGGTACGAGATCTCGACTGGACATACACCGACACCGAACACTTTTTTCTTTGTTTTTTGCTTTAATTGTGTCACTTTTTATGGCGTTTTTTTTTTGTATTTCTCCCTTTAAGCCGTTTTTTTTGCAATTGTCGCCAAAGTACCGCTTCAATTTCAGCAACAACTGAAAAGTTTTTTGTTTGTTTGTTTTGTTTATTAATGCTTGGATCGTGAGATCCCCGAGAGATCTAGAATTTCCGGTTTGGCTGCTTGCAGTTTTTCTTTGGCTTTTCGTTAGACGCCGTTTTAGCCAAGTTTAAGACAATACAATAGCGAATATGCAAATGACTGCAACTGAACGTAATTAATCAAAAAACTAACGTTCGGGGCAATCTGAATGTTTCTCCTCCTCTCAGACCAATGCCGATTTTTCCAATTTTTTTTCGAAAATTATTTTCTAGCCTTGTTGTGTTGACCAGCCGGTTCCACGTTTTGCGCGAAACTGAAACGTAAAATCTGCGAATCGCTTGCCACAGCTCTCGAAGTCGCCTCGTCTTCGTCTTGGACGTCGTTGTTGCTCGTGAGTTTGGGATGTTGTTTCTTGATGTATTTGTTATTGTTCTTGTTGTTGGGGCAAATACACTGTGGGCGTTGTGGGGATACATCAGGTGGAAGGCGGAGTGGCGGGGCAGTGCCCCAATGATGATGATGATACGACGTGGAGATGCTGCCCATCAGACCTCAAATGTGTTTGTGTTTGTTTTTACTCTCCATGTGTGCCGGCCAAGCTGTTCGTGGAGTGCCCCAAGTTGGTTCTTCCATCAGAGTTTCCTGAACGGCTTGGCCGCCACAGGATCTTAGCAGGATGCTGTAATCACTGCAGTGATAAGACGACAGGCAAAGAAAAATAGTGTACCCTGTTAATTTACGGCGCAAACAATCCATCATTCAGGTTGAAAAGTTTAAGGACAGTGAACAAAATTTAAACCTGAAAGATTTTTTACTAAATTTATAACTTAAAAGACGCTTTTATACAAGCCTAACCATATAGAAAGTTGTCGACCTTAACTTATTTTCAAAACTAGGAATACTTCGTAAACAATTAACCAGAATAACTTAAAATTTAATTACACTTCTTTCAAAGGAATAAGATTGGAATATACCTAATAAGAATCTCATTTTGAATTCTAGGATTTTGTTCTATTCATTTTCGGAGAACGTATTTTGACTTAAAGAATGTTATTTTCTTTTTTCCAACAAGAGACAAACAACCCATTGGATTTTTATAGGGGGATTTTATTTTACGGTTCTGTTTGTTTTCTGTAGACATCGTGGCTACAACGCTATCTGAATCTGAACATCATATAGCTAAAGAATATATCAACGGGCATATTATAAGATAAAGATATACATACAATTTTAATATTTTGTTTCGTTATCATATTGTGCCACTTGTTCATACAGGAAATGTATTTTTAAGCTTTTTATAATATAATAATAAAAATGTATTTTATTTTTGTTGTGTATATTTTAATTTAATAAATATATTAAATATGTACAAATCCCGACTATCTGTTGTTCGTTATTAAGTTTAAAACTACAGCTATCCTTACTGCATCCTTATATGTAAGTATTTTCTCTTTGTGTATTGTTTGTTTTTAGTAGACAGGAGGGCAGCAGCACTGAAAATTTTTAGGAATATATTTTGTGTATTTACGAGCCCTCTGCCAGTGCCAGTGTAAGCAAACAAACAAAACAACGCCTCTTTAACGGTTTTCGGGTGTTGCGTTTACGTGTTTGTGTATGCTGATTTTGTTGGCCGTTGTAATAAAGGCCGACAAGGTCAGGTTGTTAGTTGGTTTGCTGGTTTTCTGGCTTGCTGGCTGGCTTGAGGGCTGGGTGGCGACGCCTGCGTGCCAGAGTCACATTTCAGGTGGCGCATACAATTGTTTTGTGCATTTCAATTTGATGTTATAATTAAGCGAAAGCAGGCACGAGATGTCAGGGGCCCAGCTTTTATTATAGTACATATGTATATATGTTTCCTTTCCCTGTTGCGTGCATTTGTGACTGCGGCTGCTGCAGTTCTGTTGTCAAGGGCAAGGACTTTTCGTACTCACCTTCTTGAGAATGCACACGTCCTCGTAAGCCAGGGTTTCCCCGCAGACCCACAGCCGCCTCGTCATATTCACGCCAGTTGCCTGTCAAGAAAAATGTAACTAAGATTTTCCTACAAAAATTCCAAGAAATTACTAATCTGCAGACAGGAACTGAAGAACCCAAGGCTTAGGTTAATAAACTCAAATTTCCGCCAAAAATCCATTTTGAATAAACAAAAGTTTTTTAATTCCAAATTTTTTTGAATTTTTCCGCTCGGTATATCGATTACTTCTGTTGACATGAGTATCTCGAAGTAATTCTACAATTTGTATTTTGCCTATCATACTATTTTTAAATGTATTAAATTAATCCTTGATAACATTCATTTATTTTATGTAATTTGTAAATATTCTTAGATTTCTTTGAATATTGAATATTCTTGTTGAATTCTATGTAAGCTCCTTTATGGATTTTTATAGATTCTCAAAAATATTTCAAGGATTGCCCTCATACCTCACACTTTTGGTTTACAGGGTTTTCATTTAGCCTAAAAACAAATTACTTTTTTATCAAGTCCTAAATGGAAAACTGTCAATAATACGTTCACACCTAAAATTATTTCAATTGAAACCTTTATCCAATATATTTTCATTCGTCTCCAAACATTGATCTGGATAGGACGTTGTTTTCTAATAAACATTTTTTATTTTTTATTTATTTTAATTTTATTTTCCTTTTGGTCATAAATAGATCTGAAGCCTGGTTATCTATATTTTAATACCCATGTATTTTTTAATAAATATGATTTGATCTTTTTTTGGATTTTATTTCGTGCGCCTATTCGTTGTCGTTTTCATTGGCATTCGCTTTGGTATTTTCAACTAAAAAAATAAATATTTTAAAATAATTTATATATTTTATATTATCCTTTAACAATTGTGCTTTTATTTATATAGATGCTATACGTTTTATTAAAATATTCATTCTATAGATGTTTATTTTTTTACTCTATTTTATTTACTAAACTGTGTGGTGCTATTTTTATTATTTTGTTTTTTATTGATATCCTTTTTTTAAGTTCTTGATATTTAATTTATTTAAAAAATACATATTTTTGCCACTAGTTTTTGCTTCTAGTTCCTCCTTAGCTTCTGAATGAGTTCTCTTTTTTCTTTCTTTCCCAATGGGTAATTATATTTTGTTAACCAATTAAAATATATCTTAAAGATGTATATTATTGATAATAATTGAAAACAAAAGTCTTAAATTGCGCATTTCAAATAAAGCGCGCAAATTTATCTGAAAGATAAATATGGAATTTCTCAGATACGTTAAGGATTTCACATTCGGCGCTACCTGGCCCTACTGAACAGCTGTTTGAAAATGAAAAAACAAAAAACAAACCACAAATAGTTTGCAGTTCATCCTGAATCTTCGCAGCAATATCTTTTACATTTTGGGCTCGGAATATAAATAAATATGCAGTTCTCCTGGATGAAGGTGGCAATCTACCTGTTAACTTTCCTCACATACGCCTATTCCGGCTACGGATCCAGCACAATAGTCCATGTAAGTGATGCGTTTAAGTATCTGTAAGATATAGTATCTAAATTCCTGCCCCGCAACCCTTTTGCAGCTAAGGGATGCTATTATAGCGGCAGAAGCAATATTTGGTGACGTGTTCAAGAACATGATCACTGTGGTGCGCAAATTTCGAACGGTGCATGAGGTGTTCGACGCCGCCGTGGAGGAGACTTGCGTTTACCAATGCCCGGAGCCCGAGGGCGGTGGACCAGGTGAGTGGTATACAGCGTCTGTGACGCAAAACGCATTATGTAAAAATTGAAATTTTATGCTTCCGTCTTCAGTCCCGCGAGCTGTACAGAACAAGTTCTACACTCCGAAATCGGATGGCTGCGGTTCTCTGGGACTGCGTATAAGTACAGAGTACCTGCCGGCGAAAGAGATGGAGACATGCTGCAATGCCCACGACATCTGCTACGATACCTGCAATAGCGACAAG
This sequence comes from Drosophila ananassae, assembly GCF_017639315.1. Taxonomy (NCBI): domain Eukaryota; kingdom Metazoa; phylum Arthropoda; class Insecta; order Diptera; family Drosophilidae; genus Drosophila; species Drosophila ananassae. The sequence continues at coordinate 15,840,593 of NC_057928.1, forward strand.
GAGCTATGTGACCTTGACTTCAAGCGGTGTCTCTACAAATACTGTGATAGCTACGAAAAGTCGATAGCCAGTGATCTGATGATGAAGGGCTGCAAAGCCGCCGCCAAGATGCTTTTCACTGGCACCCTGACTCTCGGCTGCCGATCCTACCTGGACTCACAGCAGAGATCCTGCTACTGTGCCCCCCGCAAGACGTCCAACGGTAACCGGCAATCGAATAGCCGGGAGAAGCAGCAACGCCAGAAGTACGGTTGGAAGGCTCGGAACGAGATATAGTATAGAATCTCCTTTTGCCAGGAAACTAAGTCCAAGGGTTGTGGGAACAAGGATGCGTTAAATGTTGCCGTTGAAGGCATGTTCAATGTTAGTTTTTAGTTTTTGCCTGTGAAACGAATTTCAAACCTACATTAAATACCAAATAACTTTAAACCGTATTTAAATGTTTTAAAAAGAATATATACATTTTATTATGTCTATTTCATAAAATAGAGCTTATTGTATTAAGTACCTAGCGTAGTGGGGCAAATTCTTGTTAAGATAGTCCAAAACAAAAGCACATCGTATATCCAAAAAATAGGCATTCATCATCGCAAAGTCCAGAGCTGCCTTAGCCAAAGTTTTTCCGAGTCCTAGGCCTCCAAGCTCCTTGGGAACGGTGGTGTGGTGTATTGTCATTACTCCATCACGGATTGTATACGCCAGTTCAGCCTCTCTGTCGTTTACCTCGATATAAAATCGGTTTGGTTCATGTACCACAATAATAACTTCCAGGGGCAGATATCTCTTTTGATTCAAAAATACAGGCCTGCCAAGCAAGTGTGGGAGAGGTCCTTCGCGATTATCTAACGGTTTCTGTGTTTGGGAGCAAACATTATAGTAAGTACATCTTCCAACAAGCAGAGGCGAACAATTTTGAACCAAGGACCTGTATCTGGTCCCAAATTTTGAAATCATTGCCACAATTTGTTCAATTTTGAATAATAAATTTATATATTGTTAGAGCTGAGTAAAAACTCTAGGCTCACATCGATACAGTCCATATCGATAGAGCCAATATTATTATTCTTGGATATATGAGATGATTTTAAAACAAAATAAAAGATATTATACGCCTTAATTAATAATAAGTATAATATAAAAAAAGTGAAGAAAACCTGTTTAAAACAAATAAATATAAACGGAAAATTTACTTTTTACATAATATATTTTTACAAAATATAGTTTAAATTTACATTAAAATTTGGATCTTTCCGAAGGAGTTAATATAGTTAATATAATATTAACTATAATATATATAATATAATATTTTTAAAAAATGTTATAAGGTACGCATTTAGCATCATTTAATTAACAATATTTCAAAAATATACAAAAATGTTTTTGAATTTTAAAAAATATACCAAAATACCATTGGGGTGCATTTTCCAACATTGGCACTGGCACACATTACACAACACTGAAAACGAAACAAGCGCAGCAAAAAGATTTTGCAATCCGCTGAAGAAACGTATAGATAACTCCGAACTTTGTGCTGATGGACTGATCACGAAGCATTCAACATGGGCTACGACGTCAATCGCTTTCAGGGGGAGGTAGACGAGGAGCTCACCTGCCCCATATGCTCCGGAGTTCTGGAGGACCCTCTGCAGGTTTGTTGTTTATATGCTTTACCCCCCGTTGCACAGATATACATATGCCATATACATTTTCGATTCCAGGCGGTGATGTGCGAGCACGCCTTCTGTCGCGGCTGCATCAACGAATGGCTCACTCGCCAGCCCACGTGTCCCGTAGATCGAAACGCCCTCACCACGGCCAATTTGAGGGCAGTGCCTCGCATATTGCGCAACCTACTCTCCAGGTAAGAGACACCCACTCCTCTGCCTCCCACCGCCTACACAGTTTTGACCCTTTAGATTGTCAATTACCTGTGACAACGCCCCCTATGGCTGCTCCTCCGTTTTGAAACTGGATGCCTACAACTCACACCTGGAGGAGTGTATCCACAACCCGAAGCGGCCGTTTCCCTGTGAAAAGGGATGCGGTTTTGACATTCCGAAGGACGAACTTAAAGATCACAACTGTGTCCGGGAGCTGCGCACGCTGATCGTCAAGCAGACGGAGAAGATGGGCGAACTTAAGACGGAGATTACTGACCAACAGCTGACCATCAACGAACTAAAGAGGGAACTGCAGCTGTTCAAAGACTTCATGCGTGCCATGCGCGTCTCCAATCCTGCCATGCGTGCAATAGCCGATCAGATGGAGCGCGACGAGGTGATTCGATGGAGCAGCACCCTGCCACGGGCCAGGGTAACTCGGTGGGGAGGAATGATCTCTACGCCTGACGATGCATTGCAGGTAAGCAAGTTTAAGAATCCTTTTTTTTATTTCCATGACTAAATGTTTAAAAGCTGTTCTTTGTAAAAACAAACTCGGACAAATGTTTTTAAAAACAAGTATTTTAAAAAAGGCAATTAAACTAAACATTAACTAAGCCATCAGTCTGTACAATCGATTAAATCTTAATCGCCTCTTACAGCTCATGATTAAGCGCGCTCTGTCCGAGTCGGGTTGTCCGCCACACATCCTGGACAGTCTCATGGAATTCTGCCACGAGCGTCGTTGGCCAAGGGGTCTTAGTTCGCTGGAGACACGGCAAACTAACCGTAGAATTTACGATAACTATGTGTGTCGACGCATTCCAGGTTAGTAGTGATATTCGATAACATATTAATATAATATTAAAACTTATGACTTCACAGGCAAGCAGGCTGTGCTCGTTTTGAGCTGTGACAACCTCCACATGACCGAGGACGTCATGATCGATCCAGGCCTGGTCATGATCTTCGCCCATGGCATCGAGTAGGCTGGACTCGCCACTTATCCTAGGTTAACTGCTAACTATATCGGACAGTGCTCAGTTTTGTTGTTTCCTTAAACAATAAGTGTAAGCATTAAATCGCAACATTAGACTATAAATAGGCTCGCAAAACGAAGCACTCAAAGAACCATTCAAGCGCCTCATCACGACTTTCAAGTTGTACAAAAATTGTGTATTCGATTCAGATCATTGTTTAATTTTTACCATTTAGTTCGTAATCAATTTCGCATATTCCATTAAAAAGCGCATAGAAAACATTAACTGTTTGATTAAGCGATCTCAACCAATGTCCCCTTGTTATTGTTCACTTCGATTTCATTTTGATGAAAGGAAGCTGTGAGTGTCTTAATTTGTGTTTCAATTCCTATTGCACATTTTACTTAAAATTCGAAAATAATTGTCAATACTTATAGATTAAATATGAAAGCAGAAATAAAAGGTTTATTTAAAGTATGTACTATTAACTTAATATGTAGAATATTATTTTGAGATCTAAGTGATCATTCTGTAATCTTTTCTTAACCCACTGATCCAGACGAGACTGCTCTCTTATCGCCAGCATTGAGAAATCTCAGACATAAGTTCATTGGGATGCCCCCCAGTCGCGGCCACACATACACATGAAGGGAATCTCCGCCTCCGCTCTGATTGCCCGTAAAAGTTCTGGGCAACATCTGTTTCCCGAAAAGGAAATCCAAGAGAAGCAAAAAACCGAAGCACCCAGAAATAAAAAATAAACAAAAGAAAACCAAACTAGTTCCTACATGAGCTTTAACTTTAAACCGGTTTCGGCTTTTGTACACCCGTTTTGTGTTTTTTCCTACATAATAAATTATTAACTGTTTGCAGCGGTTACATGTGCCAAAAATCGTTTGATTATACAAGCCTGTTTCTATTATTATTTGTATTTTGTTCGGATTTGCCGAAACATTTGAATATTGATAGAAGCAATTAGCGCCGCCGCACACAGGGGAGGCCCCCCGTGGTGATTGAAAAGTGAGAGTTGATCGCCAAAAGGCGGAGATAGACCGAACAGTTGTTCGCCAAGCAGCCTAGCCAGCGGACGTGTTCCTCCCCGAAGAATCAAATCTAATCGAAGAATCCAAAATGAATCGCTCGATTCTGGTGCTGGTACTGGCCCTCATCTGTCTGGGATCCGTCTCGGCATTTCCCCAACTGAGGCAGCGAAACGAGAAGCAGGTCCAGACGGCGGAGGATGAGTTGCGTAAGTTATGGAAGAGGATGACTCGATATTTTCAGGGAATTAAATAGATTTTAAATCTTTTAAGTATCAAAAAATATCAATTTTAATTGAACAGAGAAAAATATCATTTTAAATTACAGCCACAAAGGGAGCCACTATTGAGGAAGTGGTCGTGGAGTCCGCTTTGTACATTAAACCAAAGTCCAACCCTCAGGTGAGGCGTGTGCGGTCGGCCGAGGACCAAGGACTGAGCATCTACAGCACCCACAAGCGCGTGAAGCGCCAGTTCGGAAATCCCGGCTTTGGTGGCCAATATGCTGGAAATCCTGGATTTGGAAACGGATTCGGCGGAAATCCCGGCTTCGGAGGTGGATTCGGTGGTAACCAGGGATTTGGAGGCGGCTTTGGTGGTAATCAGGGATTCGGAGGCAGCCACCGTGGAAACCAAGGCGGTAATGTCGAGGCTGGCACTTCAGCCGGAGCCGGAGGAACCAAGGCAGGCGTTGATGTGGGTGCCGGACCCAATGGCGGTAATGCCAACGCTAATGTCCAGCTGAATCCGCTTGGACCCCTCGGACCCAACGGCTACAACCAAGAACAGGCTGCCTCCAACGGAGCTGCTCACAGCAACTACAACAACGGTCTGAACTCAGGATCGTCCGCAGCCAGCGGACAGGCCCAGGGCTTCCAGTCGCAGAGCGCCAACGGCTCGTTCGGTGCCTCCTCCGCCAGCACAGCTACTCAGTCGCAGAACTTCGGACCCTTTGGCCCCAGCAACGCCGCCGGAGCCTCCTTGAGCCAGGTCTATCACCTGCCCAATGGCCAGACCATCGACTTTAGCTCGACGAACAGTTTCGCCAACGGAGGAGCCAACAGGGGCAGCAGCCACGGATCGGCGGTGTCTGTGAGCCGCTAGAACTACGCATCCACATGGAGAATAGTGTACCTCCTTAATAACCAGTCGCAAAGTTGTGGAAAATTTAAAAAATGTGCTAATAAATATTTATGATCATGATTGGATTATCTTTGCTTTCCGTTCCTAATTCCTATAATCCTTAAAGTTCAAACAGTTTTTGAAATTTTAAGTAATATATTTTTAAAAATTTGTTCTTGCACAAATTCCTACACGGTTCACTTTACATAAACTACCAAGATGGGATGGGATGGGTAATCATTTCGAAATTATTACTAAAAGTAATCCAAATAAATTGTCTCTTAACTTCTTTAATCCGACTCGCTCTCGCTTTCCGACTGGAAATCGCCCACCTCGATGGAGAACTTGTACTCCTGATCGCAGCCCAAGTAGGAATCACTCATGTAGTACAAGGTGTAATCATGCTTGCCCGGACTGGGCGCCACAAAGTCCAGCTTGACCTTGGCCTTCTGCTGGAGCGTGAGGCGCTTGATGGAGAGCAGGGAGTTGGACTTCGGATCACCGATAACGACCCACCAGCCCTCTTCGCGTTTCTGGGGGAAGAAGGGCGCAATAACTGGGCCAGTGACTTCGTCCTCGCGTTCCAGTTGAACCACCACATTGACCGTTGAGCCAGAGTTAATGCGATCCTTGTCCACCACCTCATAGTTGAGCTCGATGTTGGGATAGCGATTACAGAAGCGAGCTACATCTGCCATTTGCGAATCAGAAAGCTGCAGCAGACGCGAACGGTCCTCATCCTCTAGCTCCATGATGTCGAAAACGGTTTCGATTTTCTAAAATTATAAAAGATAAGTTTGGAATCTTTAGGAGGAGTTCATTCTTCTGCCTCACCTTTTCTGTGCACCGCTTGACGATTTCGGCACTAAAGTGCGGTAGCTGTCGCAGGTACGAGTCCTTGCTCCACATTGCCTGGGTAACCATCTGAGCCAGCTCCATGGCAGCCACCGCCGGGGAGAGCCAGCCGTTCGAGCTCAGCACATCCACACAGGCTTGGATGAGACGGATGGCCTTGCTCAGGATCTGCTCCGTATCGCCCTGGAGTTCAGGTCCCAGTTGCAGACGCGAAAGATGTGCCTGCAGCAGCAAATTGGTCTTGATATGCGGATCATTGAATCTGAAAGGATATTAAAATTAGAATATATCGTAGATCCTTATATGGAGTGGGCTTACTTGGGTGCCGTTTCATTGGGGCCAGTGAGCTTGTTTGGCAGGCGCTGGGAGAGAGTGCGCAGGACTTGTTCTTCATGGTGTCTAACTACCACATCCTCGTACTCGGCGGCCGACGAGATGATCTCCAGCAGGCCTCGCACTTTGGTCTTGCTGTTCAGCGACAAACTGAAGAGTTCTGAATAGAAAAGTTTATATTAGTGTAAGGATTGGGTTAGGAATGGAACACGCCCTCCTCCTTACCAATTGTTGTGTAGTTTATGTAATAGTAGGCCGCAATCATGCCCAGATTGAGGGGCAGAGTGTCCATGTCGTCCTCAACGCTGATACACTTGGATTGTTCCAAGTCGCTCAGGGTATTCTCCACGAGCTCGGACAGATGATCGGAGAGGTGGCGATGCGTGACACCCTGCAGATTGTAGTAGTTGGGATTCTGCGTGAGCCTTCGGTAGAGGAACGTCCAGGTGAGGTAGTCCACGGCATCCTGCTTGTTTTCAATTGTCTTGGTCACCACCTCGGCGTTGAAATGATCGTGCATGCGGTGATCCAAATGACTCTCGATGGGCAACGGCTCGTTGATGAACTTCTTAAAGAAGTCCTTCTTGCTGCTCTGGCACATCAGCACGCACTTGGCATCCGCGTCCTCATTGGGTCGATTCGCCCTGCCAATCATCTGCAGCACGTCCGTGATGGGATAGTCCTCGTAGGAATGGTTCTTGCCATTGTAGAACTGCGTGTCCATAATGATCACCAAATGCGCGGAGATGCTCATGCCCCAGCAGAGATCCTTCGAGACCACGGCCACTTGCACCGCTCCCGAATCGAAGAGCTGCTCCACCAAGCGGTGATCGGAGGCGGAAAGACCCTCATGCAGATAGGCGACTCCCTGGGCTAGGGTTTCCTTTAAAGTCTTATCCGTCATTCGCTCCAGGAAGGGCTTGATGTCCTCCTCCTCCGCGTGGAAGAAACGATTCGGCTGCAAATCCGAGGCAGCGTAGGTCAGGACGTCAATAGCCGTGAGCCTCGCCTGCTTCCTGGACGAAACAAACACGATGACCGGCTTGTGGGAACTGTATTTCAAAATGGCATTGTACACCGGCTTGGACATGGTGGCGATCCTAGTGGCGTTGTGCGTGACATTGAATCCCTGGATGTGCAACTCCAAAGGAATGGGCCGGACACTCGGGTGGAAGTTGAAGGTGGCATTGGGATTGCATCCCAGCCACTGGGCCACATCCCTTGCGTCCGTCAGAGAGGCTGACAGGGCCACTATCCGGATCTGTTTTTCAATCTGTGAGCTTATGTAGCGCATTCGGGAGCAGACGATCTCCAAGACCGGGCCTTCTTCACCTCCCACCAGCTGCAGTTCATCCACAATGAAGAGGTTCACCAGCTGGACGTTCTTCCTCTGCTTCCATCTGCGAGAGAGCACATCCCACTTGTCCGCCGTGGTGATCACCAGTTGGCCCTTGGCTATCAGCTTCAGATCCGTTCCCGTTTCTCCCGTTAGCTTCACCACCTTAATGTCCAGGGAGCCGAACTTTCCGTGCCAATCGGCAAAGACCAGATCCGCCAGAGCCTCCTGGGAAACCAAGTACACACATCTCGCATCCGACTGCGTGGTAAACAGGCGCATGATGGCAAACTCGGCAATGGTCATCTTTCCCGAGCCAGTGGGGGCTCCCACGAATACGTTCTCATCGCTGTTGTAAACGGCATTGAAGACCTGCGTCTGGATGGGATTGAACTGCGGGAATCGCTGCGAATAGAATGCCTCGAACTTGGGCTGCCGGAGAGCACTGATGGGCAGCGGCTGCAGATCCAGAAGCTCTGTCGGCGGCATGTTCTTCTCGGGCAGGATGAGATGGCGGAATGACACGGGCAATTGGGTCTCTGCCCCGATCCACCGATCAGAAACGATTCGGAGGAAGTACTGCGGCGGCAGGGGCTCGAAAACGGGCACGAAGAACTTCAGCTGGTGCTCGTCCTGGGAATACTTCTGCTTCAGCAGGAAGAACTCGTGGTGCAAGATGAGCTCAGAGTCTACATCCTCGATCAGCACCCAAAAGCCCTCAGACGCCCCGTGGACTTTTTCATCCCACTGGAAATCCGGAGTGATCGTGAGCTCCACTCTGAGAGTTCCCCTAGTAATCGGTTGGATGTGAGTGGAGAGCTCCAGTTTCGGGAACTGATGCACAAACTTGTGTATGGTTTTGCCCAATTTGGGCACCCTTATGAGCTCACCCAGCTCATGGGGCTCCAAATCATAGAGCCTGGCCCATGGGAAGTGTTTCTTCTCCAGCTTCTTGGCTATTTCATCGGGCATCTTCTTGAACTGCCTGAGTGGCGTCATAGACTGCCACATCCTGCGATCGATCATCTTGCAGAGCGTCAGTGTTTTGTCCGCCAACTGAGCCCATCCTCTGGTCAGAACGATCTCGAAAATGGCCCGCATCAAACGGGCTGCGGACTGGGTAATGAAAACCATGTCGGACATCAAGGCGAAACCCTCCAGCTTCAGCTGGGATATGTAGGCCTGGAGCAGAACATTCACCTTTGCGCTGTGTTCCTCAATTGATTCCTTGATGGGTATGGGCACTCTTTCCATCAGCTTCTGCAGCTCCAGTTTCTCCTCCTCCCTTACCGAGATGTGCCGGAATTCGGAGGACAACGAAAAGACGCGGAATAGCTCGATCTCGCTAAGAGTTTGCTTCAGGAGCTGGTTGTAGGTCAACATGGTTTCGTGGGTGAGGTAGTAATGCGAGGCAATGCGTCCCAAATCGGTCACCTGGAAGTGGCCAGTCTTGCGTTCGTACTTAATGAGGCCGCTCCTTTCCAGGCAGCAGGCGGCGGTGTGCAGAAGATCCGCCCGATGTTGTTCCAGCAAGGGATCTGCTTTGATAGCATCATGGGATACTCCGTACAGAGTCGGATTTCTCAGCATACGGATGTACAAATAAGTGTAGCCCAGCCAGTTGACAGCATCCTGAAGATGCTGGACAGTTCCCAGCACAATCTCAGCGTTCAGCATGTCTGGCAGCTTGGATATAAACTGGGACTCGATGGGCAGCTGCTGGTTGAGCAGGGAGAGATAGAACTGCAGCTCGCTGTGGTTGGTTATAAGGATGCCCTCACCCTTGGTGTCGTACTGGGGCCGACCCGCGCGTCCCAACATCTGCAGAACATCCAACGCGCTTAGCTCCACCCAGCGCCCCTTCTCCGGGTTGTAGACCTGGGTTCCCTTGATGATTACCGTGTGCGCGGGCAGATTCACACCCCAGGCCAAAGTGGCAGTGGACACTAGCACCTGGATGTGCCGATCCGCGAAGAGATCCTCCACCAGGGTACGATCCACACGCGTCATTCCGGCATGATGGATGGCGAAGCCATAGGGGAGAAGTTCCTTCAGCTCAGTGTTCTTAACCTGTTCTGCCTCCGTGCGCAGCACTTCCATACTGGCAGATCCTTCTCTAAGAAAGCTGCCGAGGGTATCCTGTTCCAGGCACATGTCCCTCACTGCCCTGGCTGTTTTGCCGGTCTCCTTGCGGGAGTGCACAAACACCAAGACTTGGTTCCGGCCAGCATGCTCCATGGTCTTCTCGTACACAATCTCGTTCATGACTTGGAACCGCTTCAGAGCCTTCTTCTCCGTCACACCGATGTACTGCTGCTCCAGGGACACCGGCCGGTAGCTGTTGTCGAAGTAGAAGAGCCCTTTGTCCGGCTTCACTCTCAAGAAGGTGGCCACATCTTGGTAGTTCGGCAGAGTAGCAGACAATCCCACCAGTCGCACCTCCTCCTGCGTGGTCTCAATGTTCCTAATGGTACGAGCCACCAGTGCTTCCAAAACCGGACCACGTTCATCGTGCAGCAAATGGATTTCATCAATAATGACCAATCGCACCAGACTGACGAATGTGCGCTCTCCGCCCTTTCGAGTGATGATATCCCACTTTTCCGGCGTGCACACAATCACCTGGGTGGCGGCAATCTGCTCCCTGGTCAGCTGGTGATCTCCTGTGAGCTCGGAAACGGTAAGATTGTAGCAGGAAAGGCGCCTACCGAAGTTACCCACCATTTCCTGCACCAACGACTTCATGGGAGCCACGTAAATGATCTTAAAGTCCTGGGCATTGATGGTGCCGTCCTCGTTTATGTGCTTGCCGATCTCTCGCATCATGGTGAGCAGGGCTACATTGGTTTTACCCGCTCCAGTGGGCGCACACAGCAGCATGTTTTCGTCACTGTCTAGGGCGGCTTTGTACAGGCGGCTCTGGATGCGATTGAGAGTTTTAAAGCCTTCGAAAACGGGTTGAACATACTTGGGAAGCTTGTCCACGGGCTGCAGCTCCTCGTTGTCATCGAAGGGCACTGGCTTCAGGGCAGGCACATGCACCTCCTCGTAGCCCTTGCGCTGTTTCCTGTAGGAACCATCGGGAAGCTGACAGCGCTTGTTGGCCATGAAGTGGGATCCTTGGGTGAAGGCCAGCTCATCCAACTCTAGAAGCTGTCGTACGCCGGCCACCTGACCTGCTGCAGCAGCTCCACCATCTTCGGCATCGCCCTTGCCACGTTTGCTGCCTCTGGTTTCGCCCTCCTCCTGTTCTTCGGCCTTTCCGGTATCCAATTGCCTGAGAATCTTCGCCAGTGCTGAGTTGCCGCGCATCTTTTCGCGGATTCTCTGCCGCTCACTGTCCGTCTGAGCCGATGCCAGCATTGTGCAGTAGAGAATCATCTGGCGGTTAAGCTTCAGCTGTTTTATGAAGTCAAAGCAGTCATACCCGAGCAGAAGCACCAACTGGTTCTCGCAGTCGCGCTCATCGGCGGCGTCTTTCAGGATCTTAAGCACATCGGCTGCCTTACTCTGCGACACCATGGCATCCTTGTAGAACTTGCTCAGGCAACGTTGCAACCAGTAGGCGTCAATGTCCAGAGGATGGAGGGTGCGATCTTTCTTCACATTGTTGGCAGCCTCTTCGTTGGCCAGCTGTGGATGGAAATGTTTATAAATTGGGAGAAATTCCACGTTATTTGAATCACTTACGTTTTCGGCGTGCAGTGTGTGATCAATCCGAGCCTCTTCGCCCTCATCCTGGGCGTCGTCATCGCGGATCTCGCCGTACATGTCGTTGTCGCTCTCCTCCTCAGACTCCTCGAACTGCACGTTGATGCCGTATGTCTCGTCGATCTGCTCCTCGTTGTTCGGAGCTGCAGTCAAGGCATTGACTGCCTCACTGCCAAAGTCTGTTATCTTCTTGCCGAGATTGACCAGCAATGCAAATCTCTCATCGGTCACTGATCCCAACAGACTGTCCACGTCCCTCTTGCGCTCCCGATCCTTCAGGCGATCATTTTTTAGTACGGCCAGGATCTCGTCAGCGGCTCCGCACAGGATATCCCTGGGCTGGTCCCCGAGGGCCTCCTGGATGAAGCTCAACAGGACCTCGTAGGTCTGACGGGTTTCCTGCGTTTTGGGGCGATAGACTATGCCCACCATCTCATCGATGCCCTCGGACAGCAGCGTGGCACCCTTCATGCGCTCGAAGTCGTACTGAGCCTCGTCCCGCTTCTGCCGCTTCACCTTGCGCTCCTCTGTCTTCTCCGGCTTGGTGCGCTGGTACCGATCGCCCATCCGGGTGCCGTCCAGTTTTCCCACTAGGGAGCACACCTCACCAGTAGCCTCATCGCGACGTGGTCGTTCGATGAGTCGGACATCGGCTTGCAGCACAAGATTGGAGTTCTGAAAGATAAAAACACATTAGCCACCTTGGTGAAATTTTCGAGACGCCGCATGGAACGGCCAATGTTGTTGGTTCTTGTTTTTCACTTACCGCCTTGTACTCGTACTGCAGCTGACGTGCTGCTGCATCCGCCATGTCGATTAATGTGTATTCAAGGGTTTTTAATGCTTAAAATAACTTAAATTAAACTAATTCTCAAGTTTTTCCAAAAGATAGACCCAGAAAAAGCCGCTGTTTGGCCACAATACACAGAGTTGCATTTTTTGCATTCACGCGGATGCGAATAGTGTGACCGTCTGAGGGTTTTTTATATTTTAAATATAATATATAAAAGTAGTTGTTTTTAAATAAAGATAAACTTTAAATAAACTTCATTAGGTCCCTGAGTTTTTTAGACAATAAATATAAGTTTAAAGTTTCGTAAAAACTCATTTAAAAACTGTATAGTTTCAATTTGAAACAATTGAAATATATGTAGGTATATTTAACAAATTATAAAAATGAATTTATTTTTAAAAATAAATTAAATATGTATATTTATAAGAAATACAAATATTTATAATAATTTCTAAAATTTTAAAACTTGAATTTTTATTAACAGTGTATATACTGAATACAAGAATATGGTATATATGTATGATTTGAGTAACTTGGCCACACTAACCTAGGTTCTTGACCATGTTTACACATCGCATTGTTTTTTGTTTTCTGTTCAGATCGCCGGTGGGCCACCAACGCTTATATATGAGGCTGGAGCTGGTTTAACTTGAATCATTCGTGCCAGATCAGTGCGCCCGTCACATGCTATTAGTTGCAGTGCATCCAGTGAAAGCGGAACACATCAGAAGTAGAAGTACCAACATTCCAACATGTTGCCGAAACAAGAAGCCTGCAACCGCGGATTCTGCGACTGTCCGTTCCCGAACTCCATTGAGGTCACCAACCATAAGGGTCACATCCCAGATTTGGTCAAGTGCCGGTGCGGCGAAGATGTACCTGGCAATGTAAGCCCGTGGAGATGGCATGTATCCGAGGAGTCGGACGCTTTGGTCACCGACAGGGACATCATTTTTCATCCTACCTTCAGTCAGGGCACGGCAATAGTGAGAGGAGAGCATGCCCTAAAGCCGGGCATGGTGCACTTTTGGGAGATGCGAGTCATTACCGCACTGGCTGGAACAGATGTGGTAGGTTGTCAGGTCGGGTTATCACCCCTTTAGTGGCTTGACAACCAATGATTAAGATGAAAGTCAGTCAAAGTCGCTACACGAAAATAGAACAACTTGTAGGGCATCTGGTGTGCTCGATTCCATTGGAAACGATTTAATTGTTCGCTCCATTGTACGGATTACAGATTACAATGAAGCGATAAGATATGAGAAGCAGACGCGTCCAGAGAAGGAAATCTCTCTAGACAGCTCAACTAGCTGATAAGCAGAAAAGTTCAATGTAAACATCGGTGTGTATTCTTACAATAATCGGTTTCCTCTTTCTTATCCCTAGATGTTCGGCATCGGTACCGGCAACGTCCACTTAGAGCAGTTCAAGTTCCATTTCGTCTCGGCTTTGGGTACCAATGCCCAGTCCTGGGGATTCTCTTACTCTGGCAGGGTCCAACATTGTGGAGAGCAGATACCCTATGGCCAGAAATTCTCCCAGGGATGCTTAATTGGTGTCTACCTAGATCGCACGAATGGACATTTAGAGTTCTACCTTAATCGGAGGCCATTAGGAGTGGCCTACACGAACGTTCCAACGGATCCCGATGTTGATATATACCCGATGGTCTGCTCCACTGCAGCCAAATCTGTGATAAGGCTGATCAATTGCACCTCGCAGCCGGTTACACTACAATTGCGTGCCTTCCAATCTATGGCCAAGCAGCCTGCAAAGCTAATGGAGCTTCGTCAAATGCCTGGCCTCAAAGGTATCCTGCAGGCCTATTGGTTCATGGCGCCGCCGATTCGATACTCTAGAACATCCCACGAAAACGAATTCGAACTAGGTGATGAGGCAGTGTTGTCCAGCTCTAAGTTGCGGTTGAGTCGCAAGCAAAAATATAGGGGTGAGTCAATCAATTCTTTATCCGAATAATTAACTCAACTACAACTCATGCATTTAAAGAATCCGACGATGTGAACATTGACGAGGATTTGTACGCTAATGCCCACAAGATTACCTTACGAAGAAGCGAAAGCGGTGATGAGGAGCATGCAGCATCCGTTCACGAGATGTGCGACGAGTACTTCCACTACCTATTATAGATCGAAGTTGCCATATCATAGTTATATCAATAATGCATTTATTTATCTAATGCTAAGCTTATAGAATGTTATTATACTAAGAAAAAAAATAATTGATATTTTCATGTACCTTATCAATTGCCGTATGTGTCCGATTTTGTTGTTAAAATACAATGGATCAATAGTAAATGGAATATAATATAAATTTATCACTTATTTAAAGTATTCCGCTGAATATTAAAGTGGGTTTTGGAAAAGAAATAGCAGAGCTATGCCAATCGGAAGTGGGGAAAATAATCGAAGGGCAGGATCTTCCGCAATCTCAAAATTTTGAAGGGTGACCCCTTGAAAAATATCGAAAATTTTCATAATCACTTTAAGGGAATTCCTTTGATGAGGAAAAGTTCTACTAAGTTCGCTGATTACAGAATGGTACGTCTCTTCTTGGTCAGATAAAAATTGGCAGAGCTATGCCAATCGGAAGTGGGGAAAATAATCGAAGTGCAGGATATTCCGCAATCTCAAAATTTTGAAGGGGGACCCCTTGAAAAATATCGAAAATTTTCAAAATCAATTTAAGGGAATTCCTTTGATGAGGAAAAGTTCTATAAAGTTCGCTGATTACAAAATGGTACGGCTCTTCTTGGTCAGATAAAAATTGGAAGAGCTATGCCAATCGGAAGGGGGGAAATAATCGAAGAGCAGGATATTCCGCAATCTCAAAATTTTAAAGGGGGACCCCTTGAAAAATATCGAAAATTTTCAAAATCACTTTAAGGGAATTCCTTTGATGAGGAAAAGTTCTACTAAGTTCGCTGATTACAGAATGGTACGTCTCTTCTTGGTCAGATAAAAATTGGCAGAGCTATGCCAATCGGAAGTGGGGAAAATAATCGAAGTGCAGGATATTCCGCAATCTCAAAATTTTGAAGGGGGACCCCTTGAAAAATATCGAAAATTTTCAAAATCACTTTTAAGCAATTCCTTTGATGAGGAAAAGAGCTACTATGTTTGCTGATTCCAGAAAGGTACGACACTTTTTGTTCAGATAAAAATTGGGAGAGCTATGCCAATCGGAAGGGGGGAAAATAATCGAAGAGCAGGATATTCCGCAATCTCAAAATTTTGAAGGGGGACCCCTTGAAAAATATCGCAAATATTCAAAATCACTTTAAGGGAATTCCTTTGATGAGGAAAAGTTCTACTAAGTTCGCTGATTACAAAATGGTACGGCTCTTCTTGGTCAGATAAAAATTGGAAGAGCTATGCCGATCGGAAGGGGGGAAATAATCGAAGAGCAGGGTATTCCGCAATCTCAAAATTTTGAAGGGGGACCCCTTGAAAAATATCGAAAATATTCAAAATCACTTTAAGGGAATTCCTTTGATGAGGAAAAGTTATACTAAGTTCGCTGATTACAGAATGGTACGGCTCTTCTTGGTCAGATAACAATTGGAAGAGCTATGCCAATCGGAAGGGGGGAAAATAATCGAAGAGCAGGATATTCCGCAATCTCAAAATTTTGAAGGGGGACCCCTTGAAAAATATCGAAAATTTTCAAAATCACTTTAAGGGAATTCCTTTGATGAGGAAAAGTTCTACTAAGTTCGCTGATTACAGAATGGTACGTCTCTTCTTGGTCAGATAAAAATTGGCAGAGCTATGCCAATCGGAAGTGGGGAAAATAATCGAAGTGCAGGATATTCCGCAATCTCAAAATTTTGAAGGGGGACCCCTTGAAAAATATCGAAAATTTTCAAAATCACTTTTAAGCAATTCCTTTGATGAGGAAAAGAGCTACTATGTTTGCTGATTCCAGAAAGGTACGACACTTTTTGTTCAGATAAAAATTGGGAGAGCTATGCCAATCGGAAGGGGGGAAAATAATCGAAGAGCAGGATATTCCGCAATCTCAAAATTTTGAAGGGGGACCCCTTGAAAAATATCTCAAATATTCAAAATCACTTTAAGGGAATTCCTTTGATGAGGAAAAGTTCTACTAAGTTCGCTGATTACAGAATGGTACGTCTCTTCTTGGTCAGATAAAAATTGGCAGAGCTATGCCAATCGGAAGTGGGGAAAATAATCGAAGAGCAGGATATTCCGCAATCTCAAAATTTTGAGGTGGGACCCCTTGAAAAATATCGAAAATTTTCAAAATCACTTTAAGGGAATTCCTTTGATGAGGAAAAGTTCTACTATGTTTGCTGAGTCCAGAAAGGTACGACACTTTTTGTTCAGATAAAAATTGGCAGAGCTATGCCAATCGGAAGGGGGGAAAATAATCGAAGAGCAGGATATTCCGCAATCTCAAAATTTTGAAGGGGGACCCCTTGAAAAATATCGCAAATTTTCAAAATCAATTTAAGGGAATTCCTTTGATGAGGAAAAGTTCTACTAAGTTCGCTGATTACAGAATGGTACGTCTCTTCTTGGTCAGATAAAAATTGGCAGAGCTATGCCAATCGGAAGGGGGGAAAATAATCGAAGTGCAGGATATTCCGCAATCTCAAAATTTTGAAGGGGGACCCCTTGAAAAATATCGAAAATTTTCAAAATCACTTTTAAGCAATTCCTTTGATGAGGAAAAGAGCTACTATGTTTGCTGATTCCAGAAAGGTACGACACTTTTTGTTCAGATAAAAATTGGGAGAGCTATGCCAATCGGAAGGGGGGAAAATAATCGAAGAGCAGGATATTCCGCAATCTCAAAATTTTGAAGGGGGACCCCTTGAAAAATATCGCAAATTTTCAAAATCAATTTAAGGGAATTCCTTTGATGAGGAAAAGTTCTACTAAGTTCGCTGATTACAAAATGGTACGGCTCTTCTTGGTCAGATAAAAATTGGAAGAGCTATGCCGATCGGAAGGGGGGAAATAATCGAAGAGCAGGATATTCCGCAATCTCAAAATTTTGAAGGGGGACCCCTTGAAAAATATCGAAAATTTTCAAAATCACTTTTAAGCAATTCCTTTGATGAGGAAAAGAGCTACTATGTTTGCTGATTCCAGAAAGGTACGACACTTTTTGTTCAGATAAAAATTGGGAGAGCTATGCTAATCGGAAGGGGGGAAAATAATCGAAGAGCAGGATATTCCGCAATCTCAAAATTTTGAAGGGACCCCTTGAAAAATATCGCAAATTTTCAAAATCAATTTAAGGGAATTCCTTTGATAAGGAAAAGTTCTACTAAGTTCGCTGATTACAAAATGGTACGGCTCTTCTTGGTCAGATAAAAATTCTAAGAGCTATGCCAATCGGAAGGGGGGAAATAATCGAAGAGCAGGATATTCCGCAATCTCAAAATTTTGAAGGGGGACCCCTTGAAAAATATCGAAAATTTTCAAAATCACTTTAAGGGAATTCCTTTGATGAGGAAAAGTTCTACTAAGTTCGCTGATTACAGAATGGTACGTCTCTTCTTGGTCAGATAAAAATTGGCAGAGCTATGCCAATCGGAAGTGGGGAAAATAATCGAAGTGCAGGATATTCCGCAATCTCAAAATTTTGAAGGGGGACCCCTTGAAAAATATCGAAAATTTTCAAAATCACTTTTAAGCAATTCCTTTGATGAGGAAAAGAGCTACTATGTTTGCTGATTCCAGAAAGGTACGACACTTTTTGTTCAGATAAAAATTGGGAGAGCTATGCCAATCGGAAGGGGGGAAAATAATCGAAGAGCAGGATATTCCGCAATCTCAAAATTTTGAAGGGGGACCCCTTGAAAAATATCGCAAATATTCAAAATCACTTTAAGGGAATTCCTTTGATGAGGAAAAGTTCTACTAAGTTCGCTGATTACAAAATGGTACGGCTCTTCTTGGTCAGATAAAAATTGGAAGAGCTATGCCGATCGGAAGGGGGGAAATAATCGAAGAGCAGGGTATTCCGCAATCTCAAAATTTTGAAGGGGGACCCCTTGAAAAATATCGAAAATATTCAAAATCACTTTAAGGGAATTCCTTTGATGAGGAAAAGTTATACTAAGTTCGCTGATTACAGAATGGTACGGCTCTTCTTGGTCAGATAACAATTGGAAGAGCTATGCCAATCGGAAGGGGGGAAAATAATCGAAGAGCAGGATATTCCGCAATCTCAAAATTTTGAAGGGGGACCCCTTTAAAAATATCGAAAATTTTCAAAATCACTTTAAGGGAATTCCTTTGATGAGGAAAAGTTCTACTAAGTTCGCTGATTACAGAATGGTACGTCTCTTCTTGGTCAGATAAAAATTGGCAGAGCTATGCCAATCGGAAGTGGGGAAAATAATCGAAGTGCAGGATATTCCGCAATCTCAAAATTTTGAAGGGGGACCCCTTGAAAAATATCGAAAATTTTCAAAATCACTTTTAAGCAATTCCTTTGATGAGGAAAAGAGCTACTATGTTTGCTGATTCCAGAAAGGTACGACACTTTTTGTTCAGATAAAAATTGGGAGAGCTATGCCAATCGGAAGGGGGGAAAATAATCGAAGAGCAGGATATTCCGCAATCTCAAAATTTTGAAGGGGGACCCCTTGAAAAATATCTCAAATATTCAAAATCACTTTAAGGGAATTCCTTTGATGAGGAAAAGTTCTACTAAGTTCGCTGATTACAAAATGGTACGGCTCTTCTTGGTCAGATAAAAATTGGAAGAGCTATGCCGATCGGAAGGGGGGAAATAATCGAAGAGCAGGATATTCCGCAATCTCAAAATTTTGAAGGGGGACCCCTTGAAAAATATCGAAAATTTTCAAAATCACTTTAAGGGAATTCCTTCGATGAGGAAAAGTTCTACTAAGTTCGCTGATTACAGAATGGTACGTCTCTTCTTGGTCAGATAAAAATTGGCAGAGCTATGCCAATCGGAAGTGGGGAAAATAATCGAAGTGCAGGATATTCCGCAATCTCAAAATTTTGAAGGGGGACCCCTTGAAAAATATCGCAAATTTTCAAAATCACTTTAAGGGAATTCCTTTGATGAGGAAAAGTTCTACTATGTTTGCTGATTCCAGAAAGGTACGACACTTTTTGTTCAGATAAAAATTGGCAGAGCTATGCCAATCGGAAGGGGGGAAAATAATCGAAGAGCAGGATATTCCGCAATCTCAAAATTTTGAGGTGGGACCCCTTGAAAAATATCGAAAATTTTCAAAATCACTTTAAGGGAATTCCTTTGATGAGGAAAAGTTCTACTATGTTTGCTGAGTCCAGAAAGGTACGACACTTTTTGTTCAGATAAAAATTGGCAGAGCTATGCCAATCGGAAGGGGGGAAAATAATCGAAGAGCAGGATATTCCGCAATCTCAAAATTTTGAAGGGGGACCCCTTGAAAAATATCGCAAATTTTCAAAATCAATTTAAGGGAATTCCTTTGATGAGGAAAAGTTCTACTAAGTTCGCTGATTACAGAATGGTACGTCTCTTCTTGGTCAGATAAAAATTGGCAGAGCTATGCCAATCGGAAGGGGGGAAAATAATCGAAGTGCAGGATATTCCGCAATCTCAAAATTTTGAAGGGGGACCCCTTGAAAAATATCGAAAATTTTCAAAATCACTTTTAAGCAATTCC
Source organism: Drosophila ananassae (assembly GCF_017639315.1). Lineage (NCBI taxonomy): Eukaryota > Metazoa > Arthropoda > Insecta > Diptera > Drosophilidae > Drosophila > Drosophila ananassae. Next base: position 15,860,324 of record NC_057928.1, read on the forward strand.
TTTGATGAGGAAAAGAGCTACTATGTTTGCTGATTCCAGAAAGGTACGACACTTTTTGTTCAGATAAAAATTGGGAGAGCTATGCCAATCGGAAGGGGGGGAAATAATCGAAGAGCAGGATATTCCGCAATCTCAAAATTTTGAAGGGGGACCCCTTGAAAAATATCGCAAATTTTCAAAATCAATTTAAGGGAATTCCTTTGATGAGGAAAAGTTCTACTAAGTTCGCTGATTACAAAATGGTACGGCTCTTCTTGGTCAGATAAAAATTGGAAGAGCTATGCCGATCGGAAGGGGGGAAATAATCGAAGAGCAGGATATTCCGCAATCTCAAAATTTTGAAGGGGGACCCCTTGAAAAATATCGAAAATTTTCAAAATCACTTTTAAGCAATTCCTTTGATGAGGAAAAGAGCTACTATGTTTGCTGATTCCAGAAAGGTACGACACTTTTTGTTCAGATAAAAATTGGGAGAGCTATGCCAATCGGAAGGGGGGGAAATAATCGAAGAGCAGGATATTCCGCAATCTCAAAATTTTGAAGGGGGACCCCTTGAAAAATATCGCAAATTTTCAAAATCAATTTAAGGGAATTCCTTTGATGAGGAAAAGTTCTACTAAGTTCGCTGATTACAAAATGGTACGGCTCTTCTTGGTCAGATAAAAATTGGAAGAGCTATGCCAATCGGAAGGGGGGAAATAATCGAAGAGCAGGATATTCCGCAATCTCAAAATTTTGAAGGGGGACCCCTTGAAAAATATCGAAAATTTTCAAAATCACTTTAAGGGAATTCCTTTGATGAGGAAAAGTTCTACTAAGTTCGCTGATTACAGAATGGTACGTCTCTTCTTGGTCAGATAAAAATTGGCAGAGCTATGCCAATCGGAAGTGGGGAAAATAATCGAAGTGCAGGATATTCCGCAATCTCAAAATTTTGAAGGGGGACCCCTTGAAAAATATCGAAAATTTTCAAAATCACTTTTAAGCAATTCCTTTGATGAGGAAAAGAGCTACTATGTTTGCTGATTCCAGAAAGGTACGACACTTTTTGTTCAGATAAAAATTGGGAGAGCTATGCCAATCGGAAGGGGGGAAAATAATCGAAGAGCAGGATATTCCGCAATCTCAAAATTTTGAAGGGGGACCCCTTGAAAAATATCGAAAATTTTCAAAATCACTTTAAGGGAATTCCTTTGATGAGGAAAAGTTCTACTATGTTTGCTGATTCCAGAAAGGTACGACACTTTTTGTTCAGATAAAAATTGGCAGAGCTATGCCAATCGGAAGGGGGGAAAATAATCGAAGAGCAGGATATTCCGCAATCTCAAAATTTTGAAGGGGGACCCCTTGAAAAATATCGAAAATTTTCAAAATCACTTTAAGGGAATTCCTTTGATGAGGAAAAGTTCTACTATGTTTGCTGAGTCCAGAAAGGTACGACATTTTTTGTTTAGATAAAAATTGGCAGAGCTATGCCAATCGGAAGGGGGGAAAATAATCGAAGAGCAGAATATTCCGCAATCTCAAAATTTTGAAGGGGGACCCCTTGAAAAATATCGCAAATTTTCAAAATCAATTTAAGGGAATTCCTTTGATGAGGAAAAGTTCTACTAAGTTCGCTGATTACAGAATGGTACGTCTCTTCTTGGTCAGATAAAAATTGGCAGAGCTATGCCAATCGGAAGGGGGGAAAATAATCGAAGAGCAGAATATTCCGCAATCTCAAAATTTTGAAGGGGGACCCCTTGAAAAATATCGCAAATTTTCAAAATCAATTTAAGGGAATTCCTTTGATGAGGAAAAGTTCTACTAAGTTCGCTGATTACAGAATGGTACGTCTCTTCTTGGTCAGATAAAAATTGGCAGAGCTATGCCAATCGGAAGTGGGGAAAATAATCGAAGAGCAGAATATTCCGCAATCTCAAAATTTTGAAGGGGGACCCCTTGAAAAATATCGAAAATTTTCAAAATCACTTTAAGGGAATTCCTTTGATGAGGAAAAGTTCTACTATGTTTGCTGATTCCAGAAAGGTACGACACTTTTTGTTCAGATAAAAATTGGCAGAGCTATGCCAATCGGAAGGGGGGAAAATAATCGAAGAGCAGGATATTCCGCAATCTCAAAATTTTGAAGGGGGACCCCTTGAAAAATATCGAAAATTTTCAAAATCACTTTAAGGGAATTCCTTTGATGAGGAAAAGTTCTACTATGTTTGCTGATTCCAGAAAGGTACGACACTTTTTGTTCAGATAAAAATTGGCAGAGCTATGCCAATCGGAAGGGGGGAAAATAATCGAAGAGCAGGATATTCCGCAATCTCAAAATTTTGAGGTGGGACCCCTTGAAAAATATCGAAAATTTTCAAAATCACTTTAAGGGAATTCCTTTGATGAGGAAAAGTTCTACTATGTTTGCTGAGTCCAGAAAGGTACGACACTTTTTGTTCAGATAAAAATTGGCAGAGCTATGCCAATCGGAAGGGGGGAAAATAATCGAAGAGCAGGATATTCCGCAATCTCAAAATTTTGAAGGGGGACCCCTTGAAAAATATCGCAAATTTTCAAAATCAATTTAAGGGAATTCCTTTGATGAGGAAAAGTTCTACTAAGTTCGCTGATTACAGAATGGTACGTCTCTTCTTGGTCAGATAAAAATTGGCAGAGCTATGCCAATCGGAAGGGGGGAAAATAATCGAAGTGCAGGATATTCCGCAATCTCAAAATTTTGAAGGGGGACCCCTTGAAAAATATCGAAAATTTTCAAAATCACTTTTAAGCAATTCCTTTGATGAGGAAAAGAGCTACTATGTTTGCTGATTCCAGAAAGGTACGACACTTTTTGTTCAGATAAAAATTGGGAGAGCTATGCCAATCGGAAGGGGGGGAAATAATCGAAGAGCAGGATATTCCGCAATCTCAAAATTTTGAAGGGGGACCCCTTGAAAAATATCGCAAATTTTCAAAATCAATTTAAGGGAATTCCTTTGATGAGGAAAAGTTCTACTAAGTTCGCTGATTACAAAATGGTACGGCTCTTCTTGGTCAGATAAAAATTGGAAGAGCTATGCCGATCGGAAGGGGGGAAATAATCGAAGAGCAGGATATTCCGCAATCTCAAAATTTTGAAGGGGGACCCCTTGAAAAATATCGAAAATTTTCAAAATCACTTTTAAGCAATTCCTTTGATGAGGAAAAGAGCTACTATGTTTGCTGATTCCAGAAAGGTACGACACTTTTTGTTCAGATAAAAATTGGGAGAGCTATGCCAATCGGAAGGGGGGGAAATAATCGAAGAGCAGGATATTCCGCAATCTCAAAATTTTGAAGGGGGACCCCTTGAAAAATATCGCAAATTTTCAAAATCAATTTAAGGGAATTCCTTTGATGAGGAAAAGTTCTACTAAGTTCGCTGATTACAAAATGGTACGGCTCTTCTTGGTCAGATAAAAATTGGAAGAGCTATGCCAATCGGAAGGGGGGAAATAATCGAAGAGCAGGATATTCCGCAATCTCAAAATTTTGAAGGGGGACCCCTTGAAAAATATCGAAAATTTTCAAAATCACTTTAAGGGAATTCCTTTGATGAGGAAAAGTTCTACTAAGTTCGCTGATTACAGAATGGTACGTCTCTTCTTGGTCAGATAAAAATTGGCAGAGCTATGCCAATCGGAAGTGGGGAAAATAATCGAAGTGCAGGATATTCCGCAATCTCAAAATTTTGAAGGGGGACCCCTTGAAAAATATCGAAAATTTTCAAAATCACTTTTAAGCAATTCCTTTGATGAGGAAAAGAGCTACTATGTTTGCTGATTCCAGAAAGGTACGACACTTTTTGTTCAGATAAAAATTGGGAGAGCTATGCCAATCGGAAGGGGGGAAAATAATCGAAGAGCAGGATATTCCGCAATCTCAAAATTTTGAAGGGGGACCCCTTGAAAAATATCGAAAATTTTCAAAATCACTTTAAGGGAATTCCTTTGATGAGGAAAAGTTCTACTATGTTTGCTGATTCCAGAAAGGTACGACACTTTTTGTTCAGATAAAAATTGGCAGAGCTATGCCAATCGGAAGGGGGGAAAATAATCGAAGAGCAGGATATTCCGCAATCTCAAAATTTTGAAGGGGGACCCCTTGAAAAATATCGAAAATTTTCAAAATCACTTTAAGGGAATTCCTTTGATGAGGAAAAGTTCTACTATGTTTGCTGAGTCCAGAAAGGTACGACATTTTTTGTTTAGATAAAAATTGGCAGAGCTATGCCAATCGGAAGGGGGGAAAATAATCGAAGAGCAGAATATTCCGCAATCTCAAAATTTTGAAGGGGGACCCCTTGAAAAATATCGCAAATTTTCAAAATCAATTTAAGGGAATTCCTTTGATGAGGAAAAGTTCTACTAAGTTCGCTGATTACAGAATGGTACGTCTCTTCTTGGTCAGATAAAAATTGGCAGAGCTATGCCAATCGGAAGTGGGGAAAATAATCGAAGTGCAGGATATTCCGCAATCTCAAAATTTTGAAGGGGGACCCCTTGAAAAATATCGAAAATTTTCAAAATCACTTTTAAGCAATTCCTTTGATGAGGAAAAGTTCTACTATGTTTGCTGAGTCCAGAAAGGTACGACATTTTTTGTTTAGATAAAAATTGGCAGAGCTATGCCAATCGGAAGGGGGGAAAATAATCGAAGAGCAGAATATTCCGCAATCTCAAAATTTTGAAGGGGGACCCCTTGAAAAATATCGAAAATTTTCAAAATCACTTTAAGGGAATTCCTTTGATGAGGAAAAGTTCTACTATGTTTGCTGATTCCAGAAAGGTACGACACTTTTTGTTCAGATAAAAATTGGCAGAGCTATGCCAATCGGAAGGGGGGAAAATAATCGAAGAGCAGAATATTCCGCAATCTCAAAATTTTGAAGGGGGACCCCTTGAAAAATATCGAAAATTTTCAAAATCACTTTTAAGCAATTCCTTTGATGAGGAAAAGTTCTACTATGTTTGCTGAGTCCAGAAAGGTACGACATTTTTTGTTTAGATAAAAATTGGCAGAGCTATGCCAATCGGAAGGGGGGAAAATAATCGAAGAGCAGGATATTCCGCAATCTCAAAATTTTGAAGGGGGACCCCTTGAAAAATATCGAAAATTTTCAAAATCACTTTAAGGGAATTCCTTTGATGAGGAAAAGAGCTACTATGTTCGCTGATTACAAAATGGTACGGCTCTTCTTGGTCAGATAACAATTGGAAGAGCTATGCCAATCGGAAGTGGGGAAAATAATCGAAGTGCAGGATATTCCGCAATGTCAAAATTTTGAAGGGGGACCCTTTGAAAAATATCGAAAATATTCAAAATCACTTTAAGGGAATTCCTTTGATGAGGAAAAGAGCTACTATGTTTGCTGATTCCAGAAAGGTACGACACTTTTTGTTCAGATAAAAATTGGGAGAGCTATGCCAATCGGAAGGGGGGAAAATAATCGAAGAGCAGGATATTCCGCAATCTCAAAATTTTGAAGGGACCCCTTGAAAAATATCGCAAATTTTCAAAATCAATTTAAGGGAATTCCTTTGATAAGGAAAAGTTCTACTAAGTTCGCTGATTACAAAATGGTACGGCTCTTCTTGGTCAGATAAAAATTGGAAGAGCTATGCCAATCGGAAGGGGGGAAATAATCGAAGAGCAGGATATTCCGCAATCTCAAAATTTTGAAGGGGGACCCCTTGAAAAATATCGAAAATATTCAAAATCACTTTAAGGGAATTCCTTTGATGAGGAAAAGAGCTACTATGTTCGCTGATTACAAAATGGTACGGCTCTTCTTGGTCAGATAACAATTGGAAGAGCTATGCCAATCGGAAGGGGGGAAAATAATCGAAGAGCAGGATATTCCGCAATCTCAAAATTTTGAAGGGGGACCCCTTGAAAAATATCGAAAATTTTCAAAATCACTTTAAGGGAATTCCTTTGATGAGGAAAAGTTCTACTAAGTTCGCTGATTACAGAATGGTACGTCTCTTCTTGGTCAGATAACAATTGGAAGAGCTATGCCAATCGGAAGTGGGGAAAATAATCGAAGAGCAGGATATTCCGCAATCTCAAAATTTTGAAGGGGGACCCCTTGAAAAATATCGAAAATTTTCAAAATCACTTTAAGGGAATTCCTTTGATGAGGAAAAGTTCTACTAAGTTCGCTGATTACAGAATGGTATGTCTCTTCTTGGTCAGATAAAAATTGGCAGAGCTATGCCAATCGGAAATGGGGAAAATAATCGAATTGCAGGATATTCCGCAATCTCAAAATTTTGAAGGGGGACCCCTTGAAAAATATCGAAAATTTTCAAAATCACTTTTAAGCAATTCCTTTGATGAGGAAAAGAGCTACTATGTTTGCTGATTCCAGAAAGGTATGACACTTTTTGTTCAGATAAAAATTGGGAGAGCTATGCCAATCGGAAGGGGGGAAAATAATCGAAGAGCAGGATATTCCGCAATCTGAAAATTTTGAAGGGACCCCTTGAAAAATATCGCAAATTTTCAAAATCAATTTAAGGGAATTCCTTTGATAAGGAAAAGTTCTACTAAGTTCGCTGATTACAAAATGGTACGGCTCTTCTTGGTCAGATAAAAATTGGAAGAGCTATGCCAATCGGAAGGGGGGAAATAATCGAAGAGCAGGATATTCCGCAATCTCAAAATTTTGAAGGGGGACCCCTTGAAAAATATCGAAAATTTTCAAAATCACTTTAAGGGAATTCCTTTGATGAGGAAAAGAGCTACTATGTTTGCTGATTCCAGAAAGGTACGACACTTTTTGTTCAGATAAAAATTGGCAGAGCTATGCCAATCGGAAGGGGGGAAAATAATCGAAGAGCAGGATATTCCGCAATCTCAAAATTTTGAAGGGGGACCCCTTGAAAAATATCGAAAATTTTCAAAATCACTTTAAGGGAATTCCTTTGATGAGGAAAAGAGCTACTATGTTTGCTGATTCCAGAAAGGTACGACACTTTTTGTTCAGATAAAAATTGGGAGAGCTATGCTAATCGGAAGGGGGGAAAATAATCGAAGAGCAGGATATTCCGCAATCTCAAAATTTTGAAGGGGGACCCCTTGAAAAAAATCGAAAATTTTCAAAATCACTTTAAGGGAATTCCTTTGATGAGGAAAAGTTCTACTAAGTTCGCTGATTACAGAATGGTACGTCTCTTCTTGGTCAGATAAAAATTGGCAGAGCTATGCCAATCGGAAGTGGGGAAAATAATCGAAGTGCAGGATATTCCGCAATCTCAAAATTTTGAAGGGGGACCCCTTGAAAAATATCGAAAATTTTCAAAATCACTTTTAAGCAATTCCTTTGATGAGGAAACAAGCTTCTAAGGTCGCTGATTACGGCAAGGTATGTTATTTCTTCATCAGATACAATTTGATAGAGCTGTGGTATTCGGAAGGGGTAAAAATAATCGGAGAGAGGGGTATCTGCGGATAGATATTTTTTTCCTCCAGAATGGTTGACAAGAAATTTTTATAAATAGTTTAAAACAATCGAAAGTCTATGTAATATATGCATTTATTTAAAAGCATGTAATTTTAAATACATTTTTATAATTTGTGTAAAGAACATTAGGGGGTGTATATTGGAAAAAGGAAACTTAAACGAAACCCTACAACTAAGATTAAAAGGATTGCGTGCCTGGGGGGCAAGGTGGTCAATGAATCGCCCGAGCAATCGAACAAGCAATTCAGCAAGCACCTTATCCGAAAGTGTGTAGACCTAGGCTAACTAAAAATCAATCGACATCCAATGATCCGCGTTTGAAGATCATGCCCAGCGGCAGCTAGTCCATGTCATCGTCGTCGTCATCGGAAATGGTGTACTTCTTTTGCGAGCGTTTTCGACGCGTTTGCTTCTTGGATGTAGTGGCTGCACCACTACCCACGTTCGACGACTGCGTTGGCGTGGCCGGGGCACTGGCCAGAGATTTGTTGAGTTTCAGCTTCATTTTCACGGCCGCTGCAGAGGTTGTGGCGATTTCCTCATCATCCGAGCCATCGTCCCCGCCATCATCATCCTCGTTTTCGGAATTGTCTGATCCCCCGCCACCGTTTCCTTGCGCTTCACCCGTATTGTCCCCTGCCGCCACTGCCAATGCATCTGCTGCAGCGGTTATTCTTTGTCTGGCAGCCACGAATACCTTCTGAAGGGCGATCGAATCCAGATAGATGAGGGAAGCCTCCTCGTTGTAGATCTGCGCATTCTGGCAGAGCTGCATGAAGTCCTTCTCCAGCTCGTTGAGATCAGCGTACTTGCAGTCCTCAATGCGCTGCAGAATCTTCTTAATATCAACTGGCCGCTTGATGATTTCGTAGTAGTCAGGCAACCTTTGGCGCGAGGGGAGCTTCATGAAGGGCTCGGATAAGGTTCGGCCGTCCTGAGTGTGCTTGATCACAGCGCTCATAATTTTGTTCATCTGTTTCTTCGAGCGTTTGTCCAGGTTCTGGCGCCGCCGCCTCTTCAGTATAAGCGAGTCGTCGTCGGACTCGTCTTTGCGATTCTTTCGCTTGCGTCGCTTGCGTTTCGAGTCCTCCTCCTCCTCTTCCTCATCGAACTCGGCGCCGTCGTCGATGGCTTTCAGCCACTCTTTCTCTGTGAGGCTGTCAGTGTAGTCCACTTCCTTGCGCTGCCGAGAGCCGCGACCTAAACAAACAAAAGCGAATAAGTATAATGCCCAACAAATAATGACAGTTCGAAGACTCACCCAAAATAGTATCTTCATCGTACTGATAATGGAAACGCTCCACTTCGTCGTCGTCCTTTGTCAACCAGTCGGGCAGTTCGGATTCGTCGATCAAGCGTTCCCTGCCCGGATGGATGTCTTCGTCCTCCTTCTTGCGTTCCACATCCATTCGCTTAAAGATTTCAATCTCTTCCTCGCTGCGAGCAATCATCATGTTGATCATCTCGTCGTCGGGTACTTCGTTCTCCTCTTCCTCCTCGTTGTCGTCCTGATGCAGGATCGTTTGCAGGAACTGTTGTCGCTCACTGCCCGTTGACTTCTGATCGAACATACCAGCCTGGATGACCTTCTCGTCCATGTTCAGCTTGTACCTAGCGGCAGCCAGAATACGCTCCTCCACGGAGTTCACGGTCATGAGACGGAGCACTCGCACTTCATTGCGCTGACCGATACGATGAGCACGATCCTGAGCCTGCAGATCCTGATGAGGGTTCCAATCGGAGTCGAAGATCACCACGGTGTCGGCAGTCTGCAAGTTGAGACCCAGACCACCGGCTCGGGTGGACAGCAGGAACACAAAGTAGTCCGAGTCCTTGGCATTGAACTTGCGTAGCAGATCGCCACGATCCTCGGCCTTGGTGGTACCGTCCAGTCGAAGGTAGCCGAACTGGCGCCATCCGAGATAATCCTCAATGATCGTCATGCACTGCGTCATCTGACAGAAGAGCAGTACGCGATGGTTTGTGGCCTTCAGCTTGGGCAAAATGCGATCAAGCAGCTCGAATTTTCCAGACACGCGATACAAGTCAGGACCTGCGAAGGAAATGAGTTTAATAAACTAAAAAAAGCCAAAAACTAACAAGGATGCTCACCAGAAACCACTCCATGACCACCGGTGTGGTCGCAGTACTTCTCCTCGATGTGCTGGAACATGAACGGATGATTGCAGAGCTTCCGCAGCTGAACGATGGTGTTCATCAGGGCCTTGGCGCCGCCCTTGCCGTGCTTGCCCTTCTCCGATCCGTCCGTAAGCAGGACACCCTTGCTCTGCATGTGCTTGTACAGGACGCGCTGCAAGGCGGACATGTCGCACTTAATGATGTACTCCACCTTGTCGGGCAGCTGGTGCTCCACTTCCTTTTTGAGACGTCGCAACAGGAAGGGACGCAGCACTTTGTGCAGACGACGAATAATAAGGATGGTCTCCTCCTCGTTCAGCTCCACCTTCTCGCCGGTGGTGGCGAACGGTGCGTTGAACCACTGCTCGAATGTGGAGCAAGACTTGAAGATCGAGGGCAGCAGGAAGTTAAGGAGGGCCCACAACTCGGGTAGTTTGTTTTGAAGCGGCGTTCCCGTCAGAAGCAATCGATAGGGCGCTATGTAGTGGGTGTTCAGCACTTGGGTCAGCTTACAGTGGTGGTTCTTCATGCGATGACCCTCGTCGATGATCATGTACTTCCACTGGATCTTGGCCAGCACCGCTTTGTCCTTGATCACGTACTCGTAGGTGGTCAGCAGCACATTGAACTTGGTGGCTCGCATCTGGTTCTGGAGCAATCTCCTACCCTGCGGGCTTCCCTTGTAGCTGACCACGCCCACAGCGGGCGCCCACTTCTCAAACTCGAGCACCCAATTGGGCAAGGTCGAGAGGGGAACGATGATCAAGTACGGGCCCATCACCTTCTTGCGGTCCATCAAGTAGGTGACCAGCGAGATGGTCTGAATGGTCTTACCCAGACCCATTTCGTCGGCCAGAATGCCGTTCAGATTGTTGTTGTAGAGGGAAACCAGCCACTCAAGGCCCTTCAACTGGTACTCCTTGAGCTGGCCGTTCACCATGATGCTGGCCTGCTCCGTGACCTTTTCGTGAATGGTATGGGCGATGCTGTAGTAGGTCTGCTCCTCGGTACGATACTCATCGTCCTCCACCTTGGCCTGGGTGATCAGATCCTTGGCATCCTCCTCTCCGCCCGTCGGCGCCGCCTTGTCGGTAACATCTTCCGCGGCCTGCGGCTGCTCCTCCACCTTGGGCTTGACCTCTTCATTGCCGCCGGTCTCCTCCTCGTCGTCGATCCAATCCCAGCCGGGATGCATGTTCAGCCAGCGGTGAAGATGCTTCAGCATTGGGGCATCATCGCCGGTCAGTTTCTTTCCAGTGCACTGCTCCACAACATGGACACGCATGTCGGCCACAATACTACCCTCGTCGATGCCGATGTACTCGCCGCTCATCAGCAGCTCCTTCTTGAAGAGCTGCAGCCGCTTGCCCTCCTCTTCCTTCTTCTTCATCTGGTCGTCCTTGTGCTGCTTCACCATCTGCGTCAGGTTGCTGATGTACTCGTCCGTCTGCGAAAGGAGGAAGGCCAGGCGCTTGTCCTTCTTCTGATCGATGAGCTTGCGGTAGCCCTCCTCGTCCTCGGCCATCAGGCGGCGCATACGCTCCTTCTCGATCCGCTCTTGTTCCTTCTTTTGCTCGCGCTCTGCGTTTGCATGGTAGTTCATCACCGCCTTGTTCATTCTCGCCAGCTGGGCCTAAAGGAAGGACATAAGAGGTCAGGATAAGAAAAGAACACGATGCCTTGAATGCTTCCCCTTACCTTGTTATTCCTATGGAACTCTCTCAAATCCTTGCCATGCTGCAGCACCGCGGCCAGGAACTCCAGGTGTTTCTGTCGGCGCTTTCTCTCAGCCTCCAGCTTCTGCTGCTTCTCCAGCTTTTCGGTAGCTCGCGCCTCCCGCAGACCCTGCCGCTTGGTACGCTTGTAGAACTTGATGTTTAGTGCAGTTTCCAGAGTCGTGTCTCGCCGGGTGCACTGGACGAACTCCATCCGCAGCTGCCGCTGGAAGTTCAGGACCCGGAGGGCTCTCAGCTCAATGGCAGCTTGAAGGCGCAGGTCCTCGGACATGGTGGCCGGCAGGCGCTGCAACTCCTGCATGCGCAGCGAGATCCTGGCCGCTATGCGGTTCTCTCGTTCCTGCAGCAGGGTTATGGGATCCAAGCCCACCGGCTTGGCCACTGTGGTCACCCGGTTCGGTTTGGGCATGGGCATGCCGGCGGGTGGTACTTGCCGCGCAGCTTGACCACCACCAGGCTGTGGAACTTGACCCACAGGTGGCATTCCGGGCTGCGCCGGCCGCACTCCCTGCGTCGGTATCAGTGGTTGGCCTCCGGCAGGTCCCATGCTCAGAGGCTTGCCTCCGTTTGGCAGCTGGTGCTGCAGTTGCTCTGGCGGTGGTTGCTGCGGCTGCTGCGGTGGCTGCTGCTGCTGAGGCGGTTGCTGCTGCTGCTGGATTGCGTTCGGAGGTTGCGGCGGCAGCGGCTGGCCCTGCTGCATGTGCGGCGGTGGCGGAGCAGCCTGCATCTTCTGGCCTGGCACTGGCGGGCCATAGGGATTGGTAGCCGGCGGAGTGGGACACTGGCTTGGCGTCCCTGCAGCCGGCGGCGGTTGCTGCTGTGGCTGCACGGGCGGTTGCCCTGGCGGAGGTCCTCCCGGTGTTCCCGGCGGCCCAATGGGTGGCCCTGGCGGTGGCTGTTGTTGTGCCGCCTGCAGCGCCTGCTGCATCTGCATGGAAATGGGCTTGTTCCTCGCCAGCAGCCGATAGGCCGTGATCTGTGTGCGAAGCAGATTCACCTGGTTGTTGTTCAGGTGCTGGTGCTTGGAGGTGGCCCGCATGGCAAGCAGCTGCGAGTAGCGTGGATCCTCCTGCAGGCCCTTCTCCTCCATCGAGTCGATGGCGCGCTGCAGGGCGTGCAAGTTCTCCTGGCTGGAGCGTTCCGGTGGCGGTGGGCCGCCTGGCGGGCCACCAGGAGACACTATGCAGGGTTGAGTGGGAGCCTGGCAATGGAAGGAAAAATACAATTTAGATTCTATATTCGTTTGGGATATGGTGTAAGTGAAACCTACTTCAGCTTCCATTGTTTATAAAAAGCTGAATTCAAGAGCAAATTAATTAAAAAAGCTCCCGCCCGTCCAGAATCTCAGTCAGTGAACCAAGTGACTGTGCCAACAAAAACCCGTTCTGCTGCCAACTGCCAGCAGTGTCGGCTTCACTCGAACCGCAGCCGGAAAGTCGGAGTACAATATCTCTGGTAAAGATTGTAAAAAAGATAAGAGTGATGGCAGCTAGCAGGGAACAGATCGAAGAGCTCTACGAGTTCATCCATCCCTTGGCCGTACGTGCCGGGGAGATCCTTCTCGAGGGCTATGAGAATGCTGGCAAAGCAGTGTCCTTGAAGGACGGGGAGTTCTACAATGTGGTCACTGCCTACGACAACCAGATTGAGGAATTCCTCATGGAACAGATTCTGGCCAAGTACCCGGATCACAGATTCATTGGCGAAGAGGACACCCACAAAAATGACAACATAACCAAGGAGCTGACAGACTCCCCGACCTGGATTATAGATCCCATCGATGGCACCTCCAACTTTATCAAACAGATCCCTCACGTCTCCGTCTCTATTGGATTGTCGATCAACAAACAGATCGTCTTGGGAGTCGTTAATAATCCTGCCCAGAAAAAGCTATACACTGCCAAACTGGGCCAGGGAGCGTACTGCAATGGAGAGCCCATCCGGGTGAGCAGCTGCGAAAGCATCAACGACGCCAATGTGGCCTATGAGGTCTGCCTACTGCACGCTCCCAAGATCCGGAATAAGCACATCAAGCGGATCTACCACGTAGGATCCAATGCCAGAAGGTAAGAGGTTGCATCCCACTATCCTCATAGTCTATAACTATCTTTTTCCAGACTCCTAGCTTATTCGGCTGTGGTGGACTCCCTCTGCATGGTGGCCGCTGGCAACTTGGATGCCTTCCACATCGAGGACATGTATCCGTGGGACTGTGCCGCTGGCTACCTTCTCATCTGTGAGGCTGGCGGAGTGGTCACTCATCCCTATGGAGGACCCTTCCAAATCATGAAACCGGACCTAATCTGTGCAGGAACAGAGAAGCTAAGAGCTGAGATAGAACACCTCATAAGGAAAGCTGACCAAGAGCCCCATGTGGGTGGAAGTGGAATTTGAACTCTTTTGGGCCAGGGTCTCGTTAAAAAAGATAAACCATCAAATAAAGTGCAAATCATGAGATGAAAAACACAAAAGTTCTATCTTTAATGCATTATTGTTTACTCTTCCATATCAGCTTTAAACATTTTTGTTTGCAATTTTAATCTCTTGGAAGCTGAATCTGTAAAGATTAACTTTTAAACAGCGGGGGGAAGGCATATAAGTTCCTAAAAAAACTCATTTTGTATTAAGTCATCGTAAGAAATGGTTTATTATTTCTGATTTCCAGACCAAACTAGTCTTTAAAACAAAAACCAGAAAAATAAACTATATTTTTATGCCCTGGACTGTACGATAGAACTCTCAGAAAAGTACAAAGTGATAAAAAGCTTCTTGGGAAAGCTCCCCACAGCTGATTCACCCACACCCGCCGCTTGTAGGAAGATAGTTTGGTCAGTTGAGTGCAAGGCCTCCAGCAGAGAGTTGCCATGAGTTCCACGGTTAGCGAGTCGAAGCTCAAGGAGTACTACGATGTGGCCCTGAAGCTGGTCCTCAAGTGCGGACCACTGATGCAGGAGGGCTACCAGAAGGCCAAGAACGACTATGTCGTCAAAGCGGATTTCTACGACCTTGTCACCGTCTACGACAAGCAAATCGAGGACATTCTCACCGAGGGATTGGTGGCCGCCTTCCCCGATTCCCTAATTATTGGCGAAGAGGAGTCGGCAGCCTCCAAGCGACAGGCAGAGCTGACGGACGCACCCACCTGGATCATCGATCCCATTGATGGCACCACCAACTTCATCCACCGCATTCCCCACTGCTGCATCTCCGTGGGCCTGGCCATCAACAAGGAACTGGTGGTGGGCGTCATCTACAATCCGCCGGCGAACGAGCTGTTTTCGGCGTACAAGGGTCATGGAGCTTTCCTCAACGGCCAGCCCATCCACACGTCCAAAGCGACGACGGTAAGAGAGAGAGCTTATATAACTGGGAGCCACAAAAAAAAAAACAAAAAAATGACTCCAAACGAGATAAACAACGAAAATAAACCAGTAATCATGCATATCATCATTCTGGGTGGAGTGTGCATGGGTGTTATTCGATAAGGAACAATGGAGGAGAGGGATGGGATGACCGATTAAATGGATCCATGTTTGAATCACTTTCCTCACAGATCACTTTTATTGGCCATTATTCCGTAGTATTATTATAACCCTTACTTCCTCCTAATTCCAGGTCAAACAATCAGTGGTGGCCTACGAGATCTCGCTCATCCATGCCGCTGGAGTGAGGGACAAGAACGTGAAGCGTCTCTACAAGCTGGCCTCGAATGCCACTGCCACCCGGTGCTTCGGAAGTGCAGCTCTGACCCTCTGCTATGTGGCCAGTGGACAGTGCGACGCCTATCATGTGGAGGACCTGAAGCCCTGGGACATAGCTGCCGGTGCCATTATCCTCACCGAGGCTGGAGGAACTGTCTGCCACACCAGCGGATCCGCGTTCGATGTCATGAAGCCGGACTGCGTGTGCGCCGCCACCCCGGAGCTGGCCAAGAATGTGATTAGTCTTATCGAGGAGGCCAACCAGATTACAGAGTACACGTTTAAGTAAAGATAACCCCTAATCCACTATAATAATCAGTATGCAAAACTTATCCACTGTAACCCCCATGTAATCTATTAAAGAACCTCAAGAAAGTGAATTCTAGCCACAAACTATTAAAAAAAAGTAGAAGATAAGAGCTTTTTGTAGAACCAAAGCTTTCCTTGCTAATATTTCAGACTATAAAAGTTCCAAAAAACACACACACGGCTATCAGTTGGCCTTTGGGTAATAATGAGTAAGCAGATCAGTGAGGAAAAACTCCGGGAATACTATGAAGTGTCCCTGGATTTGGTGCGAAAGTGCGGCCCCCTCTTCATGGAGGGTTTCCAGAAACCGAAACTGGAGTTTGAGACAAAGTCTGCCATCTATGACCAGGTCACCTACTACGACAAGCAGATCGAACATGTTTTATCGGAGGGCTTGCTCAAGGCCTTTCCGGAATCGAAAATAATCGGAGAGGAAGGTCTGGCCGAAGCACATTTGAAAGCAGAACTGACGGATGATCCCACCTGGATTATAGATCCCATTGATGGCACCAACAACTACATCCGTAAGATCCCCCACTGCTGCATCTCGGTGGGTCTGACCATCAACAAGCAACTGGTGGCCGGAATAATCTACAATCCGGCCCAGAACGAGTTGTACTCTGCTTGGCAAGGGCATGGAGCTTTTCTAAATGGCCAGCCAATCCACACCAACGACATCAAGGCGGTGGGTAACTGGGGTAGCTTTTGATAATAGACTTTGTATAGAATTGTTGTTGCAATCGAGCAGATCAATGAAGCAGTGGTGGGTTTGGAGATCTCCCTCATAGTTTTCCCCAAGCGGAGGGATAGCAAGCTGAAGCGATTCTACAAACTGACTTCGCAGGCTAATGGGTGAGTGACCCACAGAACTCTGATCTCTTCTGCGAAACTAAGTATTGACGTTTTCCTTATCAGTTCCCGCAGCTTCGGATGCGCAGCCCTGACGCTCTGCTATGTGGCCGTCGGCCAGTGTGATGTCTATCATGTGGAGCACTTGAAGCCCTGGGATCTGGCAGCTGGAGTGGCCATTCTCAGGGAAGCCGGGGGTACAGTCGTCCACACCAGCGGGGGAACCTTTGATGTAATGCACCCGGATTGCGTTGGTGCCAGCACCGAGGAGTTGGCGAAGAGTGTGGTTCAGATAGTTAAAGAGGCTGACCAGCTATCGTTTTTCACTTTCGAGTAGTTAAGACCTTGATGAAGATGAAAGATTAACAAATGTGATGAAATAAACAATGGAACAGGGCGCCTATCTGGCCACAATAGGACCCAAGTCCATTATCCCCAACAATATGAAGTTGCAGCCCAAAAAATACAATTCATCTGGCTGATGGAAACTGGTTTAACAACTATTTGACTTCTCTGGGATGGCTGGGTGGCTGAATACCTCGATGGGGACTGTCTGGGAAGATAAAAAGCATTTGTCTATTTGTGTACATCAAACAAATCGAGATAAAACTGCCAGCCAGAGGCAGCCAGCCAGGTGAGATGCCAATTTTCGTAGTACTTCGGAGGTCTTCGGTCGCAGCGATCATAAAACTCGATGCAGGCAAACAATCAGAGACAATTGCTGAATGTAACCAAAGCTCCAGACACGGCGAGCCGAGCCAAGTAGCCGGAGCGTGGAGATACTTCCAATCTCTCTGATTAGTTGGCAGCGCGCACTGAGCAGCAACGCATCGTTTGGACACCCGAGCAACTTGTGGAATCTGATATGTCTGAGGTACGGCAAGAGGAGATCGAGGAGTTGTACAACTTCATCTATCCCCTGGCGATACAAGCGGGGGAGATCCTCATGGAGGGATACGAGATGGCCAGCAAAAATGTGTCCATCAAAGGTGACTTTTACGACGTGGTCACCGACTACGACAACAAGATCGAAGACTTCCTCATGGAGAAGATCCTCTCCAGCTATCCGCACCACAAGTTCATCGGCGAGGAGGCAACGGCCAAGAACAACAACGTCTCCGGGGAGCTAACAGACGCACCAACCTGGATCATCGACCCGATCGATGGAACCTCGAACTTCATCAAGCAGATCCCCCATGTTTGTGTGTCCATCGGTCTGTCCATCAACAAACAAATCGCGGTGGGAGTCATAAACAATCCCGTTCAGAAGAAGGTCTTCACTGCCAAGCTGGGCCAGGGCGCCTTCTGCAATGGCCAGCCCATCCGAGTGAGTAGCTGCGACAGCATCAAGAACGCCAATGTGGCCTACGAAGTGTCCCTGCTGCACGTCCACTCGGTGGCCAATAAGCACATCAAGAGGATCTACCATATAGGACTAAATGCCAGGCGGTGAGTGAACATATTTTATATGATTTTTTGGTCTAACTAATCCTGATAAATTCATAGACTTGTGGCCTATTCCTGCGTGGTGGATGAGCTGTGTATGGTGGCCGCGGGCAATCTGGACGCCTTTTATATCGAGGACATGTATCCTTGGGACTGCGCTGCCGGCTATCTGTTGGTGAAAGAAGCCGGCGGAGTGGTCACTCATCCATTCGGTGGACCCTTCGACATTATGAAGCCAGATCTGGTCTGCGCCGGAACCGAGAAGTTGCGCAAAGAGATCGAAGATCTGTTGCGCAAGGCCGACCAGGAGGAGTCGGTGGGAGGCAAGCCAGTGCCGAAGTAAATTAAGCATGACACAATAAATTGTTTGCGAAAAAATCTAAATTGAAAAGCTCGAGGTTAGCTCCACTCTCAATTAATTGAAAGCTTCAGCCTCCAAGAGCTTTGGCCGATCTTCCAGCTTTAATTGTCGGCAGCTGGTCGGCGATAAACAAAAAAAAAAGAGGCGGGAATTTATTCAACTCTCTCAGTTCAGACTTGGGTAAACATATTCCAGCCTTGTGTCCAAAGCCTGCAACTCATTTGCTTTTGATTGCAAAACATAAATCTTCTTAAGCATAAGGGATTAGCTTCTGACTAGAATAATTCTTCCTTTTCTTATTATAGTCTTAACTACTTCTGCTAGGAGATCCTTATGGCCACCATCTCGAAAATCCACTTTCTCTTCGAAGTTCTCTAACTTTTCCTTCGCCAAACCCGAAGAAGGCGCCTCTCGATCAGAATTCATGTTACACTTACATTAGGAGGCATCCCATGCGTTTGATAGCCCAGTGGCGACATATTCGGTCCCGTCGGCGGCATCTGCATTCCCATGTGCGGACCTTTTGAGAAAACTGCGGATAATTACTCGCGATAAACGCCGAGAAGCAAAGTGAAAAACATACTCATTCCCTGGTGATGTGGCGGCATATGGTGTCCAGGTGGGCCCTGACCGGGCGGACCGTGCTGCATCGGGTGGCCATAGGCGCCGGGATGGCCTGGCGGCGGAGGTCCCTGCATGTGGGGTGGGGCTCCTGGCGGCGGTCCTTGGGGCGGCCCGGGCTGCTGGTGGGGATAGGGACTGTGCGGCGAGGGTGCTGGGCTTTGGGACGGCGGTGCCATCGGACTGGGTGCCTGTGGCGGCGGCATGGGACTGTTCGCCGGCGAGGGCGAGGCCATTTCTGATTATAGCTCTAGTAGCGGCGCTCACACGGAAAACTCTCTGAATATCTTAGCTCCACTTGGTGCGGGGATAGCTGAAAGTAAGCAACATACTTGTCAACAATAATAATCTTTCACAATAAGTTATACGGATTTTTTGTTGTTTTTTTTTTGGCACACTTTTGCGCAGTCTGGAGCCCATCCAGAACAAACACCGCAAATAGCCGCTGAAAGCTATGTGTAGGAGGCAAAATGTATGCTCAGCTTATCAAGCACTGTTCAATCGAGCGATTTGGATTGTTTTGGAGGATAATTTATACCTATTAGCACTGTTTGAAAAGGTTTTTTCCACACTTTTTCCCGAACGACGCTTAGTGTTAGTGTTCTGTTATAGAGACGGCCGCCATTACAGGGAAAACCGGGGGTGGCAACTCTGGCAACCGGCAACAAGAGGGCGTTCAGCAGCAGCGTTACCAGATTGGTTTATTTTAATCCATATTTAGAATTATTTTAATTTATTTAATCTAAAAAACGGTTTTAAATCCTTAAAAATTTCTTAATTTGAATAAATAAAATAAGTTAATTATATTTTGTTACCTGTGAGAATGAGGGTGAGTTGAAACACCCCTGACACGTCATGTTTCCGCGGAATGCGAATGGCAAAAACCAAAAACCATTCCCTGTCAAAAATAGTGAAAACAAGACTATTTCGATTTTGTATTAATTGTAGAAGCAAATACAATTAATTAGGATAACACTTAAGCATTTAGAGGCCGCGCCAGCACTAGTCGAAAATTAGCCGAAATCATGGGTACGCTAATCCACTAAATCGGAGTTCGGAAATCGGAGTTCCCTCACCACCCGGTGACGAAGTCTGCTATCATAAATATGATGTATGAATGTGTGGTTTCTGTTGTTGTTCTGCAGGTGGGGTGCTCAGCTACTTTCGCGGACTGCTCGGCTCCCGGGAGATGCGCATCTTGATACTCGGACTCGATGGCGCCGGCAAGACAACCATCCTCTATAGACTGCAGGTGGGCGAAGTGGTGACCACGATACCCACCATCGGCTTCAATGTGGAGCAGGTCACATACAAGAACCTCAAGTTCCAGGTCTGGGACTTGGGTGGCCAGACAAGTATTAGGTGAGTGCGGTGGCGAGATAAGGAAGTCGTCCGATGTCAGTATCTGATATCTGTAGTCTATCAGAAACTAAAAATATTCTTCCCACTTTTTCACAGACCGTACTGGCGTTGCTATTATAGCAACACAGATGCCATCATCTATGTGGTGGACTCGGCGGACAGGGATCGGATTGGCATCTCCAAGGATGAGCTGTTGTACATGCTACGGGAGGAGGAGCTGGCCGGAGCGATACTGGTTGTCTTGGCCAACAAGCAGGACATGGATGGCTGCATGACAGTCGCCGAGGTCCATCATGCGTTGGGGCTGGAGAACCTTAAGAACCGCACATTTCAGATATTCAAGACGTCGGCAACCAAAGGCGAGGGCCTCGACCAGGCCATGGACTGGCTATCCAACACTCTGCAGAGTCGCAAATGAGTCAAGACCGTGCGGACAGGACCAGATCAGCCCATGCCCATGCCCAAGCCTCATCCCCTTCGCCCCCTGTGTAAAAATGTGTGTCCAAAGCATCGCCAGCTAGGAATCGTCTACAGCTTTTTTCAAATTGCATATTGCGCAAAAATCCACGAAACGAAAAAAACTTTGTAATAACTTCTAGTAATATAATTATTAAATTATAGGATTAAACAATTCATTAAATCCATGCATCGGTCACCAATCGGCTGGGCCGAATCGGAGGACACGCTTCTCCTGCGTATCAAGATCCATGCGCACCTTTTGTCGCATGTAGAAGATGGGACAATCCCGGTTGGAGCAGATCACTTCCTCGTGCAACGATCCCTGGCAGCGCTGGCACTCAGTCCACAGGCGTGAAAAGGATACTTCCAGTTCCCGCTTGGCCCCCACTTCCTTCTGATAGAGCTCACTCATCCGAGGCTCGCAGTGCGGACAAAGGCAGGCCTGCTCGTAGCCCTTGGGCATCAGGGACTTGCAGCCCAAACAGGATGTCTTCTTGGTCATAAAGCCAGCCAATCCGCCCACTTTGGAGGTCACCACAGTGCGGGTGCGTGTGTGCTCGCCCTTCAGCAGAATGGACTCTGCCTTCTCTCCCAAAATTGGCTCGAAGATTCTCAGCAGCGGCTTTGCCAGCTGCTGCTCCAGATAGTAGGTAGCGTCAATGGGCACGCTGTTCTCCAGAACATACAGGGGATCTTCTGCCTTCTGGTAGGCGGGAGTGTTTTTGGCTGCAGCGCAAATAACGTAGGGAACTCGATCTCCCAGCTTTGGCGCCGTACCGGGATCCCTCTTCTTCATCTTGGCGGCCAGCTCCACGTGCGCCTGCTTGGCGGCGTAGTCAGTCTTGGCCAGCTCCTTGGTGATGACCAGGTGGGATATATCTATCCGATTGCAGAGCAGATCTGCTATCACCTGCTTGGCGTAGGCCACGGCGCCATCGGGATCTCGTTCGATGAGCAGCTTCTGGAGACAGGTATTCATCAGGTTGGCCACCAGGGGCGAGTTGTCTCTTCGCACGGTCTCAATGCCCTTGCAGTCCATCTTATCGTAGGTTTCCGGTCGGGTGAAGTACAATCCCGCATAGCGCTTCTTGTTAATGAGAAGGTAGGGGTAGTACACCTTCTCGAACTCCAGCTTGATGGGATGGACGAACTTGGAGCTGACCAGCTCGGCCGCTTCCCTGCCCAGTTCCATGCTCCGCTCCAAGGTCTTCACGCCAAAGTTGACCATCACAGAGTCCGTGTCGCCATAAATGACTAACGCATTGCTTTCGTAGCCGTTGGCTTGTGTGTAGTGCGACTCCACCTCGTTCTTGGTCATCTCAATCATGGTGCGTCCGTAGGCCGTCACACTGCCGGAAATCTCCAGACAAGGCAGCTTTCCCACCTGGGCTCCTGTGAATCCGTACACGGAATTGGCTGAAATCTTCAGCGCCAGCTGGCGACCATCCAGAACCTTCCTCTTAAACGGATCGGTTTCCACTTTCAGGTCGTTCTTGGCCCGTTTTCTTGCGGCCAGCAGGGATTCCAGGATTTCAGGCAGGAGACCTCTTCGCACCTCGGATTTTACGAAATAATTGTTGGCGGGCGTGCGCTCCACTTGGTCGTCCTGGAGATTTTCCTGCTCCCTTAGCTTTTCGCGAGTTCCGCCAAGAACCAAGGTGGTGTAGCAGAGATTATGGGCCATCATTATACTCGGGTACAGAGAGGCGAAATCCAGCGTGGATATGGGATCTGCGTAGTAGCCTCTTTTGGGCTCAATAACAGTAGCCCCCTCGAACTGTTCATCCGATCCTTGAGAGGTGTAGGAGGGCATGATGAAGCCCTTGGTCCTGGCCTTGCGCAGCAGTTGGCTCATGACTTTTATTTGTTGTCCGCGGGTAAGTAGTGACTCCAGAGGTACACCCGTCACCCTGGCCATTTCCATATAGTTGACGATGGCCATCAGTTTCTCCAGCAAACGCAGCGGAAGATACGCATCCTTTAGGCAGTACATGGCCAGGCGGCGACGCGTCTGCTCATCGCCGTTCTGCAGATCTGTAATGATGCTGTGATGCACATCCTCCTTCTGTTCCTGCAGGAAGTGATAGCTCACGGCGTTGAGGGTGTAGGAGCGTAGCTTATAGTCTCGGAGCAGCACAAACAGCAGATCGAAGGGGACCCTGCCTTCGAAGTTCACGTACTGGTTTTCCCGACGGCCCATTTGCTT
Organism: Drosophila ananassae; assembly: GCF_017639315.1. NCBI lineage: Eukaryota > Metazoa > Arthropoda > Insecta > Diptera > Drosophilidae > Drosophila > Drosophila ananassae. Next base: position 15,883,008 of record NC_057928.1, read on the forward strand.
GGACTGTATCACCTGTTCCTTGATCACCGAACGTATGTTCTTGATCCTGCCCAGATACTCGAAGTTCTTCACCTTCAAATGAGCAGCCCGGTTGAGAAGGTAGGGTATATCGAAGTTGTTTATGTTGTAGCCAGTTAGAATGTCGGGATCCACCTCTCGGACGAAGGCGCTCCACCTGTCCAGAAGCTGGGTCTCCTTGTCGTGACACAACACTTGGCTACCGATAATCGGAGCACACTCGTCCAGGGTGAAAACATTTCTGATGAAGGGCTCGCGCTCGCCCTGCCGTATGACCATGTTGGCTATCTGGATAACAGGATCCATTTTGGCCTCTGGGAATATTCCTTTGCGACCAGCGCATTCGATATCGAAGGACAGGATGCGGAAGGGAGCCACTTTGGCCCATTCGCCCTCAGGTTCGTGGGATATGAACTTGTCAAAGGCGACATCCACTTCGATCTGGCAACGGGACTCGGGCAATGGCTTGCTGTGGCTGCTCCTCAGCCGCCACTCACCTTTCGGCAGCTCTATCCAGTTACAGCCCACCACTGAAGTGTCCACCATGAACCGGATATCGAAGTCGATGTTGTTCTCAAAGGCACGACAGTCCTGAAAGTCTATCTCCGCCATAATGACCTCCTTCTTTAGCAAACGAGAGGCGGCAGCTACAAATCTGGGCAGAGTCACAGAGATCTTGATGTATCGTTGCTTCTTGTCGCCATTGTAGCCATGGATATTAAGCTTCTCCACCAGCTCGACCATCAGCACAGCTTCCTGAACATTATCCTTGTTGTTCCGAATATCAGCTATGACCTTCTGATCAAGAGCTTGCTGCAGTTTCTCGCAGTGGCGCTCCTCGAACTTCTTGGGTGCTTCAATGTAGAAATACGGACAGAATCCGTGGACGTGACAGCAAACAGAGTTCCCATCCATGGTGACACCAAACATGCGAACTACAGGCACCGGACCCAACTGGGCACCCGGCATCCCGGGCAGCGGTTGACCTTGATAGTTCTCAACATCCAGTTGCTGGAATTCCAAGCTGTCTTTGGCGGGATCTAGCTTGGGAGGCGCTGGCCGGGACCAGCGTTCGCTGGTCTGTTGGTTCTCCGGTCCATCTCCCAGTAACAAAGTCTGATCCATATCCTCACTGTTCTCAAAGGCGGCCAATTCCGACTCGAAGTCCATCTCCTCATCATCATCAGGATTCCTAGAGTCCAAAAATAGTCATTGATGGCAATGTATTGACTTTTCTGTAGTGGATTTACCTGGGCCTTTTGGCCTGCCCATTGGAAGGACCATTAAATTTGCGTTTGGCATCCATTCTTAAATTATTTTGCAATAAACATGGGTTTCAATGATGCCAAAAATTGAGGCGCGCTTTTACAGGTGGTACGAATTAGAGTGGCCGTTCATGGTGCGACAAAACTAAAAATACCAAATTCTTGTGAGAACAGAAGAAAGTAACGGTTTCTTGAAGATTTAAGTGATGATATAATTAAACTTGATGATTATTTAAATGTATATATAATATATTCAAGAATAATAACCATTTTATTGTAGAATTTGCAAAACATTTGTTTTATTGATTAGAAATATTTAAAAAACAAGGAATAAAAATTGAAAATATACTAAACATGTAGGGTAGCACCACCAGCTGGTTAAATTAGCAGCTGAAATTGCACCCTCTTGGCAGTCCCGATTCGAAGGCCAAAAAAAGAGTTGGCAGGTCGCTCAGCTTGTACCACCAAAATTGCTTTTAGTCCTCCAAAATTCGCACGTAAAACGCAGTTAACTGATAATCCCCGATAATTGCACCAACTGATTAGCCCCCCAGGAAAAGGATAAAGGAATTAAAAACACCAAAGAAGCTGACGCAGTCGGAGGAGGTGAAAATGACAAACCTGTGAATTGCCTGACCAGTGGGGGTGTCTCTCCTACTCTCCGCTCCGCACTCCGCCTCTCGCTCTCTCCACACGCCTCACCCCTCTCGTTCGCTCTTTAGTTGGAAGGAGGGGGATGGACGGTTGATGTTACGAGTAGCAGCGTAGCTCGGTGAATCACATTTCACATACGGAGAAGCCATCGGAGAACAGAAACCACGATGTACCAGAGCGCCTGCCAGGCGGCCACCACGGGCTCCTGTGTCCCGGGCTCCAGCCAGCAACCGGACAACGAGCGGCAATCGGCGTTAATTGCCCAGCAGCCGCCCACCGCACCCGTCGAGCCGGACTACAGTGGCTTCGACATTGTGAAGGCCACCCAGTACGGAGCCATTGCCCGCGTCAGGGAGTTGGTGGAATCTGGATGGGATGTCAATCAGCCCGACAGCGAAACTGTGACCCTGCTTCATTGGGCAGCCATTAATAATCGGCGGGACATTATCCGCTACTTCCTGGAGAAGGGCGCTACTGTGGACGCTGTGGGCGGAGAGCTGAATGCCACGCCCCTCCACTGGGCTACCCGGCAGGGTCATCTCGGTGCTGTTGTACTGCTCATGGCTGCAGGAGCTGATCCGAGGATCCGGGATGCGGAAGGATGCTCGTGCATACACATCGCCGCCCAGTTCGCGCACACCGCCTTAGTGGCCTACTTTATAGCCAAGGGCGTGGACCCAGACCTGCAGGATCGGGGCGGAATGACGGCTCTTATGTGGGCGGCCTGGAAGGTGGGTTACTCTCTAAAGGATTATCATAGATGGAACTGAATCCTTATTCTTTAAATGTATTTGTAGGTCTGTGCACTGGATCCAGTGCGCTTGTTATTAACTCTTGGAGCCAATCCCGCTATGGTAGACTATACACACGGAAACACGGCCTTACACTGGGCGATCTTGGCGCGAAACGCAACGGCTATTTCTACCCTCGTGCTCAAGTCGAAGGCCTCGCTGGATGTGCCCAATCTCAGGGGAGAGACGCCGCTCACAATGCTGGAATCGCAGACGGGTGCCATTTGGATAGGCGCTAAGGTTATGGACCGGGTGAAGGAGGCGGCGCTTACTTCGCAACAGCGCAGATCACTGGTCTCCAAGCTGCGCCATGACAAGCGCCTGAGGTGGTGGTCCATGGTGGCGTGCCCCTTCACAGCCTTCTACTTGGCGGGAATCGTCTTCACCGTCAACACTCTGTACATCATCAAGTTTTTCCTGCTCGGCTGCCTCTACGCCATTTTCCATACGATTGGAAAGGCTCTATTCGACGAGCATCTGATGGCCCTCTTGCCGCTCAGCGTTTACCTGGCCACCAAGGCATGGTTCTACATCACCTGGCTGATGTTCATCGACGATGCTGTCTCGTTCACGGCCACCATCTGCTTCCTGATCTCATCACTGGCCCTGTGGGTGTGCTTCCTCAAGTCGTGGAAGGGGGATCCGGGCATCATCCGACCGACTAGGGAGCAGAGATTTAAGGTCTGTAATTGTAGTTTCTCTTTTTTAAGAAATATATATAATCTCCCCTTTGTAGACCATCATAGAGCTGTCGGAGCGCGGTGGGATCGGCTTTGAACCCGCCTCCTTCTGCTCCGGCTGCCTAGTGCGAAGACCCATCCGGTCCAAGCACTGTTCCGTGTGCGATCGGTGCGTGGCGAGGTTCGATCACCACTGTCCCTGGGTGGGCAACTGCATCGGCCTGAAAAACCACAGCTATTTCATGGGATTCCTCTGGATGTTACTGATCATGTGTGCCTGGATGCTGTACGGTGGCTCAAAGTTCTACGTTAACCAGTGCAATGTGCGGTTCGATGGTGAGTTGTCCACAAGATCCATCCCGTAGCTCCTGATTCGACTCATTCGTTTCAGATTTTCTTGGTGCCATGCGGGCCATTGGCAACTGCAACGCCTGGGTGGGCTGGGTGATGGGCAACGCCCTGCTGCACATGTCCTGGGTTATCCTGCTGACGATTTGCCAGACGTACCAGGTGATCTGCCTGGGAATGACCACCAACGAGCGGATGAATCGTGGACGTTATCGCCACTTCCAGGCCAAGGGCGGCCACAGTCCGTTCACCCGCGGCCCCTTCCAGAACCTGGTCGACTTCCTTGAGTGCAGTTGCTTCGGATTGGTGCAGCCGAAGCGGGTGGATTGGATGAACTACTACGACTACGACGCCCAGACGCATCAGACCATCGAGAAGGAGCCGCTGTTGAGCGTCGACTGCCCGGACGGAATGGGGGGCGATCATCAGTACGTGTAGGACAAGTCCTATCGGGATGCGAAGACGCTTCAGATGCCCATCGCGCATGTTTAACAACCGACACCAGCCGCTTTACAGCTTCTTCTCAACTCCCCCCCAAATTAAAATCCCCCCAATACGATTTTTTACCAAATATTTTGATTCGCATCGGCTTACCCAGGCAGAAGGATACAGCGCGAATACGAAATTCTACAAAAAGTACACCAAGACAGAAGCGTCATTGCTGACCGATATCGGATGGAGAGACGAGTTGGGAGTCACGTATCATACGTACATATTATTGAATGTATTACTGTAATTAATCTGTACATTTCTGCGTATTTCTTACATTTCGATCATAAGCCGAAAGTACACAAAACGTTTTTGTCCTCTAAAGTATTTGTATACCAAAAAAAAAAATGGAAAAATGAAAAAGAAACACACACAAAAAATGAAATTCAAACGTAAGCAAATGAACACCGAACAAATTTTACTACTGCAATCATAATCAAAAAAAGAGAGTTTGTTTAAGCGTGCAATATTCCAAGATTCCAATTCACCAACTAAACTATTCTAAAATTGTAAAGCGCACAGAAAGCGAGGCTTTGTAATTGTTGCAAGAGGACCTCCTGCGAGATGAGATACTAAATAATTACATAAAAATAATTAGAGATTGAAAACACTGCTCTCTAAGGAAGAAATTAAACTCGAAGCATAAGTTACAAAGGCTCTACAATTAAATAATAATTAAATATGGCAATACAATGAAATTGATCATTTGATCCCAAGCACTAGCATACTTAAACACATATTAAATAAATTGAAAATGCGATCCAATTCTTATTATGCACTAGTCTAGTCAGAAAATCATTTAAGTAAAATGTTAAAGTGCAACTACAGCCACAAAGTCGATGAATAAATTAAAGTATATATATTATATATCCATAGCTATGAAATGATATAGGTATTTATAATGTGAAACGGAATTTGAGCAACCTGAGATGGCAGGTAGAGGAGTGGAGGATATGTTTGTAATTGTAACACGTTACTTAAATGCATTTAAATATTAATTCAAACGAAATCTACAACAAATCTACTACAAATAATCTGATGAATCGCTAGGCAAACATTTTCAACTATGTACTAAAATCCCACAATTTTTCGATGTATTTTGTAATCGAGATTATACAAAACGGTGGCAGAGAGATTTGCAAAAAAAACCCCAAAACATAAAAGAGTTAATTGTTTCAGCTTCATTTTGTAAATTACTTTCGCAGCAAATAAAAAATAAAATTCAAAAAAAAAGCTTTTTGAAAAGACTATAAACACTAGCAAAAGAAGCAATTGAACCCCATTGCCTACATCTTTAGTTTAGCGGCTAAGTTCAAGACAAATATATTTAACTAAAGATATATAATTAAATATATATATATGAATGTATTAAATAGTGTGTAGATCGATGGAGGAGTTCGGAGCTCGATAAGGTGTCTGTATGTATGTGTAACACTGTGCGTTAAAAATAAATTTGAATAATAAATAGAACTTTATTCCGTATTCGAAGCAAAATTCTTAACTGATTTTTATTCAATTAAATAAAACTCGCTCCAAATTGGGTTTTAATTTCATTCATTTTTTTTTTTTTAGTTTTTATTGTTTGATGACATAATATTTGTAGATTTGAAATTTGTATTTTTTGTTTTTCGACATTGATGCATTACATTTATAGGCTCAATTTAAAAATAGAATTTCTTCCCATTTATGATAAATTAAGTTGAATGGTTTATCGTTATGCTTTGCTTTTAATCAAAAGTAAAACAGCTCATTTAAATATATATTTTTACATTTAAATTTCGTGATTAATTGCATTTTATTGATGTGAGTTTGTAGCTTATTAGCTTGCTAGCTTAGCTTTCTGCAGCAGATGTAAAAATGATATACAATATTGATTTAATTTGATGTATAATTCATTTGCAATTGCAAAATTAATGTATTATTACATTATTAGTTTCAAGCAAAACAATAAAACACAATAGCTTATGCACTAAATAAAAGAATCGAAATCGATGCAGAGGTTAGTTGAGAAATACAAAGATACAAAGATAGAAAGAATCTTTAGATAGAATATCCGAACTGGTCTGTGTTTCTGATAGCGTCTTTTGTCTATATATATATATATATTATCCTTCATGTGTATATATAATTTATGTATCAGGTGGGATTTCGGCGTGGCCAGCTTGAGCTTAGTAGTATATATCTCTATATACCGTACGATGATTGATATTTGGTCGGAGTTGAAAGAAGCTATAGGTGTTCCATGTGGCAGCACAGAATACAGAACGGCCGAAAGTCAAGTTAGAAGAGTTACAGAACAGACGTAAATATATGTGTTTATAAATATATATTGCAATGCGATTTATAAGCGCACTTGATAAGAGGGAAAAAATAAACATAAAACGATTAAAATATGATGGAAAGATTACCATTCAAATCTCTAATGGATCCTAGAGATTTGTCTGGCACCTCCAATAGATGTATAAATTTAGGGCTAATTAATTGTTGCAACTTTGCTTCGTCGTTGCACAAAGTTAGAAATTTCAACTGTCGTTAGAATAGGAATTAATGTAATTTCGGAATAGGATTGCTTGAATTGAAATTCGTGACTTTGTGCCACCGGGGAAACAGAGAGTTTTCGGGCTTTAGTAATCAGTAATGTTAACTACGGACGCGCCGCAGACTTTTAGGTGGCCATACAAATCGGCTAATATATATAGCTATTTTTTTCACCCACTTGCAATGCAACTAAAACTTTTTTATTAACGGCCTCACCACTACCGATCGAACGGCGAACATTTCAGGAAACCAGAATTTGATAATACACTTGCCCTGTGATAAACCCGATTTTATACCAACTTTGACATTATTTCAGTTTGACAATCCAATTGATCCAATCATGAGTGGGAGAGACCGTGAATAAGCCGTAATTTTGCTTATTTTTTTGTTTGTTTTTTTGCTTTTCAATAAATATACGAAATATTATACATGCCTTAGTGCTAGAAACATGTGTAGACACATGCCTTAAATATATATCCATGTATGTATATATAAATTTTTCTTTTAGTACACATATATATTTTTGTTTTAAGTTTTCATATTTTTTTTTTGTTATGTTTTTTTTTGTGTTTTTTACCCTCCTTGTCTCCTATTTTTTTTTTTAATAAAAAATATATATAAATATAGCTATTTTGAATTTGATTTTATCTCTCTGCTCATATGTATAGTTTATCATTTTTGTTTTATTTTCCATTTTTGCCATTAAATCTTTTTGCCTGCTCAGTTTCCATTAATTTTTTCCATTAATTATGCTTACAGAATTATGATTCAAGGGGTATACATAGGGGTTTATTATAAAGGGGGTACCCATAGACGGGGGTACGTACAAAACGCAGTTAGCAATTAGCAAGTAGCAGTTAGTTTTAAAAAAAAAACACACACGTTCAACTTAAAAAATTACAAAAAAAGTGTTAAATAGAGCAAAACAAAATAATAAATAACAAATGTGCTGTGTAAATAGGGTTCTGTAAAAATTATGTATATCATTATAAAACTTATGCTTAAGTCTAGGTGTCGAGCGGATCTATATGTGTCGGGGGTCTAGCATATAAGCATGGTAGTTGGGACTGGGGGTTAATGAGTCCATCGAAAGGAGGCATTTTAGGGGATCAGCTTTTCAGTTTGCTTGCTTATCGGCTTGCTTGGTCTTGTAATATGTATACAATTATCATATATTTATAAACATTAGTTCCCACTGATGTTACGTCTTTTGCAGCAGCTCGTTCTGTTGGCTGGGCGGACTTTGCTGCTGTTGCTGTTGCTGCTGCTGCTGCTGTTGATTCAAGATGGTCGGTGCAGACAGTGTAGTTGCCTGGGTAATAACTGTCGTGGCAGAGATGGTCTGTTGCTGTTGCTGTTGGTTCGGCGTCTGCTGCAGCTCCTGGGGATGCTGCTGGTTGCTCGGATTGTTCAGCGGCTGGTTAGAATTGCAGAGCACCGAGTAGACGGAATCAACTTTGCTGAGCTTCTCAAAGAGCGGTATCAGTTCTCGCAGCTCACAGTCGGTCACATCATCGAACCACGATTTAACAGGAACCTTGGGGATAGAAAAAAATAGAGTTTTAATGAAAGATTTAATGATTTTAGAAGACTATAACTCACTGCATTGTCCGGATGAAAGATATAACTGGCCGGCGAATTGTCCACAATGACAATCTTTTGCAAATCCCGCCCCAATCTATTCAAATCCTTAATGTAATTACCCCTGTAATAAACGCATGATTCCCTAAACAGTCTTGCACGAAACACATTCCATCTGAAAGGATAAAATAGTAGAGATTAATAGTATTCTAGTAAGATTATAAATCTGAAACTCACTTGTCTAACAGATCGGCAACTGGATCTGCATATTTGGCTAGTGATGCTGTAAACAAAACGCACTCGTACAGTTCACCCATCTTCTGCAGAAACTCGTCCACATGCGGTCGCTTCAGAACATACACCTGATGTACGGTCCCATCGATCTCCACTGGAACTATGAAGTCTGCATTCGGTATGGGCTATGGGATTATCAACGAAAATATTCATTAAAACCTGTATGATCTCGAGAGGATCTAGAGAGAGATCTTACCTTAAAACTACTGTGCACTAGGGTCTCATCCAAATCGATGACCATGCACTTCCTGTGCATATCGGTGAGCCTAACCTGAGGTAGTAGGTACCTTTGTTGGTCCGGTAGTGGTGGCGGTGTTGTCGAGCCATCGATCTGTGTCCCATTTTGGTTGCTTTTCGTCCGATTCCGTCGCCAGCAGCAGAGCAGAGACTGGATGAATCCTCGCTTCTGTGGCTTCAGGCGTTCTACATCGTCTGTTGGGGATACAATAATAATAATAATAATAGATTAATAAATCGCATCAATTAGGCATTCACTTCAACACTTAATCCATGTTAATTGAATTCTTGGGAATAAACTTCGCCATAGATCTTAATGGAAATACCGCGCATTTCACTGACGGCTCCTCCATTAATCTAAACAGCATTCTAGCCGTCTCATAAAAACTTCTCCCGCACAAAATAGTGCGCCCACATCGATAGTCCCTCTCTCTAAATATATCCATGTTTTCATTCCATTTTCGAATTTGGCCCCCAGTTCCTACTTCATGTCGACATAAACAGTGTCTGTTTGGCTTGTTCGGCTGCATTTGCATAAAAACAAATGCAGAATTATTTAAATATCTATATCGGGTTAATACTGCAGTAGTGCATGCAATGCCGACAGTTTGTTTCTCTTGTTTTTGTCTAGTTCAGTGCGAAAATGTTTAAAAATAGAAGTCAAAGCCAAAACTAAAAGACAGCCAGCTACTAGGGGGCTACTAGGGGCTAGGGGGTGGCCACATGCGTTTAATCGATGGGAAATGCTATAATTGCAGGCAGATACTTTGTTGTTAGTATCTGATAGAGCGACGAGTTACAGGGCAACTTCATAAAGAGTATCTAGATCCAAAAAGTCATGAAAATAGTGAGTGAAGTATTGACTAAAATATTATATAGTAGATAGCAGATATTCTAATACAAAAAAATATATATATTAGATAGAAGATAAAATATTATTGTATAGAATATATTGTATTAAAGATATATTAAATAGAAGATATAATATAATAAAAAAAAGATATATTATATAAATATCTTAGTTGGGATTAGATAAAAAATAAGATCTATAAGATACTATCTGTATATAGGTCTGGGGATAGGATCTAAGCAGTCTGGAGAGTTGATAAAAAATTATAAAAAAAAAGATATAATAGATAAAATATTATAGACAAGATACTCTAGATAGAAGAGTTTATATTATAAGATCTATTAGATAGAAGATAGAAGTTTCTCAGTTAAGATGAGGTATAGATAATACCTATGGATATGCATATATGTATGTAGGATCTTAGAAGTCTTGAAAAGATAGATGATTATAAAAAAAGATATATAAGATAGACGAGATAATAATTTTAGATAAATAAGATATAGTATATCTAGTATCTACATAGATATAACTATGGATTTATGAAGGTTTGAATATAGGAACGATATAATATTTTATATAAGGTATATAAGATATGGATATAATTATCTTCTATCTATAATATTCTTCTATCTATCTAAAAATATTACTATCTTCTATCTAATATTTCTTTAGATATAAGGATCAAATTAAAGAATTAAGATATAATTATCTTCTAACTAATACACTAATAATTTATAATACATCTTCTATCTTTTATATAGTACCATATCCAACACAATATTAATTTAAAATATATAATCCCCAATTCCTATCCTAAAACCCCTTATAAGTTATAGTAATAGAGGTTGGCCTGTAGCAGATATAGATAGTTAGTTGGATAAATAGATAGAAGGTCACAGGATGACCTTTAAGCTGGCCTGAGGTGCGGCTGGGCCACCTGGTGGTGGTCTGGGCTGCGGGGGGTTAAACGGGGCCAGGACACCGGATGGATGGAGGGGAATGAGGAGGGGCTAGGGAGGGAGGAGCGGGAATGCGTCCATTTGCATTGTGTGGCAACAAAAGGAAACGGCAGTCAAACATCACTTAGCCGGGGAAAACAAGCTTCAAGCTGGCAATGGATGGATGAGTGGGAGGGCGAGTGGGTGGGCGAGTGCAAGCGGGAGAACATGTCCTTCTTGCTGGCTAAGCTAGACGTAACGGTTCATTGAACCGTTAGCCAAGTGAAAACTGAGCTTAGAATGTGATGGGCTTTTTGTTACTGTGTGTTTTTTGAGGGGTATAATGGACGGATAGTACCTTCTGCTCTTAAAAATATATGTATATTTTTAGATTTCCTAGGCAGATAATGTATCTCAAAGATAGAAGCTATTAGAAAATGATTGCTTGGAAGCACTTGTCTCTACAGGGTATACCCTTCCAAGTACTACCCCTCTCCTGTTTCCCCTTAATGTATTTTTTTTCCATGCCACATTTTTTCAAGCCAGAACCCTTACGAGTGAAGTGCAAATGCACTTGAATATTTTATGAGCGTGTGCTGTTGTTGTTGTAGTTCTCCAGCTACTGCTCCTCCAGCTACGGCGTCTGGGATTTGTAATTATTAGGCAGGTGAACTCCCAAGTCCCCTTCACCCCCTTCCATAATCCTTCTACCTTATAGACCTTCCAACTCTTACAACTGTTTGCATAACTTTGCATAAAAGCCAACCTGAATCCTTGCTCTGTATCCTTGCTGATTATTGATAGGCAATCTATATTTGGGTCGCAACCACCAGAGCACCTGCTGCCCCCCACTCCGGCATAGGCCTGGTGTCCTATTTTTAAGGTGTTTCAAGTGAAGCTTGTTGCCTCCAGCGTGGGCAGTAGCGGTTGGAATTCTTTTTCTGCCCACTTCCAGAGACTTATTTAGATGACCATATTTATAGATCGTTATTGGAGCAGCAATCTGTCAGATTCCAATCCAAAAATGGTCTTCAATCGACTTGAAGAGTTCAACTTTTAAAAAGAGATTTTATGGGACAATAATTCCAAAGTATTGCTCATATTTTAAACCTGTTTAGTACTTAAATACACTATAATATACACTAATTACTCTGTTCGCCAGACAATGATTTTCCGCCTTGAAGAACAACAATAAACTGGCATTCTCTCCGACGTTTAGAGCCCAAATGTTAATGCTTTTGCTATTTCTGTATTAATAAATTCCTTCAACCAGCTCGACAATAGAGGGTTTCAATTGAAAAACAAACTATTTAGTTTCAATGCCAAACTAAAAGTAAACTAAAAAAATAAACAACAATAACCAGAAGCGATTGAATCACAGATTTATGTAAAAAAAATTATAAAAAAATTGTACTGGCAAGGATGCATTAATTAATGAAAATTGCAAATCCACGAGTCCTTCGCCGCCAGACTGTTAAACGGCCTTACGCGTCAATTGGGTTCAGGACAAGATACAATTATTTTCAAAAAAAAAAACAAAAAAAAAAGTGTGTTGGCGGGCAAGGTCTCTGCTGTCAGCTAGGGGGAATTATTTGATAATTAATTTAAAGAAAAAATAAATAAAGAAAACCAACACACACTCGCAACTGCTAAATATTTTTACTCTAGACACTTATCTAATCAGAAATGTTTGTTATCTGGCGGAGGGGATGGATGGGGGGGGGGGGCCTACTATGATATCATTCTTGGGGCCAGCCAATCTCGACCTTCAGTCGATTTTTATTTTTCTGAAAAAAACTTTATGATAGAGACGGATCAGAATTTAAGCCATGACAAAAACAGATTATAGCACGTGACATAAACTGAAAAGAAATAAGTTTTTTTGTTTAAATAAAATTTAAAGAAAAAAATAAAAGTAACACCTGCTTGAGAAGAACTGCAAGGATTGCTCTCGAAAGCGCCTTTGTTTTTGGGGGTTGGCCTCTATTTAACCCCCAAATGTTGGTTCAACGAACTCGTATCTGCCATGGAGATGCTACCCGTTGACCTTTATCGATTCAGATACAGATTCAGATACAGATTCAGAAGAGTAGCCAGCATATAGGAAGCAAACATCTCATATAATAGGTATTATTTTTTCAATAATTAGGCAGTCTGTTCTGTTGCATCTGTTGGCTGTCTGTTTTGAGAGAATCTACGGGGTGTAGGGCGGTCTATCTTATCATCTTCCTCTCCCCATAAAAAAGGCTAAAAATATTTATTTCAATAGTTGAATAATATTCTCATTACCCGCTAATATCTGACAATTTGTTTATTATTTACGCAATGTATAAAAATCTAAGCTATTTGTTTATGCTATAGATTCTATAAAAAGTATAAATGTTTCATCCAAAAAATTTGCGATTGCAATTTCCCAGCATTTGTTTATGACGAGATCTTTGAACTCTCTCTCGGACAGCATCTTTTTGGGCTATTTTCGGACTGGATCAATATACATACAATATACAAATCTATAAAGAAAGATAATAAATATGAAGGAAAACGGGGCGGAGGACGGGTAAGGGCGTTAAAGTGGGAGATCTGGGGGGTGCGTGAGTAATTTGGCTTTGAAGACCTTGAGAAAAATGGTGAAAAAAAATCACAGCAGCAGTTCGAAATGAGATACTAGAAGAGCGTTCGCGTTTTCGTTTGCCCATAAAATAAAAAAAAAAAACAACAAAAATATAGATGTATTTATAAGCGTGTGTTGGAGGAGCGGAGGGACGGCATACATATCTCTACAAATATTTATACGCGGTGAGGCAAAAAGCACTTAGGCAGCGCGGCGGCGGCACCCACTCTGTGAAATAAAAAAAAAAAAAAAAAAAACGAAGAAAAACATATTTCAACTGTTGCTGTTCGCTTGCCGGTTTTCCTCTCTGTCTCTCTGCCTCTCTGGCACTCTGACACCCACACCCACACCCACCCACTCGCACACACTCTCCAAATGGCCAAAGCCACAACAATACCTGGGCGACTTGTAAGAAAACGGTTAGCAAAATATTGCCTTTCAATCAGACTAGCAGAGTCGGGGCAACAGCTTTCAAATGGATATCTTAAGTTAGCTTTTGTATCTTCAAGATATCCTCAAACCCACCCATTAAAACGATAGGAAAATAGTTAATCCTCTTTAGAATCTGCTGAAACTTTATAATTTGTTGTATTATAAGACCATCTTGCATAACAGAACAGCTTTATAGCTTTTAAGTCCCTTTTTGTTACAGTTATTGTCTATTTATTGAAATATCTACTTTTGTTTCTTCAAGATATCCTCAAACCTACCCATTACAAGGATAGACAAATCATTTATCTTCAGACTCTTCTGAAACTCTATTATTTGGACCATCTTGCTTTGCAAAGCTTCAGGATATCCTCAAACTTTCTTATTAGAAGGATAGAGGAATGCTCAAACCTCTTTAGAATCTTCTAAATTTTTAGAATTTGTTGTATTTCATGACCATCTTGCATTGTAGAACTTTAAAACCCCATTTTCCCCTAGATATTGTCTAATTATTGATTCAAATATATTGAAAGTACACAAATATCATCATTACAAAGATAGCTAACGCTTAAAACCTCTTTACACTCTTCTGAATCTTACGTATTTGTTGTATTTCTAGATCATCTTGCACTACGGACCTCTTTTAAACCGCCTTTTCATCTAGATAATGTATATTTATGGATTGAAGTACCTTGTATCTTGAATATATTCCCAAAATATCTCATTATGAGGATAGAAATATGCCTAAACCTCTTCAGAATCCTCTAAATCTCCATAATTTACTGTATTTCATGACCATCTTTGATTATAAAACCTAAGAACCCCCTTTCCGCCCAGTTATTGTATATTTATTCAAATATCTTGACACATACACCGATCTCTGGGGGAGATAGCGCTGTTATTTGTGACAAATTGGCAGCACCGTCTATTAGAAGCGAGACGAGAGACTTCAATTAGCACCTAACCGCAGATATTTCGTATTATATATTATATGGCGGGTATATACAGTACAGTACATGTGCATGTATAATATGTGCATTGGCGACCGCAGATTAGATTAAATTTGTTATTACTTTACTTAAAGGCGGTTCGGTTCGCTCCCCCAATGGCCCCGCCCGGCTCTCCAGCGGCTCTCCAACGACCTCTCTCCGCTCCACCATTTTAATCTTTATTTTTAATATTTCTGTTTTCACATTTCGCTTTAGACGACTTATTAGACTATTAACTGTTAACTGTTCTGACTTTTGCTCTCTCCTCATCTTCTCCTTCTCTCATTCAGTTATTCATTCATTCATTACTCTTTGTTTGTTTGTTTGCATCACTACAATAAAAATAAAAACAAAAGGAATAATAATAAAAACTAGTTGTGGTTGAGCCTCTCTCTCGGTCTTCCTCTCTCTCTCTCCTCACCTCTCTCCATACCGGTTTTCCTCAATTTTTTTTGTCTTCTTCTAACTTTTTCTATTTTTTTATCCGTTGCTTTTTACTGTGCAATTTAATTGGCAGTTTCTATTGTTAGAGCCTATTCTGGAAAGTAAACATGCAAAGGCAGTTAGCTTAGTTAACGAAAAGGGCTTTCGTGCAGTGGCGATGGCGGCTCTCACCGAAATTCATGACGTCACAAGTACCGAAAGACGTCATCAATTGATTACAGGTGGGAGGTGGGTGGTCTATAGTAGAGTTGCAACTGCGTCGCAAAATAATTTAATAACAAAAATAATACACAAAAAGGCTAACAAATGGTTACAAAATGAATGAAAAAATGAAAAAAAATTAATAAATATTAACTCTTTAGACTTCCTATTGTATATTATTGTATTTTCTTTCAGTGTTTTTTTTTTTGTAACTCATACTCAAGGTGGCAACCACTTCTCAAAGTCAGTCCGCTTGTTCCAGTTAAAATAATAAAATAGAACGACTTGGTTAGCCTCCTAGCCAGTTCCAGCAATTATATTATTGACCGCAATAGTAATAGTGTCCATTGCACGGAAAGGTCAACGGGGTGGAGAGTGTGCTGGAGTGCTGGGAAACTCTTGGCACGGACAAGTGTCCTTTCGTCTTTGTTGTGACGCCTTCGCCAAGGATGACTCATTGCTGTTTTCTTTTCTTTTTCTTTTTTTTTTTGTTTTTTTTCTTACCTTTGTCATTGGGATAGCTGGGATAGACGTTCAACTGCTCATCGTCGCGGGAAACTTGCGTGATTATTGATGTTGCATCCATTTAAGCACTCGATTGTGGCTCCTCTCAGCTCCAGTGTTGCCTAACGGCGGGGTTGACAGATCTCGGAGTGGATCGGATCTCAGAATCGGAACATATATGTATATAGCTGTAAAATGTATTCACACACATGAGTAACTTTCAGATACGAATACGACAATTATCATTTTCAAGATAGATATGCGGATGTATTGCGGATGATTTTTTCGCGAGATATTTTCATGTTTTTTTTTTATGTCTTATATATATGTATATATGAGAGTATATAGCACACACACACACCAATAAACCGTAAAAGCAACAACAGGCTGCCCCAGACAGTGGAATTTTACAATTTCGCTTCGTTTTATTTTTCGTTCGCTTCGTTCACACAGAATGCAAATGGGTTTTCCCTTTGATATTCACCTCTCTGTCGCTCACGCTCGCTCTTCGCTCTCGCTCTCTCTCTCTTTCGCACTTCCTCTGCACAATAATGCACTTTCGCCTTCGCTTTTTTTTTTCGCTGCTCCCTTAAAAAAACTTTGTAATATTCGGTTTAAAAAACACTTTCTTTTAGGTCGCTCTTGTTTTCAGTCGTGCTCATTCTTTTATTTTTTCCATCTATCCGCGTCTGCTATTTGCACACAGCTTCGCAGCGTTTTATTTATAAACGCCCACACGCACACACTCGACCACTAACCACACACACACGCACGCACCACTCTCTGGCCCCGACCGCTGATTTCGGATGTTGGATCCTCGTTATTCAATTTTTCGCACTCGATTGCCCTATTCGCATCTTGCGCTCCCCATTAATCGTAGTTCATTAATTAATCGCGCAAAAAAACAAAACGCGTGTACGCCGAAAAAAAGTAACAGGAATAACAGCGCAAAAACAAAAATTGTGGCCAAGTGTGACTGCGGTGGCTACCTGCTGAAACGCCAATTATTTCCCTAAATATACCATATAATTGGCTGCACATACTGCAATAATACCATGAATGGATTTTAAAAATTCCTCCCATCTCTAGTTAAGGGACTTTTTCTTAAAAATATTTTAAGCTATTAAATGTTATTACTCTTGTATTTGAATGAAACTGATTTAAAACCCATAAAATTATTCCTTTCAATTTAAAATTTAAATATTCAATAAACCTTTTCTGATATATTGTAGTGGTATTAACAGAGACTGGAAAGGATCTTAAAGGGAAATTTAATTTCTAAAACTAAGCAGATTTTTTTACATTTTTATATTGTAAAAGTCGTCACTTAAAGATATAGAAATTAAAAATATTCATTAACTTTGCAACTAAACTTAAAAAAAAGTCCCACATTATTCAGCGATCTGGCAGCCCTGGATCCGCCGGATTGTTGTTACGCGACCAACTTTATATGTTTTATTCTTAGTTGATTTTATTAAAGAAATTGGCTAAAATGTTGGCTCTATGCAGCGTCCAGAGGCTGGGTCTAAGGTAGGTCATCAAATCCGTAGATCCATGCAGATATCTGAGTTGTTTTCATTACAGATCTCTCCTTCCTGCGGTTTCAAAAAACGTGGGATTGGCCAGCTACTCCTCCAAGTCCAAGAAGGATGACGGCTACTCCTCATCGGATGACGAGAAGCCATCCAAAAAGAAGGAGAAGCCCGTGGAGACGGCAGCCCAGAGATTAAATCGGCTGCTGGGCACTATGCAGGCCACGGATCGACTGTCCGGGGCAGACTTTCCGCGTCCTGGCGATGCTAACAGGAGGAAACGAGAGGCTCAGAAGCAGGAGGCCGCCTCTAAGAATGTCTTGACTGCAGCCAAGAACATTGCCAGCATGCTGGGCACCAGCGAAAGCGAAAAGAAGCAGACGGAATCGGAGCTGCTGGCCAAACTCCTGGGACATGGCAATGAGTCTGCTCCGACAGTAGCTGGCGATGCTCAGCCGGCAGATTCAGCTCAAGCTGCATCGTCTGACAAAGATCTAAATCTGAGGTACAAGTGGATTGGTTTTATTAATGTTTAGTCCTGATTGTTAACGCCTTTTATCCATTCCCCAGTGACCTAATTGTGGGCATGAAGATCGATCGTCGCCAGCAGCCGCAAGACGAACAGACTCGAGGGGAATATGTGCGTCGTTCCTTGGCTTCCCGGCCCAAGCCGAAATACTCGGACCGACAGCAGCAGCGTCCTCAGAGACACATCAAACGGGAAGCCGAATCTTTCACCGGCAGCGTCAACCTGTACGGCGGAGACGCCCTCGGCATATTCAAGGATACACAGCTGCCCAGCTCCACTGACATTCTAACGACATGGTCGCAGCTGAGTGAGCGGGAACTGAGCCTCCATGCAGCCCATCCGCCAGCCAACTACTTCGAGCAGATGGTCCTGTGGACGGACCAGCAGAAGGTCTGGCGGTTTCCCATCAACAACGAGCAGGACTGGACCGAAGAGGTGGACGTAGACTTCTCGGAGCACATTTTCCTCGAGCAGCACCTGGAGGAGTGGTGTCCCGACAAGGGACCAATACGGCATTTCATGGAGCTCGTGTGTGTGGGTCTCTCGAAGAACCCCTATGTGACGGCCCAGGAGAAGAAGGAGCATATTCTGTGGTTCCGCGACTACTTCGAGGCTAAGAAGGACATTCTGAAGGATCTGATGAACAAGGAGCCGGCTAAAAGTATTTCCGCATAATCATTGTTTTGTTGGAATATTTGTTAAAAATATATTTGCTTTTTAAGACCATTGATATATAGAGTTATATACTTTTGTGGATATATTCATGTTTGTTGTGTCTGTTTGTTGTGTTGTGTTGTGTGTGTTTGTATAAGAGTGTAATCCGATAGATAATCCTAATACTTCGAGAGCTGTGCAGACTGTGCGCGGAATGTGTCGGCCGGGCAGGGGCTTCAGAAGAGCAGGATGCGTTTCTCCACCGTCTTGCGGCAGATGGGGCAGCCTTCGATTTGGTCGCCGCACATCTGGCAGGTGCCGTGGCCGCACAGGAAGACCATGTTCTTGATCCGATCGAAGCAAACGGGGCACATGGTCTGCAACAGGAACAGGAGATGGGATTAGTAATGGAATCATTGCACTGTCTACTGTGACCTACCTGTTCCTTGATGTCCTGCAACTGTTGCTTCAGCTTCTGCACGTCGTCCATCTGAAAGTTGTTGACATTGGAGGGGGCCACCAATCCACTGCCGGCTGCTTGGATATTCGAGACATTCGAGGCGACCGAAGCAGCGGCCAGGAGATTGTTCTGGCTGTTCAACTGATTGCTACTGCCCGCCACCGGAGTCACCACCGTATTGTTCATGGCCACACTATGGCCGGAGGCATTGGCACAGGCGGCGGCGGAGGCGGCGGCTGCCACTTCCGTAAATCGCTCCTCGGGCGGCGGGGGACCCACTGCTCCACCTGATGCCGCAGTGACCTTCTCGGGCCGGCCGATGCCACCGCAGCAGAGGCTAAACGAGAGCATCTCATCGATCTGGGTGCGACACAGGACGCACTTCTTCATCAGGGCGCTGCAGTGTTCACAGGCCACCATATGGCCGCAGGGGCGGAAGAAGACAGCGGCTCGGCGATCGGAGCACACCAGGCACTCGTCGATCTTCTCGCGCGACGACACCGTCTCCCGGCAGATGAGGCACTTCTTCACCCGCGGGGCGCAGGTCTCGCAGCAGCTAACATGGCCACAGGGCTTGAACACCGTGTCCCTCTTGGCGTCGGAGCACACCAGGCACTCATCCAGGCTAGCCGACGACTTCGGAGCATCCGCATGCAGGGACTGGCTCATTTCGGTGCTCACTCCGTTCAGCCCGAAGGCGGAGGCGGAGGAGGAGCTGGCCAACGGCAGGCTGGCCGACGAGGACTGAGGCAGTGTCCCGCCACTGGCAGCCCTCGCCCTGGCATTCAAGCTGGTGCCCGCCACATTCCCGGGCAACTCGCTGTCGTCCGTCTTCCTTTCGTTATAGCACTTTACCAGAGTCTTGCAGAGATTGGGATCCGGGCAGAGATCCAAGGGCGTCTGTTGCTTTCTGTTCTTCAGCGTAAGGTCAGCGCCGTTGGCCGCCAGGAAGCAGGCGATCGATGCGGAGGCCTTCTTGTTGTTGGCATTCCGAAGGCCCATCAGAAGCTTGCCGAATCCCTCGACGTCCTGCAGCTGCTTCAGCTGGGAGAGAGTGTGGTGTCTGAGGGCTTCGTGGAGCGGAGTGTCTCCGTCCTTGTCGGGTATGTTCAGGTCGGCGCCATCCTGCACCAGCAGCTTGACGATCTGCACGTGCTGCCGCTCCACGGCCAGGTGCAGGGCCGTTTGCAGATTCACATTCTGCCTGTCCATGTTGGCCTTGCCCATGTGCACCAGCAGTTCGGCGATCTCCACGTGATTGTTGAGGGCAGCCAGGTGGAGGGCGGTGTAGCCGTCGTCCTTCTTCTCCTCGACGATCCACGGACGATTGGTCTTGGTCAGCAGGATCTTCATGGCGCTGGGATTCCCCTTGAGAGCGGCGTGGTGCAGGGCATTGAAGCCGTTGTTGTTGTTCAGCGTTATGTCCGCCCCGAAGTCCAGGAGCAGGGAGAGCATCTCGTCGTGCTCCTTGGATATGGCATCGTGCAGGGGCGTGTCCCCCTCGGAATCCTGCAGGCTGGGATGGCAGCCCAGCGTCAGCAGGGTCTTCACCACGTTCAGATGGCCTTTGTTCACAGCGATGTGCAGCGAGGTCTGGCGGCGCTTGTTGCGCGCATTCAGGTCCGCCCCAGCCTTGGCCAGGATCTCGATCACAGCCGCCTCATCGCCGAAGGCCGCGTGGTGGACAGCCCGATCGCCGTCCTTGTCCTCGATCTCCACATCCACGGAATGGCGCAGCAGGACTTGGATCACCTCGATGTGACCATTCTGGCTGGCCGCCTGCAGGGCCGTGTGTCCGGCGAACACACCATTGACATTCACATCCGGCCCGGAACTGGGTGAGGCACTCGATGTGGATGGTTGCCCACCAGCTCCAGCCAAGTACTCCTCGCAACGGGCCTAAGAGAAAAGGGCAAAGGTCATTGCTAGTGTTTCTTTCAAATTCCTTTTTAAAAAACTCACCGAAAATCCATTGGCAGCTGCCTTGACGAACTCCTCGGTGGCATCCCCGGAGACATTCGGTTCGAATAGCTTTTTGAGAATCGCCGACAGCCTCTCGCCACTGGGAATGACTGGCGCACAGCTGCCGTCGGTGGCCGCCGAGGAGGCCACCTTGCAGACGGCCAGCGGATTGTACGTCCACGAGGTGTTGCCGACCTCCACCTTGAGGTCGTTGTCATGGTAGACCTGCTGCACCCGCCCGATCTTGCCCAGCGTCAGCTGCATGGCATCGGCCCACTCTCCGTGCCCGCGCTGGAGAATCTTGATGCTCTCCACGTCGGAGCAGATCTTGACGATGTCGCCCACCTGGAACTCGGGCGGAGCTGTTGTCGGGGAGGACACTTTTGTGAGAACCGCGGGATTGAAGGTCCAGCGATTGCCCGAATTGTAGGCCACCACTATGTCGTGGTCTTCATCGATTCCAACCACCATGCCGGCGTTGCTCAGGCACTCGAACATTCCGTCGGTCCATCCGCCGTGTCCGTGCTGCAGGGATTGCACGATTTCCAGGTCCAGGTCCACGGTGACCTTGTCGCCGATCTGGAAGCCATGCGGCCCCTTCCCCGGGCCATTCTCGCCCAATAGCGGCAGGTGGTCTCTGTAGACATTGCTGCCCTTGGCGTCGTTCACCACCTTCAGGTCGGCCATGCCCTCGAAGCCCACCCGATAGAGGTTCTTCGAGCCATTGTCCCAGATCACATAGGCCGCCGATCGTGGCGAGGCCGAGGACCAGTCCTGGATCTCGTTGACCTTGCCGCGACGACCAACGCCGCCATCCTGGTCCTCCCACTGCCAGTCCACGCCGCGCACCACCCTAGCTCCGGGAAAGATGCCCCGAGCCAGCACTTTCTTGGATTTTCGGCGCGGCTCCAGCATGGTTCGTTCGCCGCCGGGCGTGGTGATCCTGTAGAAGCGATGCCTCAGATGGTGCTTGTCGCCGTGGTAGCAGATGGAGCACAGGTCGTAGTTGATGCACTCGGCGCACTTCCAGCGAATGCCGAAGATGGGCTGCTGGCGGCAGGTGTCGCACATGGTGCCCTCGTGTTTGACGCCAGTGGGAGCACTGTCCAGAATGCGCAGATCGTAGGCACCGGCGCAGCGGTAGTTGGCGGCAGTGCCGTTGTCCCAAACTACGACAACCTCCTCGGCGGACTCGAAGTTCCTGACAGTGCCGACGTGTCCTTCCCCGCCATCCTGTTGGGATTAAAAAGTAATCATTAGTTAGTTACTAGCTAGTTACTTTGTCTGGTGACTTGTAATTGCATAAGGGGGAACGCACGCTGATTAGGATGCGAAAACTGTGGCTGAAGTGCATAATCGCAACTGAGGCACTGTTAGGGCGGGCAGTCCCTAGTCCCTAGTAGTGCCCGGCTATCTCGCAGAGAAATCAATGAATTATGCAAACAAATTGGAGGCTAATAATTGGCCTCGAAGCGTTGCATACCCCGGGATTCGAAGAGAGCTGAGATTCTATTGTTTATTTATGGCACCAGAAGCCGCCACTCACTTGACACTATTACACTCTTCCCAGAAACAGCTCCCTTCTCCAATTATCTTCCAAACAAAGAAACTGACACTCCATATAAGGTTAGCCTGAATTTCGGTTCTATTTCTTCTTAAATAATAAATATTTCATAAATATTTCAACTATTTCAGACCACGAACCTCTGAGTTTCTTCACAATTTAATTAATTTCAATTATTTTAACAGCTAGATCAAATTATTCCAGATAGTACGTCACTAGTTATGACTCTTCCAGCGCATGAATCATAACCGACTGACCAGCAACGTCTTGGATCTTGGCTCTTGGCTCTTGGCGCTTGGATGTTTGCACTTTCGCATCGCCTCGAAAAGGAGTCCACATGGACACTGGCACACTTTGTTTTTAGGCCAACGGCTCTTGGATCTCGTCTCTCGACTCCACTCGGCTCACTTTCCATATTAGACCCGCTAAGTAGAACGTTTTTACTTTATGGCCATCTTCTTGTGGTGAAAAGTTGTGGTTTGTCGCCTAACCGGAATCGATTCACTTGCCACTCGCTTGCAATTAAAGCAATTGAGCGCCTGACCAAAAACTTGACCTCACCTGCTTGTTCCATTTCCAGTCCGGTCCGCGTATCACCCTAGCCCCCACACCCTCCATGGAGAAACGCCTGGCGACCGCCGCCGCAGCACCTGCCCCGCCGTTGGCCGTTGCAGTGGACGATGAAGTTGTGCTGCCTGCAGTGGAGGTGCCACCACCCCCACCCCCGCTTCCGGATGCACCACCGCTCACTACCACACCCACAGCCGTCGATTGCTGTGCACCCGTGTTGGTGTTTGTTGGTGCTCCGCTGGCATTGGCATTAGCACTCGCGTTCGCCGCGTTAGTCGAGTCCTTTGAGTTGGGTAGGCTGGCTGCGCAGGACATATTTTCCACCGCCGGACGCACGTTCGGTGGTTGATTAGGTTTCGTCGTGGGTAACCAATATATCGTGGGTTTTCTCGCGTCGATAATCAGAGCCAAGGAATTTTTACAACCTGCACGAATCAGAGTGACCAGCTGCAAGTGCGACTTGCCTAAAATACTAAGGGGCAGTACAAAATACCGTTTCTAGTAAAAAATACCATAAATAAATACCTTAAATTTTCAAAAACTTTTCTTTTTATAAAAATTTATTAATTTTAAATTTAAGATTTATGTATTTTAATTTTTTTTTTGAGTAAAATGGTTAAATATTTTGTACAATGGTTTCTCGACATCAAAAAGATGTAAAGGACTTACGAACTAACTATAAATTGGTCAGGATTGGGCAGAAATGCCTCCAGAAACGCAATTCCCTTCGGCAGGTGTTGGATTTTATCATCAAATTGATAAAAAGACGGCTCAATGATGTCCCTGAAGGATAACTCGTCCACATTGGATATCTCTATGAGGAAGTTGGTTTTCTCGTAGCGAGTTATCTGTCCTTCCACGACATCCTTCCACACGATCTTCCTAACAACGTTTCGATTCGCGTGTCTGAAGAATAGAAGATATAATTGAATATAATTATAATTATAATATATAACATTCCTTTCTTACCTCAAAAGTCTCGCTCCCGTCGCTGTAAGCAGGGAAAGCAGTCTGTTCAGAGTCCTCTTGACCTTTTCACAGCTTTGGTCGATGCGTTTGAGGAATTTCAGGAAGGCCTCCTCGCTGCTGCCCTCCATGGCACTGCTCAGGTTAACGGGCAGGTTGAGGCTCAGCTGGAAGTCCTGGTAGTGGTAGAACACCGACCACCTCTGCTTCGGAATGGCCACATCGTTGTCCAGTGAAACGGAGCAGACGCGAATCGCAGTCTCCTCGACATCCAGGACTTCGTAGCTCACCACAATCCGAAATGTGGGCAACAGTCGGTGGTAGAAAATGAGTTGCCGCGAGCACTTCAGCTGGTAGTCGAAGATCCAGTTGGGCTGCTGGCTGGTCAGCAGCCGATTCAACCGCTGGAAGAAGGTTTCCCTGGACTCGGCAACACTCTTCTCTTCAATTATCATCGTGGGAGTTGTCAGTGTCCTTGAATAAAAATGTTATTAGTATCTCCATTAAATTTCATTAAAGAGAGCTCTCTTACCTCTTCAATTTCACCATGAGACCTGGCACATTCCACGACTCCGCCTCCTCCACCGACTCATTGACTCTTGCCTCCAGGGCGTGCATCTGCCGCTCCTTCTCCCGGTGGTGCCAGTTTTTGTGGACCTCCGCGAGAGTGGGTTTACTCCTCAGCCGCTTCAGGGTCTGCAATTCTTTGGAGAAGTCCCACGGATCATGATACGGCAGCGCAAATGAAATGGAGCGCAGCTCGGTTTCGTTCATGGACCGCCTACAGTTGCGACACCTCCGACAGGAGCCACTGCTGCCGGCCACAACCGCCGCCAGCTGTGGCTCCTCGCAGGTTTCTGGTTCCGGCGGCTCCTCCTTCTCTGCTGTATCCGTATCCTCTTCCATAGTGGATACCAAACTGATCTTTTCGTTGTCTATCTGGTCATCGGGCTCGTCCGCATCCAGATCGATGGTCTCCACAGCCTGCGGTGTCCCGAATATGGTGTTGTCCCCCCAGAGACGAATCAGCTTGTTGTTGGTGGCCGCGTAGCTTTTGAAAGTGCGGTCGGTGGAACTCCCACTGTCCCGGTTACTGGACTTCCGCTGCTCAGCCGCCTGCTCCTGGAAGTACTTGCTCACATCGGAAACAGTTATCGGCTTCTCCTCCGGCGGGGATTCGGATGCTTGTGGAACATTTAGATGGCTCCTTCCAGGCTGATAGTCCCTTACCAGTTGCACGGATTCATCCATCTGGAAAGTTCTGCGGATGGGAATGCGTGACTTGTTCGGCTCGGCCACCTCAACTTCTGGGACGTCTACGTCGTCCAACTCCATGTTGCTATCCGAGAAGAGATGAGTGTTTCGCTTTTTGGACTCTGGCAGATTGGGCGTCAGGTGATTGGGCAGCCGCTTCAGATTCCCTTGATAGAGTGGCGTGCTGAGCCGTGAGGCATTTGCCTCCAAAACCATGTCCCCGATGGGACGATGCTTTCGATGCCGACTCGGTGTCTTGCAGTTCTGCTCCTCCTGCTCGAAGTCGGTCAGCGATAGCCTTGGGGTGAAGGCGAACGACTTTGTGTCCCTTATGGTCCTCTGTGGGCTTTGGAACTCCACACTCTGCTCCATGGTTCCTCTTTCCTCTTGATCTTGGTCCAAAATTGCATCCACATCGATGGGTTCCGAAGGCCTGTGATCTTCCAAATCGTCTTCGATGGGCTCTTCTGCGATTATAGTCTTTCTGGACTTCGAGGTCCTGTACGAAGGAGGGGGTTGCGCAGTTTGTGGCTCCTGTGGCTGGTCTGCTTCGTCCTCTTCTATGGCTTCTGCCATGAGAAGCGTGTGCCTGGCCTTGGACGATCTGCTGATCTCCGTTTTGGGATTCTCCAAAGGCTTCTCTAACTCCTCGAGATCTATGGGTTGAGGGGCAACTATAGTTTGGCGTGGCTTGGAGGATCTATAAGCAGGAGCAGGATTCAAATTTGTTTGTTTTCGCTCCCAACTAATGGACTCCAATCCAGACATTTCCATATCCACGTGATGACCATCTGATGGAGGCACCATACTTCTGGAAAAGGATTTCTGGTGCTGACTGTGTTCCTCTTTGGCCTTGAAAAGAGCATGTCTGATTTTTTGATGAGGCTGGGCAGCTTCCTTGCTTGGCATATCATCTGCTATGGCTTGGAAACTATCCTTTTTTTTTTCTGCCCGTTGCTCCTCAGATTCCAGGTCGATAGTCTCTTCTAAGAGCATAGTCTGTCTTGGTTTCTTTTTGGAAAAGACCTTCTCTTCGCCACGAACTGTTTTATTAGATTCCTCTTCTATGGCTTCCTCCAAGCATAGAGTCTGTCTAGACCTTGTTTTTGGGATTTGAGAAATTGGTTGATCCTGTTTAGGGATTTCTTCCTGCTCCATAGATGTTTGGCGATTGTTCTGGTTATCCTCCTCCACTGATTCCTCAAGAAGCAGAGTCTGCCTTGCTTTAGTTTTAGGATCTGTTTTCCCAAGGACCTTTGCTTCTCTAAGTGCCATCTCATTAGTTTCCTCTTCCATGGATACTTCCAATTGCAGCGTCAGCCGTGATCTGGTTTTCGGGGTTTGGACAACTGGTTTGTCCCTCATTTCATCCTTCATGGACTCCTCGAAGCGGGGATGAGAACCCCTCTCTTCTTCCATGGATTCCTGCAGAAGCATAGTTTGCCTCGATTTCATTTTCGGATGAGACGGAACTGGTGGACAACTATTTGGATTAGTTTCCTCCTCCTTTATGGGCTCCCCCAGGAGAAGGGTCTGCCTGTTTCTGTTTAGCTTTTGTTGTAAAATGTGAGAAGTAGCAGGCTGGTTCTTTATTTCTTCATGGCTTTGGGGATGAGGAGCCATGTCCTCTTCCATGGATTCTTCTAGAAGCAGAGTCTGCCTAGGTTTCAACTTGGAATGAGATACTGGAGGAGCCTTTTTCGGTTGCTTGTTCTTTTCCTCCTCGATGGGTTCTTGTAGGAGAAGGGTCTGCCTGTTTTTTTGTTGCTTTGTGGGAATAGTTGACTCTGGAATGATATGGTTTTGGTTCTCCGACTCCTCTTCCATAGGCTCCGCCAATAGCAGAGTTTGTCTAGATTTGGTTTTTGAATATGAAACTGGAGGATCACTGGGATAACTTAAGATTTCCTCTTCAACGGGTTCCGACAAGAGAAGGGTCTGCCTATTTTTGCATTTTTTTGAAAGCGAGTTCACGGATTTGGAGACAAATCCATCCGAAGGTGGCGTGTCCTCCTCCTCAATTTCCTCAGACATGATGAGAGTCTGTCGAGGCCTGGACGAAGGCTCAAGAGGAGGAGCTTCTATCACCTCTATAGGCTCTCTCAAAAGAAGAGTCTGCCTTGATTTAGTTTTGGTTTGAAGAGCTGGTAGATTATTGCAATCTTTTCCCACTTCCTCATCTATGGGTTCCGCCAAAAGCAAGGTATGTCTTTGTTTTGAGTTGGAAATTATAGGAGCATTCGTTTCTGGGATAACTTCCTCCTCCATGGGCTCATCTTGAAGTAAGGTGTGTCTCCTCTTAGCTCCTGGCAACGTCGGCATTTTTCGAGGTTCCTCTTTCGCAGCTTCCCTTTCCTCTTCTATGGAGTCGGACATAATTTGTGTTCTTCGAGACTTGGAGCGGGTCATGTACGAGAACTTCTCCTCCTCTACGAGAGGCTCTTCGAAAACTCTTGACATTCCTTTGTTTTTAGAGTTCTTTGTTTCGAGGCTCACATCTTCTTCCATGGGCTCTGTTGCCAAAATAGTTTGTCTTGGCTTAGATTTATTCTGCGGAGCTGGAAGTCCTCCTAATTGTCTTACATCTTCCTCGACGGGTTCTGCGACGGAAAGTGTTTGTCTGGTCTTTGGTTCGCTGGTTTTCAACTGAAGTTCCTTGAGGGGACTGACGATGTCCACCTCCATACAATCGTCCATCAATAGAGTCTCTCTCCGTCGGGTTTTGGTGCACTGCCACACGGTGGTCTTGTGGTGGGACTGATCCTCCGTAACTGTGGCTTTTTGGACCACAACTTCCTCGTCAATCTCTTTCCTAACATGCAGAGTTTTCATAGCTTCCTGGTCGATGCTCTCGTTAAGAAGCAGGGTTTGACGACTCGTGGGATGCGCTTTCGGCTGCTCTGGCTCGTCCAGCCTGGGAAAATCCAATACAGAGTTGTCGAATGTGGCCTCCCTTCGCGTTGAATTCTTGGAAGTATTTCTGGACTGCGTCTCATCGCCTAGTCTTGCGTGGGCCAGGAAGTTTGTGTTGTCCAGCATAAGTTCGTCCGCCTGAGAGAAACGATACTTCTGTTTGTCATCCGGAACCTTCAGCATGTCTTTTGCTTTTGGAACAGGAGTGGCTGCTTCCGGCGACATCATCATATTTTCACTGAAATTCAAAGTTCCTCGCGGCTTAATGTTTCGCATATCCCTAACAGGACCTGCTTCCTCCACTTGATACGGCTCGAAACCTTTCCAAGCTCGCGGTTTTTTCCGGTCCGTGTTTGGGGTTTTCGGTCCGTTGGGAAATATTTGAATTTTTCCAGCTTCCAGTTCTTCGTTTAGTTGGCGGAAGTTGATCTTCTTGCTGATGTTGTTGCCAGCGATCATGTCCAGTGGTATGAGCACGGATTCATCCTTGCATCCAAAGGTGCTGTTGTTGCTTGAAAATGTGTTGTTCTCCGGCATCTTGTCCCTGTCCTCGGAAACTGCAAAGATTTAATTTAAATTTTGAGTAAAAATGGGGAAAAATGTTGAGAAATACAAACCATTTAGAGTACAGTCGAAGAATATATCCACTGCATTGTTTTGTGTATGGCTCTTAGTGACTTTCTCCTCCTCCTCCATCTCCATGTAAATGGATTTCTGGGCGGGAATGAGGTTCTCCTTGTCTTCTTGGATATTGTGTTGGTTTTCCTCGTCATTTTCCAATTCCATGACACTCTGATGCGTCGCAGGAACAGAAGCTGTAGTGGTAGCCATTCCCAGCGGTGTGATATCCATGAAGGAGTTCCCAATGCTCTTGCGTGCGGGCGTATGCACAGATACTTTGTTGGCCAAGTGTTTGGTAGACCTGCTTACCAAAGATCCCGACATCAAGTCCATGGTTTTGTCCATGAAGCGGCTATTGTACAAATGGTTGTGCATCTTGCTGCGCTCATCGCTGGAAAGGAGCAGGCTGTCGGCATGGAGAGAGTCCTGGACGATGGGAGTGAACGCTTTGCGGGGATTCCGGTGAGTTAGTTCGCAGGGCAACAAGGTGACATCAATGCTGGTCTGCAGATTCAGTGTGCTATCAATGTGGACACTGGTGTTGCTAGTGGGCACTTGGATAGGGATATTTTCCTTGTGGGCACTATGGTGGGGGGCTTGGTGGGCCGATGAGTTATCCTCCCCAGTTTGGGGATCTGATACTTCGCAGGAGTAGTCCCAGTTATTTTGTTCCTCAGTGTCCACGAACTCTCTGTATGGGGGGAGGGAGAACTATTATCGTACAATCCTAAAAGACGCTGGTGGAATCTGTACTTACCTCACTGACTTCTTTCCACTGAAACTGATGCGCTTTTTGATTCGAATCGCTGTTGTTGTATGATCATCGTCGTCATTCGGCGCCTTGCGCAACTGTTGATTGTAATAAAATGTGCATTATTAATTAAACTTGTATTATTTTAAACTATCGAACCCACCGAACTCCTGGGTTTATTTTTAATCATTTTTGCTGTTAAGAAATGTTTTGGGTTTGAACTCTCATTGGACAGACGCCGCCAGTTTTGTGTGAATGTCAAAACGGGGCTGCCAACTCTTTATAAATTGAAAATTTACGGTCACACTAACGATAATTTAAATTTGGTTTTTGGATATAAAAATGTTTATATGTTGTCCTTATCCCCGATTTAACAGAAAACTACCATAGTTGTCGACATAATAATAATATTAATATTAGGTAAAGAATAAAAATACCGAAAAATAAGTAGGAAGAAAATATTTAACTTGCCATAAATACAGTAAATTTTATTCACCATTTAAATCCAATAATCACATTTTAAGACTATAAAAAGGGAAAAAAAGAGAAATAATATGCTCAACCTTTGAAGGTGTCCTTCTCCTTGCGCAGCGAGCCCATGACACTGATCGGATCAGTAGCACCACCGGCATGCTTCTGAACAGTGGCCTCGTGGACGCGCATAAACGGATTCCAGGTCTTTTCCTCGCCAATGGTCGATGGAACCGTTGGATCCTGAGAGGCTCGGCGATGCTTGGCCCACTCGATGCGCTGCTGGATGATCTCATTATCCGGCTCCACGTGCCGAGCAAAACTCATGTTCTGCAGCGTATATTCGTGTCCGCAAAAGACTTTGGTGTTGTCCGGCAGAGCAGACAGCTTGGTGCACAACGCATCATACATCTCCTCGGGGGTGCCCTCGAAGAAACGGCCGCAGCCTCCCTGGAAGAGGGTGTCGCCGGTGAAGACGGCTCCCTCGCCAGTACCATCGGCCGCTGTGACATGATAGCAGATGTGTCCAGTGGTGTGGCACGGCGTGGAGAGGCAGCGCACTTTCAGGTTGCCGATGGTCAGTGAGTCGTCCTGCTGCACTTTGTGGTTCAAGGCTCCGATTCGGTCATCGCCGCCATAAACCTCCAGCTCCTTGGGCCATAACTTGACCAACTTCTCGTTGCCACCGGCATGATCCCAATGATGATGGGTGGTCAATACCTTGTTCAAGGTCACCTTCTCCTCCTCGACGGTTTTGATGACTAACTCTGGCTCTACGGGGTCCACAATGGCGGCCTCACGGGTCTTGCTGTCCACAATTAGATACATGTAGTTGTCCTGCAGGGCCGGCAGGATCTTGATCTCCATGCCCTCCAGTTTAACGTGCTCCAAAGTGCTGTGCATGCCTCTGAATCCTACTTTTCGTAGTTTTTGAACTGCAACCAGAAGAAAATTAACATATGTATACAAAATTCGCGAAATTAGGCGGCAAAACAAGCAAACAAAAATCAACGACCAAATGGGGGAGAACAAGTTGGAAAGAGAGAGGCGGAGATTAGATTAAACACATATATATAGATAGATTACGCTTGACGAGACTTGGACAGACGGGCACAGCCAGAAATCGTCTCTGCATGGATCCGCCACCAGATGGAACCGCCGCGAGCCGCAGGAGGCACCGCAAAGTGGCGCTGGACGAACCTCGGAAATAGGCGGCAGTCAAATTGGTCTCCACCGAGGTGGACACGCTACGCCACGCGGACGACAGCATTGCTAGAATCTAATATGTGTGGAGGATGAATTAATTATGGCCACCAAACCGTATTTACTGTTGTAATCGTCTCTTCTTTTTGGGAAAAGTTGTTCTGGAAAAGTGCCGAAATGATATTATTTCCAGGGTTACCTTGAGCATAAAAGCTTTACGCGCTGTACAATACTAAAGTTTGATAAACAAATATTACCTTATCCAACACTAGTTTTAAAGCGCCAATTTTAAATTTCCCAAGTAAACTAAAAACACACCTTTGTTTATTATATTTATTTATAAATAAATATAAGTAGGCCTTTTCTTTAGTTTACCTAAACAAAAGTTGCCAAGTCCCTGTCAATTAGAGTAAAAAGGGATTTGAAAAGTATATATCACATAAATTTTAGTTCAATGTCCGACTCTACGGATCCCCACTGCTCCACCTCCAAGTCGAACCTGATCAAGGTGCACCATGTGGGTGTAACTGCTCAGATGCAATCACCACTCAAGAGACTCCTGCCGCATATGAGCTCCTCCAGTGATTCGGATGTGTATCAAAACGCGCAAACCCAGTACAGCATGTTCAAGAACGATCGACGCGGAGATGCCTCAGAGTCCACTATGGCCGGGAGTTCGCCACGTACCCTCTACGAAATGCACGCCGAGCCGGATAAGAGCATCCTCAGCCAGTCGCAGATGAAGCCGCATCGCATCGAGTTCCAGCGCTACTCCAAGAAGCGGCCCCACTTAATAGCGCCCTCGCGTCCAGTGAAGACCAAGGATCGTTCCAAGTCCCACAAGGCCTCCCAGGTGCAGAAGCATCAGGGGGGCTTCATGGCCCGGCTGGTGCAATCTCTGGACAACATGTGCAAGTGCTCGCCCCAGAACACCAAGAACATCATTGATGATCTCCCAGAGCCACAGTGGAATCGCAAGGAGGCCACCAAACACACCTGCATCGGGATTTATCCTTTTGAGCACGGATGTGCCGACTACCTGAGCACCACGGACACACATCCCAAGATTAACGCCATTATTCTGGCGGACCGGGCCACCACATACGCCACCCACTTTTGGGCGGAGCTGTTCGGTCTGCTCCACATTGCTGTGGCCTTTGTGGTGGCCTTCGTCCTGCAAAGCTATCGCTTCGTCCTGTATTGCCTGGTCAACTCCCTGATCGTGGGACTGCTGCACATGACCTCGGATTATTTGGTGAAGCCGTTCCTCACCGTGATCTTCAACGGATTCCTGCAGCCGCCGCTGATATTTGTGTACAATATCCTTTGCTCGGTGAGGGACATCCTCGAGCCGGTGGCCCAGACACTGGACAACTTTATGCAGCCACTGGCCACCGTGGGACGTAGTTTTCGGTTGGTCGATGTCAACTATCGCAAAATCCAGCGACTCGGCAAAGATGTTTGAGTTTTCTTTCTGTTTTTAGTTTGTTTTTAGTTTTATTAAAATTTGTTCTTTGTTTCGTTGAATTTTAATCAAATAATTGGTTTTAATTCCGACTAAAAATCCTTAACAGCTCCATACCACATAAATAAATGTCCTTTTCCTTTTAGGTCCCTTCAGAGTGTTTCATTTCCCACTTGTTTCAGTGGAGGGCGGAGCTACTGCAACCCCTATTTCACGGAAGAGTGTCCTTTCATCCCATTCCTCTTACTTCACATTACTCCACACTCTGACAATATTACGCACATTCCGAAAAAACCATCTCGGATTACATTGTTTTTCTCGTTTCACAGAACTGTAGCTATGGTGACACACTCCCTCCCCTGTGGAAGGACCTCGTCCTTCCTCCGCCCTTGGACCCTCGAGCCCGGGGACTGAGTTAGGGGTGAGTGCGGCGCTCAATTACATTGAATGGAACATTTATGATTTATTTGCTCATTTTGCGGCCGGTTACAGGACTCGAAAAGGGGGAAACATATGTCCAAAATAAAAAAAAATGTATAAAACACACTAATTGTGTCCCGCGAGAGTTTAACTTTCGCGCTTAATTAGTTTTGATTTTGATTTTTATCCAAAAAAAATCAAACACGTTTTAAACTTGATTTTAATATTATTTTTTCAAGACCTCTGTTTCCTCTAAGGAAACTACAAATCCCAGTTATGAATGGAATGATTTTATCTCTTCAGTATCCTTTCCCTTTCCTCCCACTCCAATATAAAAAAATTTCCTAGAAATAAATCAAGGAAACTGATCTAAAAAGAATGATACATATCAGAGGATTTACTTTCCATTCCGGTCAAGTTTTCATTTTCGATGGAAATCCATTCAAAAGGTAAACAGAACAATCAATTATCATATTCTAATCTATTGCAGGTACGGAATACGGAGAGATATATACAAATAGTTGAGGGGAATATCTATTAAGTGGAAAGATAAGTTGCATTCGCATTATTTATCGGTTGAATGGAAAGGAAAGGAAACACCGGCGGAGCTTTCATTAATGAGAATAATGAGGTTGTTGCCAACTAAGGATCGTCTTACAGAGCACCCCTTTAGGAACTCTGATTTCGGATTTCTGAATGGGCTACCCAGAGACACACCCAGACCGCCCAATTAACCGTGGAAATTCTCAACATATGTTTAAAATTAATGAAGACGGAAAATACGGAAAATGCAGAGCATTGATTGATTTGCGTTGCCAGGTCGGGGGAAATGGGGAAATTATTAGTCAGTTTTTAAGATAAATTATTAGGAGGATAGTTGACATTAAAACTATGATCTATTAATTGGATTTTATTCTAAAAAAATATACATTTATCGCCTAAGCGTAATACCAACAAATAATACTTTACTTTTCAACGAAAGGTGCGAAAATCATTTTCCATCGCCAGACAAAAACCTCCTACACATAATCCCCCGGGTTTGCCCATTATTGTGTGATCGACAGGAGGATAAGGGAATCCTCCTCATGAATGGGAGCAGACGGAATAATAAGGACAAGGTGACACCTTACAAAACGTTGTTTTGTTGGGAATTTCGGGATTACAGCTGTTAAGCTGTTTTCTGGGCTGCTCTATTTTGTGCCCGGAAACTCGGGAATTTGGGGATTAAACTGGCAGGTTTCTACTCTTACTGGAGTGTCCTGTCTGGGTTCTGCGAGAAGTTAAGCAATTTGTTCAATGTTGACAACCAGGACAATGGAATACAATGGAAAACTATTGAAAAACTATTGAAAAACTATTGAAAAACTATTGAAAAACGATGGGCTGGTCAGCCACAAATGATTATGCAAGAAGTTACAAGTAAATAGACAATTTGAGAACTTGTCTCAGGTTTTATTTTTGTCTCAAATCGAAAATTGAGTAATAGTTGGGAGATAATCCGTAAAGTGTTTGAAATTTCTCAGTATTTTAGATGGAATTATAATGCTAGTTATGCAAGAAGTTGGAAAATGTATGGATATTTGAGAGAAACTACTTAAAAAGGATAAGCAAGGAAGTACTTACAGACCATACAGGATATTAGGATTAAAAAAAAAGTTGGATAGTTGGAAGAAAAGGAAAAATATATTATTAAAAACTTATTTTAAAAATAAAACTTTACTTGTGGAAATGAAAATTGCATTCAGTCGCCTGCATTTTTCAAGAAACAGACACCAGACGGCTACCAGAAGGCAAAAATCTGCTTAGATCGGCTAAACACGATAGTGTGGGAACCAAAAGACGCATTTGCACCGAGCTGTAAAAAATAAATATCAAAATAAAGCTTCGCCCGATTCAGGCTGACAGCTCGCTAAGTCCTGACACGTGATTTTAATAATGGAATTAGTCCGGCTGAGATTTCAATCCTTTTCCTGCGGTCAATTACAGGACACACCTCGGCGAAAGGGGGTTGCCAGGATACCACTGAGGGTGGAGGAAATTAAATGGATGTTTCTTAAATTAAATTAAATAAATAATTAACTCATTAAAACAACAATATACACAATTATTTACATAAATTTAGTTTAAAAATAAAAATTAAATATACCCCATTTAATAAAATGCATAAATAATATATATTATTTAATATTATTCTAGATTTATTTCAAAATTAATTTATAGTTAAGTTTGAAGTATTTTTAAAGTAAGATTGATGTTATTTCAGTATCATTTATTCTAATCATTTATTTTCTTATAATAATATATTCTTACAATAATGATAATATTATAATCATTTATTTTCTTGTACAATAAATGGCCATTCATTTCCTTAAATATTTCTTCTTCAAAATAATATGTCCCAGAGTAATTAATAATTAAAAACTCCTCATTAATAAACCGAAAAAGAGACATCTTCTGTCTTAAACAGTTTCCAGCTTAAACGAAACGAGTATAAAAAGTCAGATTTTGCTGCAATTTGATGCTCAACCGAGGCTGGGTTTGGGAAAATTCTTCCTTTGGCTGAGAAATGCTGCTGCTGCTGCTGCTGCTCATCTAATGGGATCAAATTTCAATTACAAAACTCTCCT
Organism: Drosophila ananassae; assembly: GCF_017639315.1. Classification (NCBI taxonomy): domain Eukaryota; kingdom Metazoa; phylum Arthropoda; class Insecta; order Diptera; family Drosophilidae; genus Drosophila; species Drosophila ananassae. The sequence goes on from NC_057928.1 coordinate 15,918,831, forward strand.
CAGCAACTGCATTCAACTCGAAATGGTGTGATGAAATAAAATGAAATAAAAGTGACATGACAAAGGTGACAATCCCACAAAAAGGCCAAACAATTGCGTTGCCCCCAGGAACAGGAACAGAGAACAGAGAACAGAAACAGGAGCACTCCTCGGATTTTGTTTGTTGTTGAAGGGAATTCATTAAGCATCAAATTGGGAGGGTTGATGATTTCGTCACACAGCCAAATCCCCTCTACCCAGTCCCAAAAAAACCCAGATTTGTCACAGACATCATCGTCACCCCGAGCAGTATAACAATTTTATATCCTTTCACTGGATATGGCTGTAAGTGGGAGGGGTGAGGGATAATATTGGGTCACAGGTGTTATGAGGTCTTATCGGGAAAATCATTTTACGCATTTTATCTTTACATTTATTTATTTAATAAGTGTATATTTTTAAAGACTAAACTAAACTATAATTTGATTGTCTACTAAATATATTTCATAATAATAATAATTCGAAAACAAACCAATAAGAAGTGTAAACCCCTTAAGTCATAAGTCTAATGGTGTCTGTTGTAATAGGAATCTTTAAATGCCAAAAGAAAATGTTGACTTTCAACAGTGCTTGCAAACAAAAAAAACCCAACAAAGTCACAGAAATTTGATGTAAATTCCCAGAAGCCAGTATACGGGCAGTATTCATTAGATACCCCCCAGCAGCTAATAAGGTCATGATGTTTCCAAATCCAAGACTTTGCCGCTGCCTCCTCTGATAATATGAGCAAAAAAAGTATAAAAGACCGAAAAGTTCGCCCATCTCGAAGAGATAATGAACACAAAATGGCTGACAAGTGGACACGCCCACCAAACAGAGGACGAAACGGAAACGGAACTACCCCTAAGTAGCACCGATGGCTGGCAACCAGTTAACGGTGTCTGTTTCGCAGTGCCACGCGTTCCGCAGGCGAAGGGCAGAACAGCGGAATGGAACCAGGCACAGCCTTGGGAATGCAGCTCATTGTTCGATGATTTTCAATTTTTAGCCACCTCCCGCTTGCAGTTGAGTTTGAAGAGCGGTCGCGTGAAGACGCCAAGGCGACAAGCGTTCTACAATTAATTTAAAAACATTAAGTCTGCTGGTGTTAATTGAAATATTATTTAAAATATCAAAATAAAAGTGAATATGAAATGTTAAAATAAAAGGAAGCCAGTTTAAAAAACAAAACAGCTTGCCACAAGGAAGTTTTTAAAGTGATTCTAAGAGTTTTTGAAAAATTAAACATCAAAATTAATAAATAAACAAATAATATATAAACCTAAGCTTAAATTGCTATTTTCAATTCAAAAATGATAAATTAAGTTCCAAAAATATAACTATCAGATTTGATAGCAATCAGAACTCCATTTCAAGTGAAAAATAAAAATAAATTGAATTGAAAAACTGCTGGAAAATGTTTGAGAAGAACATGGACACCAACAATCTGTCGGTCTCGATCAATGGGGATCTGGACTCGACGAGTTCCGGCGGCACCTCCTCGGACCACTCGGCCGCCCAGCAGGATAATCTCAGTTCGCCGATGGCCTACGGCTCCCTCTTCCTACCAAATGCTGGTTAGTTCTCCACATCCATTACCTCTAGTTTTTTTAGAAATATCCACATCCATATCCTATGTCCAGATTCAAACTAGGTCTAGCCTTATAGGGGAAAGAGTCTAGCGACAAGACATTATATTTATATCAAGTTACGGGACAGAGGCGTCATCGAGGCGCTGCATAAACAATTAAAGCCTGGGATTATTAAATTCTGCTGAGAATGTCACATTTTTGAGGACTGCATGTTCATAAAAAGTGCATGACGGGGGTTTTATGCATTTTTTGGAAAATAATTATTTGATTTTTAGACAGGCATTTTAGGCATTTCAATTTGTAACAGATTATTGAAGCCTTAAACCTATAAAAGAGTGCTCATTTTGACAACAAAAAAGATAGTTATATATATTTTTTAAACTATTTTCAAAAGCAAATACTCCCCAAGTTAGGGCGCCCAGAATTCGAAGCCTATTTTGGCAATGGCTGGCAATGCACATCAAATGCACTGTGTTTTATAATATTTACATATCCATGGCTGCATCATATGTATATTTATTTATTTGTACACACATATATGGTAGCATATCGCATTTAAAAGCATGATGTCTCTTTCGGGCCTCAATATGATCCACACAGTCCCCCGTCTGAGGTGTCGAAAGACGACGACGGCGATCGGTTCGGTCATTTCGGCAGGTCGATTAGTCACATTTTGCTCTACGGGTCTGGGTCTTTGGGGGGGAAGTTTGGGGGCTTTTCCATTGACCACCGAAGTAGCACGTGAGAAAGAACTCAAATAATGCCGAGTATCAGATACAAATTATAGATATAGTTTAAGAAAACAAATATTCAAACAATAAACAACTTACTTTCAGGATATCGGGGCAACTTGTCGTGCAAAACGGTGCTACAATTGGATAAATTTCCCTACGAAGGTGCGGAAAAGGATCACCTGTTGGAGCGAAGGTTCCAGGATATCACCAACGACTATGACAAGTCTCCGCCACCGACCGCCTCCACCACGCCCACCCATTATCCCAGCCTAAATAGCATAATATTCGAGAATGGCAACGCCGGAAATCTGGGGGATCTTAATGGGAATACAAAGACGGACTCCATGTGCGGTGGCTTGCAGAGGAACGGAAGTGGTTTGGGCGGGACATCCAGTACTGGGGGACACCTCATATCCAATCTTACGGCAGCCCACAATATGTCCGCCGTAGGCAGTTTTCCCATCGATGCGAAAATGTTGCAATTCTCCACGGATCAGGTAAGGGAAATAATTGAAATTAGAATTATTTATGAGCTACATAAGAGAGACTTTAGTAAGGAATTACAATACTGACTTTAATCTAAATAATGTCCACAGATCCAATGCATGTGCGAAGCCCTGCAGCAGAAGGGTGACATCGAAAAACTGACCACCTTTCTATGCAGCCTGCCGCCCAGCGAGTTCTTCAAGACCAACGAGAGTGTCCTTCGCGCCCGGGCCATGGTGGCCTACAATCTGGGCCAGTTCCACGAGCTGTACAACCTCCTGGAGACGCACTGTTTCTCAATCAAATACCACGTGGATCTGCAGAATCTTTGGTTCAAGGCCCACTACAAGGAGGCGGAGAAGGTGCGCGGTCGTCCCCTCGGAGCGGTGGACAAGTATCGGCTGAGAAAAAAATATCCCCTGCCCAAGACCATCTGGGATGGGGAGGAGACGGTCTACTGCTTCAAGGAGAAGTCCCGGAATGCCCTCAAGGACTGCTACCTCACCAACCGATATCCCACTCCCGACGAGAAGAAGACGCTGGCCAAGAAGACGGGTCTTACGTTGACACAGGTCTCCAACTGGTTCAAGAATCGTCGCCAAAGAGATCGTACGCCACAGCAGAGACCGTAAGTTAATGATTATTTTTTAATTAAAAAAAACAGAAGAATAGTCTTCTGATTTCTTAAAGAAATTACTCCAATAATATTCGATTCAAAGTCCATGTGTGTGGGTTCCCCGAACTTAGTGGACTTCAAACTCCATTTGGCCTAAAAGTGAACCTAAAACCCGGCAGGCACATTTCCATTTCCGCATAACTCGTAAAACAATTCATTCAACACTTGAGCCTGGTGCTGGGCCCTAGAACATAACTTCGGAATACGAAACACGAACGAATATAATCAATTGTTTTGGAATTGGCATTAAAAATCGTTTGTAAGTGACCGTAAAGCACTTGTGCGTCCAGTCGGTCCACTTGAGCGTGTTTTATGTCCAATTTCGACCGGCTCCTTTCTCGCTCCTATGCATATTTATAGAGCCAAAGGGACTCGGGACGTGCCCGGCTCCTAACGCAGCGCATGCGTGTAGCATGTGCCGCTCCATCCCGCCTCCAGGGGCGTCAAATTGCAGCACACACAAGTGGACCAAATGTGTTGTTTTTGTTGAAACCTATAGGGCTAAAAAATGTACAACTCAAAAACAAATTACTAAGATAAGAAAATGGAGTTTTGTTTTTTTATTGCACAAGATTTTATGATTTTTGTTTGAGTATTCCTAAGAACATTCGTGTGTTATTCAAACATCACTTTTGTTGAGGAATTTGAAATATTTAATTTTACTTTATTGACTTATTTTTCCTCTTTTCTTTCCAGTGACATTATGTCAGTACTGCCCGTAGGCCAATTGGACGGCAATGGCTTCCCGCGCATGTTCAATGCCCCCAGCTATTATCCCGAAACGATCTTCAACGGGCAATAAACCGCGATCCATGCGATGCTGGGTTTTCGTGTAAATAAGGCGTGTTTATGTTAGAAGTGGGGAATAATATATGGAAAATTGGTCATCAAATGGCACATATTCGTTAGCTTTAGAATAAACTAATTTTGCTTTATGTATTGTACAATAATAATAATAAAATAAATAAATGTAGTAGACATAGTTCAATAAATTCCAAATATTTACTTTTAAAACTTTTATTTTTCAATTTAAGTGAGTATGATTGGTATAATGCTGAATTTATTTGTAGTTTCTAAGGAGAACTCAATGTATCCTTAATTTCCCTGAATTTAAAAATTATGTACCATGATTTTAAGCAATGGGAAGGCCTCGACTATTGGAAATCTTAGAAAATTAATAGAATATCGAAACGATTTATTGGAACTTAGATTCCATACTTGATCTCGAGAAACATTCGGGATTTTATTTCGTAATTTTATTTTAATATTCAAATTCATCCTTTAACAGCTTTTTTGCGCGCCAACATAATAACATTGGAGACGGGGGAGAATCGATAAATGAAACTGATAAATCATATAAAAGTAGAATCGATAGATCTTATTAATGATATCGATATTTCCTATTATTGACGATAAAGGTTGTGAAGGTCACACTGATTTTAGCACCAAAAGTAAAACAAGAAATGTCAAATAAAAATAAATCTAATCTCAGCGAGTATTTTGCTAACGATCCGCCTAGTTTTTTTGATGAGCTGACTAACAAACAAAAGCCGAAGGAGATACCGGCAGACAGCAGTTCGCCGGGCAGTTCCGCCAGCGCCAGCGCCAGTAGCAACATGATGTCCACTACGTTCTCCGGATTTTTCCAGCCACCCGAATATGTGGAGACTCCTGAGGTGGAGGCAGCGGATTTCATAAAAGTCAGCGACGATGTGCGAAACTTGTGGGAGCTGCCCCCCGAAAATGAGACGGGAAAACTTATAATGCCGGGTATCCACCTGCAAAACGATTTGGTAGCCAAGAAAAGTAGAATTTTCACAAAAATGCATTCTTTTTTACAATTTATTCCTCATTCCAGCCTGATCCCATTGTTGTTGCGGTTACACAGCACCTGGGAGAATCTGAGTTGGCCTACCGCAAGATACTTCTAGTGGATGACGTTACCCAGGATGAACGCGGCTTAAGAACCTTGATCCAGGCGGGTTGCTATCGAACGGCTGTTAATTTGACCGGTCGCCTGCTGACCATTTATGGCCAAGGATACGGAAGATCTGGTCAGCCGGCCAAGCACTCTCCTCACTCACTGCAACTGTGGTTCACCCGCTTGGCGCTCTTGGCCAAATTGGGAGAATTTGAACTGCTTAACACGGAGGCCGAACCCTTCGGGCAGCTCAGCAGTCCCGACGTGTTCTATGATTTCTATCCGGAAATGTATAACGGCAAGAGCGGGTCTATTGCCTGCTTTTCGTTCCGACTTTTGCTTGCAGAGCTGCCCATTTACATGGGGAAACCCCACATAGCGTTGGACAGGCTTTCAGAGCTGCACGTGACCAGCAGGGAGATCAAGGAGCACTACATTCAGCAGAGAAATAAGACGGCGGAGGAGTTTTGGCAAAGACGATGCGAAAGAGTGTTGCATTCAATCATTAATTGCGGATTAATGGTAAGGTTTATTAAAATACTATAACGCTATATATTCAACCATAAATTTTAGATGAAAAAATTCAGTATGATTGACGACATAATGGAGGGCACTCTCCTAAAGCGTTCCAATCTGAGCAAGGAGAATCAGCGGGCATTGTACTCCGCCTGGGGGCGAATTTATCTTCAGATTGGTGATATTTTCGGAGCCGAGCAGAAGTTTGCCGTCTCGAGAAGGCTGCGGGAAATGTAAGTTGTATGTTTTATGAATATAAAAAGTTTATCAAAAGATTCTTCTGATTTGAAATAGAAACACCACACCCGACCTTCGAGACCTGGTAGACAAAGGTCTGATAGCAGTGGCCAAAAACGATTTTCCAGAGGCGTATGTGATATTCCAAAAAGCGCTTCACCTGGACTCCGGCAACACAATGATTTTGAACAACATGGGAGTCTGTCTGTTGTACGCCGGAAAGCTGAAGGACGCAATAAATCTTTACGAGCGCGCCATCAACCTGAACCCACAAAAATCCCTGAACGAAAGCTTGCTGGTCAACCTTTCCACCCTCTACGAACTGGAATCGAACAATTCAAAAGCGAAAAAATTCAACTTGTTGCGCCTTATCAATAGATTCAAGCCAGATCTCAATATTAGCATAGAAATTTGCCTTAAGCTGCAAGCTATGAGTTAAAAATAAATAGTTACATTCCAAAACACCCACACAATCATCGATAACCCTCACTGATAGCAGCCCTGCGGAGTTACCTATCGATAGACCCCTGCGCAAAGAGAATCGCAAGGAAGGCCATCTCAAATCGACTGCCCCGTTTCGTCGCTGAAAAAGAATTTCAGAAGAATTTATTTACAAATTTCTGTTGAAAATCGCGGGAATTCGTGCGCACAGAGCACTCCTAAATGTTTGCAAACACATAGCGTGTGTTTATCTGAATAGGATAGTTGAAACTAGGTGAGTTTTGTGGCGTTTTAATGATATATGGCCACACGATGATGCCAGGCATAGCAGGCGTATATAAAATGGAAAATATTGATGTGCCGTGCCTACAAAAAGAAAGTGTAGAGAAATTTTCGTTGCACTCAGAATGTTGTTTATTCTGGCTGTAACACTGATCTGAATGCGAATGCTCCCTAGCAAATTGTTCTAAATTAAATGATACTCGCAAAACTTAATTGATTATGGTTTTTTTCTTTAATTTAAGCGAATTTGTTTATAATGTGTGTGCTGTAAAAAAAAAAGCGCGCCATTATTTTAGTGCTATGACGTAGCCATCAGCCAACGGGGGCCACGAAACCAAGTGCTATTTTTTTCCGCAATTGTTTATAGCGTGCATAATGCATACTGCACTCTCGAAAGAGTGCCAAGTGTATGCCTGTGAATCGGTGTGTTCGAGTGCAGCAAATAATTTTGTATATTTTCCATTCTGTCCGCCTGTGGCGGTGCGCATACGCTTAGGTACACGCTCGTCAAAACATATACACATAACCCAGCGAAGGCAAGGCAAAGGAGACGTCGGAAAATCTCTATTCTTTTGCAATTTGTTTTGATTTCTCATTCGTACGAGAGAGAGTTGTTGTCATTTGTTACTCTCTCCTCTCTTGCTCTCTTTTTTTTCGGTCCATGCGCCAAAGTTTGTTTTTGTTTTAAAGCTGGGGGGGTGGGGATGCAACATTGGAATGATTTCATCCCAATCTCTAGAAATATCAAAAAATTCCATTGGACTAGGAAGTCCAAATTTGAAACACTGATTTCCCTACTAACCCCACGATCCACACGCATAACGTCGTGCGCGCCCCCGATCTCGCTTCGCTGAGTGTCGTTTTCGACTGCTTCGACTATAACGCCAGTTATAGCTCTCCGGTGGTGGTTTCTTCGATTTCATTATCTGCCGTTAGCAGAGCGCTGTTGGCTTTTTTCCGGCTAAATTATGATTTCTCTTCTGAACTATACATTTTAGTGAAAAAAAGGATAACTGAGAGGAAACTTTATTTAGTATTTAAAAATATTAAATACTTTAAAATAAAAGTTTTAATAAAAATAATTATTTAAGAATTCCTGGCTTTATTTGAAGTTATAAAAATAATAATAATAAGATAATAATTTTGAAATTTATTTAAATTCAGAGATGATAAATTTAGGATATTGCATAACTTTTCCCTTTAATCATAATCCTACTTTATAGTAAAAATTTAACTTAATTTTAATTAAATTATAATATTTAAATGAGAAAAGTGCCATCTCTGTTAAACAGACTCTGTTTTGTGAGTATCTTCGCTCCGCCTTCTCTCTTTCTCTCTCTCTGCCCGACTTACTCTCTCACTTTTGTAAACATTTGTTATTGTTTACCTCTTTCTGGCAGATTAGCGCACAGAATGGCGGCCAACAACAATAGCAACCTGCACAACCTGTCGGGAGCAGGGGGCCTGGCCAGTTCTGTGATTGCGTCGACGGGTACCCCAGGAATGGGATCCTCGCCAGCTGTGGCCAGCACCTCCGCGGCGTCGCAGAGTGCCTGGGATCAGTTGACGGCCAGTAGCTCCAATAACATTGCGCCCTCGCCGACGGCAGGAGCTCCCACGGTCACCGGACCCATAATGTCGGACGCTCCAGGAACTGGGGCGGGCAGTTCACCGGTCGCCAGCTGCTCCTCTCCATCGACACCAACAAAAACCCATGCTCCCTCTCCGCTGGAGACGATGGCACACACGCCCCAAGGACCACCTACCCTGGGGCCTGGAGGATATGGCGAGGAACTCACTGCGGAGTTGGTGAATCAGGGCTGGCGCAAGTTCTGGTCCAAGCGAGAGAATCGTCCATACTACTGGAATAAAGTTACCGGAGAATCCCTATGGGAGATGCCCGGAACTAGGCCTTTTGATCCGCTCACCGATCCGTTGGGCATTTGTCATGCTGGTGGTTCCACACCCACGACCCCGAATATGCATCAACAGCAGCAGCAACACCATCATCTGAAGCGGAGGCCCTCGGACGACATGCACATCCATTCGAATCACCAGCATCACGTGGGCGGTGGGCCGCCAATGAAGAAGTTTGTGTTGGCTGGACCCTGGGACCTGGAGGTGTGCACCAATGCGGTAATTGTGGAGCGCCCTCCAACCCTGCTACCGCAACCGCATCCGGAGATTGAGGCACTGCGGGCGGCGTTCAGCATGAAGCTTCTAAAAACCTACGAGGACCTTTGCATGCGAAGGGAGAACATCAAAGCGCCGAGGGATTCCTTCAATCGTTGGTTGATGGAGCGCAAGGTCATCGATACCGGGTGCGATCCGCTGTTGCCAAGCAGTTGCCTTCCCGAGATATCCAGCTCCATGTACCGGGAGATCATGTCGGATATACCGATTAAAATTGTCAAGCCGAAGTTCACAGGGGATGCCCGGAAGCAGCTATCCCGCTACGCAGAGGCAGCTAAGCAGATCATCGAATCCCGATCGGCGCCGGCCGAGTCCAAAAAGGTGGTCAAGTGGAATGTGGAGGACACCTTCCAGTGGCTGAGACGCACCGTGGGGGCCAGCTACGAGGATTTCCAGGATCGTCTGGCCCACTTGAAGCGCCAATGTGAGCCGCATCTGGTGGAGACGGTCAAGAGCTCGGTGGAGACGCTCTGCGTCAAGATCTACCATCACTCGGCGGACCATGCCCGGAAGATTCGCGAACGTCATCTACAGCTGTTGAAGGAGCATGGAATACCGGAACCGACACCTCCGCCGCCGCCGCCCCACTTGAAGAAGGTGTGGTGCTACCCCATCCAGTTTGCCGTTCCATCGCCGCGAATGCCAGCGATCGAGTATCTGCAGGATCGCGACCACATGATCATTAAATATACTCCCGCCACCATAAACCAGCCGGATGCCCAGTACATCAACCTCACCTATCTGCAAAAGCTGGAGCAGCTGTATCGACACAACTGCTTCGACGATAAAAAGTTCGATCTGTTCATCGGACGGGTGTGGTGTCTTCTTAAAAGGTATCAGACCTTCTTGGGCAATGCCCTTAACTCGTCCCAGGAGGCGGAGCTAACCCAGGCCGCATTGCCGGTTCCAGTTTTTGAGTGCCTGCACCGCCACTTCGGAGTGAGCTTCGAGTGCTTTGCCTCGCCGTTCAACTCCTACTTCCGGCAGTACTGCTCAGCCTTTGCCGATACGGATGCCTACTTCGGATCCCGAGGGTAGGGACTACACGAAATTTCCATCGTCTAACTTTAAACTGATTTAAATCCTTTTAATTATAGACCCTTCTTGGATTTCAAGCCCGTTTCGGGGTCGTTCCAAGTGAATCCTCCGCACTGTGAGGAGCTAATAGAGGCCTCCTTGATGCACATCGACAAACTGCTTACCGACACAATGGAGCCTTTAAGGTGAGGCTTTAACCTCCATCCCAAACAACAAAAAATGAATACTAATATTTGATTCCATCACCAGCTTCATTGTCTTTTTACCGGAGTGGAAGAGTATATCGAAGCTGGATGATAGCATGTACAAGCGACGGTCCATGGTGGTACTGGGAATGGCGCACGAATACAGGCACGGCTACCAGCACATGATGCAAAAGTATATGTGATTATCTTACAGCCATCATAAAGATCATTCTAATACAGTCCTTGCAGGTCCGACGTGCTGGTGAAGTGCATGCAGGGCACCCAAGTGGTGTGGCTGCAGAACAGCGCTGGCTACGCCCGCTGGGGACCCAACGAGAATCGAGTGGAAGCGCTGCGCGAAGCATTTCGTCCCCAGCGGGACAGGGAGCGTGAACGTGCCGCAGCCGTTGCAGCCCCATCTGGAGTGATTCCCAGCCAGCAGTCACCGTTAACAGCCACACCACCTTCCACATCGGTGAATTCTATACTGGGAACACCGACGACCAGCAGTGGCATCAGTAGCAATAGCTCCTCGGCAGCTATTACAACAAGCACGAGCAGTAGTCCGTCGCCGTCGACCACATCGCCGCTGTCACCCCACACGCCCACCGGCAATCCGCCACCACAGTTCCCGCCTACCATCAGCAACACTTCAAGTAGCAGCAATCTGGTAGCCGCCTCTCCCACAATGAGTGTTCAGAGCGATTGCTCCTCGCCGTCGTCCTCGACCATGTCACTGTCACCGGCGCCGGCCTCTGGTGGTTATCCGGATGGTGGGTCATCGGCTACGTCGGCGGCGGTCAGTATAACGGCCACGGCGAGCACATCCGCAGCGTCTGGAGCTGGGTCAGCGTTCGGCCAAGCGACTAGCATTAGCAGCACAGCCTCTTCGCAGGCACAGGTCATTAATTCAGCCGTCTAAACTGGATCAGCAATCCATAGAGGAGTCTATTTTTTCTACACTATCTATTACACTATTTCGGGCCTGGTGCCACTAGTTGTGTTTCCTTCTATTAGCATAATTTAGGGATACATAAGGCACCTAATTACTTTCTCCTGTTTGAAAGAGTGCTCTTCCAGAGGAGCCTTTTCCATTTATATTTTTTAAACCGGTTCATCAGTTGGCAATCGTGATGTGTTTCTGATCTGAAAGTTCGGATCAGAACATTGAAGACAACGCAATATTTTCTTAAAAAAAAAAAACATCTATACATATTTTTTTCCAAGGCTTTAGTTTTTAAAATTACACATTTCTTGGCCATTGGCTGCTGGTATTGCCCTGTTCGCAAGTTAAAGTTAATTGTAAATATGTTGTATTTTATTTGAAATAGTTGATAGTTCCGGCGTGGCCGTAGATTATCGTATGTAACCAGGATGCCCAATAAAGAAGGGCTCCCCCGAGCTACCCAGCAAAAGACTTAGTATGCATACTCAGTGTGGGTAGTGTGTTGGTTCTCCTCTATCCTTATGTTTTAGGTTCACAATGGTTTTCCATTCGAAGAAAATAAATAAATATAATTAAATAAAAAACAAATTTAAATAAATATACATTTTTGAAAACGAACTATATGCCCTTAACAATCTTTTGTGAGACTATTAACGTACTAGGATACAATTACTTTTAAAGAATTATGGAACACGATTAACTAAATATTAAATTATCGCCTGTACAAATCAATACACAAAAAGAAAACAATACAAACTTAACGTAAGTAGAGAAGAAAGTTAAAACTAAGAGATATACGGATTGCGCAGAGAACCAAGTTTGTAATTAATACAAAATCATAACTACGCACCGCACAAAAAAAAAAAAAACAAAAAACAATTAATTAAACCAATAAGATTGTCTGAATGAGAACTCCACTCTGGGCCGATTCTTGAACCAAACTAATGGGAATTTAGCCAATTTATAGAACGTAGCACTCGGCAACATTTTTAGAAACCAATTAACATTTAAGCCTAAAGTAATAAACTAAAAGAATATGCCGCCACCCACAACCCACAACCCACACCCCATATGTATCAACTAAAAAGAAGCATTTTTGCGCTTAATCAAACAGTTTCTTTAATTCAAACCTGTTATTATGTAAACATTTTTTATTATTATATTATATAGACATCGTATCGCATAAGAGTGTATATGTGAATGTGTGTGTATGTAATTTTGGATATGGATTAGCTGTTGACTATAAAGAAAACTTAAATGCTATAAACGCAAAGCAAAAAACCAAAGTCTCAAAGGCATTCAGGGGAGAAATCAATTTACAAAACGATCCTATATGGCTCAACTATATGCCATCTGCATCGCAAGCCTCGTCCACTTATTACATTACATGATCTCCAGGCTGGAGTCACTGTTTTTGGTCACCACCTCCGTCTCCGATGACCCAGATCCCGAGCCAGCATCGTCGCCCTTCTCATTGTCATCGGACTGGCTATGGCGATGGTGATGATGCGGCGAGCCCGCCAGCTGCCAGGCGGGAATGGATGGCACTGACAGAGGGGCCACCGGCCCTGCGAACTGTTTTCTGTTCAGGAGGAGTCCTTTGATGGCATCGAGATCGCTGCGGAAGTTGCTGAATTCCCGGTTCAGTTGTTGGGCATGATCCCGCTGCTGGCTGGTGATCAGATCCTTGACTGCAGAGATCTCTTTGTTGAGCTCGTTGGTCCGTGTTTCCACCTTCCGGTCTATGTCGTCCAGCACCTCGTCCACGGGCTTCTTCTTCGGCTTGCCAAACAGGTAGGGAGCAATGTATTTCTGAAAATAAAGTCGTGAGTCACAGGTCTTCAATTATTTCATTACTTAGAACAAAAGCGCTAAAAATCATTTAAACAAAGGTGATCATTAGGAAGACGTTTCAAGAACGTAAAAAATGATTCCACCTTTCACGGGGCGTAAACAGTTGTTTTAAGTTTTCATATTTCCAAGTCAGCCACATCAATTTAAGAAGATAAATGATCTTTGGACTCTTCTGTTATGCTGAAACACTCACCTTCCAGAAGAGGTAGACGGCGTACACCACTCCACTGAATAATGCGGCCGAGTGGATCAATTCCCGGATCCGGTTGAAGGCGGATGGCTGCGGTTGCAGGGCCTGTAGCTGGGACCCGATGCTGATGACCGTATTGGGATTGGAATTCGGATTAAAATTATTGGGATCCTGGGTGAAGACGCCGGCCCGCTCGCAGGCCAGCTGGATCTCGTGGGCAGTCAGACCTTTGGACCGCAGGAACTGCTGCTTCTGGATAAGAGTAGTGTGGCGCACTTTGGTGTTCTGTAGAAAGCTAACTGCAGTCGTTATCTGCGTTTAAAGTGGATTATAGATTAGACAAAACTCGCGGGGGTTACATCAAAGAGCGCCTTACCAGAGACTCGCGGGGCAACTGGTCCTCGCCCGCCTCGAAATCCTTCTGCAAGGACGTGCTTGACATGATGGCTGTGGTGTCGCCAGTGTCCGTGTTGTTTCCGGACATTTGTATATCGACTCTTAATTCAATTTTGTCAGTAAAATCCGAACGGAACGACCCCAGAATCAGTCGCACTTCGCTCGCTAATCACAAACCCAAAAACAAAGGTGTGCGGGAGGTAGGAAATACCCTAACGCGTCAAGGAATCAGTGGAGATTATAAATCGGATATTTAAAATTTAAAAAAGTTGATTAATTTGAAAGCGGGTTTAAACCAATTTATGCGTCCTGTATACAAATTAATTAAATAATTCAAGATTAAAATGAAGTATTTTTTTAGTAGTAAAAAAAAAACATGCCACTTGTCCATCCCTAGGAGAATATTGTTGTTTGTTTACATCTTTTGTAAATCAAATTTGCTAGAATTAATACAAAAAAATGTCAAGTATTGTTGATTGGGAAAATAAAGAACTCTTTAATGCAGAATTTAGTAAAAATATTCGTTCAGAACTTAAAAAATTCAGGATGCCTACGAAGAATGGGTGGCCGATCACCCAACTCTGGCAGGGGATTTGAAAGAGGTTTTAAAGTGGGTGACCCTTTATTTCTCAGGTAACAGAATTAAATTTAAAATAGTTAAATTCAATAAAAACTCTTTGTATTTTCAGGAAACGTTTCGTCAGTGGCTTTTATGGTCATGGTTTCAAAAAATTTGATAACAAACTACAATCAACGAATCCTCGCTCGGAAAAATGACCCGAAGACAAGGAAACTTTAAGCCTTAATTTTATCTAAAATTTCTAAAAATGTGACATTAAAAAAAATGTTGGAATAAAATAGATAAATATGTGTCTCTTTTATCGGGGAAGTCCCAACTACTATCTTAAGTGATAACAGAGATGTGGAAAATATTTTATATTAAAAAATATAATTATTGCATAAATATTTCCATTTATACTTTGAAAATTCTTCCGAAACCGCTCCGAGAAGTCCTAAAACTATATTATTTTTAAATATTTCTAAAACAAAACTATCGGCTAACAATGGAAATCCTCGCTATTAAAAATCCCCTAACGCGTTCTGAACTCCAGAGCTGCAACATTTGATTTACCTTCAGCCGCACATTCTGTATTTATTAGACTCGATCACCGAACCACAGACGTTTTACGAAATCTTTTTTACGAAATGGACTCCCTGAAGGGCTTGCTGAAGGCTTACGAGGCTTGGGTGGCCAAAAACCCAGACGTGGTGGGCGACTTCGAGACCACTGCCAAGTGGGTCTCCTACTTCATAGCTGGTAGTATTCATAAATCATGGCAGATAAGGCTCAGGTGATGCAATTTTTTGACTGCTTCCAGGACGCATATCCAGCTCAAACGTGGTCAGTGAGATGGTCTACACTCTGTCCAACATGCTGGTGTTCTACAACGATCGGATCATCGAAAGGGCGCGCCATGCCAAGGAGAACTCGGTGGTGCGGATGCAGTCGAAACTTTGCTACCGTCTAAAGGTCATGTTGACGACGCTCGAGTACAGTGAGGTGTTCATCGAGATATCGGCGCGCCGGCTGTTCGGTCAGACGGGCAAGTGGCTGGTGATAGCGCTGATCCAGGCATTCAAGGCGGCCGGCCGTTTGTTTATCTTGAAGCACTCTACAGCGGATATAATCACCTCACCTCCGATTGCAGCTCTTAATCGCAGAGCCCTTGCCAAGAAATCGAGCGAGGTGTCGGCACCCAGCGAAGTTACTCCCCAATCTCAGCACTCCATAACCTTTCAGCTGAAGCGCTCCGGTCGTCTGATTCGCAAAGTAGAAGGTGCTCCGCCGCTGCAGTATCGGGACTTTAAGCTCCACGTGGAAAACAATGAAGCGGTAAAGACTCAGATTCCGCGGGAATTGGTCCAAGCCGAGTACCTGTACATTTCAAAGCCGCTGATTCACCTGGCCGCCATGGGCTTGTTCGGACGGCGCAGCTGGAAGCAGTACATTGTAGCTCTCTCAGTGGATCTGTATAGCATCCACCTGTACCGCCAGCACCGTGATCTGATGTCCAAGCAGCAGAAGCTCGAGCTCAGTAGGCGCTGCATCAACATTCTTTACTATTTGGCCCGCTCTCCGTTCTACGAAGGCTTCACCAAGTCGCGTTTGGAGAGGATACTCGACTTGCTGGCCAATACCATTCCCATTACGAAGGTGGTGGCCGGACCCCTCAAGGACTACATTCCAAC
This sequence comes from Drosophila ananassae, assembly GCF_017639315.1. NCBI lineage: Eukaryota > Metazoa > Arthropoda > Insecta > Diptera > Drosophilidae > Drosophila > Drosophila ananassae. Next base: position 15,934,786 of record NC_057928.1, read on the forward strand.
GTGGCAAAGCACATACTTCTATCTGTGGTCCACTTAGAGAAATCACATGCAGAGAGTATTTCCATAGGTTAAGTTTTAAAGTTACAGGATGTGGGGTCTAGGGTGGGCTTATACTGTCGGGGGGAATTCATCCATTTACGATTCTAAGAACATCACAACATCACCTCTTGAAAAACGAAATATTTTTTATATAAATGTTGAATAAAAATAAATAGCCAATTAAAATGATTATTTAATTTATTCACCCAAAAATCCGATTAAGTATATTGGCCCAACCGACTTTCCGGCCTTCGAATCAAAAAACATTGCTTTTGTATGGCTTTTTAAATTATATATGGAACAATATTTATACACATACAATTAAACGAAATTTTTTACTTACATCACTAACTATACATAACACTTAATCTTAATCGTAATTGGCTAAAAAACACACACAATCCCAGCCCCAATTCGAATTCGAATTCGAATCAGAACTTGAGGCTGAATCCCGGTCCCATGGCCAGTTGACGCTGGGTGAGTCCAGCATTGAGTACAAATCCCGTGCTAGCCGACGAGGCCCCAGCACCGTGGCTCTTCTTGTTCCCTGTAATGATGCCGGAGGATAGCTTGTTACCCGGTCCCGTAACGATGGGTTCATCCCGTCCCAACTGCTTAAATTGCGAACCACCCGACGGCGGCTTTGGCGAGGAGGCCTGCGCCTTGCGGACGCCCAGCTCACTCTTGGCCGGCCAGGTGGGGAACATAGACGGATCGATGGGCAGGGGCAGCTCTTTGAAGTAGGTGTGCTTCAGGGCCGCGTCGGCTGTCAGTCTTTGTTTCGGGTCGTAGGTGAGCAGGCCCTGAAGGAGCGACAAGCCCATGTCGGAAGTCTTCTCCTGGAAGTGCTTGCGCAGCTGCGAGACGGGATATTCGGTGAACTGTGAGTTTTGCGACAGCATGTTCTTCACTGCCGGCAGGTCAGTGTAGCCGGGCCAGATCTTCTCGTTGGGAGTGCCAAGTTCCTGAAAAGGAGAGCACCAAGTAAGTAATGGAATTTAGTATTTAATGAGATATCTCTTACCTTAAATATCCGATTCAGTTCATCGATTTCGGTCTTGCCCGGAAAGAGGGGCAGCATCTGGAGGAATTCGGCGAAAATGCAGCCAACCGACCACACGTCGATGGGCGTTGAGTAGACCGGCGAGCAGAGGAGGAGCTCCGGGGCACGATACCATAGCGTTACCACCAACGATGTGTACTTCTTGATCGGCGAGCCATACTCGCGTGCCAATCCAAAGTCGCCCACCTTGAGGATACCCTTGTGGGACAGTAGGAGATTGGAGGTCTTCAGGTCGCGATGCAAAATCCAGTTGTCATGGAGATGGGCCACCGCCAGCAAAAGTTGCTGTGTGAGGCACTTGACCTCGCCCGGGAAGAAGCTCTGCTTGCGGTTCTTCATTGTCTCCATTAGCGACTTAAGGTCATGCTCCACATAGTCCATAACAATGAAGATCTTGTCCATGTTGGAGCCGACTACGATCTCACGCACAGTAACGATATTCGGATGCTGGCCCTTGAGCAGCGTGTTGATTTCTCTGAGGGATGTGATGGGGAAGCCTTCCTTTTCCTTCTCCATCTTCAAGCGCTTCAGCGCCACAATCTCATTGGTTCGTTTGTCCTTGGCTCTGTAGACTACTCCGTAGGTGCCTTCCTCGATGCGATTCAAGCACTGGAACTCTTCCACCGACCGACAGCCCTGCACTCCGGGATAGTAGTTGGGGAGCGGCACACCTTTGTCGTCGCAGGGCGGCTGATCCTCGAGAGATTTCTGAGCTCGTTCCTTGAGTTTTTCGTCGCTTTTCTCCTCAACCTGCTGGGCCATGCCACGCTCCTCGCTGCGAGTGCTGCTGCTGGGAGATGCTGCCCGCTGATCTTCTTCCTCATCCTCGATGCTGCTGCGACTCCTAGACCGAGATCGAGAGCGGCTGCTGCGACTGGACTGGGAGCTGCTCTTGGAGCTAGCGGAACGGGAGCGCGGGCGTTGTTTTGGCGACTTGTACAGTTCGCCAACGCTCAGTGGGCTGTCGGGCAGGGGCAGATCTTCGTCGTCATCGTCCACGGCCTGTGTCTTGGCTTTTCTCTTGCTCTTCTTTTTGCTGGCGTAGCTCTCGTCACTGCCCGATTCGCTCTCGCTCTCAGCGCTGTCCTCTTCGCGCTCCTCCTCGTTGGAGTCGCTCTCCTCACTCTCCTCATCATCGTCGCGAATCACCTCCACCTCTTCGCGTCGCTTCTTGTGCTTGATGTCCCGGTCGTAGCTGTCCTTGGACTTCCTCTTCACAATATTCAAGCCCGCCGTGACACTGGCAGCTACTGCCGTTGGACTCAGTGCATCGCTGTGCTCGTTCCGCTCCCGCAGAAGCTCTCGTCGGGCCTCCAACTCCTCACGAGCGTTCTGCTTCCTCTGGCGGTTCTCCCGCTCGGCGGCTAGCATTTTCTCCCTCCGTGCCGATAGCTCCGGATCTTCGGTTACCTTCCGGCGACTGACTTCTGCTTCCTCGCGCCACTTGCGATGCGACTTGTGCTGTTGATGCTGTGATTCCGCATCGGGACTGTCGAGCAGCTCGATCACACGGTCATGGCGGCTCTGCTTGTGGGCTCGAGCACTTCGGTCCCGCTCCTTACGGCCTCGTTCCCGTTCCCGGTCTCGCTCCCGCTCTCTGTCCCTATCGCCCCGCTCATAGTTTTCCTCCGTCTCGTAGTCCTTGACGTAGTTGTGTCGCTTCTTTAACAGCCTGGAGCGCAGATCCTGTTCGAGGCTTTCGGCATCCTTGCTCTCCACGTACTTGCTGCTTCGGCGCGGAGGCTCCTCCATGGGATAGTCCGCGTGCCGACTGGTTGAATGATAACTAGACGGATAGGAATGGTAGTCGCCACGGGGAGCGGCTCTCGCTCCGGTTAAATGCTGCTGATGATGGTGGTGGTGATGGGCGTAGTTGATGGCAGGAAGCGGCGGCGGCGGCTGTTGCTGCTGGCCCGGCTGCGGCTGTTGGTAGTGATAGGCGTGACTCAGATGGTGGACACGTTCTCGGTGGTGGTGCTGGTGGTAATGATCCTCCCTGGTCCGATAATCGTAACGATGATCGCGCTCTAACCCGCCTCCACCCACATTCTCCCGTTCCTTGTGACGCCGGCGTTCGCGGGAATGTTTCTTCTTCTCTCTCCTCGAACCGGATCCCGATTCCCTGCTCGCTTGCGGTGGTTGTATGTACAGCGAATCGGCGTCCGCCTCGTGCTCCTCATCCTCACCAGCGCTAAAAGTAAGAAAGAAAGTCCAAAATTATGGTGTCATGCTATATGTGGTGTCCCATCTGCTGATGATTCTGGACCGATGCCTGAAGTTGACCGTGCCCGTGACCCGTGACCCTTGTCCCAGTTGACCAGGCACTTCTCTGACCATCATGGAGTACTTGTTGCATGTTCCACGTTGCAGGTTGCACATTGCTGCAGTCGTTGTTGCTGATTACATTTTACACTGACCCCTGGGCCGCCTCGTCGGATCAGTTCCGGCTAGCTCTGGAATTCTTTCAAGATTAAATACAGAAAGATTTGTGCAGTATTTCAACGGAATATAGTTAGGTGTTTCTTTGAAGCAATCGGATCAGAGCTGCTCAGACTCTGCTAATGAATGTCCGTCCGAGCAGCAACGAGTAAAATAAAGTGGTTCGATTTCTTGAGGCATATACAAATTTGAAATTTTTTATAAGAATGGAGATGGCATGGTACTCTCTAGACTCTAAAATTACACAAGTTAGGCTTATGATTTGTAAAGAAAATAAATCTAAATATTTTTTAAGTTAATTTACAGTAGTAGTATGTAGTATGTACCTCCAGTTCCTTCCAGGAAAGCGAAATCGATCCACTCTAGAGTGCAATCAAAAGAAGTACTTACCCTGTATCCCGGGGTATCCAGGTCTAGGGCTAAACTGTTCCGTAGAGCTAGCTCGGAGCTTGGAGCTTGGAGCTCGGGACTCGAGACTCCCAGGGGTGGACTGTAAAATGCAAACACTTACACGACTGACTGCGCAACCTGCTGGGAATGGGAGCTATCTTTTGTTTGTTGGGAGACAAAGAGACACGAAAAGTATTCAGACAGGACTTGGAAAGAGGCATTAGCAAAGATAGTACAATATTGTGTGTGATATTTGTTGACTTGGATTACAGTTTACACTTTACCGCCAGCAGCCCATAGGCCATGAGCGAGATCGGTTCGTAGCATATTTACTGATCTGATCTCTCAATCCGAATCTCGAAACACATTTATATTAGTCAGCGAGCGGGTCAAGCGAGATTAGCGTCGATGGCTTGAGAAGATTTCTTTCGTTCCACCAGCCTGCCGGCCTGCCTGGAGATGGAAATGGAGATGCTCTGTCTCCCGTCGCCACTTTTAAACTCGAATTTTGCATATTGCTTTCATTTTTTGTATTGGTATTTTTTGTTTTGTTTTTATAATAGCTTTGTTGGTTTTTTTTTTATTTATTATGATATTATTATTAGGTATTGTTGTTGGCCATCGCGCGCCTCGGTCATGGGACAAGTACACACTTTTTGGCCTATTTGCAATGAAAAAATTCAAGTCAATTAAACGGTACAAGAAATTCAATAATTTTAATCGTCAATAATTGGTTTGTTTTTTCTATTTATTTACTTATTTTTTTGGTTGTGGTTTCTTTTTTTTTTTTTTTGTTATTGTAACATAGAGCAAACAAGCACGAAAGGTATGTTGGGGATGATATTTTGAGGGAGCGAATGTTTCTTATTTTTTTTTTTTATTTTTTACAAACGCAAATTTTTCGATATTATAGAATTAGCATGTAAAACTCGTTAAAGTCAACGGATAAAGATGGTTGGCGAAAAATTGTTCAGCCGCTACATACACACTGTAGGTAGAATATTAAAGGCTTTACAAAAAAACAAAGTAAAATATATAATTTTAAATATTTAATTTTTAACAAAAAAAAAATACTGAAACTAATTGTTAATTTAGACAAGGAAATAATATTTTAGATATAATAATAACTTTTTTAGGTAACAGACAAAAAACAGCTAAGAATTATTTGAAATCCCGCTAAACTGTCAGCACTTGTGTGTATATGTAAGCCTTCGTGTGTATGCAGCAACAATTTTTCAAGAATCGCATATGAAAAACCAAATCTCGGTTTTCCGAGGACCCCATTTGGAATACACACCTGTGATAATGCCCATCATTGGGGCTCCGCAGCTGGCCATCTTCGCTGCCAGACGAATTCACCATCTTTGCACGAGGTGTCGCAGGATTCACACCAAATTAAAATGCCAATATGCTTTATGCTGATTCACGTAATTTTCAGCGGTCGTCTGCAGCGTTCGACAAGCGAAATGCACGCCGCCTTGGGTTTAATCGTTTGGCTGGCTATTTTATTGCATTTATATTTAATTCACTTGGTTTTTCGGTGGTATATCACGCTCTTCAGCAAATTCTGTCTGTCTGGGTTTTGTGAAATCTGACAAAAAGGTTCGAAATTCGAAAAGAAAATGGCGTCGCATCGGCTTGGGTCTGCCAACCTGGTTCGAGTTTCCTAACAGCTGTTGTATCAGCTGCTGAGATTCGCACACGCTTTTCATTTATCCTAGAGCTGGGATCGTGATAGTACGACGAATTGTTTTAAAACCTAATTAAACCATTCCTTTAATCAAATTCAATAGTTCATGAGAAACAAATAGTTTGCAAACTGATTGGAATTGTTTCTTTGCCAGTTACTGATACAAGAAAACAGAATGTTCCTCGTGAGTCACGGTAAATGTCATGTAACATTCCCATCTCTAACTCTCGGGAAGAATTTATTTAAGAAATTAGTTTTTAGCATGTTGCAGCGCTTGTCGCGTGAATTGCCTCGTTTGAGGCGATGTGGCCCACGCCTGGCCTCTACCCTGCCCTCAAACCAAGCCCAGCCTGGGGAGGAGGAGGTCAGCGCCACAGTGAAAAGGATTCGAGCGGAATTGGCCACCGACAAGCAGAAACTAAAGTGGCGCACACCGATTGGAGATAGGCCGGAGGATTGGAGCAGCAAGCTAAAACTGTTTGCAAACAACGAGCAGACCTCTGATTTTATTTTGATGATGCAACGGCCCATCGACATCAGTCCCAGCAATGTGCGGGAGTGGTGGAAGAATCGCGGGGATCGGATAGAAAGGCACATGCAACAGTTCATCCCGGAGAGGCACAAGATCCTGGGTGCAGAGTTAGCTGCCGCCCATTTTATTCTTTATCGAGGCGGCGCTGCCAAGTTCCTTAACGATTCCCGATGGCATCGAGCCACGGAAGATGGTGAATTCAACCTGCCTAACAAGTTTGATGCCCGCTTCAAAGTGGAGGCTCTGCGTTGCGACAACATGACATTGTACTACGAGGGACTGGAAAACATACGCAGCTTGGGCTCACTAAAGTTTCTGTCCTTCCACAACGTGAAAACATTTGATGACTGGTGTCTGGATAGGATTTCCGGCGGGGGCTATCCAAACCTAGAGGTGTTGGACCTTTCGGGAACCGATATAACGATTAATGGACTATCCTGCCTCTACCGACTGCCAACACTAAAATTGTTAATCCTGGATGATTCCAAAGCTACATTGGAAATGGAGTTGGCTTCAGCCATGTTGGAGGAAGCTATACCGAACTTAAAGATTGTTGGAGCAGATGCTATACACACTGAAACCTAAATTAGTCTAAGTGCAATTAAATTATATACAAGGTTTTCCCAAAATAGATATTTTGTTAAAGAAAAAATGATTTTTACAATTGTCGAAGTGGGTAGTGGCAAAAGTCGGTTAAAGTTGTGGCTAGAGACAGTAAATTTCTTAATGTATAGTTTAAGTTATACAAGAAATACGTTAATATCAAGATAAATCAGCTTTGTTGAGGTTTTCCTTTCATGTATTCAGCTTTAATGGCATCCCTTTCCTCTATTGGCGGCAGATAAGGAGCTATTCCCTTGGCCCTGCGTTCAGATCGCACTTTGTTCTGCAAAATCATTTATTATATTTTATTATAAACCCACTTTAATTGAGAATCTTACCCAAAACTCCTTGCAATTATTGTAGTTTGCGAAATAAATTTCGCACTTTTCCCGGTCAAAGTTGTTTTTGTTGAGGCATTTGTAAGATAGTTCCTGTTCCTGTTTTTACGATTCATTTAAGGAAAATATATACAATTTATGGTAAATAGATACCTTTAGGCAGGGGTTATCCCTTTCGGCGTTTTGATTTCGTGGCATTTGATTAAAAAAGAAATATTTTAAACTTATGTAAAATTTGTTTGTTGTTTTGTCGTTGGACAGCTGTTGCCTGGGCTGCCAACTTGGTTTAGAATAGATATCAGATGTTTCGTTTGTTTATGGCCAAGAAAGATGAGTTCTTTTCTCTTTGAAATTAAATTAAAACGCGAAAACAAGGTTTACTATGAAAATGTAAGTAAATATTTTGTTTTTGGTTTATTCTTCATTAAATTTTTCATTCACAGGACATGCTTTTGGGCTGCGTGCAGTTCCAATGCAGCCAAGAAACGAAACATGAAGGAATTATGTTGTATCTGGAGGGAATAGTGAACCTGCAGCTTAGCAGTAAGACTGTGGGCCTATTCGATGCCTTCTACAACTCAGTGAAGCCCATTAATCTACTGCAAAACAGCCTGGAGTTGGCTGCTCCTGGAAAACTCAGCCCCGGACGCTCTGAGTTTCACTTTGAACTGCCCCTGGTTTGCAAAAAGGAACCCCGGATGCTGTATGAAACATACCATGGCGTTTTCATAAATATCAATTACCAGCTTAATTGCACTGTAAAGAGAAATTTCCTGGGAAAGTCTATGACCAAGCTTCAACAGTTCTGCGTGCAATATAAGCCCACGGCTTTGGGTGAAGGTGCTCTGAAGTCGGTACCTTTCAGTTTGAGTCCAGATTCGTTGCAAAAGAATGCCACAGCAAAGGAACGACTATCCATGCCAAGATTCCTCATCACAGGGCGCTTGGACCGCAGTGAGTCCTGTGTAACCACCCCAATCACTGGCAGCATCACAGTCCAGCACACTGAGGCAGCTATTAAGTCTATTGAAATGCAGTTGGTGCGAGTGGAAACTTGCGGATGCGATGAGGGCTATTCCAAAGATGCCACCGAAATCCAGACAATTCAAATTGCCGATGGCAATGTCCTGCCCAAACTTGAGCTACCCATTTATATGGTTCTTCCTAGATTATTTACCTGCCCCACACTTATTACCAAAAACTTTAAAATAGGTAGAGTATTAAAAGGACCTTTTTCTTTCATAATTTCTTAAAATATTAATTTTTCTCTTTTCAGAGTTTGAATTGAATGTTGTGGTGGTGTTCAAGGAGGATTACACGGTTAGTGAGAACTTCAAAATAGTCTTAAAACGTTCTTCGGGTCCTGTGCCTAGTAAAACTACAACTGCAGGACGGTAAACAATATCCGTGTCGAATATGAAACCTCGAAATTTGAAATCATATTTGAATATTCACTAGTTTAAGGAAAATCTCAAAAAATTAAAATGTTTTTTAACGAGTTTAAATAAGCATCAAAAGCGCAACGAAATGTATTAGAGCAAATATATGTTTTAATGTATCTTAATCTACATATGTAAAGGATGTTTATTGGTTGTTCTACACTCTACTATTATTATATTTTGAAAAAATACACATTCTTAGACATTCGGAAAACCACAAAAGGAATTTGACTTTTAAATAAAGTAATGCTAAAGAATAAATTAAAATGTGTTTAAAAAATTCCATTTCCCCATAATTTTCTATAATTATATCCTTATCAAAAGCTTTACACTTTGAAAAGCCCGCCAGCCGGATCATCTGTTTTTCAGAGGAAACTTCCTGTTTCCGGGCGAATGGCTTTTTAGAATGTGTAGTTTCGTTTCGCATGCGATTTTTTTTTGGCCTAAAATCGTGTAATATTAAGTGTCCGGCTGTTTCATGTAGCGTGAAGCGTTTGATAAGTGTCGTAAAATGAAATTGCTTTGGTAATTTGATGTGCGCCTTTCAAAAGTTGTGGCGTATTCGGTGGCGTTGCGGTTGTGGAATGTAAGTGGACAACTGTAAATTTTTGGTAAGTACGAAACCTCCACACCTCCCACCTATAAATTACACATGTGTGTGGGCACTTGTTGGTGTTGGGTGTTTGGCGGTCAAGGGATCGCAATACGTTCATGATTTGAAATTCAAGGGTTCTTTATTTATTATATGTTTAAATATTAGGATTTAATTTATTCAACAATAAACAATTGAAACTTTTTCTTAATTAAAATTAGGAACGTTTAATATTAAAATTATTTGATTTTAAACAAAATGTCCACACTTATTGGAAGTTGTAAGAACATATCCTTAATATGATTAAATTTGATTGACTTGGTTTTAAATTACATATTCCCCAAGTTTTCAATGTTTTGTATGAGGAGATATGCATATGAAACGTAAATAAATTAATACGCCCAAAGACGTATCAATTTCATTGCCCTTCAATATTTTTTTTGCTTACCTGATTTACTTTTAATCAGAGTTCATATGTGATTGATGCGAGGGAGTATGAGAAATTGATTTCTTTTCGTATTTTATATTGGTGTGTAGGAGTGTCCCTTTTTTGTTACTTCATCTTTCCTTTTATCCCGCATCCCGTTCCATTATTATCTTTCAATTTTCCATACAGCTGGCTAAACAGAAAAAATCCATGCAACCTGATTGCTTCTTGATATTCGATTAATATCTTTGAAGAAGGTAAAATTCAAAAACAAAGATTCTTTTTAAATTTATTTATCTTAAATGAATATTAAAGAGTTATTTTTTAAAAAAAAAACATATATGTGTAACTTATTTTTATTATTTTTTTATTTATTTAAACGATTTGAAACTATAAAAGAATTCGGAATTCATCGTTAGCGCGGAAAATTCCCTGAGCTAATTTTTAGCATACTTTTCAGCGTCACCTGGTTTAATGCTTCTACCGCGCCATTTTCTTTTGTTTTTGCCTTATGCTTTTGTTTTACTTAATTTACTTTCTCGCTTTTCACTGTTTCCGTTTGACCGGTAAGTGCATATTAATTTCCTGCTTTCCCCTGCAGTGCATGAAGTTTTTTTTTTAAATCTTTAATAAGCTGATACGGCTTTTCTTGTTGATGCTCCTGTCGCATACATACACACATATTGCAATGCTTTTTACGTGTGACTTGGCGAAAATACATAAACAGAAACCCACTGTGGGGTATAAAAATATTAACAAAACTATTAACATTTATTTCATCAAAATATTAGAATATTTAAATAAGTTAACTAACTTTCTTAAATCCTCTTCTGTTGTTGCCAGAAAATGTTAATTAAAATTGTATTAAGTACACAATACAGATTAAACACTTTTTGCTTGCTTAACCCATGCATAATAGTTGCCAACTTAATGGACCGTATTAAATATAATTAGTCCTAGCCACAAGTCTGTTTATTGAATTAATTAGGTTTAATGAATCAAGAAATGTTTTGGGGCTTGACATTTTCCGGCAACCACTGTATGTACTGACATAAATTACTTAGAAGAAAATTTCGGTGTTCTCCGCCTTTATCGCCGCATCTCTCTTATTGCAGGGGCGGAGGGGGTGACATTTTGGCCAACTTCTTTACATCCGATATACAAATATATATTCCAAGCGACGACCAGGCCAGGCAAGTTTCAAGTTCACTAAATTATGTACATTGAACACTCATACATACCAGTACACAGCGTACTTGCATGTGGGTCCTTTGCCACTGCTGTGTGTCTGAACAAACACATATATTTACCCGACTCGGCTCACACACACACACACCCAGTCATTCACTTGAATGTATTTATTTAAGTCAAATAAAAAGAAAAAGGCAGCCGGGGGGTCGGGAAGCGGAATGGAATGGAATGAAAAGTGTCAGGGGCAAGATGGGCCTGTTGAGTCAAATATATGTACGTTAAAATAACTCTACACTTTGATCGGATTCCTTTAAGCCGTGCCCCAAAAAATCAATGGAGTAAAAATAGTTTGTGAATGTTTGTATAATATCATCATTGACATTTTAATAATGTTATTCCAAGTGGTTTCATATCTTGTAAGCCCAAAGAAAGTGCACATTGGTAACTTATGCTATAACGAAAGTGTTTCTGTAACTTTTAGTTTATGGAAATTAGGTTTTTGTAGATACTCGTAGTTAGGTTTGAATTTTATTTAGTTTTGTGAAACTTTTACTAAAAGCTAGTAAAAGTTTAATACTTCTTTTAAACGAACTTTCATCAATAGTTTGATTTTATCAATAGGTTTCTCTTTAATTAATTTAAAAGTTTCCTAGAAGTTCTAGCAAATTATTGGTTTTTTCATAAAACTTTATATTTAAATAGCTCTCACCTTACCTCTAATTTTTTCAGTGCTGAAAAAACTGTTGCTTTCTTTCAATCTTCAATTTCCTGTTCCTCTTTTCAATTTTTCGTGTGTGGCTGTGCGGAAGTGAAGAATTGGCAGCCCGAAATTGAGGCAGAATGAAGACATGAAGTTAAGTCTACCCCACCTTAATGCAAAGCCACCCGGAACCACCGACCCAGGAACTCACTGAACCACCAAACCACTGCCAGCTGCCTTCAATTTGGCAGCTTCTGTGTCACCAAATGTAGCACTAAGGAAACTTTTTCCACGTTCTGCTTAGATGTACGGCTTAGACATAAGTGGCCAAAACAATAGAAGTTGGATTTCTATCAGAAGGCTTATATAGATTTTTTATTTGGAGAATAAGTATTTTAATAAGATGGATAAATATAATATCATATATATGAGTACTATTTTAGCTTCCTAAATAAAAACTACTATTCATTTACATTGCCAAAAATATTCTATAACATTTATCATATCTGTAGATTTTTGTATTTTTTGGTTGTTTTTACTTTCGAAACATTTTAAGTGTGAATGGAAAATGAATAGAGGGCGTCGCCTGAGGCCTTGGATTTGTATTGGTTTCGGCATTGGCAACAACTTTCTGCCAAAAGTAAATCCACTCTCGACAGGCAGAAACTTTTCACGCCAACTGCTGCCCGGCCGAAAAACAACTGCCTTGTACGCATTTTCGATTGCGATTACTCGCCTATTGTCCCCAAGTAGAGGAAAATTTCAATGCCACAGCATCTGGTGAGAGTTCTGAAGGGGTGATCCGATGGGGGGCCAGTGTGTCTGGATTGTTCTGGCTATGGAGAAAGTAAATAAAGTGTCGACGTCACGTCGTGTAATTGATTTAAAATTAGCACATCGCTTTCAAAATGTAAACTGTTTACATGTGCCTGGGGACAGATGTGGCCAAAATGTAGCAGCTCCTCAGAGTTTGGCATAATTTACACTCTAAAAAATAGTAAATATTAAAATAAGTTAAATGGTAAAGAGAAAAGGGTAGAGTCAAGCTAGATGATAGTTTTGGTCTAATAATATTTTTTATATTAACTATGTTGCTAATCCCCTACCCCCAAAATCCTCACAGTGTAGGAGTGTATTTTCTACAGATAACAAATCCTCTTTCAGCTTCCCTTCACTGACCCTTTATTTGTGTGCCTGTGTAAGCGGGTGTTTGGAAGTGAGTGTGTCTGTGTTTATGCAAGTTTAATGAACATGGATCCACCAGCCACCAGGGCAGGGCAGCCCCTGTAATCGCATTTCAATATGCTGCACCAGCAGTGAAAACTAACAGGGAACAAGAACAAAAAAAAAGATGAAATACAAGTGGGTGGAGCGGAGTTCTACTCAAAAACAAAAAATGTAGAAAGAAATAAAAAGTAGAAACTCAAAGCCCGAGACCGTGTCCCGTTGCGCTTGTCTTGCACCGGTTTTCAGTTGGAAACGGCAATTTAGTTTGCACGGCAAACTTTTCATAGCCGCTCTGACCCGTAAACGAGGTCAACGCAAAAAACATTTTGAAAAATTCATATGCAAACGTATTTTCAGTTGCCCTGCCGCCAGTGTGGAGCACACACAGGTGCCAATGGCAGCACCACCACTACCACCTCTGCCAGAAGAATCAACGAAAGTATCCTCCAACCCGGTAGCCCAGTAGCTCCCAAAAACTGCTGGGGAAATTCCATTCTCCTCCGGCTCAAGAGCCTGGCCATGGTGGAAAAGTTTTTAATGGCCACACCCCATACTAACATACAGTTAATAGGTGCTCCACCCGGACTCTTGCTGGCCAGTGTAATGCTGAGTCGCCCATGGGGCTCAAAGTCTTTCCCACTTTCGGTGTAAAGTGAAACGTTTTGCTTTTTATTAGTTGGTAAACATGAAATATAATGAAAAAGAACTTGGTTTTATACAGTAAATTAAATGTGAAACAACATCTCTCTGGGGCAAATAAAATGCACTTTTTTTCGGCAAAGCTTGTGTGTTTTTTCCTGGCGAAAGGGGAATATTAATTAATGTTGTCAAATTTCCAGAAAATAGAGACTATCAGTTATGATGTTCATTATAATAATTATGCAGTTTTTCAAATCTATGTTTTATAAGCTTATAATAAAAAATATAGAAATTTAATGATCTCTTTCCTTATTAATTACTTTATTATTTTCTCATTAAAACTCAGACTTCTTTAACTTCTTTGATCATTAATCTCGTATTTATAGTATGGCACCCCTTTACAGATTGTAATCGTTGTGTAATCAACTTGACTTTTAGCATTTCCACTTTTTAATCACTACTCCCGACTAATTGCTCGCCCCGAAAAAACCAAAAGCGGAAACTCTTCAGTTTAACACAAAGTGAAACATTTTCCGGCTTTCCGGGATAAGACCAAACACGGGACACGGACTATAATTGTTGGACGGAGGCCTTTAACCTACCGCCTCTATGAGTAATTAGGGTCGGGGATTAGTACAGTCGCCTCCGCTTCAATAAATTTTGGGCCGCCGGATGTCCAAAAGGCCTGAACCCTGGCCCGGGGCTATGCTTATTTAAGGCTCAGTCCGGGTCACGAGGTGTTCCGCCTTAAAAGGCGCTCAAAAAAGGGGGGCTGTCTAAGGGGAGTCACTTAAAAAAAATTCCTAAAAATTATAATTAAATTATAGAAACTTTGAAATGTGTCTCAAATAACAACTATTGATTTTTTAGACACTTATACCAAATCGAGCCAATCGATTTAAGTGCTTTCCAAGGTAAGGATGTGAAATTTCTTTCAGTGAAGAGGCAAGGGAAGTGCCCTCTAACATTATGCCATCTCGCGTCCGTTGACGCTGATGTATGTACGTGTTTCGGCTTTGCTTCCGTGATAATTTTCAAACTTTTTGCACCAATTATGTGCACGGCAGCGCGGTATTCTCTTAGCCATCATCATGGTGTTAGTGCTCTAGTATCCTGTATGTATTGGTATGCCCGGCTGTGTGTGGGAGTTGGCCTTTTTGTGCCTGTAGTTTATGCTCATTACGTGAGTGCTGAGCGCAGCAGACTCACAAATTGTTGTACAAGAAATTGCCGCCGTTGGCATTACACGGAACGAACAACAACAACAAATAATCCTATACATACATATGTTTATATACATATATATTGTATATGTAAGTGTATAAAGCCTCAGGTATATAGCTATATATAGATTACTTGCCTGGATGCAAAATCCTCGAATTTAATTTTAAGGTAAATTCGTCCATAGAGCATGGGAAACGTGTCCATGGGGCGTATGCGCGTTATTGCGTTGACCAATTTGTTGCCTTAGTTGCCTCAGTTTTCTTCCACTTGAACTGGAAAGCAATTCAAGACGCTTATTTAAATACACAAATTTCAAGTGGCAAGTGGAAACTATTAAGAGCCGGCCATATTTAATTAAATTCAGGTTAAGGAGCCGGTGTGTACACAGGGCGTATGCGTGTTATTTAGTATTGCTCTTCAAATAAAAGCAATTTAAATCTTAATTAAAGGAATTCCTTCAAACTATAGCTATCAATAACCAAAAGTTGACATAAACTTAACTACTTGTAAACTAAACAAGTCCCTAAGGCGGATAAATACTTTTAGGTTTATTTAAATACCAATTAAATGAAAGACTCTTGTGTCCTTACATATTTTAAAGAACCAAAGGAAATTAAAAATTTGACAAAAATGTTGACAAAGAAAACAACTTAATAATATTACTACTACTATTACTAAATCAAACTGTTAAGCGGGTGGAACTATTTATTCAACTTTTAGTTGAGTTCATAAATCCACTCTTTGCCTCATTCACAACTCATAAATCAAGGCTTAAATCTGATTTTGAAGACTTAAGAACTTAAGCCTTAAAAACCAATTTCAACTTAATGTGGGCTGCCGGGCTCTTCCGCATTCACTGAATAAGTAATAATCTTGCTTTGGCAACGCACAGCTTTAGTTTTCCCTTTTGTTTGGGCCTTTTCAGGGGCAAACAAAAAGTGGAATAAAAAATAGCAACGGAAAAGAACTGCAACTTTAAAGGCACAAAAACTTCTCGAAAAACGCCCACCACCCAAGCTGTCTATTCTGAGCTATGTGGAATTTCCAACAGGGCTTTATAGCTTTATTTTTTTTGAGTGTCGCACTGTCACTTCTGGTTGCACTTGGCAAAGTTGATTTTTGTCAGTTTTTCTGTATTCGTTTTAATTTTGTAACTACATTATATAGTGTAGCGGAAAGTAGGAAAAAATAACACTTATATACGAAAATAAAATATATATTTTATAATACATACTTTTGAATGATATTGAAGACAAAAACCTAGAATAAATTGAAGGCTTATGAGTTAGATGATGTGGTTTATAATAGCAGCATAGTTTATTCACTTTTAATAATATTAAAAAAATAAGTAATAATAGAAAAAAAAGTTCATACAAATCTCAATATATCTTAATGTAATAAGACTCGAGGAGGAGGGGAGGAAGAGGGGAGGAAAAGGGGAGTATATAAAAAAAAAATAAAAATAACAATAAAAAAAAAAAAAAATTCTTATAAAAATATTTTTTGAGGGCGCTTAAGTGGCACTTATGAGAATCGAGGAGGAGGGCGTTTTTTTTAATTTTTTTATTTTTTTTATTTTTTTGTAGTTTTAACCGTTTTAAAAATCTATAAATGTATTAATCATACATGTATAGCAAAGGATATTTTATAACGTGTAGTTATAAACATTTATCGGGGTTTGTTTCGTGTAGCAATAATTAAAATGTCTTAAATCACTTACGTATTTAAACATAATGAAATACGTTTTATTAGTCATAAAAATATTGTATAAGTGCCTGAAGTAGGCTTTCAAAACTGCACACAAAACTCTCGAGCAAAGCTGTTGACAGTTTTCCGCAAAGTTTGCACTGCATTTTCATTGGATATGCCAAAGCTAAATGTCTCGACGAGCTGAGGATACATTTTGTTTGTTTACTTTGAAATTGTAAATGGATTAGCCGCACTCCGAGGCGCGCCAGGCCTGACAAATTGAATTTGTTAGACTCGAGAGAAGTTTTTGGCAAACTTTTGCGTGCATGGTTGGATATTGGACGTGGCTGGAGTGGCGAGAAGCCATCTCATATAAGCCGTCGAAACAAAACTTTGCCCTGCCAGCAGTAAAAGCGAGTGTTGCGAAGTAAATTGCCACGCCGAAGGTGACGGGCCCTAACTCAAAAGGGTTTCTTCCACAAAATCTTCCATCCTTCCCAGCCCCACCCTCATCCAACCAGACAGTCATCAATAAGGTGATACTTTAAAGGAAAATCACAGGATACAAATGTGCGACTAAGCTTAAACATGCAACCAACTGAACTAATATAAATAATTTTTCGAAACGAGGGCCAAAAAAAGGGTAAAAAGGAATGTCAAAGGTTTGATTTAAGAAATTCCCAGGGCAATATAGTTAGGATTGAGCATTTTAAAGGAAAACTTAAACTAAGATAGCAGCTTTCCTTGTTCGTTGAATCTTTTTCCAATTTATTATTTCCATACAAAGTCAAAAAATTAAGACATATTTTATTAATTTAAATCTCCAATCTTCTTATACATATTTTAGTGAGTAAATGGCTTAAAGTTCTAGGGTTTGGAAGCCATTGTTCACCGTGCGACATGTCAGATAACAGTCAGCTGCATTGCTGACCCCTAGAGCTAAAATAGCTGTTTCCAAAAATATATATAGCACATTTAAAATTACATTATATAGTAAAACATCTTACCAATCACAAAAATTATTACATAGGCCTGCATAGCGTTAGATATCTTTGGGGGTTTTAACACAACTAAAAGATTTCTTGGGGAAACCGGTTCCTTAAATAGAGAGAGGTTCTTAAAAAAATCTAATTTTGATGCAAATGTGGTGCATTTAAATTTATCTCTTTTTAAAAAGTATTATAAATTAGAATATAATACTGTAAATAAACACTTGAACGCCGATGAATAATTTGACAGACTTTTGACAAAAGAATTTTTTAAGTAATTTATTAATAAAAAACTACTTAGTTTTATTTTTCCAAGGTGCGACAACATAAGAATTTAAAGTTTAGATAAACAGCATACAATTTTTTTATAAATAAAAATTGCTCAAAATCTGAATTAAAAATGCAATTCCATACACATAGTAACAAAAAATCATTAAAACAACTGAATAACTGAATTTTGTGTTAGATTATTTATATTCTGTTTTTTTATCGAATAAAATTGTTGAATTTATTCTTTTATATTATAAAACACTATCTTCAATTCTCATTTATTTGATATAAATCGATACAAATTGTGATCATAAGAAAATCAATACATTGCCAAATATTTATTTAAAATTGAGGTTAGTGTGGAAAAAGGTCTCAAAGTTTTCCTCACAGATTTCCTTATCTAGAGAGCATTGACCTCGCGTAACATCAATAATGCCTGTCGCATAAAAAGATATTAGTTTTGTAATTAAAAAATATTATTATTAACTTACGTGGCTTTCGTCGGCGACTTCTAAGACATGCTTTCCATTCCAAATCGCAGAGATTATCAGCAGATAGATAGCAGTCCCCGGCATGGGCGCAGTGGGGATCGACTCTGTTGTCGCATTCACGAACACATCTTTCTCCGCTGGTGAGCTCCAGTATTACCAAAGCTACAAGAGAATATATAAAAAAATTGTATTTTCACAATAACATTAATTTTTCTTACAAATAAGCAGAAAAAAAGTAAAAGCCTTCATGTTCTTGTTTGCCTTTCGAAAAATAAATTTAAAAAACTAAAGAATTGCCTTTAAAAGCCACTCCCTTAAATATCTTTCAAAGATTCTACAAAATCTCATTTAAATGTAAATGAAAAATATTAAATAAGTTTAACAACGCTTTTTATTATTTGTCCTATTTTGAAATATTTAAACTGCACTTAAAGAACTTTTTAGTCAAGACTTATTCAGTTTCATGAATATCTTGGGGGTTCTGTGAACGTTCTTTGAAATAAATTTTAACTTTTCTCTTGAAAACATTGTATTCATTGTATTTAAACCTATAACTTCAACCTTTACTTGACAAAAACACCCTACAATTGTGTGGGCTATCAATCGCAGACGTTTTTTAAGGAAAATTTATACAAATACCCAAGGCCCTCAACACCAGTAGGTGAAATATTCTAAATAATTTGTTGAATTTGCAGATGCTCTGCGTTTAAAATCTTGGCATTTTCGCAATGGAAGAATCATTTTAGAATAAATAAAAATATTTGTTCTTCAATGCTATTGCCACTAATAAAATTATTTTTCTAAAAATACAATTGAATGTAAATAGTTTGGACCAATATCATTTACACGCACACCTTCTCATACATCCTGCTTTGCTTTCAAAATGTAACTTTTGTTTTAATTTCTTTCAGATTCAGGAAAAAACTATCCACAAATTGTTGAAGATATTTTGTTTAAACATCGGATTGGATTTGGTAAAGATATCGACATCGCTAGGCGGAGATATAGCCTTCACAGGGGCCAATTATCGCTCCCAGGCGGTTTGCAACATTTTTGTAGGGGATCCCTCAGAAAATGTGACCAAAAATCGAAAAAATAACTCGCTTCTAGATTTTGATGTAGATCGACGGAAAATTGATCCAGAATTCATTTAAGACATTCCGCTTAAGAATCGGGTGTGTTTTGGCGGAGTTATAGTCTTCACATGGGCCAATTATCGCTCCCAGGCGGTTTGCAAGATTTTTGAAGGGGATCCCTCAGAAAATGTGACCAAAAATCGAAAAAATAACTTGCTTCTAGATTTTGATGCAGATCGACGGAAAATTGATCCAGAATTCATTTAAGACATTCCGCTTAAGAATCGGATGTGTTTTGGCGGAGTTATAGCCTTCACAGGGGCCAATTATCGCTCCCAGGCGGTTTGCAACATCTTTGAAGGGGATCCCTCAGAAAATGTGACCAAAAATCGAAAAAATAACTTTCTTCTAGATTTTGATGCAGATCGACGCAAAATTGATCCAGAATTCATTTAAGACATTCTGCTTAAGAATCGGATGTGTTTTGGCGGAGATATAGCCTTCACATGGGCCAATTATCGCTCCCAGGCGGTTTGCAAGATTTTTGAAGGGGATCCCTCAGAAAATGTGACCAAAAATCGAAAAAATAACTTTCTTCTAGATTTTGATGCAGATCGACGAAAAATTGATCCAGAATTCATTTAAGACATTCTGCTTAAGAATCGGATGTGTTTTGGCGGAGATATAGCCTTCACAAGGGTCAATTATCGCTCCCAGGCGGTTTGCAACATCTTTGAAGGGGATCCCTCAGAAAATGTGACCAAAAATCGAAAAAATAACTTTCTTCTAGATTTTGATGCAGATCGACGCAAAATTGATCCAGAATTCATTTAAGACATTCCGCTTAAGAATCGGATGTGTTTGGCGGAGATATAGCCTTCACAGGGGCCAATTATCGCTCCTAGGCGGTTTGCAACATTTTTGTAGGGGATCCCTCAGAAAATGTGACCGAAAATCGACCGTAGATCGACGGAAAATTGATCCAGAATTCATTTAAGACATTCCGCTTAAGAATCGGATGTGTTTTGGCGGAGATATAGCATTCACAGGGGCCAATTATCGCTCCCAGGCGGTTTGCAACATTTTTGAAGGGGATCCCTCAGAAAATGTGACCAAAAATCGAAAAAATTACTCGCTTCTAGATTTTGATGCAGATCGACGGAAAAATGATCCAGAATTCATTTAAGACATTCTGCTTAAGAATCGGATGTGTTTTGGCGGAGATATAGCATTCACAGGGGCCAATTATCGAGTACATGCGGTTAGCAACATTTTTGAAGGGGATCCCTCAGATCTGGAAAGAATTGTACTTTAAAGTTATCTTTAAAGTCCCGTATGCGTCTTGCCTATGGCTGGAACTAAGTGGACTTAATGGAGTTACCCAAGGAAGGCTTCTAAAGCTGGGATTTAACTGCAACTGTTGCCGCTGGCCGAAATCCGAAGCGGTTCGGATAATTTAATCGCTTCGATGGTGCCGTAAGCCAAACTGAATGGCCCTCATTGCGATGTGTAATCCCGCCTTTAATAGAAAACCCTTTTGGCCAAGTTGGCTGAAGCCAGCCCTAAACGTTACTTACCCTTTTGCGATTCCCCTTCGTTGGCCCGGTCCTGTTCGTCATTTACATTATTATGATGAGATGCAAATCTCGTTAAAGGATACTTCAGGACACCCCGCCGTCCGCCTCCTACTTTGGTATAGACTACACTTCAATATGTGTGCCATATGCCCCTCCGTATCTTGGCAGCCACATCCATGTACGCCATCCCGCCATCCTCTCGCCATCCTGTTGTGTATATGTATGTGTGTGTTATTCTTATGCAAATTACATTTCCTGTGTTTGAGCTACAGCTTGTAGGTACATGTGTATGGGTGTATGCGGGATGCACAAACACAGGCACAGATATTTGTAGCCCGCCATGGAATATTTTGCATACTCATATATAGCTAAAAAATATTCTACAATTCTTTTGTAAAAGTCAACAACAGAAAACGACGAGAAGGAACAGGACACTGCAAGGATGGGGACAGACCAAGCGCTCATAAATGTTTTCGCTTGTCAGATCACCCTTCTCTTTCGCTTGCCGTCGTCCCATCTCTTTCTGACTTCCAATTTCCCTCATTTGCATCTGTCTATCCATTTCCATTTCCAGCTCCAGGTCCCTGTCTCCTTCTCGTCGCTCGGTTATGACATATTTGTTGCCTGCTGACATTGCTTAGTATCTAATTTGCATTTGTAAACTTTAGTGTGCCATTTTGTTCATTTGTGTTTTTTTTATCCCTCGGTCTATTTTACGGATTTTGCATTTTATATTCTTGTGAACAAGTGCACAAATATATACCTGCATACCATATTTTTTTTATTTGAAACTCATTAGCTGTTAAGGGCATAGTCTTGTTCCAATTTTTTCTCTCTACTTTCGGTGGCAGATATCAAATGCAGCATCAGCACATTATTCACTGACAAGTGAAGCGTTTTTGGCCAAAAAGGTATACCGACAATCTTGCCGGGTTTGTTAATTTTCCGAAAGCTCAACACTTACCAAAATCCTACCTTGACGCAATCATCTGGAATTTGCATTTTGGGAAATTGTCGAAGCATGGATTTTCCATTGATTGACATTCTAAATTGAAAGCAAGAGTCGACAGTTTAATTTGCGGATTATTCTAGTTTTGTTCGAGTCAGTGTTTCCAAATTAACTTATTTGCATTAGGAATTGATGGAAATTCTGTTGCCTGCACTGTGGCTAATGGATTTTGGCAATAAACTTGGCTAATGAATCTAACATGGTCTCCTAATGGGCATTAAAATGAAATTCTTGTCAATTGAAGTGTTAGACAGGTTTAGGCAGGGCTGTTTATCTTATAAAATTATCCAACATATTAATAAAGTTTTACACTTAATACTTTTCAGTAAAAGAGTACTACAACTTCGTTTTAGACTTCGTCTACTAACTGCTTTCTATCCGAAACCATTTTCGATTGTAGTACTTACCCTTTTATATTCCTCTTTTTTGCTGGTTTTTGGTCTCTGGTTAATGGCCGGCATGCTGCACGTCTGACAATTGGAAAATTGGAAGTTAAAGCCATTAAATAAATGAGTGTCACACTACCACGGGGGGAGACAGGGTGGAGGTGTTGCCAAAATGGAGCACAACGGTGTGTAGGCGGAGAAAGCGGGAAGAGCAAGCACAATACAATCACATTTCAGTCAATGATTCTGGGAGCCGAATGCTATTTGGGTATTTTTATCTCTTTCGATTTACCGAGTCATTCGATACGAGGGTGAATTGGGCAGGGGAAAGGGGTTAACCACTTTGATTTGGCCTCGATGGCAACGGCAAAACATCAGCACACCCACAAAGGATAAGGCACGCAGGACGAGGGACGAGGGACCAGCAAACAGGAAGCCCTGCTTGAAAGTCAACAGTTTTAACCTAATCACAGTGGATTTTATTGCCGCCTCACACAAATCGATATGAGCGGATAGGAAGCGGAAGGAAGAAGGAACAGGAAACGGAAACAGAAGCAGCAGTAGGAGCAGAAACAGAAACGCACTGGAGCCGAAGGTCCTTGCCAGCCATTTGTGGGCGGACCGCAGGATCTGCTGGGGGAATCATTAGGTTGCTGCGTAAGAATTTTTCGGGTGCGTTAAGTGCCCCCCGAAAAGAACCTTTTGGATATTTTGGGTTTTGCGGTGCACTTTAAAGAAATAGTTTAGTTTTTGGGTCAAGGATTGTAGGGTTGTTCAATAGTAAATATATTAATTAAAAATTTATAAGCAAGACTGTAAGATACAAGTAAAAAGCATTAAACAGATTATTGTTTTGAGAAACTAGGATGAAAGTTTTGGCTATCAATAACAATCATTGGTGGTTTCTTTATATTAGATTGTATAAACATGAATATTTAAAAAAGTAATTTCTTCAAACTATTCATAAGAAATATTAAATTTTGAATATAATATTTATTTATTATTTAAAGAATTTCTTAAGACTTATTATTCCTCTTTTTCGAGTGCATTTATTGGTCTCCCATTCAGCACGAACTGGCTGATGAGGAAGGTCCTGGTCCTCGCCCTGGTTCTGGTCCTAAATGTTATTTATCTCTAGATTAAATGGATTTGTGTGCAAAATTGTCTATTTAACTGGGGCGAACATCAGCTTTAGCATCGTCATCATCAGCATCAGCAACGTGGCATCGAGACTTCAGAATTGGAATCAAAATCAGCAGGACTGTCGGCCCTCAAAAGTGGCAGCAACTTCATTGTTTGAACTTTTCACCAAATACGTAGGCGTTTGATTGAGTTTCAACAAGGGTCGCCTCGTGTCCCTGTATTCTTGTACGCCTCGGGCGCAGATTTGTGATGGGTGGTCCAGACCGCCCGAATCGTTCACTTTCACTGCCCGCCCTCTACCCTTTTGGCCAGATTTAGTTTCTATTGTCAATTAGAACTGACAAGTGGCTGTCTGTGTGATCGAAAGTGTTGGTTGACAATCGCTTCCGTTGGGCTAGCCGAGTATCCTGGGCAACCACTTGAAGTTCTTGGCCCCTAAAAGGATATCGTTTTATATTGTATGGTTATGTACTTTCTTTTTTTAAGCTTTATGTTATGAAAATACTTGATACTTTTATAAAAAAAAAGTACACATCACTGTCTGCAATATGTTGCTATTTTTTTGAATCGTCGAATAAATTTTGGCATATTTTTTTATCGCCCGAGTTCAACGCTCTTGCTGAAAAGTGTCTGCATCAAGAGATGTGTGCTTTTTTTTCTGTTCAACTTTATCGCGGAGGACTGTCCCACAAAGAGGTCACAAATGTGATAAATTTTTCGTCGCTCGGCAACAGTTCCGCCATATGCGGATATTTTATGGTTGGGATTCTTTTGGCATTTCGTTGCTTTGTTATTCAACACTGGCTCCCGACTGGAATATAGATGGCCTTTGCCATTGTAAGATGCACTTTCGTTCAACCGGTGCAGTTTACACTCAAAATTTAGCGTTACGATTTCATAAAATATTAAAGGAATTAGTTCATAAAAAATTGTACCATTTTATTTAACGTCAGTCTTGTGGAAGGTTTTAAAAAACAGTGAGCTATATCTGAAAAATTCTATTTAATTTTTATTTTTTAAATCATTTTCATATTTAGATTTTTAGCAATGCCTAATATTTTCTCTTTGTTTTTTTTTCGCAAAAATTAGAACCATTTTTCCAAGTGCCACGTTCCGGTTGAACGCTGCATTTGGCCAAACAATGGAATCCGTTAGAAGAAGCCCGCCTTTCGGCCAGATGCAGTCGACCAGCAAACAGACAATGGCCCCGAAGAAAACCAATTCAAAATAATAGTCTAATAAACTTACTTAGCGTGCGCCCAGCTGATTAGCCTGCCTTTCCTTGCTTTCCTTCTGTTTTTGCTGGTTTTGGGTTTCTGGCTTTTCTGGCAGTTTGGTGTCCGTTTTCCACAGCTAGCTCATCTTAAAGCCAAATCGGGGGCTTCGCTCCACCATTCCCTCTTTGGCTCCTGCTGGGGGAAAATTTTATTATTGCGCTTCTGCAGCTGGCCGGCAACAAAAACGTTCGCCGCGGTCGTTTGCTTAATGCGCCGCGTGCCCATCGCCCACCATCACCTCCCACCAATCCACCCGATCTTCCAAAGCGATGGATATAGCCCCCACCATGAGAATGAGGATGGCAATGGCCATAGCGTTGGCTATGACGATGGCGATGTCGATGGCGATGGCCTTTTTGCGCTTATGGGTGAGAAATGCTTTCTTTATGTATTAATAGTACTTTCACTCCCTTCAGAGCTCGAGAGCTTTGCTGAAGGTGACAGCGTGATTGGAGCGAAAGGCTTTGTCTCTCAATTTTGACATTGTCATTGAAAGGATATCTTAAAACATGTTACAAAAATTGTAAAAATATTTGGCTGTTTAAATTATAATCTTAAAAAAATAATATCTCTCCTGAACTCCCACAAATATATGAACTTTAAAATTTAAACTTAACCATCAAACTGAATTATTTTGGTTATCCAATCTCCTATTTTAGGCTAAAAATTTGAATAGAATATGTATTTTTCACAAATCATCACTTTGATTTTACTCTCCTGATTTTTGATTTTTTTTGTTGCATAGTTTGTGTGCCAAACCAATTTAGAGCAGAATACAATTTCAATCAAAAGTCAAGCACCTACAAGGAATGAAAGCCTTCCATACACACATCTTTTCAGCAAAAATATCGATGTTCACGAGAATATTTTTAATTGGAAGCTTTATTGAGGCTGAAAGAAATGCCAGCACTTGGCTTTTTGTGTTGTCAGTGTCGGTCGAATAAAGATTCTTCGAAGTATATCAATTTTGACAAATCCCAACAATGTTTCTGATTCTACTTTTGAAGTCTTTTCTGTATGCAGAATGTGCATTCAATCAAAAATCAATGAAAATTTGTTAACAAACAAAAATCGTATGGTATAACAAGAAGTGCAAGTCTGAATCATATACTAAAAGCCTGGAAGCATTTTATTGACTTGACAGCCAATTTAAATTCGATTTTGGAACGATTTAAGAGAGCTTTAATAGCCAAAGACCATTCTCACTTAATCAGACTAAGACTCGAATGTGTCATCCATTCAAAATGTCGTTAAATGGATTTGCATACATAGTCTGAGGTGGAGATCTTTTAATTTATAGAGGGAATCTTATTTGGTTAAGGTGACGTGTTTGGTTTGAATTTATTATACAATTATTATGCAATCAAGAAGTTTTAAAAATTTTATAGCTTAGATATTACAATTTAAAATAAAAATGCAGTGTAAATTTAATTGATAAGTATAAGCTTAAAGTCCATATGTCCGTCAGCCTTTGTAATCCTTTAGATTTTCCTCCTGACTACAAGTCCGTATGTCTCCTATCCTGTCCGCTCTCTGTCCGTCAAATTGTCCTTTCATTGTCCCCCTATTTGAAGGTCTTTATGTCCTTTTCTCTACTCGTCAGTCTCCGTCTCTGTCCTTCTGTACTTATTAAATCTGTGGAATTTTTCTATAATGTTATTATTCTTTTTTAAATAAATATGCATACTTTGATTCACGCTCCCATCTCTGGCATCAACAACAAAAAAAGGAAAAAGGAGGAAACCCGTGGCAGGCAACAGAGCACCAAAGCACATTTATACCGGAATGACTTCAGTGTTGTATCACGTAGTAAATATTTCCTTTGTGGCATTGTCTTGGTTGGCTTTGCAGCTTTCGGCTTCGGCCTCGGCTCCTGGCTCCCAGCTTCCAGCCCCCAGCTCCGGCTTTGGCTTTGGCTTTGGTTTTCACTCTGTGCTGTCCCCCTTGGAGGACGCGCCAAAACTCTCGCCCAGAAATCCCAGAATTCCCAGAACTGCCATCCCATCTAGAGGGCCAGAGGGTGTTTACGTGCCAACCACATGGATGGGGGTGAAAATTGGTCTAGGCGGCGCGGCAGCGGTTGCTTTTCGAATATTTCGGGTGGTAGGGTGAGCCCCGTACTATGAGTCTCTCTTTTATTGTTACGTGGCAAATACAACATAAAACGAACGTGTAAATGTTATTTCTTGATTTATTTCCGCGGTGCATGCAGATGCTTACGCCAACCGATTTTAAGGTCTTCCCTCTCCAGCATCCCCCGCTGACGAATTTCTCTATAGGGAGAGGAGATCTTCCTCCGTATCATCCAGTCAAGCATCCTCGATTGGTTACGTATACGTAATATGGATGTGCGGATTTTCGTTTCGTTTTCGTTACGTTCTGGCATACAACACTGGGGCGCGTCGTCGACAAATATAAAATATTCCGCTTACCTTGCACAAATATTTATATATGGTTTGGTACATAATATAAAATTACTGCATGTTTCTCTATATATATGTGTATATATTTTGCCATGTGTTGGTTTACTTTGGCGTTGGTGTGTCTGTTTATGTTTGAGATGGCATTGTCGGGCATAACAATTTTTTTTGTTGTCTTGTATCTATGCCATTTATTGTGTTTTTTTCGTGAATGCACCCTGTACAATGGGTTCAAGGGTAGATGGATGTCAAGGGTTAATTTATGGAGGAAAACTAATTAACTTTGACTTTGTTTTGGTTTTCTTTCATACTTTTAAGAGTTTTTTTTAAATTTATTATTCACAAAATATTGATTAGTAGACTTTAGGTAAATGAAACACAAATTTATGAAAAAGTAAGTTTAAATTATTCTCATTTTTTGTAAAATTTAAAAAGTTATTTATTAATACATAAATATATCGTAGTTTTTAAAAACCTTTTTTTTTCCAGACAGTTTCAACTTATATTTCTCCTCTGGATCTGCCTATAATTTTTTATCAATCATGGCTTTTGCAAATATGTTTTTCTGCACAATAAATATTGTTATATTTTTTATGCCGAGGGTATTTTTTTGCCTCTCACCTGTCACTTTGGCCCATCTTACCTTCCTTATTTGTTCGAGTATTTTGTAATTTTTGTCTCGCTTTTGTTCTTCTCTGAATTGTGTACCTTATTTTTTCAGCTTATTTTTTTTTGGTTTTTGTGTCATCGGTTGTGTGTTGGCTGCTCGGCACAAAAGCAAACACTTTTCTTGGGTGCATGCGGATTTACATGTCCCCCTTCCCCTAACCCCACCACCGTCCTGCCCCACTCTCCCTCGGCTCATGCCATTTGCCCCACAATTCGAGGCCCGTCTAGGCAAATGCCCCCATGGCTTATATTTACCTCTCGGCTTAAGCCAAGGCGAGACGTTTGTCTCTTGGCCGCCAGTTCAGAATCTGTTTTTGGCTTTGGTTATACACTGAGAGATTTTTGTTGGTAAGAGTAATAGGGGGAATCTCTTAATAGAATTTTTTAGATTGAAAAAAAAATATTAGTAATAGGATAAGAGTTTTGACAATGTAATTTTTAATATCTTTTATTTCAAAACTGATTATCTCAAATAATTGTATCTCAATAAGTTTAGTTTAATAAATCCTTTATCTACTAATTAACATTATGTCAAGAAACATTATTATTGTCTTTTACAAATCCTTTTAAAATATATTCTTTAATCTATATAGTATTTATATAGAAATGCACCCACATAATCCTCCATAACTATATATTCATAGTTCCATTTTATATGGTTTTTATGTGTATATTAAAGTTTATTTTATATTAAAGAATGCTTTATATTACAAAAATTAATAATTCTTATCTATTTTTATGAATCATCCTTACCTTATTTGGCTTTCTGCATTTAAAAGACAATCCTTTAATATAAATATGGTTTTAAAACCGAAGAAAAAATCTCTGCCGCTTTTGAATATTTATGCATTGTGTAAGCCATAATTTTATTTTTATATGGAGGAGTATAACAGGATTAAAAAATTTGTCGACTTTATGGGAAAATAAAATTTCATCATTTTATTTTTTGTACAAACAAAAACAGACTGTGTGCGTTGGCATTTCCGTAGAAAATAAAATGTATAATCCAAATGCAATGAAAATGTGGAGTTGAATTAATTGCGTAATTGTTTTTTTTTTTCTGTTGTGTTATATGTATATGATGTATTTTTTTTTGTTGTGTGTGCAGGGATTGAGATCCTTTTGTTGTTGTTGTTGTAGATGGTGGTGGTGGCAGAGCTGTGCTTTTCGGTCGGTTCCGTATTTCGCCTGTTGACGCAAATTGCCAAAATTGCCTGCGGTTGTGTTTACATGGTGAATGTAACAGACAACAGACAAGTGACAGCCGCACGCACCGAATTCAAATAAAAGCCAATGCCAATGACGGTGTCTACAAGTGGGCGTTGGGTGTTGGGCGTTGGGTGGCTCTTGGCGTCCTCTGGCATGGAAAATGCAGGACGAGTCAGCAATCGTGCGGTACATTATTTAATTTTGACATGTGCTTGGGGTTTTGTCATCTGTATGTACAAACTTACCACACACTCGCCCTCTCCTTCCAATGCCTTCCAATTGGCAATTCAAATTTGGGCTAATGTGCTTTTGATATATGGATTGAGGTCTTTCCTTACAATCTCACATAAATACACACAATATATGTATAGAGAATATGTACATATTTGGCTATGAATTCATGGGCAGACGGCTTAGACTCATTTGCGGTTATCAATGGTGAGGCGTCTTTGATGGTTTTATTGGCTTTCGTTTGCCTTTTTCGATAAATCATTAGCATTTATGGCATGTGACAAGTGTCACTCCGCCTTCCCTACCTCTCTGAGCCACCACTTCCCCCACTTTTGACTGCATCTCCTCCTAGTTTGGATCGGATTCGTTCGAAATTGATGGCATTTTCATTTAACATGGCTGCATATCAAGTGCTTTCCGTTTCCCCCTTCGACTGGACATGACATTTGTTCAAGTGCCGGACGTTTTAGTTCTATTTTTGAATTAGGCTTCTGTCCTTAGCATCCTTTGCCATTTAAATGTTTTATGAAGGGAGAGAGGATATTTTATATACTTCTTTTTCGACATAAATCATTGGTTTTGGGAGTTTTAAGTTCTATACTAATGAAATTTTTAATTGTAGGACTTTATAGGTCTAAAATTTTATCCTGTAGCCTGTATGATGGCTTCTAGTTCGCCTAGTCATCCTAGAAAGCTTCTAAGAAACAAAAACCTAAATCTTCCATTTAAATTACAATTTTTATCACCAGAATTTTTGCTTCTATCCTTTATTAAAAATAGAAATCTGTCTATAGAAAACCTGT
Source organism: Drosophila ananassae (assembly GCF_017639315.1). Taxonomy (NCBI): domain Eukaryota; kingdom Metazoa; phylum Arthropoda; class Insecta; order Diptera; family Drosophilidae; genus Drosophila; species Drosophila ananassae. The sequence goes on from NC_057928.1 coordinate 15,964,558, forward strand.
AAAGAATGTACACAATTTTTCACTTAGTTGAAGAGCAATTAAAGTCCCTTTTAAAGTTTTATTGTCCACCCGATAGGGCTTGTTACTGTTGATAGTTTTCCATCGCCCTTTGACCGTTGAAAGTATTTTCCCATTTCCTTTCCTTTCCTTTCCCACTTTCTCCGCATCTGGCTGGTCCTCGGTCTTGGACTTCTCCAGCTCTCGCTTTGTTGTCTGCACTTTCCAATCTCCTTTCGGTTCAGTTTTTTTTCGTGTTTTGTGTATTTTTTGTGCAATGTTTGCAATGGCTATTCACTTCTCGAGACATGGATTTGATTGCTCGGATGCCTTTCAATGCCCCCTGTTCATGGGCATCAGCTCAAAAATCCATCTCCTTCCAGGGATCCCCCGGGATCCTCAGCTGCCTCGCCCGTCTCGATGATGGCCGTGTTGAATGGTGAATGCTGGTGGTAGTGGCTGGAGATATAAATTTCAACAGTATACTTTTTTCTTCCATTCACTTTATACTTCCTATATTTCTTCGCTTTTTTGTGTCCGTGTGTCTGGGCTGAAAAGCAAATCTGTGTAGTGGGCGCTTGTCCTTCCGCTTATCGAAGGCTCCCAGCATGGGCGTGACTAAGGGGCGATTCATTTATTAAACACACATTCCAAAAATGTTTACTAAAAATTTATTTCTTTGAGATTTGATGGGTTTTGATGGGCCCAGAATCCTTTACAGAGTAGAGTAATTAATTGTCTTCCTTGTCCTTATCCTTGTCCTTGTCCTTGTCCAGGGAGAACCAAGTTATGGATGTATATAAACAAGTAAGTAACTCCCCACTACTTCCATGAGATCTGTGGATGGTTTTTGTTCCTGCTGCGGTGCCTCAATAAATCTACCATCGCATATCTTTGGGGCTTGCCTTCGTGTTTTTACAGCATCAACAACAAAATAACTCAAAGTGTCATCCAAACTCTTGAAGTCTATTGTGTTATGCCTTTGTTATATATTTTTTTTTTCAGCTCCCTTCTCCCTTCGGCTTTTGTGGCCTTTGCCCTCGCTGCTTATCCTTACAAAACGTTTGACGGTTGCAATCGTTTTGAGGGGCGGGCGGAGGAGGGGTTACACGTGTTTCCAGGGACGCAGGATCAACAACGGGAGCGGGTGCTTGGTTCGGATTCAAGTGGGGTTGTCATTATTTGGCTCTGCCTTCAGTTGAATCAAAACGATTGGCACTGGGCCCCAGAAAATCCCCACTATATTCCTCCGTTCGAGCGGCATTTTTATTAGGTGTATGGCTCTGTAAATCACTATGCCACCCACTCGACTCTATACCCCAAACAAAATGCCAAAAAACACTGCAAAAATATAATAAGAAATTATTTTCGAAATATTTTTTATAATTATGTTTAAATAGTTATAGTTTTGAAAGCTAAAGTTGCAGTTAAACTGTTCAACTATTCATACCCCATACTTCTAAGAAAAAGAAATAGCTCTTCTTTTATATTTCAGTGTATATTTGCTTGCATACCCTATTCTTGATATTTTAGCATTTGATAAAAATCTAAACAAAGTGTATGACATTGTTGGGCTCCCCATTTTTCCAAATTCTCGACGTGGGTCGCCCACGCAACAAAGGCAGGCCGATGAGGTTCAACGAGACGCCACCAAAGAACCAATTCCCATGCATATTCGTTTTTTTTTTTATTTTTCGAGACCCTGTCCCGGGACTCCCTCCCATCATCAGCACCTTTATGTATTTTATGTTACCCACTTCACAGTTGCGCTGGAACTTATTACATATTATAAATCATATCATGGCATGACATTATGCTTAGCATACAATTTGCCAAGGAGCCGACCTTTTCTCACTCTGTCTCTGTTCCGGCTCTGAAGGTCAAATTTAAAATGTATACAAAATATTTTCGGCATGTTTTTGGATTATTGTATAGGAAGTGAGTAGGTCTATGGGTATTATGGCAAGTGTTTGTTCTGTACTTTAAAGATTTGAGAGCTCCTACTTACAAGGATTTCAAAATGAGCGTCTAAGAGTAAAATCCTTTTGATTATTTTCTGAAAACCAATATCTAGTCTGACCCCATGAAAATATCCAATAAGTGTCACCCTCGCAGACTCCCATAAATTCAGAAAGTAAAAACCATCGATTTAATTGGTTTTGTCGCTTTGCATACCAATTTTGGTTTATTTTAAAACATAAATTTAAATAAAGGTTTTCATGTAGTATACATTAATGTGGCAACGTTATGACATTAGCTAGAGTTGAACCTCCTTCTCTGATTCGACTTGGGCCGGACTCGTTCCATTTCTGTCCGGGGGTATGTTCGGGGTCTTGTGTTGCAAATACTGTTTTTTCTCATCATCTCTTCTTTCAAAACAGCAGCGTGCCTTGGTTGACAAATTACATATGTAAGCTAATTAGCATATATATCACATACTTCCTAAATTAACAACTACAACTAACAACTAAAACGACAATTAGCGACCATGTGTGTGTGTTTTTTTCGCATTTACTCGCTTTTTAAATATGATTTGGTATTATAGTTCTCTTAAAAACGAATAATTATGTTTAAAAAAAAGTTTGATATTCCATCGAAGCAGAATTATATACATATACATAGATTTGCTCTTGTTTTTTTAATAGTAACTCTTCATTTGTTTGCTATTTTAAATATTTTTTATGTTTTTTTTGCGTAATTTCATAAGAATACTTTGAATTTGTTGCTGCGGAAGCTCGTGGCTTATTATATCATTTCTTTTCGTAATTTGAGGGATCGTTCTTTTTGTTTTTGCAAAGGAAAAGTGAAAAATTAAAATGAGATCAATACCAAAAAAAAAAAAACAAAGAAAGGCAAGGATTAAGAAGGCCCTTGAAAAAATAGTATCCTAGACTAGGACTTTTAGGAATTTTCATTTCGAAATTTTGGCCTCACTAGAAAAGCACATAACAAAAAGAGGTTTTTGAAAAGGAGGATTACTTAGTCTAGACTCTAGACCCTAGAGAAATTTTCTATGTAGTACATTCTCAAAATTTGACTTTCGTTTTCGTAATCTTATCGAGTGTATCAAGTGGTGGTCGCTTAGATGCTGTGATCCAGAATGGAGACCGGATCGTAGGAACGTTTTTTGGCACGCTGCGTGTAAATGTAAATGCTCATGGCCACGAGGACGATCGTGGATAGAGCCGAGTAGGCTACTAGCCCGTAGGTGAGGCAGTTGGACTGATGGCGGACCTCCACCACGTTGGGTGCATCGAAGGCGCAGTGGCAGATGGTGGCGACTGGAGCCACAGGGACTGGTCCAACTAAGGTGCTGGGACTAGCAGTGCTAGTAGTCGTGGATGTACTGGTATCAGTACTGGTACTAGTTGAAGTGGTGGTGCTGGCTATCAAGTCGCCAGTGTGCTGAGTGGTTTCGAGATCAGGCAACAAAGGCGGCAGATCATCACCCTCGATGTCTTCCGAATCCGGGTCCTTGTAGTCCTCAATTACACTGCCACTGCCATCGGTGGCAGTCTCATTTGGCATGGGCTCACCTTCGGGCCAGCACACCGGACAACAGGTGTTGTTCAGCTTCACCTGCCGCTCCAGGGGGCAGTTGTAGGTGCCGCAGAGGGTGATGCTGCACTTGGGCTCACCGCGCACACACTCGCACATCTCGCAGTTATCCACCCAGGACTCGCCGTTCTCGAAGAACTTGTTCAGGCTCTTCGATTCGCAGAAGGAGTGCGGGGCACCCTCCTCGGCGATGGACTCCTCGTCGCAGACCTGGTGGCAAATCTTCGAGCCGGACACACACTGGCATTTCTGGCACCGTTCCCGCCAGAAATATTTCATTTCGGTTTCCGCCGTGCAACTCGGCGCCGGTCGACACTCGTACTTGCCGCAACAGTGGCCCGGGGTATGCGGATCCTCCGGCACCAGCTCTACCACCACCTCGTCCTTGTCCGGATTGCAGTCCGGTATGTAGCAGGTTTTGCACACACACTTGTGTGCCAAACAGCATCGCTCGAGGTCCGCCTGGGAGATTTCCTCAGTGTTATTGTTGTATAATACCTGCAGCTGCTGGTGGTCAACTTCCGGCGGCAAGTCCACCGCATTCGACTTAATCAGGTCCAGATTCTCGCGTATCGAGCTGTCCGCCGGGCATTGAATCTCCGATTCCGGCGGGCACTTAATCGAGTCACACGGACTTGGCTTCTGGTCAACTGTAACGAAAATATGCCAAGGGGAAAGGTATAAAGAAACCGTTAGTGGTTGTCAATAAAACATGAAGGTCTTAGTAGCAGCTTAGGTGTACTTGAGTGCTACCAGACAATAGTATTATTGTGGGCTGGTCCAAGGGGGTCTTAGTTATGGCCAAGAAAAGTCTAGGTGCAGTCTTTATGAAAAGGCTTTGTACTATAGCTTGTTAGACTAAATTGAAATTGTAAACCTTGTGCAAGGTAAGAGCAATAAAAATGGAGTTATATTTTCTTTTTTGCAGGGATTTCTGTAAAACTTATACATATTTTATATAACGATAGTTTTGTCTTAAAGATAAAGGTGATGTTAATTCCCGGTACCACAGACTTTCTATAGATATTATTATATATTGATTCATCTTGATTTAGAAATCTATACAGCTTCTTTCAAATAGGATATTGTCAACCTTTGCCCAAAAATATTTATAGCCGGTACCACAGACTTTCTATAGATAATATTATATAGAATATACCTTAGATAATATTTATACTTCATTGAGAATTCTTTACAGCTTTAGCTAGATTTTTAAACATATTTATACCCGGTACTATAGACTTTCTAAAGAGGATATTATAGACACCCTTTCTATAGATATCCTTGGCCTAAAGATATTAAAAAAATGCACCATAGATCCTCTTATTTTTCTATTAACTCTACTGACTACTACCTATCCTAATAAGCCACTAAACAAGTTACTTTTATTTTGTGGCTATCTTTTAATGTAAATTAAAGTATCCACTGCCACAGCCCACAACCCCACATTTTTGCAACTTTTCCCATATCTCTGCTTTAATTATTCCGCTTTTCTGGGGTCACCACCAAATTGTATAACTGAATGCATTAAGGTCATCTTATCTGATCGAATGTCCGGCGCCTATCTGGGTAAGTGATTCATTAAAGTGCCACAGTCCCGCACCCGGAACCAGACCCGCCCGAAAAAGTTAAACCAATTAAAGTTTTTCCCACTTTCGTGGAGTGCGACTGCCATTGATTGTTGGCTGTGTGTTTGCTTTCCATTAATTTTATATTCCATATACCTGAGACTAAACTCCGGGCCACTTGCCACTCCGCCACCATGCCACACTTCTCCACCGGCTACCGGGTGACCTTCGTCGTATTCGCTTTGCTTTTTCCACGCTTTCATGGAGTTTTTCTCCTTTCAGCTCCGGTTGGATGTTCGGTAAGTGCACCGGTCATTGTTCAAGTTAATTTGTCATTTTCACTCGCCCATATAATGGGAAATTTCTCGTTCTTCGTTCTTCGTTCGCCGGCTGCTCATCGACTTTTCCCCAACGACCCCCCGGGTAAACAATCAGGTTCTGCCGAAGTCGGGACAAAAGTAAATATCTGGCTGGAAAAATCTACTCGATTTTAAGCATAAGATTCTCCCCGCAGCCTGTCGAATATTAAAAACTAAAGTTCTTATTTGTTTTTTTTTTTCGGGTTCTTGGCCTGTCTGCCAGCCTGCACTTTGATGTTAAAGGGAACCCAAAAATGGTTTGTTAGGCCGGAGATTCTGGGACGGCCAGGGTGAGCGGGCGACTGCTTTGAAGGAGCTCAACAAACTTCTTACACTTTATTTAATTAAAGTTTTACTTGTTTGTTGTTTTTCGCATTTATTCGCTGACGCTGTCGTGTTATCAGCGGGACAGCTGGGACAGTTGTCAGGCCGCCCTCGTATCCGCCGCCGTACTCGCCGTATTGAGTGCGCAGTTTGACTTTGAAGTTTGGCGACGGGAGGTTAGATTTAAGCGAGGCATGTCCAAAAAATAAAAACAATTTAAATGCTGCTCAACTTGATTTCGGCGTAAAAATATGTAAAATGTGTAGAAGGAACGTGTCGAAGATTTTATGCTCTCACTGTTAAGATTTTTCTCAAAGTTCTGACAACTTTTTTGATTAATCTATGGTTTAATGATGGTAATAAAAAATGAATCATTAAAAATTAAAAATAAATACTGATAAGGTTAAGAAGTTTCATTTGAATAAAAGCCACAGAAAAGCTTAGAAAGAATAATATTTTTAGGGTAGAAATGGTAGTATTCATACCCGGTACTGTGGTTCTCTTTCTAGTGATTTCCATAAGGTATAGGTTGGAAAGGCTAGTAATATTTGGAATAAACCAAGCCTCCTAAGAGAGTACTACCTCTTGAGCTTCTATAGAGTAAATCAGAGGAAAAAAAATGTGAATGAATTAGCCGTCAGACGAGGACATTGCATTGCATTTTGTGGCATGACTCAAGGGGGAGAGAACTGGCAGAGCAACAGCCCGAGTAGCCGGCCCGGCCCGGCCCGGCCCGGCCACCTAACCCAGATAAAAAGCAAACCGCACACTTGGCTGCCTATTCAGATAAAGCTAAGGCCCGGCGACAGCATCCAGCGAACCGGGGGCTACTAGAACCAGGGCCAGAACCAGATACTCCAGATACTGAAACTACAGGAAGAGGACAAAGGCGCGCACACAAACTTCCAGATACATGGTTGTCTTTTTTTTATATGTTTTTCCCTCCTATTCACTTTGGTTAGTTGGGGGCTACTTTGGTTCTTCGGTGAGAAACTTATAAACAGCCGTGGAAAGTTTTCATAAAGGATGAAAGTACGAAGGAGCACACACATACCCACATACAGATACTCGAGTGTTTTGCATTTTATGTAGCATGAATGAAGGAAAAAAAATAAAAGACACAAGAGTGGAGGGGGGTAAAACTCTTTAAAAGCGAAAACTTTTTTAATAATCCAGCGACAGCAACGGCAACGGCAACGAAAACAAACACCAAACACTTTTGTCCTGACTTTGCGGCCTGCAGCCACCACAGATACAAATACGAAAGACACAGATACAGATACAAATGGAAACTCTTCAGTTGAGTGGGGCAAGTGTGTCAGGAATTTAAATTGTTAGTTTATCTTCGTAAGGCACTGATTGGAAATCCAGTTAAGCCCCCAATCACACACACACTACCTCCATTTCAGGTGGCAAGTTGGCTGAGAGACATACCTGAGGATACCTGAAGGCACTTCCATCCATACGAGCATCGAGCATTATCTTGAAAAGTAACCCACAGACCATAAGCTCTCCGATTTTGACTAATTTTCATGCGAATATCTCGAAAATGTGATTTGCTTCTGTCTTGCCCGAAAGCCGATTGGCCAATCAGAGCCAGCTTTCCGTCAATCCATCCATCCTTTTAGCCCTGTAACCAGAAATATAGCCATATAGCCTGGATATGCATCCATCGGGCGGAATGGGGAGAACCCTTCATCCTTTTGTTGTGGCACTTTTGGGCTGCTCTGACCGGCTCACTGAATACGGCTATCTGGCCAGATTATCTGGCTGAGTGAACGCCTTGGCTAAACGAAATTCAATCAGGCTAATAGCTGGCATAACCACACTCGCCAAAATATGTTATACAACCTCGACAAATTGATTTCTGTGTTAAAATGGTATTTGCATATTGCCAGCACAAAAGGAAATACATTCAAACAAATTGATATTTTTGTAGGATTTTGTTTGGCAGAGTTTGATGAAATATTTTTAAAGATATAACAAATAGTTAGGTTAGTTTAGCAAATTCTATTAGCAAATGTTTATATTTTATGGCATTTTCCAATAGTAATTCTTTAAAATACTTATTTTTTAAAACCATTCCCTTGAAGGTGTTGGCTTTTCTTTTTTAAAATCCCATTAATAAACCCATTTTAATGTCAACTTTATGTTGAATCAAAGACAAATTAAAGCCAAAACCCCTTTAAACAGAACCCCTAGAGCCAATTGAAATCAATTTTTCAAAGTGCATTGCCTTGAGCAGTGCCTTTGGCTGTGATTGGATTACGGAGCTAGACGGCGTATTCCCAGGGGCAGTTACGTTGCCAGCTCTGATCCATTCGTAACACATCGACATGTCAGTGACGCGGGTCCTGTCGCTTGTGGCCATGTCGGTCCTGTCCCTTTTGCACGGTCTCACCAGAGTACTGGGCCTGTTGGCCGTCCAGAAGCCGTCTTCGTGTATTGCAAACCGACGTGTGAGAATGAAAAGTGGCTACTGGCGCCTCCACGGCTGGCTGATGCTGATCTTTGTGGGCGTCTACTCCCCCTTTGCCTTCTGGAGCATCTACAATCGCATGGCCTTCCTCCGGCAGAACAAAATGCTCTTCCTGGTTAGCCTGAATCGGTTTGCCGGGCTTCTCCTCTGGGCCACCGTGTGTCTGTGGATAAGCTGCTCGAAGCAGTCGAAGATCATAAAGTGTCTCAACGGACTGATCAAGTGCCACAAGACGCTGCAAAGGATGATGTACACCCAGGAGCTGAAGGACTCCCTCAACTGCTTGGCCAACATGAATCACGTGACAAAGATGGTACTCCTTATAGTTTTCACCATCATGTCCGCGGCTCAGCCGATGCAGATCCTTAAAGATGACCCGATGGTGCGGGAAAATTTCATGTACGCCTTCAGTTTGGTTTTTACGTACTCCTGCCAGCTAATCCTGCAGCTATCACTGACCATATTTACGTTCATTCTACTGTTTGTTGCCCATCTGGTGCGGCACTCCAACCTGCTGCTGGCCAGGACCCTGTCGGATGCGGGGGGCATATTGGAGAGCTCCCGGCGAGCACGACTCGGCCCGAATCGCCAGAGGCTCTATGCCGCACAGCAGCAGTGGCTGGCCTTCGAGCTGCTGAGGGTCCTGCACTTGCACCAGAAGCTATTGAAGCTTCATCAATGCATTTGCCGGCTCCACGGCGTTCAGGCGGTGTGTTTCGTGGTTTTCGTGCCCATCGAGTGCATGGTGCACTTGTTTTTCACGTATTTCATGAGAAACAGCAAGTTCATACTGCGAAAGTATGGAAAGCCATTTCCATTCAACTACTACGGCATATGCTTCCAGATAGGACTCTTCAGCAACCTCCTGCTGGTGATCCTGTGCACCCGCCTCTCGGAGAGGCAGTTCACCAGGACGAGGGAGCTCCTCAGATCTGCCGTGTTCTGTTTTCCATCGGAGTGTACCGAGAAGAAGTTGATACATACAGTAAGTATGATCTGAGTTCTGTCTTCTGACTTTGTAATAAAACATGAATATTCCGAAAATTTGCATATATTTATGCTCTGCTTGTAGGGAATTTATTGCCAAACCATATATAGGTTGTGCCAGAAAAATGGGTTTATAGAAAAGAAGAATATAATATTATTTATATTCCGCACAGGCCCCTCGTAAATCGCACTTCATAAAAAAGATATTAGGTATGAGGGGAATAATAATAACTTCTAATGACTAATAGGCATTATTTTATTACGTAATTAAAAAAACATAATCTTCTTTAATAAAAAAGTATGACTATTTTAATCAATATTAAATAAAGACCACTTGACAATGAGCCCCAATTAAAATATGCATTTCCTTGTCATTTCTTCATTATAATAACCTGGAAAAAGGCCGCACAATATTGATTAAATTGTCATTCCTTTCTTATTTGCCTGAATGTCAGTCAGTTTTCATTTTAATTAACTTTTCATTTCCGCAGCTGCATTATTACGGACTGTTCCTGAAGAATGCCGGCCATATATTCACCGTCAGCGCCTGCGGCCTCTTCAAGCTGGACAATGTCTTGCTCTTTTGCATCGTGGGCGCCATACTGAACTACCTGATGATACTGATACAGTTTGATAAGCTCATAAACAAATAGCTGACAAAATGCCGGCCCAGACAATGGCCGTAAATAAATATGCACATTCTTATAAATTAAATTGCTCCCCAGATAAGTCTTGGGCAAATATGTTATTGATGCTCGTCTGGAGGGAAGGCCTCTACCAGAATCCCAATGGAGCACGGATAGCTGCTCTGTGTGCTGTCTACTGGGTGGTTGGGGGGTTTACTTACGTGTCGTTGCACTGGATACAAATATTAGTCCATATATTATTAGCATCTGGTGCATGCACCTCCTTGGCTTGTGCAAGCTCGGCATGTTCCTTGCCCTCTGTTTGCTTTCTTCCAAAAAAAAAAGGGGGGTGCTTGTTGGGTAGCTCGGTTGCCGACAGCAGCTGATGACAATCGATATGACCTTGTCGCCTGGTCCGCCGGTTATATTCTGCTGTCTCTGATGGCGAATTTTTTCGCCCAGATATCAAATCATATAAATGTCTCGTTATAATTTGCGAAAATCAAAATCAATTGGCATCTTCTCATCGGGATCAACTGAAACGAACGAAGGAATTTATTTGTTATTCCGCACATCTGATGAAATGGGAATGCGAATTCTAATTTGATTGCATTCCCAGTACAAACTGAATCAAAAAAAAAAGTTTAAAGCTAAGTAAAAAATGGAAGCAGTGTCGAAGTTTATATACTCTTCCTAATATTTATTTTCGGATGAATAGTAGAATATTTTTCAAAGGTTTGAGTTGAAATAGTTTTTATAAAAGGTGCACAAGTTGTTATCCAGTTAATATAATGTATAAAATTTTTTTTTTAAACTATTCAGATCTTGACAAAAGTTTTCAAGTTTCAAATGCATGTTTTTAACTATTTTTTTTAAAAAACCTACAAGTAACATCTTGATGGTTTCAAAACTATAAGATAAATGCATAAATGGACAATTAAGTAGAGGTACTGACTATGATATATTTATAAATAATGATAGCTAGATGGCTATGATTATGACTAAATCCATAATAATTATATTTTCTAGATAACATTTTCAAGAAAACAAACTCTATAACCAAATAAAAATACCCTCTCTAAGAGTATAATCAGAGCAAAAAGGCAGTAAACACTCGAAGCGTTAATAAGACTATACGAAAAGGTGCCTACACAACGAAATTTGGCGCTCAGCTCTGTTTTGTTCTGCTCGTTCCCGAGCGGGTTGGTTTGCTTTGGTTTGCCGGTTCTCGTCACTGCTAAAAATAGCAACCTTTTTTCGGCTCTGCGAGTAGTTTTAATGACCAAGTGCCAGTCTCTCTTATTTCGAGATGGCGGAGGAGCATTAAGCGGCGAAAAGGGGAACTGGCGGTGGCCAGTGGCAGCTGGCAGTGGTTGTGGGGCTAGTAGAGGTATCAGTGAGGGTCGGGGTCACCAATTCCCTCTACTCTCCTCCCTCCTCCCCCCAAAAAAAAACACAGATACGCAACAGAAAAATGTTTGTGCATGTTTTCTGGGTTTGCTGAATGAAAGCGTCCCAAAAACTGAAAGGCACTGATAAAGACACAACCACTACACCGGAAAATCTGGGGAACGGTGCTATTGGGATGAGGGTATGGGGGAAATCGGATGAATACTGTCGAATTGGAAATGGGAATGGGAATGGGAATGGGAATGGGTATATGGGATATGGGGGCGGTACCGGCTGCCTTGTCCCAGGTACCATAAAAGACCCTGGTTTATGTCCATGTCCCTGTCCATGTCCACGTTCATGTCCATGGCCGAAGAGAACCCATTTCAAAGTGTATGCACTGAGGAAAGTTTTATTTTAATAAATTATTAATATTAAATCTTAAGGAAACCTCTGGATAGGGTTTTCTAGAAGTAATATTAAATATTCTTATGAATAAATTTTAAAAACTATAACTAAGAATAATACTTCTCAGTGCTCTATTGAATAGTGGACGATGATTTGCTTTTCATATCCATTCAATCAAAACCTAAACCGTATACCAAGCACTCCCATTTAAACGACTGTGCGGGGAGGACTGTGGAGATTTATGATATGAGACCCGCCCAGTGTTTCGCAGCCAAGTTTAAATTTTCAGTTGAAACTGGATTTCCTTTTCATCAAATTTCGAATGGATCCCCAGAACAGGAGAAGTCTTATCTGCATTAGGATTTGCATTAGTCAGAAGTGGGGTAGTATTGTGGGTCGAAATTCGAAGGAAAACGCTTTCATTTACAGAGTGTTGTTTTTCACTTAAACCGATAAACAGGCTGGCTGGACAAATGCCTTGCTGTGAGTTGGGTTACTGGTTCACTAATGATTCCTCTATAGAGGTATTGTAGAAGTATGTGAAAATTGAGTGTTTGCGGGCATTAGAAATTTCTTAGAATTTGTTTGCTTTTTTTTAAAGAGTTATGTAGGTAGGGTGTATGCACGGAGGTTCAGTAACCTATTGAGTACGCGCTGACGCTACATGGAGAGTTCCCCCAGACCATAAACATCGTCTATTTGGCTAAGCGGAGCCATAAACAATTCAAGATTAATGAACCCACAAAAAATGCTTTATAAATGGAAAAGCGAGTGAATAAGTAGTCCAAAAATTGGATATAAATGGCACGGAATGAACTGAAAAAAAAAAAAACTGAATTGGATACAAAAATATAACCAGAGTACGGGACGGGGGATACACAATTCTGAGAAGTTGACCTGACAACAATCAGAGCTGATATTGTTTTGTATCTGGAGGAATTTTAATTATCATCTTGTTGGCTTTACCGGCCAGATCTTATCTTATTTGGGTCGGATTTGGTCGAAACTCTTTAATCTTGGCTTCCTGTTGTCACTTGTTTGTACGGTTTCATCTTCATACTCTCGGTTTCTTTTTCATTTTTTTTTGTTTTGTGTTTTTTTTTTGGGGTTTTGTGGGTAGAACTTTCCCTACCTTATAACACTTGAAAAAATTATACGATTTCTCATAGTTTATTTTGCTTTAATTTTCCATTTTTATTACCACTTTGATATGATTTATGGGAATTGAATAATAAATGGGTTGTAAAAAATACAAATGGAAAACTACTCAAGTCTCATTACTGATTGGGAGAAGGTTAACCCACAAAATAGTATCATTTCATTTAAAATTTAAGTTTTAGTTTATATTTCAGGGATTTCCCATTTTTTTTTTATGTAGATATCTCTTTTGTGGATTCCCTGGAAGCTCTTTTAATGTTTCCTGTTAAGAAATTTTTAGCACACATGTCTATCTGTTTAGTTTCTATGGAAGACCTTATCTTTCCTGGGCATTCTTATGCTTTCTGTATCTGTATCTGTGTATCTTTTGCACCAGAGCCGTGGCAGTAACTGTATCTTTTTCTATATCTTTGGCTTGCCTGGGTGCCGTAATCGCATATTTGTGCAGATGACTAAGTCTGCGATAGGAACCCAGAAAAGTATCGTTTTGCGACCGATGTGTTGCACTGCGAGTGGGGTGATTGGGAGGTAGGTGGTAGGTGGTGGGCTGGCTACGGGCTATGAGCTGGCAGCTGAGGAGATAAATGAGCCACCGAATGCTGCTGACGAATGCCAGTTTCTTGGCCCCGGTGCAGACATAGTTCATCATCTCTTACCTCGAATGCCAGTTAAGCTTTATTATTGCCATAAATTTCACTTGAATTGCGAAATCTGATGCATCTCTCTAGCCATGCTTCCACTTTGGCTTTTTAGCTTTTTCTCTCGCTGTGGTTGTTGTTGCTTTTTGCTGTTTATCTTGGCGTCCCAACAACAACAACAACAGCAACAACACATGCAAAACTCGCTTGAGCCTGTGTGTGCATAAATACTTACACACACTCTGGCATCTGCCTTGGTATTTGCTCGTGTTCGCGTACAATAATTTCACGTTCAACAACTTTTGGCTTTTTTGATGAGCCAGCAGCAACAGCAGCAGCAGCAACATCAGCAACAGCAGCAGCCCGCACTTGAAAGGTACATTCGCCGAAAAGGGGGCGAGTGGGGGCTGACGATTACAAAGGGTTCTGTGGGGCTAAGGCGGGATGAGCGCCGAGTGGGGCAGACTGTGGGGTAAGTCTCCTCTTTCTCTTTCTGTTGCCAAAGCCAAGCAGCTGCCCATGAAGCCTGCCGTCTTTTTCCGCCACACTGCAAGCCGGAGTTGGCTCTGGGAACTCTGGCCCGGCTTCAAGCTAAAAAGTACACTATAAGAAATGCAACCTTAAAAGTATCTTAAAGACACACACACTTTCTAACTGGGTAGTGATTAATTGGTTATTATACAAAATATATAAAAAAAAAAATCTGCTTGATTGGGAATTAAGAATAAAAGTTATGTGTGGCAGTTCGATATGAGACTTGGTACGAGAGATTCTTTATCTAAGAATAATAATAACTACTAATTTAGTTCTATTGTTTATAGAATCTTAAAAAAATCAATAATAGTTATTTTTTCCATTAAAAGTAATAGTTAATTGATTTATTTAACATTTTTTAAGAAATTTATAGATGATCTGTTTTGAAAAACTTTTAAAAATATATTTTTATAATATTTAACTTAGACTTTGCATAAAGAAAACGAGTCCCATAAATCCCATTTTTTATTAAAAACTCAATTATTTTATTTATAAAAGATAGCTTAATCCAATTAATTGCCTTACAAATCCCCCCAAAAACATAGATATATCTATTTTTCTAAAAAGACTTTATTAATCTCAAAAATATGGAAACTTCAATGACGTCAAATTGACATGGAAAATGGGCGAAAACATTAAATTCTGTATGAGATGGTTGGAATTTGGTGAGAAATTTATTCATTCTGCGTCATAGTTTATCTTGAGGCTAGCGATTTAATTCGCCATTATTGGCCATATGCAAAATATTAAACGATTTTAATTACATGTTGGAATTCTGGCTGGCATCAAATCATTTTGATTTGTTTGCTTCCTTTTTATGCCGTGTCATAAAATGAATTATTCGAGATTATTATTTTAATTTGTATTTAATGTCTGTTGTTTCCAGTCGCTAGATTCTTGGCCCAAAAGTCTAGTCCGAATAGATGATGGCCTATACGTAGTCCGTTCCCCCTACTATACTATGTATATGTGATGAAATATTATCGTGTTGGCACACATTTTATGTCAAATATTCTCTAGTTTATGGTATAATATGTATGGTAATTATTTTCTTGGCTCTGGCATATACAAATCTTCTGTTTAGTCAAATACTTTAGACAGAAGCAAGCCCATTTTTTCGCCATGTATCGAATTGGAGTCTTTATTGATACAAAGTGGTATCATATTTCATTTCAGTGTAATCACTGGCCCGGCCAAGTCGTCGTTTCGTCTCGTTTCATGACGGTTTTGTTATGCTTTTGGTCGCTTTTGCCTCGCTCTGACCTCTGAATTGCCATCGAAGCCTTTTTTTTGTGTAATTTTTTTTTTTATATTTTTTTTGCCGGCATACCCTTTCAAGGTGGAGTCTGTAAAGTTTTTTGGGGCACTTGCACGTGACACGGAGGAGAAGGGGGTCTCCGCCACCATGGTATTGCCAATCAGTTGCTGAACTTTCATTTGCATTTCGCTGAGCTGTTGATGGAAATCGCTTTGAACTCTAAATGGCTCGCCAGCGGCCTGTTATGAGTTCTTTTTGAGGGCGTACTATACGGTATTTAAGCGATCTGCGAGATGCGGGACTATTGAGTGAAAGGGCGGATGTTTCGAATTCAAAAGTCAGTAGGGGAATATTAAAAAGGGCGTCTCTTTCAAGGGGAGAGACTTTCTATAATGAAGGATGATTAAGGTAGGCTGGGGGAGGTCTATTGTTGAGGTTATATATTTTTAGGTATTTTTCTTGAAAAATTGTGTTGCTATTAAATATTTTAAGAAATTGTGTTTTATATTTTTATTATCAAGATCAAGGTTTTCTGTTTTATACATTTGTAACTTAATATGTTATACATAGTTTTCTACAAAATAAAAGCCTTATATGTATGTCTGATAAGTTCTACACGAAATATTTTTACATATTTTAAAGGGGCGGATACTAAAATTTAAAATGTGCAATGTGGAAATATTATTAATTTTAAAAGGCTGCAAAATTTGCTTCAATATCTTGATGATTTTTAAGATGGTCTATCATATTTATTACCTTTGCACTACTATTTATCACTAATTTATTACTACTAACACCATATTAGTTGTTTCATGGACATTTTCCCCTATTTTAGTATTTATATTTTATTTGAGATGTTTTAGTTTCCCGGACCCTAAAAAGATAACTATGTTTCTTATGGTTTTTACTTTTGCAGAGCTTTAAGGAGACTGCCAAGCAGTCTTATTCACTTTTAAATATGATTCTTTTTGCATTTTATGAAGTAATTAGAACCGACTAAACTACGAACTATTATTCCCCTAATCCGCCCGGATTTAAATAAATCAAAAACCATTGAATTTCTCTTATTATAGTTACTTTTATTTAAATTATAATTAGCACATTCTTGTTAATAAATACATGAATAATTTATCGTTACATAACGACATAATGAAAGCCCAAGTTCGCTTACAAGTTGACCCCAAAATACCTTTAAAATGGCATAAAATTCTTGTGTAGTACATATTTTAGGCAATTTTTGAACGGCCCTGAGGGCATTTAGAGTTCGACTCCGGCACGTAAGCTCTTCCCCTCTCGAGGCTTTATTTGTTTGCTCTGGTTTTCTTATTTTTCGGCATTGCTCTTGGGCCGCTTTAAAGCTTGTGGCCCCTCTTCTGGGCCTGGGGTCTGAATTTCTTAGTTTATAGTAGTTCGGGCACTGTAGTGCCAAGCTTAAGTAACTCTTTAATGGGGTGTGCGTGTCTCGATAGGAGGCTTGGAGGAGGAGCTGGGAGGAGGGGATGGGGGCATATCACACACTGAAAGGCGGCTAATGAAATCGAATTGTTCGATCATTGCGATAAATTCTCTTCCACCTCTGCCTAATTTCTGTCCATTTACGCATTGCCGCCGTCGCTTTTTGCCGCTTTGCGCTTTTAACCTTGATTTCTTAGTGTAAACAAAAAATACAAAACCAACATAAAACATGAAAGAAAAAAAATACAGCAAAAAAAAAAACGCGACACAGGCCAAGTGACAGAGCACGAGTAGGAGTGAGATACAAGATACAAGATACTGAGATACAAAGATACATCGAGCATAGTAGTACGAAAAGCTTTCAGCATTTTGACGATCTGTCAGTCGCGCTGACTATTTGTCTCTCAGTTTGCTTTTAATTTTATTTTTTTTTTGCCATTCTGCTTGCTTTTTATTAAGTTACCTATTTATAATTTGTTTATTATTTAGCAAATGCCTGTGAATAATGTTTAAATATAACAGCAGCGGCAGCAGCAGCAGCAGCATCTGGAAACCTTGTTGAATGAAAATCAAAATTGAAATAGCTTAGAAAATTAGAAAATAAAAAAAAACATAAAACCTCCTCGAACACACGAAATCCATAAATATTTTATAAATGACGTTATTGTACAGTTTTCCTCTTGTTATATTATTAGCTATGCTATCTTATCTATGTACGCGACTCAACGTGTGACTGTTAGTGGGTGTTTGTATGTCTGTGTGTGTGTGTGGTGTGTGTACTGTCGGTGTTTGTTTGTATAGCCATATTGGGTGCTTGTATGGGCCAACAAAGCTACCGTCATTACCCTTCTACTTTTTATGCTGGCTTATATAATCAGCAAAAAAACAATAAGAAAAAAATTGTAAGCAAAAAATAAATAAAAAGAAAACAAAATAAGGGGAAAAAAAAGAGTAAAAAGAGAGGTAGTATGTAGATATGTAGGTTGGTTTACCTGCAGCACTTGAAAAATGATTTAGTCGCTGGTTCGGTTCCCTTGTCCCATATAATATATAGATTATGTACAATCTGTGGAATGCGCTTCTACACACCTGCCACGTAAATTTCTTATTGCTCTTCTTGCTGTTTTTTTTTGTGTGTTGTTTTTGTTGCTGGAGCATAAACTATTTTGTTGTTTTTGTTATTGTTGATGTTGCTGTGCCCCAACAAGTTCACATGCTTTTTCACTTTATCTCTTTTCTCTTGCCACACGTTACTATTATTTCATTTTTTTTTTGTTGATGAAATTTTTGTGCTTTTTTTTTTCAAGTTGGCCTATTCTTTTTCGCAACGTTATTAGCCGTACGTTTTGTGTTTATTTTCTGGCTAAAACATAGTTTTGTATTTAACTTCACTGAACGAAAATGAATCGTTCTTCATAAATCTTTTCTACCAGCTTTTCGTAAAGCTTGCGCGTTCGGTGCTGAATTTCGACTGAATGTTTAAGCTTGCCTCCGACACATTTAAAGCTCCCCGCCGATCGTTTTAAGAGAAAGCGTGGAGCCGCGGAGAGAGCAGCCCAGAAGAGTGGAGCTCAGAGAGCCACCGCAGAGAATGTGGCTGCAATAAAGCTCGCTCTTTTGGCCCGCATTCCATTCGATTGTGCACTTAATTTCGTTATGCCTGGTACTCGTAATATTAAAGGGTATATTTTGTTTCAATCCGTTATCTATTTATTTCGTAAAAGCTGCTTTTTAAGAGAAATTTTAATAACCGTTATGGGCAATCTTTTTCCGGCGCCATTAACTAGGCAACAGAATATATAAAAGCCCTTATGGAGAGTCTAATCAGATTTAATACTAGGTATAATCGTAGTCGAGACTCTTAGTTATAGCCTTCCTCTTTTTTCTTGTTTGTTTTTGTTTAATTTTTTTTTGTAAATTTTTACCGGCTAACCGGCATCTGTCCGAAGATCATCCGCTCTGCCTCTCTGGCTAAAAAAAAGCTTTTTCTCGCGAAAGCTTGCTTACGAAAGAGCATAGATCAACGTCAGAAACAACAGGTCGTAAATTTTGTCGAGAGCAAGTGAGCATATGGAATTTCGTTGAGTGCATCACGCTCACACGCACGCGTCACGTGCGCCAGTTCTCGTATTCGCGAAAAAAAGTGCAACAACGATCGATCACACGCATATTAATTATTGGGGGAGTGGATGTGGCGGTGGGCGGAGGCTGTCGGTTGGGGGAGGGCGGCCCAAACAAACTGGCGAAAACAGTAAAGATCGTTGCCACCATTCCGCATTTTCAGGCCAAGGCGTGTGCGCCATGGAAAGCACAATATGCAAAGCCAAAATGCTAAATGTGAAGTGTAAAATGCGGCGAATGGATATGGAATATGGAATATCATGACAACACCCTCTCACACCCATCCCATCATCCACCACTGACTGGTGTTCTCGGGATTAATGTAAAATGCAAAAAATTCACATCAATTTATTATACATTTTTGGCACTTGAAAAAAAGTATGATATCAAATTATTACATAAAATGTATTATTATTTATAGAGTTAGTATGCATTAGAAAATTAGAAAATAAAATAACTATCGAATATATTAAACATATTTTTAATAGATGTTTTTAGATAAACTAAGTTTAAGGATTTTTTGGTTGGAAACTTACAATTTGGTAGTCATTTTCCTATTTTCTGTTTATTTTACTATAGAATTGTTAAACAATGTCAAAGAATTTTATTTCCAAGGATTAGATTTCTTTAAGACTTTATTTTCAATCTAAACCTAAGAATTTTTGAAAAATTTCACAAACTAATTGAATAAAATAATAAAATACGAATACTTAACTGTACCAATATTAAATAAATAAATAAATAAAATTTTTAGTGTAAACTTTTTTTTAATTTTTTACTTTTTCCTTCATTTTATTTTAGAAATATTAATAATGGTATACAATATAATATTCAATATAAATTTTATGAACCTGTAGCTTTTTATAATTAAAATAAAATCTCATAAAATAAAAAATGTAATCTATAACTTTTTCCCCAACTGCATAATTGCAGAATTCCGCATGCATTTATTCGGCAGCCTGGAATAATCCGCTTGCAAGTACCTGCAGATTTCTCAGGTGACTAATTGCGAGGTGATTGGTGTTCGGTGGCGAATGAGTAATTTTTGTTTGTAGGTTGGTCGGTTTCTTCGGCAAGTGTTCGGGAATAAAGTGAAACAATGTCAAGGGAATGCTGATCGGCGGAATTATTGGATTTACATATTAACAGATCAGGCATAAATATTGATACGATCTCGCTGTGGAGTCATTTATATTGAATGGAAAAAAGTCTTGTTGTATGCGGAAATCTTGCCAGATCCAAGTGCCCGATTCTTGAATACAATTGCAGCTTACGTCATTTTTTTCAATAAAGGTAGCTTTTTTTATTGGTTTTTTACACATTATGTACCTAGAATTTAATTCGAATTTTTGAGTAGATTATTCCGTTTATTTTCGCCATTTTATTCAAAAAATATCATAATATTTTATGCAAATTGTCAGCAATCAGATTGTTGCTTTTTAAATCTGGAATATTTGCACTTTTATTGCATGAATCGATTCGTTTGAATAACAATTTTCCCTCGCAATTTTATTTTGATTTTAAATTGCTGCCCGACTGTCAAGGTATGTTGTGGCTTCCCATAGGGATTCATGTTCTTCCCCCCCATTTCCATGTCATTTTGGGGGAACATTAACCGAGTCCTTGAAGGAATCCGATACTTTTCCTTTTATCTCAACGCCATTAAGAGCGGTCTGACAATGCAGCGAGAGTATATATTACTTAAGTTTGTCGCTTCCCTGCTGTTTTCCGCTTTCCACCACTGGTTGGCCACTGTTTTCATGGTCAGTTAGCCCGAGAATTGTTGTCGCATAATCTGCCAGCATACAGCAGAGCACAGGCAGGCAGCACAACAGATAACAGCGGAAAGGCAGACAAAATCCGTATAATGAAATAAAAATACATAGCTAAATAAAAGTGGACGGACGGACAAAATCAAAATGAACAGCAGCATCAGCAGCAACAAACACAGTGGCAACAACATTGATTTCACTTTAACGAGCTTGTAATGTCTTTGAGCGGCTCAAAGGCGAAAGTATATAAAAAGCGTTATGTATACGACATGTGGGCCACAACATAGCGCAGCATAGTGTGTGTATGTGTGTGTGTGTGTTTGTGTTTAGTGCGCTAGTGTGTGCGGATGAAAACTTTGTGCCGAGTTCTGTCACATCCTAATAGGATAATAACGAGCCAAGGCTGAGCGAAAGTTGTTGCGCCTTGCAACCAAAACTCTCCGAAATAAAATATGTAGCAACAATAAACGATGATAAGGGGCCAAGAAACGTGTCTCAGTCTCAGTTTCGGGCTCAGGCTCAGTCTCAGGGCTCAGTCTCCGGCTTCAGTCTTCACCCCCATTCTCGTTTTGGACATGTCCTCTTTTCTGGACTTGGCTTGAATTTTTGGTTCTTGGCATAGTCATGGCACTTGAAGAAAAGTTACAATGTTCCAACTACAAACTATGTATAAACTGCTGAAAGGTCAAAGATTTTCTGGCAGTGCCTAGTCCAAGTTAACTTGGATCCATTTTAGCCCGCTGTCTTGGCTAAATCGGCCCGCAGGAAGCGCTGATAAGAACCAACGACTTGCGGTAGTGTGCGGCATATAATGTCAGACATTCTCCCCAGAAAACAACGCCTTGCTTCCCCTTCTAGGAAAAAAAATAAATATATCCTCGGGGCAAGGACTTTTGGGTCCTGAGGGCATTAAAGTAGGGGCGCGTCTATTGCTGCTTTTTGGATTTGTTGTAGCTGCCAAATGATAATTTATGGGCGGAACTCTATGAAACTTCGAGGCGTCAAGAAATCTCTTAGCCAAAGTCGCACTTTTTCTTGCCAAGAGGGGAGGAGGTGCTACATGGTGTCGGGAACAAATGTTCAAGTCATGGATTTAAGTGGGCCAAGATGAATTTGACTACGTTACGGTGAGCCTAAATTAAAAGCAGCAAATCAACATGTTCTACTTAACTTGGTCAAAAGAAAGTGGGTGGAAATGGCTGCCAAAGGGCCAAAAGTAGAAAGAGGAAAGACACACACAACGATGGAAGGAAAAAGATGTGCGCTGAAACGGAAAGGCGGCGGGCAAGGAATTGAAGCTGAATGAGTTATAAAGCCAAAAAGGGGAAAGTTGAACAAAATGCTTTGGGAGGTGAAGCAAATAAAAAAAGGTTAAAAAACATACAAAAAGAAATTATGGGAACGACAGGAAATTTGTAAGATTTACAAGAAACCGTGCAAGCATTACATTTAAAGAAAAAAGTAAGAATACTCCTAGATAGATATAGAAATAAACTAGAGTTAAGAGTGCCCATTGCCTCTACTTACTCTCATTTAATTAAATATGTGATAAGAAAATGCATTACATTATCAATTCATCAAATTCGTTGGCATTCCTATGAAATGAATTATTAAGACATCCATTATTATCAATTATTTCTTAGAGCTCTTATTTCCCATATGGGCAGACACCAAGGTCGCATTTTCTTACCCATCCGCCCCTACATCGCCCGCTGGCATTTTGGCCAAGAAAGTCTCCGTGGAACAGCAAGACACTTGACAGTGACAGTGTGGCATGAAGTAGGTGGAAAGCAGCACAAGCAGCATCAGCAGCAGAAGCCGAAGCCGAAGCAAAGCCGGAAAAACCGCTGGGGAAAATTTCAACATCATTTTGTGTGTGCATTTGAGCGATTACCCAAGTGATTACGGCTTGATGCACAAAGAAAGCACCTGACACCTACTAGACAAACAATTCATAATTTCAAGTGAACCCATCGTCGCGACGTTGCCGTCTTCATGGTTGTCCTTTTTTAGTCCATTCTGGCCAGGGCCCTTGACGGTCAGGCCATCATTTAGAGCTAACGAGTTATTTCTGCGGTTCAGCACCGCCATTCCGCCGTCACGCTCTAAAAGCATTTCGCTGTCTCTTTCGCCTCTTGGCTTGGGACTCGGACTCGGTCTCGGACTCTTCATCAACGCTGGCAAAACGTCGCTCATTTATTTTGATTACCTTTACGCAGAAAGCCGAACCAATGCCAACAGCAGATTTTCCCTCATCTACTATACCATGTTCATTTCCATTTTCACTTCCTAGCCTGTTTTTGTTTTCCCTTTTTTTACATTTTATTTTTGAAATTTTCAGGATCTGGGCAATCTTTCAGAGTATCTTCATCCCATTCTTTCGCCAGAGTGCTTATCTAAGAACATTAGACAGACATCAGAGGGCCGGGAGAGAAGTGACAAGTAGGGCCGTGGGAATAGAGCCATTTTCGTATTTACAGTGGTTTTTCAAAAAATACTTGTACCACTCGGTTTAAATTTTTAAAAGTGTACATTAATGGGAATTTATGGGTTTTTAGTTTTCTATGGATAATAGATAAAAATTTAGATAAAAAGTTTATTAAAGTTGAGCTTTTAGAGAATGTAAATAGCTTCTATTAAAAAAGTACAACTAGTCGTATACGCAATAAGTCCAATCTGTTCTGTGTAAAGTAACACATTACGTATACGACTGGTACTTTACAATCCTTCTGTCTTACTGTTCATCAAGTTCTGATGTTCTTTAATGTTTATAAAGAACAACTTTTTAATAAGCCCGTACTACTAGTCGTATACGTAATTTGAAATAATATTTCATGTTCAACTAGTCGTATACGTAATTTTTTAATTTTAAGAAATGTTCAATAAAATTTTAAGGAGGCAAAACTACCAACAAAAATTTTTAGTTATTGGAAAATTTTATTTGTAACTCTGTTCTACTAGGCGTATACGTAACCTTTAATGTCTTGAGGGTCACTAGTCGTATGAGTAATTTGTAAAATCTTTAAAGTTTAATTTTTTAAAAGTGTAGTTTCTAGAAACTGGCTATTTATCTATTTTTGGGGAATTGAAAGGTATTTATGAATTTTGTTGAAAAAGTGTCAGTGTTCCTTGGCGTACTATACGTAATGTGTGGGGTTTCATAGATTAAATTTTTCCATTATTTTTTATAAATCTTTTACTGGCAAAGAAAAAGTGTAAAAATTATGAAACAATAAACCATAATTTCATGATTATGAAAATTATGAAATTATAAAATATTCTACCTATCAAATATGTAGAATTTTTATTTCGGACTGGAAGCAAAAAGTATGATTGGAAAACCTTCTCGTACAAAAGCTAAGAAATTGAAGAATAAATAACAATCAACTGGTGAATCAAAGTGCCCATTTCCGGCTGACCACTGTAACTTTATCCTTTGCTTTTTCGCAATTCGTTGAACGTTAGTTACGGACTTTGAATCATGGCAGGGCATCAAGCGTTGATGAGCTTAATTCCCTGGCGACACTTTTGTCCGAACAAATTTACTAAAGTATATAGTATATTCCACAGACACACACACTTTGGGGAAGAGTGGAACACTCGGAGGCTCACACACAGAAACTGGACAAAATGCAATAATAAAGTTAGCAAAAGGATCTACATCTACATCTCTGCAAAGTATCTTTCCGACTCTCCGACTCCAACGCTTGTCTAACCGTTTCCGGACCTGCTTCCGTTTCGCCTTGACTCTCGTTCCGTTCCGTCATTTGACGACAACTGTGAATCCGGATGGAGGACAGGGTACGGTGTGGAGGACCCCGAAGGCCCGTTACCACCGAATTCCATTACGGCAATCCTGGCTCATTGTTTTCTCAGACTGTCGGGCCAAGTCCAAGGTTCGTGGCAACGAAATGGCAGAAAAAGGGAAGCCACCCGACCCCATCCGAAAACCGAGTTTGGGAATGGGTCTTCCGCTGTGGCCTTTTCCTTCTTGTTACGTTGTACACAAAATTAATATTACAATTTTTGCCTTCAACCCGGCTGTCATATAAGAGCGAAATAATTTCAGAAAGCATATTTCAAAATGAAATTTTCTTGCGGCTGGCTGGTATGTGGCTGGAAGGGGGGCACTTGCGGAAAGGAGAGCTCGAGAGCGGGGTCCAGGTTCAGGTCCTGGTCTGGGTTGGGGTCGAAGGGGCATTGTAGCCTAAAACAAATGTTTGTGCGGTCTGGCTTGGTCTGGTCTGGTTTGGTCGACGGCTCCTGGGAAAGTGGCCTGTTTTATAATGAAATAAATTTCATTTGCTCATTGACTCGATGACGATGTCGCAAACCTGAAGGATCCTAGAACAAGAGAAGGACTCACTGAGAAGTAAACAGATTTCTTGTGAAAATTGTAATTTAAAAAATATAAAATAAATGAAAACTATTTCTTGTGGATCATTTTATTTGGTGGCAAACATATGAAAGTAATTTAATTTATTCATAAATCCACTCCAATTGTTCTCTCAGTGCAATAGCTGCCCAAGAATGAGGGCGTGGCAGCGACGCGAACTGGGCGGGGCAATGTTTGGCCGACATGTGTGGCCAGGCATGAAGGAGCTGGCCCGGAATTTGCATGCTCAAAAGTGGAGCAAGCGTACAAATGCCGGCGGAGCCGGAGACGCTAACGGAGATGGAGACGTACGGATCCGGGTGTATGGACCGGCGTACGGACGGACGGATGGACTTGGCTGCATGTGCTAGCAAAATCAACGGAACGGGCTCGACATTAAGTGCTCCAGCACGGTCGGTTTCTGGCCATGTCTCTATATGTTGTTGGTGCGAGAATGTGGTACGGGGGGCACTCACACACACACACACACATATAAAGCAAAAGGTATTAAGACTTGTGCAAAATGAAATATGACATAGTTGACAAAGGAGCGGATGGGAGATGGCATCTATATTACACATTACATATTACACACAGAACGCAAAGCCTGCGGCTGGCATCAGGAATAGTTGAAACAGGAGTCTGAGTAGGAGCAGGAGCTGGCGGAGCATCAGGAGCCAAAACCCTTTGGCAAATATTGATGCCACCTGGGCGTGGGCACACTCCGGGGGTAGATCAGTTTTTCACGTGTCCGGTCACCTGCATCTGATGGCCGACCATAAAGGATTTTCGTTTCGGCTTGCTAACCTAGTGTGGGCGTCACTCACCTTTAAAAGTCATAAACGAAAATTCCTATTTTAAAACTTGAAAATTCCACCCTAGACTGGTTTAATTTTAATTAAAAGACATCCTTAACATTTTTCATTCGAATATATATTAAATGAAGTTAATTTTCTTTCTTTAATAAAAAGATAAAGGCTTTAGGTGGTTTATTGTATAATTTTGGTTTTATTAAGTTTTCCGAGATAGTTTTCTGGATTTCTTCAAAGTCATTTAATCTAAAAATACAATAAAAAGGAAAATATATCAAAAACTATTATCAGGCTGTGTAGATTTATGAATACCAACCTTTATTATAAATTAAGTGGCAAAAAATCACACATCAATGGTAACACCCCAGCGGCTCTTTGAACTCCCAGGAGATTATACAAAATAAATCATAAATAGCCCAATTTTTTTTGGGCTCAGCTTATTTGTGGTATTTTTTAGCTCCCAGGCCTATAGCTCCCAGGAGACGTTCCATTATTTTATAATGATTTATTAAAATTCCCACAAAATATGAGTATGTCAGAGTGTGAAGAAATTCATAATCCTGAAAAAAGATATCATGTATCAAAGAATTTTTTAAATATATAAGAAAGAAAGAAACCCGTTTCCGTGTAATTTGTAGTCTCTCTACGACTCACCTTTTTAAACCAATAACCGTAGGATGTGCTTCCGTCGGAAGGATTCCATTTGGGCCATATGCATAAGCCAGAATTCAGTGTGCATCACAATCTCGGTGGTTATATCTACGGTTGTCCCGACTTTGTGTCCTGGTTGTGCATTAAATGCCACTCAGCCAGCCGGCTTTAGTTTCACTCATTTTCCGGGGCACGGCAGGCATAGCATGGCATGGGATGGAATGGCATGGCATCAAGGGGGCGGTGGTCGGAAAAGCGCGAAAATGGAGCTGCATACTTTTCCGGCAGTGCGCTCCACTTGGCGTGCGGCATGCCACATCGCTGGATGGCAATGCAACGAACCAACAACCTCGACATGGAGGTTGATGATGGTGATGTTCATGATGATGACCATGATGATGCTGATGCCATAGTGTTGCGTCATGTAAAAGATAAACAAGTCGACATTTTGACAACCTAGACAAAAAAATAAAAAATAAAAAAAACAGAAAGAAAGGAAGAAAAAACTGAAATCCACAACAAAATGAAAGAAGACAACAGCGACGGTGGATAAACAAGATGGAAGCCAGCAGAATCCCGCAGACAATGGATGATGATGTTGTTGTGAGGACTCCATGAAAGTCGCCCATCAAATAATCGAAATCAACTTTCAACTTCCAACTTTGGGGTCCTGCAATTTATATGCAAATTTCATTAAGAAAAATGCGGATGGTAGATGGTGGGTTAGTAGTGGGCTGTGGGTGGACATAAAATATCCGCTGGTGCTGAAGAATCCGCCGCGAGCTTAGCCAGAGCCATCAACTGGGTCCTTGCCATCGCCCTCCTTGCCGTCGCCTCCCCTGAAAGTAATTGAAACAAGAAATATGCATTTGACCAGAACTCCCGCCTTTCGACACTCCCCCAACTTGGTTCTTTGGCGCGACTCAACTAATGTAATTTAAAATGGACGAGTGGCAAATTACTCGGACATTGCGGACATTCCGCACCCTTGACACCCTTGCCACAGCTGCCACAACCCTCAAGACTCGACGACAGGGCGAGCTAAATAGAATGAAAGGAAAAAAAAAATACGCAAATTACCCCAAATCCCTCTAAAAAAAATGAAGACGCGGAAAAAATTGTTTAAATAAATTGTGTGGGCGTTGCGTAAATTTGTTTTTTTTTCCTTTGTTTGGTTTGGTTTTTACCCCGCTAGGATTGGCCAGGATTAATTTGTTATTCAAATTTATTTGAAAAAAAAATGGTTTATTGGCGGGTGGAGGGTGAATTGGAGCTTAATATGATGAAGGATACATTGTATAGAAAATATGGAACAAATAAGACAAAAATTAGTAAGCTTTAGTTATCTATATTTCTTATAATATATAAGATTATTTGTATTAAGTTTACTAATATCACCTTTTCTATAATTTCAAATAATACTTATAATACCTCGCACTACAAGTTCTTAGTCTTTCATTTACTTTTCAAACTCAAATATATCCTAAAAGCAAACGAACAATTTCAATAAAAAGTGCCAGCTTTATGTTCTTTGGCACTTCTGACTCTCAAGTATCTCAATTTTATTATTCTATTAAATACGCTTGCATCTCTATTTTGATTTCATTTTGCTCTTTTCAAAATTACCATTTAGCTATTTCTGAAGCCCACTCGGAAGGGCAGAGCTGTAACTCTGGCAGACTTTTCATATTTCTATCACATTTTTGTGTTTGTGCAGCAATCGTTGAAGAAACTTGCTCAACTTTCTGCCAGAAAGTGTTGCATGAATTTGAATCTGAATGCTTCAATATAATTGCAGATTATACGCCAAGCAACCCCGCCCAGTATCACCCCCAACTCTTTCCCCCCGAAAATCCGTTGCAAACATGGCAACCTCTGTTGCATGGCAACCTCCCCTTCCTTTGGCATCCACAATTTTCCCACTCGGCTTTGATGGTCTCATTTTTCCGGCCGCAGCCCCTCGATCATAGCGAAGTTGCACGGTTTGTGTGCGCTTTTCTCATGTTTAATGTTTTACGATGTACTTGGACAAAAGAGCACCAAAATCAACCGAAAAATGTGAAAAATATGTATGGCTAAAGAGAACACTTCAATTTTTGTTTAAATGCCAATAAAACTGTCATCAAAAAGTCGTTAAGTAATGAAACATTGAAAATAAATGTACGCGTCGTGGGTAGTCGCTTTTTTCTTTAAAATATTTTTTGGTTTTTTTTCTTTCAGATTCCCAGATTCCCCCACCCAATGAGACAAACTTTTGCCTCTGGAAATTGTTCAAGAATTAATAGCTGAAGTGCAGCATCCTCTGGAATGGGCTACGTGGGGCTATGGCAGTGGCAGTGGGGCCGGGGCACTTGCTTGTACAATTTAAGCTGCTGCCACCCCAGTCCACCACATTGTTGCACATTTACTTTTTGCAGCATATCAAGTTGAACGCACAAGTTTTCAATATTTTTTCTCAGACTGAAAGCACGTTAAAAAATTAGTGAAAAAATCTGTAAAAATATATTGTAATAATTTTAAAAATACATTTTATAAAAAGGTTAATGACTTCATTACTAGCTCTTAATATTATTTAATGTGAAGTTAATTACTTTGATTTCAGATTGAGTTAATGAGGCCATTAATATATCATATTTCTATCAAATGGGTCACTTTTAGGGAAATCAACACAATGATATCCACTTTTTATTAATATTCATTCCAATTTTATTTACTCTGAAAACATCCTTGGTTCAGTTATTTTCAAATAATTTTTTTTTTGTATTTTGTCCGAGTGTTTTCTTTACGTTTCGTTATTGTTGTTAAAAAAGTTTTTCCCCTCTCATAATTCCCAATTGCTCTTTTGTTCAATTGTAAATCTGCGAAGGGTGCGGGGTGCAAGGATAATGGAGGGTAGGGTCTGCAGGATGGGTGGGTCTAGGGGGTGTGGACAACCACCATCCCGTGTCCGCAGTTGTTTTACGCAACATTTACTATGGCATTGGACTCATCTTCGGCTGCTGAAGAGGATCCAGATGGGGGGCGGGACGACACCCACACCTCCGGCAGCTCTCGGACTTGAACTCTCTCGTGTACTTTTGGACTCAAACGTCTGTTTTACGCTAATTGGAAAAGTTGCAAGTTTTTTGGCCTGTTTTTTAGACGGTGGCATGGCAGGGGAAGGCGGGCGGTTAGGACATTATATGTACGAGTACGACTTAGGCCTGGTGCGGTGTGTGGCTTTTATTGGAGGCAAATTGCTTAGAGCGATGCTTATTAGCAGCTGACACGGTCGCCTCATCATCAAAGTTGTGGCCTAAACTGCTCAAGAAGCTCAAATAAAAATACGAGCTTAAAATAAGCGCAAGTCAAGCGACGGGAATTTCATACTTTTAAATTGGCCATTAGCCTGGCTGGGACGGGCTGGGGATAGGCGGGCAGGAAGAGAGCCAGGCTGTCAGGATGAAATCTCGGAAAAGCCTCTCCCCTTCTAGGATCAACATAAGCCCCTGCATCCTGCTCTTTATTTGTAATTATAATAAACTAAAATGACTTTATATTTTGAAGGATGTTTTTGCATCCGCTGTTGGCTCTCATCGCGCGCCATCATCATCAAGAGTGCTTAGTTACTTTTGGCGTTTATGCGGGGCGATTAGATTGTGAAATTAGTTGTTTGCAAAAATACATAAATAAGTAACTTAATTAATTATTAAAACCTTAAAAATACATACGGCCAAAAATATATTGATTAATTTTTTGATATATTTTTTTAAAAATAATTAAAATCTTTTTTATTAAAAAATTTAATCATAATCAACATATTTAACTAGTTTTTAAAGCAGTTTAAGAAGTACCCTAAGATTAAGATTCTTGACATTTATTATTTCTACAAATATCAAGTTTTGTATAAAATCATAATTTAAACGAAGTATGAAAACTTATAGTAAATAAGCCGAACCTCCTTTATCTTTTCTTGCAATATTTATAATTGGAGCCTTGGAGCCGAAAAAATACAGGGGAAATTCTCCCACCAAATGCTATGTAAAACTCACGAAATATTCTCTCGCATAAACCGGAATTTAACGAATTTAATTCGTGTCCTTTGGCAGTGTTCGCTGATAACTTTGCCTTCCAGGCTCCAAGTTCCCCAGCGCATGCTCGGTGAGAGGATATAGAGGGAAATTATTTCGTAGGGAGCCCGAGACATCCTTCTAACTGGCAAAAGGTCTATGCAGCGGCAAGCTAGTTCAGTCTCTTGCCTTAAATGGCCGCCTGCGGCAGACAAAAGCGCATGAAAAATTCATAAGAATTTGTCGGTCCGTAAGAAGGTATTCTCGCCCAACGTTCGTCAACGTCAGGCAGGCAACAACGACAGCAATAACAACATCATATAGCATATAGGCTAGCCTTAAACGTCTATCGTTAGGTGTAACGAGGTGTGTTCCTATGTGTGTGACTGTGTCTATGTGTGTATGTTAGCCGTGTCCTGCCTTGATGTCCTGAGTTCTGTGCTGTGTTAGTGCTGTTGTTATAAAAACACAACAAAAAATTGAATGCCAAATTGAAAGTGGTTGACAGGCAACTGAAAAAACAACAACGACAAGAGCAATAACGTCAAGTGTCCTTTTGGCCAAGGCAAAGTGAAAGCAATACTCACCCGAAAAAAGTAGAGAAATTATATGTGGCACAAAACAACACGAAAACAAAAACAAAACACAAACACTCAACTGCTCAACTGCTCAACTGCTCAACGGCAAATAGGCAAAAGTTTATTATTATTCCATTGATTTCAAGGCAAATCAACTGCGCAACAATTTCGGAATTTTTGCTCACAATATAGGACTAGTGGAGTAGGTTAGGGTACCAACAATTGACATGATGGAGTAGTTTTTGTGGGGGAGTTAGGAGAACATCAAACGTTTAAATAAAAATTAGTTTGGCATGTGTTCTACAGCCAATTTGATTTCATTCCTCATCCCCGATGATGTCCTTTGAGCTGAAATTTCAACAACTTTTTGCCACATGGCATACTTTTGGGGATTCATTGAAATTAATTTCGGAAGTTTTTTCCTTATTTTTTGTTTCGAGAATTTCAGCTTTGCTCCGCTCAGCTCTGTTCTGTTTTGTGGTTCTGGTCGCGAGTTCATTTTCCAGTCTCTGATTTTGGCCATGACCACACGTTTGGTTAATTAAGCCGCTGAAGTCATTTTGCTGAGAGCCGGATTTGAAGCTGATCAAGTTGATGATGATTAAAATCAAATATATATCACACAATCAAGACACAAAGGGGACACACAAGGGGACCAAATTAAATGAGAAAACTTTAATTGGAATGAAAACTTTTCTTTGAACCTCACATCAAATTAAGTTTACCTTATTTTTCAAAATTAGATTTTAATTGAAGGACTGTTACTTTCCAGGTTTTATTATTAACTTAAAAATGTATATAAATTGAGGCTCATGGGAGAGTGTACTTTATTAGAAAGTACTTTATGTCTTGATTTAGATTTAAACTGTTCTTGGGCATTTCAATTTTCGCGACCTAATTCTACCGTTTTATAAATTTATGACCAAATTCATTTAACGATTTCTTCGGCCTCTGAGAAGTAGGCAATGCAAATGAAATTTTAATGAAATTAGACTGGCCGGGATGCCGATTTCCGAAACAACTTTTCAATTGTAAAACGCCAATTCAGAGACCCCTCGCTGGGGGTCGTAAATAGGTCCAAGGGTGGGGTGAAAATAGGGCTGTTGTTGTTTATGGCTTTTTAATCATTTAACAACGCCCTTGCTTTTTGCAGCCAACATGCAAATTGCCTGCGCTGGACCCATGCCCGGACCCCAGGATCAGAATCCGTATCCGTACCAGAACCAGAAACACGAGTACGAGTACCAGGACGAGTCCCAGCACCAGTACCAGTACGAACATCGTCATCATCATCGGATGTAGAAGAACCAAAAGGGGCACAATAAAAATTGCCTATAAATGGACGGAAGAGCCGAAGGCGGGGTACAGTCGGTGATGGTGGAGGATATACGCACAAGGACAACAACGGTGGCAGGCAAACAGCACAACAAAGCCAAACTTCCGCATAGGATGCGCCAGAACGGAAGTTATTTTGGCCGCCTGAACGTGAGCGCGCTGCTCATCTACTTGTGCTGCTATCTGCTCCTGATAATGGCAGCATCTGGCGGCAGCAACAATGTGGTAAATGGCCTCAAATGCTACTGCAATCCGAAGGAGTGCGACGTAATACATTCTCCGGACTGCCCCGGCAAAGGACTTATGCTCTGGGATCCCTGCAAGTAAGTAGTCGCTCGCTCGCTGGCAAGCACGGAAGCTCTACGCCAATTAAAATGATATTTTCTGGTTTTATGGAAACCACTGGGGCCAACCACATGAATATATCATTATCCCGCATGTTGGGTAAATTTATATTGGATTTTATTTTATTGGCACTGGTTCTCTTGCTGGTGGCTTTCAGAAATATATTCTCAATAGTTCTAAAGCCTGAGGATTTTATATTTCTTTCAGTCCACTATTTAATTATGGCTTGAAAATGTATTTATTTCGAAATATTATGAAATTATTGTCAGCTATCAAACAAGTGGACGTAATTAATTTAAAATCAACAGCTCCACAACATAATTGAATTATCCGGATTAAATTATAAACTCAAGAAATCAATTAAAATAAATTGTCTGTTTGTGGCGGTTTTCAGTTGCCAAAGGGGAGTTATTTTATTTTATTTAAAATTTGTGAAAATTGAATATCCTTTTGATCTTTTTGAGTATTTGTGGCTTGATAAAATATTATATTACAATAATTTAGATTTCGGCCAAATAATTATTCATTGAGGGGTAATTAATTGAAATTATTAATTCCTTTGTCGAGTTAGATATTAATAAAAGATATTATTGGAATAAATTGTTTTGGTTTTTTTTTAATATGTCAACGAATATAAATTGATAGTCTAAATTTGCATAATTACACAGTAGGCATATACTTTCATTTATATACATTTAAATATTAATGAATGTAGTTAGTATATGAAGCTCAATTGCTTGGAAGCTAGAAAAAAAATCACACTTTTCCAACTCTATTATACGAATAATTGGCAATGATATAATTAAGCGAGTCAGACGTCAAACTGTCTCTTCTATATTCCAATCTAATTCAAATCGTGAGTCACGTACTGCTTAAGAATTCAGATCAGGCCAACACACAGCCACCTACACCTAGACCAGACTAGAGAGTGTTAACTAATTGTTAACGCTTATCGAATCCAAGACGGAATCGAATCAATTACTACTGGGATTCATTTGGCCTCTATTTGGTGTATTCGTGGACTATTCTCATATACATATCCGGTCGTTTTGTCCAACTATTCGCAGATGTTGCCGCATATGCGCCAAAACTCTGGGCGAGTCCTGCGGCGGTCCGGGCGGATTTTCCGGTCAATGTGAGCCGCCCCTGCAGTGTGTGACCAAACTGCCCATTAGCAGCGGACTGGGCGTATGTATGGGTAAGTTGTTACAAATACACATGAAACTATATATACACTTAGAAAAAATTGGGGTGCCCTTAAATAGTCCTTAAATAGACAGAACATCTATCATAGCTTCCCTTTTCCAAAGAAAATAAAACTCAATTTGCAATTCAATTAAACGCATTTGTTTCCCAAAAGACACTTTTTTAAAATTCAGTTTATGCAACAATGTTTTGTTTTGGTCTGGTGAATAAAACAACAATATGTTGGTTGCTGCTTGTGAATTGTATATCGAAACAATATTGATTTTATTTCCTGTGCATTATAAGGGCATATGGGGATAGTGGACACATTGAGCGGGTTATGGATAGGCAGAATTCGTATTTAGTCGCATCCATTATGCATTAACATCACGTATTATAGACCACACTGCCGTCGATTAATAGTTCCACAACCGGTCCGGAGCTCGTCAGCAATTTCGTTCGCACTTGCCATTTGGCCTGGGGCACTCCTGGCGGGAATTCGTCGGCCAGGAATGTGTAGTTTCGGATCTCGAACAGTTTTCCCTGCATAATTTGATGGCATCAATTTGGTTTTTGTATGTAATCATGTTTGGGGAATTAATGCGGTTGAAACAGCATGGGACTCTGGTGCGGATATTTATGTATTTTGTTTCAGAAAATTGAACACGGCCAAATGGAAAATGGGAAATGGAAAATACTAAATGAAATAACTGCAAAACGTTGTTCAAATTTAACTAGTTTGGCTCGTCGAGTTCCACAACACGAAATGTTGACAAATATTTGCTTTTATTTATTGAAAGTTGTTTCCCAGGAGTGAAATTTTTGTCTCTTTCCCCAGCCCGAGGGAGGAGATGGGGGGATAAAGTTTTGCTATCTAGATGGAAGGTACAAAGCAAACGGAAGTTCTATTTCATTAAATTGGTTTCTGCTCGCTTGTTGTCATTGCAAGCATATTGATTCTCTTTCAATTTTGATAACTTTTTACCAAAAAGTGGGCATTGGGATTACTAGTTGAAGCTCAGATTGTCAAATAATGGAACAATAGAGGTGCCAAAGCAGAAAGGCAATTCATATAACTAAAATATTGTGATAGACTCACCTTGGGCACCGGACATGAAGTAGGAAGATTGCTAACTGCCTTGAATCGAGTAAAAAGTCGTCCCATAATATTATTATACATCGAGCTTAGATACCTGCAACCATCCATTTTGAACTCGGCCACAGACATCCGACTATTATCCTTTTTTATTAAATAGAATGTGGCATTTATATTGAATTTGTCAATATCTTCCTTTAAAATGAAACGGGATGATACCACGGGTATGCGTTTGCGAATAATTTCGCACTCTAATAGACTGATGTAGTTTGGTTGCAAAATACGGCAGTCCAGTTTGCTTATATTGATGTCATAGTTTCTCTATTGAATGGGAATTAGTTGAAAAATGTAGTCTAAAGTCCAACAAACAAACCTTTGACAGTCCCAGTTGAATGGGGAAAAATAGTAGGGGAAAGATCCAAAACCGGGTATACATACTTTACCAAACTAAGCGGAAAAATGGAAATGGTCGCGCTTTATATAGGCTGATATAGGCTGATACTAATTTAAATTAAACCTCATAATAATCGCTGCTAATGCGGCGAGATTCAAAGTTCATTCAAAGGCCTTAATGACCATTAAATATGCAGATTAAAACGTAATTTTTGTGGTGTTAATAACTCTGTTTTTTGGTGCAGATTTGCAGCATTTGACCGCCCTGACCTACAGCCAGCGCGATAATTGCACTGACAGCGAATCGATTGTCCTGCAGCAAGGATGTGAGATCACCAACAAACGCTGCCAGTGCTGGCCCACCATGCGCACCTGTCGCAGCGATTTCACCCGCGACGGAGGCTCCCCCAGCGATTCCCGTTGGCATTTCAAAAACCTAGAGGTAACTCCTAAAAATGAGAGCGCTATTGTTCGTGAGTTTTATTAATTGGATTTTTGTTTGGCCTGCAGGAGTGCCAGTTGAATTTGCAAAACCTAATTAAGCTCGAACTGGAATTCGATGAAGACTACAAAATCTCACCGAGCAAACTTTCATACAAAAAGTTGCGCAGAAAGCGAAAAAGTTTAAGAAAACGCATGTAAGTATACCTTAATGTGTTGTTTCATTTATTATTTAATTATTCACTTATTATTCAGAACATATTTTTTTTCGGAAATATTGGCCAAGATATGGCTGTCGCAAAGGGTCATAATGTTCCCTGTGCCCTTTTCACATTATGGTTTTTTATTATGGCAGATTTTTCTAGACAATCGATCTACGAATCGTTTAAGGTACTCCGCTCAAGAATCGGTCAAAGAATGGCCAAGATATGGTTATCGAAGGAGGTCCTAATGGGCTCCCCATGCACTGTCCACATTTTGAAGGGGATGGCCCATAAAATTTTAGAAAAAATTTAAAAAATATTTTGTTGCGATATTTTGATGCAGATTTCTGGAGAATCGATCTACGAATCGTTGAAGGTATTCCGCTCAAGAATCGGTCAAATAGTGGCCAAGATATGGTTATCGAAGGAGGTCCTAATGAGCTCCCTATGCCCTTTTCACATTCTGAAGGGGATGGCCCAGAAAATTTTGATAAAAATCGAAAAAATATTTTGTTGCCAGGTTTTGATGCAGGTTGCTGGAGAATCGATCTACGAATCGTTTAAGGTATTCCGCTCAAGAATCGGTCAAATAGTGGCCAAGATATGGCTATCGCAGGGGGTCATAATGAGCTCCCCATGCCCTTTTCACATTCTGAAGGGGATGGCCCAGAAAATTTTGATAAAAATCTCGAAAATATTTTGTTCTCAGATTTTGATGCAGATTGCTGGAGAATCGATCTACGAATCGTTTAAGGTACTCCGCTCAAGAATCGGTCAAAGAATGGCCAAGATATGGTTATCGAAGGAGGTCCTAATGAGCTCCCTATGCCCTTTTCACATTCTGAAGGGGATGGCCCAGAAAATTTTGATAAAAATCGAAAAAATATTTTGTTGCCAGATTTTAATGCAGATTGCTGGAGAATCGATCTACGAATCGTTTAAAGTATTCCGCTCAAGAATCGGTCAAATAGTGGCCAAGATATGGCTATCGCAGGGGGTCATAATGAGCTCCCCATGCCCTTTTCACATTCTGAAGGGGATGGCCCAGAAAATTTTGATAAAAATCGAAAAAATATTTTGTTGCCAGATTTTAATGCAGATTGCTGGAGAATCGATCTACGAATCGTTTAAGGTATTCCGCTCAAGAATCGGGTGGAAATTGACAAATATATGGCATATATTTTGAACATATTGCCCTTTCGTCTATATTTGTGGATTTTTTAAGTGGATCATCCATAAGATTTGACAACAATTTAAAGAAAATTACTCTCTTTCTTTTCAGAATCATCTAGGACGATTGAGTCATCGACCTGCCATTGAAGTCGCAGCCCCCTTCTCATCTCTTAACTTAACAAAAACAAAAAAGAAAAATTAATTAAAAGATATGAAAGATCTTGTACAGATAGTATGCTTACTTCTAAATAATAATATGGCTAATATAAAATATGATAAATACACATATACAAGAGGAAAAGAACATATGATAATTAAAATTAATATTGTATGTATCCTAAGACATTTGTTACTTTATTGTTTTTAGAGTGCGCATACGTATGTATAAATTTGCAATTTCTATTCCTAACGCCAAAAAATAAGAGTCAAGCCCAAATATACAAACAATAAAATAAAAGCATTTAAAAACTGTTGATGCTTTGAAAACAAAAATATTTAAAA
This sequence comes from Drosophila ananassae, assembly GCF_017639315.1. Lineage (NCBI taxonomy): Eukaryota > Metazoa > Arthropoda > Insecta > Diptera > Drosophilidae > Drosophila > Drosophila ananassae. The sequence goes on from NC_057928.1 coordinate 16,002,326, forward strand.
TGTGCAAATGTTAAGCCAAGCCATTCAATAAACAATAAACAATAATGCCCAATGACAAATTTTGCTGTAATGAAAAGCATCCGAAATATATAAATGGCCAGAAATTTAAATATTTGTTTTTTTTATATTTTCGGGGGACTTAAAAGAAAACTAGAAATAAATATTTTAAATATTTCACATGTAACTGTTAGCTCATACTGGCGTTAACATTATTTATATTATTGCGCCTTACAGCACAAGCTACTGTTAAGCTATAACATTACAGATTACTGTAGTATACTTTCAGTAATAAGATTACAGAGTCCTTACATTTAACAGACCCCAAAATGTATGCTACATAATTTAGCATATGCTATGTCGAAAGGATTTCTGTTAAACGCGTGTAGAAGTAGTGTCTATTTTATTCTATTTTGTAAAAAAAAATATGATTTTGTTTAAAGATTATTTAATATAAAAGAAAAGCAAAAATTATTAGAACAATACAAGAAAATGTAATATTTAATTTGTCTCTAAAGAGTGTATTTAAAACAGCTTGTTATTAAGTTAGAACTTCTTTTCTTTACCTTCTACTATTCCATGATTCCATGATTATATTTTTATTAATTGGCCAATATGAGTATGAAAACTTTACCTAAATCCAATTTATAACTTAAAGACAAAAATGTATGTCAAAAAATTTCAGTCATTTAATTCCTTATTAAATCAATGCCCACTTGACTGTCAGTTCATGTCCTCAGAACTACTATTCGAACTGACCGAGACGCCGTAACAATAGTGAGGGTGCCACAAAAAAAAATAAATAAACCCTTTTGCCCCAAAAATCGACCATCAACGGCAGTCGAGTGGGGTCAGTTCTTCAAAAGATCAAAGATACACTTTGGCGCTTAAGTGTTTTCCCGCCGCTCTCCAGCATCTTCGGCACCTATCACTTCAAGGAGTTTCAGTTTTGAGCCCGAGTTCGAGTTGTGTTTCGCTTTTTCAATTGAGTTGTTATATTTTATTTTATTTCTGTGGCTCGATGTGCACCTTAGTGGAGCAAACAAAAGCAATTAGACGGCGTCATCTGACAGCCTCAATGGAATAGTTTTCGAGCCGAATATGCCTCTCCGTTGGAATGCCTCTGATGGGATCTGATCTGATCCGATGTCCAAATGCCAATGAGGGGGGTGGGTCAAGAGGGGGGGCCACTGTGTCCAGGGGGCAGAACAATAGGGTTCGAGTGCGGAGGAGTGAGGTGTTAAAAATTCTACTCTTTATGCTCTTATTATGATTTGGCTCGCTTGATGGACATTTACGATATGAAAAATTTCAGAGTCTCTATGGGGCACTATGGGGCCGGGCCGGACCATACGAATATATCTTTTGTCTCACTTGTTTGACAAGCGATGCGTACAAATCAAAGCAGGAATCCAGAGTTAGGCCCCGGAGCTCTCCCAGTCGTCTGTTGTTTGATTAATAGCCGCACAATTGATATGTTAAGTGGTAAATTACGCCATTGGCACGCAAATGTATCTTCAAGATACATGCGTTAGTGTGTGGACAAAATAAAATATAAAAAAACGGGCAAATTGTTGTTTGTTTAAGGCGCCGCTATGAATCGAGATAAATATCTTGAATTTTTGTTTCTTTTGATATTTTTTGTTTTTTTGGGGAGCTCTGGTAAGGCGGAGCCTAAAGTGCGTAAAGTGATTTAATTTTGAATGGACGTCAGAGAAAGTTTATCAAACACACTCACTCCAATACAATTATTCAATTATTTGGTTGACTTTTCCCCCTTTTATATTATATATTTTTTTGTCTTGTTTTTGGCCTCCCCTTCTGGAAGAAAAGCTCAGCTAACCAGCCAAGGTTCGTTGGCTTAAATTAAAACCCATTAGTCTACTTTTAACACGCTTTCAGGGAGTCTCTTGGTCTGTAGTATTTTTTTATGGTCCCGTTTATATGTTTAAATAAAACGAACAACACAAACCGATCCGAAGCGAACAAAAAATCCATTAAAGCCTTTTTGTATATTAGAAAAGCGAAACAATGGGGAGGGAGTTCGATTCGATGTCATTAAATTTTTGCCACGCCATAAAATTCATCGAATTTTTTTTTGTTTTATTGAAAAACCGCCGTAGAAGTGTTATAAAAATCATTTAAAAGTCGAGATTGCCGTAGATTTGATTGAGGTTTTTTTTTAATTTATTTATTTGTTTGTGTTTTTTCGGTTTTTGTTTTTAGTGCACGAAACCCTCGCGTTCATGCTCAACTAAAATGATTTAATTCCGAAACGTGCCTTGCAAATTTTATGATCAATTTTCACTTTAAATATAGATTGAATGCCTTTGGTGAATTATTTAAATGTGGCTTTGCTTTGGCTCTGGCTTATTTTATTTTTTATTGGTTCTTTTGTATTTTTTTTTTACTTGCTTCGGATATCATGTGACGAAGGTGGATTTTTTATTTATTTTTTTGTTGTATGTGGAATGCTAAAGGGAAGGGGTAGAAGCTTTTCGATGATTGGCAATGGTTTCTGAATTTTATAAGTTTTATGGATTTGATTTACGATATTTTAATAGATAAGTGATTTATTGAGGGTAAAAAACAAAATGGTTATGGCTAGGAATTTAAAATTTTCACAATAAGTTTTGGGAGATCTATCAGCGATATGCTTGTAGAATTTGACTTTCTTTGAAAAGAGTTTAATTACTGGATGTACAAAAAACTTATAATATATATTTGTTCCCTTTATTGTGCTCTATTTTTACCATTTAGTAGTAATTTAGTTCATCTACTACTCCAATCAATATAAATCTTCGTTGGCTCGTTTGGCTCTATTATTCGACTGCCGATTGTTTCCCCATCAAAGCTGATAGAGTTAACTTCATTTCCATTTCTATTGAGGCGTTGATCTCTGGTCGGTTTGTTTGCCTCATAAATAAACTGTGGCAAATGCTCTAAGCCAACTGGACTGAAGCCCCCATAAATTATGTGGCGAAAAGCAACAACTGGCGAGGCCACTGTGGTTGTTGTGTCATTTTCTTGGCGCGCTTAATAAACTACACACACTTTATGCGAAGCTCCTTGCCGGGGTTGCTGTTGTTGGGCCTGCCGATTGCTGTTATATGATTTCATATATCATCAGAGCCATGGAGGATCCCACCACCTCCCCATCTCCCATCTTCTTTATTTTTATTTATTTTTTTTTCGAATATTTTTCTGAACTTGGTTTGTTCAACATGCGCAGGCGTGCGGCATTTAGTTCAGCCTGTCGACTCTGTCCTTTTTCTTTTCCTCCCCAGACCCTTCAGATTCAGATTCTTGGTCCTGTTTTCAGTCAGCTTGTTTGTATAAATATATATATATATATATACATTTTTTTTGTTTGATAACATTTTATTGTCCGCTTTATAAATTATTGGCGTTTGCTGGGCCGGGCTGGGAGCGTCATCGGGATCGGAGAATCGGGGCAAAAAATATCCTTTTACGTTCAACAGTTTTTGGTATGCAACATGTGTCCAAATTTGTGCAGCATACAAATAAATACTATGGTATAAGGAAAAATTACTAAGCTTTTGTTATTATACCCTGTAAGGGGTAGGGTTTTGCATACTGTTTGGTATTAGGTTTCTTATAATCATTTAATTATATATTTTATTAAAGGAGTAGTTGCAAAATTGGATGAAATGGTTCAACTATTCTATAAAGATTTACTTTTTTTTACTTCTAATAAATTTTAATATGTTTCTAGTCATTGAAAAATATATAAAATATATTTCTGTAGTCTTAAATTTTTATAACCCGTACTGGGTATAATTCTACTCCATCACTATATTCTTAGGCAGCCTGACAAGACCACTTGATTTTATAATTTTTCCTCATTTTTTTAGCTCTCTGGCCGCTGAGTCTGCGCGTGTTTTGGCCTTTTAGGGCGCCTTGGCCCTAAAACAGACAATTGAGTGTAGTGTGAAAGTTGCTTTAAATACTCTCGGTATCGGTATCCCGAGGCTCCAGAGGCGATGATGCTGACGACTTCCGATGGGTAGGGGAGTAGTGCCGGGGATGCTGCCACCAAATCAAACCATTTATGTCTGGCTCATGCGACACATTTATCATCGTCAAGTGACGGACAATGGCCGAGTAACAAAACGCGCCTGCACCTGTCTGCTGGTGGCTAAAAAAGGTTGGAAAGGGGGGCAGCCGATCTTTAATTATACATTATACAAGAGGCACACCCGCTGGGCAGTACGGGGTGCCTTCAGTGGCCAAAGCCTTCTAACTGGAGCCCAGCTAATGAGCTAAGCGATCTTACACTGCAAATTTAACGAGGGCAATGGGATCTCTGTCTGGTATCTGTGGCATCCCATTATATCCCTCATATATATACATATCTCTACCTATATCGGGTTGCCCGACGAAGAGGAGCGAGGCGCATTGATCAATCGAAATGATATAATTATGGCCAGGACCAAAAGGGCAGCTCTGTGTAAATTGATATCAACAAATTACGCGAAAATATTTCAAAAATATTAACGAATGTGAATGATATAATGATGAGATGATGGATGTCGCAGGCACTTTGGGAAAAATAATAAGGTTTTTAGGAAAAAAATAGAATATTTAATCTTTAGATGTCAGAAGACAACTGATACTTCGCTTAGACGTTATTGATTTATGTTTTAAAATTTTAAGTTATTTGTTCTCAAATTTCTTTAGCCTTTAATAGTAAATAAAAACAAGGTATACAACTTCTCTCAGTGTTTCATACATCACCCTAATTATGCCCAATTTAAAAAGGGTTAATTAAGGCACAAAACGTATTTCGTGTCCTGTGTCCCGCCATGGAGAGCATTATTAATATGCGACATTTTTGATATCTTTTTGCAGCCAAAGTCCGAAAAGAGGAGGGCAGATCAGTGCCATGAAGGCACCATAATTACATACAGCATTTGTCATAACACCAGATATGGACATCCGATGCTGTTGCCCAGGGCGCGAAACCTTCCAGTCTGCCAGCTCCGAAGCCAGACAAAGGCAGACGCTTGGGTTTTGGCCAAGATCCGAACTATGCGACAAATGTAAGCGGGCAAAAAATAATCATGGCGATGAAAAAATGATATAAAGAGGCAGGGAAAATTGTAAATATCATCATTGGACGCGGCCACTGATCGCTGGGCATTTTATAAATAAAACAAAATCATAAATGCAGCCCCCAGACGCATCGGCAGTCGCCAGTCCCCAGTTCCCAATCCCCCGTCCTCAAGCCTGTTGAATGGATCGGGATCTTGGGTGCTATATAATAATTACAGTCAGCATTCGCATTCGTCTCTCATCCCTGGGACATTGGAATTCGGAGCATTGTGTCATATTTAATACAGAAATTTTAATTAAACATAATTTGTAAGGACTGCACGTTGATGCATTCAGATCGGACTGGCGGAGATTGCTCGTCGACGATAGCCCCCGATTTGGGATCGGAATAGAGTAATTTATGGCATTTTATGGTTAGGCCATAACTGGTCTATCATCCGTTGGAATTTAACTTTGATCGTAACGCAAAGTGTGAGAAGTGGGTTCTCCGAAGTCAGGATAGTTGACAAATAGCCAGGTTGATTGCTCTATTTGGAGTTTAGAGTTAGTTTGGATTGCGAATACCCCAACAATATATAGTTTTTTATTTAAAGCCATTATAGAGGTCACCTTCTGTTGGGCTACCAAAGCCAAAAAGATGTTAAACAATGCAAATTCAACCCAAATTCAATTCTATTGCGATGCGGCAGTGATTATTCAAATGATTTAACTAGTTCAACGCGATTGACCCTCCGTGGGCAGCTCTCAAGTTCGATAGGGGCCCAACCCCGAAAAGAGTAACTCTGGCTTCCTAAGGTTTCAGCCCCGAAATGCTTCCCGAAATCGGAGGAGTTGAAGTAATGCCCTCGGGGTGCCTGACTGACTGACTCCGGACTGACTCTCATTGCATTACATTTGCAAGACAACAATGGGCATTTTTATAAAAGATACTATTTTTTTTTGGGCATTCAGTGCATTCGGCGGCGTTGGGCGTTTTTATTTTTACAGATATTGTTTACAATTTTCCAAGTTGGCCAAGTCCAGTCCACAAGCTCCGAGCTGTGCCCTCTCATTGTTGGAGGTTGGATCTGTAGCTGCTCCAATCATCATTTTGTAGATATTCGCTTGGTGATATATTTTGGGTGAGCGCTTCCGGCAAATCGGAGCCACCAGTGAAAGGTCAAGCTGTGGCCAAGAAAAGCAGCCGGAGCAAGCGGAAAACTGCTGCCCAGGGAGCTGTGTGCCATTGGAATGGGATTGCAAACGATACAGTCGGAATATAGTTGAGAGGATAATGGTTCTTCTAATTAATACTAAAAATAGTTTGGTAGTTATCTATGTTAGTATAATTTTTAATAAAAATGTGAAAATTAAAGTTTAATATATTAATCCTACAACCCTAGATTTAATTAACATTAAAGGCTCTTTTCATTAGAATATTGAATAGTAAACTTAAAATAAATAGGTAGACTTAAAGGGTAATTTGTATAATATGAAAAAATAAGAACTATAATTTTCTACTCACCTACTGTTAGTCCCATTTAAGGACACTCCACTGTAGTTCGTGTGGCATCGAAATAAACAAATCAAAGTGAGCCAATAGCCGCTGCCCGGTCGCATCTCGTCGATCTGCGGTATGTGCCCAATTTTCCATAACATATTTGATCGCAGCGATCTTTGCAATCGCCTCCGACTTTCCACTTTTCCCTTTGTTTGCTGCCTTGGTTCGTGTGTGAGAAAAACTTATCGAATCGTGGCTATCGTTATGGGATTTCGAGTCTAGAGTTGGAATAGGAAGGAGGAGGATAGGCTGGCGAGGATATATCGCGGGGCTGTTGCGGTTATTAAGCCCTGGTGACCAAAACCGAGGCCAACGAGCTGACAAACCTTTGCAGAATGCCTCCACACACGAAGATGATCTCGTGGCAGGAGAGGATAGACCACGTGTATATTGCTTTTGACAGCCTCCAGATAAACCACTTTCCAGATCATTAATTGCCTATCTTTTCGCTCCAAAAACTGCCCCGAAAGTTGGATTGCGATTCGGATTCGGATTTGGGGTTCGCGGATTTCATATTGGGTCCAGCCTTCAGTCCGCGTCCGGGGCCTGGGAAAGCGTTTGGGCGAAGATCATTCAACTCCCACAGACACCCACACCCACACGGCCCAAATGGCACCACAATCCACCAGACATCAAACAATGATCACGAGTGGTGCTCTTTGTGGTGGTGGTGGTGCTGCTGCTGCTGCCGATCTGGTGGTGCGGGTGCGGTTTGCCTTTGCCTTTGCCTTTGAGTCTTGGGCTTTTGGTTTGAGTTTTGCTTTGGTTTTGGCCAGGCTTTTGGGCCACATCGATGCTGGCCGGCTGCTTGATGATAGCCTGTGAGTAGACTCGCCTTGGCCTGGCTTTGAATTATTACACTGGAGGGAAGATTTTTAATTTATCTAAAAGGTAGTTATAGAGAGTATTAGAAGGTAACTATCCTATTTAATCAGAAAGAATAAATATAGAAAAAAGAGCAACTGAATAATGTTTTAAAGCTTCCCAGAAAAATTTATAGTTTAATTAGAATATTATATTAGAATTCTTCTCTCTTTATACCCTTTTTACTTACATATATGTTTTTTTCTAAAGTGTAGCTTGCTTCTTTCGCTGATCGTTTTGGGCATGGGCCCCTAAGGGCCTTTCGATTGAACTTGTTCCACATTTTGATTGTAATGCTGCTGGAGAGAGGCGAGAGCTGGGCAAGACAAATATGATTTTCAATTTGCCGCGATCGCTTTCACAAGATTTGCATTCCACTTTGCATTCGCAGCTCCCCCTCACTGTCTTCTGTCCAAAAGCACATTAAACACTTGAGAGTCGCCGAGTCAAAGTTCAACTGGGTTCGACTCCCTTACTTTTCTTGTACTATTTTCTTGTTCTATGTTGTTTTTGGCTCATTAAACCGTCACTCTAGTTGTTGGTGCTGTTTTGTACCCGTTGCAAACTGAATTTGGAATTAGCCACAAATCAAAACATTTATGGCCGGCAGAGCTAATGAGTGGCTGGCCGAAATGCTCGATTTACCACCCAAGTCGGTTATAGATAGATGCACCGCATAAATACCCACAAAGTGTGTCGTAAAAGTCCAACGCGATCATCAAAATGTTCCTCCTTAGTGGACAGCTTCAGGTGAGGCCACCTGCCTGGAGCAGCCCCAGTTTATCAGGCCCAGAGTCCACCTCCTCTTAGTCCCAAGCCTCAGTCCCAGTCCCGTGTACAAAATGCTATGCAAATTTGGTTTTTATTTACCCGCTCGGCTGCCAGAACAAGTGCAAAAGTCTTTCTCGTGTTCCCATTCCCAGGTGGTCCAGCACTGAGGAAAACTAAATGTTAATAAAGAGGGTTATTATTAGTTAAAATATAGTATTAATTATTTGTCAAACCCTGACCTTACATGTGGAAAAACATTGTAAGAAGCATACCTTTTATATTTTGGCTAAGATTAATAAGTTAAGCTTTTTCTCTTGACAATATATAAGTTCTGAAAAAAAGACTTAATTTAAAATTCATAATTTTTCAGTGCATTTCCAATTCAAAACCATTGGTGTCCAGTTGCTCCCATGATCTGTGCACCATTTCCCGTGAGTCAACTCTGGATTTTATGTGTGTTTGGCATTTGCGAAATGCGTTCGCATGCACATTTGAATCAATCGCCGGCTCAGATTGGTTTCTTTCCATTTTTTCCGATTTTTTTTTGCGTTTTTATGACTTTGGTATACCGGTTAGGGGATCGGCGAGTCGCGATGCTTTTGAACTGCACTGATATCGTTTCGATTTGACATTTAGCATCGCTAATTCATGCGAAATCACCCAAAGATTATGTTCATAAGCACACATTACGATTACACGTTTATTATAATTTAGGAGTTTACTTTGCGATCGAATCGAAGGAGGCGACCAGTTGGTGGGCTTGGGCTTGGGAAAGTGGACGGTGACAAAAGCATTTTGCAACGAAAGACATGAGATCACTTAGAGTTGGCCCTGTTTTTTTTTTTCGTTTTTTTTTTTTTGTATATTTCTTTTCAGATATATCTTGCGTGCGAGTGTCTGGCCAGAAAAGGCACTGAAAGCCAAATGGACCACATAGCTAAATGGATTTGGTTAGATAAGGGAGCTCAAGTGAAACCTGAGAAAGTGGGTTAGGCTTCAGAAGAAAACTTTCCCTTGACAGGTCCTGGTGAAAAAGTTGGTGGAAAAATTAGTATTTTCATATGTAACATGGTTGTGAAAAGGCTTTATAGTAATTTAAATATGAATATTTTATTGTTTCGAGGAATATAAGGCCTCAGAACTACCTAATGTTATAACACTTTTAACCTGTAACTCCTTGATGGTTTAAGACTCAGTCTCCCATCTAGATTTGTTCCACAGCTTCTCTAGAATTTCGAGAACCCATTTCACTCCTCGTTAGCCACATGATGCATGGAAACCACTGAACCACAATTGTGGGTGGATAACGAGACTGGAGATGCCGAACCACATGAATGGAAAGATCGTTTGTGACATGCGCGCGGTTCCACCAATCACCTGGGGAGTTGGGGAGCCGAGAACAGGGAGCTCCAAGGGGAGGCCATACTGTAGACATTGGAGGCACTGTGTTGCAGCTCTGTTGCCGCACTAATTGAGCATTTAAATGCAGCGTAATTACTTCTCTAACACCTTCATCAGAGGCAACCGTCAACGGCTCGCCTTTGATGCGCACTGCAAATTAGCATATAAATTGTCCCGTGTGAACATAAAATCAAATGACATGTGAGTTTGTCAAAAAAGCCACCTCAAAGTGCCGCTGAAAAAGCCAAGTCGAAAGCAGAAAAGCTGGCGGAAGGACATGATAAGGTGGAAAAATCGTTGCCTCAATCGAAGACGCGGCCAAGAATCACAAGAGTCATTAGCATAGCGAACGTGCAGCTAATTGGAAATGGAACAGATCGGAGTATGAATGGAGTAGTAGTTGTGGTTGGGCACTATATACTATTACTATTCTGGGAGGAGAGTCCTACCGCCTCGGTGCCTTGGGAAATCGAAGGGTAAACCCCTAAATTCTGGCAACCGGCGCCAGCCAGACGTCTTTATGGCCGATCATGGGTCGTTGTGGTGCATTTTAAATCGGCCAAAGGGCATTCAATTAATTAAGCCCCAGTAACAGTTAGCCATTTGCGGCTCGCTCGGCTCCATTCACCCGTCTATGAAGTGTGGGCGAGTTTTTTGACCCGTCGACGGGCAGGAAATGCACCGCGTTCTGAATGCCAAGGCGTATTCCGAACGATCGTTCGATGTTCAATGGTCGACGACGATCCCCTCCCATCCTCCCCTGTGCTCCTCCTGCAAGTCCCACTGATCGTTGCACAAATGCGTTTTGCATAACTGAGTACTTTCTGGCCTGAACCTTATGGCCAAAGCTAAAGTCAAACGATGACGTTGACGGCGGACGGCGCTGGTGCCGCTTTTGGGGGTGTTTGCTGCACTTGTTGCCACAGAACGGTCCGTACACTGTAAAAAAAAAATAGATAAAAATATTAGGGAAAATCTAAAAACATAGTATAAAATGTCTATTAGTGGTTTTCCTATTTTATTTGAATTTTTAAAAGTATTGCAAGCAAATAACCCTTTGTTCTGGTTAGATTTCTTATACGTAGACGTCTTATACTTATGTTTTTCAAGTACTTTATTGACTTTTAGGAACATGATTTTTTAATAAATATGTTAAAAAAGTGTACTATTTTATTTATGAATATTTTTTCCAGTGCCTATCTTCATATGACACTTTCAAAGCCAAGAGAAGCAAAGAGTTTTCAGTGGGTGGGAAGGGGTTTTGGGGTGTATCCGGTCAGAATTTTTATGGACGATCATTTAAATCGATAAGTGAAATCATATTTACAATCAATGAAATATGCTTCCAGGAAACATACTTGTGTGGGCCATGGACTTGTTGCAATTGCCTGGGAATCATAGATGAGTTTTATGATTGAATCGATCGTGCCAGAAATAGGAAATTAGATTTAGGAAACGTGGAAGGCTATCATTCATTCATGAGTACAAAAAAATGGAACAGAAAAATATCACTAAATTAATATTTATACTTCGAAGAAATGCGTGATTATTTTCCATTTCAAAGCACATTATTTCCTGCTTTCGACGCGATAATTATAATCTTATAGACCAACTCTCCGGCCTGGGTATAACCAAAGTCATGTTGGCTAATCTCAGTTCGGAGTAAGATCGATCCGGCAGGACCTCCGCAGATCAGATGCCCAGTGAGGAGCGGGAATAACCCGGCAGACTGTCCATTGACTGCGTTTTTTCCCAGTTAGCTTAACTTGCTTTGCGGCTTCGATAGATTATCGAGCATTAGACCAGGATTAGTAGTCCGTGTTTTGCCAGGCAGTCAGTCAGCCAGCCAGTCATCCTAGGTTGGCCTGGACTCGTCCGGCTAACTTGTGCAATTTGTGTAATTTCCAAAGCCAGGATCTGATCAAACAAGTCCCGGATTTAATTGAGATCAGCCAAACGAGTGGTGGACCGAAGAGTGTGTGAAAAACCGTGAAACGCTTTGGAAAATTTGCAGCGTTTCCCGGCTGGCTGGAAATTTGATTGGCAAACCGCAGATTCAACTTCCGCTAGGGGGTTTTGCCCAATCCCAGGGCCAAGTCCGAGAGTCTAATCTCAAACATGTGGGTACTTGGCCAACATTAACATATCGTTAGCGATCTGGCGATCTCAGATCGAAGATCTTCGAACTGTGATCCGTGGGAAGTTTGGCGTTGGTCCAAACCAGACTCTCTACAATTGAGGGAAACTCCATTTGGAAAACTCGGAGATTTGGCCAAAGGCTTAAAACGGAAACTGATCATTTCGAACACAGCTACGCCCTGCTGTCATAATTGTAACGTAATTATTATTTATGCTGTCACACTCGATTATAAATCTCATATTTGCCAAAAGTCTTATGATCAGAAAAATGCTGTCTCTACTGATTTCAACCCCTTTTGATACTGATGCTGCTGCCTTTTATTTGAGTTTGAGCGAGAGAATAGCTGCCATCAATAATCATATTTTTGGGAATTTGCATAATTTCATAATTCCAATACAATATCAATTGTCCGATCCAGTGATAAGCCACACTCTACTACTACTACTAGCTGAGAAGAATCTAAATCCCCGTCGAGAGAATCAATAAACGATGGCCATATATCAAATAAATGCACAGCCCGAACGGGTTTTCGAGGTGCAGACTGAAGAACAACGAAAGCGTAATGAAGACATTACCGAAACACAATTAAACATTAGACATTTGTCAGGCCAAACCGAACCAACAACATATCAAAAGCCAAACACATCCAGCACACAAAGTGGCTGGAGTGCCCGGAGTGGAGAACTTCCAGATGCCATGAGAAATTAGCCAAACAAGTTTTATTGACTTTTCCCCCCCTGGCTGAATTTCTAATTTTTCGCAAAACTGTGCAAAAATAAATATAATGCGTATTATATTTCGAATTGGGTAGTTAAATTATTATATGAGCTATAAAATTAGTACTTATAAAGTAATATTTCTGACAGCATTACAGATATAACTCAGCCTTAACAGAGAGCAATAAATTCTTCTAAAAAAATACATCTTGCCCTTGAAACCCACTTTAAAAACATTTCGATAAAAATCGTAAAGCCAACACATTCCCAACGAGACTGGATAATAATAGTGCTCAGCTTCAATAGTTCTCAATTTACACCCGGGTGCAATAGAAAAACTGTTTGTAGACGATAAATATTTTCCGCCTTCTCTTTATATAACAAAAAAAAAGATAAAACTGAGATTCTCCTGCCGTTGCACGTCGCCGGTCATCAAAGCTATTTTTACTATATGTACGATATATAATGAAACTTCGAGTCATCGGATATAATGAATACATCTCAATCCCCGGCTCGATTCCGTTGTTATCCAATGTGATGTGATTCATTGGTTTATCTGAGGGATTATGCCTAAATCTGTGGCCGGCGAGCTATTAATTTACTAATTGTAATCTTGGCCATAAAAAACATTTAGCAGCCACGAGCTCAAGCCTTATCTTTGTGGACCAGGTCGGGCCAGAAAGACCAGATCGCCGGCTGTGTAGGACATTGAAAATGCAAATTCTTCGCACATAATCACAATAACAATGATGCCACAACAAAATGCCAAGTCCGAGCTGTTAAATCAAAAATATGCAAATTACTTTTGAGAGCGAACACGAGTCCCAAAACTGATAAAAATAAAAAAAAAAAACTGAAAACTGAACACCGAATCGAAATCCGAACAAGTTCGAACCCAGATCGAGTCGTCGTCTGGGGTCGTTTGATTGATATGTGCTGGTTATACAGTCATTTGGCCAAAATGATGCAATCAAATCTATGTAAATGCGAACGGCTCTTGACTCCTCTGACTCTGACTCTGACATTTTGAGGCTGATGGGCTATAGCCGGAATCGAATAGCCGTGAATCTGGCAGGGGGCGGAAAGGGAGGGGGCTACCTGGTCCGGTCATATAGGCATAATTTAGTAGCTAGCATTTCCGTCAGTTTTTTACTCATTTACGACATCGGGCAATTAAAAAAGTTGAAAAGTCAAAAAGTCAGCTCAGAAATGTGCGTTACTTTTTTATTATTATGTTTTTTACCGATCCACGATTTTTTAACCTCCTGTCAAGAGTGACCTTGTGGAAGATTTCCTTGGAAATTCTCAGCCGAGCAGACAAAGTCATTTTTTTACGCAACTCGAACGGGCAATTGACTTTTTTATATGAGGTCCTGGCTCGAGAGAAGACATATGCCAAAAAACACAAATATTTAAAAAAAAAAAAAGGAACCATTTCATCCTTTTTCCACTTAAAAAAAGTGGGCATGAGCGGATGGGTGAGGTGCTCTGCATTGGCTCGGGTTATGGCCATCGGCTGCTCGACTTTTTATGGTTACGGGCCCGACTTTATGACCATCATATCGGCCACTTTCGGGCCGAAAAAATCCTCAGCGGGCAAGCTGATTTTTTTAGGGCAATTCTTGTGGCTACCTAAGCTCGCGATTTCGTTACCTAATCGCAGGATCAGCTTACCTAAGCCTAAGATTATCCTAGGATCATAATTATGACGGCGGACGCGACACTCGGCTCGGTTTTTTTTTTGCGCGCCGAGCGCGTTGCCGGGCGGCAAAAAACTTAATCCGGGGATTAAACCGGATTAAAGTCACATTGTCCTCATTTTTTTTTTGTATTTCGGCCTCTTCTCCTTTCGGGCTAACTAATTACTCGGGGAAAATTACCCATTTGCTTGTGCGGAAATTCGCGAAAATGTTTCAACAGCAATTTTTTACAGAATTTTTGCCAAACGCTCGTTTTTTTATGGTGTGTGAGAAAATAGAGGAAAAAAATGGTAAAGGACCAGACTGAACCGGGCAAGGACCATAAAAATGAATCGATTAGAAAAAAAAGGTGGTGGGCGTTTGCTTGCTTGGTTGGTTGGAGGGTTGGGTGGACGATAGAGAAGGATATACCGAAGGATGGTTCTAGTTACTTTTTGACTTTTTTACAAGCCTTTTGTGAGATTTTCCTCGTTTACTTGGAAGAGCTCTGGTTGATGCAACAATTGAAAGTAAACCCGAGAATATTCCTAGAAGTTTCCTAACGATTTTTTAAAAATCTGCTGGAAACTGCACTCTTAACTTAGCCGATGGAATAATCTATTTCCTAATAAGGGTTATAACTAACCCTAGATGGGTTTTTGGTCAAAAAGTCAAGGTTCTTGTTCATTTTAGTCGATGGTCAACCCTTTCGGGACAATGAGGATCCATAAAAGGGTTAAACACAAAAGGGTTAACTGAGAACAGGTAGCTCTCTCATAGCAAACATCAATAAATATTCATAAAAAGAGTTAAGTGCTACCATAAGATTCTTTGTTTAGGAAAAAAGGGGTAATAATATTTGTAGTTGACTTTAAAGAAAGGGTTAGATATAGGAATTAAATTGATATAAAATATTATTAGAAAAGATGAAGTCTGTCGGGAAATGAATATTTGTTGTTAATTTTAAAAATTATCTGCCTGTCAAGCCAAGTCTGTCAAAAATCCGTCGGTCTTTCGGTCAACTCCACTTGAGTTTTGGGGCCTTCGACCATTTCGATTTCCAGCGGGCTAAAAAAAGGCTCCGCCCATGCCAAATAAAATGAGAAAATGTTAAAAATGAAGTCAATAGCTGGCGGACAAGGGGTGCTGTGGAGTGCGAGTGTATCTGTGTGAGTGAGAAATTTAGCCGCCCTTTTGCGGGCGAGTTTCTTTAATAAATAACCGAATAACGAATAATATCAGAGCAATGCAAATCGAGCGATTCCCCCAGAAATATACAACCAGAGAGAGATGGAGCGATCAATGTATCTTTCGAGTGAGTATTTTTCATTCACATCCGAGATACTGTTAACAGGCCGATAACAGAGGCTCAAGACTTGGCCGGAGTCGAGTGCGGTGCGCATGTGTGCGTATTCGAGTGAGTTTTTGATCGCTCTCCGATCTCGGGGCATGGTGGTGGTTTTAGCCGTGATTTATCAGAGAGCTGCTCGAACTGGAAACTGGGAAACTGGTAACCCCACGACGACGACGTCGACGAGTGAGTGTGTGAGTAGGGCCCGTACATAAGCCAAAGAGTTCGACCAGTGATACACAGAAACGCTTCTTGCCAGTCGATGCTCTCAGCCAGAAATCAGTCGTCAGTTAGTAGCCGAAGTGTCAGTTACACACATCGAGAGTTCCACCAGCGCGTTTCGTCGCATTTCGAAAACCATCGTATCCAATCAATACAAAAAAAACTGTCAAGTTTCCCAAGTGTGAAAATAAACAGAGACTGATCTAAAAGTGTTGAAAAAAAATACTAAAAAGAAAACCCGGAAAAGCAAAAAATCTGCAACAGTGAGCCAACGTTTAGCAACGATCGGGAATCGCTGCAATTAAAAAACCATCGTTAAACCCAGTTCCCGGTCAAAACCAGACCTACAAAAAAATTAAGGTAAGTTCAGAAAAAAACAGCTATTGGGAAAGTGAAAGAGATGGGGGAGAGATCTTGTCCGAAAGTCAATTCACGGTTTTTATTTTTGGGTCGCGGCCGACGGCGAATTTTATGATCCCTTGTGCACTACTTTTATTTTTTACAGTTTCTCGCGAAAATCTTGCTGCACATTTCCATCTTTCCTTAAAAAAAAACACACGCAAAGGACAAAAAAAAATTGTTCATAAACCAAAATATCTATTTTTTTGACTTGGGAAATGTGTGTGTTTTATGGTCGAACGTCAAGGACTGCTGCATTTTTTTAGGGAACAGCGCGACAAACTCCTCGTAATGACTTCATCTAAAAAAGGAAATCTACCTGAGTTTTATGACTGGGCAGTGCGAAAAAATGAAAATGAACGCATAGGGTTGCATAATCCGGCAGCTTAAGTTTTTTGGCCTGTTGTCTGCTGTCTCTGATCATAAAAAACGAAACTGTCTGCACGTCCATCCTGCAGATACTTCGTGAGTTCCTTCGGTATAAATATCCTGTCGGCCCTTAGTCCGACATCAGTTGCTCAGCAGCATTCTAGACGAACAGATCACAGAGATCGAAGAGAAAAACACACAATATTCCACACAAGATCAGCAGTACAAGATGGTGTTCAACTTGGTTAGTGTCCAGAAAACGTCTCACCTCACTATGGATTAAGACTTATCAGTCAATGGATTAAACCCTTACTAACGTGGGATTTATTTATTCACTTACAGATGAACCAGACATGCAAAGTGTGCGGAGAGCCGGCGGCGGGCTTCCATTTTGGCGCCTTCACCTGCGAGGGCTGCAAGGTAAGTTGTGTCTCTAAAACGTGAATGAAGGAACATTTTCGCAAAAAAAAAGAGTTAAGGGAGCGGAAATTTCATTCTTGAAATCTTTATCATCATGATTTTAATCAATTATTTTTTCTTTCATTTACAGTCATTCTTTGGAAGATCCTACAACAACATCAGCACCATTAGCGAGTGCAAGAACGAGGGCAAGTGCATCATCGACAAGAAGAACAGGACCACCTGCAAGGCCTGCCGCTTGCGCAAGTGCTACAATGTGGGCATGTCCAAGGGCGGATCCCGCTACGGACGCCGCTCCAACTGGTTCAAGATCCACTGCCTCCTGCAGGAGCACGAGCAGGCAGCAGCCGCCGCAGGAAAGGCACCACCCAGCCAGGTTGGTGGCGCCACAGCTCCCTCGGCCGCCTCGCCGGTGGGCTCCCCACACACCCCCGGTTTCGGAGACATGGCAGCGGCAGCCGCCCATCTGCACCACCATCAGCAGCAGCAGGCAGCCGCCGCAGCTGCTCAGCGCGGCCACCCACACATGCCGCTCCTGGGCTACCCCGGCTATCTTCCCGAGCACGCTGCCGCCCTGCCCTTCTTCAGCATGATGGGTGGTGTTGCCCCGCACCAGTCTCCATTCCCGCTGCCCCCGCACCTGCTCTTCCCCGGCTACCATGCCTCGGCAGCGGCCGCAGCCGCCTCGGCAGCCGACGCCGCCTACCGTCAGGAGATGTACAAGCACCGCCAGAGCGTAGACTCGGCCGGCTCGGTGGAGTCCCAGAGCCGCTACAGCCCGGTCAGCGGTGTCGCCGCCCCAGTGCAAGTGCCCCAGCCCACCAACTCCGCTCGCCAGACCCCCATCGACGTGTGCCTGCCCGAGGAGGATGTGCAGTCCGTGCACAGCCACCAGTCCGGCAGCCTCCTGCATCCCATCGCTATCCGTGCCACGCCCACCCAGCAGCTGCACTCCAGCTCCCCCAGCAGCCCGCTTAGTTTCGCTGCCAAGATGCAGAGCCTCTCGCCGGTGTCCGTGTGCTCGATTGGCGGAGAAACCACCCCAGCACCCATCGCCCAGCCCGCCACACCTCCAGCCACCACTCAGGAGGGTCCCATGGACTTGAGCATGAAGACGTCGAGGAGCTCGGTGCACAGCTTCAATGACAGCGGCAGCGAGGATCAGGATCTGGAGTCGGCACCCCGCCGGAAGTACTTCCACGTGGAAGCGGAGTACACCAGCAGTTCCTCCCACTCGCACTCCCAGTCGCCGCCCGCCACCCACCACGCCGAGGTGAAGCGACAGAAGCTGGGTGGTGCGGATTCCACCCACTTTGGTGGCTTCGCAGTCTCCCACAATGCAGCCAGTGCCATGCGGGGCATTTTCGTGTGCGTCTAAGAGAAAGGCGCGAGAAATCTCATTTCGATGGGAGGAGCCCCCACAGCCCCATAGACCGTTGTTGTTGTTTTAAAGTTTAGTGTACTTTTTTTTGTTAGTTCGAGAAAATGTAAATTTTGTCGGTGTGCTCGCTCACACCTGGCAGACATGAACGAGACGGGGAGAGACTGGTTTCGCTGGAAAGAGAGAATGAGAAGGAGACAGCCAGCCAGGTAGTTGCAATGCACTCACACCATCACAAACACACCTACACAACACACACACACAGAAACACCTAAAAACTATTGAGCTCAAACCCAAAAATTATTTTTATGAAACGTTAAAAAATTGTAAATATTTATTTGAGCCTGTTTGCAATTGTATTTAAAGCTAGAAGGAAGCGGAAGAGTTAGGAGTTAGTTGTCATTCCCACCCTCGAAACACTATTGTACATAGAATTGTTAAGTCTAAGCATGATCTTAATTGTGTCTAAGTATTTTATTGTATTTTAGTCCTAGTTACTCTTTATCCCTAACGATTGGCTTTTAATTTTATGAAAGAGAAATAAAAATGATTAAAAATTAAATACTTCTGTGTTTTTTGAATATTTTTAGAAGGTTTATGGAAATAAATTTTAAGAGATCTCTTTTTGGGAATGAATAAAAATTAAGCCTTCAACTTTTTACCCTCAAACTATGGTTCTTAAACTACTAAGAACTACTAGAACCTTTTAAGGGACTACCATTTTATCAAGCTTATCATACAAAATTTAAATAAAATCTGAAATAGCCTGAACCAAAGAAATATTCCAACCAAAGCATGCCCCAATATCCAAAACTATCTCTCGGATGTATCTATTAGCTGTCAACAAAGTTCTTTGGCTACCGCACATTCCTAGGATCAAAGCTAATAAATTATTTTGTTATTCTGCCATCATTCTTGTTTCAAAATCAGTTCTGTTCGTTCATATATCTGATCGGCGGTATCTTTGGCTCCAAAGATACCTTCCACCAACCACCTCCACCCACTCTGCTTGGTTTTCATAACCACGGGCCAAATGGGCGTGGCCTGTCAATGGCAACACCAAAAAGAAACAAAATGGAAACAAATGCTTTGGCATAAATTCAATCAACATTCGGTTGCAAGTCGATCGGGGATGGCCGATGGCCGATAATAAAACCGATATAGCAGCCGTTAAGTGCTTTTGTGTCTGCCCATTGCAATCGCGATTGCCGTATAGTAAATTAAAAATGCCACAAATGTTACGCACAGATATTTGTCCGACCGGCACAACCGCCCAACCACCCAGCCACCCGACCGATCGCCCAACCGCCCGGATTCACCACCGGGCACCCTGTTTTATATGCTGCGGTCATGACCATTAGGCCTATGTCTAATGCCTATGCCTCGGCCCATGCCTTCGATATGGGCCAGTTGTAGGCACTGATTCTGCCTGGCAGTGCGACCACGTGCTGCTTCAAATAATAAACTTTATATTAACACATACAACAGTCATACGCCCCGTTGTTGGCCAGAATTTTAATCGCTTAATTAGCCAGAGCGACCGCTCCGAACTTGGTTTATGGCCCGACGGCTTAACTTCTGCTGGATCCACTATATCCACCACTGGATCCACCCGATGATGAATGGGTCGGCTGGAAAGTTATGCAGGATTCCGGGGTCTGGGATGCAAAATCGTAATGCCCGAGTATCGACAAAAAAAATCTGGCAGTTGACGCCTCGACGGGTGACAATAAATAAACCATCAAGGTGGGTTTGTGCCGTAGAGATGAGCCCGCAACATACCGCGTATCATCAATATGCATGATAGGGTCGCCTTCGGCGGAGAAGGGGCTTGCAGGCGGGGCATAGGGGAGGTGGGTGAGCAGCGCACGCCATTGTGGCTTTGTCGATCGATCGCATTCCAATGTGTGTTTTCTCGTCATTGTTTCTAAATTTATTTTTATAGTTTATTAAAGAGTCATATCATAGTAGAGAAAAAAAGAGTCACAAAAAATAAAATGCAATAAATTCAAGCCGGAGAAGTCAACACATTCTTAAGTAGGTTTTAAATTAATTATGATTTTTAAAATGAGTTGGCATAAGGAAATAAATTAAAATGTAAGAAAATGTGCCTAAAATATAAACATGTTTTCCAATTTAAAGACCTCTAAATCCAAGAACTTCTAAAGCCATTTTAAAGTTTTCCTTCAAGTTCGTTGCTTAAGTCTTTTGTTTGGGAACTAGATTATCTAAACGTCACTAGTTTAGGTCACTCCCAAAGCGATTAAAGCACACACCCTCGATAAACACAAGACGCTTTGGTGTATCATATGATTCGTCAAGTTCGTTGCCTAAGTCTTTTGTTTTCCCTGACTATTTTGTGTGTGTTTTTTTTTTGGGTTCAACTGGCGCTGTCAAACTGAAAAAGTGGTTCATTTGTCTCATCGCCCCAATCTCTCCAATCAAAAAGCCATTTAGACAACAAAGACGAGAAGAATGAGACGAGCGGAGAGAAATAAAATCGATTCAGCATAAAAATGGTCCAAAAGTATAACATTTCAAAATTTTATTGACTGTCAAAATGCAGGCGCCAATCGAAAATGAGCGCAGACAAGCGGGCTAGATCGGGTTACCTGGCGCCAAAGGCGACTTTCGAGATGCTTTATTGACCCCACGTTGTGCCAGTGTGTGATCCATGATAGATGCATCACTAATAGAGTTCCAGGCGATACAATGAACAAAGACTGTCTCTGACTTTGACTCTGAGTCTGACTCTGAGCACATCTTTAAAAATAGTTCAAGAATCGAGACAAGCACCTGCACAGTCCCATTCAATTATTTATCACCGTTCGCAATGCTAATGTTCCTTCGATTATGGCTTTCAAATTAATGCATGCAAAACATATATAATACGCGAGCCGTAAGAACATGTTTATTAAATTAAATAATTGCACCTGGAGTGGAGTGGCATCGCTGAAAAATAAATTCCCAATTTGCATTTGAAGCTGACAATGGATTTGGACAAGCAATATATAAAAATAAAAAACCAACACAAATATTATTGACACATTATAAAGGTGGAAACATGTTTCTAATGAGAAATTATGCAAAAATTTGCATAAAATTTTGTTAAAGGCAAGTCAGCAGCAATCTGAACAGAGTCAATGCTTCTCGGCGACTGCTGGTTCGGCGCCTCCGGTAGCGGCCTTAATTACTGCCAAGCTTCTCTAGAGGGTAATGGGGCGTGTTCTTAGACTCGCACAACCCGGCTGACAAATAGTCAAAACAAACTATGACATACCGCTTATATTAATATCTTCAACCGCTGAAGAGGAGCGATCATTAACTTTCAAGGAGACGGACTAGGATTGAGGAAGCAAAAGTTCAGTCTGGTACGGCTTGAAGTATTCAATCGTTTCCATAGAGGCGTGTGTATATATCTTTTTTTTTTTTAAAAAATCATTAAGGAATTTGATGGGCTGGATGTTTATTTATTTTACAATAAAATAATTAACCTTATTTTTTAACAAGGAGTATAAATAATTCAATGACCTGCCATATATTGCACTTTCCACTTGACCCCAACGCCCTACACTCTCTGCTCAGCCATATTCCGACTGCATTTCTTAGTGCTATCCCAAGATCCGATCGGATGACGGACAGTTCCATTGTTCTTCCAGCCAGGAAGACATTAACCCACTTAAAGCCGCCTGAGAGCTGGCCAAATCACATAGCACACTCCCAATCGGAGGCTCATCTTTATTGATTTCGATTCCGCTGCCGCCGCCGCCACCTTTAACCTCCGTTTTGTGGATCGGATTGAATGGAAAAACAAACTGCCAGAATCTGCCAGCCAGGTTTTGGAGGCGCTTGGCTCACACGAGATGGGAGCTGGCCAAAAGGGATTCCTGATTGCCGATTCTTGATTCCCGACCCGAAGAAGAACCTGGACCTTAGCTGGCGCTGGTAATTAGTGATCTGGTGCACTTGATATGCACCTTAATTTAAACATTTCGTACACACCCAGCCGGGGCACGCATTCTGTTTCTGATTCTTTTTTTTCTTCTTTTATTTTGTATTTGACTTGGAGCTTAAAGCCCTTCCACCGATTCTTCGGGGTCTCATTGGGATCTGCTCCTCGGACAAGTTCTGCGTGTAGCGCATGCCGTTGGCTTGTTTCTGGCCCATTCCCAGTCTCATTCCCAATTTCAGGCCCATTCTCATTCTCAGTTTGGCTCTTTGCTTTTAGCCAGTAACACTGCCAGTGCCAGAGCCAGTGCCATTCCCTTCGCGCGCCGTGTTCTCGTTTAAACGTTTATTTAACTTAAACGAACTTTGCGTGTCGATTAAAGTGCTGCGATTAAGGTACGACCTGATCCGGTCTTATGGTATCTGCTTTGTTTTTTTTTTGTTGTATTTTGTTCTTTTGCGGATTTTTGATGACCATCAGGTTGTTATTTAAAGGGTATATTCGATAAAAGGGCTTAAATAGGCATCAGAGTCTCAGAAATATATGCTATTTAATTATATTTCATAATAAACTACAAGAGCTATAAATATGAATCAGTGTTTGTTTTTGTTTGTTAAAAATATTAGATGCAGTGCTCATTTAGGTATTAAAATAGGGTTTCTTTTTCTCAATTTTAACTTTTATATTTTTATAGGATATCCCCAGGGTCTATTATCTTTCTCTGTTTAAAATCTGTTCAAAAAATGCCTTTGCCTGGCAGAGGCGCATGCGTGTCCAGTGAACTTACAGGTCAAGCATACGCATGCCAACGATAAAGTTGAGCCTGGTCCACGGCTGCCATCATCCTCATCATCATTATTATCATCGTCGTACCAGATGATGACCATGATCGGGTTGACCTAACCCAGACACGGTTACAGCTGCATAAATCCTTCCGTGGACTTTCTCTCTGGGGCCTGCTTCTTTACGACAAATTTGCCCATTGTTCTGTTCTGGTTGCCTGATGATGTCCTTTTGTCTTCGTTTACGGTGTATGTTTGGCCCCCGACAGTGTGTGCCTCTCCACAAGCCTCGCTCCTCACTCCTTACTCCTTGGTCCTCATATTGTCCAATGTCCGAGGACCCAGGACCTCACACCGCAATCCACAATATTAATTTGTGCAGCCAGCACCTCGAACATTTACGAGGACAAAACGCCTAACGAACTCGAGCTCAAATCAACTCGGAGCTGAGATCCTTATCGGAGCAAGTGCACTTGAAAAAATTTACAAGAGAACAAGGTACATTATTCTACAAAATGTCCTTAAATCAAAAGAATCATCTAAAACTGTTCTTTGTTTCTTCTCTTAAAGATTATCTTCTAGTTTTCGAAACAGTTTGTAGAATTTTCTTCGAGTGCCCTTGCCTATCTGACTCCCTGATTATTGGTTGTTTGGTTTTTTTTTAGTGCCCTGTCTTATCTTGTTACCCTTATTTATTTTTGAACACAAAAAAAAGTAAAGAAACGAAATTAGATTTAAAGGCCTGCGTGAGGCTGGGCCGCAAGTGATTTTGATAGCTCGTAAAGAAGTCAAAAAGTCAAAAATTTTAGTGGGAAAACCCACGATCTGGGCATCAGCAGCGTTGAGTATCGACCACCGCAGCAGGAGCTCCTCATTCCGGCGATCGGCGATCGGGAGACAGGGAATTTATGTTACAGCTCGTTAAATTAGTCTAATGGGCCAAAGCCAGCTGTCCGGCGGTTCTGGTAGTTCGCTGGTGGCAATGGAAAGGGTTGACATCATTAGGACGGATCTCGATCGCGGCCAGAACGGCTCTCTAACTTGCGATTGCAACGTGTGCGACCGCGACCTTCTTCCTTGAGATTTTTCCTTTTTGCCAAAGCAAAGAGCTTGGAAGTCTTTTCATTTTCCTTTACTTTTTTTGTCCTTTTTTTGTGGTGCACTTCAAGCCAGCAATCACCTGAGCTGACACTTAAGGCTTCTTCAGCAGCTCGCAACACTTATGCGAACGGTCGCCGGGTTATTGTGTGGTTAACTGATATGCTTAGTGCACGTATTAACCCAGAACCGCTCTGCACTCCACACTCGATCGCTCGCTCGGGCTTCTGCAGTTGCTGGAGCAGTGTCACTGTCAATGTCATTTTACCCCGAACCCATACCCATAGCCAGAGCCAGAGCCAGAGTCTGAGCCAGAGCCCAGACCCAGACCCAGGCCAAGACCAAGAGCAAGACCAAGACCCAGACTTGCAGGCACAGGCCGTGCACTTGGCCGGGCTAAGACTCAAGTCTCTTTTGCCTGCTAGAGATCGTGTGATCCATTACCAAACGTGCGCGATCGTTTGCGCCTGTGTTTAGTGATATTTATTTATTTTTTTCGGTGGGCCATATGCTCTTGCCAAAATAAGGTTGCTTGGTTATCGCAATAATGTGGGAAAACCATGGTCTTTTAACGAAATAGATTAAGGGAGTTTTAAAGGTTTCCTTAAAGAAACTGATGAAGGGTTTAAAGATAAAACTATATACAATAACTTGAAGGATATTTAGCCAAACGTATGTAGACAAAAAACCTTACAAATCCTACCCTTTCTCCAAAAGAGTATGCAAAAATCGAAATACATTCTGATAATGCCCTTTTCCCTAGCTGATTTTTCCGTATTTCTTCACAACTCTTCTGCATTGCACCTTCTTCTTTTTGCATTGACATTTGGTAAATATTGCCAAGGCTTGCACACCATTGAGGAGCAGTTGCCGTTGAAGACGTGACTCCATAACCGCTGCTAAGCTGAACCTAGTGACTATGACTTGATTTGATTTTCATACAGAGTCGCTATTCTTTTTTGGTTTTTTACTTATATATCTATATGTGGATATATGTATGTGGGTATGTGATTTTTTGTGGCTTTCGCAAACTTCTCCTGCGCGGCCAGAGCCACTCAATCAAGCCGCCTTTTGGTTCCAGCTTGTTTGTCTAGCGCACTTCTCCGCTCACACCATCATCATCATCATCGACGGCTGGAGTGGGTCGGGATTTGGCTGGGGAATACTGGGCTGGGATATATGGCTCGAATACAGACGGTGTGAGGTGCTTTTGGCATGGGCATCTCGCAGGTATAGGTACCTGTTGCATGGAGGGCACGTCACCATCATCATCCGCGACACAGCCTCCCTCTCTCACATTCTAATTAACTGCTCTAGCTGGGCAGCACAGAATGCGAGCAGCGTTTTGTTTGCTGGCTTTTAAGTTCCTTTTTATTTTATTTTTTATTTAGCCCTTCGCCGGTCAGTTTTATGACACTCAAAGTGACCGACGGGCGACGCACAATGAACTCCTTTCATGGCCTTGTTAGGCGGGATTCCTTTTTACCTCCTGGCCCTCTTTTTCACTCTGTTTGCCCAACATGATCGGTCCGCGGGTTCGGCTTATTAGAACGGCTTTAAGACGTAGAGGTCCGGGGGGTAAATTCAGATGGGTGTTGTATTGTTTGCCGACCATTTGAAAAGGATGCGACGACTGACAGAGGAGTTAGTGATGAGTTCGCACCACTCACGCTTCGGGTTAAATCAAGTCAGAGAATGCACTGAAAGAAAATCTATTAATTCATGGAAGTGGAATAAGGATAATCGCAAAACTAAGTCGTTTTCAACTGACCATAAAAGCCTTTCTCGGGAATAACACTTTTAAGAATAAATCCCTAAATAGTTATATATTTTTTACTGTGCACTATCCCAGTTACCATATACCCCCAACCCCAAAGGCGGTCAGTTGAAAAACCAAAGAGTGAAAACCCTTTTTGGACTAAGATCTATTTGACAAATGCAAACAATTTTCACCTCCGAGTCCCTCTGCGTTCTGATCGCTTTCCAGTTAAAACAGTTTTTGTTTTTTCCCTTTATTTTTTTGGCTTGTTATTAGAACACTTTTCCCAAAAGGCCACTTAGGCACGAAACGAATTTAGACCCCCATCTCCATCTCCATCGCCATCGCCAGCTCCATCTCCAGCTCTAACCCCAAGTTTAACTCCATCTCCGTGTCCATTTCCATTTCCCAACTGCATCAGCATCAGCATCTGCATCTCATCTCTCACATCTCCCTCGGCTGCGTTATGATGTAATATGGCTTTTTGACTTTTGTAGACATGATAAAATACAAAACGTTGCGTGGCTGTTATATTGGCTAATGGCCGCGGCCTTTTAGACCATTTGAGAGTGGACGCGACTGGGTCTTGGAGCTGGCAGAGGTGTCAGGGAATCGACTTCAATGAATGGCCCGCTCGCAGGCGGTCGGAGATCAAAGAGCTCTGTGTTCTGGTTCTACGTTCGAGGTTCTTAGTGCTTCTCCGTTCGAGGTCTTCGTCTTTATTGACCATGGTCCAAGTGCCCGATGTGTCCGTGCATTTGTTGGTGCAGTTAGTGCTGCTTGAGACACATTGGGCAAGTGCCTTCTTCTGCCTTCAAGACAACGAAAAAAAAAAACAAAAAAACTGCCACGATGATGATGATGTTTGGCTGTCTCTGCGGTTGAACCTTTTGCAATTGCAATTGCCATTGAGCGTAATTCCACTGGCGAGGGTAAGACTCATTTGCATAATTCACGCAAAGTCAAAGCCATGCCAGAATGACCATCTCAGGGATACTCTTAAAAAACGTAATGAAAATATTAAAATTCGTGTAGACTAGGCTCAATAGAATAGGCTAAATAATAGAATAGCAACTTCTATTTTGATATTATAGAAGTACCCTCCTCCACCTGTCCAACTCTGTGGCAAAATTTATAGTTGCCTCCGGCACTGCGGACGCGAGCCGCGCCCTTAGCCATTTCGCTCTTTTGTGTTCGTGCCCTGGGCATGTCTAGAAGTTGGCCACTTCATCATTTGGCCATCATTTGTATGCGAGGATGTGCCCGGTGACATGTGCTTTATATATAATTTAGGGTTGCTGCTACCTTTGCAGCTCCACCGATACGATCCAATCCAATCCGATCCGATCTGAGGTGATCCGAGGCGATGGGTCCGTGCCTTGGAAATGTGCCAATAAATGTTGACTTTTCGCTGGAATCGGCGATGCGTCGACCACATCCACCAGTTCGACTCATTTCCGCAATCAAGCCGACAGTCTACTGGCCTCTGGCATCCTAGTTTTATGTCCAGCCCCTATCAACGGGATCACAAATATCGAAAGCATTTAAACAGGTGCAAAATCAGTAGCCGCCGTCGATACCCGATATCTTTTATATCGAGAGACTCGGCGAGATGCCAAAAGCGTTGCAAGTTGTCGCTGTTTTTGGATCGCTGTTGCTGCTGCTGTTGCTATACATATTGCTGGTGTTGTTGTTGTTTGAGTCTGGCCTGTGAAATGCGTGCAACGCGATTCGAGGAGACATCGAAACAATGAGAAGCTGCTACCGGTGATCCTCACTTACAAGGCAATTAAATGCCAGGCATAACAATCTTTTAGGTTAACCCTTGAGAATCGAGCGCTTTCCAATGCATTTGAGATGAAACGAGATGGTAACGTGACACGCAGAGGAATACGGGATTGCTTAACAATATTAAGAAATATATTTAAAAATTTTTAAAGATGAAAAAAATCCTTGATCTTAACATGAAAGTTTAGAGTAAAAAGTCTAAAGTATCTAAAAGTTGAAAGCCTTAACCTTAAGTTGGCTTACCGTATGGAGTATCTTAGCCCTTATATTGTTTTTGGTAAGACTTTCCCATCGCTAAAAACCCCAGTTTCTTAAACTTTAGCCCCTCTCCACGGACTCCTTATCAAATGCGGTCTATCGGTTTCACATTGCCATTTGACAAACACAATTAAAAACGATTTAAGAAAGTAAAATGTTTAGCGAGTGTGAATGGGAACACAGCCAGCAGTTGCATGGACTTAAAAGTTCAGCTTGCCCCGTCCCCCAGCACCCCTTTGGCTTTCCAGCCCTCTCCCCTGGCCCCTGGCAATGTTAATTAGCCTACGATAGGCGCCAGTCTACAGTCGACGGTAGCAGAAACATTTTGTTGTCGTCGCTATTGTACAATTAAAACGTGATCAGGCCCTGGACAGGCAGCTACAAATTTGTCGAACACGCAAAATGGTCTTCCAGGCCGTGTAAATGCGTGCCCTCCTCCCGTAGACCAAATTGTATTGCATTTAATACGATTCGCTTTTCGTTTTTGGTTTCGGTGTCTGTTTCTGTTACTGTTTGGGTTTTGGGTTCTTTGGGGGCTCTCTTGGTCTCCGATTCATTCGATCCCATTCGATTCCCAGACATGGCCCTAAAAAGAAACTAGTTTTGCATACATAAACATGACCATGTCTGCACTACTTCCCTTCGGGATAGCCTCCTGGACTCCCAGGCCTAAGCTAAACCAGGCTGGCTAAGAAAACTGAAAACTGAAAACTGAAGAGTGAACCAAAAACCAGACGACAAATCCGAGACGAGTGGCGTCAGTCCGAGCCATGTTTATGAATTGTTAAACGCCACTGCATTACCCAAGAAGCCAACAAAAGGAAAGCAAGTGACATGTCCAAAGTCAGGGATATGGCAGTGTATTATTGTTATGGGAATCAACATTTTTATTGTTATATTTTTCATGTAGTAAATAATTTATTTAACAAGGCATAAGGACAATTATGAGGAACAGTACAGGAACGTACTATATGGTTATGGGAATGCGAGGAAAGAAAGGGACTAAACTATAGGGCTATGATGTTAACACTATAGACTATAAATTGATTTTAGAGGCTTAAGCTGATATAGATACTACCCAGATGGAAGGACCTAATGGAGAAATTTAAATACCCTAAAATGTGTACCAACTGTTAGTTAAATAAACCCACCTAATTGTATTCCAGCCCTGGCAAACCAAGCACTTGTCAGTCAGACATTTGTCTAACCATTTTCTTTATTAGCTTTTTATTACCAACAATACATACATAGTGTTAGGGACATAAGGGACTGCAACCAATAGAGAGAGTGGCCATCCGAATAGCTGGCTAGGCCAGCCCGACCAAATGTCACCACATCCGGCCTGAGTCGCGCAGAACTGAATTAGTATTCTAAGTCAACAGCAGCAGCAGCAGTAACAGCAGCAGGCGAGTCGCTCGCTGATGACTTGACCATGGTTTACGGGCTAGGGGCTATGACAATGATAGGGTAAAAACAAACGTCACGGCCCGGACAAATGTGGCGGACAAAAAGTGCCAACAGTTGTTCAACAAATGCTGCACTTGCCCCGGGCTCCAGAGCCAAGACTGCTTTGATTTCGTATGCATGTGTGCGTTACCATTAATATTTCTTTTGCTTTACACTCTGCCTTTGCATTTTCCATTCATATACTCAATAAATTTATGGCCATTGACAATCAGTTAAGACAATCGGATATCTAGGGTAATAATTTCTAATTGTGGGGATAGGCTCTACAGCTGTTGACTGCGACTGACAAAAAACAGACTTGAACAAAGCAAAGAAGAACCCTTTCTAGCTCGGGGAGGATGCAGCGCAGAGTTTTTATTTGGATATGGAAGGAAGTCGAGCCAGGCGCTTCCGCTCTACGAGAGACAAATTGTAGCACATGTTAACAAAGTCTAGTCAATGATGGAGACAAATGGGGAACGGCGATGGGTTTCCTAGAAGGGCAAACACATTTCAAAATTGAGGAATGGCTAAAAATTGATCAGCGCCAGGGATGGTTCTGGAAGAAGTTGGAGGAACCAGATCTGATTACCCCAAAAATGGATGAAAACTTTTGAAGGTCATCCCTCCAATTTGTACTTTTGTTTTTGTTATGCGTGTGCTTGATTAATTTGCAGCCCCGCCAAGACTCGGAAAATTATTCCAACCTTGACAGCAAATCTGCTGAAAATTGTATTGAAAAACATGAAAATTAACCCAGAAAAGTTTCATAGCCGCTCAACAATGAGACAAAAGAATACGCTGGGCCTCCGGCCAGTGAGTGTGTGCATGGTGCATGGTGTGTGCGATGTGTGTGTGGAACTTGTCATTCTGACAGTCGTCGTCCACCACAGAGTCATGCTCATGTGCTTAAGTTCAATGAGTCGAACGGTGCAAGAAATAATAAGAGACAATGCCAGAAGTGTGCCACCGGCGGGGGTACAAGTATATATTTTATGATGCAACCTGTATCTGCAAGGTTTTTCCTATGCATTTATTAAAGACACTGTTTTCGGTCGCCCAGAAGGTCGTCGACGGCATTAAGTCAGGCAACCAATTTCACCCACTAAACTCAGGCACACGACCAAGAGGCCGACCGAAAGAAGAAAAAATAAAACTTGACAATCTTTGACAATTGCCCCCTAAGCAGTGCGCCCCCTTATCTGGATTTTAAGCTTCCCCCGTCTGGGGGACGCCAATTACAAGCTGGCTATAGTTGGCTGAGTTGCCTGAGTTGGACCGAGTTGTGTGATTTTCAGTGACACAGAAAACTGAAATTGTTCATTGTTCGAGAGCTGTTCGAGAGCTCGTTAATGACTTGCTCCCCATATACACGTATCTAGAGGCTATATATATAGATTTCAGGGTTAAGTTGGGGAAGTTATTATTATTGTCGACGCTTCAGTAACTTTTGCCAAAGCTCTACATTGAACAATTATTATAGAAATTAATTGCCTTAAGCCGATGTCCCCCTTCGGCTTACTGATATTGTCAAAGTTATTTTTAAAAACTGCCCGAGCGTTTTATTTTAATCATCGTCGATCGATCTGTTGGCCAAATAATTGTGTTAAGGTAAAGGTCCCCCCACATTATATCGTTTTCATATTTTTACCACAATTCATATTTAACCACAAGAAATTCCACGATAAACCATTTACAAAATACCCCACGAGAATAGAGTGGCGAACAAATGGTATTCTAAGAGTCGACCCCACTCTGATTCGATTTGTTTTCTTTTCCAATTTTTTTGCGGTCACCGATTTGTTTATCCAAGCATTTGGCGAGTTTCGATGAAGAGGAGGCCTTTTGCGGCCCGTTCGGGGACTTGTGCGTAAACGCGGTGGCTTTGGGGCAGGCTTAAGCAACACTTGGGCCAAATATTGCGGTCACCGGCAAGAATAATATTATTCTTTCTTCTCGCCTGGCTTCTGCATAACTTTTGAGCTAATTTTTTAGCCAGTTTTGTTTGCCCGGGAGAGGCCTCAATTAGAGTCTCGAGAGGCTGACGCCTGAAACGGAGACAGGGTCTCGAGTGGCACTCGAGTGTGGGCTTGTGGACAATGAACCGCAATCACAATGACAATGCCAATGATGGAGATCACGTCGATGAATCATGGCTATATGGAATCCGTAACAGAATAAGCCTGGGCTTGGTCAACCTGTCGTTGATCTGAATTGGTTTACCCACATGATATATATCTAGGTGACTGGGGGAGTATCATGAATGTTTTATGAACTTTATGCAAAAATCTTTGTAGAAATTAAAAAACATTAACATCCTTCATATTAATCGAATGACTCAGGCAACGAACTTTTTGGTAAGGAAAATTTTATTTTTGATTGAAAGACATAGGTAACAAACTGTTCATCTCGTTTTGACAAACCTAATCAAATGACTAAGGAAAAAACTGAATTGCATAAAAATTTGACACCCTAATCAAAAGGCTTAGGCAACGAACTTCAAAAAACTAAATTGTTTTTTTTCTTTAAGGATTCTTATGTTCTATAAATAAACTACGCCTGTTGATATCCATTAATTATTTTCTCTTCTCAAAAAATTTTACATTTTTTCCCACAACAATATCCCACAAAATAATCGAAAGACTTACGCAACGAACTGTATTTTATGGAACCTGAATAGATTTCTCTAGAAATGTGCTCTGATCGACCTTATACCTAGTGTCCTCGACCCGAATTCAAGCCAACCTGCACAATTGGTAAACCACAAAAAGAAGTGACAGTCTGGCGCCAGACCCGGGGCAAGGACCACACACTTGTTCGTAGGTGCGAGCCGGACAAGTGATCTATTTAGGTTATTATGTCTTTATGTTGGGACAAACAACGATCATCTCGACAAGGGGCAGCTGCACGATCGATCTCATTGTTATTGGGAAACAGTAGGTGGTGGCAAGGACTCCGTGCGAGGATTTCGGTTCGACGGAGGTGGGGGTAAGGTAAAGAAGTCCTGGCACATAAATCAAACATAAGCTGGACCCGGGAGCATAATAAATTTTAAGGCGCGATGTGACTTTGGCAATTTCTTTTCATTTTCGTACCTTGCTGGCTGCAAATCATATTTAGCCAACCGGAAATCGCTCATAACTCAAAAAAGGAAATGCTCATATCCTTTCGTTTTGACATTTCTCCTTCACATAATCAATGCCTCGATTAATCTAACTTTAAGTTTGCTCACGCCCCGAACGTGATCGGCCTCTAAATGGTTTCAAAAGAGTCCACGATTGAGTCGCTGACTGAGTTGCAGCAGGCCCAGAAAGTATTCTGAAACGAGGAAGAGCTACTTACAGATCCTTTTCCTGCCCTGCCAGGCCCTGCCCAGTCTTTATCTTTATCTGTATCTTTATTAAGAATTTCAGTAGCCCTCCGTTTTGATATCTTGATTTTATTCCCTGTGCAGGGCATTAATCATATAACAACATATTATATGCATGCATTTTGATTTGTTTTGTGTGGCTTTGATTTCTGTCAGTTATTCGAGTTGCATGCCAATTATCACGAAACAGGGCTTCTCAGTAGTACAGCATAAATGTGGTCTTTGAGGAGGAAATCAACGATCTGGAAATCTCCGGATTGCAATAAAGACATGCTTATAGTTTGCTTGGAAAAATGAACTCGTCTAGACGCCATTTCCCATAGTTTGTTCTATTTCACAATCCCACAACCACCCACAAAATTTGTGGCTTAGCTTTCGGATACACAATAATCCAGCTTTGTTTAATTTCTATACTTTTCATTGACACACTTTGATTGCTAAGCTTTGGTTAGATAGACCACACACACGTCTATTAGACCGCTCCCACATAACGAACTAAAAACACTACGACTCCCCCTCATCATCTTCCGTCCAGATTCGTTTGTCTTTAGCACATGCATCATAAAAGTATGATTTAGACGTTTATTAAACTCTAAACAATAGCCGAGGAGCTAGGAACTGACTGAGCTTTGAATTTGAATTCAAATGAAGGGAACTTTGACAAGTTTATTTACATTTTGGATTGTCAGTTGCGTAGCCTGTGGTTAGCACCTTTCATTTCGGCAGAAGGGGACCGGAGTAGAAGGGCTCTGGGCTTGGGAACTGTTCTGAAAAATTCCTTTAAAAGAGATAATTCCCAAATCGAAGTACATAAAATCTCTTCATGGCCAAAACGTACCGGGAGAATTAATTGCTTTGGTATGAAATTAGCAAACGTTTACAGACGAAAGATATCGGTTCTTACTCCTTCGAGGAGTAAATCGAAACTGTCTGCAACCCGTTAGCCAGATCATAAATATTTACTGGCTTGTATTACAGAGCTCCGTCCTCTCCTCATCCTCGATTCATCCAAAAATCTCCATCCACGCACCGAAAGCTGATATAAATTACAATACAACCTACATCTACATAGTACGAGGTTTTGGCTCATTGTTGTTGTTGTTGGTGCACCCAAAAGCCAAATTGTTTTTTAAAAGCACCATTTTTATTACCGTCCGATAAGTGATCTCGCGACATTTTCAATTTTAATAGGGTCTCTGCCCAGGTCTCCTTACAAAGCCTCTGCTGCGGGTCCTCTGTCCCCTTTCCACTCAACATGGAGCGATCATTTGTCGTTGCGTTAATAAAATTGCATTGGGCCTGCATTTGAAACGGCTTTGGCGGTGGTCAAAACGCCCGGCTTGGCGCAGCTCAGGCATTATTAATAATGCGGTGGGTAGAGGCCGATCTGGAGGTACATATCTGTTGGAGCCACACAAGGAGGCAGGAAAACAGGGGGCTGGAAGGCGCAGCAGAGGTCACCTCAAAACGTTGCAAAAATAAAACGGCAACCATTTTTAATATGATTGTATGTCATCTTAAGCCCACGCTGAGACAAAAATTAAAGTAAACAAAATAATAATAATTAGAAGTATAAAATATATGTATATTATATAAGTAGTTGCTTCATGTTTTCTTTACTTTTCTTTTATAAAAAATAAATAAAACTAAAGAGAAATTTTTCCCTCTGCATTAAAGCCTTTTGGCACTGCCTCATCTTTAGTTATAGTCGCCATATAGCCATGTGTTGGTTTGTCTATTCGCATACTCAAATTATCAGTATGCTGGCTCGCTGGCTAACTGGCGAGAGAGCTTGGATCCGGTCTCCCATTGTGTGGGGTTCTTCTTTTTATACCTATTTGGTGTGAGACTACCCCACCAGGTCTGCTGGTGTCGAAGACAATTTTTCATGAGATGAGCATTGGCCGGTCGTATCAGGTGAGCCCACTCCTTAAGCCCGAGGCTGGGGGCCCCCAGATCCCCCCCATTGCCATCTCGATCGGCTGGTAATGGGTTCGCCTAAATAGTTGGACAAGCAAACTTGTTGGCCAAGTGAAAATGGGTGATAATCCGTTTTGACAAATTTGCTTACACGCTTAGTGAACCTGGTCAGAGTTCAAGTTGGGAGAAATTTTCCAAAGTCGATGTCCTTAAAGGGGTTTGCTTTTTTTTTTTAAAGGCTTCAGTTTTTATTGGATTCTTATACTGAAACCTTATACTGAAACCTTTGGCATAATTTTCTTGACTTAGATATTATCGGTTATAATTTATTCATTTTGGAATCCCACCCCTTGAAATCGATTGGGATCTCTAGCATAACTTGGCCAAGACCCAACCTATCTCAACTTAATACAACATGGCCCCCAATGTTCATTGATAAATTCCATAGTTGTAGAGCCCCCCGCCGGGGATATTTTGGGGGGGAACTCATCTTTGCACGATTCAGATTACAATTAAAGTATCGAGTTCCTCTCCGCGCATTGCTGGCATTTCATTTGAATAACTCAATAAGTGATTCGTTGCCGGCAATTTGCAAGTGCATTTAATTAGTTACAGGCAGTTGCCAGGGAAGAGATCCGGCTCAAATGCAAGTGCAACTACCAGACGGCGGCAAAGTTCAATTTTAATATCATATTAGGTACTCCGGTGAGCCATTGTTTTTGTTGAGTGTACGGTTTTGGAATTACCCAATGGGAATTCGCTCTGTGTGCGGCTAAACTAGTTTAGCAAATCACTTGGGCATGACTAAGTGCCATAAATGCATACAAAATTCCAACGGCTATTGCCAGCCAAGTAAAAGTCAGCCCGAGCTCGATATATACTCGTAATCGTAATTCGTAATTTACAGAAGATGTTTTGCAGCTAGTAGTCCCACCATATAATTACGCCATTCGTCTAATGTCCGAAGGCTGGCATGTTCAGGTGTGAAATGTTGCTCTGCTCCGCCGCTCCAATGCTGGGATGCCAAGATGCCCAGATGCCCAGATGCCCAGATGCCGAGATGCAGGCAAAATGTTTTGCCAAATCATGCAAATCATTTTACTTTTTATAGTTCCAATAAACATATTAGCCGAGCGTTGAGCTTCATCCAAAGCTAGAGCTTCGCCCCAAGCTGAAGCTAACTCTGATTTGTAACTTATTAATATTTTTCCCGCAGCCACACGTAATTTCTAAACTTGCAGCAAACGTCGTCGCTCGATTTCCGGCCCTCCCCTCTCTGGGCCGCACCTCTCGACAACTTCCCCCGTATATCTCTCCTACATTCTCATATATCTATCTCCGATTGCCAACACTTGCACACATTGTTTAACGTCATTCAGTGGCTGAAATATCAAGCGTGAGAAAATCTATTATTATCTATCGCAGGCATTAGCTTCTAATGCCCCCACGGCAGCTGAAAGCGGAACTAGCCGGTAGCACCTAGGGACAAATACAGATTTATATGCCCAGATATATTTGTACAGATGTTTAGACGTCGAGCTACGTAATCCCCTGGGTAATGGGCTGCATTTCGTGTAGTTCACTCGTATTTGATGCAAGTGGCTTTTAATCGCGAGAATCTTTAAAGTTTGTTTCTTAAGTCTTTTGATTTTTAGTTATTCGTGCAGCCCTTTTTTAAATCAAAAGACTTAAGACACTAACTGGACTCCCATCTTGAATGAGTCAAACCGATTCACAGCTCCCAACTGCATTTTATAAAGCCATTAAGTATTACA
Source organism: Drosophila ananassae (assembly GCF_017639315.1). NCBI lineage: Eukaryota > Metazoa > Arthropoda > Insecta > Diptera > Drosophilidae > Drosophila > Drosophila ananassae. The sequence goes on from NC_057928.1 coordinate 16,038,797, forward strand.
CCCTTCCTTGATTTATTGGGTAAGGTCATGGGTTCATGGCATAATATTTTATAAATAGACATGTGAGTAAATTTATTAAATGGCAATGATCTCATTACAATTTAATGCCTGCCCGCCTGCCGCCTGTCTGCCTGCCAGAAAGCCTGCACGTTTCGTTCGTTTTCGCAAAGGCAAAAATTTAAATTAATTTCATTTAAAAACCACTTAGGCCCACCCCCAACACCAAGTGCCCACGAGCTCTTGACGCCGCAGCCCAGAGCTCAATCCCAGGCTGGAGTTGCTGCTAGTTCTTGCCACAAAGTGACAAAGTGCGGCCTGGCCAACTTGTTAGCATATGTTAATTAAAGCGGGCGAGCGAGCGCACTCGCAGATTTTTCAGCAGAGACTCAAATTGAGGCTCAGGTTCAGTCTCAAGATTCAGATTCAGCTTTAGTTACAGTCCCCGTATTCAGACCCAGAACGAGACCCGTTGCCCGCTGCCAGACTGGCTGGGCTCGATGGTGACTTATGGGCTTGGGGTCTTGAACCGGGGCTCCGACTTCATTTTAGCAGTCACTGCAGAACTGTCAATAACTGCCACATTGGTGCTGACAAGCCGGATAGGTGCCGATTGAAAAACCATTAAACTTTACTGATTTCTTAGGTTTCATAATATAAGCTACATATTTTTTTAAATTGGATATTAAATAAGAAATATGGTATTGCTCAATAAGAAATACTTGAATTTGGGCCAAGACTATTATAGCTGTGTATTTAAAGACACTGTAAGACTGTGACGGTAACTGTGACTCCCTTGGAAAGCCGTGATGGAACCTCCGCCTGTCATCACTGTGGAGAGCAGATACAATTCGATTTGCGCCCAATTTCAACGCCTCAACTACTTTGTGCTCAGATAAATCATCGCGGCAACAATAACTGAGTGAGTCATTGACTGCTACATGTGTATTTTGTATCTTGTATCTCGTTTGCATCGCCTATCTGTATCTGAGAAGTGGCAGCAGCGCGCTAGCGAACCGATTTTCCATAACAATATTTTCCTATATCGAATGCGTTGGTCGGTGGGACCCGCGCATTGATTTATTTGATTTATTTGGTTTATTTGCTTTGCTTGCATAATCTAATGCTCTGTTCGTGGGCTTTTCGACAAGTAGGAGCCAGTTTCCCAAACTGATTGCCTTCTTTCGGGGGACCTGACTTGATTTAATTGACTTAATTTGGGGGGGCTTGCGTGTGGCTCTAAACTCTCTCTAACTGGAGCAGGAAGAGCTACCAAAATAACAGAAGCGGACCGCCGCCGACGAAATTAGAAGAAATCCAAACAGCACTCATTGTTTTCCATGAGAAACTCGCCGCGTAATTTGGTTGTTTGGTTGGCCTTTGGCAAAAGGTTCTCAATGGCCCAGGAGTTGGCTGTGGAAACCAATCCAGCTACCGTGGGAGCTGCTCTTGAGCTCTTTTTTTTCTGGCTGCTCATTTTTTCTGCCTTTTTTTTTTGTTAGTACCCCTGCTTCCGTTGCTACAATTTCGTTTCGGTTTTCCGTAGCGTGACCACAAATCCAATCCGGCCAGAAGACATCCGAGAAGTTGGCTTCCAGGGGGGCTAACAGGGGGCTGGGGCGGCGGGCAGTGTCGCCGACAACACTCTTGGCCACTAAATATCCGAAAATGATGGCGATAACAATTTTGCGCCCATGGCGTTGACGTTTTGCACTTATTATATGCTCTTTTTTTCTTCGATTATGGCTATGATGGCTAAGGCATTCGATTTGGCATTAGGGTGTTTGAAAATAGTTTTAGGCTTTTAAGCTTCTGGCTTTAGCTGAAACATGTATTGCTTTTAAAGAATATCCATTTTTATATCCATTTAAATTATAGAAGTAGAGTATTATAGACTTTAGTTTTTTTGACTTAAAACCCACTCAGGACCTTGGGACCCACAGCTCTCAGCTCTGAGAGCTCATCTGGTGGGGCTTCGCTTTTCGGCTGTGGCTTTTTCTTTAGGCCAGACCTGGCGAGGCTGAGCCCGGCTGGGCTGGGCTGGGAGCTGATTGGAATCTGTCTGTTTGCCTTGGCTGCACGGTGAGCAGAATTATGGCTGTCATCAGGCTTGCAGTTGACATAAACACTCATAGCTACAGGGGGTCGGATCGTCTCCTTTTGCGCCGGAGACGATCGCCTCGTGGTCCGCCTTTGTCTGTATCTGTATCTGCGAGTGTATCTGTATCTTGTGCTGTCCTTCCACCCCATTTGCATGCAATGCACGCACACGTACAGTGGTCGCAGGAGGCGAAGTTGTTTTCCTTGGCTTTTTATCAGCTCAGAGCTAAATATACAATATGCTTTTAATCACATTTCCGCTGACTGGCCGACGAATGTCGGACGTCAAATAATTCCACACGAAACTAAAGTAAATCATTTGGAAATTTATGGGCCAGCAAGCCATGATGATGATGAACGAACAAAACCGAGCCAAATCGACAATTGAAATGAAACGAAACTTGAACGAAACGAGGCAGTATTTGCTCATTAATATGCAAGGCGCATTTGTTTTATAAAATCCATAATTGGTTCTACTGTACTTACGCACTGAAATCGGGGTAGCCTGGGGGGGCCAGAAAGGGGGATTTGTATTATGATACACAAACAATCAGACACTTATGGTCAACACTTTAGAGCCAGATTTGGGTCGAGCAAAGTGGCCCGCGACGCGTCGCCAAGAGGAGCCAATGACCCAACTGGAAGTCGCTTTGGGGCCTTTAATTCGACGACAACGACGGCGTCGACCACTATTTGCTTAGGTCGCCAAAAATGGGTCTGGCATACGCATAAATATCGAAATAAGACATATGATTTCTTACTATATCTATCCGCCATCCTGTCCGTCCTGTCCGTTTGTGCCTCTCATTTGTGCCATCGTTTTATTTGCGCTACGTGTCTGGATTTCCCAATTGGCCAGCCAGTTGGCCTGAGCCTGTTAGCCGTTCGCCACTTTGGGACACATTTTGTTTGGCTCCCGGCTCCATCGATTGAGGGGATGGATTGCAAAACATTTTCGTCAAATTGTCGTTTTGCTTTTCGGTTATTGGTACAATTATGAAGTTTAATAGACGCCGTTATTATTGTAAATCAAAGCACATTGTGACACTTATGACAACTGAAGTAGCTCACATAACCGTTTATTGATGAATCGGGTCTGGGCCTGGTTTTGGGGCTTCGTTTCGGACGTTTATGGTAATGAAATCGATACTAAACGTGGCCATAAACCGATGACTGTTTTCGTAAATGGTTGATGAAATTTTCAGGTTGCCAAGGAAGTTTCAAAAAAGAAAGGAATGTTCTATTAAAATATGCTTTTTAAGTGAGCTGAGCTCATGTGTCTGAAATATATCTTATACTCCCACGCAATTCTTACCAAAAACTGGCTCTGCCAATTAATTACAATGTGGCGCTTGGCTCTGATCTGCTAAAATCGGCTTCCATCCATCACGGCTCATTTGTCAAAGGTCAAAAGTGAAACCCGAAACGACCACACACTACGGCGGGCAAGGATACCTGCCAAACACCTTGCTCCGATCTGCCAGAATAATTGATGTCTTACTCCCCTCCAGCCAACACTCTGCTACAATTTTCAATTTGAAATTGAGCGTGCGAATTCCGGACCCTAATTATGGGATGAGACTCGCCGACTGGCCATTCGATTTTGGCAATACGTCGAACAATGAGTTTGTGTGTGGTTTCGTTTCCTTTTTTGTATTTCCGCCGGAATTAAGTTCTCAATTTTTGGACCAGACCCGTGAGTCGGTGCTACCATTATTCTGCACTTGCCGTCCGGCTGCCGGTCACGTCACATTCAATGTTGCCATAATCCTCTTAAGAGATCGGAACGTGGGCGTCGACTTTGACTTCCGCCAAGTGCCGCAGAGCCAGGGGCAGAGAGAAGAAACAAGACAGGCCACCCAGCTAAGAGGATCTAATGGAGTTATTAGTTGAAATTAATGAAGCTATTAGAGAGATAAGTCTTTAGTTTGGGTGTGTTTTTGGGTTGTTCTTAAGGTAACCTCTTAATTGTTTTTAAGTGAAAATATTAAAACGATGTAGGATGGGTTTTATTCAATAAAATGGTATTTCCCAGTATACCCCAGACATTATCCAAGCACCGCCCTATCCCCAAGCAGGTTAGGCCTTTCGATATTCAATATACACTCACGATTAAGCAGTTTTCGATTCAATGTACATGGCTGACTAACTTGGACGAGTTGAATGCGTGGAGCAGAGGAATTCAGTGGCAAATTGTTGCGTGCCGAGCACATTTGCAACTCCTGCGGCAGATACAATATCTTGTATCTATAGGTGCAGCGCAGATACGATTGCTGCCTGCCACCTGCCATTTTCATTTCCATTTCCATCGAGCGGGGGATCCTGAGCATCAATTGTCTCCGCTTTCCTTCCTGGCTTTTTGGCCGCCACGATATTGTTGTCTGGCCGGGATCGCTGTCTGCCGCTGTTGTGTCGCATTTGGAAACGTCGTATTTGCGCAAATACTCAAATTAAATTCCAATTCATTGAGGGGCACACACGGAGAAAAAGAAAAAGGCGGCAGGCGGCGCTTGAAGAACTTGGATCTTGGGGATCTCGGGATGGAGGATCTCCTCCAACTCGGAGCTCACAATGTGCCCATGCTCAAGATTAACATAAAACAAATTATTCCAACGTGACTTAGCCATAAATGAATGAACGTACAAAACTTTAACGTGAATTGGTCTTCTTTTCTGTTTGCAGTTTTAGATTTGTTTATTCTGGTTTTTTGTTTTTTATTCCCTGCAATTCTCGGGAATCGAGAATAAACTGAAATGCTCTGAATGAAAAGCCCTCGAGGCTAAATAGAAGTTCTGGTCAAGATTTAAATAGTTTAAGGATCGACTGGGAAATGGTGAAAGGTAGTTGCATTATAGAGTTTAATTTCTTTTTAAATTATACTAGAAGAACTTAAATCTCTTCTTTATTTTATTGCTCCTTAATCTCCTTAACTCTCCTTCTTTAAAATCTAGTTAGCTACCGTTGATAAATGTTTATATGTTTCGTCTTGTAGTTTAATAACTGAAGCCATGTTATATCACCTCCTGACATGACATCATCCTCAATAGGGGGATCCAAAATATCAGAGGGGTAGGGATTAAAACAGATTCGAATTCAAAGTCAGAGACAGAGTCTGGAACTTTGCTCGGCACGTACGTCACGAAGATATGAAAAGAGCAACCAAGTGGCATACAAAAAGCCAAATATGTGCATTAAATGTGCATTGGCATTAATCGTCGATGCTGAACCGTTTAGTGTATACTTCGATACTCGCTACCCCATACCCAATACCCGATACCCGTTGCCCGCCAATCCGAACGAGCTGATCGAGTATAACTGTTAGCCGCACAATATCGGTCATGTTCCAGTTGCCCGTTGCGGTCCATGGGGTCTCCGCACCTCTGACTTGGCAGGCAGTGGAGCCAGCTCACGTGTCTCCTTGCCTCCTTGCTCCGGGTCCCTTGTAGGCAATCCCCGAAATGTTTAATAATTTATAAATTTATTTGTGTGCCTTGAAGTACTCTGAACTCCACGTAATATGCGAGTACTCCTCTTCAGCACTTGGCGAAAAAATGTTAAAGAAAAAAGGCTTATTCCTGGCAAAAACATTTATGTAATTTATAATAATTTTTCACTGATTTATAATAACTTTTACAATAACTTTTCATTGATTTATCAAAGGCTTTTGTGATTTGTAATTTGTAGTAATAATAAAAATAGCATTGTGATTATTTTTTTTAAATGTAGTGCCCCTCGACCACTTACAGAATATGATGTATGAGAATATGAGAGGTTGTTCCAGGTACTGCAGGACTTTGACACAATTACATTCCATTAGCATACACAATTAGCCAACTGGCGATGCCTGCTGACTGATCGTGATGCTATCTGGCGATCTGGCATTGGGCCATGTCAACATTTATGAGTCGAACCTGAATTTGCGCAAATAAATCAATTCTACGAGCATCGTCCTTCGTCCAGAGCTACCGTTGTTATTCTTTCATCAACAATTTTTGAATAAACCGATTTTGGTTATTTTTTCGGGGATTATTACCAAATTTCGGCTATCGATCAATAGACGTGCCTTCCTTATGGGGCAGGTGCTAAATTGTCTGCTCATTACGTGACAGAACAATAACAACACTCACTGTAATTGGCAGCCACCAAAGAACAAACTTCATTGAGACTCCGAAAAAATGGGAGAAGGAAGTTTAAGAAGGAGATTTAAGAGTGATGGACTCTGTAGATGCCTATTATGTGAAATTATTAAAAATATATTAAATAAATGATCTTTTGAAGGATAAGATCATTTAAATAGACGCTGTTTATCTTAAATCTTAAAATTTAAACCTAATAGGCCTGAAACCTCTTTTAAGTAGTATATACCCTTCAAACACCTCATAGACACTTGGAAGCAATGCAGGAGGTTGGAAAAATCAAAGTCGGCTTTGAGCTATTTAACCAGCCAGTGGCTGTCTAGGGTAAACATTAGCGTCCAGTCTAGGCCAGTCCAGTGTTCCAGTGTTCGATCGGCGGCTTGTTGTCCTAATAATTGTGTAAACAACAATGACGCGTTCCCGACTCCACTTTTCAGCGGCCAAAGAAAAGACCTGGCCACAAGTCGTCGGCTTTCCTTTCAACTTGGCCGATTCTCCTCCGACGGATTGGATTGGATGGGTTTGGATGGGATGGGATGTGCAGTGTGAGGAGGGTACGCGGAGGTCTAGAACAAAGTGCATTTGTCTGGCAGTTAGAGTTTGGCTAATTTTTAAGCAGCTGCAGCACAGCACACAGCCTCTGACGGCCGAGCTTCTTGAGCAATTCAAATACATAGTAATAACAATAATAACAAATACTAATGGTGAACAAATACGGACACTGTCGGTCCTAATCCCGCTTACCCTGCGATCAGCAAAAGTGTTGGTCATTCGACGGTTCTGGATGGACAAATACCGGAGGAGTTTGGTCACCTTTCTTCCTCACTGTTGCAGTTGTAAAGGACACACTTGAAGAAATGTGAGGTTCAGCTTACCTCTTTTTAAGTCTGAAGCGGCCTCTTTGATTTTTTGTCAAAACAAGGAATGTTAGTCTTCTTGATTAAACAATTCTGATTTAAATAATATTTTTCCGAGTGCACCTTCATCTATTTCAGTACCCAGCTTACATAACTGTCCATTGGCACTTCAACTTCAAACATTCTGGGGGGTCCGCCGCTCACTCACCGTCCGCTTGGGCGGGAAGTACCCCTTACGTGGATCGAACTTTGTCGGCCACGCCCCTTAAGTCATAGCCTGGTCATTATATGGTAATGATTGAGTTATTACGCTCATTTTCGTCGGACTTCCGTTTGCCTGGGGCTAGAGTGCTATTTTATTCATTGGAAATGCACTAATCGAGCCGGCTATCTTGATCTTGTTGAACATGATGCACTCAACGCGAAAAACCACAATGCTTTTAATTGAAATTATGCAAAAATCTATCCCGCGAAAAGTACAATTCAATTGATGCTTAATAGGAAAATTATTTCGATGCCGGATCAATCACAGTTCGTGTTGAGAACAATTTATAGATTGGAATTCATCTGGATTTTATTGGATTTGTAATCGATATAGCCGGAAGTGACAAACTTTATACTTTCAGTACTTGTCTTCACAATATCTAGATATTAAATCAATATTTTATAGCTTTTTTTGAATACCCAGAGTAATAATATTTTAGGTTTATTTAACACTTTTCCGACACATTCTATGCAGCCCATTTCCTTGGCCATTGCATAGAAGCCTATTCTTTGTAAACTTTCTAAGAGCTCTACGCCCAAATACAAACCCGATCACGAACTCACATAAATCTATCACTTCCCATCGTCGTAAGAAACACACAATCCAAAAGCTATAAAACTTTTGAGTAGCTTGGGCAAAAGAAAACCATGAAATAGAAAATAAATTAGATAAATATTTTGATTTTGAAAATTCAAAGCGCAATTTCCTGTCGTAAATATTGAAAATTGTGGGCCAAGCCTACCCAGGTTGTGAGCAAGTTTACCGAAACCTAATGGCTTCATTACCACTTCATAAAGTCACGTTATTATTGCGTTCGCCGGGCGGTGCACCCAAACAAAAGTCAATAACCAACTGACATAAAAGCCCACTGTCCAGTCCAAGTCCAAGTCCAAGTCCAGACCATGGATCGGTTATGGATATATCCAGGAATCATCTGCCAGCTGGAGTGACAGGCCCAATAATTGAAGCCCCCAAAGAACAAATTTCAAGCTGCTATAGAAACCAGCAGACATATCATTTCGTGGCCATTGTGCGTTATTATGCAAAACTTGTTAAAGGCATTTATCAAAATCAAGCCGAACTTCAAAGTTATTGAACTTCACCGACAATGTCAGGTCGATGTCAGAAGAAAGCCTCATTGGCTGTAACTGTAAACCTGGTTTTTTTTTTGTTAATGAAAATATCAGAATTAAGAAATGCCGTTTATGCTAATTTTGGGCACTATCCGGCGGGATTGTCAATTAAATGCACATTTCGTATGGCCGCCATGCACTTTGCGTTCAAAGCAACAAAAATACAGCCAAAAAACTAAATAAAAACTCAAGAAAATTAATATGCAACCAAGAGCTTTCCCAGCTTTGGGACCTCCACCTACCCACCTACGATCGATGGGATGTCCAGCAACAGCAACAGGAAATGAAGCATAAAAAATGCATGTTCAAATATTTTTTGTCATCGCATTTGTACATTTGTAATTGTAATTATATGCATGACGTATGGCCCGCTCTGCTCGATAGTTTGATTTTAATAGTCAGGTGGCCCGGGGAAAGAAGACCTGGGAGTGGGCCAAAAGGCAATAGCTTTGGGGGCATGCCCCTTCGGCACAGACGAGACACCAAGTGAAGCCCACTGACGTCGACATTTTCCCACATTAAGCACAACCAAAGCGATTTGCAAGAGCCAACAGATTTGTGATTCGTTTCAATAACATGGAATTAAAGTGCTCAGCTATTGATGGAAGTATTAAATGACCTAGGATTGGGATCTAGGATAGGATGGATAGGTTATATTGGAGGTAAAAAAATTTTCAATTGAGCATTTAACTCTTCAACTCACAAGGATAATTTAATATTTTCCATAAGCTTCAGTAAACTCTCCATAGAATCTATTTAAATATCACAACCTTCGATACCTCGTTATTGTCTTACAACTGCTTTGCATAGCATCTTTAATCACGTTTTATTGTTATTGTTGCCATTGCACAAATGAAACCGAAACAAAAATCGAAAATCGAAAACTCCCTCCGATTCCGAACCAAAGCATTAACACTTGGGCCCGGGCAATTATAGCCATTGACCAAGTTTCTGCTGATTGGCCTTACATGCCTTTCGAGATGGCTGTTGTTGTGATTGCAGATGGCCAAAAGCGTTCGTCGGTGGGTGGTGATGTACTGCCGAATGATTGAATGTTCGCTTGAGGTCGCCCCAATGATGGATCATGGGAATAATTCCCATTGTCCGTACATGTGCAGAAATCCAAGAAATTTGAATTCCAAAAGCCGTGTGAAAACGACCACCCATATGTTTTAGCCCCAAAAAGCTAAGTAACTAACTTAGCCGCTAAATGGAACAACCAACAAGGTTGGGGGGAAAGAAAAAAAAATTGTGCTAACCCATTAGACATAATTAAAATGCAACTCAAATCAAAGGGAGGGAAACAAAGAAAAGCCGTGGAAAATAGAAGCCAGTTAAGTGTCTTCGCTACGCTTGTTGTGCGCCTTTATCGATGGATTGTCTAAATTATCACACACACAACACGGCAAACAACAGACAGCCCCAAACAACACAACACAGCCAACAATTGACACCGACAACACACACGAAAATTATCAACAAACTGATTGCCAACGCAAACAGTGAAGACCGAAAATAAGTAACCGAAGACGAGGCATACTTAACACTTTTTGGAGCCCAACCAACAACTAACAGCCAACAAGTTTTCATATATTGGCATTTGTTTCAGCAACGCACGAGTTGAGTTGGCCGCTCAAGAGATTGCGCATTGATTTAAATTAACTTTTTTCCGGACATTTTGGGGCCCGGGTGTTAATTTAAAGTGACAACAAACGGCCTAGACAATTGAAAGGTACTCACCTGTCAGTGGTAGACAAAAGGGGAGGTGAACTGATTTTCACATGCCTTCGAGTTCTTCGAAAGATATCCCAAAAACTTAGAAACCTTAAACCAAAACCGAATTCATTGACATTTCGTCCATGTGCGGGAAAAAAAAACAAAAGACTTAGGCAACGAACTTAGCCAGAACTCATATTTTATTTATCATAATCAGCGAGCGCAGAAGCAGCAGCCGCTACCAAAAGCCATAAAAATAAAAAACATACCCATCTAAAAACAAAACGTACGCTTAAATGCAATCAATTAACTAAATGCTGAAGTCGACAAAAAATTATATATATCGCCGCAGGGGGTAGACAAATTTCGTTTCGCTTTTAATACTGGCTGTCTCGTTAGGTTCTCGGTTTATACCGAAAACAATTCCATTTGGCAAATAAAGTTATTTATCTGAAATGATTATTCTCGATTTCGATCGGCGTAAGGCATAAGGCATAAGGCCACAAAATCTGACGGCATACGAAGGCGAAAAGGCACTTCGTATTCAAAACTTAGGTGTGAATTAGTGGGTAATGACATCATTGAACTTTAACTTGGCAACGGGCGAGACTCAATAATAACTGTAGCTTGTAGTCTGACTTTACCTCATATTACCACACCTTTTAGCCGGCTAAGGAAAAATCAACGGCAATAGCTATACCCATAAACGACACAGAGAGAAGAGAAATTCCTACTATTTGAAGAAAATATTTAGGAGTATAATTATAGAAAGCGCCAGGGAAGGATTTTTCCAGGACTTTTACTGAAAAGGGGATTTTTTCAATTTAACAATTTAAAGGAGAATTTCTGCCAGTGTATAAATAGCAGTCAACGTGCAAATATCGCAGAATTCTATTAAGGGGGAGCAGTAAGTCGGATGCAAAAGGCAAACTGAATGGGGGCAACGAATAATTGTTCAAGTCATATATGTGTGATTTTCGCTTATAAATTCCTATGAATTAAGGCGATGAATCTACATTGCAAATAAATAGATATTGCTCTGATTGATTTAATGAGCCATTCATTATACAAAACAATTATGTGGAAACCAATCGATGAGTTTGAGCATCTAAAGTGTTCCTGGAAAAGCGATGAGAATCGTTTTCAAATTTAAAATAATTTTATAAATTACCGAGAAAAGTGTTGAAGCTTTGGAGGCAACTTTTTAATAAGTGTGGCTAGATTAACCTAGATCAATTCGAAAAACTCAATAGATCCAATGACAATTCCGTGGGCTACTGTGAGACGAAGAAACAACTTCTAATGAGAACGAATATGGGATTAGTTCAGGACAGGTGACCTTTCCGCCGAAATCCTTTTATGATGCAAATCTCCGGTGATATCATCAATAACAGATGTCGCCAGCTCCACGATTTGTGACAGCCTCTCCTTGGATATGGGTGTGTTAATTTATGCCGAAGACTGTTACAATTAAAAGATAAACGGTCGCTTTGCATTGGAAACGCACCGCTAAATATATTCCCCAAACAATGGGTTCGGGAACCGAGAATCTCTTCGGGATACTTTAGATAGATTGAAAGAAATGGGAGTTTGGGAAGAGGAAAAAAAAAGGGAAAATAGAAACCGGTTAAATGCATTTTGTGTAACAAAGTGTCAAGCCAACTAATAATGCCCAACAAAAAGAACTTGACCTGGCTAAAGTCCCATTTTGGTAGCTATGGGGAGCTCGGCGAGAAGAAGTCAGCCAGCTAAACATTTCAATTTTAATTAAGCATGATAAATGATTTCACTTGGACGCATAAATCTTTTTTACAGTCGCGATGAAACAATGAAGTTCCTTTGTTTTCCCCCCACCAACTCGGCCATGTTTCCAGCCGCTTCTTTGTTTGTTTGGCTCAGAGGAGATAAGGGCCCGAAACTGTGAAGAAAATTGATTTGAAATTAATGCAAGAATTTGTTATAGAAAAAATAAACAAGCTCACGTCTGAATCGATCGTATGGTGGAAAATAAAAGCTGTTAGGGCCTGCGATTTGAATTGATTTCGTTTAAAGAAATGAACCATGTATTGAGTTTCTTAAATATGCACACCATTCGATTCCAAAAGCCAAATCGAATCGAAAACCTGATCGAGAAAAAAGATATTAGCTGAATTGTCAGGGAAATGGGAAACAAATGTTATGGGGAATTTTTGGCTTACTTAAGATAAGACTCGAATCATTTAACCCAAAGATAATGAAGCTGAGGTAACGGACAAGACTTAAATAGAGCAGCATTTAACATCAAATTTAATTTCAATATAAAACACATAAGAGACACATAAGTAAGTCCGACATCAAAATGGGATCAAACTTTTATGGACTAACTTATAAAGATTAAGCACCTGTTTTGGCTCTGTTTTATCAAAATTCCTTTTAATTCCAAGTACAAAAATAAATACCTATTTTATAAGGCAAAGCCATCCGAAGTAAGATAACTCCAAGTTGCGGACATAAACTGCAACCATTGCGTTTTAATGGTAATGACACTTCCTCGGCAGCAATTCTTCTCGATGCAGAAGTCCTCGTTCTCGTTTCTTCGGCTCCGCAGACCGACTGCTGAGTAGCCACATAAGTGCTAATAAATTGTAATACAAATACATTAAAACTAAAGACTAATTAAATGACTGTACTTAAGCGGACTCGAGGCAGCCCCGACTTAATCACCGCTGGAGGCTGCGAAATGTGAATCTGAATCTGGAATCTCGGCCCGCAAGCAAATCTCTAGTGGCTCTCTGGCGTAATCTTTTTCGCAGTGTGTGCTCCATGCTCCGTTTTTCTTCCTCAACGGCTGAGCTTTAAAGAAAACCTTTTGTGGTCATTAATTCGCACTTAATATGCTTTTTATGGCCAGGCCGTTTCATTTTGTTTTGGAACGGTGCGAGGTTATGTGTGCAAAACAATTATTCCGCAATTAAACAGTTTGCACTTCGCCAAGAAAAAGAGAGAGCGACCAGGTCCAGATCGGAGCTTAGCTCATGGACAGTCATACATATTAATGAAGTCCCCCAGTTTTTTTTAAACATAAACTTTTAATAGCGATGTCACCGTGATTTTTACTTAGATGGATTGTATTCTAAAGTTTAACTTGGAATTTATTAAGGATTTCTATAGCAATGCTCTTAGTGTTAATTATAATAAAATTTATTAATAATTCTTGTTCTTATGATGTAAATATTTTTCCAGAACTATCATCTCTATATGGAGTCTTAATTTGAACAAATCACTTAAGCGGCACCGCGGGCAAATGACCACCAATGCGGCGACAATGCGTCGACTTTTCTGCTTTTTCTAGTTCGCCATATCGAACGCACCAAGGGAGTGTTAAATATGTTGCATTCCCCCGGAGGACACGCCCCCATTACCCCCTCCTCCTCGATTCTCTTCTGACCCCCTGCCTTACAATGGCCTTCTTGGCCTGATTGCACTAGGCCCACTGAAATGAAATGATGGTCATCACTGGTGGAGAGCTCTGCACTTTTTTGTTTCCTTCTGTTATTATAATTATTTTGCTTAGTTTTTTGCGAGCGATGTGTGTGAGTGTGTGGCAATTATTCACTTAAATCATCAGGAGGCATCCGAGTGTCATGCTGAGTCGCAATCGCCGAGCCAGGGGCAGCATCGGGAGCATAAAGTATCTTGTCCGCAAACTGCTAAACTGAATCCGGTCGCAGGTTAAATGACATCTGAAATACCCTGACAATGTTGGGGCCAGAAATCAAGTTGGACAGATTGGATTGGATAATGAATCCAAAAAGGAGTACCCATTTCTGGGTTACATGGTTCTTTTCTAAATAAAGTTTATAAGACCGAATGTCAACTGATCTCTTCAAGATTATGATTTTAGCAATTGACAAAATTGAATTTTTTTGTCCAAACTCTTCACCCTACAAATCCGAAAATTTGTTCTATTAATAAAGCAATTCCAAAACGATTAAGACCCGCAAAGTGACCACAAAACAGAATGCCGCCGTAAAGCGGCTCGATGATGGGCAGAAACTCATTTGGACATTTATAGCCGACAAGATGAGTGGTCACAATGCTGAAGCTGGAGCTGAAGCATTTTACGAGGGGAGGACGAGCAGTAAGTTGTGCAAACTCAAGGTAAAACCGTAGCGAGGCTCTACAGTTATAAATCACTTTGTTGCGGTTGCACTGACGATGGAGATGGCGGAGGGGATTGGTGGCCAAATGGGAGGACGCTTTCCTTTTCCTGACGGCGCCATAAATTTAATTTGAAATTAATTTTTTTGCTGCTACCAGAAAGGAGGCTGCTGCTGCTGCTACTGCTGTTGCTGACTAGCTCTTTCGATCCTAGTCGGGTCATCAAAATGCTAAGCTATGTAAATGATAAGCACAATGCAAACCGATTCACAAAACCACAGAGGTCCCCAAACCAACTTGGCCAACTTGGAACATTTTGCCCTCTCCGGCCCCAAGGCTTTGGCTTATTTTTGCACGCCAACTAAATATGGTAAGGCACGCATTTGTTGTAAAATGCAAAATTGAATATTGAGTGCAAGCAGTAAGCTGCGGTAAGCGGCAAGGAGCAGGCCACCAAAACGCCAAACGAACTCCAAAGGAAGGAGGAGAGGAGACAACCCCAGTGGGACTGACTCCTTCCACGGTACTCCATGGCTCCACTTGTAATTATGAGCAATGCACTCGATAAAAATTGAAGTTTTCATTTCGCGAAAGTTTTTCACCAGCCCCCCAAAAAGCCAAAGAGGCCCAGAAGGCCCAGTAAGCCAGCAGCAGCAGCAGCAGCAAAGCCAGTAGCCCCGAAAACAAGCCAGGAAAACATTTATTGTTCTCCCGTTAAGGCAAAAAGCGAAGCCGCGGCCCCAACTTCTGCTCCCCAGCGACCGCAAGGGCATGCGAACTAAATTTCGTACAATTATGAGACCAAAACAAGAAGCCATCAGCTTCCTGGGGATTCGAAGGGTTTATATCCTTTAATTCTTAGCAGATTTCTAAAGATAGTCTAGATTTCAGAGAGATTATACCTTAAACTAAAGGATTATATTATTGGCTCCATAATGAAAGCCTTCTTAAAAATACGCTTCATAAATATAGAATTTAAAATTTAAAAAATTTTAAAATTAGAATGCAAATCAAAGACTCTAGTACATAAAAATTTAGCTAATAAGTCAAGCTACATGACCAATATAATTAAAATTGTTTATAAAACTGTACCCTTTTAAAAACCATTGTTCTCCTATAGGCATCTCCTGACCTTGGTCAATAAAACCCGCCAATACCCCGTAATACATTCGGTATAGACGAATCGGACAACAGAGCTCATAAAACGAAGTTGCAAACGGTAGCAGAAAACCGCAACAAAACAATCGAGTTGCATGTGGGAGGTCCTGTTTGGCCATAATGACAACCGCAATGGAGACCACCAGGTGAGTTGCATGCAAATTTCCCTGCCCCCTGATCGCCATCAGCCCCCGTTGCGATCGCTGCCCCCGAAAATACAGGCGACAAACTTACGAATTGCTCATGTCAATGGTCGGAGTTGCTGGTGAGTTTTTGGGGACAGGGAGGGTGATTTTCGGCTATTCCAGTGGGTGGGTTACCTCAACTGGGAATATAGAAGCGCCGGGGAGCGATCATAATCTATGGGAAACTAGGAACCATGGTCAGGAAGCATGGAAGTTTTTTCGGCAATGTTCGCCGGGCTGTTGCTGCTGGTTTTGTTTTCCTTTTTATATGCTGATTGGCATTAATAATGGATTATCACGATCATGAGGTCTGAGGTATATGGAAATATCGCTCTCTCTCTGGGAAGTGTGAGTGTGGGTGCACTGGGAAAAAAGGCTCTTTGAACTTTTTACTTATTTTAGAACTAAATAAGTATGGAAATGGTTCATTGATGTAAGCCTGATGATAATTATAATAAATCTTGTATTATAATTCAAAAATCTCTTGACTTCCAAAACTATTCTAAAAAGTATCCCTGTCTTCTAAAGCCACCACAAACTATGATGAAATTCTCCAAGTGTATTGGGGAAGTGAAAAGGGGAAGGTGCAAGAGCCAGTCTCTCATCATCGTTGGTTTTCTGTTTTCGGCGGTGTTCATATCGTGCGATCATCAAATAATGTGAACGTGTGATCAACGCTTGCATTTCTGGAACAAGGGAAGCTGAGAGGGAGGGTAGTTGCCTCGTGTGTTACACTAACTTATTTATGCGAAATATTTTGAAATCGTGTTTGCAGTTCAGCGTGCGCTTCGTCGTCGCCTTCTTTTTCGGACAGGGGCCAGAAAAGAAGGACCAGCAGCCATCCGTATGCCACTCCCCCCTAAAACCACCACAGAAGAGTCCCCCTGTTAACCCCTTAGCATCAACATGGGCTTCAGCAGCGGTTTCCTCCACGTCGTCCTCTACTTTTCGACCAAAACAACGTGACCCTCTTTTTGCGCCTGCGGATCACGAATTATTCAGAATTTCTTTTTCCAGGCCTTTATAACCTTGCGAATGGCTTAGGGAAGGGTATGGCAACTTTGTTGCCAATCTTTCTTGATCCAACGTGAATAGGCCTACCTGCCATTGCTCCATCGAATTTCAGAGCTGTTCATTAGTTAACATTTATATTAAAACGGAGGAAAGCTATACAGAAGTGTTAAAAAATGTTTATGCAATTTTCTATGCATATCGGAATATCATACCACCAGCAAAAGGTACCACCGGGAAGGTAATACAAATTAATGATCTTTCAAGTATTGGCCAAGTTATGCCGATTTTCCCACCAGGAAAATTAAAAAGCTGGAACAGTTTCTAATATTTTCTTACTTTCCCAAAATCTGAAATTTCCATTCAGTTTTTAGCGAATATCTTAACTATTTTGAATCCGATCGCAAAACGGAATACCATTTATGATTGAGAGAACTTTTCCCCTTCGATCTGCATAAAAATATCGGAAAAATGAAATGCAAAAAATTTGAACCATTTTTTGGCCAAAATCATGATGGTACCTCTTTAAAAAATTTCGAAAAATGGGTCAAAATTTTTGTTGCCAGGTTTTGATGAGGAATGATGCTACTTAGAGTCCTGAAATCGAGAAGGTATGACATTTATGGATCTTCCAAGTATTGGCCAAGTTATGCAGATTTTCCCACCAGGAAAATTGAAAAGCTGGAACAGCGTTTCTAAAATTTTGTATTTTCCCAAAGTCTAAACTTTCCATTCAGTTTTTAGCGAATATCTTAACTATTTCGATTCCGATCGCAAAACGGCATACCATTTTTGAATCAGAGAACTATCAATCTGCATAAAAAAATCGGAAAAATGAAACGAAAAAAAATGTGGACCATTTTTTGGCCAAAATCATGATGGTACCCCTTTGGGGTATCATTCAAGTATTGGCCAAGTTATGAAGATTTTTCCACCATAAAACTGACAAATTGTAATATCGTCTTTGATATGTTTTTCATTTTCCCACAATCCAAATTTTTGATGCACTTTATAGTTTTTGTTTGTATAATTATTTCGCAACCAATCAAAGGTTATAAAATTACAATATATAAATGACCCCCGAATAAAATACGAAGCGTGAATATGGATTTATAAAACATATTTATTTATTAAATCTTCTATTTACAGGATAAGGAAAACTTCCTAATTGATGGGCATGTACTTGGATTGAAGCTGCGGTTTCTGTGAAGTCCTCATGTGTCCTCATCGACGTGTAGCTGCAGATCCTCGAGAAGACTGTGGATGTAGATGTCGTCCAGCGGCGTAAGATGATGTCCGGGATGATCCAAGAAAACGCAGGAAGACGCAGGATATGGCATCCGGTGACAACGAATTGTATTAATATTGTTTTATTGTTAAGAAAATTAATTTTATAATATTATCCAATAGGTTTAAAACAATTTTATTAATAAATTTTATTAACCTAGGGAATGGAGTTTTTACTTAGCCTTTAAGGAGAGAAGTGGGATAAAATGGCATACAAGAACAAGCTACGGGAATGTGGTGGTCAAAAACATCTTCTGAAACTTCCAAAGGTCAAAAAAGTCCTTTGACAAACAGAAGAACTTTATAATAGTTCTCTTGTGCCTCAGTTTTGGTTTTCCATTTAAGGCATTGCTGGCCAAAACGCTCTGGGTTGGTTATGACTCATGTGAAAGCGTCAAGAAGAAGACAAGGCGATGCATAAGGAGGAGGGGCTGGGGCGAGCGAGATTCCGCCTGATTGTGAAAATTATGTTTGCTCTGAGCAGAGGCGCAGATACACGTTCTTTTCGGAGGTTTTTATACCCTTGCAGAGGGTATTATAATTTTGGTCAAAAGTGTGCAACGCAGTGAAGGAGACATCTCCGACCCTATAAAGTATATATATTCTTGATCAGGATCACCTCCTGAGTCGATATGAGCATGTCCGTCTGTCTGTCGGTTTCAACGCAAACTTGTCTCTCAGTTTTAAAGCTATCGAGTTGAAACTTTGCACACATCCTTCTTTTCCTTGCAGGTAGTACATAAGTCGGAACGGCCGAGATCGGTCGACTATATCCTATAGCTGCCATATAACTGATTGATCGGAAATGCTATAACTTTGGAGTTTTTTAAGTTAGAGAGTTGAGACATGCACACATGTTATATTCGAACAAAATATCTTATGTACAAAATTTCATAAGGATCGGCCGTCTATATACGATCCGACTATATACGATAAGATGCGTGGCGCCACCTAGCGGACTGCGACTCAACTGCAAGGGTATATCAACTTCGGCTCCGCCCGAAGTTAGCTTTCCTTTCTTGTTTTCTTTTTTTTTGGGATGGATGGAGATGGGAGGATGGCAAAGGGGTCTCGAAATGAAATGAAACCAAGACCCAGGCAATGTTTTGGCCCGAAACTGGCGGCAGGTTCATGTGGCGTCGGTGAAAGGCTACCATCATCAGCATTTATGCCCAAAATGCAAGAATCCCACCACAGTATCCCAGCATCCAAGGCGACTCTCGACCTAATCATCATTGGCCATTGTTATTAACATGATTATCTGCATTATACTCTCGAGGCCTCGAGAGACCATACCAAGTTGAAAGTTCAGGCGGCGTTTAAGCATGATTATGAATTGGGTCAACATGTGGTCTCCTCCGTCAGGTCTCCTCTTTGATCTTGGCCAGGCTCGAAATGCCCGATGATCGCTGATGTTCAATTATGCCAACTCAAGTATTTTGCAAATGCGTTTAGCCCCAAAACGCTGATGGAGATGATGGGGATTGGTAGGATTGGCAGGATGGGATGGCTGGGAAGGGTGGCAGCCAGAGACCTGCCAGGCAAATGCTATGAAAATGAGACATATCGCAAAAACTTAAGTCTCCTTACGGGTCGAGAGCGATTGACAAGTGACAGGACGAACAGACATACATAGCTAGCCCCTTGTACACCCTCTATCTCTAAAAGGAGTTGGGCTGGCACTGAAAAAAAAGATGTTCGAAATAATAATACTACTTTTCCAAGCCCCAGTTCAATTTCTGTCTTAATTTTTTCCAAGTGCATTAAAAATCTCCGTAAAGAAATCGTGTTTGGGTATTGATGCGGCTTATTATATGCAAATTTGGCCCAAAACAAACAACACAGGCCCAAACCGAGTGCTGACCATAAAGAAGAAAATGTCACAGGAGGCTCTTCTCCCTCGGCCTTGTTTTTCCCTCGGATGCCGCGGAGCCTGCGTAAATTCACAAAATATTGACACCGCCGCGACTTGAGGGCCAAAAGCCTTGACAGTGATCGAAATGTGTCTTGTCTAGGAGGCTTTCTGGCCTAGCTGGCATGCCCAGAGCGTGGAGACTGGAGAGCCTGGATACCGAAACTGAGACCGAGATGTTTGTCTTTGCAGCATTTCGGTTACAAGCCGCCACAAACAATTGCGGGCGGTTTGTTTGTGACGTTTGCTTAACAAGAAGAAAATTGCTGCAATTCTTTACAAGTTTTTGAGACTTGCAGCAAGATTGCGGACTCCTCGTTCCCATGTCGCCGGTTGAACGGAATACTGAAGCTGCAACACGGGCAGCCGAAGCTACTGGGCCACTTGGATGCATGCGTTCGCCATGCGTTTGTCATGCCAAAAGTGTAGTAAATTGTGTGGCACTTAAGTCAACACATGGCTGCAAGGATGCCGAGCAACCAATTTGCATGTGGGGGCACATTCGAATGCCGCGATTCAGCGCTCTATTTTGACTTTGACTTTGATAGATGTCTTTTGGCCAAGTTTCTGCTTTTGTTCTGCATTTTTTAGTCGCTCCAGTCGGTGCAGATCCAAGTGATGCGATTAAAGTGAATTTGGAGTGGTACAATAAATTTAAGGGTATATTTACCTGGCCAAAACAGTTCGAGCCCTTTCAAGTGATTAAAACTTCCTCTCAGCTTGACCTCGACCTCTTTGCAGTGGGCCTGAGCTCATTATGCTACCGAAATGAATGCAAATCGGCGGCATTAACGTCACATCCTTGCTGTTCGCCCTGTCTTCCACACCCATACTCCTTCGCGGCGAGGGGATCTGGCTCTTTCCATCTGCATTTGGTTATCAGGAACTTTGAGACTTATCACGCCGCCACACTCTCACTAACCGAAGCCTTGTTGTACGTACAGCGTACTAGCTACTCGACTGGCACAAATTTGCAATTATAATTTTGCGCCTAGTTGCTCGTTTTTCTGTGGCGGCGTTTTCCTTTTGGCCAGACTCGAATTTTTGTTCCCCCAGTCGCCGCCGCGATTTAATCTCCTTCGGCCAAGCTCTAGCCGAGCTAACTTGGCCGGTCGGCTGGCCAGCCAACCAACTACACACAACAGCCCACAAAGCGTAGTTCAACAATTGAATTTTAAAGCTGCCTCTTCTGGAGACCCTGGATCTGGGGATCCTTTTGCATGTTGGCGGCGGCGGGCTTGGGGGCATTTCTCTAAGGCCGCCACAAGCGCAGCTAATTGGATTTCTCTCCTGGGAGAGCTGCAGAGATGTAGCCGTAGACCCGGCTACGTAAAACATATCGATAATGTCTTGATCAGACAGCCAGGTCCGCTCTGCTGCCCCAGCACTACCCCTGGCTCCTTGGCGGCCAGCGAGCGGCAAGGCTTCAAGTTTGTTTGGTTGTGGCCAAATTGTAATAGTAAAGCACACTGAGAGAAAAGCAGGACAGAGAGCTTATATAAGCTAGAGGGGTATGTAAATGGGTTGTCTGTTAAAGGAGCAGTTAAAAGAATATAATTATTTTATAAACTTTTTAAAAATTTAATGATCCTTTGAATCAAGATGGTGAGTATAAGTGGCTCGTTTTAATAGATATTAAAATTTTTTTTTATATTTTCTTCAGATGTAACTTAATTTCCTAGACGTGTACAGAGAAGTACTTGCATGTGTAGCTCCCCAGCATCAGATGAATGATTTCGCCTGGCCGACCGATGAGGAACGCGTGTAAAGCAGCAATTAATTTGTACTACAAAAAACTGTTGCAGGCCGTAGCTCTTTTTGGCTTTTGGGTGCGTGGCCAAGTCCGCGGATGGATGAATATCCGATCCGTCTGCTGGGGCTGCTTTTTTTTGGTCTCACAAAAGGTTACAAAGCAATTATAAGGCTGGAAACCACACACACCACACACCAGGGCCACGGCCAGGGTCTTTGTTATATTTCTCTTAGCATATGAGGAGCACACTCCGAAGGAGAAGATCCCAGGGCAGATCCCAGATCTCTCATGTAGCCGCGACACGGCGACCTCTATGAATATTGCTCGCCGCCAGTCGACCCGGGATTAAAAAACGAAAATAATCCAATCCAGCCAAGAAGACTTGGCCAAGATGCAGCTTCGAGAGTCCGATTCCTGGCTCTGATTTTTGTTGTTATTTTGGGGCTGAGCTCAGAGCGCACTTTTTGTAATCTACGCTATAATCATGCACTGAGTAAATTCGCATAGCCGCCCATTATTCCACCCACTTTTGTTTTTGTGTATTTTTTGGCTTTGAGTGCAAGGCAAAGGCATTCAATTTCGTTGCTTTTATTGCCTTGGAATCAATGGGGTATACGGATTTTGGAGAAAAGTTGAATCATTCAGGAAGAATTTTGGGTCAAGATTTTAAAATAATAAAGTTAAGAACTCTATTACTTTTCTTGTTTCTAGTTATATTCTTTATTGTTACTAAAAATTCCTCTATAAATAACATAAAATAGGAAACATATCACTAAAAGTATTTAGTTTAAAATATTTATTCCTAATTTTTATAAAGGATACAACCTTAGTCGAGTTATATTTTAGACATCCTTCCTTTTCTCAGCGTTTGTTGTTTTTATTGCAACAAAATACACTTAATTTTGGTCTTTTTGCCGCAATTCATGGATTTCACATGGCTCGAATGCTCCACTCTTTCCTGGCCATGCCCTTGCCCGCCCCCTTTTCCTCCTCCTCGCCCCTCTGGCGCTACTCTGATCGATCGGCTTCTCAGCGCCGCCAGATGATCTACATTAAGAGAGAGATTTTTGCGGTTTAGTGGACCAGAGTTTGTTTTTTCCATATTTCTTGTAATCTTTTTTTTTTAGTTGAGGTCGGACCTTTGGCTAAACTTTGGAGTTCGAACATCGCCGCCGTCGATGGGGGCGTGTTCTGTTTAAACTGTGTGCGCCAGGCCATGGTACAGTTTTAAGTAATTGCATTATGTTTAACTTGGCTTTTTCGTTTTGCTTGTTTTTGTAGAGCAGAGTTCGAAACCAAACCCGGAGCCACAGTCGAAGTTTACTGGAAGTGGGCGGTTGATTTCTGCTCGCAATTTTAAGCTGCATTGCAGATAAAGCGGGCAGACAAAGTAAATACCATAAAGCATACCTGGGGATCTTGGAAATATTTTCACATCCAAAGAACTGAAACAACCAGTCTTCAAAGAGACTGATTTTTTTGTAGTGTCCGAGAACCAGTTGCGGAAACTTTTACCTCATTAGGGAGATGATTTCATCGGTGATCCATTTATGTCACAATATGTTCGGCTCATTTAGGGTCGATGGAGATCCATTTGGGAATATTTGAGAACAGGTGCTGCTGCCCCTGCCCATCTGCCCATCCACTTGCAGTCCAATTTCCAACACTTTACCCATTCGAGCTACTTAACATAAACAAACAGCGATTAGGGGCCCATAATCGAACAGAAATGCAGCATTAATCAGCTCCGGATTCCAGCCCAAATTCGAACCCTTTTCGGGTAGACCCCCCACAAGTCGCTGGAGACGCCGGATCCGGAGAGTAGACTAATTAAAAAGCATATTACGAATGTTATTAACATGACAGCGAACACAGCGCCACGACCGGGAGATGGAGGGGCTATAAAAGTTGATTCTGAACAGCAACAAACTGAAAGATAATGAGCAGGGAATGGGAATGAGAACGGCAGGCGATTCAAATCGATGTGCATATTTCGAAACAGATTTCAGACTGCGAAAAATTTCGTTTGTTGGGGTTATTTAATCCAATTAACAGACAGAAGAAAAAAAGATAGAGACTGTGACAGAGAAAGAGGCAGCGGGACAATTATCGAAATCAGGTAAACCCACACGGAGGGCATCCGAAGATATTGTCACTAATGAGTTATGATGCACAGACGACAGAAGCGGACGAGGCAAGCCTGGTGCCTCTTGCCACAACCATTCCGTGGTATACGAATACCATCCGTGGACCCATTGAACCAGCTGCACCAGCTGGATGGCTCCGAACCGATCGGATCCGATCCCAGCCGACCCGACTGACTGACTGAAATGTTGAACATTTTAAACCATAACATTTTATTAACATAATAAAATCAAAATTATCAACAAAGTCGTCAATGTCGCGACACAAACTGAGACACAGACGGACAGAAACGAAACGAAAAATGAAAATGAGACAACTTTGGAGGTAACGAGGCAGGAGGTTGCAACTTGGAGGAGATCTTTGGATCCAACAGACGCTCTAGCTGAATCAGGCAGCTAAACTGATCGGGCATCGTATCTTGGATTTCTTTTAGAGGTGACCACATCACGTGAGTGGCCCAATAAGAACCCATCGTGACACGGTCGCCATGAAAATTATCTTTCGAATTACTTGTTTATATTAGAAACAAGAAAGGCTTAATCTAACTTGCATTCTTTGCTTTTTTTAAGACTTCTAATAAGAATTTATCCTCCGATTTTAGTTAAAATAAAAATGTAGAAATATTACTTCATAAGATATAGTCTGATCCCTGACAGAACCCATGCCATCTCTATCTAATCTCTACCTGACACTCAGACGATCAACGATCATAGCTGGAAAATTTGTGTCTCTGACTAGGCTGGGGACTCAAATTTCCTCCGTCATCTATAATACCTATAATACATATAGTAAACTGCAGCATTTATGTCTAAAGAGGAGAGTTGATGGCGCTTAGCGCAGCTGGTTTTCAGTGGTATGGGCGCTCCTAACTGGCCCACACACTCATTGTCAGCCCAGCGCCGTACGGCCAATATCTTTGGATAGTTTAGAGTGTGTCTGGGGCATCAGATACACGTACTGCCCATCACCATTGTGACCGCCACATGCGGCGAGGGAACCCTAGATGACAGAATTATGATTTACTATAATGAAGCGTTATATAGTCGGGCTGATAGGCATCGGCTCGGTGTCGATTGGACCGCAGATTGTCATAAAGTTGATGACTTGTTATCGATTTTTAAACAGACCTCAATAATCATATATATTCACAATTTGGACTGAATTTCACTTGACATTCAAGCTTTTCTAATGATTATGGGCAGAAGAATATATTTTAAATAGAAAACTTAAGGCCTCTCCAACTTTGTAACTATAGGTTATACGGAAAAGGATGTTTAATTATGACTCGATATCCATGAACACAACTCATCCAGATAGCGATCGAATTCCTTTCGAAAAAAGGAGAGCAACTTTGGGAATTTTCACCCCATGCAGCTCTCATCGTTTCCGATGAAATTCCACATGTGACTCCTTTTTTATATCCAGGTCTTTTGATTTGCTCAATTCCAAAACAGGGCATTGCTCATAAATTTTATTATGAACTCGAACCCGAGAGCCGAACTCATCCCCCCGTCGAGAGCGTTGCGAGGCTCATAAACAACATGCAGAAATTACTTGTTTAAAATTTGTCACACCATTAGTAAAAAAAAAATAAACTGAAAATGAAAAATATACAAAAAACGGCGGCGAAAGGATCTCGCTGAGTTGGTGGACGTGATCGTGGACCTGGCCAAGAAATTTCCTATGGCAGGCCTGTGGCCTGCAATCGAAATGAAACAGAGGGAGAGACCCCGGAGGCAGCCTTGTTTGCTCTTGATTTTATCAACCGCAAAACATCTACTCAAGTGTCAGTGTCACTTGGCCCAGCAGGAGGGAGCTTCGATGGCGACGACTGAACGACTGAAAGACTGAGTCCCGGGGCTGAAGAAAAAAAACTGGGAGTCTGGCCAGAGACTACTCAGGAGGCTCGGAAGAAGACCCTTGGACCAGACCAGACCAGGCGTTGAAAAATGAAGAACAGACAGCCGAAGCCGAGAAATAAAGCGAAGGAGAAGAAATTCCCCAAAACGAAGTTCAAGTCCAAGTCGAACTTTATCCATATAATGAATACACCCTCAACTTAAGTGCATAATTTATAACGAAGTCCGGCGAGCAAGCGCAGACAAAGCTGGTAAAATGCCAACAATCCCTGAAGCTTTACCCTCCACACTTAAAAAAATACAAGCCAAGAAAATATATATTATTTCGGTTAACCATGATTGTAAGGATCCTTTTTAAAAGACTTAAAATTACTTCTAAATTTCTACAAAAGTTAAATCCTTTGAAACACTTAGTTTCTCTCAGCGTATCTGCAGTCGTATCCTTATAGATGGAGGTGTGTGTGTTAATAAATTTCTTAATAAAACATGCAAATTCAAATGCATTTATCTAGATCAGCCAAAAGCGACAAAATTTAACGCTCATACCATTTATCAGAAACGCTTTATTCCCCTTTTTTTTAATTTTTTGCATTTTTTGCCCTCCACCTTAAATATTTTTCTTTATTTTTTGGCACACGTCGTCGTTGGGTTAGTTTGGGTAGGGTCCTGATACGGTTAAGGTTACCAGAGATACTGTGCTCTTGACCAAAACCAGTTGATCTCAATAAATATTTTGACTTTTGACAAATGCCTTTTTTTTGGCAACAATGCCACCAAACAATGCAAGGACAGCACAAGGACAACGATAGGGGTGTGGCCTTGACAATCCATAAATATATCGAGGGGTGGACTGGTTAGCTATTCAAGTCAAAAATTGCCACCATTTCTTGGATAATTTGCGAAAATGTGTCAAGGGGGCGTGGTGGCTCGAGAAAGAAATAATTTGTGTCAAATTTTATATTTCTTGAACTATTTTTGGGTGGTAACTTGGGTTAGATTTATGGAGCAACCGCATTCCACTCAGAAAAATGGGTGGAAAATTACTATAAGGAAAGATTTATGTCTGTGGGTAATATTTATGCATTATAATAAAAAGAATTACCACAATTGTGAGTATAAGTATAAGAACGAACTTCTTGAGATGCCAAACTGTGTCAACTTGAGGAAAAACCTCACCTTTTTTCACTAATTTCAATGAAAATGACTTAACACTAACCCATTGACCCAATGGACAAATTCTTGTACAGAGAATTGTATATTTTTTGTGTGCGTTCTTAGTGACTTTGTTTTATTCTTGCCGGGGTAATTATAACGCAAAATCTGCCAAGCCACGACCATTGTTCGGATGGAGCTCAAAGATATGCGCACTCAGATAAACCCTGCCATCACAATGGCCAAGAAGTCAGGCAGCAGGGAGTGGGCTGTGGGGAGTTGTGAGCGTGCATCATAATTATTTTCATAATAAACTTGACAGAATTATAGTTTTTAGCAATTAAATATAAACAACGTTGGAACAACAAACCAAAAAAAACAAACGCCAAAACCGAAAAACAAGAATAGAATGCCAACAATTATGTGAACAATCCAGTCGAGTTAGGAGGTGGGGTGGTCGAGTCGGGGTGGTGCATCAGAAATGTGCAAACTGAATATAAAAAAATCACCTATCCTAAGCCAAAGACAAGACAAGTCGAGAGCCAAGATTCAAGGCCAAAGTTTAAAGAACACACTGGAGGGGGAGGAGGACCAAAGGGGCGACTGTCAATAATGACGATGATGAGTCGCCGGTTCATCATCGCTCGGATCATTTGCTGGATCTCTGGCCATAATTAATGACTAACATTTGGCCAGGCGTAGTCAGTCAAACTCGCGCTTCATCTAACAGAAACGAACAACGAAATTTTCTATATGTGATTGATAACCCCAAAACCGAAATGATGCAAAACCAGATTTTATAATACTCTTTTTTGTTAAGGGGTTTTATTTGCTATACTAGAAGGTGTTTCAAGCAGGTGGAAAATTATTTTCAATTAGAATTTTATAGGAACTTACTGACAATAATTTTAACTTTATGGGAGTTAATATACTCAAAATTACATAGATCTATGTTTAGGCCTATAATTTCTTCAAAATACTACAGCTCAATGCAACAAATGGGACATTAATCCCAAAATAAATTATGCATTACTGTCTTTCTTATTTACATTTTGTTTTAAAAATAGGTACATTTATTATTAGCCTTATTAAAACAATTTAATATATTTAAGAGTATTGGCAGTATATTTTTAAAAACCTTCCTTTTTTTATCTACTGACTTTTTCGAGTTCGAGTGTTGGATGGTTTTGACGTTGGCCCGCAGGAGTGCCGGTTGCAGGTTGACTGGCAATATCAATCAAAAAACGAGTACGAATCCGTGTGCAAAATTATTCAAATTTTGAAACATCTGAAAACGAGCAGCAAGTGCATTTGAAAGCGATAACAAACAACACACACGCACGTCAAATGGCAGCGAAATCGAGAAAAAAGGCTAAGACCAAAATGTGGGGAAGACATAAAACAGGTCTTGGTGGGAATCCGTAAACGAAATCCCCCCAAAACTGTGATGAGACTGGGGGGCTGGTGTGGTGGTGGCGCGATGCTGTGTGGTCCTCAGCTGGGGTCTGGGTGGATTTTCTTGGTTTTAATTAACAACTTTACAGCACATTTCAAGCGGTGAAACTTTCGGGGCGTTGAATGCTGCGATCCGCCTATTAACATAAGACGTTCGATCTCCACAAGTCCTCTCTTTCCCTTTTTCCCCATCATATAGCCTTTTCCAATGGGCAATATATGGCTGCAATATAAAATGCACAGTGAAAATTAACACGCTTTCGGTTCACGCCGCATCGGAAGTCTCTCAAAAAAACGTCTAAAGACAGAAATCGGGGGACCCACCACAGCGTTTGTCATCAAAAATATGCAAATTGATTTTGACTGTCCGCTCTTCACTCTGAATTCTTCAAAAACTATATAGACGACGATTGCCCCTCATTTACGCATCTTTTCAGTCGCCGGACTCTCGTCTTTTTGTTTGTCGAACTCATGATATTTTTACGGGTGTTATGGATTTATGCGGAAATGTGATAAAAAATTGTTGGTGCTTCCCTGGCCCGACTTTATGCTTGTGTGAACTAATAATTGACTATGGCTAATGCCCGAAAGAGGTTACAGCCATTATCGGTGAACTCAGTCTAACTGGAACTAAATTAAGTTTCTTAATCTCATTTCCAGGGTTGAAGGGCAAAAATACGGGATATATTTCAGGCTTATTCAATGAATCCATGAAAATATTTAAAGGTTTAGTTTCCTATTACCATTTCACTTTTAGCCACCCATGTCGCCAAATCAACACCTATTTGCTTCATCGAGAAACGAGCCACAAAAACTGAACCACACCTTAGGAGGCTGACTTACTAGCATAATTACAGCGAAGCCAGGGGAAATAACAAAACCAAATATGACCAAGAAAATGCTGGAGAAGCCATCATAAATCTCAGGTCCCATGAACGCGGCAAATTAACATTATTAAAATTTGGTTTTCGGCATAGAAAACAAAGCGAAACAAAATGAAAAAACAAAGCACGAAAAAATCAAAAATACTAAACAAATAATATTTTATTTGGACTAAACTAGTGGCGAGAGCTGTGCGTCCCGGTTCCAGGTGTTAAGTGAGAAGTAAACGTTGTCAAGAGGAACCAACACAAACCCCAGAGAAGTGAATGGAAAGCCGAAGGCGCCTTCATCGCTTCTCACATGGGAAAAAGGAAAAACTATCTGAGAAAAATATATGAAGGATTTTTGATGCGGACTATAAAAAACGAAGAAAATTTACGACATGATAATAAATCAAAATGTAATCTATAACAAAAAATGAGAAGTATAAAATTTCCGATGCCCTAATTCATTTTTTATTGAGGTGCGTTGAAGCTGGGCTTGGAGAATAATCAGCAGCACAGTTGGAAATCAGGACACCCATAAAAAAAAGGAGACTCTCCACCAACTCTCATCTAAATAAAATTTAATGTTTATATGGCGCACACACCTCCAATTTATGTTCGTCTTCGGAGTGGATGCCCAAAAGGAGAAACACAAAGAATCTTCAGCTAACAATGGCGAGTCCTTTCCGACATCTTTTGGCTTGTTTAGTGGATGATAAATTGCTGCTGTCTGTCTATATGGATTCTACTACCACCGGCAATTGTTATGATTTGTTTATGCCTTTTTTGGGAGCAGCTGTACCACGCCTCGCTTTCAGTTTCAAACAAAATACAATTGAATTGAAAATGAAGAGTCGATCGATTGATCTGTACACTGAAACAATATATTGGGCTTTAAGAAAGTTAAGAGAGGAAGGATAAGAGGACTCTACCCTGTAAATTATTCATCACACTCGCCTTTGTTTTCCTCACACATAACAGTACCTTATCGAACGGAAAATCAACCAGGACATCCCGCATATTGCATTCGGAATTACGCTCGTCCGGAAAATGGTATTAATTGTATGAAACGAAAACCCAAAAAATTAATGCAATCTATTGTGAGATTCAACACGATTCCAGTTAGTAACGCCGATTAGGATCTGCCAGGGGCCTCACGCACGCATAGTAAGGACATTAATGTGTCAACATGTGCGTTGAGAGGAAGCACATAACACACAGCACAGTACAGAACAGTGTGTGAGTTTTGCCCCACACACAGTAGTCCCTAGCATTGACGACTAGTTCCTGGTAGCAGACGGTAGAGATCCCGATAAGGATCAGGACACGATGAGGATTCGTGCGAATGTCACCCAGAGAGCCCTGGCCACAACAATGAACGCATAATGAGCAGAAGCTGTGCCAGAAATCCAAAATCTGGTTGAGATATCAACGCGGACAAATGGCCCTCTGTCCATATGGGTACCCGTAACATAAAAATCAACATCAACTCCGGCCAGAAATGTTTTCCTTTAATGCCTTTTTGCACGCTACATAAATCTTTGATGAAGAAAACTCTGAAGTTTTATTGCCCGTATGCAAAGCAGCCAGGAGATTTCCAACTACAGAACTGAAAGGAGTAAGGAGTCTGTAACTGGCAAAGGCTGACCTTCAACCCTTTCTCTCTTAACTGCTGCGGTTGACCGCATTATTGTCTTGTAGGAAAAAGGGTTCCCTGGGATAACTTTATTAGGAGCAAAATTCCGTTTGTTTCTTAAGCGAACATTATTCTTGATTAAGTCACATTAATTATGATAATGATGCCCTGAAACGAATCCCAGGACAAAGGCGCATTTCTCAGACAATGGCAATTGAAATGGGAACAGGATATTCCCCGGCAGCCATATGAAACGCAATTCGGAAAGGAAGGAAGCCAGGACGTGTGCGCAAATAAAAAATAGAAAAAGGAGCGAATGGAAAGGTAAAAGTGTGATAAATGTCAGTTTCCTGCTCAGCATTTCGGACACGCTGATGACTTCATCTCGATCGCTATACGGAAGTTATCTAATAACCGGGCGACGACTCTCATAATCCTTTTATGGAATTAATCAAGTGTGGCCATGACAAAAATTGAGACCTTTCAGCTGTCCTTGGGGAGCGTGGTGTTGCAGGCAGATGGACGCGATTTCCTTTCTCCTCCCATAACTCACATATGCCACAAATTGTTTGATTGACTTAAAAAAAAAATAAAATAATACGAGAAATTGGAGGAAAAATTCATGTTGAGGAAAAATCGTAAAAAGAGCAAATGAAAATTGGAAATTCCTCAATTATTCAGCTCACATGCCGGGTGAGAGACATTCATAAATTATCCATAAACCAGTACAGGCCGAGTGTGTAGACTGTAGAGGAATGAATACTCAAATTTATGGACATTGATTCGGTGCAATGCCTTGAATCGAAAATAAACAATTTTTATAGTTTATGTGGTGTTCGCTGATGTGATTTCCGTTCGGGAACAACCTCAGGTGGGCTCTGCCCATCAAGTAATTTTTTGGATTCGGTTGCAGTCTGCATATTAAAACAAAAGGAGGAAAAACAAAAGCAACAGAAGTAGCTGCTGCTGCTGCAGCAGCTGCCTTCCGAGGCAATTCCTCAAATGATCCTCAAGTGACCGCAGAAAGGTTCCAAAAATGACAAATGAAGAACTTCTTTGGTAGCCGAGCATAGATCTTGAGCAACTGTCAAAGCAGTCAGTCGTTTGTTGGCAAAATAACAATTAGAAAACAGTTGCAAAAGCTGATCTGCTTCCATCGGTTCATTAATCATGCAAAATAGCAGGCATACTTAACGGGGTCGGGCTGTCTGGTCTGTCGTTCGCCCTAAATGGCTTCGATCGATTCGGATTATACTCGAAACTCGAAATCAGGCACTCCGTCGAGTGTCATTTATTATGTCAGAGTTTTCTAGTTCAAGAGGGTCTGGATCGGCCATTAACGGGTTGGGTAAGTAAATACATCCGCCGATCTTTCGGCTTGAATTTCTAATCAAGTGTCATTAATCACACTGTGGTGTCGCTTCGATTTTGGCATACGTTCAAGGTGACGGCACAAACAATTGCCGCCTCTGGGTTGCCTTTTATTTCGATGCCGATGCCATCGGAACACACTCACATTCACGTGACATTGGAAATGCAATTTTTTTCGGCCCTCCCCGAAGTCTTCCCCCGGCCCTTCAGCCCCCTGCTGACGAAGCAATCCAACCATACTATGCCATACCATGCCACAAATTCGAATTCAAAGGCATCCACATGCAATTTGCCGTCTTGTTGCCGCGAAACTAGAACACGAATGAGAACTTTTTATTGGCATTATGCTTGCTGGCTTTGTTTACCCTTAGCCAGTGGAAAACAAACCATTTAAAAGAAGTCTTTAAAACGACTTATCTACACTCTGTATATATAACACCAAAGAAAAAAAATTAAATAAAGATAGTTATAATTATAAAACAATTTCTAGAAAAGATTCACTATTTCAAAGCCCCCAAAAGGGACATAAAATTTATAGTACTTTGACAGTACTTAGAGACATAAGTAGAGACTACATAATAGTTAGTCTAATATTTTCTGATTTACATTCAGAACTAAAGATCCTCACTAAACACACCACCAAAACCAATAAACCCCTTCTTAAGAAGAGCAACAAAATAGCCAAGAACTTAAGGTCAATTTTAATTCCAAGGCATTGAACTTGTTGTTGTGTGTATAGAATTTGGTGGGGTTCTACACCAAAAAAAAAAAGAGAAATAAAATGGAAATTCAAGGAGGAGATACTGAAGGGGGCGGGATAGCAACCGACCTCGCCTTGGCTTCGTTTCTTTGATTTTGGGAGCTAGAGAACTTGCATAAGCATGCAATTAATTCCTCAATGGCTGCATTGTTAGGTTGTTATGTGCAGGCCATAACCCAGAGCCCAACAGAGTTTGGATACCAAAATATCTCATAGTTACACAACGCACAAAATGCGTTAATTAACAGAAATATGCAGCGCCCACTTGGAATTACTGGCAGAAATATCCGAATATATACTGAAACCCGAACAGGGAACGCCCCCTCGAGGCATATAAAAATTTGTTTGCTGAGGACTCTCGCCAAAAAGTGGATAGAAGGCAGCTTATGCCCGGGTTATTTATGATTTTTCGCATAAATTTACGCGAACGCTCGTAAAAATGCGTGAAATACGACATTTTGAGTTCTGTGAAAGTGTAACACAGTCTCTAGACTCTCCTTAAGACTGAAAGAACTTGGCCAAAAGATCTGGCCCCAGATCAGTAAGACAAAAGCTCAGCAGCTAACCGTGAACAATGTGGCAACATTTGTGTGATTTGTAGCTTTCAGAGCGTTAAGCCCCGGCAACAATGTTGCTAATAGACCTGGTCGAAAGCCTGACGAGGAATCCCAGCTCCTCCTAGGCCATGTCGAGGCGTAGGTTTTGGTCTCACGGCTCCGGAATTCGTTGTAAACAAGTAGCTTTAGTTGAGTAGCTTTAGGAATTTAAAACAAATGAGAATGATCTTGGCAAGACATGTAGCAGGAGCCATTGGCTGGGGATAGTTCGATAGTTAATTTAAATAATTAAGAAAAGAAACAATTTATGTGGTGCTCGCAATACAAATTGTATATATATATATATTTTAAAGGGTTTACAGTCAATCTAGATTCGGGGTTATTCTATATTATTATTATTATAAATGGTAAAAGTTCTCCTGGTAGATCCGTCAATCGTCCGCCAAGTCCCCCACCGTGGAGTGGGGCGGGGCAGTGGTCACCGCACTGAAGGGCAGGGCGTGTTGGGTGGCCGAGCCCCAGCTTCGACGGGGCAGTATCCTGCCGAAGTTGAAATACTTCTGGCGCAGCTTGTCCTTGATCTCGTCCTCGTTCATAATGGCGCTGGCTTCGCGGAAATTGAGGAAAATGCGTCCCTTTTCGTCGGTTTTAATGGGCAAGATCTCAGTGCAGACGTTTCGGGCCTTGAGAAGGAAGCCCTCCTCCTCTTGCTCCCCAGCCGCAGACGGGGGCCCACCATTGCAGTTAATGAGCTGATCCTCGGGCAGCACAGCCACACTATCTAGCCGAGAGTCCATCGACTGGGATCTCGGCGGCTTGGCCGTGCTCGGGTGGCTCTTCTTTTTTCGTAGACAGAACGGATCGCGATCGCTGGCCTTGACGTACTGCACTACTGGGCGGTTGACTCCCCACTTGGGGCGATCGTCCACCTTGGCGTCCTTGTCCTTGTGGCTCTTCTTCAGCCCTTTGTCCTTGTCCTTGCTCTTGGCCTTGAAAGTGGTCGTGGTAGTGGTGGTTGTGGTCGTGGTAGTCTCATGGTCTTTTTCAGCAGTAGATTCCTTAGCGGGTTGGGTCTGACTCTTGGAAGTTTGGGTGGTGGTGGTGGTGGAGACTTCCCTCTTGAGCAGGACCTTGTAGAAATTGTCGTGGAACAGGCAGAGATCGCAGTTCAAGGGCAGCTCCGTCTGGGTTTCTACATCGGTTTGTTGGCCTGGCTCCAGATTAATCTCATGTTTGCAATCTTGATTCGGGTCATCCAAGTGCAGGGGAGTCTTTACTGGTATGAGTGCCAGCTTATCCTGTTCGGGTATTGGGGCCACGTCCACCTCAAGGGAATCAGGTGAAAAGCAACCACTGGCGGTCACCACATCCGTTCGCCCAGATCTCGCTGTCTCGATGAGAGGTTCCTCCTCCTCATTCTCAGCCTTATACCCATCCTCAGTATATATCGAGGTATCCGTGCGCTGGGTCATCGTTGCTTTGGAATATGATCCGGCAGTCGGTGGCGGCTTCTGCATGGGCTGCTGCACAAAGTACGTGGCTATCTGAAGGTTTCCAATGGCGTTCTGCAGGCCAAAGATGTCGCTGGTTACGGGCAATGGAATCAGGGTAGCTGGCTGCATCAGCAGGGCCATGTTCTCCTTGTCCTCACCCAGAAACGAGGTCTGCCTCTTGGTCTTTGGCTCCTCATTTTTGGAATCTGTGGGTTGCTTGATGGGCTTGGTGATGGTGCGGCGAAGATTGATGGGCGTGCCTATCAGGACTTTCTCCTCGGACACCACAGTGGGCTGGGATTGTGGCTGGGGCTGTGTTGGTGGAGCAGCCCTTGGGGTGTTGGAGGGCTCCTCTTCGTTCTGACTGGGTCCTGTTCCAGTTACCTCTCCGTCCTCGTCCTCCTCTTCTACGGACTGGACCCTCAAGAGTTCGGACTCGTCGCCCTCTGTTTCCTGCGACTTCAAGGATATCTGCCTCACCATTCGCTTTTTCTGTTTCTCCATTTTGGCCGCTACCTCGGCCTTGGCAATGGCATCCAGCATCACCTGCTGCTTCTTCTGCTGGGCCTCCTCGCGTTCCAAAAGCTGTCGCCTCTCGAATTCCAGACGCTCCTGTTCCAATATCTTTTGCCGGCGCAGGCGATCCTCCTCGATTTGCTCCTCCTGGCGATGCCGCTCCAGCTCCCATTTTCGGATCAGCTCCCGCTCCTGGAGCTGCTTCTTAATGGCATCATGATACTCGGCCGCTTTGCGTCGCTTGTCCATCCTTTCAGCTAAAGTATGAGCGTCCAGGGGGGCGTTCTGTCCCCTCAGATATGTGGAGCTGGATTGCAGGGACTGGACATCGTCCTCACTGTCCTTGAGGTCGTGCATCCCACGGCTGAGCCACCCAGGTGGAGGCTGCGGACCAACGCCTCCAGTAGCGCCATTAAAGTTGGCCCACCGAGCTCTTTCCCGTTCGTGCTGCTCGTGGACGTAGAAGTCGCTCTGCTCCGAGTTGCCGATGTGAACTTGGTAGGTGTTCGAGGTCGACACATCCCGGCTGAGGCTCATGTTCGAGGAGCTGGGTGGAGCGGGCATATAGCAGCATCTGATGGGGGTTTTAAACCGGAATAAAAAAGGTTATTTAAAAAAATTAAGTAATATATAGCACTTAATATATAAGTCTTTAATTAATTCATCACAATCAAAATGAAATTTCCAAAAAGCTGCTTCATCAATAAATTAAAGGATAAGTCGGATGTCCTTGGTAACAGGACCAGTCATTACTGCATTGTTATTTATTTAAACAATCCCAATTAGCACATGTCTAATTGATGTTTGCTTTTTGGATTTGTGTGTGATTGGGTCACCTGGTTACGGCTACTCACCCGTCGGCCATGTATCCGTCGGCAGCCAGGGGCTCGTATCCCTGCCCTGGCACACGGCGACCCTTGATGACATACGCCAGGTTGGGCGGCTTCACCGGGGGCGGTGGGTGGTGGGCTGCCATCGGCATGGGAATAGGCAGCGGTATTGCCATTGGAGCTGGGAGCTGAGCTGCTCCTGCACCACCCTGAATCGATCGCCGGAGGCGTCGACACCCGGCCATGCCCATGCCGCCGATTGCACCACCCCCAGCCATCTCCTCCAGGACACTGGCGCTTCCCAAGCCACTGACGCTCTCGATTTGGCTCGCACCGTCGTTGAACCAAATGTCGGGCGTGTGCGGATTCTTGGGCGTGTCGCTAAGATAGCCGGAAGTGTCCTCCTCCTGGCAACCGGGGGCAACTCCTTGGTTTCCCTGGGCTCCCGGGGGATTGTTGTTTAATCGATGTGTGCCGTTGCTGGGATCAAAGTCTTTTGGCTTCGTAGTTCCCGCTCCCACTCCTGCTCCTACTCCAGGACCTGCTGCTACTCCACCTCCTGCTCCAGGTCCTGCCACCTTCTCCCCTTGCCTTGCCCTATGTCGAATAACTGGCAAACTGGGACTCCTGAGGCGTTGCTGTTGTTGCTGCTGCTGTTGGAGCAAAAGTTGCTGATGCAATTGTTGTTGCTGGTGCTGACCCTGGCGGGAGTTCTGCATCCTGCCCTTGGCCGTTTGCAAAGACGTGGGCATTAGCTCCGCATAGCGGGCAGAGCTCTGTATCTGACGCGATGTCATGCCGGGGGCATAGCTTCCCCGCCTAGTCCTGCGATACATGGACTCGTCTTCGTCCTCGAAGTCCGCATCGGCATCCCCGTCGAGATCCTCGATGTACCGCTCCAGCTGGTTCATGTAGGCCTGGTTGCCCTGCCTAAAGTCTGGCTGCCGCAGGATCAACTGCATGTCCTGGGTGGGCTGGTGGCGGCGCGATTGACTGGAAGTCTGATTGGAGGTGGAACTCTGGCTGAGATCCAGGTTGGAGTAGTAGGTGCGAATGGAGGTGCGTTCGATTTTGTGGTGCGACGTGTGCTGGTGATGGTACATCTCATCCATGCGAGCGATTTCCTCTGCGAAACTAAAATCGTTATGTCCTTCACTTGGCTAATTCCGAGGGAAGACCCACCTCTCTCCTTGGCCCATTGCTGCTTCTTCAAGTCCAACAACCTGTGCGTTTGCCTAGCCTCCGGTCCCGTAATCATGTCAGTTCATTGCACTTCCGCAGTCGGGCCAGAAATGCTGGAGGTCAGCTGGAATCCGAGCAGCACACCGTCAAATAATAGCACCACACCAAGGCTGTGCAGGAGCCTCACTGAAATTCCTTCGAACTTTGGCAAGCGGCAGCCGAAATTCGATTTGTTTTGCATTGGAATGCCAGCGGGTTGTCCTGGCAACCTCGTTACCCATTCACGGGTAAACAAAGCCACTTTCTGCACCCTACTTTGAAGGGTATTATTCGGTTTTTACTTTCCTATTTCATATTTAAAGAATAAGGTTTCTAAATACCTTTTTATACCCTTGCAGAGGGTATTATAATTTTGGTCAAAAGTGTGCAACGCAGTGAAGGAGACATCTCCGACCCTATAAAGTATATATATTCTTGATCAGGATCACCTCCTGAGTCGATATGAGCATGTCCGTCTGTCCGTCTGTCCGTCTGTCCGTCTGTCCGTCGGTCCGTCTGTCCGTCTGTCCGTCTGTCTGTTTCTACGCAAACTAGTCTCTCAGTTTTAAAGCTATCGAGTTGAAACTTTGCACACACCCTTCTTTCCTTTGCAGGCAGTATATAAGTCGGAACGGCCGGGATCGGTCGACTATATCCTATAGCTGCCATATAACTGATTGATCGGAAATGCCATAACTTTGGTGTTTTTTAAGTTAGAGGGTTGGGAGTTTCTACACATGTTATATTTGACCAAAATATCTTATGTACAAAATTTCGTAAGGATCGGCCGACTATATCCTATAGCTGTCATAGAACGATCAAAATTGGCATAACTTTGGTGTTTTTTAAGTTAGAAAGATGGGATTTGGTACAGATTCTATTTTGGGGAAAACAATCTGATCTGCCAATTTTCATAAGGATCGGCCGACTATAAACGATCCGCTATATATCTAATAAAATAAGATGGGTGGCGCCACCTAGCGGACTGCGACTGAACTGCAAGGGTATATCAACTTCGGCTCCGCCCGAAGTTAGCTTTCCTTTCTTGTTTTAAGCTAGCTTAAAAATAATCATGAAGTCTTCAATTTTATTATTAAACTGAAACACTTTTTGATAGAAACTGCCAGGTTTTAAAACAATTTTAGTCACTATATCCTTTCACATCCTGTTAAGGTATTTACTTAGTCACTGTAACCAGTTTAACCTTCCTTTTTCGTTTTTTATGGGGGCAGTCCTTGCACTCACTTTTGTCAGTGGGTTAATGCAGCTTGTTATGTGGGTGGTGAGTGGTGGGGGTCTTCAGAAACTATAGACATCATCGCGTGTTCGATGTCTGTTCCAAAAATACTTATTCTTTGGGTTGTTGTTGGTATAAATTAAAAGTACAACCAAGCCAACCAGGAAGAACCAGACAATTTCCCGGCTTAGGGGTTGTGGGTGGCTCTTGGGAGTATCGATTTTCCATCAAGGGTGAACTATCCCCATACGCGTAAGTTCAATTACCGCACAAATACTACACATATGAGGCATGTAGAAATGGAGGAAGAAAGAGCAACAAGTTATCAAGTGGAATCTTCTTTAACCTTCGGGCGAGCGTAGGTGTAAAATGCAGAACGCAGAACGTCCTTCGTGGTTGCTTTCTGGCCTGGCCACAAGACCCCAGAGTCTGTCCATTCGATTAGCGGAGGGACCAACCTCGGGCCCGGAGAATTTATTTCCCATGGTCAAAATAGAAATGGCCAAAAGATAAAAGCCACAGAGAAATATCTCATAACCCATTTTCCATAAACATACAGAGACCACAGAGGCA
This sequence comes from Drosophila ananassae, assembly GCF_017639315.1. Taxonomy (NCBI): domain Eukaryota; kingdom Metazoa; phylum Arthropoda; class Insecta; order Diptera; family Drosophilidae; genus Drosophila; species Drosophila ananassae. The sequence goes on from NC_057928.1 coordinate 16,078,118, forward strand.
AAGCGGTGTGGTTGCCTTCTTTTCTGTGTTTTGTATTTTTTTGTTGTTGTTGTTGTATTCTGTTTTCCTGCCGTGGTGGTTCAGTGGTGCTGTTGGGTCTGTTTTATACGCGTGGGCGTTGAAATCACTGCCAGTCAAAAGGTCATGTTATGATCTTGAGCGAACTATGTGTCTAAGCATGAGAGCATGGGAGCCCCGGACTCTGGAGTGGAGTTCAGTCGACGCAACTCGAGAGTCGAGAGCAAGTCCCAGAGTTTTAAAGACAGACACCCATCGAGTTGAAGCACTGGGAAATTTACTGATTTAGATTCAATTTATTAAATGATTTTTATCTAAAATCATATATGTTTTGGAATGATTTTTGGAATACACTTTTGGAGGCTTATCTGATAAGTAATAGTTTAAAATTAAGCCACTTTTTGATCGACATTTTCTATAATTTTAATCAAGCCCAGTTTTTTCTCCATGTGCTGAACTCTAGCTGGCCAAGAAAAGGAGCAGCCAGATATCAGGCCAAAAGATGAGGGCGCCAGAGGAGTAAGGGGCCAGCGGGTGGAGTGCCACAGACAGAGACGGCAATCAAGAAATCCCACTTGATACAAGTGCATTTATAAGACATTATAATGAGTTTTTATAAACTTAAACAGGGTCGCCGGCGAGCAGCCTTAGGGCGTCACTTAACTAGACGAATGAATGCTCTCGCCCCCCTTCGATCCAATCCCTCGCTCCAGTTGATCTCGGACATTGGTCACTGGTGATGGGTCATCTGGGGGGGATGGTCATCAAGATCATAATTGCTTATGCAGCTGGGTCAAGAGTCGTGGCGACCCATCTCTTCCGAAAACGGCACACATGTCACCACCACCGCCACTCCGTCGCACTCCGAAAAGAAAGTGATCATGCCAGGAGGACTGATGATCGGCTACGATCATGTCCGATGCCATTTAAGCAGCAATTTTCATTCATCATCGAGGCAACCCGAAGATTTTCACTTGTCCGCTGGCCGATCGAATGAACGATCGAGCGAGCGATCGAACCAACGAACGGCAATCAATTGAACGATCAGCCCCGATCGCGCCGGATCGTTTTGCTCGATCGCTCTATTCAAACGATCGATGTATCATTTAGCGTATAACCTCAATACACCTACCAATAAACAAACAAGCCAAATGCCTAATAATTGTAATTTTCCATATTTTTGTCGAGTCTACGATCGGACGACGAATGCGATGAACCCAAACACGATCGGGCCCCCAAGGCAAAGGAGCCGTTTAAATGGCAGATAGAGAAAGATATATATGTTTCAGATACAATCGAGGATCGAATTTTATAAGATAAAGCTATTATTTAGTCTATAAAATTTTTAGAAATATTTTAAACCTAAGCATAGATGATCAAAAACTTTGTCTTAAAAACACTCATAATAAGTAGAAAAATTCTATTTTAATATTATTCCATATATCCTATTATTTTACCCAGATCTGTTTATATACTTAGATCGAGAGAGAGAGGGCATTAGACCATACATATTGATCAAAATTGATGATGTTGACACGAACTTTGAACGACTCTGATCGTCGTCTGCTTACAAGGGTTTCTCAAGCGATTTTCATAAGTGATTCGGGCAACTCGTGTAGCAAACGACTTAAGGTTTCATCTCAAGTGAGAGTATAGTTCAATTGATATGTAAAAAATATACCTTTTTTCACAGCCAAGATCGATGGATCGAAATGGAGCTAATTTCCGAGCCATTGAAATTTTGACAATGAATGTCGTAATTCCGAACAGGTCGAACTGTCCTCTTCGAGAATATAATTGTTGTGCTCTCGAAACACTACAGCGTAGAATTTATTTGAAAGACAAACCGAATAGTTGGGCATTGCGGTTGCTGCACTTTCGATTGGAGCTGACAACACGACATGACTGCCCAAAAATGGTCACTGGACAGCGAAAAGAGACACCTCCAATCGAAGTCGAAGTCGAAGTCGAAGGCCCTGGTCTAAGCGCCAACAACAAGCGACTGTCAGGTGTTTGGAGATCATTTCCAGCTTCAAATATCTAGCCACTCGAGCCACGAGTCGCGGCTGGAAAGAAAAAATAGGGAGTGTGGGCATGATAACTTTGCGATTAGTTTAGAATGAATGTCCTCCGATAAACTAAGAAAGTATATGTTACGGCCATAAATAGAAATATCTAATGTGGGAACTCAATTAGCTGCGTTTTACGATTAGCACGAAAAAAAGCTACAAGTATTATTTTTATTGGTACTTGGTTTAGAGTAAGGAAAACGATTAAGCCAACACCTACAGTTTAAATATAATTTTTGAAGTAAATTTTGATAAAAGCTTGAGTGGAAAAAGTAAAAAACATTCACTGTTCTAGGAAGTTTAAGAAGTACAACTAAAAAGGTCTAAGAACCTATTGAAAATGTGGTTCTCATTCAAAGGGTATCTGCAACTTCGACTGATGGAATGCATGTGAAGTGGCCCCGTCTAGTTTTTCCTCCATTGCATCTGCTTGTCGTCCTCGGGACTGACAACATGTTACACTTTGGTCACTATAATGAGCCGTAATTAGTGGCAGAGATCTGTGCAACAACTGCAACAGCGACCGCAGCATCCCAGCAATGCGACACCGATTGGCTGCGTGTGAAAAGTTGCGCGCTTTGTGATAATTGCCACAAAAGCTGCTTCCACGTCGGCGTCTGCATTTTAGCCAGAAAGCCGGACACTCGGCCATGTGTCAACGTGTCGTCGTCGTCGTCGTCGTTGGCGGCGGCGAGTGTCAGGCTAAATGAAAGGAAAACTGATTACACTTGACAAGTTCAAATTGTTTGCGCCGACTAAGGGACAGGCGACATTAAAGACCGAGAGTGAAAGCCCCCACAGAGCCTGTCAAAGGTTTTTTTCTTTATTTTTATTTCGCTTCTCCAGCTGATTTGTTTTTCCTTTTTTTCCATAAGTCTGAGTTAGTGTGGAAAAGGAAAAATCTAAACAGCAACTTAGCAATTTCCCACCGACAAAGAGACGAGAAGTTGGAAAATCTTAAAATGTCCACTGATTGCCGGAGCTTGTTGTTGTTTTGGCCACATGCATGGTGGTAAAGGCCCGGCCCGGCCCGAAGCCTCCTGGCCTCAACTTTGGCTAACGGTTAATACAGTCCATCATTATCAGAAATGCGTTTGCAGCTCCCAGAGCCAGATCTCTGGCTAAGGTCAGTTTAGAGACCGAAAAATTGTTGCCTACAAGCCTCCCTCCCTCGAACCCCAAAAAAAAGGCTAAAACAAGCAAAAAGCGAAAAAATTCTCACAAGGCGCTGGCTGCACTGAGAAAAAATCTCAAGTTCCTAGAAGAAGTTTAAAAAGTTCCTACATATTCCTACTACACTAACATCTATCTTTCCATTGAAAGAATAGTATATATTTCAGAAGAAAATAATTGGATTATAAATTATTTCGAATTCTATTTCATTTTTCTTCCTGTACATGTCTGGCTGGTTGGTTCTTGGCCAGAAAAGAGCTTGGCTACATGAAACAGGTGTGGCACGTCGCAAAAAAACAAAAAAAATATATAAACTGGGAGGAGAGTCTGTTGCCTGTGATGCTGCTACTCGGGCTGACTGGACCAAGACCTGGCCCGAAGAGTGTGTGGCGTGGTGGTGATGCTTCTGGCCAGGTTAGAGCTCTCCGAGGTTGGCGACGCTTTTACCGCACGTTCGTTATTTTTGAGGTCACAATATGCTATGTGTGTGCCTGAGCATCAAGAGACGACAACGACGGCTCCAGCCCAGCTCCGAGTCGAGGTCCGCGCGGCTCACTGCTGATCATCGCTGGAAATCTGCGGATGCGGACCATGGGCTGTGTTTGTTTGTCGCCTCTAATGAAACACGCGACATGGAAACACACACACTCAGATACACAGCTATGTATGGCTCAACTTTGACCCTGGTCAGAGGGCAAAGCCAGGCTTGAAATTAAAAAAGATAACTCAGATGCGAAAACAATTGATAGTCACAGATATTAAGCTTTGACAGCATAAAATACGATAGACATAGCCCGATAAAATTTTGCGTCAAGTCAATTAAGGTTAGACTCTCGAAGAATCTATTGTGGAGAGAGATATTTGCAGGTGGGAATTCCCTCAGGTGAATAAAAGATAGAAGTGACTAAACTGTTCCACATATGACTCAGTCTGCTTTTGATACAAATAAAAACAGGTTGACTCATAGGAATTTTTATATTTCTATCCATCAGGGCACACCTCAGGTTTTATTAAATTTTGATAGAACTTTAGAACCTAGCGGATCCCAACCTCCAGGCAGGTGCAATACAAGATCTTCAGTTTAACGAACTGTCTTTGAACTTCTTATTGAAATGAAAACATTTATAACTTATCGGATACTTATACAAGGTGCGTATGATTGATGGGCCGAGTGCATTGTCCATGGGTTTTGAGCTAATTTATAACAACAATCGGGGAATTTGTATGCCGTCTGTCAATATGGAATCAAAAAGCGCTGTATAAAAATCTCGATCGATCCTTTTGTTTGGCTCGAAAGATTGCTTTGATTGGGCGTATTTATTTTTTTCACTGCCAGTCAGAGTCGGAAATCAGTGAATGCGATGAGTAATGGATGGAAAAGTGGATGTATTACCAAAAACTCAAGCTGTGCCAAAAAAAAAAGATCGAGTATACTGAGAAACAATAAAAGGAAGAGAGAACCAAATTGAAGGAGGGCAGTGCCAACGACACTTTACACCTCCGATGATCCGTCATAACTTTTAACACATGATATAATTTTGCATGGATTGTCGGCCATGACTTGATTGATGAGTGTCTCTCGTTCCACCCTGAATCATCGTTGCGTTACCCTCCAGATCTTGAAATTAGTACAACAAACTCAACGTAACTGTCAATGATTGGTAATTGGATTTTCAATCAAACAAAAACTCCTTTCGAATGGATCTAAAAATAAAAGTTGTGATACCTTGTAAATGGATGGAATGATTGAGAGTTTTTTGGAAGACATATTAGAAGTTTTAAAGATTCAGAAATATATTATTTTGAATACTATCTATATAATGCTTTTATTATTATTTAATACGTGAAATTCTTACTTCAATTTTTGAACAAGATAACTCTACAGGGTATCTCTATGACCACTCTTCATCTGCTACCTTTTCTCCCTCCAAAAATTCGATTTGTTTTACAAGCATTTCGTGAGCTGAACAAAACACTTTCAATAACAAGAAACCGAGAAATGACCAAGAAAATATATATATATTCGTTAGAGTTGGCTGATGCACCGCAATGATAAGAGACTTTAATTGATTAGGTTTTTGTTTCTACGTTGATTATTGAAACCATTTCAATGTTTTCAATTCCCACGCCACGCAGCGAAAGAAAAAGTCTTTGATTTATTATTCAAAAAAGGGAAAATATATCAAAACAACAGCAGCCCCAAAAAATATCATGGATTTTGGGCGATCATGGAGCGATCGAAGCTACTTTTGTGGGTCAGCGGAATGCGGAATGCGGAAATTTTATGGTGGCTTGGATCGGATCGGAGTGGATCCGATCGGATCGGATCGGTTGGGTTAATACGCAGGTGTTGGGCTACCGCCCCCCTTGTGAGAAATATGATCTATGGGTTTTCAGCTATGGAAATAAATTCATGGCATGACCTCAGACATCAAACTTCGACACTCGAGAAACTCATCACGATGGAGCTCATTAACAAGAAGCTGCCAGCCATACTGGCTTTGTGGTTATATGAATAATCCCCTGGTTTATTAATCAACGAAAAACTGTGTGAGTTTGTTTGATTGCAAATAGACGATGTTGCTATTATAATGATCGCACTATTAGGGATTACAACCAGCTGACGGAAGAAGCCTTTTTGCTTGATAAATACTGACGGAGCGAAGCGAAGACCCTCAGCGATGTTTCCTGGCACTTCCTGAAAACTAAACATAGCCGCTGACAGCCTAATTTCAGGGTAATTAAGTCAGGGGATGATCGGTAGCCTAATGACTGTATCAATAAACCGAAAAACCGACTCAAACTATCTACCACTTACATTTAATTTATGTTCTTGACCCTCTAAACTGAGCATGAAATTGCCAAAAGGACCATATGTTGCCGCATGTTTTCTGGATGTGAGGGAAAATTTCCCAAGTATTCCGACTTGGAGCCTAAAGAACTTTACTTACTTCCATTAATCGCCGGACAGGAAGTTTCCAGATCGACGTCTTTGGAAATTTGTTGACATGTGACACGACTTAGGGTTAAGGGTTCTAATGCACATTTAAATAAGCCTTTTGTTGGCACACATTTTCCCAAAAAGAGACAGTACAAGCAGTACGAGTTCGAGTCGAGAAAATCCAGCAACTTTGCTAAGTACTCACGCACAAGGACTTAGGGATAAACTCCATATATGTTTGGGATTCTCGGGCCGGGATTTGGGCGGCTGTTCAGTTTATTCCTAATTACATGCGTGAGCGCTCTAAATGCGCAAAATGCTGAAAGGCAAATATTATTGCTTGTTTAGGCTCTGTGGTCGCCCGGCTAATGACAATTGATGTTGATTTCTACGAGTTCTTTGCATCTATTATTTAAACCAAACAACCAAATTTTAATCTGCGACACACGCTCTTTTCATCATCTGCGGCTTAGTCAGGTTTGTTCGTTTTTACAACAAATTTTTTTAATCATTTCTTTCATTATCCTTCGGGCATCTCCTTTTTTGTTTTTTGGCAGCCACACCCCTACTTGTTTCTGAGTGTGTATAATAAATTTTTATACTCTAGTGTTGATGGCAGTGGGCGATGTCCGGAACATCTGGAGTTAGGAGCTCGGAGCTCGTAGCTATATAGATACTCCGTGTGCGGTCAAAACTAATTGAGTGATCAAGCGTGAGGGTCAACAGCTAGGATGGATCTAAGAATACCCTCCTAATTACAAGTTACGTTTCAGAAAAACCAACAAATTTTGACAGTATCAAGATTTAGTTGATAACATTTGGATAGGAGGATCCCATAAAATTTTAAGGTAGTTTCTGTCAGATCTGAGAGCGGAATGATGATTCATAATGGTTAGGAATCAATAACCATGTGTTGCTATATTTTGGCCATAAGTTCCCATCCCTGACCTACAAATGAGGTTTCCATTTTGTTTAAACTGACCTAAAAAAATCATATTTATTCAAATACCCAACAAAGTCAAAAATTGATGTGGCCTACGTGTTCATATTTGTTGACATCGAACAATTAACCATTGAAGCGTTTATTTTGCAATTATTATTTCATATAATATACAAATATATTGATTGTGATTTCTATTTATTTTTTTCAATTTTTCTATTAGACAAACAATCGACACACCCAAAGTGCATCTATCGCCATCTTTTCAGCTCAACGCTCGGCGGCGGCATCGTCGTCGTCGACATCGACTGTCATTAACAACGTTTAGCGTTTTTAGCACAATTTGCATTAACAATACAACGGCACACACACGTGCAGTATGAAATACTCAATAAATAAGATTATATATATAGATTCATCAAATTGGGAGCCTTCGTTGCAAGTGCGGAGTTTTGTTTAGATTTCTGCCCAGGCGATGCCATACAAAAATGGAGCTACGATCGATTGCCACACAAAAAGCTGAAAAGCGTTTGGAGCGATGAGCTGCATCACGATTCAGCTATAAGCACAAACTGGCATACATATTCTAGAAGAAAATCTTATTAAAATTTTATTACAACCAAATGGAAAACAGAAAACTGGCATCGCCTAAGCTTCAACTTCAGATTCAGATTCAGCTTCAGCTAAAAACGGAATTCGTGCGCATCAAACAGCTTCAGTTGAGGTTTTTGTATCTTTTGTGTGTAGCGGAACACCTGCTCGGATACGAAGTTGGAGCTTTTCAGGCATTGGGTTACACTGGGGGAAATTCAGTTTAGAAAACTTGGACACATATTAAAACCTAGGAATTGAAAGATATGAAAAAAAGGATATATAACAGATATTTTAATAAACATAAGGGCTTTTCTTATTGTTCTTTCATTTGTTACCCCACATCTTTAGATATTAAACAGGCCTTTCATTTTCTCTAAGTCATTTTCACTGCAGCTGCCGGGTGGCGAATGATGCATCAGAGTTGGAAAAAGCCAAGACGGCTAAGACGGCGACTGCGACTCCAACGACCTTCTTACCGCCCCGTCCAAACAGAAACCGCCCCATCGGGCCAATTGTGCCGCAAACTTGCCGCGACCTTAGTCATTTGTCAGCTGGAAGTGGCAACCTGGGAAACAGAAACAGAAACAACACACCATAATGCAGATGCCATTGCCTTTGACTTTGGCTTGCCACTTTCCTGGCCGACATTGTCGCTGCTTTGTCTAAGTCTAAGACTCAGTCCCAGTCTCAGTTAGTTAGTCAGTCCGTCCTGGCCAACACCAACCTGGCTAACTAAATATCATTGGGTCAAGTTCAGCAGCGGGCCTGGCCTGGCCTAGCCTGGTGGTGGTGATGCTGGTGTCGAGTGGAGTGTAGAAACAATCTATCTATTAAATTGGATTCCACACTGTGCCAAGCAGGAAAATTGAAAACATATTTTATACGATTTTCCCGGCTAATCGCTGGGGTCTTTGATTTATACATTTTCATAATTTTATTGTCGGCACGCAGTCAACGCCTCTTTCCAACACCCGGCCAGCACAAAAGCACTGAGCACACTAAGCACCCGGGCCCAGGTTCATCACTTCGTGTCATGGTCCGAGATATATGATTCATTTCAAAATGATTTGCTATGCCATGGCCCAAGTTCCCGGAGATACGAGGAGAGTGTGGGACTTGGGGAAAGGTGCTACCCCAGTGCAGGTGCAACCGCCCCACTTTGAAGTTCGGGTCCTCCCAGAGGCACCTTATGGGCTTGGCCATTTTATTGCCCACTGCACATAAGTTGGCCAAAGACCGGGCTACTTTCTCACATAACCATGTTATGAGAAATCTGGAAAAGCTGCTAGGCAACGAATTCAAGATGCTCTGGGCAGTGTCTACATTTGGATTCTTTTTGAAGGAATATGTTCTAATAGAGGATGAAAAGTATGCAACAAAAAATCATTCAATTCTTGAAAAAATATCATTAAATGGCTTTCTCAGCCAATATCTTTTTTCTCCCCACTAATCCACACTCTTATCCAATTAAGACATCTTGAACTAGTAAACTGAATCACCCAATCGGCACAATATTCAGAGTACAGTGCTGGGCCATTCAGGGCGAGCATTTCTCGCAATCAGCTGTGAAAAATCTTACCCCATTTATGACCCACTAAAATGAGCCGAAAAGTAACACAGGTCGAAACTGAACTTTTTTCACAGCATCTCCCGTGGTTGGAGGAAACCGAGGTTCATTTGTGGCTCCAACGTAATGTTATGAATTTAATGTATGTCCATCATGCATAAATTCACGAAATTCCAGGCGGCAGCCGAAGAGAGTGAACCTAAAGCTTTGTTTTTCTGGAACACCGTTTTGTTAGCATTTTCGGAGGTTAAAAACCTTTCGCACCCGGGAACCTCGTAACGGCCGACACCGACACCGAGCGATTTCATAGTCCATTTGGCCTGGCCAGGTCGGACCGGGCCGGGTCCGGGGGCCTCAAGGTGTTAATAACACAACAACAAAGGCGTTACAATTACACATTGAAATCGGTCCGACCGGACAAAGTTTGGCTCTTCTTCTGGGCCGATGTGTGATGTCAACTCCGGGCAGGTTCCCACCGATCTCCAATGGCCTAAGACCCGAATGTGTTGAACAATTGTTAAATATGGCATTTTGGAGTTCGACTCGTTCACATTTTATGGACCCATTTGGAGAAAATCTTTCCCAAAAAAATAAAAGCTTTTGTGCACGCAACACACCAGACTAATAAGGGAAATGCTAATATGGGGGCTTTAATTTTTTTGGGAGGGAAAACGGAAGCTGTTCTGGGAAGAGTGAAAATATTTGGATTTTGTAAACTGGTCCGGCCATAAAGAGTGGGATTAGCACGGCTTTTGGGCAACTCGAATTGTGGAGCAATTTGTTTGGACCACTTCCAAAGCTGATTGATATTGCCGGAGGGGCTTGACTGATCTGTCAATTTATCACTGTCCCCGAACCGGAGAGATGATGACTCCAGCCCCGGCCAAAATTGATCATCGCACACAGTCCGCTCCATTGACAATCATAATTAATTTGATTAAATTCAAATTCGCGCTCGTAGAACGGGGACAGAGAGCAAAAGAAACCAAAACAAAACAAATATAAATATACATGGAGAGATATGGTCAACAGTTCACATTTTTCATATGCCGAGAAATTAACATTTCTGTTTTCGTTAATTTTGGCATGTGGCGACCCCTAAGGGTCAAATATGATTTGGTTTCAAGTTTTCCACTCCAAACACTCTTCAAAAACAAATCGATACCAAAAACAGATCAATGATCTCATTTGCATACATCTGTATAAAAAATCATTCGAACGGAACACGCTGCTTTGCTGCAAACTAAACAAAAAACCAAAACAAAAAAATTAAAAATAAATAAAACCATTGGAGCTGCCAAATGTGAAACATGCAAAGAGCATCGGCCACCGATATTGCCGCAAGGTGGAAATCAATTTTGTTTTCTTTGGCTTCTTGGCTGGTTTTCAATCAAAATCAAATCCCCAATCTTCGTTAGAAAAATGAATTAAGGGATCATGAAGGTTTAAACGAAGATGGGATGCTCTAGAAAGGGTGTTTGATTTTATTTCTCTTATAGATTAAGTTATGTAAGGAATTGATGCTATTAATAGCTATTAATTATTTTAAAGGATTATAACTTTCTTCCAAAAAATCATCCAGTCTTTTCAACTCCTATTATTATAGTTTATTAGTTTTTTAATCACTCCAAACTAATAGCTTCAACTATACCCCAATAGTTCTAGAGTATCTTGAAGATAAAATTCTGTCGAATCGGTACCGAGTCAGCAACGAGTCGAATTCAAATCGAACGCATAAATTAGTCAGAAATAAGCGCGAAAACGTGTTTTAAATTTTTGTTTTCATTTCACGCGTCGCCTCAAAGAACTTTGTCGAGCCAAAAACCACAACCAAAACTAAAGGCTAAAACTGAAATCGAAAAAACGAACCAAAATCCAAATCCAAACCAAACACAGCGGAGGAGAGCACTCATGTCAGTATTTGTCAAAAATAAAAAAATTATAAAATACAGCTCATGTTGTTGCTGCTTATTTTGGCATTGATTAATGCATTTATAATTAATTTATTGTATGCACAGTATCAAACAGAAATAAAGGTAGCCTGGCATGACATAAGTTTTTCTTCTCTCAAAAACTAAAAGAAAAAAAGTAAACTGGAGCTGGAAACTGGAATCCATCCAGGCGGTGGATGGATACAATTTGCCTGTAACCTAATTTCAGCAGAAATATTTATATTGATCGAAAGGGGCCCGATCATGCTGGGCGAGAATACAAATCGGGCGAATGATTGATGATCGGCGACTGTCAGGACGACTTTAGACCATTTTCATACGCATTCCGTACCGATTTCGTTCTGAATATTTTGTACATTTTGCAAGTCACTTCAGTTTGGAAATCGGCATTCAGTTTAGAGTTGAGCGGCGGCAAATGGCAAACGATCCTCGGATAAAATCCTGGCAAAAGTCACATACATTAGAACGCATTAAAGTGTAACCAGAAAGGGGCGAGTCCCGGTCCGGAAAAGCGAAGGAAAAGAAAGGCGGAGAAGAAAGCGGAAACCCCTCGAGTCTGCAAACTCGTCAGCAATTGTTGCAATTGTAAGGCAGTATTTTCGTGAAAAGGTACACTGGAAAAAAGGGAATTAATTTTAAAAATATATGACAGATTCTATAGGCAAATTTATGAGAAATAAATTGAGAAACTTAATCTTAAAACTGCAGAAGAGAGTAATTTGCATAATTAAGAAATATATACTGCTTGATTTAAACCATTAATAGTAATAGTAACTACCTTTTTGTGAAATATACTATTGAATTGAACCTAAATTCATACCAAAATATTTTTCTAAAGTGCATTTAAATAAAAAGAAAGCAAAGAAAATAGTGAAAGAGTCCTTAGTCCCGGCTGCGCACCCATAACAAACAAATCAAGTACAAACAATTGCCGGGGATAATCTGTTTCTCACCAAGGATTAGCTGGCGGCACAACCCATCCCTCTCTCTGGTCCTTTTGGCCATATGCAAATGCCAGAAGAGCCGAAATTAAAGCATGAAAATTTGTCAAAAGTATCTGGCTGAGAGTGCGGGTGCATGGGCGACCGCAAAAGGAAAACCACAGAGCCGAATTGTTAGGAAAACGTTGTTAGAACTGCTTCTGGTGAGGGCCCTTGTAATGGGTTTAAAACACCCCATTTTCGTCGGAGAAAATACCTCCGAAATCGAAGGCGTTTCCCGAACGCGCCCCGAAAACTGGCAACGGAGAAGGGTTACTTTCCTTCCCACAGAGCGAGAGGAAACAAGATGATAACGAGTTGCGGGTTTTCTCTGTTTTGGACCCTGTCGTAAAACAGCAAATTGGATTAACTTCTGTGACATTTTTGGGCAGAAAGTCAAAATGGGATAAGACCCGGTCGCCAGAAGAAAGCAGAGAAAAGTGGTAAAATTAGTATAGAAATCGTATTGAGCCACGATCTAAGCTGGTGGTACGCCCATTTTTAAAATACAAACGAAAATACACAGCATCTGTGTAATATTTCATTAAGAATGGGCTGTTGTGGTGAGAATTGAATAAAATTGTTTTGAAAAAGGGAATTGTTTCGAAAATGCAAGATCATTAGCAAAAAGTTTAGAAGAAATTTAAAGAAAGAACTAAGGCACGTAAACTGTAGCCTATTTATTGGATTAAAAAAAGATAGGCATTCGAAATAAGATATTTATTAATCACGCTCTTTTTTCATAATTTGTTACCTCGAAAAACAATGTTTTCATTCATTGCCTTCATAAAAATTAAATTAAAGACTCTAGACTCGTCTTCCGGAATCGCATGAAATAAAAATGTCTGTAGAAACCTATTCTTAACCGAGATACATAAACGTTCAAATGTAAATTGGCCAATTAAAGAGAAACACTTTTGTTATAAAATGGCATGGCCTGGGAGACGCATATGAATATTCATGGACCGTTTAATTGCTCGTACTACCCGCCAGTATTGGACACTCCCCGAGAAGCAATCAATTGATATTATGTCGGCGACTGCAACTATTCAATTTTGTAGATCTTGGGCATAAAGATGGCTAATTATAATTTATATTTAACGATTACCATTCGGTTGGCGGGATAATTTCCAGAAACTAAGCTATTTATGATACATTAATCCCGCGCAAGGCATCTGGCAACTGGAATCTGGCGGCTATACGAGTTTGTCTCTCTTTCGCTCTAGGGGGCGCCAGCTAACAATGTTAGTAATATCGTAAAATGTCTTATGGCTATCAGCAGATATCGCATTTAATGATCGAAACTATGACAGCTTGACAACTGCCAAACGGGCGAAAAAACTAGTGGAAGATGCAAAAAAAAAATAACACAAAAATAGTAGAAATAATACTATAAAAGCAAAGACACCGTTAGGAAAACTCCATCACTCCGGTCCGCCAGATATTTGCCTCCCTTTTCAACGTCTAAGCTCCAACTCTCTCACTCTTGCAATCCAGTTCGCTAAAGGGGGGCCTGAAAATTAGAGGGGCTTCGGGGGGAGCAGGGAGGTAGGCATTGCCCCCCGATCGATAGACCACGCCCACATCCATCTGCTAATACGATTTCAATGAGCGCATCTATATATCCATAATGCTACGCGTGTGTGTGTGTTGGGGCGATCGCTCTCATTGATCGCTCTCGTTTGTATGGGTTGCTCTCATCCAGCTGCTCTGCATTGGTCAGCGAAACGGGAACATATATGCCCCGGTATATAGTCGGCCGATAAATAGGCGACGGCAATATAGTCTGGTCTCGTTTGCGCCCACAGCAAACGGGATCGCTCGGTTATCTATAACACCCGACGACGCCTGAAACGAACGAGTTTTGAGTCAGTGTGAGTGAGCCTCAAAATCCGCTCAGCGGCTCAAACCTCTCCTAACGCTCTCGAGTGAGTTGGCTTACTGGTTATAACGGTGCTCCGATTGTGTTAATCGAGCCAATCAAATGTGGTAACGAATTCGAGTAGATGTCCGCTTGGCATTTGTGTTGGTGCCCCGTGAGTGAAACCCCAAAAGTTACACAAAATGGTGAGAGAGCAAGTCAATAAATGAGTGCGATTTCAAATATAGGAAAATGTAGTACCCCAATAACAAAATAATATTTACTTAAAGTACTTATTTTTTTAGTAAATGTACTTATTTTAGTAGCAAACTTTTTTAGTAAAGTAAAAATGTGTTAGCTTATGAAACTAGAAAGAAATGGTTGGAGGTAAAATACAAATAAAGAAATAAAATGATTTTAAAATATTTAAAAACTATTATATTTTATATACATAAGCACAATTATACGCATGGAACCAATAGATCGATTAAACCATAAAATTGTTGAGTTAAAACAAACTGTTCTTTACATTTTGTAATGAAAATATTAATGTTCTATAGTTTTTGGTTGAAGTTTACTTTGCTTTATTAATTTCCTAGGAAATATTTCCCCTAATCATTGAACAATTTATAAAGACTCTTTTGAACTTAAATTAAATAAAATTTTACAAATTTTAAACTCCTTTTAAACATAGTATAGTTATGTTGAAGAACATATGTACTCAAATTAAGATGTATTGATATAGGGTTGCATTATTTTCACAAATTTTTAGAAGAAAACATCCACTCAAACCTTTTAACCCGGACTTTTTAGTTAAACTCAAAAACTGCCGGCTGCTGTTAACTTAACATCACTCAAATGGTGGCTCACACAGACAGGAAATCTCACTCGAAAAGACTCTCCTTTAAGCCAGGCTCTCATCGGGGGATGAGTTGATGTATCAACCGTTAGAGAGAATCGGAATAGTCTTCTTCCTCACATATACACAGACAGGCCACTCAGAGTGACTTACTCGCTCCGAAGAGTCGAGTTTGTCGCTTTTGCAGTCTTTTGTTTTTGTTTCTGCTTCTTGGACGGCGAGGCGACCAGTTTGTAGTTTTTGTTTATAGTAGTATCATCTTTGGCATTGTTGTTGTTGGCTGCTTGCCTCACAGTCTCAGAGGTTTGGTAGCAGCCGAAGTCTCAGTGCTCAGTTGGCTACCGAGCGCTGTTTTTTCCGCTGCCTTCTGCTTCTGCTGCTGTTGCTGCTGCTGCTGCTCGTCGTTCGTCGGATGTGATATTGCAAAGCAAAGCATCTGAGTCTCCGGCTTGAGGTCTGAGCATTTTGCAGAACCGCTTAACATCAGTCTTTAGTGATAGCTCGCGCTTCTTGCTCGCACGCTCGATCGCACGCCGCTGTGCCGCTCGCTGTGTGATTGTTGCCGCCGCCGTTACGTCTTACGTCTCCACAGGGGTTACGTTGTTTTGACCGACGCTAAAAAATCAGCACCACAGCCCAAACAAAAATTCAAATTAAATCCCAGAAAGTCCATAACATATGAAGAAGTTAAGAGCACAGGCCCTTCGGTTGAACCCATTAAAAGTGTGAAATAGACCTCTAAAAAAAAGGCGGTAAAAGAAAGCGAAATATAACGAGTGCGCTTGCGCGGCCAGGAGTGCCCTCACACAAAGGTGTGGTCACTCTATAAAAAGCACACAAAAGTTATTCGAAAAAAGTAAGGGGAACCAGCAAAAAATAGAAAACCAAAACTAAAGCAAAAAGCCAAAAACAAATATCTAAAAATTATCAAAATTTTAAATTAAAAAAAGCCTAAGCTAAATATTATTTCCCATGTGATAAGCCCACGAAAAACAAAGCTCACACACAGGCCCGAAAGATATATTTTAAACATGCTTCACGGTCGCCTAAAGTTCTAAAAGTCAAGTGCAATTTGAGCAACAGGAAAAAAACAAAACAACTCTATACGCTCAAGTGACGTTTTATTGGCGCAAGGTGAACGAATAATAATAGCACACAAAAAATAAAATACACAAAACGTAGAGTTCACGATGTTAGCAAACGCCAACCTTAAATGATATTTAAAAGTGCGCAAAAAATTAGAAACAATTTCGAGACAACTGCATTCACAACCAAATAAATTGGATTAACTTGGTGGCTTGGAGGTAAGTTCAAAGGCTGAAAACGAAACAAACATTTGGTGGGGATAGCTTTTCGTTGATTTCTTTGGGGCATTCATCATCATGCGAACATAAAACTGGATAGAGAGAGATATGGGGACGATCGGTGTTCGAGATGGGGAACATGTGAATTTCATTAACGAAAAGAATTCATAAAACAAAAAAAAAATCAAAAGGAAGATGGCGATGGCAGATAAAGCTTGACAATCTGACTAACTGACGAACTGTCTACGACTGTCGCGGTCTGTATGATTTAATTATACAAGCCATATACCCAGTCTACACAGACACACACCCAAAAATATACCCACTTATACGACAGTCTAGGAGATATAGCTATAGGTTTGGAGTCGAACGGGGTACACAACACCAGGGATTGTGAGAAAGTTTTCTCTCGGCGCTTTGTTGACCAGTGCACTTTTTAGTGTGGCCATAAAATATGGCTAGATCAACAACAACAGCAAGGGCAGGGCAAATAAACTTTACGACTATATAACAGAATCAATGTAAGTCAAGTGAGAGCGGGATGGCAGCAGAGATATAGACGCCGCACATGTTTGCTTTATAATGCAAATAGCGTGTAAAGCTTTATTTGCCAGAATATTTGTTACAAAAATTCAAAAACCAGCTAAGACCCATGGGAATGGCATTACCAACAACACTGCAAGAAAATAAAAGAGTGGAATTTTTACCACTGCAATTTGTAATAAAATGTAGTATACTTAAATGGTTAAGATCTATTTTTCATACATCATTTCACATATTTTAAAATACGATTTCTGCAAGTGCATTTCGCTTTGAGTCGCCTGAAGTAGAATGAAGAATCTAACTTGGATTGCTTTTGCATGTGTCGCAAATATTGACAGAGCCCATATACTCAATGGCGAGTGAGTGCCTTGTAAGTTTGCAATGTTCTACAAATCGCCAAGTGTGCACTTATTCTAGTTAGCTGGGGCAGGCAATCTTCCTCACTAGCTGTGTTTTTTGCTGTCCCCCTTCAAGATCCACAGCCCAAGCCTTTTCCTGACAATCCAAGTGCCAACACACAAGGAGAAATAATATTCATTTTCAATATCAGTTATATAGTCTAACCTTTATAGAGTAATATACAATATAGACTTTAAGCCAAGTAGCACCATCCGTATTTTCCCACCATCTCAGAAAAGACAGCTCTTTAAGGAAGCTCTTTTCTTTGAGTGCATCGGGACTGATGACTGTCAAGAGTTGACTGGGAAATTAACACATCAAGGTCGTGTGCTGACTTGAACATCCTTAAGGGGGTCCATGCCAGGCCGGAAAACAACAATCGCCTCGAAAGGAGAGCACAGCAAGAGCGGGAGGGGGTGGGGTGTTGCAAAAGTGTGAAAGTATTTAGTGCAAAAGCGTTAACAGCGGCAGGCAGCAAAACAAGCTTACAAAATATCAAATGCAAATGTGGCAAGCAGGCCGCAAAGCGGACAACGAGCAGCAAACACCTGTTGTCAGTTAACATGCCACCTCGTTTTGCGGGGCTTGAGGTGTGGAGTTTGTGGGGAGGAAGTGTGGAGTGGGAAGTGGGTCTTCTGCCCAGGAGTGTGGCATCGGCCCCGAGTGACTCACCCAGAGTTCTGAGTCTCGAGAGCTCTGAGATTGTGGGGTTCTCTGGGTGTTCTAACTGATGTGAGCCAGGCGATTGTCTTCCTAGCTCGTTTTGTAGGTGCAGCTAAGCAGTGCATCGCAATAAATATTGATATTATTAGTTATACTATTATTATTACTATTATTAGCTGGCAGCATTCGCCAAGGTAAATGTCAGAAAGCCAAGCAGATTTAAAGCGATTCTTCCAATCAGTTTAGTGCTAGCAATCGGTTAAATGGGTGGCTTTAAGTTTTAGATTTAAGATAATATTACATATCTTTATAAAAGAGATAAGCAATAATTTAAGAAGGTTAAATAGTGTATTAGAGAGTTAAGTTTTTAAAAAACTAGATCATTCAAAGACTGTTTTTACTTGAAGCGTTTTGGAGCTAAGAAACTTTACAGCTCTAATATGGTAATCATATCAAAATAAGAATAAATAATTAACTAAATTAAAAGTAAATTATTTAAATAAATTTTAATTTTATTATTTTAGCTAATTCGGTTGAGCATTTGGCGCCCAGCGACTCCCCGACTTCCATAATGATGAATCAGGATAATCCATATGCGGTAAGCGATCTCAAAATTCATACCGATTTTATAATAAGATATGGCCAGACAGAAAAACACAATAAAACAAAACAATAAGCATATACAGAGAAATAAAAATAAATATTTTACGAGCTAAATATTGAGCAAAGCCATAAAAAAGTTTATGACAATAATAATTTCATATGCGACAAGAGGACAGAAGTTGATGAGAATCTTCGGCAGGTTGGCTGGCTGGCTGGCTGGCAGGCCGGCGGAAAGCATTGATAAGATATGTATGATATGGCCCCAAAAGCATCAGCAAATCAAAGCGCTTCCGCATTTTCGAATATGGGCGCAGAATGAATTTATGAATTATGGGGTTTGGGGGCATGCATAATTGCCCAACAACAGCGACAACAGAAAGAGCGACGAAAATTGTGAGTAGCCTAAACCAGTTTACACAAATATCTGGCTAACAACGGCGAAAATATTTAAATGATGTCATAATTTTAATAGCAGAGAATACAACAAAAACTGAACTGAAAGAAAACAAAAATATTCATAATAATCATAATACACATACAAACTACGTTAAGTGTTTCACCTGCTCCGGCTTTTGTCTGGGCCTTGCTTCAAAATTAATGCAGATCAATTAGTTAATGCTAAGAGAATTGCGTCGTCTATCCGAGCAATCCACATGCATAATTTTGGGCCATTGTATTATAGGGGGACTTGAAAAATGTCGAATACCCCTGGTAGAGAGACGGAGAGATGGAGAAGAAAACACCTAAGTTGCTGCTAACATGGCACTAAATGTCAATATTTGAATATAAAATTTTATTTAAGTGCGTTTTTTATGATTTTAAGCTGATTTTCGTTTAGTCGATCAGTCGAATGCCGAAAAGCCAGACGGCCAGCAAAACATAAACCAACTCGAATATCTCTTCTCAGCCAAAGAGGCGGTCCCAACGTAGTGTTAATTAGTTGAAATGTGAGACGATAAACTAAATGTTTGATTAAAATGAAGGCAACAACAGCACAACCGCCGCTTGAATTTGGGCCACATTTGAAGCCTGCGATGTCTTGGAGCGGCAAGTTGGTAGCATTAGTTAATAAATTTATGAATATGAATCAGGTTGGGAATGGATGAGGAATTCCACTGGAATTATTTAGAAAAGGACTAGTATGAGAATCCGAAAGTATAGCTTGATGTCATTCTTTTGGCTTGATTGTTTCATTATTTATATGTGTATCGAATTTTTAATAATTAAAATTAAATGAAATAGCTTCCAATAACTATTTAAAAAACTATACAAAATATGCAAAAACTAAAAAAAGAAGCAAAATCTTTAAAACATAAAAAGACTGAATGAATGGCACAATCATTTATGGATATTAGAAACCAATAATAATAAATTCCAATTAATATTTAACACAGATGCGAAAGAAACGTATCATGTTACTACCGCCTGAATCAGATAAATTTTTAGATTAGTATGAACCAATAAAATTTGAATATTATTGGAGCAAATAATAAGTATCCGCTAGAAAAAAATATGGCGTATGGATTATTATTTGCGATATTAAATTTGAGGAAAAATATCCAGTAAGCTCCCGTAAATAAAACCAGGAATTAGTTTTCTCTAATGAGAACGTCTGGCGCCGCCACCTCCCCCTGGTGCAAGATAAACAAACCTGCATTAGCTGGCCATAAACGTACAAAGATTTTAATGTTCTTGCAACATCTCCATATTGCCACGACCTTCGATACAATCACGCCTCCGAAATCCCGTTGATGACACGATGCTGGGAGAAAAAGAAAACTAATTTCCAGCATTTGAAGGCTGTGGGGGGCGGGGCCGAGCCTGGCCAGGTCTGTTCTGGTCTGGGACCGGGCGAAAATGCATTACAATGTTGTGATGTATGTGAGAGAAGCTGGCCAAAGATGTGGACACACTTGACTCCGGGCTGAAAGTCGGTTCCCATCTTCTGCCAAGCGGCTTCAGTTTTCAGTATTCAGTTTTCCCAGTTTTGGGGCACACGCATCTGGGGGCTTTGGCAAATCTTTTCTATTTGCATTGGCAGCAGATGAAGAGGCTGCCACTGCAGCAGCCGCATCAGCATAAGCATCAGCAGCAGCAGCCACAGCAGTATCGGCTTTGACTGCGAGTGCTGACCATTTTGGTCATAAACATTTGCGTAATGGATTTTTTCATATTTCGTGTGTCGTTCTTGGTTTATTTGTGTGGCTCCTTTTGCCTGTGGCTGCCATCGGGCAAACACACAAAGTAAATTAATTACGAGCTGCGAGAGGCTCATGCCATGCCAAAGTGCATATTTCCACGTTTGAAAATTCTTTTAACCCGGCAGCTCTAGCGGCATCTCTAGCCTCTTAGAAAGAGCAACAACAGCAATGAAGAAAAGGGGGAAAAATTAGTTATAAATGCCCAAAAAACTAAATAAGAAAAAACACAAAACAGAAGCAGCAAGCAAATTAGCAAAAGCCCAAAAAGTTACACACACCGAAATGTAATTACTGCACTTACCCTGCACCGGACTGTGGCGGCTTTTGTTGTATGTTAGTTTGTTTGCTGGCAATTTTGTGGTCGGAAAAGCGGCCAGAAGATGCTGCCGGAGATGCTGGAGCGGAGCGGAGGACAGTGGCAGCATGTGTAGTAGGCAATTTTTCACATGCGTAGCCAGTTTGGGAGCCAAAACCGAAACCAAAGCGAACGCGAACGCGGTTTGAGGACGATGAGATGAGAAGCTGTAAAAGTTGTCCGGTGTCGGCATCTCCTTCTCCTACTTGTTTTTCCAACCCAAACCACGGCATCCATGTCTTTTTTTTTTTTTGCGGTGTGTATATGTACATGTTGCGGTTGATAACTCAATTAGAATGTTAAATTTATGTTCGCAACAAGAAATTAACTTGCAATTAGAAAATGCCTGACTGGAAGCGCAAAACGTAACGAAACGAAAGACTTAGGACACGAACTTGATGGGGAGGACGCATGTGGGGGAATTGGCGATACTCTTCCAACAGTAAAAATTAATTAAAAGGTTTAAAGGTTATGTTAAAACTATCACTAGTTATTTAACCCATGACTTTCAATTAAATAAATATTTTAATAAAAATTTAATAAAAATAAAAAAATTTCTATCTCCATTCTGTAGTACTCTTTCTCGTGCAGTAATTATCACAGGCACAAAACAAATTGAAACAATTTAGCAAACGAAACCAAAGGCATAGACACACATTCATGCAAGTAATTGGTAGAACAAGTTGTAGGGCAACAGAAAGCTGGAGCGAAGGGGTTAAGCTCCGACTTTAGACAAGTCTATTGCCATGGTTTTTGGCCGAAAACTAATGATGATGATGCACTGCACGCATTTGCACTATTTATAATTCGTGAGCAGACGGAGCGGAGGATTGAGTGCCAAAAGATCAATGATCAATCCTCGGCTTGATGACTTTACTAGCCTGGTCTAGAGTCTGGTCTAGAGGCTCTACCCAGGCATTCCTGGCCCGGTTGGCAGACAACTTCATTTGTTTGCAGATACATTTCACCGAACCAGAAGAGAGAGATGAGATGCGATGAGATGACTTCATGTTGGGATGTTGAGCCTTTTGGCACAACTTTGATTTGGTGGGCCGTACATATGTAATCAGTTTTCGGCGGACGGGACCAGAGCGATTTTCTCCCACCACCGCCGCCGATGCTCGATGATTAATGAGCGAAATTAGCCATAGCCCAGGTGGATGGTTGGGCCAGGGAGAACACATTGCACATTGCACTGCCCAAAAGCAAAAAGAAAACGAAAGAGTTCTGCAAAGTTCGTTAGGCTCTTGCCAAATGACTTAGGCAGCGAACTTGAACGAACTACACACAATTACAACGCTCTTAAAACTGAACTTCCTCCCGAAAAGTACGTAGAAGTAAGAAACGCAACAGAACGAGCCGAAAACCGAAATTGATGCTGACTTTGGCTTCCACCGTATGCATCATGTCATTATATCCGCTAACACAGACCCATACCAGCTGGCTGGATAACCTTGACAAAAATCCTACAGCTGAATGCATTAGTAGACCAAAGAAAAAAAAAAACAAAACAGCCAAGCAACACGGCAGAAACTAACGACTTGCAAATGCGGCCGGCACAAAACAAAACGCTATTAAACTTCTATTATTTAAGTACTACATTGTGCACTGATACTGAAAGCGAAAACGAAGAAGATCGTCGGTCAGCCGACGATAATGAGACCCCAAAGACTCCAAATCCAAAGTCTCCGTCAGACTCACTCCCCGTAGCTAACAGAGCAGAAATCCCAGACCCGACCGAGTACTTTTTTTGCAAAATTATGCAATATTATGTAATTATACAGACAATCAACAAGTGGGAGGGCCTCTAACCGACCAGCCACAAGGTAAGGGGCTTGTGGTTGGGATTGGATTTGGAATCGGAATTGGGGGGAGTTGCTGGCTATACTGTGCTAAAAGTTTTTATTGCTTGCACCACACGCTGATCGTGAAAAAAGTGCCTGGAAATATGAAAAAATGTGAAAATGATTGGGGAGCATTATTTTCAAATTAGCGCGTGGCTTAAAGATAAGTTGGCCCAGGGTTTCATTTTAAGACTAAACGGGTTTCAAGTGGTTTAAGCTTTTTGATTTCTCTCTCTTAAAAATATTATATTTTTTGCCAATAAACAATGCTAAAAAGTTCCTACAAAAACAGACTTCAAAAAGAGTTTTTTTAAGGTTTATTTTATACAGAGTTACTAACTTATTTACCTTATCTTTGAAACTAAATTTCTCAAAAAATCCTCTAGAAGAGTATTACCTCTTTCAACTCCCTGAAGTTTGGTTTTTTTTCCCGCTCTGCTTTTGCTTTCGTTTTCAAGTTCAACACTTTGCCGCCACACAGAAAACTGTTCCAACTGGTTGCCCCGCCACTTTATTACGCTGATAACTTGGCGCCTAATAACGATAGATAACTGCAGGGGCAATGGGGGAATAGTGAGGTGCGGTGGTGGGGCCCTTTTCCTCAAAGAAGCGTAACAAAATTGTTATAATTTTCGGTTTGTAATCCATAATAAAAAATAATAGCAGAGCTGGTGCTGTGGTTTTATCTTTCATTTGGCTTAAGGTCAAGGTTGTGCATCGTTTATTGGAGTCAAGTTGGCGTGGTTTGGCGAATAGACGAGTTAGCGAGTGAGCGAGTCAGCGCACCGCATAATGAGCTGCCAAATTGTTAGAATTGTTTTCGAGTCAAGGCATTACACATTAAGCCAAGACGCAATCATGAAATTAACAAAAACCCTGCGCTGCCTGCCACCCCCTCCTATTGCCAGTCTATGCCATAAACGACCTCTGCACGACTGCTGGCAAAATGAGAAACTAAACAATTTAGCTCGGCAAATTGAATTAAATTTATATAAATTGCATATACTATAGGCAAATAGATACACATATATCGAAGATCATTGCATGCCCGCATGTCCGCTTACATTAGATCTCCGAAGCTTGAATCCCAGCCCTCCCAGCCTCAGTCGCAGCTTGAGCTTCAGTTTCAGGTTCAGTTTCAGTTTCGATTGAGCAAATTGTGGCCATTGTTGTATTAGCTGTTTATTTTTAAAGCGCACTCGGCTACTACTAATAACAAATACCTCTGCCATTGTTGCTTCTACTTTATTTTGCACACACGTGACGGAGATTCCCCCGCATCATCGCCGATTTAGGGGGAGAGGTCTGGCATTGAGCGGAGATTGCGCAGAAGTCGAAAAATAAACATCAACAATGCGAGTCCAATGATCATTTTTTTTACCCCAAAGCCGTTGCCTTCTTTATTATTTCTTATTTTTTTTTCCGATTCCCACAAGTCAACTCAGACCGCAAGTTAATTCAGTTTTAATTCATTGGGTTTCTTAATAGTTTTATGGAAAGTGAAACCATCTTTTTGTTATGTGAGCTTTGGGAATATCTTGAATCAATTGAAAGGGAAATTTATTCTGGCTTTAGGTGTGCGATAGTACATTTAATTAACTGCGGTTTTTCGGTTTATTTTATTTGGGTCGAAGTAAAAAAAAAAGTAACTTGCAAGCCTCCATATCTAATTTACTCTCGTGTTCCATTTATTTTTTTCTCGCAACACTTTAACAAGTTCCCAAAAAATTCTCCCGTCAGCGATGACACCTAAGAAGGAGAAAAACCCCTGGCTTGGGTGCCGCGAACCTTTTTCATAAATCACCAAAGTAATTTTTCCACCAAACACTTTTCAACTTGGCTAACATTTCGGGTGAAATGGTTCCCATAGAGCCCTCCTGGCCGCAGCCCCAAATAAAAACAGTCAACCACATAGCATAGCACAGGCACAAATTGCTCGTTTCGCAAAAAACACAACAGGCAGCAGCAGTAGCAGTAGTAGCAGCAGCAATATAGCAATAGCAATAGCAACAGCCAGCTGGGGCAACATCGGCAACAATAACAAGTACAAGCATTTCGCTGAGCACTGCTCTTATTTAATTGACTTTTGACTCCCCCGAAATCCAGCTAGATGCAACACGGGAAAACCAACAGCAACAACATCGGAAGAGTTAAGAAAATACAAAAAAAAAATAGAGAGCCAAAGCTTACTCAGATAACAACGAGACAACAAACAAATAAATCGCATACAAAGAAATAGAAGCTTAAACTAACACAAAACTAAAAAAAAAAAAACTAAACAAAAAATAAAATAAAACAAACAGAAAATCAGGAAAGAATTGTTGGCTGCGCAAGTGCAAATAAAACGAAAGAAAAAGCCAACGACAGAGCGAGGCGGACACATTTACTTATCGCGCCTCTTTTCAACAAGAAACGGTGGCAACTCTGCCACAAAACGACCCCAGCCTCCAACAAAACACATGCAAAATTGTCCCATGTGTTGGCAGGGCAGGGATCGAAGCTAAATTCCAAAAAACATCTGAATGCTCCACTGAGAGACACCAAACATTTATCATTTTCGATGTACTCGAGCGAATTTATAAAATTTTTTTATTTTTAAACTAAAGAGTAAGTTTATTTAACTAATAACTTAACTTATTTAACTCTTCTTAAAGAAATGTATGAGATCTATTCTCAAGAGTCTACTTCCAAACATCCCCCTTAAGCTCTTGAGGATACACAAATTATTTCACAAGAGTCTTTAAATATCTCTTAAATTTTCTCTATATTACCTTACATTTCTTTCTTTCAAAGGCTTAGAAAACATTACTATAAAATTTCTCTCAGTGCTACATTTGACCAACTTCTGCTTCTGCCTTTGCCTTCGCCTTTTGCCGGCTTCTAATGATCCAATTCCCACGAGCCGCGACGCCGATGACACTGGCTGCAAGGTAAAGGAGCAGCTAGCAACTAGCAACTTGCAACTAGCAACTTGCAGCATGTAGCAGGCACCAGGCAATAGGCAATAGGCAACAGGCAACAGGCAGCTGGTGTAGACAAGCAACCACGACGACAAAGAGGAGCTTCCAATGCAAAAGCCAGAGCAACTGGAGGGGAAAAATAAAGAAATAGAAGGTGGAGGTTCGCCTCTTGGCTGCTCGCCTGTTTAAACAACTTTCAAAGTTAATAGTCTGCCCGGCGTCGAGACGTTTTCGGCCAAAAACCCAGCCAGCTAGCCAGCCAGCCAGCCACACCAGCCAAAGTCAAGCATACCACTGAGCTGAGCCACCGAAGCACCACAGCAGGAGTCTCGGGCCTCTTTCATGAATCATTTTTCTTGGAGGCAAAAAAAGCGGCTGCCTGGCTGCCTGCCTGCCACCGCCACCGCCTAAAATCCACCTCCATTCTGCACCCGCTGGATGTTGCTTGGTGGGCTGGTGTAAATGTTTTGCAAGTTGGCTGTTATAATTTTGTTCGGCTTTTATGGCCCCACCGCACACGGACACACAGCCAGAGATATGGCCGAAAAGGGGGCACCGCTGTGGGTGTGGGAGAAGGGTGGCCTCTGTCAGATATGGCGTATACGTAATGCGAAAATGTCTACTAATTAAAATGAAGTTTGGCTTTGAGGATTGCTTTGTTGGCTTTCGACTGAGGCGATCAGAAACCGTGGGAAGAAGTTCATCAATCCGAAATGGTTTGATTTTACAAGAAAGAAAGATACATGACATTGAATTTATGGTAGCTGCCATTCAACACTAAATGGTTATGGTAAGCTCCAATAAGATACAAGATAAATGAGTCTACTTATTGATTGTTGAACTACATTCCTGCACTAAAGTATTTAAAATTCTCAGCCCAAAACACACATATCTTACAGAAGTCGCAACTTGTATTACCCGAGTGTCGAAACACTGTCAAAATATTGGATTTTTAAAAAGTGAGAATTCCAACACATTGTATTTTACAACCAAAGTATTACTTCTTGGTGGGTGCGAGTAAATCAAGTTAGAAGGCATTCAAGGCCAGGCTAAGCCCAGGGTAGCTGACAATTTTCAGACAACCAAGTCAGCAATCTATCCATCCAACCAACCATTCATCCGTTCAGCCATTCATGGTGCAATCCATTCATTTTGTCGCATCCTCTTTTTGTCTGAATTGTCTGCCTGCCATGCTGAGCACAAGATTTATTTCCAAAGTTATATCTGCACTTGTTTTTCGATTCGCATACGTCAAGTGAAGTCATTGGCATCTGGTGCAGTTCGAATTGCTCACTGAATCGAACTGACAACATTTTATGCCAAATCATTGCAACCAAAAACGCAAAAACAAAAAAAGCTGCCAACTAAAAATGCAATTTTCGAAGCGCTTACTAATTTGTTAGCCAAGCTCTGTGGCCTTTGTGATTAATTTCGTTGAACATTTCACCTGTGGCTTTGGCTGTCAATTGAAACGATCGATACGAGTACACCTCGAGAAAAAAGAGTCCAGAGCTCCAGCTCCAGCTACGGCTACTACTCTAGCTCAAATGTAGCAAGTTTCTATGGGCAAACATATATGGCTAATATGTATATGTATGGAGCCAATTCCGTAAAGACGCGCACGCCGAAATGTCAAGTCAAACACTTGTAAGCAACAATTGGCACAAGTTTGTTAGTTTGCCGTTGCCTCGCTTTTGCCTAAGCTAACATTTAAAATTGTAACAAATGCCACAGCGATCGGTGAACGTGTGGCTGCCAGCCAACAACTGAGCCGAAGCAAAACCAAAAGCAACATCAACAGGCACATAACCAGCAGAAACAACAGGGGGGGACAACTGCAGCAACATTGAGCATTGCATTCGAGTCTCGGAAACAGAAGAAAACCTCGCACATTTTGTACGCATTTGCATAACAAGAAAAATGGCAAAAAGATGTTAGAACGTTACGGGAATTGTGAATACCCTAACATTGAGATGCGCTAGTTTACCTTTTAGGAACATCAATTAATTAAAAATATAAGGAATATATCAAATACTTGGTTAAAATCGGTATCATACTTAAGCCTATAAATTTCCCTAATAGCTTTTACATTCTCAATAGATCTTAACTCATACAATCTACCAAAAATTATTGTGCAAATATTTCCATTTTCAACTTGAGAACTGCAAATTGCATACAAAGTTCTCAGGAAAATGTACCCCTTCATATTTTTTTTGCCTCTATGGAGCAGCTCAACTCTCCCACTTGACGTTTTCCTGTCAATTTTTCAGCATAATTTGTACTATTTTTGTCGGAAGATTTCAAATTTTAAACGGAAATTGCACAAACACTTGGCACTTGGGCGCTGAAAGCTGCTCGTCGATGGCAGCAGAGAAATAGAAAGACAACGACTAGAGCTGGAGCTGGAGCTGGAGCTGGAGAATACAATTTAAATTTCACATGAGCTCATAAAAATAGTTACAAATTAATTATAATGACAAACAGAGAGACGAGACCGAGACCAGGCCAAAAGGGGAAGCTGGCGACTGAAGAGGGGCGGGACAACGACGAGCATTATAAATCCAAACGTTTCCTGCTTGACAGCTTGAAGAGTTTCAGAGCTGCAACAGTAACAGAAATAGAGTCTGGGGCCAGGCCAGACCAAGCCAGGCCAAGACGGCAGCAGCAGCTATGAGATGCTTCAGAGTTGCAAACCCTGCTAAGCACTTTTCATCATCGCGATAATCATCATCAGCAGCATGATCATCGCGGTTCATAATTATAGTGTTTGACTTTGGGTTTTATGTAGCTTAAGACAGCAAACAGCGACGACGACAGCGACAACGACAACAATTAGCTAAGTACGAAAATCAAAACGAAAGACTTAAGCAACGAACTCGAAGCCTGGCCAAGCAAGCGATAAACGATGATGGATTGACTTTCCAGGGCTGCTGAGACCCCACTAAAAATTACCACCAGGCGGCAAACAGTTTTGCCCAAAAAAAAGGGAGAAAATAGTGAAACAAAATAAGGGCGTTTTCATTGGCCATTCAGTGATTGTCAAACAAAACATAAATCAATCATTAAATTAAATTTTCGTCCAGGGTAAAGTATTTTGCAACACTTACAAACCTATCTCGAAATACTGAAAAACACTTTGAGCTTAAAAATAGTCTGTTGTTGTCTGCCAGATAAT
This sequence comes from Drosophila ananassae, assembly GCF_017639315.1. Lineage (NCBI taxonomy): Eukaryota > Metazoa > Arthropoda > Insecta > Diptera > Drosophilidae > Drosophila > Drosophila ananassae. Next base: position 16,107,119 of record NC_057928.1, read on the forward strand.
ACATACCCCTGCGAAAAGCCAAGCCAGCCAAAAAAAAATAAATTCTCACTGCCCGACTGCGAATAATTCCGCACGCAATGGACAGACGCAAAACTGAAAGATTTCCTATGATTGATCACTCCCCTGAGGGGTCTCGAAGGGCAGGGCCCCTAGAAAATGTGTGTAAAATTTGTTGTGTGTTATTTTTTTGACAAATTGCCTAAGCATAAAGGCCGCGTGACTAAGCAAAGAGGAGTGCTGCGGCAGGAAAAGCAAAAGAAATGCAGCTGACTCTCAGCCCAGCTCGGCTCTGCTCAGGAGAAAAAATCCAAAAAGAAAGAAATGAAAGCCAGAAAACATATCAAACATGCGATATAACCATTTTGACAAATTCCACTCCTCTTCTTGGAAATAAACGAGTTTGCAATGCCGACATGACTCATCCGATTAGCTTGGAGGGTTAGGAATAGTCTCATTGACTACATCTTTTTACCTCCATTGCAGCTGGATGAAAAATATTAAATAAGTTATATTTAAGTGCAGGAAAAATGGAAAATATATTGTCAATATTTTAAGGAATAGTATTAAATGTAAAATAAACGTCCAGAACACTGGACGTAAATTCATAATTATTATAAAATCTTAACAACTCATTAAAAAGAAGTAAAAAACTTCTGGAGATCTATAAATGTCAGAGATGATAATGACGCATACTATGCAAAATTCAAATAAAAAGAAACCATAAACCGGGTAGGGTTTCGCTAGGTGTTTGTAAATGAGCGGTAGTTCCCGGGATCTATTAAGTTTTAGTTTGATAATTTAGAAAAGTAAAATGTTAATAAGAATTCCGACTGCACGACCAGTACTAACTACTGTTTAAGTCTAGCTTGTAGGTGCAGTCTGCTTAAGCCGAGTTTAGCTAATCACACCGAACAGGCATTTGTTTTTTACATTTTTATCCGCTCATCAATGCGCCACAAGGCAGCAACAACACTGCCCGTCTTCTTCAGTGTCGACGAGTCATGAATAAAAAACGAAACAAAAATAATAAAAAACAGAAAAAGGCGAAATAAAAAACTTAAAAAACTAGAACAATTTGCTGTGGCGCACAATGAACAAAGCGAGGCAATTGCTTTGTGCATGATTTCATTTTAATTAAATTATGTTTTTGCCTCTTGCCTGCGCTTTTTTATAATTGCATGCGAACAATGTTGTGGCTCGAACTGGCTAACAGGCCAGCGGAGATGGTGGTGTGGGGGATGTGCAAATTTGAATTAGTATTAGTACACGCCAGTCAAGGTCAGGCAATTATCATAATTTTTTTCAAATTTTTTTTTGCTTGCCAAAAAGAAGCACTAGCAGAAGCAACAGCAGCGAAAAAAATGAAAATAAACAGAAACTAAAACCGAGTTTGGACTTGGTCTTAATGGCACTTAGCTCTTAACAGCTTCGAGCGAGGCAACCCAAGCTCGAAACTAGAGTAAACGTGCCTTAAATGAATTTTAATAATTTTATTTAATTTTTTTTGCCCGCCGCTGCTTCTATTGCTGCCTCTTCTGTGCGGTGGTGAGCTTAATAAGCCATATAACAAAGCATCTTATTATTATGTATATATAATTTTTTTTCATTGCATCATCGGGGCATGAAAAATTATAAATTCTACTTGCTATTTTTGCTGCGCGTTAAGGTTAACAACCAAACAACATCAAACAACAAACAGAACAGCAATCGCCATAATTAATCACACACAAAATCAACAGCATCCACTATTGTGGATGATGACTGGTGAAGTTTTGCGGGTATTTATGGTTATTTTTTTATTTTTTATCTCATCTGACGTCTATTTGTCTTGGATCAACTTGTTGCACTTCTGCCGAAATGGGGGAACTTTTATTTTTGGAAAATATACCAACTAATTAAAATAAATTGGCTCTGTGCAGTCGAAAAAGCTCATCAATATTCGCATGCCATCAATAATGATGCTAGCCGTACAAAACTGTTTAAAAAAAACAAACCTAAAACAAATAGTATGACAAAGACGAGTTATTTATATTTGTGCATATTTAATTAAAAATGTTGTTATTTGTTGATCTCGTATCTAATTTATAACACTTTCACTTAATGGCCAAACTAATTGTGACTTTAAATCTTTTTGTTGAGCGCTCTTTGGCCAATATACTAAATAAACGTTTAATTTTCCTTGAGAATTAAAATTGGAAACAGGTTTAAAGAGGGTTGATTGAATAAGAGCCAAATGTCTTAATGTGGATTAGGAAAACTTTTAAAGCAACCCCCTAAGCTTAGATTTCGCTTTCATTAGCCAAATTAAGGTGAACTCACAAATCAAAGTCTTAGACTGAGCTTGAGTTCTAACATGACATTCAACAAGTTCCGTTGGAGTACTATTGATTGGATCTGTTGGAAAAAATTAGTATAGACATAGACAAGAGATCTTGGCCAGTTAACCCGTATAAAGATTCAGTAAGCTTTTTGTTTCGCTTCCCCCACAGTAAGAGCTCAGTGGCTCTCGGTTAGAATGTGTCGCTTGTCTGTTGTAAAATAAATGTTTATGGCTTTTTAATATTGCACATTGTCTGCATAAATTTCACGGCGTCGCTCATCTGCAACGTGTTTTGGGCCCTGAAACGCTGGCGGCCGGCTGGCTCACACTCTCTACCTGTCCCGATGTGATTTAAAATCAAACTAAATCTGCTGCCAATCCACAGGTTGTTGAAACTTGAAACTCATAATTTTTAATTTATTTTATGTGATTTTTATTTGTCGATTAATCCCAGCCAGCCAGCCAGGCAGGCAGGCAGTCGGCCAATTCAGCCAGCCAGCCTGCTAGGCAGTCAGTAACAAACGGCAACAATAATAACAACCAAAACCCCACCGATCCGACCCGACGACGCTTTATGAAACCTAAACGTAGGAAATTTATTTCCTACTCAGAGGCCGAGAGCCGAGAGGCCCAGAGACCCAAAAGCCGGGCCAAAACTCACCTTCAACTCAACACATAACACGAAATCAGATTAGCATGTTTTACAGCCAAACAAGGCACCTACTACAGGAAAAAAAGGAACCCGGCCTGAACGAACTAAGCCAATTGGCATGGCATTCTTATAAGACCCACTACCCCCACTGCCACCTCCTTGGGGGATTTGCTTATTGGAATTGGATTGTCCGCAAGGAGTCGAGGGAACTGAAAAGTGAATGTGTTGAGAGTGCTTTCTCCTACTTTGTAATGTGCCAAATTGTTTGTGGCCCGCAAGAATTATGGCCAAGAATCGCCCGTGGGCCAATTGGGGCTATAAAACATAACAAAGGCTGGCGGGAAAAAGTGCCCATCTGTGCCTCAAGATTTTTGGCTACTAGTTGGCCAACCAATTTGCACTTGTTTAGATATATTTTTAACGTTTTTCAATGGCCTAAAGGTTTAATTTATTTTCAATTTTAAGGAGGTTTATTAAAACAGGTTGTAGAAACACAAATCGTTGGCTTTCTATGACTTATTAATGATGAACTACATAATAGACACCCTCTTTTAAAGAAATAATCGTTAAACTAAGACCTAAACTTCATAAGTAAACCCTATATAATCCCCCAAAAAATGCCCCAAGTCTCCCACGATCAGTTGCATGACATTGTCGCCCCCTTTCGTAGAACCCCAAAGTGCGCCCCTCTTTGCATGTGCGCGTGTCATCGAAGTTTTTGCTCCAGTTCCTGCTACAAGTGGCAATTGGAAAAACGCAATTTCCCCGCCGCTTGCCAACCTGACAAGCCAAGGCTTAGAGGCTTAGAGACCAAAAGCCAACTCCTGGTCGGGCGCACAAAAAAACAACAATTGATGGCAATTTGTTGATAAACATTTCGCTCGCAATAAATAAACAAATATTCCCTCAGCTACAAGTTGCGCCTATTTTGGGGGCATGGGGTATGGGGCATGGAGACAGGGTGCAGGATAGAGGGGAGTGTACAGGGTTTGCCATATAAATGCAAATGTTTCTTGTTTGCTCAGCGAGTGTCTGCGAGTGTGTGTGCTCTGAGGCAATTTTTCATTTGATTCCATCTTCATATTTTATTACGGACCTCAGCCAGTGAGGAGTCTTGGCCGGCCGGGAGGGAGATAGTTCATGGTCGGGTCCGTTTGTTTCTTGGCCAGGCCAGGCCAGGCTAGGCCAGTAGGCTCCACTGGGCCCGGCCTGTTTCCCATTTCCATTTGTCGTCGTTCGTGCACTTTTGCGTTTTATATTTTTTTTGTACCTCGTTGATACCAATTCCGCGATATGACAAACTATGTTTGCATTTTAATTTTTAATGCGTGTGAATTTCGCTGGCGGCTGCAATTGGAATGGAATGGTACTGGATTATTCCCTGGACCTCTTTGGAGGTTTCTCCAGCAATGGAGAGCTCTAGATGCTCGTGTCATGATTTGCTGTTGCTTTTAATTGAAATTTTATGAATTTATTGCCTCAGTTTTGGGTCTAGGAGGCTGGCACCATTGCTGGGCGATTGGGGGAGACTGGCACTAAACTTAGAGGGGTTAGAGATCTTCCAAAATAATAATATAATACCATATTCTCATGTCTTCTGTGTTCTTGTTCCTTTGCAGATGAATCAGACTTGCAAGGTGTGTGGAGAGCCGGCGGCTGGTTTCCATTTTGGAGCATTCACATGCGAGGGTTGTAAGGTGAGTTCAGTTATCGTGATACTAAGGGTATAATAGTTAACGATAATTAAATTGTTTATAATATTTTTATGTTTATAATCAATAAGAATATCATATTACTCCCTTACCATAATCTTATTTCTTAATTCATAAAATGAACCCATTTGTGTCAAATTTTCGAAAATATTTCCCAAACTCTTAAACCAAATTAGACATTCCTTATTGCCACAGCGTTTCTAATATCAATCGTTTCAATCGATTTCAATAAATCGAATTCGCCGCCTTCGTGAGGCAAATACTAAGCAGAAAAAAAAAGTTATGAGGCCATTCTCTCCGGCAAACTGGAATGTTGAGTTCATCATAAAAGTGGCTGAAGGGAGTGGAGGGTGCAGGAGTTGCCAGCAACAAATGGATGCCCCAGGCTAAGGTCAAAGTTAAACAAAGCGCCCCACAAATAATTGATTTAAATACGAATGCTCCTTTAATGGTGGGATGATCATTTTTTGTTCGCTTCGGTTCGATTTCGAGTTCAGTCGAGGGATTTCAGTTTTTTTGTATTTATCGTTGTCGCTATTTGAGTTTATTTTTTTTTTGCCCACGCCAAGGAGAAAAGGTCAACTAACGTACAATTTGTGGGTCAGCGTTATTTGATTTGTGCTTGGGCCTCGTTCGCAATGGCGTGGGCCTCGCTTGGCTAATTTAACGCCCACAAGAAGTGGAGGCCCAAGCTGGAAAACAAACAAACAAAAGTGAATCTGCCTTGATGCACAAAATTGCTTGTAAATAGTTGTCCGTCTGTCCGCGTGTCCGTCAGTTTGTCCGTGGAGCGACCGAGCGCTTCTTGAAACGAAACTGAAAACTTGAAAACGAAAAAGAAAAAAAAGAGAAGCAGAACGGGGCTGAAATCCTCAGTTTCCATTTCCATTTCCGACCCAGTAATCTTGATGCCCAATTAACCTTAAAAGTGGATTTTCGCATTGTTTCTGCTTCTTTTTTTGTATTTTTTTTTTATTTTCAGTTGGCGTTTTCTGCTTCGGTTTCGGCTTCAGTTCAATTTTGCGCTTCGTCGTCAGCATCAGCACCGGTGTTTCTTCCATTCAAAAGCTCCACCTACGATCACAAAACGACGGCTCTGAATGCTGACAAACAGACTGAAAGTCAGGCAGTTGCACTGGGAGAAAATCGGTATAGTTTGGCACCAAATATTAAAGCTAAAAAAAGTTTGAAAAGACGTTAAAAAATTGTCCAAAGGAGTCTAAATTATAGTACATTTCCATGTCCAAATTGAATATAAAAAAAAGTTCTTTCAAGAAAGTATATAAAGTCACAAATGGGATAAAAGAACACTCCCTCTTATTTGCAATTTATTAGCCAAACATTTATCTCTCAGTGCATCCATTCAGTCAGTCATTTAGCCAGTCTGTCCCTTTTGGTTGATTGCAAAGCCAGGCAGGCGGGCAGGCCGTGAAGCGTTGGTGATTTACTGCCAACATTGCAACTTGGCATAAGTGTTGCACAGCCATAACCTTTGCAACATGCAGCATCAGCAGCAGCAACTGCAGCAGCAACATGTTGCTGTCCGTCTGCGTCTTAGTCTGTGTCTTTTTTTGTTTCTTTCTCAGCTTTTTGGGCTCTCAGCTTTTCATGGCTCCTCCGCATTGAATTAAATTGTTTGTTTGCTTTGTTGCAATTGATTGTGGTGCCCCAGCCAACGGTTAATGCCGTATACCCGGTGGTGCCGAAGGTGTAGGTGGTTGCCGCTTGTGCATGTCGATTTGGTTTATTTCTTCCCTCGTCGTTTTTTTGGAATCTCTTTTTTTTTGTTTTTTGGTGGACCGTTTAAAGAGGTCTCGGTCTCAGTCCCAAACAGACAATTGATGAATCATCACAAAAATTTAATGAGATATTATTGTTGAGCACTGAAAACGTTTTATTGAATGACATCATGGGCTGGGATCCATGAAGGAAGGTGCTGAAGAGGTTTGTTTTCTTAAAAAAATGAATGGTTAGCTTACGATGGCGCCATAAACCCTTTGGAATAAAATATTTTATTTATAGACTATCCTGTCCCTCAAAATATACTCATTAATCATTTATTTTCCCTTTATTTTTTAGTCCTTCTTCGGTCGCTCGTACAACAATCTGTCGTCCATATCGGACTGCAAGAACAACGGCGAGTGCATCATCAACAAGAAGAACCGCACCGCCTGCAAGGCTTGCCGCCTGAAGAAGTGCCTCATGGTGGGGATGTCCAAGAGCGGCTCCCGCTACGGCCGGCGCTCCAACTGGTTCAAGATCCACTGCCTCCTCCAGGAGCAGCAGCAGCAGGCGGTGGCAGCGATGGCGGCGCACCACAACAGCCAGCAGGGTGGAGGAGGTGGAGTTCCCGGAGGATCCGGTGGTGGTGGAGGAGGTGGTGTACCAAACGGGGTGAAGGGCATGCCGGGGGTTCCACCACCGGCCGCTGCTGCTGCGGCTCTGGGGATGCTGGGACATGCCGGGGGCTACCCGGGTCTCTATGCGGCGGCCACTGCCGGAGGGGCGGTCCGCAGCAAGGAGGAGCTAATGATGCTAGGACTGGAAAGCAGCGGAGAGTACGGGGCCCTGAAACATCCTGTGGTGGCCTCACCCTCAGTGAGCTCTCCCGACTCCCACAACTCCGACAGTTCGGTGGAGGTGAGCTCGGTGCGAGGAAATCCCCTGCTGCACCTGGGCGGAAAATCCGGCTCCGGTGGTGGAGGTCCTGTCGGAGGTGCCGATGGCAGTCAATCGAGTGGCGGTACGGTGCCAGGAAGGCCACCACAATTGCGCAAAGATCTGTCGCCCTTCCTGCCGCTCCCTTTTCCTGGACTCACTTCCATGCCCGTGATGCCACCACCCGCGTTCCTGCCGCCCTCGCACCTCCTCTTCCCCGGCTACCACCCCGCCTTGTACTCGCACCACCAGGGTCTGCTGAAGCCCACCCCGGAGCAACAGCAAGCGGCAGTAGCTGCTGCGGCGGTGCAGCATCTCTTCAATTCCAGTGGCGCTGGCCAGCGATTCGCACCCGGCGCATCTCCCTTCGCCAACCACAACCAGCATCAGCACCACCACAAGGAGGATGAACACTCCGCACCACCCAAGAGTCCCAGCAATCATGCCAACAACAACAACCATCTACTAACCAATGGAGGCACCGCCGACGAGATCACCAAGCGGTTCTATCTGGACGCCGTTCTGAAATCGCAGCAACAGAGTCCTCCACCGCCAGTGGCAACCACAAAGTTGCCGCCTCACTCCAAGCAGGACTACTCGATCTCCGCTCTGGTCACACCGAACTCCGAAAGTGGCCGGGAGCGCGTGAAAAGCAGACAGAGTAACGGCCAAGTGGACGAGGAGGACAGCGATGGCGCCAGGGTGGAGGACATTGTCGATGGGGAGGAGGACGATCACGATGAGGAGGAGGAGGAGGACCTGGTGGTCTCCATGACGCCGCCACACTCGCCTGCTCCCCGCCAGGAAGCACCAGTTAGAGCCTCCAACGATGATCACAACTCCAGTTCTGGGCAGGATAATCCCATTGATCTGAGCATGAAGACCACTGGCAGTTCGGTGAGCAGCCAGAGCAGTAGTCCCGACATCGAACCAGAGCCGGAGATCTCCAGTGATGTGGAAAAAATACCAGATACACCCCATGATGAAGAGGAAGAGGAAGACCTCAAGGTGACCACTGAAGAAGAGGAGGAGGACGAGGAGGAAAGAGAAGAAGACGATCCAGAGGTACCTCAGGAGGAGGACAACAGTACCACGGAGACAGTGAAGACCAGCATTGAGAAGCCCTCGAAAAACAACAACAACAACAGTATCAGCAATAACAACAACAATAACAATAATAATAACAATAGTATTTTAAGCGACAGTGAGGCAAGTGAAACGATCAAAAGAAAGCTGGACGAACTAATAGAAGCGTCCAGCGAAAATGGTAAGCGTCTGAGACTGGAGGCTCCCGTCAAAGTGGCCACCTCCACGGCACTGGACCTGACCACAAAGGTCTGAGAAAATACAGAAACCCACATTCCCAAATAATGACAGAGATATCAGAAACTAAAGATCGATGATCCCCCGCTAGCAAAGCACCAAAAACAACAACCTAAACATCAAGCATAATAAAAACAAACAAAATATATACGTATGGAAAACAATAAACGCATTTGAGTTATATAAATAATTCGAAAAATGAAATGGACTCTGTGGATTTGGAGGCAGCAGCTTCAGACTCTGATTAACAAGCGCTAAATACGAGTTCGTGCCGTTTTGGCTTGATGTTATCACATCGTTTAAAACAACTAACCAAATTGCCAAAATATGCAAAAGTCGATCGGCCCCCGAAACGCTCCATTTGCATACTCGGAGACCCCAAAAACTATAACAAAAAATGCTATGTTTTGAATAATTTTATTCAGTGAATTATAAACAAATTTTTCGGTTGCCCCGTTCAACACAAAAGCGGCAAGAATTCAAAAAGAAAATCAAAATCCACATGATCTAAAAAATACAACAAACAAAAAAAATGAAAATCTAAACAAATGATAAATACAAAAAATATAAAAAAAAATAGAAACTGTAGCAAAATATGCAAAAAGGGCAGCTTATCTGTATCGTGTATGAATAATAATATCGTAGTGGAATTTGTAATTTTTAAGTTTCGTTTTCTTCTAAGCTATAAACCATATATAACGTATAAAGGTAAATGATTAGCTATTATCTAGACATTTCCAATCCCCCCCCAAGAGTATTTGTTAGTTTAAAAAACATTTAATACGATAGACAAATTTTTGTGTAATTTTACTCGTTTTGAGGTATGCGCGTGCTCGAGTTTTTAGTCACAATTAGCAAATTTTTAAATTTACGAATTAAAAATGATTTATAAATATCGAAATATATATAAATATTTACTATGTAGAAAAGCAAAGCACACACACACACACAAAGTTGTATAGCAAATAGCATAAATTATTAAAATTAATGTTGCATAAGTATTTTTCCTTTTCGTGTGATGATTTGGTATGCAAATCAGTCGAATTGATGATCAAGAAAATTATTATTGCTATCACCACAAATAAATACAAATAAATATTTAGATGAACAAGAGTTTCTTTTATTGATTGGGCTTGGTCTGCACGGTCTGCGGTACGGTCTACATTGCTCCACGAATCTGGATAGCCGGAGAAAGCTGATTTCTCAGACTCCTGTGGTGCAGTTTCGCCCGATGCCCAATGCCCGATGGCAATCAATAAAAGCATCTGCTGGATAAATGTGTCGCATAAAATGTATCTCCTCGTGCATTCGGAGCTCTGAGCAGCTTAATTAGAAATTATCCCAGCTGGGACTGAGCCTGAACCAGCTTCTATAACCTCCTTAACCCCTTTCACACAATCTGGCACACAACGACGACAACAACCTGCAGTTCCCACAATGCCAGGAGGCCATGAAAGAACTCCTCTCGATGTGCATACCACCAGCCAATCAATCCGAAATCTATTTCAATCAATCTTTGCGTAATTGTAAATACTTTCAACATATTTCGCCCGGCTTCGGGTTCGAGAGCTGCTGCTTCTCTTCTTTTTTTTCCTCCGAAACGTTGTCTGTCAGATAGACAGACGGACAAACGGACAGACGGACAGACTGACGGACAGACAGGCAAAGTCGACAGCAAATGGCGCGAAAATTATAGCAAAATGCTAGACTTTGGGACCTGAATCCGTTTCTATTTATTTCACACTTGAATTGATGCACAGCACCAGATTGACATTTTGCAAATGCTCCTCACAGCACTCGACTCAGCGGCTCAGCGCAGCTCTACCCGGCGAATCCACGGCCCCGGAGGAGGCAATTGCCAATTGGCAAAATCGCAGCACAGAAGCTGTGAGCGATTCGAGCGACAAAACGATACCGATGCCAATGCCTTCTGGGCTCTGGGCTCATGAATGAGGTTTCGTTTCAATCAATCACTGAGAGAAAATGGCTAGTTAAAATGGATAAGGTGTAACCATAGATACTGAAACTTTAGGATCTCGATGTTCATAATCTCTCGTCCTGATTTTAGTAGGATAGTCACATAGGATATCACAAAATGTAGCCCAAATTATAGAATGGTTGAACCACTCCTGGAACAAGTACTTCTTAGCAATCAAGTTATTTTTAAAGCACATGAAATGGATTATTAAATGCAAATATTTGAAACGTATTATCCATATCATGGCCTAGTTCTTTTAACTATAAACCAAAACAACAAACACTCTCAGTGTAAGGCAGGCTTGGCCGACGTCTTCGCCGTTGACTTTGTTGTGGATTGACGCTCACAGCTTGACGAGTTGACGGGTTAGAGATCGCTAGCTCCGACTGTGACTTTTGGGCAGAGGGTCTTCGGGGTACGGGTCTAGAGAGGGGGAGGGAAAGCAGGTAAAGTAAGGTAGTACATCCCAATGCCTCCTCGCATTGTCAGCAGTGAATTGTAGTGCAAATAAATTTCAATTGCGAGACACATTCTCCCACTGACATTGTTTGACACTTCTTCGGCTGCACAATTTGCATGTCGAAGGCGCGAAAGGGATTGAGGGATAGAGGAGCCAGCAGATCTTTAAGTTTATTGTTTGATCTTTAAAGATTGGCCAACACCCAGCAGCGACCGTTTTTGTATATTTTTTTTTGCTGTTGTGTGTTTTTTGCTAACAAGCTCACCTCACTGATGACGAAGACGATGATGAGGAAGACGCACCCAGGCTACCAATCTTAGACTTTAAGCTCCATTTACGGGCTATCTGTAACCGGGTCTGCACAGATAAAAAAATATCTATCATTTATCTATCTATTCATTTATTTATCTCTAAATATCCATTTATCTATCATTTAAAATTTTTTTACATAATTATTGCAGTTTAACAAGTTTATAACTTCTACGAAGTGCAAAGGACTCACCACCATTTCCCGTTCAGTGTACCAGTATCTGCTCCAAATGCATTAAGTGTTTTGTCGCTTTTATTTGCTACCCACTCGCCGGGGAGTCGCAGGCGGCACAGGCGGAACAGCAAGACGACTTGATAGCTACACCCTAATCTCGTGTGGACCACTTTCCGCACCTACAACATCGCAGCATCAGCACATGGCAGATCCGAAACACCAACGCGCAATGAATGTATCCACTGCGGTGGAACTCCCAGATGGATTTGTGGATGTGGATGGCCCGGATAGGAAGGGGGTATGCCGATGCCGATGCCTGTTCCTCTACCTCTCAATATTTAACACCTAGACACAGACGGAGACTAAACGCTCGAACTGGATTGGGGCATGGCCCGATAACTGGCGATGAAGCGTTGAAAACTCGAGCCGTATGTTCCTACTCGTACCTCGTAGCTCACTTTTGAATGCAATTGCTGCAATCTAACAAGCATAACACGCCCACTGACTTAACCGACTGGCCCGGGGGTCTCCAATTGGGTTAACAGTTGCACAAATGGAACGGAAATTGTTAGCCAGCCAGGCAAACAAAGTTATCAAAATGCGATTCATGAGATTTATGGGCTGCGGCATTTTGATTGCCCCTAAACTGTTTGTATTGAAGCAATTATGAATCCAAATTGGACATGCAAAAAAAATATAATAAAATAACATAAGAACTAGGCGAAAAAATAACTTCAAGCTCAAATTTTAAGGAGTAGCTTTAAAAAATTGTGAATCATGAAGTCAGCAACAAGTCAGTTGATCCTCAGCGAAGGCCATATCTTTGCCAAAATGCATCCTATTCTTAAGCAGAATAATACAAATTAAACTATTTGTAGATTGATTCTCCAGCAATCTGCATCAAAATCTGAGAACAAAATATTTTAAAATTTTTTCCAAAATTTTCTGACCCATCCCCTTCAAAATGTGGAAAGTGCATGGGGAGCTCATTATGACCCCCTGCGATAGCCATATCTTGGCCAATATTTGACCGATTCTTCAGAGGAATACCTTAAACGATTCGTAGAATTATTCTCCAGCAATCTGCGTCAAAATCTGAGAACAAAATATTTTTTAAATTTTTTCCAAAATTTTCTGACCCATCCCCTCCAAAATGTGGAAAGTGCATGGGGAGCTCATTATGACCCCCTGCGATAGCCATATCTTGGCCAATATTTGACCGATTCTTCAGAGGAATACCTTAATCGATTCGTAGATCGATTCTCCAGCAATCTGCATCAAAATCTGAGACCAAAATATTTTCGAGATTTTTTCCAAAATTTTCTGACCCATCCCCTTCAAAATATGGAAAGTGCATGGGGAGCTCATTATGACCCACTGCGATAGCCATATCATGGCCAATATTTGACCGATTCTTGAGCGGAATACCTTAAACGATTCGTAGATCGATTCTCCAGCAATCTGCGTCAAAATCTGAGAACAAAATATTTTTTAAATTTTTTCCAAAATTTTCTGACCCATCTCCTTCAAAATGTGGATAGTGCATGGGGAGCACATTATGACCCCCTGCGATAGCCATATCTTTTCCATTTTTTGACCGATTCTTGATCTCTTTAAATGCCGGTCTATATGATTTCTGAAAACCAGAAATCAATTATAAAACAGAAGTAAAGGTTTGAGGACTTTTGAATCGTTTCTCATGGAATTAAAAAATGTATAAATAAAAAACTGGCAGACAAAAGCCAAAACCTAAACGCCGCTAAGTGCTTGGCCATCGAATGGGTTTTGTGGTTTGGTGGGTGCCATGAATCGGGATAGAGTGTATCGGTGGTATAGGGTTCAAGGGTTTTGGAGCGGTATATGGGCAGGGGCAGGAGCTCCTGAGTCAAGGAAGGGGGCAGGGCACCCGGCAAGATGACTTTGCTCAATGTGAATATTGTGCTCATACCGCATTAACTACTCCATAAAAGGTGTAAAGAAATCACTTAAGTACTTGGATGTCACTCCTTTGTCAAACTAAATCATAGTCGGGAACGGAACCCATCGTGAGTCCATCTTTCTCGATATTCAGATGCACTGGAGATAAAAACATGGTTATAAGATTAGTAGCTTATACCCTTACAACAGAGTTCATAATCTGAAGCTCATTCTTATGGAAACTGAAGAAATAGAGATCTTAATATGTTGAAATTCTACATTAAAGACCTTATTTTGAATCTAGTACCATTTTTTGAACAGTGTATGCATATTCATATGGGAAATTTAGGCGTAGAATGCTGTCGTTTGTAAAGAATAAAACGGGGGAGTTTTATTGACAGCCGCAATTACCACATAATCATGCAACAAATATGATGGTTGCTGGCTTTTTCACGATTAAGGGGGTTGCCCCCTCTCTCTATCTCTCTTCAGCACCCTTGTGGCCCCCTGTCCCCATAAATTTCTGATGTTTCTGTTGTTGTTATTATTGTGGCTGATGACGTAGAGACGACGGCTGAAAGGCAACAGGCTGGCAGGCAGGCAGGCAGCTCAACTCATCTGAACTGAACTCAACGGACCCGGCAACGTGCTGATCCATTACGGCAGCTATCCCCCCTCATTTCGCCATGAAAGAGCGACAATCACAGGTACCAGGTACATTTTGTCTAGACTTATTGAGTGATCGTGGCAGGAGCCAAGGCTGCAACAATAACAACGGCCGCAGCAACTAGAAGGCGCAGCCGTTTTTTTAATGGGGTGGCAATCACTTTGAACGACGACGAGACGAACGTTACAGCATACTAAGAGAAAAAAAGGCATTTATTAAAAAATAATACAATAGAGTCTAAGACCGAATTTCACAGGATCTTACGTAGAGAGCTAGTACTCTAATTAATTTTCTTTTCTAAGGCATCCTTTGATTTAAAGAACAAATCACCCTATAGGATATATACTAAGCCTTTAAGCTAAAAAATATTTTCTTCTCAGTGTAAAAGCTAAAAAGAAGAGGGATCTGAGGCAGGCCTCACAAATTATGGTCAAGAGGCGAACGATGCCCGAAGAAAGCCCAGCCAAGCAATCGAGGCAGAGGCTCGTTTTGTGCTCTGAACTGGGTTGGCAGATACTTAAGAAATATGTTATTAAATAATAATGGAGTGCGTGGTTAATAGATACAACGTCAGCAGAAGCAGCAGCATCATCAGCCAAAAGCAACAAACATTGCAAGCTGCTGCAGTGTGAAAGAAGTGTGCGATCGAGGCTTCGTTTGGGGCCTCATCGGCAATCATTGTTAACAATCAATTAAGGAAATAAGTTGTTTATAAAATGTGGCTATTACTTGCAGATCGTACGGCTACCATAAATACCAATAAACTATGGGTTTCTCCAACCAAATGCCGCCCACATTTCTACCGCCCAACGAACAGATAAATTATTACAATGGTCTGTGGCATGGAACTTGGTTTTCGAGGTGAAAGTTGGCTGGGTAATAAAGGGAAATATTTAGGATAATTGATACTTGAAATAAAGGTAAAGCTTAAAATTCTTCCTTTTAATTACTTGGTTAGATTTGAAAACCTTTTCTTTCAAAAAAGCAATAACCAATGCCAATAAAATTATAATTTCTAAACTATACTGTCCCAGTTCTACGAAAAATTAATTTAACTAGATCCCCTCCAGTTCACCTATAAAACCCCAAGATGTCCACTGTAACTAAAAATTATTTCCAAGAAGAAGCTGTGGCCCCAATGTTGAAAATGTTTTAATTAATGTGGCAGACAGTTAATGAAACTGTTATAGTTATACATTCATAAGCGAGTATGACTATACATTATTACCATATACGTACACTTCGGGGAGTTTATTAACCCGACTAAAACATAAAACGACAATCGATGGATCGGCGATCGGCTGGCCAAAAAAGGGCTTTTTATATATTCCAGCGAGCCGAGAGGCGATCATTAATCAAAACACCCCAGCAGGCGGTTCGAACTTTGGTAGCAGCCGGGGACCAGAGAAAATGACTACCGAACTGTACTACTTGACCACACAGAGAGAAAAAACAGTATGATATCAATGACATCAAAAATAGAAGCAGATAAGATAACCCAGCCAGCTTGTAACCCTTTTTGTAATAAAAATAAGGCTTAGCTTTTACTAAATATGATTTGATGATTCTTTTTTTCCAAGTGCAAACCTAAAAGTAGGCCCCATATGATTAGTGGCGGTGGCTACTTTAATGAGCGTTAACTGCCTGGCCTCAAAGTTCATTAGGTGCAGTCGGCTTATGATTGATGCCCCCAAGACAAATGGCGGAAAATTCTGGTGCCAAAATCAGAATCGAAATCGTCCAAGAAGTCCAATGCTTAAATTAAAACATAAATCAAAGTTCCTGTTTGAATTTCAGTTTCATTAACCATTTTCGTCTGCTTTTTTATTTTTTTAGTTATTTTTTTATGCTTATTTTATAAATCGATGCGGAAATCCAATCAGCCAGTTGCCATCTCGAAATCTCTGGCCAAAAATCGCACAATTTCGAGCTTCGATCAACGTTCAGCGCATGTGGCGTTAATTTTGATTAATGGCCGAAATTGCTGGCTGACCATTTTGAAATTTTAATTGTTTTCAAATCGGCGGGCGAGTCCGCGAGTCTCGTTCTACAAATAATTATAAGCAGTTTTTAATGATGGAATAAGAAAGAGAATAGCCAAACAAAGGCTCCTAGCAGCAGCACTAATTGTTACAGATCCAGCGAAGAGGCGCACAACTTGCTACCAGTTCTGACCCGCGGCTTTTATTTAGCTTCTTGTACGCTCCAAAGCGAAGGTTTCATCTTTTTTGGCTTTTTCCTTTTTTTGGTTTCTTTTTTTGTTTGGCCATAAAAGCAAGTGCCGCTAAATGGCCAAAGGGGGTGGACAGCCGGACAATGGCCGGATTGGATGGGGACGGTGGGCACGTGCTCGATACTTCTGCCCAAAAGTCGATCCGAAAACAATTAGGGGGAACATAAATGAATTGGGCTGAAAGAGATGGGAATTCAAAAAGAAGATGGCTTAGCCGACATCCCATTTTAAAATAGATTTAAGAATTTAACAAGGCAGTGGTTGACATCATAATTTGATCTTTTAACTTGCAACGAAGTCAAGAATATACATTTGAATTTCTCAGAACATTTAAAAATATGATTGAAGACCTCCACAAAAATAGCTTAAAATAAATAATCTGAGTCATACCAATCCATAATATCAATTAAAATATCATTGTTTTTGTATAAATAGCAAGTATTCTTAAAAAAAATTCTCTCCCGTTTATTCCTATGGAATTTTTGACATAACTGTATGAAGAAACGAGCCAACATCAAGACGAGATTCAAGCCAACCGGCTTCAAATCCATCAAAACTCGTTGATTGTTCTTAATTGCCCTGAAATTGCATGACCACCTACTAATCTTGTCCGTTCCGAGGGAATCTTGCGGTAGATCCCTTTAACCTTTCCGCAAAAAAACAAAAACAGAGAACAGAAAATGCTTTGGCCAAGTCAATGGCTTTTGTTTCTGGCTGATGCTGATGGCTGGGATGAGGCTGTAGCAAATTCCATAAATCTGTCAAGCGGGGAGCGTCGCACATCTTGCACTTGTTCTTCTTTGCGAAAATCTTGACATGTGAAATACGCAGATTTGCCAGGTTTTATGGGCCGCACAGGCAGGCGGCTATAAGTTGCAAGTTGGATGCTGCAAGTTGCAAGTTGGCTGCAGCGTACAGCATATAGTCGGCAACATGCTGCATGTGGCATGCATTCCGTGCATTCGCCCAGTGCCATAAACTTTGGCTAAAAGCGCACCAAAAGCGGCTACAGCGGCGGTGGTGGCGGCAGCAGCCAAAGTACAAAGCGGCCGCTACACTCACACACACATATATGGAGGGGGATTGAGGGGGTGACAGGATGAGGAGAGGGGGTGGCCTGGGTGGGTGGGGGACACATCCATGATGACCCGAGCACTTGAACTGGCTCTGGAAGCTCATACATGGGATGCCCGCTTGGATGGATTGATGGATTGTAGCTGTAGCTGTTGCTCTCGCTACACTGCAACTTAAGAGGTTAACTTTTGCGACTAGACAGTATAGAGATTCAATATTATTTAAATAATATAAACAATTAAGATGACTTATCAATTAATATAATAAAAACCTTTCTAGTAATAAATTCAAAAAGGACTATACCATTTTCTTCAAGTGCTCGGCTGCCGTTCGGTGCAAATGAAGACCTGCTCGGCCGGGCACTTGCCACAGAACTAAGCAAAAAACAAAAACAAAAATACAAAAAGCATCGAAAAGCTAATTTAAAGCAATTTAGTTTGAAACGCGCACACATTTCCATGCCGGCCTGCAGACGAAAAGCATCTGCACGAAATGAGGTTGAAGCAACACCACGGCTTAACCCGAAAACAACGGCGGCAACATGGGCTTCAACAATTTTTTGAATGCAACGGACAGAGACTTATTTATTATATCCAATGGTAGCACTTCTGATGGCCCTGAGTTGATACAGTCTGCCGAATGCCGACTGCCATTGACACAAACCCCGGCCCAAAAAAAAAGCGGTAACATCCGCTCTATTCTCTGGGCCCCCTTTTTTTTGCAATTATTCGATTAGAAATTCCGTTAGAGCTCGAGTTGGAGTTCTTTCATGGACTTTTATGATATATGGTGGCTTGAACTTTTGGGGGCTACCAGGTTTACAGCTAAAATGAGCCAGCAAATGCGCCAGAAAAGCAAGATACTGGGATGGAATCCCCCACAATGAAGTGAAATATCAGCTCAAGTCGGAGAGAATTGTCCGATTGGTGAATGGACTAAAAAGCAGTTAAGATATGGAGAAAGGACGACCAGTCAATGCTCTTTGGGTCATAAAAGATGCTAAGTTTCCTAACCACCCGCCCACACACATCCATTAACCGTCGATTGCCAAATCAGGTGCCCACGGGTCGTATACTTCATATTGTTCCATACATAGATGCCGCTCTTTCTGTTATCATTATGACATATAGTAAAAAATACTCAAAGGCAGTATAGGTATGAAGAGGTTAGATATTTTAAAGCTTTTGTTATTTATAATTTGAAAAATAAAAAAACACTTTAAACATTTTCGAACGATTTTTATTTTATTTTAAACAAATATTAAACGGTCTTTATTCCAGAAATCAAAACTTTTAGCATATTTTAGCTAAAAATCCCCTTAAAAAATTTAAATTATTAATTAAATTTTTGTCCCAGTGTAATCCAATACTACTTCATATCCAACTAGTACATAAAAACGCAATTAAAATCTCTTTAAATAGATTTTAAATAGAAACCCATTGAAGAACTCGAAATGGTTTAACGAATTTTGTTCTTCTTACAAGCAGACTCTAAAAAATCTTATTGAGACTTGAGATTTTTTTTTCCAATCCTTTTTTTTTTTTTGGCAAAATCCAATCTAATTGCTGTGGATTTCTTCAGTTACTGGCTACTGCAGGGCTAATGAACCAATTACTATTGGAGGCCATAAAAAATAGTAACAGCCATAGAGCAAAGAATGGAAAAGGCGGCCAAAATGTTGAAGTGCCTTGAATTTATTTTAGACTAGAATTCCCACCGTCACCCAAAGTGACTAACTATTTGCATGGAGCTGGGGGAATGGCGGATTGGGGATTCGGGGTGATCGAGAACCGATCCAATCCAAGATCCCATCCGAAATCATGGCTGACCTCAAAGCCAAAACTAAAACGAAACCGAAAAGCGGCTGAGACCTCAACTAGACCGACATTAAACAGCCGAAAAGAGCCGCCAGGCAAAAGGCAACAAAACTGAAAAGCAAAAAGCAACCCACACTGCGATCCACCAACGATCTTTCTGCCAAAGCTCGATCGATTCCAAACTGCACGAGGGAAAAATCCGAAAATCCCAAAAAATAAAACAACCAGAGACCCCGGACGAAAATATCGCAAAATGCGCCAAGGCACAGAAGATATTGCGACTGTCATAAAACAATATTATTGGCATTATTACATTTAAGTGTTGACAGCATAATAAAATAATTGTCGACAGACAATTTACAACTAGGCAGGAAAAAAAGATTATAAAGAAAAAAGTGCAGAGATATCGTTTCCAAGGCATTTTCAGTGTCTCAGAGGCTCGTTGGCTGGCTGCCTGACTAGCTGAATGTCTGTCTGACTGGCTGGATAGCTGGGGCTGTTGGATATCATGTCGATTCCCATGTAAAACACTTTTAAAAATCACACTCACAACTCAAACCGAATGCAAAGTGCAACAAGTCATCAAAGGCAACCCAAAGCACGGCTGGAAAATGGAAAGATTTTTCATAACCGCCGAGAGATCAAAAGAATTGTGCGGCGCTTAACGCAGAGATGAGAAGACTTTGTGATTTTTTTTCGTTTTGAGATCTTTTTGCTATTTTAGTTGCAGTTTGGAGTTCCCTCAACGACGACGACGACGCTCATTCATATAATTCACCCTCATTTCATAATAAATTGCTCTCAATTGATCACGACAATCGACAGCGATGAAAAGTCATGCCAAAGTTGACTCTTCGAGCGAGAAAACAGAAACGAACTCGAAAAAAAGGAAACATACGATACGAAATCCAATCCCAATGTTAAACCAAAGCCGGGCAGAGTTAAATTGGCAAAAAGGTGCGACGAGATACAGTGAGAAAAAATGGGGAAAGTAGTAAGTATTAAGTATGGATTTAGTTTAGTTTTCAAGCGTGTTATCTAGGAAGTGCCAGAGACACTATTAAGTATTTGAATCTATAATAAAAATACCCTTACAGTTTTTTCTGTGCATAGTTGTCGGCGTTAAGTTGTAGGTGCAGACTGGACAGCATCACCCACTGGTCCACCTCCCCTGCTGCACCACTATGCCAACATAAACCACCATGAACCACCACTAGCAAGTCAAGCAAATAAGTCATATACCAAAACTGCTAAAGGTTCCTATCCCGGCCCGCGATAGGAAATTGCTCTAATATTTTGCCTTTTGTCTGATTGGAAATATCGCAAGCACCTCTACAGACTCACACACATTTATCTTTTTTTTGCCCGCAGGAGGAAGCAACTATTGCCGCTGACTGTGTGGATTGATGATGAATTATGTAGAGCACGAAAAGCGAAGTGCATTGCCGATGATGCCTCCAGAGCCTGGTGGCGGGAATTGATCTCAACTGAACTGCCCTGAACTGAACTGAAACTGAACTGAAATGAGGTGAACTGTTGGGGTTTTTGGTGTGGGAGTTGTTTCCAATCGCTCACGAACTCGGGGAATTTTAATGAAAGAAAAATATTATAAAACAAACTGAATATTGCAAAAAAAGACTGTCAAGAAGGGGAATGGTATGCTATTATATCACCAGGTGGTTTAGTTTTTGATTCATTTATAGAACTCGTATTTCCTCTACCACTCATCTCATATATTATACTTTTTACGAGTTCATATTCTAAGCTTGGCTAATCAGTAATTAAAAATACACCGTCAGAGACTCAATAACAGCTATCGAACGATAATGACACTATAAATCTCTAATCTAAGCCCAAATGAATTTCCTTGGAAAAAGTTGTGTAAGCAATTTGTCCGACATTCTTGCCAGAGACGACATTTCAGGTGAGTCACACCTTGCTTAGTCTAATGATTTGGCCAGAAAAAAAAAGTACAGACCGATCTGGAAGACATCTCCAAAGGGGGAGGCAGGCAGGGAGTCTTCCCAACTGACCCGTTACAAGTTTACAAGTCTGTGGGTCTTTGTTATTAGTAAGGTAATAACCGCGGGACACTGAAAATCACACAAACACGGATCCGAAGTCCAGAGTCCAGAGAATATGGTCCAGCCATTTGCGCATCCGCGGGGTAAACAGAATACCTGCAGAAGATGCCACGATGAACCCGAACCCACATGCACTTTGCGGTAAACGCAGTCGTCTGCGGCACCAAATTGTGTTATCAAAAGCCTGGGAATGCGCCCTGCATGCCCACCAACTAACCAACCATCCAACCCACCAGCCAGAAAAAGCCAAAAAGACCGAACCCCCATACGGGCCTAGAAAATTGTGCAAATTTTTCGTACAGGTAGCACCACACACAACACAATGGGGCTGCCGGAAAAATGGGGGAAAAGCGGGAAAACTCGTTAGAGTCTGCGTGTGAGACCGACAGTCCGAGTCGAACTCTCCAAGTCGAAGTTGAAGATGCAGCTGAGAGCCTGAAGACGAAACCGAAGCAGGACACTTTAAAAAAATAACTAGAATTACGTTTTTTTAAAATAGTTACATTTATATTTAAATGCTTAGAACTTTTAGATCTTTACTTTATAGATATATCCTTTATAGATTTTAAAATATATTAATAGAATTTCTTATATATATAGACATTTTTTCAAGTGATCTTTGCCAAGCCGAACTGAACCGAACCGGTGTCCACTGGCCAACAACATTGCATTATTTCACCAAATCATTTCATGCCACATTAATCCACTTTACCACCACCATCATCATCATCATCATGGTCGTCATCACACCGCCACCTCAACCACAACCACCTCCACCAACTGGCCAAATCTTGGGAACTTTCCTGACCAGCAACACGATCATGATGACGACGACGACGACGTGTGCCTAGAGGGTGTCAATTGTTGCATATGAAAAATTCGCAATTTGGGGTTGCCCCATGCTCGGGAGGGGGAGTTGGAGTTTGAGTATCTGCTGCTATTGCTATTTCTCGTACTGTTTGAAGTTGAAGTCGAAGTCAGAGTTGGAATAGAGCTCAATTTACTATTAGCGTGACTTTTGGGTTAGTTTTTCTATTCGTCATGCAAGGCATCGCTTATTGGCAGGCATTTTCCATCTCGTAGAGCCATTTCCAAGCATACTACTCCGGGCCAAATGGCCCCCGACTCTTAAGTGTTTTATTGCGGCAAGTGATCTTCCCCATAAAATTCGAATGAGAAACAAACGTAGCAATTTTTTTTTGGGGAAAGCTATAGTAAATATTTATGCGTATACGGTAGTAAAAAAATCATGCAACGCATTCCCGGGGATACTTTCCAGATGTGTGTTTAAGAATTGTAAATTAATTAAAGTCCTTTCCCCAGAGCCGGGCTTGCATTGCATATTAATTTGTAACAATCACCCAATCAATTACAATCACTCCAGAATAAGATCATCATTCACCTGCAATCCGAGTTGAGATGAGAAAGAAAATGATAAACGATACACTGAGCCATCAAACTGGAAGACAAGACATCAGATTGATCCTGGAAGATCTTGTGGATGACGATGATGAATGTAGAACGACAAGCAGGCTGCATTAAAATCTGATTGATCGCCTAAAAGCTTTTATTAAGTCATAGCCTTTTTGTTTGCAGTGCCCCTCGGTTGATCATATGTAATTTATTTGTCATATCACGTGTTAAACATTTAACAACTCATGGGCTAGGCCGTGAGTCCTCTCCCGGCTCCACCACTTCATCTACTTTAACCGGAGGCAAGTGCACAAGACCCAGTCGAAGTCGGTGCAGAAATCGAATAAAACATAAAATAAGTCTGTAATGGGGGGGACCTCTGAAAAGAACGAGGTGGAGAGGGTAAAAAACATTTGCACAGAGATCAATCTTGGGGCCGTAGAAAGAAAACCCAGGCAATAAGTCAAAACAATGGCCTGTCGCCAATGTCGTCGTCTAAAGAGTCTCAGTTGTACACCGAAAAAAATAATTAATTTTACCATTTAGACTTGATAATATAAAAACCTATATTGGGTTTTTGTTGGGATGAAACTTTTTAGAACAACGATAATAAGTTCAAAGGTTCCATTTAGGATTAATTTTAATAGAAAAACTTCAGAAAAAATCAATAATTTTAGCTTTTTGAGGTCGATTTTTTCATATCCCCAATACATAGTTTATACAATTAGTTTTCCTTTTTATTTGATTACATGATTGCTTTTCTTAGTATGGTTTCTGACTTAAAGCTATATGGGAGGACTATAGTTTCCTTAAAAACTATTGCATTCCATTAAAACATAGTTTTTAAATTAAATTCAAATTAATTATTATAAAAAATATCTAAAATAAAAGCATACATTTCTTAAGATTCATTAAATAAACCTTCTGATTGAAACCCCTCTTATAACCTATTGTCTCTGAATAAAAAACAGAAATTTCCCAATTTCGAGTGTAGTCAGTGGAGAGTCCCGGTTGTCGGTTCATCGGCTGCTCCATGGTCCCCCTTTGGCAGTCAGTCAACCCCACGAAGATTAGCCTTGACTCGGAGCAATGCTAAACGAGCTGAATGAGTCGGGAATGAGACAGTAATGGGCTTCTTTAGTTGAGATAGTAGACAAGCCGAAAGGGGGCGTGGGTGGAAATCGGGCGGTTGTCGTCGTGTGGCAGCCACAAAACAGCAGACGACACTGATTGTGAGTAGTCCTCAAGTCCCGGCACAGAATAGATAGACTCTGTCCGATAGGCGACCGCAAAAAGCCAGTATTTCTCTCCCTGGAAAGTGAGACAGGAGGTCAGGTTGCTGAAACTGGTGAGCCTGGTGAATGGATTGGAATAGGAAAGCCTTGGAGTCCTTTTAGGGTCATGACGGTTGTTGCTCTTTAGCCGAGATTCAGGAGTCACTATTAATTATGAAACTTTTGATTAATCGTGAGATAAGATGCCAGATGAAAGGAATTTTTGAAGGTGATTGAGATAGATAGTTGAAGCAACTCCACTTAGAGCCAAACTACAAAGTTACTTTCAAACCAAATATCTGGCAAATCCTTTTCCTTTTGGACTGTAAGCCTATTCATGGAAAGATGGAAATCCTTTTCTTCACCTGTCACATTTACGCCCCGAAAAAAAGATAAAAAATAAATATTACTAAGCTATAAGTTGTGATTAAAAAGAAGTAAACACGGAAATCAATTTAAATAGCGCCACATGTGAGTCTGGGAGGTGGATTGGCCAGAAATCGAAGTGTGCAGAATGCCAAAAGATTGGGGCCATTGGAGTCGGTTGACAGGCAGGCACCACCACGAAAGTTAAGACGCAATTACAGCTCCTGCCTCCGATTCACGATACGGATTCCAACTCCAACTCCATCTCCCAGTCCAACTCCGATTCAGATTCAGATGCAGTGCACCGCTCCTGCTCGGCTTTGGTCATTCACACGTCTTGTTAGCGCGTCTTAATAAATTGCACGCAATCAACTTGCGCGCTTAGCTCCATTTAAGCCAGCCCGAGCGAGTAAATCTTGGCCAGAGTTTCAGAGCTCACAGCTCACAGCATGTGGCTGGCTGGTCGGCAGGCACCTCTTACTCCACTCGGACACCTGGACACTTGGACGTCCGACGGACGGATGGACTGCAGCAGGGGAAACGAAACCGATCGGATGGTTAGTAATTGATTGCGCTTCAATTGCAATTACCCCAAACGAGACGGGGGGATGCCGAGGCTGTGGGGCAGGGGCTTGGGGCGCCTCGAGAAAAAAATAAACTTGTGTAATTGTGGCGTAATAATGCGATTTCCGAGCCGAAGACTTTCAGGCGACACCGATTTTCCTCTTTATCTTTCTCTCAGGCACACTCGAAGAGAAAATGTGAATAGAATTTACAAATTTTGTTTGAAGAAAGGGGATTATATGTGGATTCTTATTCAATTTTATTGGAAATAGTGAGCATTTAAGATCAAAAAAAAGCCTGTGCTTTTAGGCTCATCTACAAATCATCTCATTGCCATATCTACAAACCAATACTATTGATTATTTCAAATAATTTATTTAAACCTAAACTTTTCTTCAAAGTCTTAGCTATGAATCCCATTTTTTGAATCGAAATGTAATACCCGGAATTTAATGAGTGCGTGAGTGTTAGGCGCCACCTTTGGCGGAGGAGGCAGCAGCCAGTGATCTAACCTAATCTTTCCTGCATCTTGCCAGCAGCTCTGCCACATTCCCACGCACTCTCCACTCTATAGCTGCAACTCAACGCCACTCCACTCCACACGGCACTCCACTTTGGTGCAACAACACCTTAGCTCGCTTAGCTAAATTAAACTTCTTTATTTCAATTAGGCGTCTGTCCAGCCTGTCTGTCTCCGCACTGAGTCGCAAAGTCAGTCTCAGTCACAGGCTCAGTCGCGGTCGCTTATTCGCTCACTTTGTCATCGCCGAGCCCAAAAACAGAGTCTCAAATGGTGCACGTCTGATGGTGGGTCTGAGTGTGTGGCACAGTGAGTTGTTGGGGATTTGCAGTGGAGCCCAGCAAAAATTAAAAGAAACGGGAACAACGCGAGCACAGCCATCAACCATATATGCTTTGCCTCTGGGCCTGGTCCGCATTCGTATATTTGTATCTGTATCTGCATCTGGGAATGCATCTGTATTTCCGAATGTTGCCAGGGGCTTGGGTCTTTTGTGTGATTCTTGTGGATTTTCAGCTTGTAACCTCACCTTTAACATCCCACATGCGTCGGCTGGCGACCAGAGACTGACAATATTGCCTCACACATGTGATGGAAGCTTGAAAGACTATGACACAAGTCCCTCGATTTTTTGATTTAGTTGAGTCAGTTTAACAAAGTAAACAAAGTTTAGAAAGATTAAATTGAAGTCTTCAAAAAATGGGCCTTAAAGTCTTATCCATTTATTTATGAAAAGTGTTTTACTTTAAAAGTTAGTGATTAAAAATATAACAATTACTCTTTTCTAAATGTACTTAATTATTACAGCCATCTAACTAAACGAATTATATAACTATTTCTCTTATAAATAGTTTGTAAAGAGCATTAAAAATTCACCTACATTCTTCCCAAAATTATCCATCCGGAGACACGTCATTTAAGACAGGAGTTCAACTCTGTTAAATAAATATGATTCAAGAAAATGCAAATTATCGATAAACAAAAAAGGCATATATATTTTAATTCAAAATATATTGAAACGGAGATCGGATCAGAGTTCAATGATTATGACGATTATCATACAGGCGTGGGGAGTTGAAAACAAATAAAGCCAAGGAGCTACTGTGCACAAATTGGCAAATTGGCTGAAATGGGGGAAGGTGTGTATTTCAGGGCGTTTAATTAGCCAGGCCAAGCCTTTGGGCCCAATCTGCGAACGCAATGCAGCCAGCAAACCAGCAAACCAAACAAATGCAACAAATGAAGGAAAAACGAACAGCAAGAAATACTTTGGGTGGCCAAACAGGAAGTTTGCCACACGCAATCAGCATCAAGTCAAGAGATGAGAGACATGAGCGACTCTGCAGCACCGGGTCTTGGGATCTCCGAGTGCGAAACCGAGTCCAAGTCCATGTCCATCCGCATCCAAACTCCATGTCCGAGTCCGGGTCTCGGCCCGGGCACATTCCAAACCCGAACTAGACAAATATTGATGGCCGCTCATCAATAGACACAGCGGCAGCACCACCAATACCCCAACTCAATCACACTCGGATAAAAAAAGTTCTAATAGAATAAGGATATATCATAATTAGACTGACTAGTAAAAAAAAGCCAATGATTCTTTAAAATTTTATTAAAAATTCTCTGAAAGATGTAAAGCGGTTCTTGTAAAGCTGTTTCTTTTTTTTTTACAAACAACATTAATGGTTGTTGTAACGCAGAGATAAATCAAATAGTTTTGAATCTCTAAACAAATCTAGAAGCATCTCTTGAAACTCCCAAGAATCATAGTGCGTTGGATGACAATTATGTAAATTCCAAAAAATCTAGCTAAACTTTTTCTCCAGGTGCATTGCAAAATCAAACGCAGTTGAAATATAGAAAAGGAGAAAAAAGGCGCGCAGATTTTTTTCTTTGCACATTGCGATTGATTTATTTACCACGGCTTAGATTTACCGCCTTGCGAGTGGCATTTTGGCATTGTGCTGATGATGCCCCAAAGTCTTCTTGCGGCACCCCTCGCCTCCGCCGCTAACCTGGCCCCGCTCTTAGCCCCCCTCGGCGGTGGCATCATCATCAGCGGCACTTGCGGCAATATGGCCCGTATGGCCTGCAGTCCCCCAGTCACCTGCCCCAGCCCCAGCCCCAGCCCCAGCCGTTGCCCCTGGTCCCTGCCCCAAAAGTCTGCTGCTCAAAAATGTTGCATTTGATTTGGTTAGGCCAACTTGTTCGTGTCCATCCATCTATCCATCTCTCTCGCTTTTGCATCGTTACACAAAACCACAAACAATTTATATTCCCATCAAACATTTTGACCGCAACGCTGATTCATCTTAATCAATTATAATCTTTTGGATCGGGTCTCGTCTGCATTTCTCTCCACTTGTAATGAGCGAAAAAAAGATACTATATATATAAACGGATTTTGTGCAACAAGTTGCAACAAATGAGAGGCAGAGGCAGAGGGGTATATGGGCCGCGGCAGGGAGGGCTAGACCGGTGGAGAGGTCGTATGCTGGGGGCAACTGCGTGTAGAGATTTGCTCCACAGGCATTGCCCAGATAAGATATACCAGACACCAAAGCACCAAAGCCAAAGACCCGACAACTCGGTGTTCAGTTAGCCAAGTCAAGCGAGAGATCGGGCCGAGCTTAAAGGAGATTGCATGCCAAACAATGGACATGGACATGGAATCAGCAAACTGCAATTCAATGCAGGGACCTATTAACCAGAGGCCACGATATAAATAAATTAAGAAAACATTTTATGAAACTGAGCTCTATCTGGGCTATTTGATACCCGGCACTAGAAAGAATACTATTTCTATTGACAATAAAATATTAATAAAAATTCTTTAACAAACCGCATTAATCAATAATTAAAATGTAGCTAATCATTAAGTCCGTCTGCTCAGATTACCAATAAATTACTGATCTTCCATCGACACATTATCCATATCGAATCGGATATCAGATATCGGCTAGCATTTTTCACCTTTCCGGATTGCCCGGAGTCCTCTGGCAATCTAATCAAGATCTTCGGAACTGTCCACCAATCAATCATTTCCCAATAAGTGTCAGCCATCTACACGTTGAATATTCAGATTCATTATCAGATTTCACAAACTTCACTTCCTGTTGTCAGGTTGAGGCAAAACATTTAGCTGCAGTATAGCAGTCTCAGTTACCATCCGAAAGAACTCCGTCCAAGAAAAATCAATGCCAGCTCAATCAGAACTCACTCTATCCGCCATAATTACAGGCCATACCCCCCGCCATCATCATCATCACGATATTATCAATCAACAACCAACAACCGTAGAAACAACAGGCAACAAGCAACAAGAAACAGACACAACCAGAAAAGCTGTCAAAGCTCACACCGTTTCTTCATGCTCAATTTTCAATTACAAATTACAAAAGTCTCGCGCGCTCGCAATTGTTTAATTTACAAATCATGTGAACCAATTAAACAGCCGCGGCAATAACAACACCGATACATAAATACAAAACAGCAACAACCACAACAGCCGGCAATGCCACGAACAAGGCTTAAATAGATTTTACTTGTTAACAATTATGCGTGTGGCGGCCGAGAGGAGGCGGTAAGGGGTCCAATCAAAACCGAATCAAATGATAAATGACAACACCAAAACACAACTAGCCTAGGCGAGAGATCCCAGACTTTTGGAGTGAAAGACGAGGAAAGGCAGCCCCTCAGACGCAATCGCAGTTCCATTCCCAATCTCAATCCCAAATCCCTGTTTGCGTCTCCATGGCTATCTTCAGTATGTGTGCACTGTAAGATATTTAAGGCAATCATTTTTAAAAATTGTTTTAGCGCTATATGATATTAGACTTATATATACTTATATTTCTAGCCAATCATAGAAATTTAAATAGCTCTCAATAGTAAACTCTTATAGAATAATTCATAAAATATTTCTCCAAGTGTATACGCGCCTCAATGTCGATCCATTAAGACCGAAAGCCCTCGCACCACTTGACGGATGAGTTTGAACTCACATGTCTGACCCAGAGCGGCGAGTGGTGCGGATCGCAGGGTAGAATGGAGGCGCCCATGCATCATTGGAGCCACCAAATGAAACTCACACCAATGGGGGCAGAGTGGATTGGAATGGTGTGTGCCCTGGCCCAAGCCAGGCTCAATCTCCTCTAGCTCTAGAGCTCCAGAGAGCTCGAACTCGGATTGGATTGAAAAACCCAGGTCCAGTTTCAGTTCCAAGCTGGGCAGCAACGGGCCAAGTTATACATTGTTTGATAAATGGCACACAACCTTTTCGAGGTTGATTATTGTGTTTTGTCTACCCAGGTTGGTTATGTTTGTGTTTATTGTGGGATTTCTATTTTCTGATATTAGAATATACACTTAAAAAAAAGTATGATGGTCGATTGATGGGTTATAGATTTATTATGATATACTTAAATATGGATATACAAATCTCTATCTGGATTATCAGCTTCTAACAATAATTATTAAATGTTAGTTATACCATTAGAGTGTTTAAGCTTCTCATAACTATTCAATATTTAAAATAACCTTAGGGCAAAATATCAGACTTATAAGATCTTTGGTTTTTTGTATCCATAACGGGCCTCTCTTGTCAGAAATTGGCGAATTGAATTAATCGTTTCCATTTTGTTTATTTGTTGGTAATTAAACACCTCTGCTTTGATTTCTTGTCCATCTCGTCAGTTGAGAAAATGAATCATTTACAACATTTCTCAACATTTTTAATGTTGAATCGTTGTAAGCCATAAATTTCGGTTACGCTATTTATATCCGATACCTTGATGTGGGGGCCTGGGAATTTATTTTCTTAAGCATCTCGGTTTTTTATGTGGCGCCTGTTGTGAAATTAGTGGGTCAGAATTATAGCGAAATCGAAGCGGCTAATGAAGTTCAACAGATTAATGGAAATGGACATGGGTAAGAGCTTGAAATTGATTTTTTTATGGGTTTTAATATCAGTCTAAGCTCATTAACATATACCTCTATTTATTTTATATAAAACATAAGCCCAAAATTAAAAATATTTTGTTCCAGTTCTTTGGGCTTAGTTTCTCAGAAAGCGGGAACTCCCATAGCTGATAGTCTGATATTTTGCCATTAACTTGTTTTGGGCATGTCCGATATGTTTGCTATTTTAAAATTTCAATTTGTAGCAAAATGTTCGCAGCAGGTGTTCCCCAGTCCTCGTTCCTCTCATTTCTCGATCATCATCATCATCATCACGCACTCGGCGCATCTAAAAATAAAGCAATTTAATGTACGCCATTGGTGGTGTTAACCTCATTGGGTTACTTTCCCGAAAGTTTATAGTTTTTTGAAAAATTCACCAATGTCAAAATGGAAAAATTTGCATTAGCAGGCGCGAATCGGCCTGCGTCGACTCGGACGGATGAGACTGAAAATGTGAGGCCTCGGCCTCGCGAGCTCACCCTCAGGCATTCAATTACAATCGATTCTGGTGTGAAAAAGTTCAATTTCTTTTTGCTGGCCGCAAACGACGACGATGACTGCGACCCGTTTTTATTATTTTCCTTTTTTTTTTATCTTTCTATATACATATACATATATAGTTTTTATTTTTGCTTTTTTGCGGCTAGTAATGAGGAAATGGCAAAACGCAGTTGTTGAGAGATGGAGGAGTTGGCTCCGATGAGAAGAAGTGATGCAAAAGGGGCGCCAGGGGGAGGTGCTTCGTTTTGTGGCCATATGGAAAATGCAATTCATGCACTTCCTAGATTGGACAACTGGTTGAAAAAAAGCTGCTGCTGCTGATGCTGCCGCTGCTGCTTCTGCTGAGTGTGTGCATATCTACATATGTGATTGCCATATTGTGTAGATAATTGTGGGGCCCTGGCCCCACCTCGTCCTCCCTGCCACTGGCACCTCCGCCGCCATCGCCTCTCGTCACCAAACTCTCAGTCCGTTGTTCCAATACCGCATACACCTGAAGTGCTTAATGCTTTGTGACTATTCATGGGCACTTCAGGCCCAGACTCAGAGTTGGACTCGGACTCAGGCTTGGAAATCGGAATTGCTGCTGCGGCGGCTGCTGCTGCTGCCCCAACAGAAGCATCAGCGGCCAAACTATGAGGCCACATATGCAAATCACACACAGGTGAAGTTCGACAGGCTGACGAAGGGGCGGACGAATCAGGCCAGGCAAAAGTGCAGCACTCCAAAATGGACAAACAAACACAGAGCCAGCCTTGCAACACTGCGAAAAATTATTCAAAAACAGTTATTAACGAAAAAATAATATTACTAGCTGTATATTTCGGTTTGAATACAGATCCTCATTTATTAGACTTTTGTTCGGGAAACAGACCCACGTGTCGTATACGCAATATTTTCATTAAACGTTTTTTTTTAATTGGACGGTAATTGAAGAAAAGCATCCAAGTTAAGCATTGAAATTAACTTGTACAGCCAACATATTATTTAACTTGTTTAATTATTTTATTTAAAATACACTTCGGGAAAACAGGTCGTATACGTAATGTTGAAATACGTGTACGTTATGTTGAATGTGGGGGGTGCATTTTAAAGATTTTTAAAGTAACGATATAAACACAGCTTAGAGAAGATCTGAAAGCTTAAAAAACCTTACTTTTAACTCAATTTTCCCTAATTAATAAAAGTACTTTCTTAATCAGGAAATAACCTGGTAGAACCCTAAATATTTCTAATATACGTTTAAGCAATTTATGTAGTAGAGAGAATTGACTATTTATTTTGATTACTTTATTATAATTATACCCTGCTATATAATGAATTTGTAATAGTTATCAAAGAAGTATCCATCCAATTTTTTAAGTGCACATCATTGCGAATAATGTGATGGGAGGGTGGGACTGGGTTTACCCACTCAAGCATTGACAGTTGAGTGGTCAGCGTTTTCTAGCCTGCATCATCAGGCAGCAACAATACCAACAACAACAATGAAAAGTACAGCAGCCACAACAACGAACCTCCTTATAAACCACACGGCACACACAGTCAACAACAATAATTACCCACTTGCCTGCACTTGATATTAAAATCAGACAAAAAGGTAAGGCCTTCCCTCCTCAATCAATTCCCGCTCTGACCATTTTTTTTTTTCGTTCGTTTTTGTTTCACTGATTCAACAGGTCACAGCGAACACAAAACGTGCAAAAAAACGTGCAAAATTATCAAAAATCGTTCATCAAATTACCAAAAAGAGCGCAACGGGCCACTTAACGACTCTATTACGAAATGGATAAAAATATATATACAGAGAGAGGAGCTTCCAAAAAGACATTGAGACATTGGTCGGGGCGTCTCGGGGGCTAAGCAAAAATTGCAAAAGCGTCAACACAAAAATTATTTTAAATTAGAACTCGAAACTACTCACGTTTTGCAATTTTCGCTTTTTGTGTGGAATGCCAATTGAAGTGTTAGGAAAATAAACAAAAGCCAGCCCCAACTGGGAGCTGCAGTGCAAAATCAAAGCAAACCAAAACAAAAACAAAACTGAAGCATCATCACAATTGGGAATCGGTAGGGGTGGCGAGAAGGGGCGTAGTGATCAGCAGGGGGCATCCAGGCGATGGAGACACCAGCCAACTACCAACTTCCAGCAACCAACAACCAACTATCAACAGCCAACGGTAGCACTAAAAATAACAACAAAAATAACACGACCCCAATGGAAAGAGTTTGGGGCTACTATTGGGACTAGTGGTGGAAGCGTGACTTTAATATTCGGAGTATTTAGGATGAAAGCTCAAGGAAGTATAGGTTTTATGTTAAACTTTATAACTATAAAAAGGTATAGATCAAATATGTAAAGACTTTGAGCGGAATATACTATTTTAATTAGATCCAATTATTTAACACTTAAATGTAAAAAGCTAGAATATTTTATCAAATCTATTAATAAACTCTCAATAAAAATCAATTTCATTGGCAATTAATATTAAAAAGGCAATGAAAAAACGCCGAAAGGTGTCACTTTAATTAAAATAACTTGTTCATTCAATACTTCACGGCCCATAAAACTGAAAATGTTAAAGTTCCTTTGGGGTTTAAAAATTTATTTAAACTATGTGGATATCATCGCTAGAATTCGCCAATGAGTGGTGTGTGTCACTCTTTTCGGCGATGGCTAGACAATCAACGCAAATAGCTCAAACGCCTCAAGTGTTTGCTGGAGATGTCACCCACACTTCACAGAGACTTTGGCTCGGTCGCAGCGAAGTTCGTTGCCTGAGTCTTTTGTTTAGACAGCGTCAACTTAGCCAGAAGTTGCTCCTCCTCTTCCCCCTTGCTTTGACTTTTGCAATTTGGCACAGCAGCACTAACAACAGCAACAACAAAAACAATAATAACAATAACAAAGAGAAGATGCAGCAGAAGCAGCACAAATATTGGCAATATTTCGATGACTGCAAAATATCGCTTACAGTTAAATGGAAATTGATGCACTTAGCTGACTCACTCACTTCTGTTTGGGCATGGGCACTGCAGGCCGCAGCTTCTGCTGGGTCTGCTCCTCTCGTCGTCCTATAAAGAGAAAACTATGCAATTGTGTGTGCTTGCTAGGCTCGGGAGAATTCCTCATTTTCCAGCAAAAACCGAACCGAACTGAACTCCTCATGCAAGCAACGTGACTTTGAATAAATTAAGTGCACATATGATATGCAAGCACCGCGCAAACTGAAGACGAAAAAGCAGTCAGGAAATATCAAAAGCAAAGAAATGGAGCGAAGAGTTTGCCGAGGACAAACACAAAGGTAGCAAACAAAAATATTTTCGCAGCCCGTGGAGAACCTTGATATAAAAACCAACTTCACAATCATATCAAATGTCAGCGGATCATTTCGAAAATCTATCCCCCCCATCAATATGGATAAGCTTAAATATCATAAAAATCATAGAAGGCAAACATGAATTTCCAGCATAAACCTCAATTTGAATAAATTGCAATTAATTTAATTTAATTAACAGCTCTACAAACACGTTCCGGAGCAATTTGACGTAGCAGTTGCAGGAAGATTACCACCGATCCTGGCCCAGTCAACTGGTAACCACTTGTCGCTTTTTATTATCTGGTCGCCTGTCAAAAACTCTTGCTATATGCCATAAGATATGAGATTTTATATCCAGCAGCCCATCGGGCTACAAATGGCACAACAAATTCGTGCAGAGCTACCACAAGCCAGGCCGAAACGGACCAAACCAGACCAGCGAACGGCCATCACGGCGATGATTACGATGGTCCTCCTGCCATTGGATATCAGCATGGAAAACTATTGGGTCTGTTAATGAGTCTCCTTATGATTCAAGAAACCTATTCCAGGGGACATTTAACAAATTAGATGGAATTTTACCACAGTTCTAAACACAGTTGACAGGAGAGGTGAGATAAGAAAAATAAATCATATAAGATCATATAAGATGTTTAATATTAATTTGTCTTTTTTCTCTGATATTTTTTTATATATTGCCTAAAATCCTAAATTTGTTTAATCCAAAAATATCACTCCATTAACAACAAAGATAAACCAAGTTTATGAGACATAAAAGGAATGATAAAGCCGGAGACTTGTCTCTCAAACTGTAAACTGCCGGTTGGCTCAAATATGCGAAATTAACAAGCCACAATTACAAGACACCGAACGCAGCAAGCAACACACCTCTGCATTTTGCACCACGCCACCTCCCCCCCTGCCGAGTATGTGTCTTATCCACCAACCCCCCCTCGCACCTACTGTTATCGTTTTGCCTATGATTTTATTTTTATTTCGCCGCAAAACCTTGCCTTTAGCTTCAATCCTGCAACTTCAGATGCTGCATTCAGCACCGAAACTCTCGGCCAAATGTTCGTACTGAAATTTGCGAGATTGTTATCGGTTGGGAGGGGTTGGCCATTGGGCATTGGCCATTTCAATGGCCAGAGCCGGAACGAAACGGAGGCGTAGAGAGCAGCCTAGTCAAACATCGTTGTAGTCGTCGTTTCAGGTGAAAACCCGCAATGCGACTGCATGCAAAATGGAATTTATTGTATAATTAGGATTTGTATTATTGGTAATAAGCCAGGTTAAACATAACGAGAAAGGCGGCATAGAAATTGCTGCGCTTTTCCGAGGTCCCCATAAACAATATTGGATGTGGTCAGGCCACAGAAAATATGTGAAATATTTCAAGTGGAAAATATTGGTTGGTAATAATACGGCAAGAGATAAATTACATAACATTGGAAAAGGATTTTTTATTTTATATCAGTTTATTTTTTAAATATTTATTTAATTGTCAGCAACTCTCTATTTGTCCATCCTTTTTATTTAAAAACATTTTTGTGCCATTCTGATCCTCTTGCTGAGTTCTAGAATCCAGAGTAGAGCCTATGATTTTAGGGGGCTGTGTGAGTACAAGCTCATTACGAGTCTTGCTAACCAGTGGTAGTTGTTTTATTTGCTGTTCGCTGTTGTCGCCGGGTGTCGAAATGTACAGCCAATTACATGCGACACCAACAACAGCAGCGGCCACAGTTTGGGCCAACGATGGGGGAAAATCTTTCATGGGGGCCGGGAGAGGCTGGGAAAAGGAAGGGATCGGGCCCGGGATCGGGCACGGGATTGGGATCGGGATTGGGAGTGGGAATGGGTATTCAGTTGGCTGGTAATTCGATAGCAGAGAGCCCGCAGCACGAAAAGCAAAAGGAATTCAAGGCTGAAAGTCTGTGAATCGGAGGCAGGCATTGAATTTCATGAGTTCTTTTTCTTACCCAGTTAGGTAGCCTCCAACGGGTTGCGACCTCTGGATAGAGATTCTCCTCGAATCGCACTCCCCCACCTCCAAGCTTTTCCAACTTACATAGAACAATTATTTTGCGTGTAATTATATGAGCATGTTATGCGAGAAGAGGCTGTGTCTTGCATTCTGGTCAGCGGATATCTTGTTAATGTTTTAATGGCCTACGAGTAAATAAATTTTAATGGGCAAGAGCTATTCCACCAATCTGACCCGACAGCTACTTACGTAACCTCTCAGTAACTTAATTGCCATAATTAAAAAGTTACACTAATATGTTAATCCAAATACTTTTCCCCAATTACATTTAATATGGGAACCAAATTTTGTTGTAAATAAATAAGTTATAAATAGAGAAATTTGTTAAACACCTAATTTATTACAAGGTATCATAAATATTCAAATTTCAGACAATTTTTCATGGGAAAAAAATCGTCATTAGCCGTGCGGACCGGATCAGCCTAATTCCCGTATCACAATCTAAAAAGCGTAACTTAATAAACCCAATGTATCGCTGCCTTCATAACTTTATTAAACCGACCATTGATTGGTATATTTAACCTTAGCCAAGAACGTGCGCATCATTTGAGTGAACCCTTGGAACCTTGAAATTTCAGATCTGATCCCCAGCCGAGCTGCTTTCGATTGCCAGCAATAACTCAATAACCCAACCAGCCACGAATATTTATATTCCTCAAAAATATTTTCATCCGCTCTCGCTGGTCTCGAAAATGCTTCGACACACATTGGAAATTATGCATGCGATCGTCAGAATGCGAAACCCAAAGCCCGACCCGAGAGACCCGACCCGATCGACCCATCGACCTGGCCAACTGAAAAGTCGGCCCAGTCCACTGGCCGATGCATCCGCCAACCTGACCAACATGGACTGTATAATCGGCCGGGACGGCGGGCCCAGATCAATCATAGGCCGGGGCCTAGCCTTTTGGTTAATTTAATATGGCTAAAGATCAACTGCAGCCGCAAAATGTTCCCGCGAACTTTTGTGCACTTGCTCGAGTCTGTTTTTTCGATACTCTCCAGTTGAAAGTTATTTAAATATTATACAAATTTTGATTATTATTATAATATAAATAATTTAATATTTTATTTAGTTCACAAACGCATTATAAACTATATTTGAACAAATAAGCTATTCCTTTTTATAAAGTTTTGATAAAATTTATGAGTAACAATACAAAAGCAGGATAACAATGATGATATGACCAGATCCTAACTATATTTAAGATTTCTTTGAAATAGTAACTTTATTATATTCATATATTTATATTATATATAAAATAAAGAAACTCCTCAGAGATCTAAAACTTTATTTAGTATTGACACTATATAATAAAGTTTACAACTCCTGCTTTTAAACCTGAAAAAGAGTAAAATATAGTCCGTAAAAAAACATTCAAAATAACTTAAAGCCTTTGGCTCTGGCGCAAACGTAGGGAAAATAGCTCTTAGGTAGAATCTGCGGCTATGCTCTCTGGCCAATTGATTTGCAAGCCATATTGTGGCATCGTTCCAATGAGCGGGCCGTGCGAATGGGTTTTCGATCATCTTCCTGCCGGGGTCACTGCTACAAATTTTGATCGTTCGGGTCATAGTCGTAGAAGTCACACGGGGCCGACTCCGATGATGACTCCGATTCGTCCATGGTATCCATCGCAGCTCGATCTTGTAATCAGGCGCATCGAATTAGTATATGAACATGCATGACGTCTGGCCAGGCCAGGTGAGGCCAGGTGATCCCGTGGATGTGGCGGTGGTGGTGAAGGAGTGGGAGTCCAATGCAACTTCAGACAATACTGTGCACATCGATCACATCACATCGCAACACATCGCATCACGTCGGTGAAATGTTAAAGTTCCAGCAAACAAAATCACGATTGACATGACGTATCAATCTCCGATGCTTGGCATGTGTTGTACTGAGATGATGCAGGAAGAGGATTATAATTTCATAATTTTCAATTTCCATGGGCAATCAGCAGGTCAACGAAATTAGCGTGGCCAAAAATGATTGCCCACCTACCACTATCAGAATGTTGACTGGGATAGTATCACCTTTTCTATCAATTTCTAAAAATAATTTTATTGATCGGAGATTAATCTTAATTCAAGTATTTAGATTTTTCACACCTCGTTGATATTTTCTGTGAGGAGATCTTCAGGAAAAATTTTGATAAAATGGTGATTCTATAAAGCGTATAGATATTTGATAAACGCCAAGGAATAAACTCTACAAATCTGGGTCAAACACACCCCAAAATACCAAAACAATAACCCAAAAATTCCATTACACTCTTTATAAGTTATAGCTCATAATTTGTTGTAATCCCCAAACACCTTAAATTAAAACGAGCTCCCGAGAAATTCCCAATTAATTTGCCTAATTTCCCCCAAAACGAAATCTCCCCAGCTTTCGACCATCAAAATTGAAGATCCGCCTTCGCCTCATTCCTAACTTTTTTCACTCATTCATTTGGAGCTCATTAAAATACGTTCGGCCCCAAACTCGCACATCGTAAACTAAACGTAAAGCATCGGTGTAAAGCCAGTCCCTTGAAAAACGATAATGTTCAACATAAATTTCCACAAATCAAATCGAGCACATTTTCCACTCCAGGAGAGGTGGAAGAAAAAGGCTACTAATTAGCAACGCCCACGAATTTTGTCGAGGCTCAAATGGAGAAAAAATAAAATGGAAAGCGTTTTGAGGAAAATATTATTAGACGAAACGAAGCCCAGCTTGCCGACGATTAAAGTCGAAAAGTTGAGAAAATGGGTGTTGCTGGGTCATAAACCAAAAATGCCGAAATACCAGAGTGTGTGTGTTATGAGAAGTGTGTTACAAATTTCTGGATGAGCAGAGTCCGTCTTCGTGGTCTCGAATGTCTCGTTTTGGAAATCGATTCGTCACGTCCAAAAGGGCTTTGGCTCAATGTCGACAGATACGGCTCAAGATGATGCTCCCATGGGGTCAGGGTTCGAGCTCGGGGATGGGTCGTCTGCGGCGGGGTCGATGGCGTGTAATTTGCATACATTAAACTACTGTTGAGCTCCTCCAAATCAAATGTGGCTCCAAAACTTAATCTAAATTTAATTATTGCAGCCAAGAAAATACCAAAACGAAACGGCAGCCCAACGACATAGAAATCTGTATTTGAAAACGATTTGTACCACTCTGAATCTCTCATTTTTTTCATCGTTTTTTTTTTTTTTAATAAATTAATAATCAACAAAAACGCTTTTCATATTTTTATGCGTTTTTTTCGTGTAGAGGATAGAAACGGTGCGCTTTGAACTCGTGCTTATATGCATTATGTACATATATTTTCATAATTTATAAACGATTCTACAAGCTCAAGCTCGGGGCTCCTATTTCAAGATCTTTCGGGGGCTCAGGCCCCAAAAACGTCTTTTGAATGATGGCCTAAGCCCAAAAGCCAAACGAATGGCGTGTAGTCTGAATCCAAATGCTGTTGATATAGTTTTTATGGGCGTTTGATAAATTTCTTTACATTTTCTACAACAATTAGTTGCAATCAAAAGCCATATTGTTCACAAAAAAAATTGAGTTTAGCCTGAGGGGAATTTTTGGATTTTCGGTTTCTTTTTTTTCGATCTCTGACTGTCCGCAAGGTAGATAGAAAACTTTAGATATCGGATTTTAATCCGTAAAGCATTCGTTATGAATTCAACCTGTTGTACTGGTTCAATTTAAATTGTTATAGCTGCTGGCCGTTGATTAATAATCGGATATAGGTCGATTTAGGGCAAAGATAACAATTTATTCAAATTGGAGTTAAGGTAATTACGTTTATGAAATGGTAATCTGATTTGTTAACAAGAAAATCATCATGACTTTTGTGGGTTTTAAATTATCTATGGGTTTTGTAAAGTATCTTTGTATGAGTCTAATGAGCATTTGGAAAGAATTCTGAAGCAAATATTTCCGAAAACATTATCATTCCCCAAAAACCTCTATAATCATACTCACATACTTTGTTATTAGCCACATTTTCTTTACCGTATGTGCCCAAAATCAAATTATAATTTCAGATTACTCAACAAGCCGTAGAAACAGCCACCTGCACCTGTCCGTCAGTTGCCAGCTCTTGAGAAATCAGGCAATACAGGCTGCCACTTTGCTACGCCTTAACACCAATCAAAACCTTTTGACCGAGACTTTTAGAATTAGCAGACAAACATGCTGCCAAAGGTGGCCAAAGTGCTTGAAGATTTGCACAGTGCACTCAGTGCAATCCGTAAAACTCGTCAACGGCTGTCTATTCCCTCCCCTTTTCCCCATTTCCCCTTATCATCCCGGTGCGCTGCCCGGTAGTTGTAATTAAAAACGCGCAAGTCGTAAAAAAACGCAAAAAACTGAAGAAAAGAAAAACTACTGTTGAGATGGGGCGGGTATGAGAAGGGGGGTCGTCTTGAGAGTGTGTCTGGGGCGTAACGCACCCGAAGAGTAAAATTAATTTTCCATATACTTCACGGATTTGACCCAAGTCTTCTTGACTTCTAGCAGCCTTCAATCATGCGAGAAATTTGCTAATTGCAATAGAAGTACAATTTCTATCGTAAAATAAATTAGGAAGTCTTAAAAAGGATATAAATTGGAGTTTACTAATGAAGAGCAAACAGAAAACCACAAAAACTCAACTAAATGAAGAAAATTTTGAATTATTTTTAGTTTTAAAAGATAATCCATGAACAATAATGAATCAGAAAAGTGCCATAGAGATTATAAAATATTCTTGTATATTTTATAATCTTTTTTTAAAGAATATTGTACAATATACGATTTATAAGTAGTATTTTGTTCAATTTCTTTGTTAAGTAAATATAAACTATACATTTTGCCCCAAATATACAAAACTAAGCCTCTGAATTTTTTTTACCCCAAAAATATATTTACATTAAAAAAAAATCAAAATAAATAGGCTAAAAGCCATATAATCGTTCCATAAAATAAATCAGGAAGATAGAAAAGCCCTAAAATAAGACTAAAAAACATCACCGGCTAATGAACCGCAAAAAGCTGAAAATCTTTAGGATCTGTGGAGATTGCTGTACTGTGCGATTGAGAGATTGGCAAAAAATTAGTTGTTGAAAATGAATTGCACTAATATCGAATTTCACACTGCTGCGCTAATGGCTGACAGCAGCAGCAGCAACAGCAACAGCAGGAACATCAATACAACAGCAACTTGCAATTGACGACGGCAACAACAAAGCTGCAACAGCAATCAACATGTGTTTGCAATTGTTGCTTTTGTTGTGACCGCTTTTCCATTTTTTTTTGCCATTTTTTTTTCTTTTTTTGAGCTAATGTGCAAAGCGCTGATTGGACGAAGCCTGACCGCAAAAATGGAAATTATGATGAGGCCCCGTTTGAGTAAAGAGCACAGCAGCAACACATCAGAGGCAACTAGCAACCACTAACTCGAATCCGAGAAGCTGGTTTCACTTTTGGGCGAGGAGTTTGTGTTATTTAGTTGTCGTTTTATTTTACGTATTTTTTTTATTTTTTTTCCTGCCTGCCTTCTTTTTTTTTTTTGCAAATTTTTCGAAAGCCAACCAATAACAAACTATAACTAACAACGTCAACCAATATGAAGCTGCAAGTTTATTGGTCAATCCCCAGAGCAAGGTGTCGATTTTTGTTGTATTTCGTTTTGTGGTTTTATATTTTTTTTTGTTTTTTTTTTAAGCAGATAGTTTGCTTTCCGGCTGCCATTATATCGAACACGTGCATATATAACAAGTTGGGCGGGCATTAAGCTGAGAAACCAAAACAAAATCACAAAACTCAAATTTTTAAATAATATTTCTTAAAACGACACACTTTAAGTCTTATATACTTTAAGCCATTTTTTATTGGAAGCCTTCCAAGTAAACTGGATCGCAAATATAGGACCGCCCCTCTGTAGGAAAAAAACGACTCGCGATTGCTTTAATTTATGTACCTGATTATGCCGTGGAAACCTGCCAACAAATCAATTGAAAAAATAGAGGGGAAGGTAAAATAATCAAAAAGCAATGACTACGAGTGAGGCATTTTATTGGCTTCTTTTGCCTGTAAGAAGGTGGAGCCAATATATTTAAATATCAAGATCTCTCTCCAAACGTCCTAGAAAATGTATAATATTTTATCAAAGAATGACTAAAAATATAGATAATTTTACAGGCTAAATGGAAACAGTTTTATAACTATGTATTTGGTACTAATCCTTTGGCAAATCCTTAACAATTTCTTACACAATTATTCCTTAAAATAATTATATTTCATAAAATCAAATGACAATCATTTCAAGCCCATCGTAAAGCCACCTATGAACCGAACTACCCATCATTTGGAAAAAAAGACATAACAGCACACACATGTTTGAATGAAAATGGCTAAAAACGATGAATACCAGTTAATAGGGGGAGTGTTGCCAAGAGGGGATGAAGGGGTGGGGGTAGGGAGCGCGCAGGAGTATAGAGGACGATAAACGATTCCCAAATCTGTTGCCGCACCCAGAGACGACCTGAGATTCAGCGATTCAGTGGGAGAGCATCTGTAAATACGAAACTTTCCATTCCGACTGAAAAATGTTATCAAATCACTGGCACAAAACTGGCAAACACAAACGAGCTCTCCACCACCGATCCACCGAACCACCAACCGATCCGGCAAACCAACGACCACAAAACTAAGCAAGCCAATTTTCAGCTCATATTAACCCGCAGCACAAAGGCCAAAACAGGCAACGGACACGGCCCCTGGCCAAAAAGACAGAGGAGACAGAAATACGAACGACCAGGCCAGAAGAACCAGACTTCTGCAGCTATGAATCCCAACCCGTGCCCGTACCGGTGCCCGTACCCGTGTACCCGTACCC
The DNA here is from genome assembly GCF_017639315.1 of Drosophila ananassae. NCBI lineage: Eukaryota > Metazoa > Arthropoda > Insecta > Diptera > Drosophilidae > Drosophila > Drosophila ananassae. The sequence goes on from NC_057928.1 coordinate 16,150,334, forward strand.
GAATCCAAATCCAAATCCTCAAGTCTAGAGTTCGAGTTCGAGTGGAGCCCATTTCCAACTTTCTCACGCACTTCAAATTTCAATTGGCAATAAATGTAATGCAAAGCAACACTTTAAATCATTTGCCGAGTCGTTCGAACAACAACACGCCACCACCAATAAGCCAACAACAACCAGACATGGCCATCGGAATTGGATAGCGATTTCTTGTTGGTTAAAAGAAATGCCTTGCCAAGAAAGAAAAAAAAAATACTTTTTAGCAACTTCTTTCACTTGGATCGGCGGCGGGGTAATTAAACGTTCGCCTAATTGCCATTTCTTTATAGGCACAAAAATTTGTCCAGTCATAAAAGCCAAATCACAGATGGTACAAAATACTAGTACGAATACGAAATATTTCTAAATTCAATCGTTTTAAACGCTAATGCACTCATAAATCCTTTTCAGATTTTTTTTTTTTGGGTGGTGGCGGTTTGGTCGCCGGCACATTTATATTTTATCGTCCATTTAAGTAAAGAAATAACCCGGGTGGACGAAGTGTAATAAAGAAAGCACCTAATCGACTTTTATGAACAACAGAAAACACATTAATGCCGTAAAGGCTGTAAAAGCAGCGCTTAGTGTTATATAAATCAGGAGGGGAAAACTTTTAAAACGCGTCTGCGGGCCCCACTCCACCGATCTGATGCGAAAGTATCAGTTATATGAAAGCCGTAAATCATGGGACTTACTTTGGTAGCTCATCCATCGCCGGGCCGATCTCATTAGAAAGGATCAACGAGAAAGGCAGAGATTATAGGGAAGTAATTGGAGTACAAGAGGAAGGCTGGCTAATGGCTTGCTTTGGCAACTTAATTATGTGCCAAGTGCTTTAAAAATTAAAGAAAATTTGATTAAAAGTACAATTAAATAAGTAGATTACTTACATTTATTTCCATTTGAAATTATTTTTAGATTTTTATTTTAGTTTTAAACGCAATCACTTACCTAATTTTGTCGTCTTACCTGTTTGGAAAAAACAAAAAAAAAAACACCAAACACATTTAAAAACTTTTTTATTTTATTTAAAACATATATTTTTAAACTTTTCACTTTATTATTTTATTTTCATATTAAAAATTTTAATAATGTTCACAGCTTGAAGGCTCGACGGATACTGACTGAATAAATAGTACAATTTAATTTATTTTAAAACAATTGAATTTTAAAAGCCTACTTAGTTTTTATGAGAACTTTTTGTAAATAGATTTATCGATTTTATATCTAATTTTAGAAATGATATGGTAAAACTAATATTTTATTCATATGAGAAACATTAAATTACAGGTTTCCCTGTTTAGGCATGGAATAGATCAGAAAAGTGACGATAGATTCCCCTCTAAATCTCAAATAAATTTAATACAATTTTAAATATTTTATTTTAAGCGTCACTTTCAAAGCTTAATAAAACGAACCTAGCCCAATAACTTGTCATCTTTTTTTATCCAATCTGGCTAAAATGCAAAAAAATAAATATAATAATACGGGCCTGCACTTGAACTAATTTACATAAAGACAGGCTACAGACAGAGGATGAAAATCTGAGAACCAAGAACCTGAGGATGACGACGCCTCGTCTGGGACAAATGACTGACAGTCTCTGGGCCCGGGGCGAAGCATCGAGAGCTACTTCAGTAGCCGCAGCCGAAAGGATGATGGCAAAAAATGCAAATAAAAAATAAATCCACCAGAAATCGGCCAAGAAAAGACACAACCAAAAAAAGTCGAGAAGAAACATTAAATAAAACAAAAGCCAGTCTGCTCTGAAATGCCTGCATGCTAAATGCGCGTTAAATGATGCTTTCGTTGCGCATGCGCAGAAAAGCTTCTGCTTCCATGGGAATATAGCCGCGAATGGATGCGCGAATGGAACCTCGACTGGACGTGGTAGAACCTCGACGACATTGCGCTCATAAAAATCACGAATTGATGGAGTGTCCGGGGCGGCGAGCGATCGCCAAATCATTTTTCGCAGGCTCTCCGCACAAAATTGCCGAAACATATGCAAATGGACATGGACATGCCGGGGCAACTGGGAGTCGGGAGTCCGCGGATCTAAGGTAAAAGTGCTACCAGGGCAGAAGCCCAAAGGTCCCTCAGGTGCACTTTGTTGTGGGACGGTCGAGATTTTGCTTCTACTCCTAGCTGCCCTCCTCAAGCTGCCGTTCTTTATTTAGCTAAGGTCGCAATGGCCTCTTTTATGCCACTTTCCAGTTGCACTTCTAGGCAAAAATAAGTGCGCATTTTGGATCAGTATGAGATCGAAGACATTCAGATACCCTTTTTTAAGACGTCTCATAATCAAAAATTACATTAGAAGCTTCCCTAAAAACCTTAGGTTAAAGTATCTTCCTTAAACATTTGAACAAACATTCATAAATCTTTCAAAAATTAACAATCTTTCTAGTTTCCAAACAAGGCATAAAAAGAACTTATAAGTCAACACCCTAAACTCTTGGTATAATGAATATACCCCAACCCCAACTACAACCGAGATAAAGGGTATAACTTAAAAATCAATTCACACTCGATGCCTGAAGAGCCCTATGGCCAAAGTTGGGAGTGCTTGGAGTCCGGGGCCAAGGACTGGGCCCCAAAAGCGAACCTTTGTTATTTGCTTTTCCGAAGTCGGATTCGGAGGAGGCCTGTGCCGCCGTGGAGTGAAGTGGAAGCCTGGCAGTGGAATGCTGCCACTTGTCTGTCTCTGCTCGTCTGTCGGATGGATTCGACTGGACGGCTGCTGGTGAGGCTGCTGAATTTATGGGCCGAGGGTTAGAGGGCGCAATGGCTCGATGAGCGTTGAGTTGAGTTGGTCCCGAAACAGGAATGGGCCCAGAGCTCGTCGTGGAGCAGTTGTAAGCGTGGCATGGCCAAATGATTTACATTCGCAGCCATGCCAAAGTCAAGTTGAAGAAGCCGTGTAACGACTTGGTGAACGAACTCCTTTGGCTTGTAATTAATTTTACCCCATATTGGCAATTTTATGCAAATTTTTTGCCCATATACACTAAAATCGATATGTGCGACGCGAAATAGATGGCGATGCTAATCGCTCGGGTTTCGGATTCTCTTTTTGCCAAGTAGCCAAGACCAGTAGCACTCCAATAATAAAGTCTATAATTTCAATCCAAAAACATAAGGCCAATAAACAGATCTAGCAGCCCGGTGCCCGGTGGCATGTTGCCAAAACCAAGAAAAACGCAACACAAGTTGACCCTTTTTCCCGCTTCCTCCTATGACTTTTTCATCTCTTTGTCGTTGTGGCTCGAAAAATATCGATTACATGCTAGACTCCAGTGACTCTAGCCTTTGAAAATTCTCAATTCCAGCGAAAACAGTTAAATTCCGGTAAAAGGAAAAATGAGCAACACACAGACCAACAAAAATAAAACAAAAATAAGCAAAAATAGAAGCTGGGAGAGAAAAACGTTTCCACCATGCGAACGAACCCAAAGAACGTTTTGTGGTCCATGGTGGTCCCAGCGATTATCATGAATTGATCTGTAAGATGTCAAAGCGCAGACGATGCGAAAAAGCCAAAAGAATAGCCAATTTGCACTGAGAGAAATATGCACTGAGGGATTAAGGACTACAAGCTCCATCAATAATAAATAAAATTTCAGGTTAAGAAATTTGAATAAGAACTGTGGGAAAAAGTAACAAGAGATATAATCAAGAGATGCTTAAGAACTTTATATTCATATAGATCTGTCTATCTATTGGCTTCAAAGAAATCTTCAAAATATCCCTGTTTTCTCAGTGTAGAGGTCGCCTCATCTCTTGGCTTCTGCTCCATGACGGTGTCCACCTTTCCACCGCCGGCCTTCGCCCATTGCTCACATGTGGCTCGTTGCATTTCGCAGACCCACAGCCACTTTGTCTGGGCAGTGGCTTCCTCGACTCCGTTCCGTTTCGTTCCCATGCCACATATGCCACATGCGCCGAATGCGCCGCAATGTGGTTGTTGCGGTCGCTGTTTCTGTTGCCAGAATTGCGCGAGCGGCGCAGATAACAGCACAAAATGTTGGCAGCACTGTTGACATTATGAATGACAGCGGTTATTTATTATGTCTTGGCTTATTTTTTCGGTTGTTCGAACTTCCAATAGGGGGGCAGACTGAAGGAGATCGGGCAGCCAGGATCGTACCATTGTTGCAATACGGTAGCCAAACGCTTATGTTGGCCCATAGTCTGAAATTGATTATATAATCTTTATTAGATTAGTATTTTTATGGGAAAAGTCTATGTAACAAAATAAGAATTATTTTTTTGGGAATTATTTTTCTTGTCGAAATTTTTAATGTAAATTAATTCTACTTTTAATGCTTCGACTGTCATTATTTCTGGAATATTACGTAGGTTTTCGAAAACAGTTTTTTAAAAATACCTTTAAAGATAAAACAACGTTTTTTTTGGAACAAAACTACATTGCCATCCGTAACTCAAAAAAATAAAACACAATGTTGAGTGCCTAACCACTTTTAACCAAATCATTATTCTTTAAACCAACTCTCTAAAATGAAACAACTTTAAAGTCGATGGCCGGTCAGTTCATGACCATTGCGACTGTCTCAGTGCAGATTCATATTTTTCAGATACCCCCAAACTGTTTACGATACCCCCAATTCAATGCCTCATCTGCCACGATAATTGCGTAACTTCAATAACAACAACAACAAAAACACTTGCGGCAGAAGCGCGCAAACAAGCAACGGGCGGCTTCTTCGTACCGTTAAGTGCCAGGCTGTCGACTTCATTAGATTGTAATAAACGCGTTTCGGTTACAGCCCCCAACAACGAGAAAAACACTGACAGTAACATAAAAACAACAGCCAGCCAAAGAAGATCTAAGCTCGGCTTATAAATGCAATTTCGCTCGCACAAAACTTCAATGGACTTCATTAAAATATTCGAAACACAAGCAGTTTAAGCACCAAAAACTTGTCAGAGATGCACCGAGTCATTGGTAGATTTTTACACTGGAAAAAAATTATGAAAATAAGATATAGTTTTGTAATTAGTTAGTTAGTTTGTTCCTTGGTACTTTTTTTTTCGATATTTCTAAGTAACCAACTTAAAGTTGGAAGACCAGCCCAGAACTTTTTTCTTGTTAGCTTCCCTATAAATTTTAACCTTGATATATAGGGAATTAATTATTTTCAGTGCCTTTGGAGATGGTGAAGGAGAAGTTAGAGTAGTTTGTGGGGGCCAGCTGTGCGTGGCAGGCAAAAGCGCAGCGTTCAAGTCCAAGTCCCGAGTTCAGAGGTCTAATTGAAAATGCTGAAAACCTTAAAAATATTGAGAGTGCCAGGAGAGATTTAGGCGGAGAAGCGGCAGTGGGGTGAGGGAATGAGATCCAGAGGAGAAGAAAGGGAAGTCATCTCATTCCCATTAGAACTCAATTTGCCTCTCGTATGTGCCGGAGACAGAGACGCCCACAAGCGTTTAATATCATGGAGTATCATGGAGTCCCCATCCCGCGAAATCACCATCATCATAACCCACTAAAGGTGGTGGGGAATGCAAATTTATAATACGCCAGGCAAATTGGGGCCAACTTGTGACAATTTATGATATTAACACTAAATATTTGTGCCCCGCGGTGATTTACGCGATGGCGTATAAGAAAAGGTTTGATTTTTGAATACATTCAACGAATTTTGGAATACCCTTTGGAAATAATTAAGATAATAATTGAGAAATAATTGGAAAATTAATATAAAATTTCTATAAAAAACTACAATTAAAGATGATTTTATTTTATTTTTATACTTTAAAGATTAAAACAATTATTATTACTGGAATACTCCCCAAATAACAAACACATCTCCTAAGATATATTTCCAAAACCAACATATATTGTAACACCAACTGAATGACTTAAAGAAACTACCCGGAAACAGCCGGGTACAGCCTGAGGAAGAGCATTTCGAAAATGTTTATAAGTCGCATTATTTTGAGGTTTATGCGTTTTTATTGTTTGGCTGCAATAATTTGAGAGCTTAAAGCGTTGCCAGACATTTCGAAAAGCGAAGGCAACCTGGCGGCATCCGCATGGCATGGAGGTGAGATGGAAGTCAGATAAAGTGGAGCAGTTCAATAAAATTTTATGATAATTGCAGACTGAGCAGGAAAGCAGACTGAGCTCTCAAAACCCCTGACAAATGAAGTGATTTTCGACTTACTTTTTTTTTTTTGGCAATTTTTGCAAACGATTTAATTATACAGTTCAGTTTTTGGCGGAGAATTTGCAAAAGAAAGGAGGCGGGAGACAGAGATTGAGATCCAATATGTTAATGATGGACAAATTAGCCGCGCCCAAATTTAAATCAAAAATAGATTTCACCATTAGAGTTAGAAATCTTGTATCCAGCAATTAAGGCATCTTTCTTGGGAACCAAAAAATCTTTTGGGTCAAATAGCTGATGGATTTTTATCATCAAACTGTAACCGAGGCGAAACGTCATGCACAATTTGCATGAATCGAACGCGGAACGCCAAATTACAAATTCCAAATACAAATTACAACAACAGACAGCGAACGAAGATATTCGAAAACATCTTTAATAAGCATTTCCATTTGACGTTCGGCTGACACAGAAATCTGCACCGTCGGCTATTAGCAATTAACTGGGTCTATTATGAGCTCCAATGGAGCCCCAAAAACAGAAATCTATTTGACATGCTACAAGGCAGAAGAAGATCGAATCGAATCGATCGAACCGATCGAATCGATCGCAAAGTGGGAACCAAGACAGTGCCTGAATTTTGGTTTTTTTCTTTTTTGGCAGGTTGGCGGCGGGGGTAACTGGGCAACTGTGCGCATAAAAGCCAAATGCCATAATAGCCAAATTAATCAGTCACAGGTAACAACACGAGACTCTCGAAACTCCGAGCACCGATCCAAGCGAATTCGACGTCCCGCCGTGTGCGTTGATGACTTAACAGAAATGTCAAAAAAAAAATACAAATACAAAAAGATATATGCTATCTAGGGGTTATCTGAGGTGGGGGAGGCTTGGTGGCAGCCAAGTGCAAATGCGAACTTGATATGCCCTTGCAGATGGCTTAAAACTGGCTCTAAAGATTTCCATTAGAATTAATTAAATAAATCTGATGCTAATAGAATTTGAAAGATGAATAAGAATAGATAAGTATTATTATGCATTTTGGACATGTACAACATAAATTATAATAAGATTAACTTTTATAAGCTTAACTATGTGACTACAATAAATATTTAAATAAGATTGAGTATTATTTGATTGATTTTTCAACATTTTCTTGTCCTAGCCTAGATCAAGTTCGTTGCCTAAGTCTTTCGTTTGAAGACTCGTAAATACTCCCCTTTGTAGAGAAATCATTAAAGGGTTTATCCTAACCGTCGAACACATGCGACTGTCAGAGTCAATATGCCAAGTAGGGGATTTACATTGGCACGCTGTGATGGTGGGTGGCTGGATTGCTTTTCTTTCTTTCGGTTTAAGAGCCCGCCGGCTGTGCCTCACATGGGCAACGGTCGATCGGCTACCGTTTTCTCAAGATTCGGACAATGGCGCCAGGCATCAAAAAGCTGACAAAATGTAATTGTTTCATAGGCGCAAAAATGGTGCTCGGAGGGGAGTGCTCCATCAATAAAAACCAGACCGAAGCGAACCGGATCGGATCGCGATGGATCGGCAAACGGGAACGGGAAAAAAATGCCTCTGCCTCGCCTGAATGTTAATTGAAATATGCGTATGACTGATGGACATACGAGAGAGAACATCTTGCCACGCAGATGGACACTCTCTTAGTCCAGCTTTCACAATTATTGATTGATTTATTGATTGAAATCTTCGCAGCCAGTCAGCAACAGAAGCGGCAGCAGTAACAGCATCTTCGTTTTGAGGCTGGCCAACTTTTCCTTGGCGTTTTTTGTACGAACAAATTGGCTGGACCAAGTTCGTTGCCTAAGTCATTCGTTTTGATGGCGCCCAGTGGGGCGCGCTGATCTGAACTGGTAACTCCTAAAGACCACAATCGCACACACGCACTCGGCCAACCGCCAAACAATAAATAATTAAAGCAATTAAAAACGCTAAAACAAACATTTAACAAGCAGCGGCAGTTTGGACACAAAGATTCTGTTTTCTTTCAACGCTTTTTTCTTTTTTTTTGGCAAGCTTCAAGGTGGGAAAGTTTTGATGGTATAGGCTTGAAATTAAATGTACCCTAGGTTTTTAATTAAATTTAAAGATTTGGATAGAATATAGACCTCAAACTTTAATGATTATTTAAATGAAATATTTTCAAATTAAAATTATCTCACCCAAACCTAAAATATTCCAAACATCTCCATTTATTTAAAGCCATTCGATACTTACACTGAAACTTTATCCACCATTCATCATACCCCTGATACCCCACAGACTGTGGTCTTATCTTGGCCCCAAATCGCGTCTAAATGTTGCACATTTATCAAAAAGGCCCAAGACTATACCATCACCCGAAAAAAAGGTCAACGCACAGTTATAGCCAACTGGGACCTGGCTTCTTCATCATCATCTTGTTACAGTTGGTGTTTGTTTCCACAAATTTTTTTCTGTACGCGGTCTGTCTTTTTTGAGCTCGAGGTACAAACTATTTCCGCTTGGCAAGTACAACCGAAAAAAAATTATTTGCAAATTGTTAGTTTTTGCACACGAAATCTAATTTTATTTCGGTATTTTCAGTGGCAATTAAAATGAATTTGTGGTTCGCAAAAAAAAAGAAACAACACCACCTTTTCCGAAAACTGCGAGTCCACAAAAAAAAATTCAAATCCAACAGAGAAACAGAAACAGAAAACAAGAAAAGGAAGCTCATTCGTTTCTGAGGAGAATCATCTCCAGCAGAGACCTTTAACTGTGCCTCGATATGCAAATAAGTTGATATACAACATAATTAAATTTCATTACAGCCAAACGCGCTGAAGGGAACTGGCTGACTTCGGCCAACCTCTTGGCATGTAACAAATTGCCAGCAATTAGTGAGAATTCCTCGGAGTGGGTATGAGGACTTGAGTCCCCCACAGGAGACGGCAAACGAGATCGGTAGAGTTCGTAAAAATGTCCGGGTAGAATGGCAGGTCTCTAAAATAATTACAAGTTTCTATGGTCTCGAGACTGGCTGGATTTTCTATTTGTTCTCCAAGATGTAAAGTAAAGTCTACCTATTGGGGAGGTGGAATGTTAGAGCTGGAATATATTACATTTATAGTTGTATTATTTATATTTAAGTACATACAGTTTTTTTAAGAATTATGCAAAATTATGAATCCATTAAAATAATACAAATTCCAACATTATACAATTATTATATCCATATTTTCCAATACATTAAATATATCTATTACGTACTTGTATACATTTTTTAATATTAAATAACATATTAAAAACCAGCAAAACATATTAAAATACCTTTACATTTTACACCACACAGACCATCAATAAATCCCCAACCCAAACCCCTTTAGCTGTCAGCGTCTGGTGATAAGCAAATGTTATTTCATCTTTCCCCGATCACCTCCTCCACCCCCACGAATACCCACCTGGATACCCAGATACAACACAACAAAAGAGGCCACCTTTTAGTTCCAATAATTTACCAATTAATCATATTACTCAACATCTCCTTGGCCAAAAGCAGGCACACGCACTCTGCCGGAGAAGAATGCTGGAACTTGGGGGCCTGACAATAGGTGCTGATTGCTCTCTGCCCCCACCAAAAACGAGAACACAAGGGGAGTGAGTGAGTCCAGGTATTTATATATAGGGGAGTATCTGTATAGGAGGAGAGCCTGCATGGTGACGTGATAAATGATTTCGATTAGTTTGTTCTTGTAATTCGACGCCTATAAATGGGTCTATGATTGAGCGCAGACGACTTCGTTTACGTCAGCGATGTCGTTGTTGGAGCTGGCTTTTTCTGCTGCACCCTTCTACCAAAGTGTCCCCACATCTGATCCCCCTCCATCCGCTGGCCTGGCTGTCACATCTCCCCTTTCCCAGCCATTTGACAAATTGTCTATAATTGAAAGATTAGCTTTCCTCGCACACAACAACGGCAGACAACAAGTTGACGATGAGAACACGTCGCGGCGACTTCGTTGAAGTCCCAGACTTCGTCGGGTTTTGGCCTGGTCTGGTGTTCCTTTTTTCATTCCTCCTTTTATCTCTTGGTGCCCCCTTGAAAGCATGCACTGGAAGAAACTATGTATTAAAACCAGTTGGTGTTCATTTGGATAAAAATGTTAGAGCTACCCTAAACTATATTCATATTTATTTTCACTTCGAAGGCTTCGAAAAACTTCTTATTACCTTATAGATTTTCTTTCAGTGTAAACTTAACCACCGCATTCCTTATCAGTTGCCTTGCATCTGTTGGCTGGTGCAGGGTTTTATTAATCAAATTCACAAAATGGTTTTAGGGGCTGTACCAAGTAGGTGGAGCATGTTTACATAGGCCAGTGCCTCAGACTTCCCCCTTTCTGGCCCGGCTGTGTAATTGGAATTGGTGTGAAATTCGCGTGCCAACCCAGAGGATGGCAGAAGGTGTGGTCTCTCTCGGATGGGAATCAAATGAAATGAGGAATGGAGGGGCGAAGAACTGTTCAGGAGGTATGCAGTGAACGCATCGCCTTTGTAATGCCTGAAACATGTCAGCGCAATGCGATACCTTATCGCTGTCAATTATTCAACTCGCACCCCCGGACGGATGATGGACGGAGCAGGAACCACCGAAAGCGGCGTCTGGAGTGGTGGTGACTGGAAAATACAAATTACCCTCTTAACTATAACAATTCCCCAAAAAAGAAAGGTGTGAAGAGTGATTCTACATAGGACATAGGAGGAGCTATGAAATTTAAAAAGTATATTAAATAAAGCCTCTTTTCGAATGTGTTTAAAATAATTTATTATAAATCCTACTGTAAGCACTGGAAATCACAATAATCAGCATTCATATTTACGCTTAATTGCGCACAAAATATGAATAACAATTTATGAGCACTCTCTGCAGTTGCAGTTGCAGTACAATTTCAGTTCGATTCAATCAGCGGATGCTATACAATTTTGTCATAAATTATGCGGCTCGTTGCACTAAATCAAGCAAGGGATGGGGCTTGGGGAGGCGGTGGGCTGCGTACTGTGTACTATGAGTGAGTGAATGGATGGATAAAATGCAAAAACTAATTAACACTTTTATTGCGACTTCAATTATGCTAAAAATGCACAAATTGTTGGAAAATCACGCCCCTAATTGCCCATCACAGCAACAATAAGGTGGAGATACTAAAGTTGATTGCCTCAGGTCATGGCAGTTGGGTTTTTAGCTTGTTGCCAACATCGGTATATTTATCTTTATGCCGCACTGGCATAGAAAAAGTTTCGCTTTTAATAAATTGTGCGAACAAATGAAATGGAGAAAAATCTGAGAGATTTCTCCCTCAAGCCCCCAAACCCATAATCCCCAACGATTCTCACACATTTTCCACACACAATGAGGCGACACCTGCTGTTCGTGCGATAATTTATCATGGACCTGCTTAAACGCACATCCATTATCAGGATTGGACTCCAGGCTCTAGACTCCCAGACTAAAAGACTGTAGACTCCGCGGTCCAGACCCAGGGGAACCCGGTACGGGTCGGTCCTCCTGGCTTTCCTCTGGCCATTGAGCGTCTTTTAAGCCTTTAATTGAACAATTTGTAACAATCATGTGCACAAAATAGCGCAACAATTTGGCTTAAATAGTTTTCAATGAAGACGCAACTGGCCAAAATTAATAACATCGATTAAAGTTTGGCCCACCAATGAGAACAATAGGAGGGGAATCAAGAGGGACTTCGAATAGAATTGGGATTTAGAACGTGGAAAAAGATATAATAAGATATGAGGTTTTTTTTGGGAGAATAGAAAGGTATTGGAGAGAATTCTTTTTTTTATGAAATGTATATAATAATAATGTAAAATAATGTGTTTATTATTGGCCATCCTATGTATATATATAGTGAAGAAAAATCTCAACACTCAGAGCAACCTTTTCTAAGGAATCTGTTTACAAGTCACAAAGAATGTCACTTGTTTACAGCTTTCCCCTCTATTAAATGGCAAATGCCAATACTTTCTTTCTAATTTATATAGTTTTCTCAATCTCACAAACTTCCCACAGCCAACAATTACAATCTCTGTAGATCATCAAAAGTAAACTTTGTTGCCTTTTGGTATAAGTAGCACAATCAGCTCATGAAATTTGAGCGCCAATCCGCAAGAATTTCTTCCACCTCCTCCTCCGCGCCACCTTCGTGCCTCATCATCGGGTGCTGGGAGTAACTGGCAACGGCATCATCCGCATCATTATGATCCAGGTTAGTAATCAGCACCCGAGAACAGCCCCAAAGAACTCACTCTGATCCGGAGTTGGACTGAAGCTGAAACTGTGGCCAAAGATGCTTATCAGTCTCAGACAGAAGACGGGTGGCGGGAGGATAGAAGACAGGAGACTGCAGACTGTAGACTGGAGAGCAGAGATTGCAGACTGAAGACTGGCGACTGTTGACTGCAGTTTGGCATGTCAACCGGCAAGGGACCTGTGCCAGAGTCTGCACCAATTTATGATCGACAGAAGACCGAAAACAAGTAGAAAATCAGTGGGCTTCAAAATGAAATGAATAATAGATACTCTAGGATAGTTTTAAATTTATTTGTTTATTAATAGGAGTTAGAATATGATAGATGTAAGAATATATATATAAGGATGTTAAAAAATAACATGTTATTTTCAAAGGAGGTGCATCACAAATCTTTACTTTATGTAAAGATTTTATTGATAGATTGATTTCCAAAGAAAGGACCTACTCCTTAAGAACTTATTCATACCCTCCTTAAAAAAGTGTATTTAAATCCCAGGAACGTACCCAAAACAGAGGCAATGGGGTGTTGGCATACAAAAATGATAAATTCTCATCAAAAACATTTCACACCGCGGGATATCATCTGGCCAAGATCAAGATCAGAGTGCAGTGCACTGGAGGAAGACGCCACAGAAAATGCCAAACCATACCGCGACCGAAGGAGATACCACAAATATTTCGAAATTATTAAAGATCATGCAAAGGCCAAAAAGAGATTTTTGAAGACAACAACAAAAGAGCATGAGTGAAAAAAAAACACGCGCCCATTTTGGCTTAATTAGTGAAACAAGCCCAACAACTACGACTTGGACACGATCTCAATGCCCCCCTTTAGAGTCCCCTATAGAGCTCCTCTTTCCAATTCCAAGCATCGTCACCTGGTCGATTTCGATCTTGATCTCTCAAATATCGCTCGGCTAATTAAAATTTATATATTTTAAAGGCGCATAGTTTCTCGTTTGAGAGCCATGCCGGTTATTTTTGTCTTATTCGATCTTTTTATTTATTTTTTGGTATTACGTGTTTTCCCCGACTGAACCCATAAATCTTATTGATAATATGATTTTATTAACTTTTAAATAGGCAAAACATTTGGCGCCTGTGCTTGAATCATCACCAAAAAAACAAAAACAAAACACCCAACCGAAGCCAAAACCGAAATCCATTTTAAAATGGAATTCATTTAAAACTGAAGTCGTTTTGACAACCAAATTAGAGTACATACTGTGATATTTGTTATTGCCTTTTTTTGTATATTCTCTGATCTTTTTTTTTGCCTGCATATTTATTGGTGTTTTGTTTTGTTTTTGTATTATATTTGTTGTATTTTTTTGTTGAATTAATTAAGTATGCAAATGTTGTTTTTAGGAGTTTGCGTTTTGCGGTACTTGCCACGCACCACCGATCAAACGGAATCTGGGCCTCCGATTAAATATATATTTAAGCATGAATATATACGGAAATTCCTTGTGGCGTTATTTTTATGAGGTGAGCTCATAATTTTCGCCGTATTGCTTAAAATCCACACCAATCTAAATTGGCCTTTTGGGTCAAACCCGAAAGTGATTAGCGGTTTGGCTTCTTCGTAGCCTTTTTATTAACATTTTATTAAGTAGCCGTTGCCATGAGTTTTTTTTCTTTTTTCAAAATATTTTTTGTTGGGATTTACGTATGCATAATATTTAAATATGTATAAAAATAAACGCGGAATTATAACACAAATAATTGGGGTGTTTTCTGGATAAGATTATAAATACTAATCAGGTGGCGTTTTGAGGTCATTTTCAGGGTTTTCTATCTAAAATATTGGCAAGAAGATATTGCAGTTCAGAGTTCCCCAGAAAACAATAAAATGTATAGGGAATAACTAATGAAGAAGACTAACAGTAATAAAAACAACTCTTCAAGTACCAGCTTGATTTTTGAAACATACGTTATTCTAATACTAATAAAAAGCAAGCCTTTTTTACCAAAGATTGATAAGCCAAAATATATACATTTTTTTTAATACCTTCTCTGTACAAAATGCTTTATAAAAATGTCATTTTCCCAATATTAAATGTCCTAATTATGTCATGCAGAATACGCCACCTGTCGAATCAAATAAAACCATTCCACTGGTAGCCCAATAAACATACCTTCCAGCATATGACACTGCCACAATGTTGCATCCACTGGGCGAGTGTCGCCATTGTTCCGCGTCTCAATCAATTCTCAATCCGATCCCCCTGCCTCGCCCCATCTGTTGACATCTGTCAATTATAAATGTCTCAACTTCCAAATAAAACCGCATGAGACAAACTCTGGATAAACAGCTAATGACGAGCATAGCAAAAAAAAAGAATAAAAACAAAAACAAAATTAGCTATAAAATGAGGTTGGATATACGCAAAAAAATAAAAGAAACTTTTCTCCCAAAATAATAAAAACATGTGAAATATGTTCGGGCAGGGATACAAAAGCGCCTATACCGATTTTCAGATTTTATGGCCTATTAAAAAGGCTGAATCATTAAGCGTGGCTCGTTTTGTTTTCTTCCTGGCCAGCGCTGAAGAAACTCCCAGACGGCCCCGAAGACGATTCTCCGAAGAATCGCAGACCAAGCCAGACACCACCGCATCCTAATTGATGTTAGTTCATAATTTTCCTTTGGAAAATGTAGCAATTAATTGCCGGGCCAATAAAACGCGTCGATGCCCCACTGGGCGAACGCCGTACATTGCGCAATGGATGCTGCATAAGACTCCCCCAAAGATTCGATCCGTGGGCCAATAAAAGTTTACAAGACAAAGGCCTAAGAAGTCAAAGAAGTTCTAGAAGCCAACAAAAAATCTACACACAAACGCCAAATGAGGAGAAACCAATTTGGCCAACAAATGAAAACATTGAAGAAATTTTTAGAATTTTTTTTAATCTGGGAAAATATCTGAAACTATAGTTTAAGCTATAAAATGGTTTTTTATAAAAATATGATGTAAGAAAAAATAGGATCTATCTTAAAGAACTTTTTGTGAGTATTTCCGCCTAAAAACCAGACTTTAAATAGCTCTGCTTTGAGGATCAGGATATCTCTTCCCAAATTAAAAAAGGAGTGTTTCTTTAATAATACATATTTTACTTAGATTACTAATTCTTCTACGACCTCTATAGATATATATTATTTATGTATAATCGAACCTCTGCTGCTTCTACTAGATCAGAGCTTCGTTCGAAGTGATTTATTGAAAATTAAATTTTTCACCAACAGAGGTCGAGCGTTACTAAAAAAAAAAAGATAGAAAACACCAACAACTAGTAAAGTTTAGCTGGCAGCAGCAAGTTAATTATGACTGCGGTTAGCCAGGCTAAAATAGAAGGGGGAGGGGCCGAAGGGGGCCGGCGATATGGAGATGGAGAGTTCCACAAACAAGTGCGCCAGGTTATTTTGCTGTTAATTAGTCTTACGTGATGAAACTTCATAGCTGATGGGTGGTGCCCACAAATGGCGACTCTCTCTTTCTCCTTTTATATATTTCTGTCCCTCTTTTGCCATCTCTATCACTTGCATCAGTCCTTCTCTTTCAGTATTCCCCATAATTTGCGGTTTATTTAACCTTAAAAAAGGGAAAAGCCGCAAATTAAAAAAAGAAAAATAATAACTAACTTTAAAAACTCAAGGAGTAATTTTGGAATATTTTTTTATGATTCTAAGTTTTAATTTTGGATATATCTTAGCCCTCTTAAAATTTTTTGTTAACAAATGGTTCACTATTTTCACCAATTTACAATTGTATGAACCGCAATTGGAGGAAGGAAAATCAAAAACCACGCAACAAAAATTGCAGCTAAAAAAAAACTTCATTAAAGCAAATATTGCGAATAAAATTTATGTTGCCAATTTAAATACATCGAAACAACAACACCACCAGGCGGGGGAAAAATAGGATAATAATAAAAGAAGGTGTAAAGACTAAAAGGCTGTAACCGAGCCGGCAAAAACAACTAATCGGGCTGGTCATCAATTGACCAAAGCCAGGTAATGGTCGGTCACAGCCCGGGCAGCCAGGCCTGGCCAACCTCGGAGACGGAGAGGATCCAAAACCATCGACGATCGATCGAAACGACAACGCGCCTTTATAGACAATCGGGACGGAGGATGGAGGGGATCGGGATTCGGTCAGAGGACGATCGATCTTGGCAGCCGCCGCTGCGTTAGATGATGCAGCAGTCGCCCAGTCCGCTAGTCAGCCAGTTGCTCCGGCTCCGGCAGCACCAGGAGCAGCAGTCCAAGAGCATCCCCCTCGAAGATCCCCCTCCAGGGGCAGTGGAAAATGCAGGCGGGTGGCCAAAAACAAACACAGGCTTACACACACGCATTCTGCCTTTAAAAATATGGATACAGTGGTTTTTAAACTGAAAAACTTGTAACTATTTTTATGGATGTTTTCGTCACTGAATAAAATATTAAAAATATTATGTGTTTCATGTGTTTTCATGGCTGAAATCTTATCTCGATTAAATTATTGAAACTATCAACTAAATAATATCTCTCCCTTATTATATTTTTCGTCATTAAAATTGATGTACAATATTTTACTATTTCTCTTCGTCTCTTTTTCTTTGATTAGGTTTGAAAGGAAAATTAATATGCAATAACCTCTTAAAAATAGGCTAATAAATAATCAATATTTCCTATCCATTAAATAAAACTTATTTCATATCCTTTTTTGTCCAAACATTAAGACACTGTGCCATCAATTGGCCTCGCCCGCTGCCATCGACATCATTTGGCACATGTGAACACCAAAAACGAAATAGGAAGAAAAAAAAAAAAGGTGGATGCCAGTTGGGGCAGCCCGTCGATCCCGATCCCGTCTCATCTTGATTCCCAAACCGAGTTTGGAACATCGTCGTCGTGGTCGTCTTTGCATTCGAATTGGCTTGACCGTCTGTCCAAATCCAAAAACCAAAACCCAAAAGCAAAACTTAAACAGAAAAAAAATCGCCGTATTGGACGTAGAGTCAACGGGCGGCCGATTCACCTGTCGCGTCGTTTTGTTTGCCTTACGCAAAGGAGGAGGCCAAAATGCAGAAGGGGGAGTGGCTGCGGGCTGGATACGACCTGGGTCTGTGGCTTTATGCGAAAATTCCATGAATTCGATCTTTTCGGTGGAAGCGTCGTATTAGATATTTGGCATTTCGGCTTTCTCGACTGACTGACGTACAATGCCAGCCAGGAAAATAAAGGAAAACTAAAGGAAAACTCGGAAAAACTCTCGGAGGTCAGCGCACACACGTGACCCCATTGGTTGTTGAATTTTTTGCTGTTTGTTTGGCTCTTTTTTTCTGCTTGCCCACAAAATGATCGATGGAATTGCCAACGATGGAGTCTGCAAAAATTAAATGGATTATAATTATTATGCATGGCATGGCCGAGACTCTTTGGCCTGGCTCGCTTTTATTGTCAACCAATAAAATGGCCAGGAGGATGGGAGCTGAGGACGGGGGGGTGGCGGCCAACAGACAGGCCAACATGTTGGGCCCGGAATTGATTTGGCCCGCAGCGACTATTAACAGCAACAAAGCCTCTCAGATACAGATTCGAATCCAGCTTTGGTCAGAAAGAAATAACCCTAAAGCTGCTTAAGATGATCGGACTGCAGGCCGGTGGGATGACATCAGGTGCAGTCACAGTGGCTCTTAAATAAGGGAAACTTGCTAAGTACACTTGGAGAAACAAATTTAAAATAAAATAATTATTTTAAAATTCAGAGTTTATTTTAATCTATGAACCTTGAAAGTTAGTTTAAACTAGAAACAGATTTATAATTTTAAAGATTTTTCCCAAACATGTTTATTTTTCATAAGAAATATCAGAAATATCAGTAGGACAGACATACATTTAAAATTATTATGAAATTTGAATCAAACATTCATTTTTTAATAATAAGTGTAAATATTTTATAGAATAGTATTTTTTTTTGGTACACCAAATCTCATAAGCTCAACTGTGGGGCTTGGGCGAATTCCTGCGGACATTTTTTCTTGGCTAAAAAGACACAGGCAACGAGGCATGTAACAACATAAACAACAGAATACTATTTGGCCTTTTGCACCTTTTTGGCATGAACAACTTTCGGCAGGCCATTGCCGTCGGGTCGGGGGTGGGTTTGAGATGGGCTGTGAGGATGAGGCAGGAGAATCTCCCCGGGATGAGCTGTGTGCGCCGCAAGAGATCTTTATTTCGGGTCGAGGCGGCGGCCGATCGACCAAAACGACAACGCCCCGAAAGGCACAATTAAAATTTCACGCTCCTTTCCAGAGGGAGGAGCAGCAGGAGAGGGAGCCAGCAGGACCAAAAAGAGACACCACCTAGGAGCCCCCAAACCGAAACATTGACCATTTTTGGGCTCACATTTTGCAGCCATCGGCGGCATTTTCGCTTTGAGGCAAACAACTGCAAAAAAAAACCGAAACCCAGGAGCAATCTTTCAGCCGGTGGTGCAGGCAGGGTGGTTCGGTGTGTGGTGCAGCCGCCACGCGTGCAATTTGCAGTCGTCGGGGAATTGCCAGCGGCCCCTAAACACGCACACCACCACCACACACACACACACACACACACAACCGGCGCAGGGTGGACGCAAGCCCCGAAGAGTCAAGAAAGTGTTAATTAGCAGCGCGCGTGCTAATTACCAATGCCAGTTGTGAGTGCAGCCAATGACAGCAGCTCCCAGGCCAGCCTTCCACTTCGGTAGCAGCATACATTGCTGCAACTGCAACAGCAACAGCAACAGCAACAGCAGCAACTGCATCTGCTTCAAAGCGGCCATAACAACAATAAGAAATGTTGCAAATAGCAGGCGGGAAAATGTCAACGTCAGCGGCGCCACAACATGTTTAAAGATGCGTGAGCCGGTCCGGGTGAAATATCAATTAAATGCGAATTAATGCGGGATGAGGAGATTGTCTACACAAACTTGCATAATTCATACACTCGGTCATCGGATTAGATTATAGTGTCGTTACTAGAGACTGGCGGTCTTCAGAAATAAGTATTGGCATTTGTAAAGCGAATAAAGTTTAATTTAACTCTTTTATGATTAAATTTCAGTTTAAAAGTAAGAGATTTGCGGACATATTTGAGTTATAATATTTATTATTATATTAGTTTAAAATAGCTTTATTATTAAGACAACTATAAAGTCTTACTATGTAAAAACTTACCAGATACTTAATAGATAAAAAAATTAAGTAAAATGTTTTTCAAATTATTTTAATTCAATTCATAAAAAATATGAAAAATGTATTTCTCATAATACTTGTTTAAGTTGAAGCTTTATTCACATTAAAAACAAAGTTTTAATTATTGAATTAGTGAAAGTATACTTATTTCTATAATCAACGAGAGAATTTCTATCATATTACAATTACGATCACAAGCAAACGGACTTAAATTTTTAAAATTTTGTAAATTTGTATTTTTTTTAAAACCGTAAATAACAAAAAATGTTTTTTTTAAATAATAATTACAGATGCATTGAATATATTACATCCAAAAAAGCGCGCTACAAATTTTTTACCATCAAAAATGGCTTGCTTTAACAGTCTGGCAGCCCTGAAATAAGCCAATGTTATTAACAGAGGACGATGTAACAGTCGTGTTTAGATCGTACACAACACTTTTTTTTAGTACTACATAATCCGTTAAAAAGTATGGCGCATTTTTGTTTAAATGCTCACAATGCGTATACGCATTTTTATTATGACATGCATATTAAGTATACGCATATTAAGTATACGCATATTAAGTATACGCATATCAAGTACACGTAAATTTATATTTTTTAACTTAAGTTTTTTAGTGTCTTATAAAAGATCTAAGAACGACCTTTGAAACGACTTTATAGAATAAAAATTTAAGTATTTAAAAGATATTTTTAGGTATTCCCCATAAATAAGAAAACTTTCTTTCAATTACGCATTTTCAGATTTTTTATTTACCTAGCCAGCCGCGAAAACAAAAAAAATAAACAAGATCAGTGCAGAGCCCCAATAGGCTTAAGAGCACACAACAAACAGACAGAAAAAATAAGAGAAATGAGCTGGCAGAGCCTCACTCTCTCGTGTAGGAACCGGGTGATGAACAACGAACACGACCAGCAACTCAAATTCAAACACACGGCCAACGCGAGCGGTTCGGTCCGGTTGTTTAATGCGTTGTGCGAAAAAATAAAATAAAAAACTTTAACCAACAATCTGTGGCCAAAATAACGAAAAACAAACAGTTGATAAAGAAAAGAAACACAAAGCAATGGACAGACGGCTAACCGTCAATTGAAAAGCAATACTACAATGAAGTTTTATTTTTGGATCAGTTGAGACCAAAAAAAAACAAAATCAAAAAAAAAAAGAAGGTAAATCCGAATCGAGATTTGCGTAGGCCAGTGCGACCCAATTTCGGTGCAAAGTTTCGAGTAGTAGTTCCCCGTCGTTTTACGGTTATTTGTTGCTGGTATTTGGCTCACTTTTTATTAGCCAATATTGGCCGATATGCGAAAAGTATCTGCAAGTGTCTTTCATTTCTCTGCCATGTGCAGATCACGTGTCTCCTTTTGGCCCTTTATTTTGGCCAATATAGTGTAATGGAAGAAAATATGATTTTCTGGCCCAAAGCCCCAAAGGCGTCGCCTCGTTTACCTAATAGAGTTTCCCCCATCGCCCAACACCGCCCACAGTCGAAATTTAATTACTGCATGTCTGCAATCGGTTGCCTAGGAGGTCTGGACTGGAACTGAACAGAAAAAAAACAGTAGCAGACAAAGCAAGAAATATATTTAAATGCAATCGAAGGAAACTCTCCAGGCCAGTCCAGACTATCATGAAATATGAAATGAAATATTTACCGGAAATCTTCGTCGCAAAAATGCATATATTATATGATGTTTCATTGTAAAAAAAGTGTTTACTGAAGCGATTTAAAAATATATATGCATATATTTAAAGCACCTTAAATTTCACAAAAAAATGTAAAAAAAAAGGCAAAGAACCTGCAATTTCAGCACTATTCTTTCGAGCCAAACTGTATGGAACACATACAGAGATACAGATATACAAAATGGTGGTGTAGAAAAGATGGGTTATCAGGCAATCAGTTTTGGCACATGTTATAACACCACTTATCGTTCGAAAATCGAAGAAAACAACTGCGACATCCATGGTAATCAGAGGCAGTTGCAAAAGGGTTCTAGAAGGGAGTTATCTTTATGGAAATATATAGATATACGTAGTTAGATATATTTTAGATAAAGAATTGCATTTTTTTTGGAAATATATTCATATAAGACAAGAGAAAGGTCTAGATGCACTTAGATAAGATTATATAAGATACTTAATCTCTATTTCTTATTTTTTAATTCCATTCTTACAGATATCTACAACAAAAAGAGTGCATACGAGTGTGCAATTATCCAAAAATAAATACTCCACGTTGGACTTTGAAATTGACTTT
Organism: Drosophila ananassae; assembly: GCF_017639315.1. Lineage (NCBI taxonomy): Eukaryota > Metazoa > Arthropoda > Insecta > Diptera > Drosophilidae > Drosophila > Drosophila ananassae. Next base: position 16,172,293 of record NC_057928.1, read on the forward strand.
TTGCACCGACATGGACTTAAGGGTCTTCATATTTTATATATCCCTATGGATTGCCGAACTATCGGGTAAGTTAATACGTAGCATATCCCAAAAATAGTTTCTAAATAAAGTGATTCATAGTCAGTTCATTGCGATTTATTCACTTGTTTCCCAAAATTAAGATATTTTCCTAAACAAACGATGTGCGTAACCGTAAAAGCATCAAGTGGGAGATACATACATATGTGTTTCCGAATGTATATCCGTCGGATTTATATCATGACGTGTCCGTGTTATGACGTATGATGCGAATTTATAGATCTCGGCAGCTTTTTTTCCCCCAAAAACACATGTTGCGCGCCAATTTCGTGTTTTTTTTTCGTTCTGCTTCTCTGTTTTGGCTTTATTTCCGAAATTTCATTGATAATTCAAATGACAGCGTAGCTTGATTGTGTTTATTTGTATTTTCGGTTGTATTTTTGGTTTCTATACCCTAACAGAGGTTATCTTAATTTTGTTACTAAGTATGACAATTTTTGTAACTAGTTATGAGGATTTTTTAGAGACTTTTTGAAGAGAATTATTCTGTATATTTTCCAAAATTTACTAAAAATTTCTGCAAAAGGTATTCCCTATTCGGCTTGACTTTCTTTGTTTTTGCATTTTCCCAAAAATTTTGTTTATTTATTATTGGGTTTGTTTTTATTTGGCTTTCGCGGGCCTCTGTTTCTCTGACCTTGATAGCCAAAGGTAATAGGGCTACCTTATTTTGTTTGGTCTTCAAAACGAAACTGCGTCACAAAATTTTAAATAAAAATCAAGGATGCATTAGTATCTAGAATAAACATCTAAAACAGGTGTATTTCATACATTATTTAATTCGTTTATCTCATCTTTTTGCTTATCCCTCATAAAGAGAACAAATTCCTAAGAAACTATTTTGTTTGCCACATTCCTCAGTGGTGTCTCTTGTTTGTCATTCTACAGAATGTTCTGTAGGGGAACCCAAGATTATTTTGTGCTTCCCTATTTACCTCCGATATGGAAAAAAAAAGAACACACAAACATATGTATGATAATCTGAAGAAATCTAATATTTCTAACCTTGGGCATGGTTGGTTGTCTTGATTTTTGTCCAGGAGTGGCGAAGCTAACTTTTATTTGGAATTCCATCATAATCTGGCCTTATCAACAATTGTACGAGTGAGTACGCCGCCACACCGACAGATACTCTTTGTGTTATAGACCCCTTTCGGGGCTACGAACTACATCTATGGGGTTTGTTTATAAACTGTTTCTAAATTTTATAAAAATTTTAATAAAACACTACTCTTTGGCGGGATAAGACTATGATCTATAGATCCCAATAATACTATAGACCCTCATGTAAGCCCCACAACTATCTAATATCGCGTCCGTTACTGTTTGCCAAAGAAATTCCAACCAGATGAATACGATAAGTGAACTTACAAAGGCCAGAACAATCGGAGAGCGTGCCAGGTTTTAGCCGTTTTGTTCTCTTTTAACTTTTTCTCCACCCTGGTACTGGCCAGTCCACCGAAACACTTTTCAATAAATTTTAGTAATTGCAATTGAATACCTTACAAAAAAACAAGAAAGGAAAGCTAACTTCGGGCGGAGCCGAAGTTTATATACCCTTGCAGTTCAGTCGCAGTCCGATAGGTGGCGCCACGCATCTATATTATTAGATATACAGCGGATCGTATATAGTCGGCCGATCCTTATGAAATTTGGCATATCGAATTATTTTGACCAAAGAAGCATACATTGAAAATCCCATCCTTCTAACTTGAAAAACAACGAAGTTATGCCATTTCCGATCAATCAGTTATATGGCAGCTATAGGATATAGTCGACCGATCTTTATGAAATTTGGCAGATCGTATAAGTTGGACCAAATAAGAATCCATAGAAAGTCCCAACCTTCTAACTTGAAAAACAACGAAGTTATGCCATTTCCGATCAATCAGTTATATGGCAGCTATAGGATATAGTCGACCGATCCCGGCCGTTCCGACTTATGTACTACCTGCAAAGGAAAGAAGGGTGTGTGCAAAGTTTCAACTCGATAGCTTTAAAACTGAGAGACTAGTTTGCGTAGAAACAGACAGACAGACGGACAGACAGACAGACGGACAGACAGACAGACAGACAGACAGACAGACGGACAGACGGACAGACGGACAGACGGACATGCTTATATCGACTCAGGAGGTGATCCTGAGCAAGAATATATATACTTTATAGGGTCGGAGATGTCTCCTTCACTGCGTTGCACACTTTTGACCAAAATTATAATACCCTCTGCAAGGGTATAAAAATGTAGAAATCATTCTAATAGTTGATTACCTAAAAGGCTTCCAGACCCTAAAAACTATTGAAATATTTAAAATTACGAAACAAAAGTGACGGGAAAAAGTTTTATAATTTAATACCTAAATATTTATACTTAAAGAATGAATTTTCTTTAAGTGTGATTATTTTCTTTTTAGCCCCTTAGAAATACAGTCATAAAAGGCGACTTGGAACCCCAAAAATTGTACCTTTTTGTGTGTTACTAGGGGAGACTTTTGACCTAGAAATTGGCGTCTAGCTGGTTGTGGGTTATGTCACCCTGCCCCCTCCATTTTCACAACTTTGTTGTGGCAAATGCAAATGCCAGGTAGTGGGAATGGAAATAGAAATGGAAATGGGTGGGTGGTACACTTTTCTTTATTTAATGACTGGCCATGACAAAGGCTTCCTAGCCCTGGCGACTAAACATTGATGACTGATTCCAATAAATCCCCAATAAAATGATTAATAAATTTAGCTCCCTGGCAAGCCACATTTCTCAATGGAATGAAATACCTTGAAGAGTGCGAAACAGTTCCCGTGATCATGACATTGAAACTGCCTGAGGATAAGACTACGTGTTTTCTTTCCATTTTTTCTTTTTGATGAAAGCCGTTTCTAGTCTTCTATGGGGTCTGAGAAATCTCTTTGGTGGGGAGACTCACGTCATTTCTTAATTTGATTGTCCGGCACTCGAAAAGGGGCCTGCGCTCTTTCTTAATCTATTTGTTTTTCTGCAATCGCATTATCAGACCAGTTAGCTGCTTATAATAAAAGCCAAAAACCGAAAAGGACAAGTTAAAGATAGACCCTATAAGAAATAGGTAGCCGGAGCTGACTCACTTGACAACAAAGGGCAAAGTTCAGATTTGAATCGTAATCGAAAAGAGAAACTGTTGAATGGACAACATTAATCAAATTGAGGTTTTTAATCTGATTTGTGATAAGCAACTAGCTAAGCTAAGCTAAGCTAGGGGTATTATGTATTTATGTTTAATTAACAGCAAAGTGCAGAAATCAGTCAACCAGTTTCTGGCCAAATTCCACAGCCGTGAATCACGACCATCTGAAATGTTGACCGTCTGAAATGTGGAGCAAATAAGTTGAAAGTCATGATAGTGAAATTTCAGGAATAGCCATATAGGGTCTGATAAAAATAGATATATTATATGGATTTCTCGAGCGAGAGATTTCGCGTCTAATCTTCATGTGTGTAGTCTGCACATATCCCATACCGGAGCCATTAGTCATCCTCCTTTCAGACCCCAAGTCTTAGTCATTAAAACGCATAAGTGTATCGGTTTATGTACGTTTTTCCTTTTGCTTTATTGATAAATATTTTAGTTTAGGAACGTCTCATCACCTCGGCGTCCACACTGGCCCTGATCAGGGTGATGGTCTTGCTCAGCTGAAAGACCAATTTCGTATTGAACTTCATGTCCGGCATGTAGGCGGGAAAGTGATCCGGATTGAGGGCAAAATGTGTGGAGGTATAGTTTACATTCTGGCGAAAAAAAAACATGAGTATGTAACTGATACAATGTAGTTGGAAAACGATTTAAGTTTCATTCGAGGTATATTCGCTAAAATGTCCAATGTATGTCCAAGTTAAAACGCAATTGTGTTCATATATCTATGCTTATTTGCCTTCATTTGTTTATATTTCGCTTTTTTTATGATAGCCGGTGTATTTTTAAACAATCCGATAGATAGCTTTGTTTATTTGAGAGAATATTTGAATAATTTTTTGGCCTGGCCCCGCTCAAGATAAGGAATTTAAGGCAATTTTTTATCAGATTTCACAATGAAGTAGGTCACAAATTTTACAAATTTGACAGTCTTTAAATATTTAATTGGTTGTTACAGCTTTCCAAATATTTGCATTACGTTTATGAAAGTGAAGTGAAGACTAGAAAAGCCAGTTTATGACTTGACTTTTATGGGGTTTATGTAAGGCAATCGTATGATTTTGAAAACTTACCGCCAAAAGTGGACACTCGTCTGGATAGTTTCCGGATTGCAGTAGCTTTCTCAGCACGGCATTCAGGATGCGATTTTTGCTTCGGAACTTGATCAGATGACAGCCATCCACTCGGATCTTGATTAGTTGCTGGAGCAGACGATCCCTCCTGTTGCCGATCTGACCCACACTCAGTTCCACCCACATTTTCTGAACCGGGCGCCGCAGCAGGAGCAGGGTGTTGAGGAAATTGCCCTGTCGCTTGGGCAGCTCGATGATTTGGCATCGGAAGGCCTCTGCCGTGGCGGGATCATTGACCGAGCAGTTGATCTCCCGCCAACGTATCTCGAAATCACGCTACAAGTGGGTTGGCCCATTAAAATAAATGCGCATCATATGCCGAATTCATAAACTTATAGACTTAGTCACGGCAGCTAATTTTGGCACAAAAGACCGACCGCAAAACTGCATCTGTTATGGCCATTATGCGTACATTTTCAATGGAATTATGTTGTTTTTTTCGCATTTTAATAAACACATTTTAAGAGTGTACACTTGAAAAGTGTGATGAATACTTTTCCATTTAAAATACATAATATTTCCATTTTAAAAATGCATCGGAATATTTTTATTTATCTACGTACGGTTGCCAGTGACGGATGCCACAGAATAATGGTCAGAAATAAGCATAATCCCGGCAGAATGGCTTCAGTCATCATACTAAATACAAGCCATTAAAAGACACATTGCGGCCCCAGTGCAGTAATTATTAAACAATAATTATTATTATTATTTTGTATAGAAAACATATAAATTGAATATCAGCGCACATCTGTTTTCCGAGCTCTCTGGATGGACGGATGGAGGATGGGATTGGGGGGTGTTTTTGTCTCATTAATCAGACATTTTACGTTGTGCCGTATAATTTAATTGTAATTGTGCAATTTGTACGAAATAATTCGAAATAATCGCTGGGGGACACCCAGCCCGGCCCGCGCAGGCCCCACATCAAGAATTCAAGGCAGGGCTTCTGCATAATTCTGCATATAAAATAATTGCCTTTTGTTAGAAGAATGAATTCTCTCCATAAAATGTATTTTTGGGTGCATTCGCAAATATTTCAATGACATTGATCAATGTCATTGTTTTGGTTATTGAAAGAATGGCTGACTGAAATAGAACCGTGCCATGAATTAGTTCATTATACCCTTGCAGAGGGTATTATAATTTTGGTCAAAAGTGTGCAACGCAGTGAAGGAGACATCTCCGACCCTATAAAGTATATATATTCTTGATCAGGATCACCTCCTGAGTCGATATGAGCATGTCCGTCTGTCCGTCTGTCCGTCTGTCCGTCTGTCCGTCGGTCCGTCTGTCCGTCTGTCCGTCTGTCCGTCTGTCCGTCTGTCTGTTTCTACGCAAACTAGTCTCTCAGTTTTAAAGCTATCGAGTTGAAACTTTGCACACAGCCTTCTTTCTTTTGCAGGCAGTATATAAGTCGGAACGGCCGGGATCGGTCGACTATATCCTATAGCTGCCATATAACTGATTGATCGGAAATGCCATAACTTTGGTGTTTTTTAAGTTAGAGGGTTGGGAGTTTCTTCACATGTTATATTTGACCAAAATATCTTATGTACAAAATTTCGTAAGGATCGGCCGACTATATCCTATAGCTGTCATAGAACGATCGAAATTGGCATAACTTTGGTGTTTTTTAAGTTAGATAGATGGGATTTGGTACAGATTCAATTTTGGGAAAAAAAATCTGATTTGTCGAATTTCATAAGGATCGGCCAACTATATCCTATAGCTGTCATATAACTGATTGATCGGAAATGCTATAACTTCGTTGTTTTTCAAGTTAAATGCATGGGAGTTTCAATGGATTCCTCTATTGGCAAAATAATTCGATATGCCAAATTTCATAAGGATCGGCCGACTATATACGATCCGCTATATATCTAATAATATAAGATGCGTGGCGCCACCTAGCGGACTGCGACTCAACTGCAAGGGTATATCAACTTCGGCTCCGCCCGAAGTTAGCTTTCCTTTCTTGTTTTCTGTTCCATTTGTCGAGCTTATGTTACCTTTCCCATATGTTTAACTTCAGTTTGCACTTATTATTAATGGTAGCGCATGGTAGCCCTCGACTATAATTGATCTATAATTAAGATAAGGTTTACTACGCCTGTCGCCGTCGGCTTAAACGTGAAACAAAATGTATATATACAAAAAAAAAGGAAAGCGTAGAACAAAAATGTTTAGTTTACGCAATTCTAACGAATTTGTTAGCCACTTATAAAGTTTGCTCTACAACAGGGGCTACCATACCATACCATATTTCAAAAAAAGCAAAAATATTAGGAAAAGGAAGCCACGTTAATGTTGCCAACTAATGGTTAATGGCTAATGTTTAATGGCTAATGGTAATGCCAACCGTGAAGTGAAACCTAACTGAACTCGGCTGACAATCAGACAAGTCTGGTAGCTATGCGGAAAGATTTATTCTATATGTTCTATATGCTCTATAAGATTAAATGAAATCGCATAAATTACGCTTACTTATGGGACGTGTGAGCTATGTTCAAAAAAATAAGATTAATTACGTACGTACGTTTAGCATAAAATTCATTCTAAACTTAATAGCATTATAGATTGTAGAACGGGGGGCTCTGATGTCACACTTTTTTGGCACGCTATAGTTGGATTATATTGCCGTTTAATTTAAGTGTGATTAAATCACATCTGTCATCGTTTATTTTAATTCTGATAGCTATTGTTTACGAACAGCTGCACAAAGTATTCCAAACTCAGGCCAGTTAGTATGAGAATTAAAAGAATAACTAGCAATTAGTTTGCAGATAGTTATTTGGAAATTTAATAAATTAAAATGTATTTAAATACTTGTCTAAAAACAGCAATTTTCAGTTAAATCTCTGATTCATTTTCTAGTAAATCACTGGCTTGGTCTTCCTGGCTTTTTGGCACTAAAGTCACAGTTTTATGAGCAAAATAATGACCAAAAAGCCCGCTCAAACTCCCATAAACTGTACGAAAATATGATAATTTCAGACACATCATTAGATTCGCCATCAGAAAATTATCAAAGAGACAATTTTTCAATGTTCCCGTTGATTGACGTGAATGGGTAGTATCCGCGAGAGAAAAAAAAAGTGTCAAAATGGGAAAATATTTGTATGAAATATGTTTACAAACTTGAACGATTCCTAATTACTCCGTCGGATCTGTTGGTCTTTGGTCGGGTTTTGGTCTTCATACCGACCTTTTGAATTCCGCGTAGTTGAGAGCCGGCCTCCCCTTAATTTAAGACTTTTTTGTTGTACTATTTTTACATGTAATGTTTGTTTTGTTTTAAGTAACTTTGCATGTCAACGAGGTGCTGACAGGCAGCGTGTCAAAAAACAAAAAACTACAAAAAAAAAAAGCACAAAAATTAAAATTCAAAACAAAAATAAGCGAACGCTAATTGTACTGAAATTTATTTCGTTTTAAGATACGTCGCTGTGGTATCTGTATCTGGTTTGTGTGACTCCTCCTCTGCTCCTCGCTCCCTGAATTGCATTTTTGCATGCCTTCGGCCTTCGGCTGTAGATCAATCAAAAAGAAATATGGATCGCCTCGTTTGCAGCTTCAAAGTATCTGTATCTGTATCTGTAGAAGCCCCCCGATATCTGTGTGTTTGTATCTTCAACTTGTATCCGTGTCGGCTGACTGGTGCCTGTTGCCTGCCCTGCCGGACTGCCGGCCTGCCTGCCTGCCTGGTGACGTAAGTGGACAGCCCAGAGCCACTACCGATGCTGGTGATGGTGCTCCCCTCTATATAATCATAATCACTGCTTGTCGCCCAGAGATCTCCGCTAATGAACGCCGCCGACCCATTTATGAGGCGGATATGTGCTTAGGTAATTTGCATCGAATTATTGGCAACCTTTGGAACCTGAAAACCTTCTCCAACCAGCCAAGCTCCCTGCTTTTTTTTTTATCATTTTTTATTTCACCTTTTTTTTGCTGACCTAAAGGCGTTAAAAAATGATTACTATTCCGTTCGGGTCAATAAACTCGCACTTGCAAAGCAACCAAAACAATTATTACGAATAAATGAATACACATATTAAATTTATTGTCAAGTTTGGCATTTTATGGGTTTCTTTTCACATTTTGAAAAAATTGTTTTTCCCAGAAACCAGATTCAGATTCTGATTCAGATTCAGAATGAAATGCCAGGAAAATGATGAATAATTTTGTTTTAGTTTTAAGACTTTGTCGACCAACCTTCAAAATTAATTTCAATAAATATTCGGATCGGATCGTAGGTATTCAAAATATTCAGAATATTGAACGAAGCACGCACAGTTAGTGCCATGACATCTCCAGCGCCCTTCTATGCGCTTCTCAATCAAACAAACACCGAACCAAACACGAACATATAGCTAAGCACATGAATAATTGCCCCGTCTGCTGGCTGTCATATAGATCGTCCCGATCTGATAGCCAAAGAAGCCAAGCAATACCCCACAAAAGCAACAACTTGTATCTATTTTAAATTACGTTCAATTAACTGCGCTTCACCTACAAAGTCTGCTGCTTCGATGTTAGTGACGTCAATTTCGAAAAAAATAAATACTTTATAGCCATAGTCCAACATCGGGGAGACAATTTTGTAACAATTTTGTAACATTTAACAATTAAATGTACAAGCAATTGGGGCTATCCAAGAAATGAATTATTCAATGAAAGGCTCCAATCTTTGAGTTTGTTGTGGAGTGCAATTGTTATTTCCCCATTTTTATCACTCGGCTTGGCGGCCGGGCGTCGTCTTCCCCGCTTTTATAATTCAATGATAAAATGTCAAAAATCAATAACAATAAATATATGATAAACGAGAGTGTCACTGGAGAGTGGCGTACTTTGTATTCCACCAAAAATAAATTCCATTTCGTTTGTTTTGATTGGGACTATGGTGCGATGTGGAGGTAGCCAGGGGGTTTCTTGGGGTATCTTGAATAAACTGAAAGTGTGTGCCTAATCAAATTGCCATTTTTATAAATTTACCTCAAGATTTATTGAATAATTCATGGCTATATAGTTTACTGGGCGGAATGTGATTTTCATGATCAATCGATATGCTAATATTGAACTTGAAGGGCATTCGAATCAATATGGAATGCGTAGTTGCCCTTTTTGGGTATCGAATTTCCCTTTCAATTCCATAGAAAATATAGATCTTTATTGTTAAATTATTAGTATTAATAATTTGTATATGTCTTTGTCTTTCAGCTCAACCCATTATTCCGGAGGATGATATCGAACCCTACCAATGTCCCCCGGACTTCAATGACTGGCCCACCTATAATGACGGTTTCTCGTGCATTCCCTGTGAGGGGCCCCATTGTCCGATATTCGTGATGGGCGAGGGAGTGGATCACAATGGATGCCCCATTTTTGAATGCCTGGAAGAGGCGCCAGTTTGCAAAAACAGCACCACATCCGCCAAATACTATACGGACAGGTGTACGGTGTGCGATTCATGTTCTGAACTTAAACAGTGTGTGGAGTACTGCTTAGTGGAGCCAAGGGATTGTTGGTCCAATATAACCAAAGAGTTAAAGACCGACGGCGACTCCTGGACGGAGGACCATGGCTGCAAGGAGTGCTCTTGCAGAGAGGGGAATATATCCTGCACCCAGTATTGGTGCAAGCCACTGGATTGTAAACCCGAGGAGTATATCACTCACGAGAACGAATGCTGTCCAACTTGCCCAGAGAAAGATGCAGATGACTTCTCTTACGAAGCACCAAGAGAAGTGTTCCCAGAAAGTTCCTCCAGCATCCCTGTTTTGAATTTCACTGAAGGCTTAAGCGAAAGTACAGTATTTACGGATTCGACTCCTAGCCCCGTGAAGAGCTACACAGATGATATAACTAGTACCATGGCCAGCAGCTCTGAATACTTTATAGAAACTTCTACGGATTCAACAACGTTCTTTGATCTAGAAAGCTCAACCGACTCAACCACATCTCGATTCTTTAACCTCGATTCGTCCACAAATGATCAGATATCCGAAGAGCCGGATTTCGTCAGTTCGACGACGGAACAGACCACTGAGATGTATGACATATCCACTGAGGCTGTGGATCGTTCTACGGTAGTAACCGACACACCGTACATTCCGGAGCTACCACCAGTTATAAATCAAACGAAAGAGGGTGGCGACTCGGAGCCAACTCGCAGATCCACCAAAAACGATGGCATAGATGAGTCCCTGACACAGGAAAATTCCAATTACTACAAATGGTTTATTTTTCCATTGGTCTGCTTGATTGGTCTATTGATTTTCACCTGCATTGTTACCTACCTGAAAAAACTGAATAAAGTCGAATATAAACCAACTTCAACAGGGACTCAACAGTCCCAGAAGGATAGACCGGAGGAGGTGTACCCCTTCCTGATGATGTTGAATGCGGAAACTATCAACAAAGAGACGACACGAGTCGAGTGCACTAAACTCCAGCAATAGGGTTCTGGTTCCTTCATTTGTGCTCTAATTTCTGTTAAGAACCTCTGCGATAGATGAAGGACATCATGAACTGCACTAATTTAAAAATTTTACTACTAATATTATTTGGTATTAGGCCGAATAATACAAACATTAAGACGCCCCGCCACGTGACGTATTTGAAACGGAAATAACCTGCTGAGTTCGCACAGTTTCTGTCGAGAGTTGGGAACATCGATTTGGAAGAGAATAATCATATATCGCAGATCATAGAGGGAAGGAGGAAGGCGTTTTTGGCACTATACGGATATACACGGACAGCGGGGCATCTTAACGCTGCAAGGATGAATATAAATTGATAAAATAATTTAGTCTTTCTGTAAGAAGAAAGGATCCTTCAGCGTAGTGATTTTTGATCTTGACATACTTTTTGATCTTCCCCTCTGCTAGAGAAATGTATACCAAATTCGTAAATTAAGTTTGCATTTTAATCATTATAGAAATTGGCTAAGATAGACAGTAAGTAAGACTAAATTTAGACTTGTGATAGTTTCAAATAATAAATGGACGAAAATTCAAAGAGTATTACTAGGAACCACATTAGTTGATTGTAAATTATGAAACGAACAAGCACTCTCTCACTCATACTCTATAAAACATTCAGACACACCTAATAAAGTCCTAGGAAACGCATTCCTTTGTTATCATCTTTATATTACGATTTAGCAGCTAAATAAATAAAAATAAAAAACCAAAGTTAATCGAAAAACAAAAAGATATAACTTTTTATTTACTTTATTCCTGTTATCTATATTTTTATTGCATTTAGGCGGTTAGAGTGATAGAGTCTAGGTGCTGCACCAGTCCTCGCAGCACTTCAGCTGTAGTGGAATCTGGAAGTTCATCCAAAACAGACGCCGTGGTGCCAGCCAGGACTCCCACACGAGGATCGATGGGCAAGGTGCCCAGATGTGGTATCTGGGCGTATTTAGCCAACTCTACTCCACCATTTGATGAGAAAATGTTGGTGCAGGAAGTGCAATGCGGGCATACAAATCTGCAACAATATAGTTTTTAATTATCGGAATGAATTACAAAAATAACCAGTGTTCTCACTCACCCACTCATGTTCTCAACAATGCCCAGCAGTTTGATGCCCGTTTTTTTGCAAAATGTTATCTCCTTTCGCACATCATCCAGAGCAACACCTTGCGGCGTAGTAACAATGATAGCTCCGTTGCAGGGAACCTCTCTGAGGCACTCCATTACGGTAATGTGTTCATCCGATGTGCCCGGTGGCGTGTCGATGATCAGGTAATCCAGTTCATCCCACTTAACATCCGTGAGGAACTGCCGGATCATCATGGTCTTTTTCGGACCACGCCAAATCACCGGATCAGTACGGTTCTTCAGCAGAAATCCAATGGACATCACGGCCAGGGTTTGGCTCTCATCCGTGTAAATAGGCACCCACCCCTCGTCGCATTGGAATATATCGCTGCCCTCCAGTCCCAACAGATACGGCACACTGGGTCCACATAGGTCTATATCCAGCAAGCCCACCTGGTCAATAAAATACAATAATTAAAATCACCGCATCATGTTCTTGTGATGAAATAGTTGAGAGTGACAATTACTTTGTGGCCAGTTTGACGCAACGCCAATGCCAATTGTGTGCTAACGGTGGATTTTCCAACGCCTCCTTTACCGGACAGCACTACAATCACGTTTTTTACTTTGTCCAACATGCTTCTAATTATTTAAAACAAATTAATCACAAGTTCAAAACAAATAGTGGATGGCTGGCCGAACAAGTGAAATCAGCTGTTTGATAGGGATGGAATATGTACAGTGGGGCATTATTTTGTATATCGGTTACTGATAAGAAATTAAAATAATTAAATTTAAAATTTATATGTATAGAATACATAAAAAAACTATGTATTCAATGAATGTATCAAAATACCTGTCACTTTTGGATGAAAACAATGTTTAGATTATTTGAAATTATCAACACCCCCAAGCTTTCGCACTGTCTGGCAACACCACCTTATCAGGCTGCAAATTTCCAAGCTCCGGCAACGACACCGCCGGCAAGTGTCGATTTTTATTGGTCCAAGTAGCCGCGCAGCATGTTAATTGACAACAACGAACTTTGCTGGCGAATGATAAAATAAAAGTGCCGCGATTGAACGGCCCGTGAGGATCTGGTAACCGTACACCACCGACAGCAGACGAGGCTAGCGTCTACGGCCACCGTTGATACCCGAAAGGAGCTCAATTGGAGAATCGAATGTTGCGCAACCCGCTGCTGCCCCGCATGTTCTTGACCATCGAATTCCAAACAAATCAGCCAACAGCAACCACCGGACACGGACACGGGAACGGGCACCCTGACGGCAAAAACAAAAGCAACGACATCACGCCACCCGCTTACATCTGATAATCAAATTTAAGTACGATGAAGAAGCGCTCCAGTTCACGTGGCACCCCCCCGACCTCGGGAGATTTGGCGGCCGATGGTGACCATCCTGCCGCCTACAAATCGGGAGCGGCCAGTGCCCCGGCCACACCCACAAAGAGGAGAGATGCCAGCGACGGGAGTGGTAGCAGTGCCGGAGCTAGAAGAAAGCGCAAGGACGAGATCGCCCAGACGTTTGTAATCGTAAACGAGCGCCCAGTGGATGACATATCGCTAGATTTCTTCTACAAACCACACACCATCACCTTACTGGCGGTATCAGTTCTCGCGGTCATGTACTTTGCCTTTGTCAGGTGAGGCGGCCGTCAAAATGGGATTCATCCGAAAGCACACACAATTAACCCCGGGAAAGCCCTCCAAATAACTTTGACTTTTTGTTATTATTTTGAAACTCGAGAAAGTTTTTTCTCTTTTTTGTATGTTAATTATGGGGTAACCATAGTTACATAATTTGTTATTTTATTATTATGATAGACTGAGGCCAAGAGATTAACAAAAATATGTTATTAGATAAGAAGTTTATTTATTTAGTAATATTTTTTATTACATAATTAGAAAAAAAAATCTTAAAATATTCTATTTCCAGTAATTTTCCATAAATCCAAAATAGATTTAATAGTTTCCTCTTATCTTAACCATAAAATATGATTTAATGATTAGGAAAGAAAAATCTGAAATCTGAAATCTAAAATCTAAAACATGTGCGCTTTTTTAACTCATCGGGTTAAGCACTTGAAACAGAATCACACATACAATGCCAAATATGTCATCCCAGACAGTCCGAAGGTTTAGAATGCCGAAAAACATATATATATATACCCAATATCAATATATAGACTATAAAGAAACTAAAAGTCAAGTAAATACACATATGTACGTAATGTACTTAGTTTTTGCATCATCATCATCGTGCCATTGACCCCCACTAAAACCCCATCGAAAAAAAACGTGCTATGCTGATAAGGAATACTACGGCAGCCGAAATAGTAGCGACTATGGGAGCCAAGTTCACCCACTTTGCAATGCATTATCGTTACAGGAACGAGGCGAACGTCGATGACAATCTGTGGGCGGGCCTGCTATGCATTGTGTTCTTCTTTTTGATCGTATCCGTGATAGCTTTCCCCAATGGACCGTTTACGCGTCCCCATCCCGCCGTTTGGAGGATATTGTTTGGATGTTCGGTGTTGTACCTGTTATCACTACAGTTTCTAATGTTCCAAAACTATCCAACCATTCGGAGTATATTCTATTGGATTGATCCAAAGTTGAAAAACTTTCACATCGATATGGAGAAGGTAACAAGATTGTTTATTTTATTTATATTTCAAGTTAATTTTTGTGTATTTCTGTAGGAATACGGAGTCAATTGCTCGGACATCAGTTGGGATCGTGTCAAAGGGCACTTGGACGTCTTTGCCTGGGGCCATTTCCTTGGCTGGGCCTTCAAGGCCATCTTAATCCGTCACATGGGCATCCTGTGGGCCATTTCGGTCATGTGGGAGATAACCGAGATCACATTTGCCCATTTATTGCCGAACTTCATCGAGTGCTGGTGGGATGCCCTCATCCTTGATGTCATTATCTGCAACGGCCTGGGTATCTGGATGGGCCTGAAAATCTGTCAGATGCTCGAGATGCGCGAATACAAGTGGGCCAGCATCAAGGACATATCCACCACAACTGGCAAAATAAAGCGCGCCATGCTACAGTTCACGCCCGAAAGTTGGTCAGCCATCAGATGGCTGGATCCAAAGTCAACTGCCATGCGATTCGCAGCAGTCATACAGCTGGTTATCTTCTGGCAGGTCACCGAGCTGAATACGTTCTTCTTGAAGCATATTTTCGAGATGCCGCCAGATCACTTTATTGTGATTGGACGCCTCATATTCATTGGACTCTTTGTGGCGCCCTCGGTTAGGTGCGTACTATCTTGTTATTTCAATCTAGAAAGATTTAAAACATATATATATTTTCAGGCAATACTATGTATATGTCACCGATACGCGCTGCAAGAGAGTCGGCACCCAGTGTTGGGTTTACGGCGCCATCATGGTCTCCGAGGCCATTCTTTGCATCAAGAATGGCAAGGAGTTGTTTGAGCGCACGCAAGCCATCAACATTGTCCTGTGGCTGACGATCCAAGTGCTTATTTCGGTGGCATTTGTCTACCTGGCAGTTTGGTGGCAAGTGAGTAACTATTTTTACTTTAAAAAAGTGAGTTTCTTTTAATGGTTTCTGTTTATTTTAGCAACGGCAACTTAAAAAGGTTTCATCGACGCCAACAAAAAGAAATGAAGGTATTCCTGCCACCTCATCCTCGCCATCGAAAGGTAGGTTTAGTTAAAGTGCTCCGCAGGCAACATTAAATGGAGAAAATACTAATCATCTGATTCGATGTTGCCTGCTTTTCTTAACAGATTAACTTTCTTTTGACACCAATTAACTTACTTTAAAAAATATTGGCTCTTTTAATGGTTAACTTTCTTGACTCTTTGATCTCTATTTGAATTCTCCTTGCGCTTTCTCCCCCTCTGTCTTTCTCTCTCCATTTCTTGTTGGACTGCCTTGCCACAAAATCATAAAGCACAAGTGCCAAGGAGTAGATCCATTGATGCACCCACCACCACCACCACTGCGCACTACGATATTAAAATTAAAATAGTCTAAACAATTATTTGTTAGCTTTTGTATCCGAAACTTTCGATCTAATATCTTTTCATTTCACTTTTCTAGGTAAATTGTCGCCGCAAAAAGACAAGAAAATTAAGTGAGAACTAGTTACAAATGTCATTTTGAATAAAATATATGAAAGCTACAGAAACAAAGTGGATCTGGCCATTCTACAAAAATGAAAAACAACCAAAACATCAAGATTATGTACATACACTTAAAGAAAACTGTACTGATTAAATTAAATACAAAACTTGTAAATATATATATGTATAAAAGATATATATATATATATATATTTATTTAAAAGACAAACGAGAGAATACTTGTTAATAAGCGAAATACAAAAACGGAATTTCTACGGCCTACTCCTAGGTTAATACAGACGATTTAATTGTCTCTCTTAGCTTAAGTTACAAACGAAATCTAGAATTTCATATATTTAATATTATGTACAGAAGCGCTGGGGATGTTAGACTTCGAAGCATGCCGACACGGTCTTTTTAACAGCATCTCGAGCATATGGGATGTACGATAGCGAGTACCAGGTCATGGCCAGGGATTGTATGATAATGAATATAAGCGTCAGTCCGGCTTTTTTCAACTAAAAAATAAACCGAACAAAGAAGAATATTCAGCATGCGTTTTTCGATTTTGATTACCACAATTCCTTACCACTATGGCCGATATAAAAGTCATAATAATGGCCACGATCACGATACTGGTGGCTATCAGTCGGGTCTCGGCAAACATCTTTTTGATCTGCTTGAAGGGACCCATCAGAAAGCAAGTACTGTAACCCGATAAGTGAAACTCATTAGCCGATATGTGTGAAATCTTTATCGACTTACCTGGCCATCGAGATTATATTTCCTAGAGTATAAAAAACCGCAAAGACCACAATTCCTCGGTGCAAAAATAGGGCAATGGAGCCCAGCAGCGAAAGGAAAATGCCCAAGACAAAGCAAATGCAAAACGCCTTGATGCGAGTGGACCAACTCAAAGTGGACATGTCATTAATCTGCGTTAATAGAACAAATTAGTACTTTTGACAAGAGTGCCACTGATAAGCGTTGAGTCACAGCGCGGTTTCCCCCATGTGATCGGGGGGCGTTTATGTGGAATAAGACTCTTCAAAACATTGATTATCTGACAAAGCGGCTATTAAGAGTGTAATTAGTACGTCACCTGTGTGATGATGCTGCTTTCCTCCTCAGGTGTGGGCTCATCCCCACTCAGAACGCGGCGTAGCTTGTCCATGTTTACGGGTTGGATTTATTCAACAAGTGAAGTCTACTTAAGCCCTGCTCTGGCTCTCAAGTCAACAGATAACAGCCTCTGTTCTTATTTCTGTCGGGTTTTTCCACTGCCGCAAAGACAATATTAAATCCAAGATCAGATCAGAATTAGGTCTGTCAAAGATTGATCAACATATCGTTAAGTATATGCAACAAGTTGAAACATCGATAACAGTCATGGCATTTTGGCTATTTTTCAAATTTCAATAAAAAAATGCTGGATATTTTTTCTAATTCCATAAATTAAGTTATTTATATTCAAAAGGTATATTTTTTACTATATTTCATATTAAATTACAAATATATTTTAAAACATGGTGTTTATAAAGTACTCGAATGAGTAATGTATCGATAGTTTTCCGGACAATCCATCTGGCAACGCTGTTAACATGTTTTTCTCTGCAATACGTAACATTCTGAAAAATTCACAAAATGCAGCCAAATACACGGCTATTACCGCTCAATTACGGCATTTGCGAGGTCAGAGGAATCACCAAGTCGAAGTAGGACTCATAACCCCCACAGATGTAACCACCAACCAACATGACACACCAGCAGAGGCTGCTCGCGAAGGCGCCAAGGAGGTGGCTCTCGATTTTGGGAAACGGGAGGCCCATGTGCCCTCCTTCAATCTGGCGGCCTATGTAAATAATTCCAGTACCCTGAAAAAGTTTATTGACCTTGGAGTGGATCTGCACAGCATAGAAAAGCGCAAAGGTCTGGGTCAGTTCGTTCTTGGCCTCGATTTTGAAAAGAATGTGAAGCCACACATTTCCTTCCTGGTGGATCAGGGAGTTTCCCCCGACAACTTTGGCAGGATGTTCACCAAGAATCCGCTGTTGTTCAAGGAGGATCTGGACGATTTAAAAACCCGCGTGGAGTACTTAAAGAGCAAGAGATTCTCAGATGAAGCCAGAGCAAGAATTCTCACCCAGAATCCGTATTGGCTGATGTTCTCCACCCGGCGTGTGGACCGTCGCTTAGGATACTTTCAGAAGGAGTTTCGGTTAAGTGGTCACGATCTTCGTTTGCTGGCTACCAAAGAACCTAATGTTATTACCTACAATATGGAACATCTGCGGAAATCGGTGTTTACCTTAAAGGAAGAAATGGGCTTCAGTCCCAAGGAGTTAAGTGCCTTAATCGTTCGCCGGCCACGACTGATGATGACTCGTAAGTATTATTTGTAAATTAACATTTATGGAAAGAATAACAATTTTCTTTGTTACAGCTCCTGATGATCTTATTGAGCGTTTTAGCTACATCCATCAGGACATGGGTCTTTCCCACGCGCAGATTGTCCAGTGCCCTGAGCTTCTGGCATCGCGAGAATTCCGTCTGCGGGAGCGGCACGAGTTCCTCAAGTTATTGGGCCGAGCCCAGTACAACCCTCAAGAGGACCTTTATATATCACCTAAAACCATAGTGCAAGGAAATAACTTTTATTTTGTGCGAAATGTGGCAAAAAGTGATTTGGAAACGTTCGAATTGTTTTTAAAAACGAGATGAAAATAAATGGATGAATTTGTTTAAAAAGCGCGCCAAAGTGTGACCAATTTGTGGGTATAAGTTGAAAGCTTCATAAAGGCGGGGGTAACCAATGTCTATTTAAGTTATTAACTAATTTTAAAACAAAAGTTATATATCAAAATATAAATAATAATGCAGACGAAGATAAATGAGTAAAAAGTGTCCAAGCAATTTCAGTATTTTTGGTATGGCCAACTACTCCGCCAAGTATTTACAATCTTTTTCGATGTTGCACAACACTGACGAAAGGTCCCCCTTTTAAAGCAGCCGTGGAAACAAACGTTTTTTAATACGCATTAAGCTCGAGGCGGTGCGTAGAAGCGCAATTCGTGTTTAATTTAGTTTAGAGTCAGCCGCTTCACGGAGCATTAAACAAAAGTTGCAATATTCAGCGCCAGCTGTTAGGTTTAACCAAAAGTAAAGAATTAGTAGCGAATCGAGTGCAGCGTCGGAGAAACAGCGCCAAACAAAAGTAAAACGCATTTTCCTACGCATACATTAACACCCAAGCGAATACACACACACGTATTAACAAGGAAGGGCCGAATTAAAACCTCTGACTAAAAATTCATAAAAAACAAAGTTTTGATTTAATCCGAGTAAAAGGAAAAAAAACAAGTTATCTTTAGTGTTGACGTGTTGAGCACACAACACGCTTACCCACACACAAAAACAAAATGTCTACGACACCAAAATCTACAGAAGATTTGCTTGGTGGTAAGTTGTTTGTTTTGCTCTTTCTTTCGTGTTTCGTATTTCTTTTTGCAATCATAACAATAACACAGTAACCCGTTATGGCGCGGTGCTGTCGTAGTTGTTGCTGTAACTATAAATAGATACTATATAGTTTCTGATTTGTTTGTATCCGCATTTTTATGTGCCGCACTTGCATCTCCCATATTCTATTTCAAGGCTTTGCTTTTGATTCAGTTTCTGTGTTTCCTTTGTTTTGTTTTTGTTTTTGTTCTTGGCGCAGCGGACAAAAACAAAGAGCCTTGCAAAAATACGAAAATAAAAAAAAAAGTGGAAACTCCGCCGCAGAAGGAGAATGAAAACAAAGGAGCTGTCAAGCCTCCCTTCGGTGGCTCCACTCCTTCCCCCCCTCTTCGACGGTCGACGACTCATTCATTCATGTCATGTCTTGTTATTTTGCACTTGGCCTGCTTGACGTCAAGCAGCCGCACTTTTTTTGCTCTCTCTCTTTTTTTGCAGCCTCTTTCCGCACCTCTCTCCCTATTTTGCTCCCTTTTTGTCTGGCTGTCCGACGAATTGTTTGCAAAAATAATTCGTAAATAAATATGTGTTTTTTGTGGGAGGGCATTTCCCTATCGGTCGTTTCCAGAAATTGCGACTTTGTCATTAGCTTCAATTATATTTCGGCCGACTACTTTATCAGATCCAAGGGGCACTCACATGCTTACACTGAGGAAAAAGAAAAAGTTTAAATAATATAAATATTTTCAAAATAATTATCTGTATGACCTAGAAAGGACTATTGAACTCTCAAAAAATTCACATTCAAAAATTCATGGTCAAATTAGGTGATGGGTTTTTCTTTGTGTACCAAATACTACGTAAGAAAATATATAATATGATACGGAGGAGTCATCCTATAATAAAGGCGGTTCAATGGGCCCAACTCTCAGGGTCTTTCGGCCAGCTGCTGCTGCTGCTGCGCTGCCAAGATGCACATTAACACCCAAGAGCGAAAGAGATGGCTAGGTGGGGGGAGTGAGAGGTGGTGGTGAGGCCGGGAGGAGAGAGAGAGCGGCCTACGTGCCGTGAGTCAGCAAGCCAAGTTTACAGTTAGTTATTGTTGTTGCTGCTGCCACCCTTAGATACGCTTTTGCGTTTTTGTTTTTGTTTCCATTTTCGCTGGACATTTCTTTGTACCTGTAACCCGGATTCCCGATAACGGTTCGCTAGTCTCTTGTTTACCTGAATCGGCAAGACTGTTTACCTGTTTTTGAGTGCAATTTTTGCTAAAAACTGTCCTAACTGTATCATCCTGGACGCAAGTCTAGACTTCAGGCATTTAGTATTCGTTTGTCAGCATGATTGGTCTGCCACGTGAGTGTGTTTCTGTAATTGATTTGAAATTTCAAATTCTTTAAATTAGTTGTCTCAGTGACAGTGATACTTCGATAGATGAAAAAAAAAATAATTTCTAAACATAGACTACCATAAAGATTTATTATTTTTTCTAATTAAATTTCTTATTAATTTTGTATTTTAGTTTTTTTAGAGTAGCATAATTAGAGTTACTACTGTATTTTCTTATCAACAAATCGATTCGAACATCTCTGTCATATAACCTGCTGCACGCTTCTCATCTCACAATACTGCAATCGGCTGTTTCGGGCTTTGTTTTTGTTTTGAAAATGAAATTTCCTTCGTGTCGAATGATAAGCATCGGAATATAGAATATAAACAGCAGCATGTGTGCCTCCATATACTGTGTGCACTCCATATATACAAATGCCGAAATTAAACGGAAATTGTACGGGTTGTATGGGGTTTTTAGCCTTATCAATGGGGCACGGGCACTCGAGAACACATCGACTTTTATATGGTATATATATTATATATGTATATGAGCTAACGAACTGAACAACGTGCCTTTTTGTTGTTGTTACGCTAAAGCAAACACACCAACAAGTCTAGAAGGGGTGACGATTTTTTTATTTTTTTTCGAGATACCGTCGCGTATTATGGCTCTAAAACTCACAGTGACTCTCAAACTGTTCAAAACCAAACTTCTCAAAACTCATAGTTACTCTCAAACTGTTGAAGCAAATAAAAATAATAAATTTTTTAACTGAAAGACTAACATTTGAACTTAGCTTTCACCTTTTTAGATGGCCTACTAGTTCTAATCCCCATTTTATGTTGATTTTTTTTTTGCAGAATCTTGGATCGAGTTGAGCACAACAGCTGCCATGGCTGGGATCAAGAGCCCCGACAGAATCACCCCGTTGCCATTCAACAACGGTGAGGAATATCTGCGCCTTTTGCGCGAGGCTCAGCGCGAATCGAACCAGTCCAGCCGGGTGGTCTCCCTGGCCAGCTCCCGTCGCGACACGCCCCGCGACAGCCCCAAGAGCCCACCGAACAGCCCACAGTCGGAGCTCTGCCCGGACGATGAGCTGAGAAACGTCTATATCAACTACTGGACCAAGGTAAGTGGATGGCCAGATGGCAAACGAACCGTATCCGAGGTGATCTTGTAATCCAATGCGTTTTCTTTGTTTTCAGACTGGAGATAAACAGAACACAGACAACGGAGACTGGCTGAAGAACTGGAATCGCAATGCCGCCACCGAAGAGCAGCCACCCAAGTATGAATTATAATAATAATAAAAATTTTATTAAAAACTAACTAGAAATGTAACTTATTCTTTTAGGAGCTGGAACTTTGAGGCTGTGAGCGCAGATGCTGGCGATGAGGAGGAGAAAAAGAAGACTACCACTGGCTACTCCATTCGCTTGAAGCGTTTGGGCGCCAACTCCTTGTTCTCCCGCGAAATTCTCTACTCGCTGCTGGTGACCAATGTCCTCTCCTTGCTGTTGGGTGCCGGTTTCGGGTGAGTATTCCCTGAAAATCACCCATGAAGCTTAAAGTTAATGATTGATAATTATTTTTAGATTGTGGCTGAGCAAGCGTGGCATACTCCTTACCCGTGTGGTCATTGACTGAAAGATGCCATAAACAGAAAAGAAAAAAATCTATCAATATGCACATCAATCGAAAACAGAACATTGAAAGCGCGTTCCATATAAGAAGTCGGACTATACATATGAATATATAACATATATATATATATATAGAGAGAGCCAACCGTATTCCAGTTCACTTGTATTTCTCAACGAAATTCCACAAATTCGTCACGTTCTCATTAAATACATTACTTATAACAATTTAAATTGTAAGCTAACGAGCTAAAATCAGGCCATTGGGCGAGGGTTGATCACTTTTCTTTCTTAAATACATATTATATATAGTTTTATGATTAACACGGCAATTTAAATGATACAGAGATGCATTTGTAGAGGCAACTCTCTATACATTTTATACATGTTTTGCTGTAGCACCCACTTTGTCTATGCAATCTAGCCGTAGATCCAACTCCATATGAAGAATTTCCATCATCATCACATCCACTTATCATATAAAGATCATGTTGTAGGCACATTGTAGTTGAATCATATTGTATATCCAGAACATACTTTCTGTTGTGCATTCGTAAAATGTTTTGATTTTCTAGCATATAGATGAAAAAAGAAAAAAAAAATACCGAAATGGGAAAAAAAATATATATAAAAAAAGTATATATATCTAGAAATATGAATATGTGAGGGAGGGGTTAGCCCCCACTAAAAAAAAAGAAGAAACCAACACACAATAGTTGTAATAATTTTTATATTAAAATATTTTTCAATATCTATTTAAAAAAGGATTTTTAAATTTGTTTTAAATTTGGGAGGGTAAGAGGGATTATTGTGTAGATAGATATAGGTAGATTCGGGAAACAAATCCTAATCCCTTCTTTTAAGGCTTAAGAAATCCCCTGCTGATCCTGATCTGATCTCCTGAATTCCTTTGTTAGTCTCTGCTTTTGTGAACTTTAACTAACCTTAAAATCAGTATTTGTTTGCACAATTGAAACAGTTCTCAACAAGTGACGATCTTCTGGCTAACAATTGTGTTTGTCTTGGCTTTTTGCAATAAATATTTATTAGCGTCTGCCAGGGGTTGAGTCATAATAGCTTAGCATTTCATCAGGTTGTGCTAATCAGCTCGTAGAGCTCGACGATTTCAGTTAAAAAATCAATAACTTACAGAGAAAGCTAGGGTTTTAACTCACTTTTGGATTAAAATTAAAACTAGTATTCCTCATACTATGTTGCTTAAAATTTAAAATAATTTGTATTATATGAAATACAATCAAATTTTAGAGATTTTAATGAGAAATTAATCATTTAAACTGGAAAAATAATGAATCACAGGTCCCCCAACATGTGCAGTTTCTTATCATCTCAAAATAATATACAATAGTCTATTTATTTTGCATTAGCAATTTATTATTTATTAAGTAATAGTGTCTAAATACTTAGGTGATTAACACAGTTCCGAAACTAATACATATTCTGTGTGTGGTTGTTTTGTGTGTGTGTGTGTTTGTGTGTGTTGGGGTTTGGGGATAATCCTCTCGAGACTTACAAACAATAATTAATCGACAATTTATTTTTCAACTCAATGAAACGATCGCTGGGTGATCGTTTTTAAGATTTGATTTTATGCTATATAGACAGCCATAAGACGGTGAATCGAGGCAAATCGGGATGCCAATTTTTAAGTACAGCACAATATCAGATAGAGTTCCGCGTATCATATAGTCTACTACTAGGTGGTTAACTACAGCTACTGTTGAGCCAATATCAGAGACAACATCGAGATGTGGGTAGAGGAAAAAGCAGATAATTAACTGACTTAATTTGGCCCTGGGCTATTCCTGGCCACTGGCATTTCGGGGACTTTGTGCGCTGGTACCTTTACTGGTCGATGGCCTGGGGGAGCTGGGTGGCGTCGGAGTTCGGAGAGCCCGCTCGAAATCATCCACCAGATCATCATCATCCCCCTCCTGCTGCCAGTCGTCCAGGGCGGCATTTACATCGAACTCGGGGAACTTCAGAGTTTCCCCCGTAACATCCACCAGTCGGGATCGGAGTCGCTGCGAAATCTCCTCCAGCTCGGTGTACTTGCGCTTGATGGCCTGGCCGATCTGGAGATGGGTTAGTTCCATGGATTTCTCCAGATTCTCGATGACGGCATCCACAGTCGGGGGTATCGGTTCCACGTGCGCCTCAATCCCTCCAGTTACGCGTCCATTAAAGTCTACTATGTTGTGCCAGCCACTGGGAAAGCCTCCGTTCGGCTGCTTCTCGTTGAGATTGAGGGCGGCAAAGCCAATAATAGCATCCTCGAGTGGACAAGGCTCCAGCTTACCCTGCCCCTTCTTCCAGAGCTTCAGGATGAAGAGCTTTTGGGGCTGCAATGGAGAGAGGTTAGTTAGTTCCTGTTCAGACTATCAAATTTCGTAGCACTTACATTAGTCCGGTAATCACCACTTACTTCCACCCGGAACTTGCTGAGCCACTGCGGTTCGATGGACTGCTGCACGATGGGCGTGGCGTAGACCAATCCCTCGTGCGAGTTGAAAGTCTTACTGTTGCAGCTCGCCGCCTGGAAGGAGACGTAGGTGTTGGGTGCCTCGTTGGCCGGAAAACGCTTGGGCACGCCCTGGCGCTTGTTCTGCTTCTTGGACTTGCCCGGATTCAGGGGCAATCCCGCCGCCCCAACAATACGCAATTGGAAGCTAAAATTATTCGCTGAAGGAGCTGGAGCTGGTGCTGGTGCTGGTGCTGGAGGAGGCGGCATCTCCTCCTTGGCCTTGATCTGCATCAGATCCGGCCGAATCATGTCCTGTTCGAGGCCACGCTGCTGCCTCAGTTGGGCGATCTGGGACTCGCTTCCGATGGCCAGGAGCACCTTGAGCTCTCCCAATTGTGCCTGGGTCTCGGCGCTAAGAATCGGAGCCCAGCCATCGATGGAAATCACCGGAAGCTGGAAATGAAAATAGTTTTAATTTTAAGGAAATTCTTGCAAGGACTATCATTACGCACCTTGCCCTTGCACAGATGATTGGTGATGCTGGCATCCCGGTAGGCTATGAAGAACTGGTGCAGCGGCAGGCGCACCACTCCTCCTAGAGGTTTCACCTCCACCTCCTGGTGCTGGCGCTCCACGCAGGCCAGAAAATGCACATCATTGATGATGGCGAACTGATCCTGCAGTCCAAAGGCTCCCTTGTCGTCGATCTTCCGCTCCAGCAACTGTTCTTGCCAGAAGGGCTGCATGGAGACCTCCTGACAGGCAACTTGATCCTCCGGCGAGAGGGCACGAACCTCACCCACGTAGAGATAGCCCCGGAGGAGCCGGACCTTGTTAGTCTCCGCCATGAAGTTGGCACAGTCGAGGATGGCCTGGTTGTTGCTGTTGGCTTGGGGAGGCGGCGGCGGTGGGGGCGGTGGCTGAGGGGGCGTTATGTCGGCTTTCGAGTTGAGGTTAACTGGAAGAGAAAAAGGATCGGATTAGACGGGGGAATCTATTCATAAATCACAGTTCAAAGTCTAATTGTGGACCTTGAACTGCGCAGCTTGCGTTATAAGCTTTAGGAGTCGTAGCTCCGAGGGCCTTATCGCCTTGACGACAGCCGGGATCGATCATCAAACGGAGAACCCAAAAAGCAGCTCATGCGAAACGGAAAGATTGCGCCGATCAGCGGGTGAAACCGGGTCGAATCGGTTATAGCACGTGCCCGGCGAACGGACAACTGGCCACTGGAGTGGAGTGGCCCAAGAGTGGACCAAACGGTTCCAGAATCTGGCCAATGACTGAACTGAAGCATCAATAAGCAATGGGCACAGTGGGGGCAACAAAAATAATCCTTACTTGGTTCTAAAAATAAAACTTCTACGCAGAAAAAATCATAGGAAAATTTCAATAGTAATCTTTTAGAAATTAAAGGTTTTGAAACTTAAAAAGTAAAAAAAAAGGACTTTAAAAATTTTAAAAATTATGTAAGAAATCTCAAATCATATTCAAGAGAAAAACCACACCCCTTCAATCTTTTAAAATTTCAAAAAACAAAAAACTTTCTTTTTAAAAATCATTCCAAGAAATCTGCTCAAAAATTACTTAAATCCTTTGAAAAGAAAAAATACTTTCGACAAGTTCTAAAACAAACTTCCTTAAAATTTAATTTTGTACATATAAAAGTATCAAAAAATTATAAAAAGTAAGTCTAATTTGCTTTTCTAGAATTATATCAAGAAATCGGAAACCCTATAATAAAAGCTTAAAAAAATATCAAAACATTAGTTTTCAAAACTTTAAGAGACATTTTTCTAAAATTTAAGAAGCTAAGGATACTATATAAAATGAAAACTAATAAAAAATCAACTTCCTTGATAATAATATTTTAAAAAGTTCCTAAATAATAAAAAAAATCAATTTCCCTGATTATAATATTGCGAAACCCACTGTGCCCCGTGATCATAAAACAAAGCTGTTGAAAAATAAAATAGATGTTTCAAAAAATATACAATGAGAAAAAAACATAAAACACAAAATAGATTTTGTTTGATTTTTTTGTTGTTGTTTTGTTTTTGTATTGTTTTGGTTTTTGTTTCTATTTTGAAAATGAAAATTATTTATTAACAGAATGATGGTCAGCACTTGGATAACGGCAATCAATAATAATATATAGAGTAAGTGCAGGAGGCGTGGGCGTGGCAGCTCGTGGTGCGTGTGATTGTGGTTTTGATTTTGTTTTTGTTTTTGATTTTGTTTTTGATATTGGTTTTGGACATTTTGGTGGTGGTGGTGGTAGAAGTAGTAGTAGTAGAAGTAGTATTGGTGGTCGTGTGGTTCGGCTTGTATCAGTTGTACTCGGTTTGGGGGCCCAAGAATCAGTTGTTCTTGCTGGTGGCTACCACACGACATTAGTCATATATATTCACCTGCTGCCTTGTTTCCACTTTCGTTCTTTCCATCACCCAGATGCTCCTGATCCGATCCCTGCTCCAATCCGTTCTGCAGCAAGCTGATCTTCACATAGACACTGCCCAGGTGGATGTCCCGCCGCTTGATGGCAATACACTTGCACTGCTCCAGCAGCGAGGCCTCATAGAGCTCCCGTAGCTCCAGACGACCCATTCCCAGCATCTCGTTGAGACAAGTGCCGGGCTCACGCCACCACACCGTAAAGTCAACATGACCGGCGGTGGTGGTCATATCCTCCCAGTCCTTCTCCTCCATGTCCACCTGCCGCTGGGCCGTCTGGCCAAAGCGGGTGCACTGCGTCAGGCTGTGGAACTTCTCCGACTCGAACTGCATGATGTGGAACATCGGAGCGCGGGGTACCTTCCGGATCAAGTCGGCGGACAGCTGGCACTCCACGGTGAAAATGGGTCGCACCTCGTTCTGGACCAGTTCCATGCGCTGGGTTCCTTCCGGCTGGAGGGTGAGTGCCTCCAAGTGCAGCTGCAGGCCGTTGCAGCGACGGAATATCTCCGGGGTTATAACCAGTTCCTCCTCCTCCTCCAAGTCGTCGGCTATCTGCTCCGACTCGGGCTCAGTCCACAGGACCTGCTGCTGCTTCTTCTTCAGCGGCTCGGCAGCGGCGGTGGCGAAAAGAGCCACCAGATCAGCGTCCAATTTCTTCATGGCCTCCATTAGCTCGATGTTGGTGGTGTTGCCTGCGGGAGGATATGGAGAAGAAAAATAGATTAGTTCCGATTGCCACACAATTCACGTGTCTTTGGCGGAATTACAGTTGTCTGGCAGGGCAGCGAAAATATAGCGAACCGATCTCAACGACGTGGGCTTTCGAATTGAGATTCCGAAACCGAAACCAAAAACGAAACAGAAAACGAAAACGAAAACGCCGGCAGAAAGAAGAGTGGAAGAAAAAGCCGCCGAGTGGGGCTGCCGTAATCGCGTTCTATGCTCTGCCTCGCATTCCTCTCCCGCTCTCTCACGTGTTCCAGCATTGGATTCTGATTTATTCGAATAACATCGCACCTTGGATACCCTAACTAAGCTTCTAACATCACGATTTCATAGGATTGAATTAATTTTGGAAAACTAAGTACTAGGAGAACTAAGTACTTTAATTTTGTCAAACAACTAAATTTTGAAGTAATTTATTTTAGATTTCTTAATTTAAACTTTAAAGTTTCTTGTCGAATAAATATCAATATCATTGCTTTTAGTTACCTACATTTTTCAACCCCTAGTAATAATATTGATTTTCTCCCCCTTTGACAATAACATCACAATTTAAGGTTAAATTAACATATAATTAAGGTTTTCATTTGAAGTTTGTTTCTAAGAGAGTATTTATTATGGAAAGGCTTACTGAAAAGTATATAGGAAGTTTTAATTTTGGTCAAATAAAAAAATGTTTAAAACTTTGTTCCAATTTTTCAACTTTTAAGGCAGTAGAATGGGTATAACTCGGCAAATACTACGCAGATTCAGGAATATTATACCTTCCCGATCTTAGAACTCCGAGTAGCTTCATTTCTCATCAAAACCTGGCAACAAAAATTTTGACAGATTTTTCGAAATTTTTTAAAGGAGTACCATCATGATTTGGGTCAAAAAAGGGTTCAAATTTTTTTCGTTTAATTTTTCCGATTTTTTTATGCAGATTGAAGGGGAATAGTTCTCAGATTCATAAATGGTATTCCGTTTTGCGATCGGACTCAAAATCGTTAAGATATTCGCTCAAAACTGAATGGAAAGTTTAGATTTTGGGAAAGTAAAAAAAAATATTAGAAACGCTGTTCCAGCTTTTCAAGTTTCCTGGTGGGAACATCGTCATAACTCGGCCAATACTTGGAAGATCCATAAATGTTATACCTTCCCGAACTTAGAACTTCAAGTAGCATCGTTCCCCATAAAAACCTGGCAACAAAAATTTTGACCCATTTTTCGAAATTTTTTAAAGGGGTGCCATCATAATTTTGGCCAAAAATTTGACCAAATTTTGAATGTTCTATTTTTTCAAATTTTAAAGGCAGATCGAAGGGTAATAGTTCTCTGATTCATAAATGGTATTCCGTTTTACAAACGGTTAAAAAATATTGAAGTTATGAATAAAAAAGTGCATCAACAGTTTGCATTTTGGGAAAATAAAAAAATTTCAAAATCAAAGTTACAATTTTTGAAATTTCTTGATGGAAAAATGTTCATAACTCGGCTAATACTCGGCAGATCGCAAAATGTCATACCTTCCCGAACTAAGAACTAAAAGTAGAATCATTTGCAATCAAAACCTGACAACAAAAAATTTGAGCCATTTTTCGAAATTTTTTAAAGGGGTACCATCATGATTTTGGCCAAAAAATGGTCCACATTTTTTTCGTTTCATTTTTCGGATATTTTTATGCAGATCGAAGGGGAAAAGTTCTCCGATTCATAAATGGTATTCCGTTTCGCAAACGATTGAGGAATGTTTAAGATATGCATAAAAAAGTGCATCAAAAGTTTGGATTTTGGAAAAATAAAAAATTTCAAAAACAATGTTACAATTTTTGAAACTTCTTGATGGAAAAATATTCATAACTCGTATAATACTTGAAAGATCCATAAATGTTATACCTTCCCGATTTCAGAACTCGAAGTAGCATCATTCCCTATCAAAACCTAGCAACAAAAATTTTGACCCACTTTTTGTAATTTTTCCAAGGGGTACCATCATAATTTTTTGTTAAAAATTGGCCAAATTTTTTTGGTTCCATATTTCCAATCCTTTGATGCAGTTTGAAGCGGATTAGGGGTCTGATTCATGAGCGGTACTCCCTTTTTAAATTGGTTGGGAAATAGTGAAGATATTAACTAAAATACACAATGAATACCAAACCTATATACACCCCGAAAGAGTATTTTCAGCACACAGGCCTCTCTTTGCAAGCCTCTCACTCTCTCTCTCTCTTTTGAAGTCGTAGGCTCTTTCCGTATCATAAGCAGAATGTGAAACCAGACCCAAATTAATTTTTTGCATAAATTTGCCTGGCATTGACAAAGTTCGGTGACAAAAGGAAGCAAAGTTTCCAGTAGATGCTATTGGAAGAAGCCGGCGGAATACTCGCAGATCCATAGGTCAAAGTGTTATCGGTTGGAAGGGAAATACTTTCCGAATTGTCCGCCTGGTAACGGTTGGCGCGAATAATTCGATTGGTTCCCAAGATAATTGATAAGAGACGGCATCAGGTTTAATGACATAAGTGGGTGGCCCAGATGGCCCAGGTGGCGCAACCTGGCCGGCAGTAATCCGGGCATTAGTCAGTAAATGGATTTAAAAAAAAAAGTGAAACTAACTGTACTAGTATACCATGTTTTTCGATGCTTAGGAAGCTTTGTAATTAAAACCCATACAAATTCGCATCGTGTGCGAGAGGGAGACGGGAGGGGCAAGAGCTTATCAAGGCAAGGCTTATCGATTTCGACCCCATATGCTGCCACCCCACTAGATTTTTCTCTCTGTGTAGCAACAAAGTAGACCCAAAGTAGCAAGCTTGCAGTACAAAATCCGAATCGCTCACGATTCTTTGCAATTCTCTTTTGAATCGCGAATAGTTTCCACCCATGTCCGTATATTTTACGGTTTCGGGGGAACATATGTTTCCCCACACACACCCAGCCACACACACACACATGCATATGTGCGTTTAAATGGCTGGGTGATAAGGGGACCTCTGGTCCCCTCCTTGAAGACTCAAATTTGAAGGCCAATGGCAAAAAAAAAAAAAAGAACTTAAGAAAAAAAAAAAACCAGACGCAGCCGGTAATGTGTCACCAAGAAGGCTGAAAAAACAAAAAAAATAATTTTGCCAGCCTGCAAAATAAAAAACAAGAAACTATAAAAGAAATCCAAGAAAGCTAAGCCTGGGGAAGATACAGTGGGATAAAATGTGTGTATCTGGGATAGTTGGAGGGTCAGGAGCGGAGTTCGGGAAGATAAACAAAACAGGATCTTTTATATAACTATTTTTTTAACCCGCTTTGCCCTTAATCCGCTCCTGAATATCGGTTAAAAGTATAAAGTATATAATAACAGTATAAAAGTCAATGAATCCCAACTTAAATATATCTAACTATTTATGTTTTACCCCCTTTGCCCTTAATCCGCCC
The DNA here is from genome assembly GCF_017639315.1 of Drosophila ananassae. NCBI lineage: Eukaryota > Metazoa > Arthropoda > Insecta > Diptera > Drosophilidae > Drosophila > Drosophila ananassae. The sequence continues at coordinate 16,203,857 of NC_057928.1, forward strand.
CTGGATATCAGTTAAATAATATTTACCCGCCCGACGCCACTGAGACTGGCCGTCCCCCACTCTCTCCGGCCGTATATCTGTCGGGTGCTCTCCCTCTCGGCCCGAGAGATAAACCAAGGTGGGGAGAGCGAATTCGTGTTTGCACGTGTTTCGTATATCACACTATATTCTGATTTTTATGGCTCTCTCTCGCCTGCCCTTACGTATTCTCGTATTTATTGGGATTCGCTTTTTCAAATGGAAAGTTTTCTTTCCATTTGCTTTGCCTGTGTTTTGGGGAGAAAAAAACCCAAAATGCTTGGCGGGAGGGAAGGGGAGAGAAGAATTCCTTTTGGCAAACAGGAATTTGGCAAAGAGAGTGACCCGCTATTGGGGACTTTAGGGGAGCGCTTGATCTATTTTGGGATTTTCTGCAATTGTTGTTAATAAATTATCTTTTGGCGATATTTCTATCTATTTTATGTTTGCCGATGTCTTGGCCGTGTTAATGAGCAAAACAAACCAGCGACAGACAGACAGACCGACAGCCGCTTACGTAAGAGTCAACAAACTGTTTTGAATTTTTCGCTAAAAAAAAAGAAAACTTTTAGGAAAGTTATAAATAATTTTAAGGAAAATGCCATGGGAAAATAAAAACAAAAACCAAAATAAACACCAGCGGTCGTCGACTGAGAAGAAGCTGCGTCCAAGTGGCTGATAAATGACGACAACGGGACATGTTAACCCACTAAAGTAGGAAATTTTAGAAAAAGAAGATTTTGGGCAATTTTTCAAATATTTAAATTGAAAAAAAAACTTGTTTTTGTTAAAAGGTCTAAAGATTTTTGCATTAAAAAACCTATTTTTCGAATATCAATTTTTTATTAAAAAATTAATATTTAAATTTAATAAATAACTATTTTGATTTTGAAAAAAAAAAGATTTCTGAAATTTAATTTAAAATCATATTTCTTAAATATCTATATTTTATTTAATAAAAAAACTACAAAAAAAATAAAATAAATAATAATAAAAGGTAATAAATAATTAATTATTATTATTAAGCAACTTTTCATTATATTCTATGGTGTACTTGAGGGCGGAGAACTCCCCCTTTCTGACCTTCAAGGACCTCTCTTTCGGGATCAAGGAAGCCAACAGGATACTAATGAAGACAAAAAAGGCGCCGAAAATAAAAGGACCCGCTATGATCCGATCCAGGAAGAAGCGACGCCTTAGGAATCGGTTCTCCGTGAGATCCATATCCGAGATATAGAACAAGATGCCGAAGAAGGCGGGTCCAAGGCCATTGCAGAGTCCCGCCATGCCGGTCATCATGCCCTGGACGGCGCCCTGGCTATCGGCCTCCGAGTAGAGGGAGAGGTAGGAGCTGACGGCCGGAAAAGTGAGGGAGCCCAAGGCGGCCACATTCCCCGCCAGCCACATCTGCCACTTCTCCCGGCCCAGCCCGTAGACGGTGAACTGGAAGAACTCCAGGATCAGACCCAGCAGGATGACTCTCTTAGCGCCCATCGACTTCACCAGTGGTCCCAGGATCACATTGGCCACGATGCTCAACGTGGAGGTCAGGGAGGTTAAGATGGACAGCTCCTCGAATCCAAATCCCATAAAGAGCTTCAAGTAGGCGGAGATGCAGGAGTACTCCCCGACCTCCGGCAGCAGGAACATGAACACCATGACGCACAGCAGCAGGATGTTGGGATCCGAGGCCACTCTCAGCAAGGACACAAAGGGATCCGCCTGCTTCCAACTCAATCCGGTGGCTCGCACCTTCCGGGGCAGGCTCTCCGGCACCGCCAGCAGCACAAAGATCACATCCACGGTGGAGACTATGGTGGCGATCAGGACTCCCGTCTGAATCCCATAGTTCTTCATGATGTAGCTACCCAGGGCCGGAGCGACCACCAGGCTGGCGGTGTAGGTGGCCGAGATGATGCCGTAGGACTTGGAGCGCTCCTCCAGCGTGGTGACATCCGCCACATAGGCGAACACCACCGACAGACTGACCCCGAAGACCCCACTCACGGAGGTGATGACGAAGAACCACCAGTTGTTGACGGTCATCAGGGGAATGGGCAGGCAGGTGAAGATCACGGTGATTAGGAGCAGTACCTTCCGGCCGTAGATGTCCGAGAGGGCGCCGATCAAAGGGGCGGAGAGGAAGGAAAGGATACCCTTGACCCCCGCCACCAGGCCGTTCATCAGGAAGGTGTTCTCCGGAAAGGTCTCCTTCAGGGTGGCTATGATGGGCATGGTGAGGAGTCCCCAGGCGAAGTACTCCAGGAAGACGACGATCACCGTGTGGCAGACACTCGGCTTCCCGATCCCCGAGATATAGGCCAGGGATACGAGTACCTTCTTCAGACTCACTTTGGTCATGTCCTCTGCGATGGAGTACTGGACCAGCACTGCCCTCCAAGAGTCTTAATTTTAAATTAAATCATTTTTTAACGCATCTCAAGCAGAACTAATCTTTTTTTTTATGTTTTTTAACTTTGTTTTTAAGAAAAATAGCAAGTACGAGTAAAAAAAAATGTCTAAAAATTAAAATTCTTCATTCTTCAGGACATCTTCCTCCTTGAAAATCCTGTAGAGCCTTTGCCTATCCGAAGGAGACTCCTTTTTTAAGAAATTTGTGAGGAAGAGAGCCACCAGGACCCCAAGGGCGCCCACTACAAAGGGAAATGGGATGGGGGGCTTAGCTTCCTGGGGATCCTTGGAATCCTCTTGGAAAAGATAAAAGAGAACTCCGAAGACGGCTGGTCCCAGACCATCGCACAGACTCTCAATCCCAGTGAGGACTCCCAGGACAGCTCCTTGGTTCTCCGGGGCGGCGTAGAGAGAAGCCACCGTGCTGCAGGCCGCCTGGATGATGGTGGACACAGAGGCCAGGATGCCAGCCAACCACAACACCCAGTGGCTGGTTCCAAAGCCAAAGAGGAGGAGCTGCACCATCATCAGTACCAGGCCCAGTCGTATCGCCCACTTGGCCCCCAGGAGGCGCATTATGGAGCCCAGCAGGAGGTTCGAGGTGATGCCAATGAGGGCCACCATGCCCACCAGGAGGGACACATCCCCGTAGCTGAAGCCCATGTTGAGCTTCAGGTAGGTGGGCACACAGGAGTCCACTCCGGCAAAGGGCCACAGTCCCAGGAAACTGATGAGGTAGACGGCCAGGAGGCTCCGGTCCTGGGAGAGCTGGCTTACAACTTGCAGGAGGTCGGAGACTTTGAGGTTCTTTCTTTGGGTGGGGATGTCCTTAGGAGTAGTTAAGGTCCTTTCTTCCCCCAAAGGATATGCAGTTTCCTCCTTGGAACTCCTGTCTTCCTTAGTTTTCTTGTTTTTCGGATGAGAGTTGTGAACTTTCTCCTCAATTATTGAAAACTTGACCTTCTCGTGATGGTTAGTGCTTCTCAGGACCTTCATATCCTGTGGCTTAATGGTAGATATCCCTTCCAGAACCAGGCTTTCAGACTTCTTCCTTTCCGCCAAACTCTCCGGAACCGCAAAGATGATGAACAAAATGTTCAAGAAACCAGTGGCGGAGGACAAGGCCATGATGGTCGTGGTTCCAAAGGAGTCCATCAGGTAGTTGCCCAACATGGGCGAGAGGGCCATCCCAGCTCCATAGGTGGCGGACATTATCCCGTAGGCCCTCGATCGCTCCTGGGGGGCAGTCACATCCGCCACGTAGGCCAGCGAGGCGGAATAGGTATTCCCGAAGACCCCACTGAGGGTCACCAGGACGAAGAAGCTCCAGCCTGGGATGACCATGAAGGGGATGGGCGAGTAGGTGGTGGCCACTGCCAGTAGCATCACGATTTTCCTGCCCCGGAAGTCGGATAGGGCGCCCAGTAGAGGCGTGGTCAGGAAGGAGACCATTCCCCGGATCCCAAAGACCAAGCCATCGACCAGAAAGGCCCGATCTCCAAAGGACTCCGACAGCTTGGCGATGAAGGGCACGGTGAGGAGGCCCCACGAGAAGTAGTGCAAGAAGGTGACCACCAAGGCGTGGAAAATGGAGGGCTTCCCGATTCCCGATCGCGGCAGGCACACCGCCGGCAGCAGGCATCTCCGCCACCTGAGTGGCAGCAGCATTTCGCGGAAAACACCCGACAACTGCTGAGATTTTCTTCCTTTTTTTCGCAAATCTCCAATAAGTGCTATTTAAAATGCAATTTATACGCCATGAGGCCGTAAACTGCGGGGCAACTGGGGTAACAAATCAAGTCACAGCTGTAATGACAGCACGGCTTTAAAAAGAGGTTCCAAAAAGCTATCTAATCACCTGGTAGTTAGCCAGTTTTTCCAGCAAAGTATTAGAAACTGTATTAGATTTAGAGTTATTTGGGAGGAGTAGGTGCCATTTATGTTCCATTCTTCTAAAGAATCGATTGTTTAGTACAGTCTATAGCTAGTCTATAGTCTATAATAATATAATAATATAATAATATAATCTATAAATTTTCTTATAAATATTTAAACCGTTGGAAATAAATTATATTATAAACTTTAGTCCCAAATACCACTGATGATTCTACAGAGGAGGATGAATTTCCCAGCTAATTATAGGTCTAAAATTTCCCTCTCCTATAAAATACCCACAAAAGTACCATATAATAATACTCATGGGTTCTACCCAAAGGTTCAAAAAATTGAAACTATATGTAATATAATTTAAAACAATATTTGCCAAAAAGCAAAAAAAAAGGAAAGAAAAGAATGAAAAACTATGAAAGATCAGAAAAATATTTACACTGTTAAAAAAAGTTATTATAAAAATAATAATGATACACAATTTTTAACATTATTTTTTATATTTTTAATTAATCAATTTTAAAAACGAAAATAAAGAATCAAAAATCTGCAAAATATTTACACTTACAAAAAAAAAGTTTTATGAAAATAATAATGATGCAGAATTTTATTAAATTAAATTTTAATGTAATTTTTAATATTTGACACAAAATGGTTAAAAAAAACTGTTTAAAAAAATGGCTATAAAAATAATGTTATTTATAATTTTAATATAAAATTTTATAATATTTGCCAAAAAGCAAACAAAATATGAAAAATAAAAAATTTGAAAAAAAATGACACTTTTATGAGAATAATAATGATATAATAACAGATATATAGAATATTATTTTTTTAATATCCTGTATAATATTTCAGAGTATATATCAAGCTTTAATTAACTTTTACGATTTAAAATAAACATTAAGAGGATTTTATTATAGAAAATAATAATAATAGTGAAATATCTTCCAAGATTTAAAAATAGATAATAGATTTCTAGTCTCCCCAATCGATATATGATTTTTAAAATTTGAAATCTCAAGGCTAGCCCTCGAAATCTCTCAGCAAAGTCCTTGAATTCTCGCACTCACCTGACATAAGTTCCGCTGTCTGCTGGTCCTGTAGCAGCGCTGCTGGCAGCGGCAGCGGCAGAGGCAGAGGCATCACCTGTGGCGGCGATGGCGGTGGAGTCTCGGTGTCCCCAGGTGTCTGATGACCAAGGGCATGACCATGGGCGTGGGCATGGGCGTGGGGGTGGGTGTGGCCCTTGGGGGGTGGCTCGGCGAAGAGCATGGTGAAGCGCAGCTGGATGTGGCCGACTTTCAGCTGCTGTTGCTGTTGCACTTGTTCGAGCGGGCCACCGATCTCCAGGTGACGATATAGAGCATAAATTTTGGTTTTATGCTCGAAATTGCAACCGCTGCCGTAGTTGGCGGCGTATTTGCGGACCAGCGACGCCGGCACCGGCAGAAGCGTATGCCCTGGATAGCGGGGGGTGGGGGTGGGTGGCGTTGACTTAGCAGGAGGCGCAAGTTCGTAGGCGTGGTCGTTGCTGTCGTCACAGGCGGCGACTATTTCGATGGCGGGACACTGTCGCAGGTAATCTAAAAATAAGGCAAGGCTCTTGCTCCGCACACAGTATCTTAATTTATTTGTATTTGTATTTGTAATTGTATTAGTGTTAGTATGATGCTGTTTCTGCTTCTTCTCTTGCTTCTGCTGCTGTTGTTGTTTTTGTTGTTTTCTTGACCTTTTCCTTCCTCGGTCGCTGGCGCTGCTGGCGTCACAGCTGACAGTTCCTGCTGCCTCGCGCTTTTCGCCCCACCAGATGATTTTCGCCGTTATCTCACGACTACCGCTCCTGCTCCTTGACTGCGAATTCGCTTTGATCGATTTGAGGCGTATGCGGCTAACTTCGATTTCCAAATGTGCCAACGGCTGAGTAGACTTTTCGTTTTCGATTCCTGTTCCTTCTGTAGCTTCTTTTCCGTTTTCCCTTTCAAAAATCACATTCGGCGGCAGCGAGTACTCCGCTTTCATAATTCTGCTAATTATGCCATTTCCCCACTCTCTCACTCACTCGCACACACACATACAGCACACAAACGCGTGACGGCGAAAAGAGAAGCGCGCGGTGTTGTTTTTTTTTGTCTCCGCTCACTTAAGTTAACCAAAAAATTTGCTGAAAACCAAAATATTTTCACACACACACAGAAATAAACACAACCAAGGAAATCGAATTTTCCGTACTATGCTTTTCCGGCCAAAATCCGAATCTGCACGGCTGATGAAAAACTGCGGTCTGCAAAAAGCTCCTTGTCGCCTAAAAGGAAGAAAATCCGAGGAACGTACGAAGCAAAGCAAAACAAAATAGACCGGGTCGCCCTGTTATTTACGCCGCTAAACACGGATCACCCTGTTGTTAGGTTCTGTTAACGGATAAAAGTGGTGCCTGACTCGGATAAATAGCAAAAACTTGTTCCTTCCCCGGCTTTCGTTGTAAAATCATTAAAAAATAATACAAATCGCAATCTGTCGACTTCTCTTTATTGACGCAGCGCCTTAAACAATTCAAACTAAAAATTTCCGATCAACACAGATAACTTGCACATCCGCTTAGGCAAACAGACGTAGCTCATCCCGCGCCTCGATCGTTTTCGGCGGCGATGGCGTCTCGAACTCGCCCAGCTCGGCGTCGTAGTAGAGAGCGGCGCGGTAGGGACGCAGCTCCCATGGCACCTGCTCCTCCATGCTGGTCAGTGTAACGCCCAGATCCTCTAAAGTGGGCACTCCGGTCAGAACCTTGTCGGTGATAGCCTCCCGTTCAATGCGAGCTGGATGCAGGCCGCCGACAGGGGTGCCGGGACAGATCCAGTTGGTGAGCTTGGCCTTAAGCAGGAAGGTGGGATCCCAGCGCATGTCGTAGCGCATGTAGCCCCAGCGCTTCTGATCCTTGCGCATCAGGCGATGGAACCAGTCCACCAGTTCGCTAAGCTGATAGCGCTTGGGCCTGAAATGGAATGAAGATATAAAGTAGTTTCGATACAATAGATTCACCTACTTACCCCACAGCCTGGTAGATGCGACCGGCACTATCCGGATCCTTGGCAGCATTGACGATGGCCTGAGCCACGTCCGAGACAAAGACTGGCTGCTTCACAGTCTTCTCGCCCTTGTGCCACAACGGCATGGAGCGGAACTGACGACGCCAGATGTGCGCGTAGTAGCGCAAGAACCGATCCTCGGAGCCGTAGATATCGGCCGGACGAATGATGGTGGCATTGGGGAAAGCATCGCGGACGCGCAGCTCACCCTCGTACTTGCTCTTCAGCCATTCGCTGCCGCCCTTAACGTACAGATCCTTGGGATTGGCTTCCACATTGAGAGATGACAGGTGGATGAAACGATCTACTCCAGCTTCGCGGGAAATTCTGTAAACATTCGATTCATGAGTCACTTTCGGGAAGGTAGAGAGTACAATTCTTAGTCACCTGGCGATCCTCTCAGCTCCATTAGAATGCACATCCCTGAACTTGAAGTTCTTGGTCTCGAAGTCGCGACCCACCAAATTGATGACCACGTTCGAGTGCTTCACAGCCTCGCGGATCGAAGGAACATCCTCCAAATTGTAGAAGTGGAACAGAACCTGGCCCAGGTCACCGGTGACCTTTAGGCGGATGACGTCCGAATCGTCACCGCGATATGGCAGAATCATCTGGGTGCCGGACTTGCCCAGTTTGTTGCACACATAGCGTCCCACGAATCCAGTGGCACCAAAGACGGTAGCCACGATTCCGTTGAAACTGCTGCGTCCGCCAGTTCCGCGCTTCATAGCTGCCGGATTCGTAGTCTTCAGCGGGCGGGGGCCATCCTCCGGAGGTGCGGCGGTGGCTGAGTATCCACGCAGACACAAAACGCCAACCACCCCACTGCCATGGTGTTCTGGAAACGAGAAAAGATCGAAAATTAGCAACAACATTCGCGGAAAACTGCATTACATAATTTATTTTGCAGTGTCCATTGGTGGACCACCGGCGTCGACTTACTGGCCAACTGCATGTTGCGGGTTAGCACTATCGCGGCCATATTGTACCGGCGCACTGGACCAACTCGAGCAGGTGGAGAATGAGCTTAAATTCCAATTTAATTCGGGGCCGTTTTCTTCTACGCCAGATGAAAACAGTGCCTGCCAATGTCACTTTCGGGCGTTGCCAGTCTTTTGCATTATTGGCGTTGCCATCTAATTGCAACCAAGTGGCAACTATTTGAATTGTAACGAATTTAAATAGTTTATTAAGTTTAAATTAATAAAAAGAAAATATGTAAAAATACATAGCTTATTATAAAAACATTAATAAGTGAATCCTATATTATGGCACATTAGAAGTTAATTTTTGGCATTTAAACTCTTTGAAGAACATTTGATGAAATAGTTTTTAAATATTCAACGTTAAAGATATTTAAAAATAATATATTTGTAATCTTAATTTATTACTTGTTGATTTCTAGTTTCCTCTAATCTTTAATATTTATTATTTTAACAACCTTGGCACTCTTAATATCTTTTAATTGCTTACTAGGCCGTTATTCAAGTTGGCTAAATCGTAAATTACTCTGCTTAGACCGAGTTGAGTGAATAATATTTGACAAATAAGACATAAGCCAGTCGTGTCCCAGTTGAAATTAAAATGCCGAGCAGCTAGGCTAGACAAACCTCAAATAGCTCGCTTTTTTATCTAATGTGCGTGGTTTAATTGCAATTTTCCAGCCAGTGAAATGTTTAATTCGGCACGGTGTGGTTCTGTAAGCAAAGTATTCAGTTACCAGTCGCCTTTTAGCTGCAAGCCCGCGAGCATCATTATCCATCCGTAAACAATCTACTAAGTAAGCGGTTAAAAAATATATTTTAAATTTAAATTATTGTGGTTAAAATATTATCAGTGCATGTGGCTTAAAATTTCGGTGTGGTTCTTCTGTGACGGTCTATCAGACAGAAGAAAGCTCTCTTCTCTGCTCTCTTTACTTTCTCTCTTTTTGTCACAAATACTAGTCTAGATGCTCTGTATTTGTACTTTGTAGCGCTAATCGCTCTCATCAGCTGATAATTCCCAGCCTGCTCACGCACTTTTTCACGCTATCACTCTCTCCAACTCTCTCTTTTCCGATTTTCGATTCGCCCACCGCCTATCTCACACATTTGCAATTTCGCGCTCACTTTCAATAAAAAGATAAGAACCAGGTAACGAAGGTTTATTTTAACAATCATAATTTGTAACAATTATTTCGGAATAAAAATTAAATTCTTCTTCAACTATATATTTACTTAATACTTTAATTTTAAAACAAGATAAATCGTGTCTAATCATTTATTCAATTTTTACCTGTAATCTCCTGTAATTTCGTCACCTACCTGGCCACCTATCTACGCCGATCTGCGAGCACTTCGATTTGCCGGCTGTGGTCATTGTTGCTTTTGTTCGGACGCCTATATTTTTCTCGCTGGCCGCTTGTCTGTATTTTGGTTCACAAAATCAGTGTGCTATATATTTTTGCAGTGGCTTTGCGGCTCATTCAGTTTTGAGCCGCGCTACAGTTAACATCGCTTACTAACTTTATAACTGGGTACCTGGCAACAGGTGTGCGCGTGTGTCCGATAAAATTTTTTAATCATATTTTCTGCGTGTGTGTTTTGATATATACAAAAAAAAATAAAACACTTTATATTAGAGGAAAAATAAATTTTCCAACACAATTTAGAGTGCCGTGTCTAAAAATAGTATCCGTCGTAAAAGCACACACATTTTCTTCAGCTTATCAGAGCCGTAACGAGAGGGTAAATTTCCAGTTTCTAAGCCAAAAAACTTATTTTCTGCTAGATAAGGGCCAGTGCGAAAAACATTTGGCTGCTCTAAGTTATAGTACAAAGTTATTAAACTGTGAGGACTAGAGAAAAACACACCTTAATACTGGCAGCTATAGATATAGATGACTGATTCGTTAGCAGGCAGACTGTGAATACATTTAGCAAATGTGATTATTAAGACGCCTCGCGCCTCTTGGCACCACCATCACCACTCTGAAAATGTGGCCCGAAAAAAATGAATAAAGGCTACAAATAACAACATCCATCTGCGCGGTATAAAAATAAATTCAAAAACTAAATTAATGCTAATCAAAGTTTATATTTCTGTCTGTGATAAACCTGGAGGGGGAGGCTTGGGAGTTTGGCCAAAAAAAAAAAAAACAATCTACTGTCGATGTTAATTTAATGCAAATTGATCCGAAGCCTTGGTGGCTCAAGTGCCCAAGAACTCTCCGGCCAAGTTCCCAACGGCATGCCATTTTATAAACAATTACTTACTCAGTTATTGGCTAAAAAATATAAACAAAACAGCCCGAAAGCGAATTATAGTGATTATAGATTACTGATCCATGGAAAAAAATTAATTCATAAAACGATTAAAAAACATATTGGTATTGTTCTAAATATTTTGATGGGAAAGGGAATTAATTAAACCAATAATTAACCAAAATTATTATTTTTAATTTCTATTTAAAATTGGGAGAAATATTTTTTCAAAATCCTGCATTTCTGACCGTTTCTGTGAGTTTATTATTTTATTCAGTTTATGAGCTTCGGGGAGTCATTATAGGTAATTGAAGTGCTCTTTAGCAATCAACATTAATATCAATTTTTGTATTATTTTAATAGGCTTTATACTACATTACTGAGATATCCGATTTTTTTCGATTCGATCACGTTTCTGGGGAGGATGCAGAGAAAGTGATTTGAAGGGAAAATAACTCGAAATAAAGGCGCAGAATTCACGTCGACAGAGAAGCATTAAATTGTAATTAAATTGTCTTTAATTCAATGAATCAGAGTTTAAAACTGAGTAGTATATACAGGTGTTTCTGAACCCATAGCTATGATTAAGATATCTTACTTGTATCACTTTAGTTTTAGTAAAATAGATTAAAAAACTATTTAAATATAAAATTATTCTTAGCTTGGCAACATTTATCGCCAGCAACATGAGTTCTTATCAACATTCTGCATCAAATCCCCCGTACCATCGCTAGTATTTGAACCCGCCTGAAGCCGACCCGGTTTCGATATTGTTTGCCAAAATTATTTGTTATCAGTAGACCTGCCAATTTTCGTACTTAATCACACCGAATGAGATAGCGTTAGCCCAACCGCAGACAGCTATCTCTGTCGGCTTATCAGGTATCTCGGCACCTGTCTGCGGTTTTGGCGCGTTTCTAAAATAGTTCAAATATGGCTCAGAGGCTCGTGGGCTCCTAGACAACTGCTAATGGCCATCGAAAACAAAGTAATAAAATATTGGCATCACACTCAGCCCACTAACGATATAAATAGAATATTTAATTAAAACTATACCATAGTATACCATTTATAATCTATGAATTAGAAATTCCAAAGGCATCCAACCTTCAGATCGTGTCAAAAATGCTCCAAAACTTTGGGGCTTCGAGGGGAGTACGAAAAAAAAATAGGCCAGGGATCCATAGCTCAGCCTTATACACCTTTTAAATATAATTTCAAAATCCAAGCAAAAATCAAAGTACATTTTTGTTTGTTTTTGAAGTTCATTTGTATTCAGAGAACGGATCAAACAAAATCGAAAAAAAGAAGAATTAATGATGAGAAATCAAAACAAAAACAAAATGTTATTGGTCCCAAAATTTTATTTATTTTTTTTTGTCGTACTTTGTTGGTTTTTTCAGTTGATGGAGTGAGTTGTTGCATTGATCTAATTGACAATTGAGTTGTCACCGGTTCGTGGATTTATGGTCTGGATTTTTCGGAGTGCCTGGAAGCAAAAGTCGTAAAAGACTCCAAAGCCGGATTTGGGGATCAAACATTTGTCGAAAAGGCGAAAAAAAAGAGAAAAGAATTGAATCAAATTATGGCAAAAAAAAAACCAATCCAAAAAACATGTTTAAAAAAGATTCTAAACATATATATTGATTTTCAAAAACAATTTTTTTAAGAAAAATATGCTTTAAATGTTTTTAAAAAATAAAGATAAATCTTTCCTTATCAAAAATATACAATATATCTAAAGATAGTATTCAGATACTAAAGATTTTATTAAAAATACATACTTTTAGAACACTATTCCTCTAAATTTTTGGGTAGTGTACCTACAGACATCTTATTTTTTTGAAAATACAATTTATCTAAAGATAGTATTCAGATACTATAGATTTTATTGAAAATACCTACTTATAGAACCGTATTCCTTAACATTGTTTGGGAGTATATCTAGCTATCTATAAATATCTGAAGATAGTATTCAAATACTATAGTTTTTATTGAAAATATGTACAGTGTACCTATTTTACCTTCCCTTTCAAGGCTCCAAATCCACATGCCATCCATATCACACCATATTTTGTATCTTTATCTAGAGGATCAGTGTGCTATCTTCCCAAACCCCTGGCAACTATACAGGCGGAATAAAAATCAGGGTTTCGCCCTCACTTTATCTGTATCTCTATCTTGTTCCATGTTTGTATCTGTATCTCTGGTTATCTTTTGTTATCTCGTGGTTGAGCCTCTGTTCCACACAAAACTGCCTCCCATCGAGAATCAAACCAAATTGAGGAAATGAACATTTAGTGGCTCTTGCTCTGTGGCTGTGTGGCATGTAGAACAACTGGGAGATACATAATGTATTCAGAATCGTAAACAACATAAGAGACAGTAACTACATCTCTTGTTTGTTGTTGTTGCTACCTGTCCGTCATTATCTGGATAATTTTTGTTGTGTGTTTTGGGATCTATGGGAGAGATTCGATTGTGGCGGTGGGGCACACAATCTGGTGCCCCCGGGGCGCCATTTAACGCTTTTGTATTTAGTTTCTAATTACAGGCATTCCGTAAAAGCCCACCAACACAATAGATTATATCATTTGATCGAGTGTAATGATGTGCAATTGCACGTGTGACAATTTGGAATGCAATTGGCTCATTTAGGAGTCGACACCATGCTGCAGGGGTTACATCATTTCATAAAATAGATATTCTGGTAGTATAAATTCTGATATGCCTATTAAGAATTCCACATGTATCTGAAAGATATCAATCAGGAATTGGATGATTAAGAAGCACTTCTTCAATTAGAATGTGGAATATCTCTGGGATTATCCCTAATAACATTAAAATCGCTGACTCTTCCATTAATTGCTCTGTTGGAGGGCACTTAGGTACTTAAAGTGGACAACCGAATAGGGTTCAACCTTGGGGTTACATGGGCCGGCAAACAAGCCAACAAACATTCGGTAGCCGTATTCCGCGATCACGTAAAGTTACGTCAATGTCGAAGGCAGTCGCAGGCAGTCGGTTGTGATCGATTCAATGAGATACCCCCCAGCCCATTTAGCATCTTCATTTGCATGCAACACACCAGCCCACCAGCCAACCAGCCAACCAGCCCACCAGCCTCAAGTGGCAGGAGGAGGAGCCCCAGCTGGGCCCATATCGGGATTTGCATATGCGATTGGCATGGGTTGAACCCTAAATATGGCAGGTTAGGCTGGGTTCAGGGCGGTGGAGCTTCCAGTTCATTTAACTCGCATCGGTGTCTTGAACTTGACACAGTTTTTTGGGATTAGAAATGGTTTATTTAATATATATTTTTATAGTGACGAAAGAACCCTAAATGTGGCGGGTTAGGAGGGTTCTGGGCGGTGTAGAGCTCTCGATCGGTACAGTTCAGTTAACCCACATCGAAGTCTTGAACTTGACACAGTTTTTATAAGGTTTAGACGATTAGAAAACGGGTTTATTAAGTATATATTTCTTACAGTGACGAAAGAACCCTAATATGGCTAGGGTTAGAGCTCCCAATTGGTACAGTTAAGTTAACCCGCTTCAGAGTCTTGAACTTGACACAGTTTTTAAAAGGTTTTCTCGATTAGAAAGGGTTATAGTGACGAATTCCTTTATTTTAAAAACAAAAACAACAGTTTTGATGACGAAGAATATTTTGTTTTTCCGCCAATCATTTTGCGCATAAAAACTTCTCCCATTTGTGGATAAACCTGACAACCTGCTGACGAGTTAATAAACATGTAAATTGTAAAAATTTGTATAAACAATAAATTATGACCACTTATATAGATCACACCCATATTGGGGTTTGTTGGCAAGTGCTTCTGACCTCTATAATCCAAATAATTCAAATATTTAAAAAATTAATTCTCATTTTCTTGTTACAGACAATGCCTGTTAAGGAGATACTGCAACGTTGCAGGCCCATCCCCTTGTATGTGGTCCTGGTACTATCCATTTGCTATTTTGTCCTCCAACTGATCCTGAGCCATGTAACCCATGCTCTGACTCTACTAATGGCCTCCCATCACATGTTGTGCAATATTTTCGCACTCGGCGGCTGCATCATCACAATTAAGGTGAGTGGATCAACCAGTTTTGTTTTAAAATTTACTTTAAAAATAAAAAATATATATATATATTTAAAAACATTAAAGACTACTAAGGCATCTGTATAAATTAGTGATAAAAATGTTTAAATTTGATTAAAATATTTAATAATTTTTTTTGGATAAAATTTTACTTTTAAGACCTATTTTTCCTCTGTGGACTCTTGCCTGTTGGCTTTTATTTTGGCCAGGAAACTGTCGCGTGCTGGGTGTTAAGCCGAAACAGATGCCTGTTGGTGCATTGAACTTTGATTGCGACCAGAAAGCACCCAAAGCACCAGAGAAGCAAAGCACAACAAAATCAAAGTATTCGAATGCATTCCAAACACCTTTTTATTTTGTTTAAAACGAGTTTCGTTTTGGATTTTGCGGATAATTTATGATCGAATTTTTGAAATATTTTTATGATTTTCTGGAGGTCTTTCTTTCTATCTTATTACAAAGTAATAATAGTTAGCCTTATCTTTTTTTTTATTTGCGAAGCTTATCACTAAATTATGGATTACTGAGGAGGGCAGTACCGTAGGTGACGAACAACATGGCTTATCAAAAGAGTGATTTCTTTGTAAAAATTACAGATTGGCATTAAATATATACAGTATATTATTTTTTCATCAAATGTGTATTTAAATTTCAATTTGTTACGCTTTTGATTTAAATTCAAGGTGAATACTTCGATAAAAAACAATGTCCAACTGCAATTTATGAACCAGTCGTCAAAGTTAAATATTTTATTAGTGAATGAATGCAAAAAAAAAAAGCATAAATAGCTGCCGCCATGGGAAAGCGTGCCAAGCACGTTTCGCAAAAGACAAAGACCAGACCCAAAACCGAAACCGAACAAGACTTGGCCAAAAAAAATCGATGGCAAACACCAGAAATCGAAAGCCTCCAACTAGTCAGTCAGTCAGTCCACTGTGGTGTTGTAGGTGTGGACAGTGGACAGGGGACAGTTGAGTGGGCTGATTCCGAGCTTATATAATGGAGCAACAGGCTGGTGATGGCTGGTGAGCAGCGAACCGTTTAAATACCTCTGCCAGACTCTGTAGATGGGCCAATGCCAATTGTTATGATTTGGCTTAGAAAGCATGACGACGAATGAACTTAATTTTTCTGGTTCTGATTGTTCAGAAAATCATAGGAAACATCTAACCATGAAATAAAGTTAAAAAAAAGAGAAATTTAATATATTTTAATAATAATTTATTCATTTTATTCATAACTCAAAAATGGGTTACAAATTTCCTAACGATATTGGAAGGCAGTTCGAGTAGGTGACGAAATGCCTTCATTAAACCTAATTTTAATATTTTAATCATATTTTTTTTTATACTTGCAGCACAGCAAACAGAAGCCAGAAGCTAAGGATTCCTCTGCGGATCAGACCAAGTCGAATGGCTCCTCGGGAGTGGTTGTTACCTTGGCCGAGTCGGAGGCCCAGAAACGGGCTAAAAGAGACAG
The DNA here is from genome assembly GCF_017639315.1 of Drosophila ananassae. NCBI lineage: Eukaryota > Metazoa > Arthropoda > Insecta > Diptera > Drosophilidae > Drosophila > Drosophila ananassae. Next base: position 16,220,090 of record NC_057928.1, read on the forward strand.
CCGGGAGGAGAAACTGCGCAACACCTTCGGCTGGGCCAGGATCGACATCCTGACCATGCTCATTGTCTTCATTATCCTGGCCTCGTTGTCCTTCTCGCTGGTGGTGGAGGCTCTCCAGACCCTAGTGCACATTGATCACAAGGACACCATGCACTTGCCGATCCCTGTCATGATGCTGGGCTTCGTGGGTCTCATCCTGAATGGCCTGACTTATCTGCTGATTGGAGGTTATACCCTGCACCAAGGTAGCTTCCTGCACCTGACACCCGGCGGCAATGTGGTGCTCGAGCGGTCCATGTCCAGCAACATTGATCTGTCGCTCACACCCATGCAACGGCAACTGAGTAAGTCCAGGAATGATCGACAGCTCAGAGAGGAACTGGAGACCGAGGTGGGAAGTGTTTACTTTGCCACCAGACGCCAGGGAGCTGTGGAGATGCTCCGCGATGTGTCCAGTACGATCTTTGTGATCGTGTGCGCTGCCATTGTCTACGTGGCCGAGGATGAGGAGCACACCGCCAAGTTTATAGACCCAGTCCTGTCCATCTTCTCCTGTGTCCTGCTGGTGTCCCTCAGTTATCCCTACAGTAAGTGTGGATTAAAAATCATTTTCTGTTCAAAAATTAATGTCTTATCCTTACGTAGTGAAGGAATCCTGTCTGATTCTGCTGCAGACCATACCCGGATCCATTGATCTGGAGATTTTTGAGCGCACCCTGGTTGCCAAGTTTCCTGAGATCATCAGCTACCACGATCTTCACATCTGGCAGCTGGCCGCCCACCGATATGTGGCCACCATACACATCCAGTTCCAGAATCCCAAGCTCTATTTGAAGATCATCGAGCAGGTGCGGGCCTATTTCCACGAGCAGGGAATCGGAGCGGTCACCATCCAGCCGGAGTTCTATCCGTCCACCAATAAGAACGCTTCCGCATCCCTGGAGTGCCTGATGCAATGCCAGGCGGCGGAATGCATTGAAAAGGTTTGCTGTCGCGACTCCCGCACCGATCTTCGTGAGATTTGCGATGGTCCCAATGGCCGGAAATCCAGTTCTCCGGCCAAATGTCAAGGCAATAATCATGATCATGGCAAAAACAAGTCGAAATCCTGCTGTGAACTCAGTGCTGTGGTAGTGGAGAGGCCAAAAGAGCTGAATGCCGCGCAACTAATGGAGGCTAAGGAGCAGGATGCGCCGAAATCCAAGTCTACGCTGCCACAGTCCGTATCCCAGCCGGAAATCCTACCTCCGAGAGAAGACACACCTCCAAATTCAACTGAGAGCGCATGATCCATCGCAGCATGTGTATAGTATTGAAACAAGGCTTCAAGATTTTGATAATTTTAAGTTAGTTTACGAAATTGCCATATACATTTTGGAGATCCTTATCTGGACGATACGCTTAAATATCTTTGGTTAGCAAAATGTTGTCGCAGGTATTGGTGGGAATACAATGTCCCATTTTAACAATTTTAGGTTTTGTGACAGAAATCAAACTGAATTTTGCCCACCAGTGTAGTTAGTTACGTATTATTTAGATTTAATTTACATTTACTATCGTATTTTGTAACGCATATGCCTAAGAAATTTACAACCGAAAAATTACACAAAAAATATACAGATATGGTGTATAAATATAGGTGTATAAAAATAATCGGATTATGCGCATTGCAGTACTGCTTAAGTAGGCTCAAAGCACACAGTCGGTTAACAATTAGATCCGCAGGGATTTCACGGTGGTCAGAACATTTAACATTTTGTCGATATCAATTAGGTCAGGTTAAGATAAGGCCGGACATGCAATAGATACAATTCTGATTCACTGCAGGGAGCTGCTGGCCCCGCCTCCACCCATTAGGTACTCCAAAGCGAAGAGGCGAATAATCAGAGCCAGGTTGTCAGTCGCCGCATAATCGATCACGCTGCCATTATCGTCGGGCGTATGCCATACACTGGGAAACGGCACGGGAATAACGTGGAGGATCGGTACATTTCGCCGGAGGAACGGTATGTGATCGTCCTCAATGTAGGATGAGCGCATGGCTTGCGACTGGAAATAGCGTGTTGGATCCCTCTGGGTAACACCGCTAGTGGCGTAGCGCTCCAGAAGTTGCAACTTGGCGAGACGCGTCTCCACAGACTGCATCCGCATGTACCACGATTCGGTTTTGGCAAAGAAACTGTAGAAAGAGGGATCTGGAGCTCCAAGGAGATCCAAAAGCACAAGGATATCGATACGATCCAGTTTCCCCTCCTGATGCCACTTCTTGGCTAAGTGCCTGGCCCCATAAATTGAATCAGTGGGTCCCCACTCTTGAAATGCTTCCTCGCCGTCGAAGAATAGCAGCATTAAACTGAGTTTAGTCTTTGTGAATGGGAGAAGTTGTTCCTGGAACACCTGGGCCAAGTTTAGGAGCATGGCGCAGGGCACTGCCGAGTCTGTGGCACCCAGAAACTCCACTCCAGGCATGTACTTGCTATCATAATGGCAGGCGAGCACCAGATATCTCTCCGCTTCTGGATTTAGCGTGGCGATGATGTTGTGGAAATGCAACTGTCCCTTGATGGGAGCCGTATCATGGAAGCTGTCTAGCTCCACGTGCCAGCCCAGATTTTCAAGACTTTCCTCAATATACTTTCGCACAATGGTGTGGTTTCCCGTGCCCACAATTCTGGGTATCATTATGTTATTGATTGCCTCCCTCAGATGCAGTTTATCCGACAGATTGCTGTACTCCAGGAACTTTGACTCCGACAGCTGGCTGGGGTTGTACGATTTCTGTTGATGAAATAAAAGGCTTGTTAGGAAACTATTGGATTAGAGTGGTGGGAAGAGCTTTAAACCTGTAAACGTCCAACCAAATTATCTGTTGGGCCAACAGATCCCTTGACCAATGTGGCCATCAAGGCCGCATGAACGCACAGCGTCCACACATTAGCTGGTAGTCGGTGAAGCATATTTAATCAACTGATTGAAGACTACGTGGCTATGTTCCGAGTATTTTCGTTTGTTTGCTCCGCCGTGAGTGGGAGTATTCGCACCAACAGGTGGTTCTAATCAGTTGCGGCAGGTGCCCAGGCTTCAAGGACGTGCGTCTGCGGCACGGCTTCGGAGCAGACTGCAGCATGTGGTTAAGAAATCTCCTGCGTGGCGCACACACACTAGGAATTTATGATATTAGCAAATATGTAGTTAGGGTTCAACTTCTGGGATTTCTCGAAATGAAAATGCTAGAACAGCTGTTGTTTGCGCCTTTCGGGCAGGTGGCAACGCCATAAAGAAGCTGATGGCAGCACCGGTATTTATTAATAAATGATTAATTTTTTTTTGTAAGATTTTTCTAAACATGGGATTATTTATGTGAATTATTTTGTGGAATTCCAGCAACAAAGAAAATTTTCTTAGATGTTTAATAGAAGGGAATAAGCTTAAATGGATTTCTTGGAATATTTAAGTGTAACTGAAAAACTACAAAGAGTTTAACGGTTTTCTAAGAAAAATGTTTGAAAGGTTTAAAAAATTAACCTCTTTTTAACATAAAAAAATATATATTTGATACGTTTTTATAGCGTACCATAAATCAATAAAAAAAAAATAAATATATTTTGTTTCAAAAACATAGCACCTCAAAAAAGATGCTCCTAATTGATATTCCCACTCTTTACTAACAATGACCTTTAACGAGATTCCACTTTTCTTCAAAATTCGAAGATTACTAACCTTTGGGATATCCACTAACTCAAAGCAAGCACCAAGATTGTAAATCTTTTTTCGCGGCTTCGGTAGCAATTTAGTTACGGCTTCAAACAAGGAAAAGTTACGGAATGGTACACGCATTTTCGTTTTTCTTTAATACAAATTATGCACACACATGAAACACTAGACAACAAACTATTCGGCACGTTTTCCACGCTGCAGTTATCGAAACTTATGCAATGGAAAACGATTACACGGGAAAGTTACATGCCACTTTCTCCTCCCTCGTTGGCATGTAGGTATTTTGTTTATGCGTATGTACAGAGCGGTTTTTTGACTTAACTATAGAGTGTGGAAATGGGAAACAGTCCTGTCATTCATCCTAGCGCAGATTAGTCCTCCTTGACGGCCTTGGAGCCAGTTGCTCCAAAATACGCTCGGTAGATATACAGCCCCAGAGCAATGTGCAGAGACACCACCGCGCCCACGGCGGATGCAATATTGACTTTAACCTCGGACAGGCTGAAGAATCGGTCCAGAACAAAGCCTTTGAGAAGGAAGAACGTCACAACGGGCAGGAAAACGATGAGCATGCAGTAGAAAAGGACTATTTTGAAGGAGCTGTAATCCTGCGAGTCCTGTAAGAAAGTAAACTATGGGATTAGACAGCCGGCAAATGACCTGGTAATGTTTACGTGTGACTGCTGGCGGGTCTGTTTCTGTGCTGCTCCGTTTCCGGCCCCTCCGCTTTTCTTGTTTTTGTTCGACATTATTCTAGCTAGCTCGGGCCCAGTTTAATTGAAAATAGCCAATATTTCTTCTAGTTTCACTTTTTGCTTTGGCTTGCCATTCGGTTATCAAAAGTATTTTTGACAAATCACAAATCACATGATAAATGGTATGACCGTTTTGACATAGCAGATATACTGAAATATGTTATCGTTCACGATCACGAGTCACGGGATCACAGATAACTTGTTGCTTTTTCAAAAATTATAATAATTATACTTTAAAATAATTATTTTTCAAATTAAACATATAAATTACTATGTATGGTTTAACATTTATTTGTATATAATGAAATCATATAATTAATTTAGAATATGAACTATTGTAAGACCCTCGCATGTAAGGGGTGCAGTATTTTTCAGTATTAACTGCAACCCTCCTTAGCGTATTGCGTCACCTTGCGTACGGTCACACTAAAGCGAAAGGAAAACAAAGCGAACAGAGACGCGAATCAAAGCGCACGCGGCAAAATGTAAACTTGCTTATTGGTTTATTTATAACAGTTGCCGTCATCGCAGTCGCAGTGGATTTGGCCCGTTGCTTGCGTGTGTTAATTTAATTTATTTCAGCCATTGGCAATTGCTGCGTATATTCGGCAGTAATTAACCGAATACAGAAATCTATAGGTATTGCGAACGCCTGCAGTTTGCCGCCTGATCGCGTACAGTTGGGACGCGCATTTTTCTTCTTTTTTGATTCCACCTCTGCGAGCTGGGAAATTTCCACGATGGTCTTAACGAATTTCGAGTGCTGGGCACATGGCGATCCGGCGACAGCCGCCAATTTCGAAACGGGGGCACTTCGTCCCGCCATCGATCCGTTCAATCCACGTGCTGTCACCCACCTGCCGGCTGCACTTATAACTGATGCCGATGCAAACAACAACAACAACAGCTTCAACAGTGGGCCACCGATGCAGGAAGTTGTTATGCCCATGGAGGTGCGCTGCAAGAAGCGCCTGAATCCGAATGATCCAACTGGTGGGGATGTGGACCATCCGATGTACACCAAGCGCTGTCGCTACGATGAAGCGGACCTGGCTGCCCAATATTGCAATGGTATGTATGGAGGAGTAATGTTTTAATAATTTTAAGTTAAAACCGGAATTTGCCGCCAGAGTTTGGCCATGAGTTTAGTTTATTTTTTCCACACATTTAATTGGCGTTGCGAGAAAAGTGTCGTAAAATTAGTAATCTTACAAAATGGGATGACCTCGCAGCCAAAATTCGTTGGCTGGTGACCTGGGTTATCAGTTGGCATTTATTTGGTGCGATTTCCGCTATCGCAGGCATACAGAAAGCCCACCGATAAGCACTTGACAGGGACTTGATTTAAGCAAAAAAAACCAAAAGCAAACCGGCTTGGCTCGGCAGTCATTATCTTGCTTGCCCAAACACACTATGAATTACAGCCGTGGAGGTGTGGAAGTGTGGAGGGAGGCCAGGAGGTCAGCAAAGTCTTGCCATAATGTTCATCCCCTTGGATTTTAACAAAATCTGAATTCGCAATAGCTTTCAAGCAAAGTGTGGTGTGGTGGTGGACAGCCGGTAAGAAATGTGTGTATATCTCACGAGTGTGAATCAATACCTTAAGAAGAAGAAGTGGGAGGTTTAGGGAGGAACTTATGGGCTGTGCCAGCAGAGAAAAGAAATACAAAGTTTGCATTTCCTGTTCGAGTAATTTAAATTCATATTTGAGTGCCATTTTTTAAATAAATTCTATTGCGGCTTACCCTATCTCTGAACAAACAAAAACTCAGATAAGAAATGACAGCATTCGCAACTCGCTGTCAACGACGCTTCAAGTGTCTATAAATAAACGATCGGTAATTGGGGCAACTATCGGCGTCGACAGTGCAGCAGCACCAGCAGCAGCAGCAACTGTTGCTCATGCAATGCCCCTGATTGCGTTTACTAATCGGTTTCTCTCTCTTTTTTTGTCTCACCTTGCAGATTTCTTTTCACTGCCTGCCACACAAATAATTGGAACACAGGCCTGCTTAATGGATTACGAGATGCAGGCCGAGGCGACACAGCCGCAACATCAACAGCAACTACAACAGCACCATCAGCAGCAGCAGCAACAGCAGCAGCAGCAGCTTCTTCACCAACGCATTCATCAGCATTATCAAGGTCATTTGCACCGCGCTAACCGTGATGTGAGTCGTTGCATGATGTCGCACATGATTTGAGAGTCCAGCGTGTATATATATAAGCCCAAAACTCCCACTCAAAATGTATGAAACACATGCAACAGTTCACCGCGGCGCGTCTCTCGTTATTTTGCTAAACAAGCAATATATCTGGCACATTAGTCATAAGCAATACAGAAAATGAAACGAATTAACAGAAACCAAAAAGTTCAATATGTAAAAAATCACAAAGCAGCGAACGAATCAATCAGTCGATACTCTGAATAAGAATGTTGAAGAAAACCCATCCCTTTGTACAATCAACTCCAAGCTAACTCAAATGAAACATGTACTTAACTATCTAATGCAATTGAAATACTTAACTCCAAAACATAAATGGTTAACTAAGCGAAACATTGCAATCAAATAATAAAAAAGCAATATAAACTTAAGTGAAATGTATAAACTTAGAGCCTTCACAAAGTGTTGGATGTGCATACACGAATTAGGTTGTAAGTTTTCCAACAATTTAACGTTTTATGAAATAAGTTTGTAGTTTAATTGTAATCACTTATCACCATAAGTTCAAAATGTCAACAGAAGATATGTATTTTAGTCCTTATCCGATTTATTTTCAGTTGTATGAAGCATCTTGAGGACTATTGAAGAAATAATTGAAACAATCTTGAAATTATGTGTAATAATAAAATGACCTATCATGCAATTATAACACTTTGTGGATGATCTAAAGAAAGTTAGACAACTAAAATACAAGAAACTGATGGACAAACTCCACTCTCTGCTCGTTTACAGAACCCGCAGACCAACAGGCATCGCCTAGGAAGCGTAAATCAAGAAATGACCTAGATCTTTATGAGAAAATCCAAAAATGTAATGCCAAATGCAGCGAAACCGAGGCGGACTTGTACATAGCCACGCATGGCGGTTGTCTGCATCACTTCCGTAAGCTGAGCGGCACGGAGCAGGAGGAGTCTGATATCTGAACAGTGTACCCATAGGGTACTTGGGTTGTCTATAGCCTAAGCCGATATACATACATATATAGAATCAATGAAAATGCATTGTAAATCCTACCTTACCTAAGTAGTAAAGTAAGTTCCGCATATCGAAACATAAAGGTGCTTAGTCTTAGTATTTGGATTCTAATAAAATCAGAAGCTAACCCTAAGCAGCTCATCTCCCACTGACTTTCGATTGAAGTTTTCAACTATATTTTCAAAGATAAATTGTACATGGTAGTTGTATAGTGTATTCTCTAGATAAATGCTGCGGTAAATGCAATTAAATGGCTGTACTTAAGAATACTAGATGCGGCTGTGATCATTGGATCGTTTTAGTAAATCTTCAGTGTTTGCTTTTTGAGGTTCTCCACGTCAATGTAGTTCTCCTGCACGTCCTTAACCATAAAGTCGACCAGGTTGTCCAGGTCGTATTTGTGCTGCCAGTTCCAGTCGCGGCGGGCCTCCGAGTCGTCGAAAACCTGTGGCCACGAGTCGGCAATCAGTTGGCGGCTGTCCGGCTTGTAGGTCACGTGCAGATTGGGCACGTGTTTGCTCAGCTTGTCCACCAGTTCTTCCGGCGTGAAGGACATGGCAGTTACGTTGTAGACGCGGCGCTTAAGAATTTCATTTGGTGCTTGCATAAATTCAAGGAGGGATCTGGGTAGGTTATAAAAATAATATTAATTTTAATGATACATTTTTTAAATATTTTTTTTAAGAGTTACCTTAAGCAATCCTCGATATACATCATTGGCAGTCGTGTGTCTGGACGAAGGTAGCAGGTGTACTTGCCATGCCGCAGGGCATCATGGAACACGGCAACGGCATAATCTTAAAACAAGTTTTAGGTATAAATAAATAAAAATAATTTTATAATTTATAATAGCTACGTAGTAGGTTAAATTTATCCTTGTTTTGAATACTTTTATTTTTAAATTTACATTTCCATTTATCCGTATTTATTTAATTATTAAAAGACTAAAAGTATGCAACATCATTAGGCTTCATTTATTCTAAATTTTAAATAAAACTATTATTTAAAAAAAATCAGTTATTTTTATGATAGATTACCAAGACTTTAAGAAGTAAGGAGGGAAAAAATCAATAGTATTTTTTTTTAAATACAATTGTTATAGTAATTTTAATTTGTACAATTTAGAAGCAAGGAAAGTGCGTTTAAGAAAATTATTCAAAAGAAATACTCATGAAAGTTGTTCTGCAATTCAATAAAAAAATAGATAGCCTAGTCAACAAGATTAATGGGTCAAGAGGTATGCTCATTTTATATATGTATAGATATACCCCCCAAATGATGCCCATTGTCATGCTCTTTGATTATCATAAACTATCAGCAATTGAGGCATTTATGATATGGAATTGGATTAAATAAAGCTTGAAATGCGCTTGACAACACAATTTCAACCAATGGAAAGTATCTTACAGATAGTTATTTTTGAAATTTGCAATAGATACTTAAAAGAAGTAAACTCCTACCTGTGGTACCACCGCCTGGTGGATCACTCGATATAACTCCCGGAAAGCGCAGGCACCTGAAGTCCAGGCCAAACTTATGGTAGTAGTATTCGCCAATTAGCTCGGCGTGTACCTTGGAAACACCATAAATGGTACGCGGACGTTGGACCTGGTTAAATGGGACAATAAGTCAGTGAGTATCGAACAAACTTCCAGTTGGTGGCTGTAATTTTCATACCGTAATGTTGGGCGTGGGATTGCGGGGACTGTCGGGCCCGAAAGCCCCAATAGTGCTTGGCACAAAGATGCGAAGCTTGTACTGTTTGGCCAACTCTATGACGTTGTGGACACCCTCGATGTTTACCCTAAAAAATATAAATAAAATACTCATTTAAAGGAATTATATCTAGTGCTTGAAATTATTTCATTGTTTTCTAGAAAGCGTTTAAAAATAATGAGATTAGTGACTTTGATTCTACTGATAGTAATATAAAATGACTATCTGATAGTAATATAAAATCTTAAAATTTATGATCATTACCTGACAGCCAGTGGAACATTCTGTTCTCCCACAGCACTGAGTAGAGCTGAGAAGTGGATCAGCCAGTCGATGCGATGGTCCACCACGATCTTCTGCAGACCCTTGAAGTCCAGGATATCGGCAAAGATATATGGCCCATTGTCCGTTATCGCCTTGCTGGGCTTGATGATGTCAGAAAGGATCACATTGTGGCTGCCATATTGACTTCGCAGGAGCTTGGCACACTCGATGCCCAGTTGTCCCAAGCCACCTATAAGAAAAGGATAAGGAATACATATCATCCCCTAAGCCATTACTATTTTAAATCAAATATTTGTCTTTCATCCACATATATTTCCAAATAGCTATATTCCGAAATATATTGTGCGACAGATGGGCGACAGCCTTGAGGGCCGTGTCGCTATGCGAATAAATATAAACCGGACACGTGGCAGAGGCTACTGACCTGTAATCAGAATCTTGGGTGGCCTGCCCTGGCCAGGAACCTGATGGACACTGCGTCGCTGGACCAGCAACTGGCTAATAACTGGAGTTATCCTTGATGTCTGTTGAGTACTGGGAACGGGGGCAGCCAGGGCCAGGTTGGCGAGGCATTTGCGAAACATTCTCGGAGTCGATTCAAAATCCCGAACACAACGCGCGCAGTGAACGAGTGACGATTTTCAACTGATTTCGAAATTTGCAAAATATTTTTCATTTAGCTCTCAGAATTACATAGCTCCTAATTTCCGCTATATGTTTTCCTCATATATTATACATATATCGCGTGAGCACTCGGATCCCGTCGGCTACCTTCGTATTTTGATTAGTTTAAGTGAGTGTTAGTTACTTGGCAGCCAGTCAAATTCCATGGGGGAGCTGTCGCCATGGCGCACTGATGTTGTTTGGGTGGCCAGGCCACTGTCCCACCGTCCCACCATACCCCACCAGACCACCATCCAAATGATTCAATAAAAACGAAAGCGAACCAAGTGGAGGAGGCCTGTCGGTTGACAAAAAACATCACAAACAACAACAGTACGTCGGTTGAGATGGATTGGATGGGTTTCCTTTTATGTGGAGGGGCATGTCTAAATCAGAAAAAAAAACAAACTCATCGTATATAGTATTGTCCGAAATTATGCAATTGCTTTTTATAGGGTGATCTGTAGGGGAGCTTCGGGACAGGCCCCCTTTTTCTTGGGGGTGGGTCTGAGAGGCCTAGATTTCGAAAGACAGTGGTGTTTTGAAATTCAAAACTATAACCTTTTTGAAAATATTTTTATAAACTTATAGGAGGAATAACTACAAGGAATTATAATATAATTTTCATATTCAAAAACCTCTTTTTTTTTGGTAATGATTATAGTATTTTATTTACTTCCCTTTTAATATTTACTTGTTTATTATTTTAATATTTATTTTTGTATCATTAAAATAAATATTTAATATATCTGTGCTCTTAAATCTGTGCTTGCTTATCCAGAATGACTGTCATTATGATTTTGATAAACTTGAACCGCAGATGAGATTAACCTTGGACACAAATTTCGATTTCATTGCCAGTGACCGGATTTGCTTAAAATGGATTTATTCTGGCGGTATGATCCGGACCCAGATCGGTCCTACACGTGTAGTGTCGAGATAGTGTCGAGTGCAATGAATTAGCACAAGTTTAGATGACTGGGAGCGATTTTCCGACGGTGGCTTATCGTCAACTGGGGGTCTACTGGGTGTCCATTGGCCTTGGCAATTGGAAATCTCTCAACTGCATGACGTCGATGGGCCGATGCCAACACATCCTATAAATACTATGCACTTGGACACGAAAATATTATTTATTTTCCACCGAGAAAAACAAAAACAACTGGAATACTCGCTTTCCTTGTTGTCTTCCTCCTCTCGCCAAAAAGCTAATTTAAAAAACCAAATATTAGAAATGTTGAATAATTCTTTAGTGCATCTGTTTTTGAAGAATCATCTACTAAGGAAATAAAAATAGGTAAATAATTATAAAACAATATTGTTTTTAAAACAGTTCTAAATATTATATTAATGTTAAAATTTATTAAAAGATCAAGTAGGATAGGAAATATTATAGTACAAAAAACATATATATTTTGTAGAGCCTCCAATCATAGCCACTATATCTACAATTAATCACATTTCCAGCCAGAAATCCAACTATAAAAACTACAAATAAACCTTAAATACCTTAGCCTTCATTTTTTCAGCGATTTACTGTCATAATTCTGATAATTTCACTTGCAATTTCATTATAATGCTCCTCGAAACGGTGTTGGCTCTGGGCCAGGCCCATTCTGTCGGGGGGAGAGCGACCGACCTCTGATCTGTGGTCACAGATCGCCACACCTGAGCTCCACAACGGCGTCCACAAAGGGAATCTCTAGTTGGAGCTAGAGCTGGAGTTCCAATCCAACTTAAAGTTAAAGTCTTCTTCAGAGTCGGAGTCGGAGTCAGCCAAGTGTGGCGCCTGGTGTGGAATCCAAATGAGAGTCGTCGCATTTGCCGCATGCCGCTAGCAGGAAGCTCCTCAGCTCGGGCCGACATTTCTGGTAGAAATCTTGAGTAATCCGCTGGGCTGTAACATTTTACAAGAAACAGTTTTCGAGTGAATTCCAAACGAGGCGGTTCGTCTACCAAATAATCGGAGAACTCAACGAATTTCAACCAAAATTAATGCCAAGTGATGTTGGCTAATTGAATTAAGAGTCTGAAGAAAAGCAAGAGTGCGTTCGAAAGTGAAGTGTATAAGATTTCAACAAAATCCAGTGTTTTTATAGCCATTTTTGAATAAAAGTTTGTGTTCTTATTCTTATATTCAAAAGAAAAGATATTGAAGATATAGAAAAAGTATTTTTCTATCTTAAGGGAAATAAAAGGAGGCTTACCTTTTGGATTATCTTTTTTTTCTGAGTAAGTTATGAGGCTTTTGAATAAAATAAAAAAGTAGTTATTAAATAGTGTAGAAATTGTTAATTCTAAAGTCGGAGATACAAATAATACTTTCAATACATTTAAATATTTTTCAGTTATTTTAATTTTGCTATTTATTATCTTTTTCTAAATCTCTTTCTAATCTAATCTTCAGAAATCATCATCTTTCTCATAATATCCTTAATCCTAGTAGGCCAAATTATATTTAAGAATAAAAACTTTTTTGTTTCATAAAATTAAAAACCCAATTTTGTATTTGGTGATATTTTTAAAGTTGTTTATTTTTCATAAAAGTTTTTAGGAAAAGTTTATTGAAGAAAACATCTTTAGAAGTTTTAAAAACACAAGTCCGTTTATTATCTAAGAATTAAATTTATTTTTGTGAAATATTGTTCCTGACAATAAAATTCGTGCTTTTAATCTTCCCTGATATTTTTTAAAATATAATATCATCAATAAATTTTATAATAAAAGCTTTCTGTTCATCAGAGTAATAAATTTCCTGCCATATGGATTGTATCTGAGTCTGACTCACCCAAATCTAAATGTTAGCTTTTAGGAACCGTTAGTCGTTGAACTAACTCAAACAGTTATTTAATTAGGGGAGTGAGGGGTTAGGGGAGCGGAGGGGGGATCAAAAAGAAATCAGAGCAGGTGAAATTGTCGCAACAGAATGGAATGGTGAGTGAAAAGGGGGCTGGAGGTGGCTGAAGGAGGCGGGGCCTTCACTTAGTGTGACTTCAAGGCGTGCAGTGCAAGCTCAGTCTGCCAAAGAAACAGCAGATACCTCCAAAAGATACAGATACAAATACAAGCAAAGATTCAGATACAGCGCCGTACAGATGCAGGTACATAGAGGGAGCCAAACAATGATGAAAACGACAATAATTTCAAGGTTCGTTTGATGTAAACTCCGGCGCGCATGCGTAGAAACGGTCGACGGTGGCAGAAGATAAACCTAAAACCGAAGCTGAATCGGCGGTTAACGTTTCACTCTATGTATTCGAATTTTTTTGCAGCTGCTTCTATTTTTTCCCCATTTTTTTTGGTTTTTTTTTTTTTTGTTAAATGATTACAAAATTTTCGTTGAAAAGCCATGTTACGCTTCTCGGCGCAAAGAGTTTCTTTTTGTTTTCGCTTCGAGTTGCGCAGTTGCATGGTATGGGCGGTTTTTGGTGGGTGGCTGACGAATATACCTTCAGTTATAGTTATAGCCATGCCATGGAGTAGTATAATGTCTGAATGTTATGAAGACGAGACGAGTCTTTTGGGCTATTGCACAAGATATCGCGTCTACGACTTCCTGTCGTACGACCACCGACTCGACTCCAATAATGAAGAAGTTTATGAGGCGTTAGAAGTGCATTACGACGAGATCTTAGTAGATTAAAATATCATAATAATTTTTGGCAAAGTTTTGGGGGTTAAATAAATACAAATATTTGTCTCATTATAGAGTCTAGGATCTCTAATCATTAAATACAAAATTATAGGATCATAAAAACCTCATGGAGGGGCTTTTTTCACAATAATTTTGACCACCTGGCCAAAAAATGTTTGAGGTTTGTAGCTTTCTAAAAATAAATCTTATCATAATCGATTTATTGTTAAACAATAAGTTTCATTCGGAATCTGATTCCATTCTTAAAAATATATGATTTTATCAATCCATTCTAACTAATCCAAAGCAAGTCAATTGCCAATAATCTTGATGCAAAAAAATTTGATTAAACTCTATTAAATAAACGTAGAAACTCAATTGGCCATAAATTATAAGGAAACGAAAATCCAGACAGGGCAGGGTTTGATTAATAGCTGACCATTGGACATCTGTTTCAAAGCGGAATCTTATCAGTCAAAGCCCGCCAATAAATTCAAATGAATACCTTGTCCATAAAGACCAGAAGTTTCAACTGTCCCGGACCTATCCAGATTAGATGACCCTCAAAAGTACTAGACTGCTGTACTTAATGGGGTTTTCCTTTGTATATCAGGAGACTAGGAAGTTCTCTTTAAATAAAATACTATTGCAGTTTGATTTTTTTATTTAATTAATTTTTTTTAACGACCCTCATAAGAGTTAATACGTTCAATAACCAGATCATTCACCAGCTCCTTCATGTTCTTGGCAATGATAAAGTCCAGATGGTTGAAGGTCTGCACGGGCACCCGATGATCCTCCGTCAGGTGGGTGAACTTCGAGACCAGAGTGTCCACATCCTTGGGTCCGCACAAGGCATCATTGTTGCTGGAGTAGGAGTGGGTGGGGGCGGTGATCAGGCTGAGGTCGTAGTCTGGGGGCAGTTCCTGGCCATAGATCTCCTGGTTCTTCTTGGTGCCCCAATCGTACTGACGGAATTCGTGGGAAGCCCAGAGCTGCAGGAAGTGGATGCCCTGGTTGCTAGAGGAGCCGGCCGGATGGGTCTCAATCAAAACGCTCATGGAGCTCTAAAAATAAATAGGAAAATAATGTAAGTTATAAGGTATCCAAGGAGCTTTTCCATGCCAGGACTCACCGCATTGGAGTTCACATAGCCGCCGTTGGCAAACATAATGAAGGCATTGTTGCAAATCGAGTTGGACAGATGACAGCTATTGTCCACCACACGGTTGACCAGGTTGTTGTGCGGAATCAGTTCAGTGTCCACCAAAAGCTGGTTCCATAATCCGCCGGGAGTGCCCACCAACGGTCCCATGGCCTTGAAGATGAACGACGAGCCGTGTTCGAAGAAGGCGCACGGAGCCAGCAAATGGCCAGACTTGACCTTCTCATTGTATTCAGGACGCTCGGACAACATGACCAGGTACACAGTGGTACCCTGCGAGTGTCCAGCGTAATGAACCTGCGAGTGTCCGGTCTCGTCAATAATATAATCGATCATGGCCGGAATGTCAATGGTTCCGATCTCATGCCAGTCAAAGTGCCAGAACTTGGGACTGTTGATGGAGATGATGTTGTTCTCCCGGGAGTAGATATTGCCACGGGCATTGCCTAGCCACACATCGTATCCGGCGTCGGCCAGGAGGTAGGCCAGCGAGTTGTCCGGTCCGGAGGAGAGGAAGCAGTCGGAGTTACTGAAGAGTCCGTGCTGCAGGAGCACCGGAGGACGCTTCTCGTTCTGGTTCTTCAGCTTGTGGGAGTACGGAATGCGGAAGAGGGTCAGCACATATCCGTCCTCGGTGACCACTGTGTGGGCCTCGGCCGGGTAGCCGTGGGAGCGGATCCTTTCATCCGACTTGACGATCTCACTGAGGCAGTAGTCCGACTTCTCGGCGGCGGCCAGGCCGACGGCCAAGCAAAACACTAGCAAGTATGCGATGGCACCCATTGTAAGAGGTGTTTGCTGGTCACCACCCATGGGGCCTTTCTTATATAGTCGGGTCTTATCGGCAGGCCCAAACTGATTTCTAGAGATAACCAGGGGACTGTAGGGGCCTACACTCTAACCAGATTTCGACACTTCTTATTCCTATTTTTCTAATTTTGGACATTATATATTACTTACAGATGATTCTTTTCCTTAATTTCCTTAATTTAATTTGTTAATTAAATAATAAAGTTAACAAAACAATATATAATTTAATAAAATCTATATTTTTTCAAGTGCTAATGTGACGCACCTGGAAATTTTTATAGGAACATGTGTCCCATCAAGGGGG
Organism: Drosophila ananassae; assembly: GCF_017639315.1. Taxonomy (NCBI): domain Eukaryota; kingdom Metazoa; phylum Arthropoda; class Insecta; order Diptera; family Drosophilidae; genus Drosophila; species Drosophila ananassae. The sequence goes on from NC_057928.1 coordinate 16,236,339, forward strand.
TCTCGTCTACCGTTCTACGGAACTTTCGGTCTATAATAAAACATAATTTATTTTTAATTTCAAGAACCCTGTACCTAATCTGGTTAATATATGACGGAAGGTGTATCCCGGAGCAAGTGTTCACATGATTACTGTTTTGTTTATTTTGATTATTGCTTTCTAAATTTAATCAAGGAGTTTTGCTTTCCGAATTCCATTATAACCTTATCACAGATTTCTTGAACTGGGAAATTGGCAATAAATAATAAGTATTTGAACCTTGTTTATTCCTAGCTATGAGCCATATCCTGCCAAATCCGCCCATTCAACCTATGGTTTAGCTCACTGCCATAATGTGGCTGTCCATTTTCCTACTGCTCTGTTTTGGCCAAAGTCTAATCCGGGCCGAAAGCTGTCCACCATCACAGGCCATTTTGCCATGTCGGTGTTCCTTGAGAGGAAAGGAAATTCAAATATGGTAAGGACTTTTTCTTCTTTTTATTTATTTGTTAATAAACGCACCTTTTAATGATAATTTAATTTCACAATTTTATTAATTTATAAATATAACAACCTGGCCGTAAATTAACTCTGATAATGCCTTTCCTAACAGGTGCTCGCACAGCAATCTGCCGCAGATCATGGACGGCCTGAAGGCCGTGGAGCGGAACATCAAGGGGAGGATCGACGAACTGGTGCTGGAGAATAACCAACTGCCGGCTCTTCCAGGACGTTTCTTTGGCAGCCTGCAGATCGTGAGACTGATGCTACGGCACAACAGCATCGAACGGGTCTCCAATGGGTGGTTGAATGAGCTGGAGAACGGCCTGGTGGAGATTTTTGTGGTGGAGCCGCAACTACGAAGTATTCCCGCAGAGAGTCTGAACGGGATGATCAACATGCTGGCCATCACCATACAGAGCGAGGAGCTGAAGCATCTACCGGACTTCTCGGGGCTCCTCAGTCTCACCTACCTGAGTGTCCAGACAGGGGCTCTCCAAGAACTACCCCCGCACCTGTTCCGGCATCTTCCAAAGCTACAGCACATCCATATAACCGGAGGAACTGGATTAACCCGCCTGGAAGCGGGACTTTTTGATGGCCTGATCTCCCTGAAGAACCTAGATCTCTCGCACAACGGCCTCAACTGGATTCACCTGCGAGCCCTGTCCCGATTGCCCAATCTGGTGAGCTTGAAGCTCTCCCACAACCAGATCAGCGACGTGGGAATGGTGGGTCGCATCGTCAAGGATCTGGAGCACCTGAAGAAACTGCGGCTGGACCACAATCTCATCACAGTGATTGAGGACGGATCCTTTGTGGATCTGCCCAATCTCTCGGAGCTGCATCTGAATGACAATCGGATAACAGAGCTCCAATATGGTGCCTTCCTCCGCACTCCGCAGTTGAAGACGATTTATTTGCAAAACAATCTCATCCGACGCATCCACCCGGAGTCGCTGCTCCAGGCCAGTGGCAGTGGTGTGGAGGCAGTGCACATCTACAACAACGAGATTGGTCACGTGGAGGCTCTGCGAGCCCTCCTGGATGCTCTGCCCTCCCTCCGTTACCTGGACATGAGTGGGAATGTGTTGAGTGAGCTGCCGTATGGAGCTCTCAGAGGTCACGGAACTCTGGAGCAACTGCATCTGAACCACAACCAGCTGCGTCTCATCGAACGAGATGCTCTGATGGCCATGCCAGCTTTGAGGGAGCTGAGAATGCGAAATAATAGCCTTTCCTCGGACTTACCGCTTCCCTTTTGGAACTTACCAGGCTTAAAGGGATTAGATCTGGCCCAGAATCACTTTGATCGAGTGGACTCCCAGCTACTGGCTGGTCTTCCCTCACTTAGGCGTCTGGATCTCAGTGAGAATGGTCTCGTGGAAATGGCTCCCAACAGTTTCCGCCACAATCCTCTCCTGGAAACCCTCAACATATCCTCCAATGAGCTGACCAAAATTCACTCTTCCACACTCCACCAACTGGAGAGGCTCTTCGAGGTGGACGCCAGTTACAACCAATTGAAGAATATTATCGGTGGACTACCACGCATTGTGGAGCGCATATCCTTGAGGGGCAATCAAATCTCCTCTCTCCCGGCAGCTGCCAGCAAAGATCTGCAGCTTCCCAATTTGCGAATGCTGGATCTCAGTCAGAATCGCATCGAGCAGCTGCCCAGACACGGATTCCAGGGAGCCTCCGATCTGAGAGTCTTGAGTCTGGCCCAGAATCAGCTGCGCCAATTGGAGGACACCTCTTTCATAGGAATCCAGCGTCTGGAGCTGCTTCATCTCCAGGATAATCAACTGGGCGAGGCGGACGAGCGGACGTTGCTGCCCCTGGCGGAACTCCGGAATCTAAATTTGCAGTCCAATAAACTGGAGGCCATCACGGATAACTTTTTCTCAAACAACAGCCGGCTGGAGCAGCTGGATCTCTCGAGGAACCTCATCCGCAGCATCTCCCCCATCGCCTTCGATAGTCAGCGATCTCTGGAGTATCTGGATCTCTCCGGTAACGCCCTCCTGGACATATCCGTGGGACTGGGCAATCTACACAATCTGCGGGACATTGATCTCAGTTACAATCAGATCTCCCGCATTCAATCTGATGTGATTGGAGGATGGCGGAATGTGGTGGAGATTCGTTTGTCCAACAACCTTATCGTGGAACTGCAGAAGGGTACCTTCCGGAATCTCCCCAAGCTCCAGTATCTCGACCTCAGTAGCAATGAGATTCGGGCTGTGGAGCCGGGGGCCCTCAAGGGACTCGATGAGCTGCAGGAGTTCGTTCTGGCGGACAATAAGCTGGTGGAACTCAAGGATCATGTGTTTGAGGAGCTGCCCAGCCTCCTGGCGTCCCACTTTCAGTACAACAAGCTGCGCTACATCTCCCCAGAGAGCTTCTATAACGCCAATTCCCTGGTCTTCCTGAATCTGTCCAATAATCACTTTAGGAATATGGAGAATATAGGACTTCGAAGCATGCGCAATCTGGAGGTGTTGGATCTGTCCACCAATGGTGTCAAGCTGGTGTCCACGATGCCTCTGAAGGCTCTTAATTGGCTGGTGGAGCTCAAGATGGATAATAATCAGATATGTCGTATTCAGGTAACTAGTTTATTAACTTTAAATTATAAAGTAGAGTATTTAATGGTTATTTTTTAACGTTCAGGGTTCTCCCTTTGAGACAATGCCTCGATTACGAGTCCTTTCCATGAGAAACAATCAATTGAGAAGCATTAAGGAAAGGACCTTCCGAAATCTTCGTGGCAATATAGCCATTCTAGATGTAGATGGTGAGACTAATCTTAGCTTTCTTAAATGGAAGTGGTGTATCTCAATCTTCTCTCCACTTTAGGCAATCCCATCGACTGCAACTGCGAGATGCAATGGCTTTCCGTGTGGCTTCAGGAGACAAATTTCCCATATCCCGGACCCAAATGCCAGGATGGACGTCTCCTTAGAGCGGCTCGCATGGAGAGGAGTCTCTGCTTGGGCGCCGAAGTCTTCGGAAACGAGAGAACCGATGGCAACCAGCTGCCCTTGCTCAATGAGCATGGAGACGTTTTCCAGCGGGATCTGCCCGAGGATTTCAATGACGAATGCGATGCCTACGACTCCAACCGATTGCCTGGAGATCGACCATTGCCGGGCGAGAGCGAGTACTTCTACGATCAGTATGTAGATGCCACTGAGGCTCCGGATACCACCAATTCTGTGCTGAGCACCTCACAACGTCCTAAGCCGACTACCACTCTCAACAACAACATAGATCTCAACAACACGGTGCTCCATACGAAGTACTTTAATAGGAAGCCCCAGCAGGGAGCTGGCGGATCACCCTTCACCTTCTTTGGCTACCCACTGCCCAGCGTGAGTTTGGGTCGCTTTTTTGGGTTCGGGGATCGAGGAAGAAAGCAGCGAACTGATGCGATTGATGAGATGCCAGCCACCCACCGAATGGCCCACATCAACCTACCCAGTGGGCGTGGAAAAACCAGAATGTATCAACCCAATAGCGCTGAGTTCGAGAAGTATCTGAAGGATCAACAGCAGCAGCAAAAGCAGGGCAACAAAAATGTGGCAACAAACCGATACATGGAAACAGACTCCACCACGTCCTCAGTGGAAGATGCTCTGAGTAATGAGAGCGGTGGAGCAGCCACCACAGTAGGTGTATTCCGTACAACTTTTAGGGAGCCGGCTAGCATCGAACGAGGTGGCTTCCGGCCCATAGTTCCAGCCCATGTGGGTGGTTTTATGCCCGTCCATGATCCTCAGCAGCGACGTGGATTAGTGGAGGCGGTAAATGTTACTCATAAGCCGGCAGAGGTGAAAAGTGAGCGAAACTTCATACCATCAACTGGACAGGTCAAGCCCAAACCCACTCCGAGTAGTGGAGAAAGTGCTGAAACAGCAACGTACGAAGTAACAGAAACCCCTCCGGATGTCACCACAGTCATGCCTCTAATGCCCAGCACCAGAACAAGTACTAGCACCACCAAAGCTGCAACCACCACGAGTAGATCTACGTTCACCACCACCAGAACTACGACAGAGGCTAGTCCTGTAAATGACGCCTCATCCAGCAGTGAACAGGAACAGGAATCGCACTACGACGACGATGATCTGGAGGCGCAATCTGTGACTCTGCTGAGACCTCCGCCACTGGTCCAGACAACCACGGCGGAGACGATTCTTCTGATTCCTCCGGCCGAAGAGCACGTGGCGCAAATCAAGAGCCGATCGTGGATGACCACCACAACGCCTCAGAATCCGGGCGACTACCAAGCCACACCAGCCCGACCGTCAAGCACAGCAGGCCCACCTCCCCCACTCCGAGGTGGCGGCCGTTCCACAATCACCAAGGTCTACACGCCATACCAGCAACAAGTGGCCCAGCCCACGGCAGAGGAATACCAACGGACCACGCCCAGTGCTGATAATGAGGGCGGAGCCAGTGAGCAACTTCTGGCTGCCAATGCCCAGAAGCGGACGGAGCTGGAACTGCTCCAAGTGGATCGAGTAGACCGCAAGGATGGCATGGATTGGTACTACGAAAGCTTCAAGAAGAAGCGGGACTTTAACGGCGGAGCAGCCGTGCGAAAAACAGCCCACAAAGAGGTGTTCTATGATGGAAGCAGCGGGGCATCCAGTTGGAATCGAATGGACAAGGAGTTCCTTTTTCTCGGCTTGTTATTGTTGGGGCGACCGTTCTAGAGAGAAGGGGTGATCGTGTTGAACATTGTTTGTAAGATCTTTTATGTATACAGTTAAAATATTTTATTTTTTATTTTTAAATAAATATATTATACACTTTGTTCTTGGTATTTCTTCCAAGTGGATCTGAAAAGTAAGAAATAAGTTTATTATTAAGAATATTTACCAAAAAATAATAAGAAAATAGTTACCTTGCAACTATCACAGTTCCAATTGCACAACTGAACCACTCTTTTGATGATCATCATCTGAAACTAAAATAAGTTTCCTTTAAATACTCATATTTTGTTTAATGAATAGTTTATATTTATGATTTATTCAGATGGTGATGCATGTTAAAAAGATTTCAACATAAGTGTTCTGAGTTGGGTATGAAGTTATCATCAATTTAGGGGAATATTTATGAAGTATTTGAGAAATATTTGGGGTATTACCTTCTTTCATTATTCTCCTTTTAAATGGGTTTATGAACAGAGACTCTCATAGCCTGAAAAATAAAGAAAGATCTTATTAATAACCAAAAATAAATACTTCCACATAATATTATATAAATTTAATATTCAGATGGTGATGCATGTTAAAAAGATTTCAACATAATGGTTCTGCGTTGGGTATGAAGTTATCATCAATTTGGGCAGTTTTTTTTTTAAAGAAATAAAGTTAAGTATGGGTTATTTACCTTCTTTCATTATTCTCCTATAAAATAGGTATACTATTGCACTTCCTGAGCCTGAAAAGGAAAGTAAAATCTAATTAATATACAAATATAAAAGTACTTTCACACCATACTCCAGATATTACAAATTCAGATGGTGATGCATGTTAAATAGATTTCAACATTATTTTCTCAGAGTTGGGTATGAAGTTATCATCACTTTATTTATTTGAAATGTAATCCGAATATTTAATTACCTTTTAAAAGCTCTTGGCAGTACATTCAATGGGTTTTATTGGACTCCATAGTTCTCCAAACTGTAAATATAAAACAAAAGTATCTTTTAAAAACTTTCTTACAAGATTTTCAATGTGGTTTTTAACTAAGTAATCAGATGGTGATGCATGTTAAGTATTTTTCAACATAATTTCTCTGCATTGGGTATGAAGTTGTCATCACTCTAATAATGATAGCTAATCTTAAATATTTTATTTCATTAATTTACCTTACCCATGGAGACCCCATGTGTCTCAATTTCAACACGTGGTTATGATCTCTGTCTTCCAATGTTAAAATAGGACATGTCTATCATTTAATTGGGCAATATTCCATTTTATTTTTATTAATCATGGTTTTATCCGGCCATGGCACCATGTTCTGCCTTTTTATTATATGGAAATTATCCATATTATTAAATTTAAGCGCCGACGAACTTTACTCAATGGAAATTGAAAATGGAAAGGTGGCCGGAGGGCCTGCAATCTATAACTATACCATGTTGCCAGACTGGTGATTTAAAACTATCGATAAATACTGAATTATCGAATTCAAAAATCTCATTTAAATTATATACTTAGATAGCATTGCTAAAATCTCTAAAAACAAGATAATTTATTCAAACTTTAGCTGCAGAATTAATGTTTTTTTATTCCAAATATTTCATGTCATATAGGCACAACTTGTCATGAAAACCGTGTATGCCTTTTGGTAGGGTATTGAAAAACAATACAATAGTTTTGGAGCAAAACTATCATCTCCAGAACGTGCTGCCACTTTGTGCGAATTGGCGCAATTTAAACAAAAATAAGATACGAAATCGCAATTGTAATCACGGGAGGACGCCAAAAGCTAAAGCCAAACAAAAAGTAGACTGCCAAGAAGGTATCCCTCCGACAGTGCAATATATCAGCGTTTCTGCAGGATAGAACGAGTGAGGCATCCAAGTGGTACGTCAGGAACTGGGCGTGCTAATGTTTATACATTTCTGAAGAATCTGCCTTGGGTTTTTAGCATCCCACAATCGTCAGCCAACGCTATGTCGACCCCCCTGCAGACTCGCATGGCACTCGCCGAGATTCCGGACCGCCTGGAGGCTCTACGCATGGCGAACACTCCGACGAATGCCAATCGCCGGACTCCGGATGAACCGACTCCAGCTGCAATAGTGAACACACCAAATGCCAATGGAGGGGGAGGTCTTGGGCTCAGGGTGGATAACGATGCGAATGTGGTCCAAGCCCAGGACTTTGTGTTCTCTCCGCTGCCTTCCCCCGATGAGCTGGTCATCCGCCAACGCGGACGTAGACGCTTCACCACCACATTTTCTCCCGACAAAGTGAACGGAGGTGGGTCTGTTGCTGGTGGAGGAGGATCCAGTAGCTCCTCGGTGCGCAGTCCCTTTCAGCGGACACCCACCAAGAACCTCCAGCTAACCAGCGGCATGATACTACGAAGCTCGCCGAGAAAACGTCTGACTATGGGCAGTACTCCCCCAGAACCCACGCCGATGGAAACCTATTCTCCAATTAAGATGGCCACGACTAAGCAACTGTGGCCAGGAACGCCTATAGTAAAGAAGCTTAAAATGGACGACCGGCCGGTTGGCCAAACGAACACAGACGTAGCCTTACCATCCCTGTTGCAAGGGCTTTCCCAGCAGCAACTAATAGAACTGGTAATGAACACCATGAAAACGAGCAGCGATGAGGAGGGGATCCGAAGGCAGCTACCCACACCAGACATTAGGTACTTGCTTATTTAAATAGTATTGTATTTATAAACTTTAATTTCTTTCTGTTCCTCGATAGTTTGTTGGAGCAGGAGCTGCAATATGCAAAGCGGCTTATCTTCAAATCCCTGCCAACCTCTCGTCTGTGCAAAAAAACCGATGCGGCGGCCTACTCGAAGGCGTCAATGCATCTTAACGAATTTAAGCGGGTGCTGCAGTCGCAGGCCAAACGGTTGCATGATTCCACACATTGGGATGCCTTGGTGGATTACGTCAGCATGGCCTGGCAGTGCGTGGCAAGTACACCGAACTGGGAGAGTCATGCTCACAACGCAGTGCGGCGGCAGTGCTTTAAGCTACTGGCATGTTCCTGTTACGCGGCTATTAAGCATGGCGGAATGCGCCTGGGTCAGGTGCGTCTGGAGACATTAGAACGAAATCTGCGCGAATGGTCGAAAGACTACGAGGACGTACTATCCTGTGTAAATGCCTTGCAGCGTACGCTTAACAACCGTACTAGCTTGTAAAAACTGTAGAGACTGTAGACTTATAAGGCCGACTTGCTGAACTCGAGGTTTAGTGGACCGAAACTAGTAACTAAGGCAAAAGGTAGAACGTAAGCAAAAAACCAATTTTTAATTTTGTTTCTCGATATGTTGTCCTCTTTAGAATACTTTTGTACTCAGTTACAGCATCATTATTTAGTGATCTAAGCCATATACACACGCATGCTAGGATAGGTTCTCTTTACAAACTTGTATTTATTAACGCTTAAATATATGCTTAGCAAGTAGGTTTGATTACCATTGGACATCTTTTGAACTAAGTACACTTATTAGAATGCTTTAGCTTCTAGATCCTACTTTGCTATGACTATGTGTTGTACTACTTCTGTCCGAAAATTCGGTTTGAAGCGACTCAGCTTTAACAAAACAACCGCCTTCTGCTTAGCCAGTGCAGTAAACAGAATGCAATCAGCCAGGGTATTAATATATTTGGTATACTCTTGCTCCCAGAATTGGCTCGCCCTGGAAAAGTCAAAAGAAAAATTCATTCTAAATTAAAATTCTTATTTTTCAGTTCGATAATTTTTAGTAATGGCAATCCAATATGAATGGCCAGCTGTTAGTATTTATGAGAAGAATTCCACTAATTTGTTTTTCCAGCTTTACCCTCTATATTTATTTATGAGCCAGTCCTCGATTTAGCCAAAGTGTTATGTTTATTATGAGAAGCTGCTCAAAAAGTTCTTGGAATAAACTACTCATAGCCTTAATATACAATCAAGGCTAATCACCTTTTTCAAGTTTATTGTTTGCCATTTTTAAAAGTCTATACCAATTTGTTGCTATACTTTATGATTAAAAGACTCTCCTGCAGCCCCTTCAAGTGTGAGCAATTTCTATTAGCATTATAAACTAAATATAATTAGCGGGATTCGATTTTCCGCCTAGTGGAGAATATTGACATGATCTCCGGCCCATTGTTGCTGTTATTTTTCTGGTATGTGCATGTGTTTATCGAAGGCGCCGTGTATATTTACATTATTAAATTAGCATCGCTTTGTTAAATCCATCCCCATGTGTTAGTGGCATGAGCATTTAGCAGTGCCGCCGCTGTGGTTCCAAATGAAATGCCTACGTGCCCCACCGAACTCCCAGTTTTAAGGAATACACTTGATACTTACACTTTCTGTAAAATGCCTTGGCGCAGCAGCACTCCTTGACTTCTGCGAAAGCAAAACAGGAGCCAATGGACGGTTTGTGTATCTTCTCATCCGCATAACAAATGTGATTTACGTAGGGCAGTCCCTCTGAAAGGAATACACATAAGTTTTGGTAACAGTAACTATTTATAAATATATTAAATTTAAACCTCAATAAGCAGACTGAAAATAATCAATCACGAAATATTATTAATCAAAGCTTGTCTTAAAAACGATTTAATTCATTGAACTTTTTATGTACATAAAATAAAGAAATATTTCAGCATGCTATCCTATAAACATTGATTTATGCGACCTTAGACAATATTGTTCCAATCTTACAATTTTATGGGCCTCAGCTGTCAGAGTCAATCATAAACAGAAACCCATAAATATGATGTGTTAGTTTAGTGGATTAAACTAAAAAATATTTTAGAAAACTGTCAATATGTTGGCCCATTTTTAGGTATCAAGTGCTTAACTTTTTATAAACGAAAACACTTAATTTGAATACCAATTTTATGGAACTTTTGAGTAGAAACGGAAATCGATAAAATAGAATCTCAATGGCGGAGAGAACTGGCTGGAAAAAATGAACAATAATTTTCCAAGAAATATAAATTAAAGGCTAGTGACTAAATATGAACGGCATTGTTTTTCGATCATAACATATGCCTGCCGTATTTTTCGGCTGACCTGTTTATAGAATCCCATTTGTTTATGGAAACTCAACGTGTTGAATTTTATGAAGTTTCATGTACACATTTATTGAAACATCATCGGCCCACACAGAGAATCGTATATTGTATGTAGTTATTCTTGGTGGTGCGTGTCGCAGATATTTATCCAATTAAATAATTATTAGTTAATGTAAACAGACGCGGGAATCGGCGTGTAATATTTGAGCTCAATTAGGCGATTGCTCTGACAATCGTTAATAATCTTTAACGACGGCTGACAAGGTGAGGACTACGAAGCAAAAAATAAAACAAAAAACCTATATAGACAGATTGTTAAAAAAATATATCGTAAAGAGATTGAGAATGATTGATTATCGTGGTTATCAATGAAAAATTATTTTTATCGTTTTCAAAGTCACTGTGATTCACATTTCATCTGTCAATAATTATTTTAAAATCAGTAATGCAAATGGGAAGTAGCTGCGTGCATGAAATCTCTAAAAACAGAAGTACAAAAAAAGCTGTCAAATTTAATTGCGTAAAATTATGGAAATATTTAAATCGGGCTCTAAAAGCGGCACCTAACAATAGCTCATCGAGTTGGTAGCCAATCGAGCCACCCACTCAGTTGCCAGGGCAGGTGTTTTTAGATTCAAATTCTGGACACGTTTCCAATGGATTGGCTTTGTTGCCGGTAGTAAGAATCGCCTGCTGCATAACAAGGGGAACTCGTCAGCGGAAAAAAATGATCAGTAAACTTCAGTATTAAGTGTTTCAATAAAAAACAGTCAAAGTATTTGATACAAAATGTTATAACATGGCCCTGAAACAGATCATATAACCGAGCCCCCTTAGGTACGATAAAGGTATTTATTAAACAGCCTAACAAACATTGCGATAACCAGAAACGGAAATTGGTATAACACAAATAAACCCATTTAATCTTTTCAAGAACACTAAATAACGTTCCGAATGCACTCGAATGCCTGCACAATAAGTAAATAACAAATAAAGTGAAAATTAACAAAATTGAATTTAATGAGTGGCCCACTAAGTCGAGTGCATTTGAAGAGGAAAACAACAGGGGCATGGAAATCGACGCACGCCTTGAAGAAAATCGTTCAACTGTAGACAGCCTAGCGCCAAACCCACAAAAATTCCCCCAGTTAGGCCGAATGCACAACGCCAAGTCTAAAATTGAACAAAAAAAAGTTCAAAAGTACTAGAAGAATTATAAACTTAAGCTTGGACATTAGGAATGCCGCAGTGTGTCCTACAGTGCATACATCCTACAGAGTCTTGGCCCCGTTCAATATAAGTAAGTCAAAATATATTCATTTTTTCAACATTTTGTCAGCATTTAAACTACTATACTGCTTTTAATGGTTTCATGTTTATTTAATGTTAAATAATTATTTTAAGTTGCTAGGCAATTCATTGACCTCATCGATATCATAGACCTGTTTAATAATATTAAAATATTTCAACAATTAATATTAAATCAACAATGCTGCAGCCCCTAATCTATTAAGTTTCCTTTTCTCTTGCAAATAAGTTTCTTAAAAAAATATATACAAATGAAAGCCTTTTAATATAAAAACCAAAGAATTTTCCCACAGAGTCCCCACTGTAGTTTGCTGCAAGACGAGGCAATGAAGCGTGTCGCAGCTTGAGAATGCGGTTCGATCAGTGGACCAAACTTAACAACTTCCGCACCGCATCACGTGCCAAGTGGCAGGGAACACTCGATAGCAACCTTCCCATCGGTGGGACAGTTTTGTGGCTCTTGCCACCAACTGTTGCGTCATCCGCATCCGTGGGGAAACAATATCTCCTCCAGTAACTAGCGTGAGTAGCGCTTGTTAAGAGCCGGCTGCCCTGCCCAGCCCTGCCCGCCTCGGATAAATGAGCTAATGAGGCTCTTTAGAGGGCCAAGTCGGCGACTCTGCCGATGGGTTGCAAGTGGGTTAGTGGCACTCAACTCGCCTTTTTGTGTGTTTACTGTGGGAGTCTGCAGAGTTTTGTTTATTATTGTTTGGCGCCATGTGCCGAGGCTCATGTGGCAAGTCATAAAAATCAACTCAGGTGAAAAGGTACACTCCAAAAAGTGTAATGCCGAAGTATTTCTTTTATCTTAAATGGAAGCTACTTAATGCTTTTGTTTTTAAGTTGGAAATTTTTAAACTTTCTATATCCTATTCAATTTAATTTGATTTTATTTAAAACTCTTTTTAAATTCTAGTACCAATTTTTTGTAGGTGTTTGCTTACTAACCTTCTTGGTGCTGCATCTCGCACCAACAATGGTCGTTAAGGAACTGTAAACAAATTTAATTCCCATTATAATTTATTTATTTATATAATTTATTTATTTTATTTACCTGATGTCCAAAACAATAATTTTCAATAGTTGCAGAACAGTTTATTGAACTACAAGCATTGTTCTGGCGATGGGCTGTAAGATTAGTAGAAAAAGGAGGAACAAAAATGTGAAAATATATTATTTGAATATAATTTAAACGTTTTTTACTCTAGAACTATTCTTCTGATTGCTAAGATTTTAAGAAAAAAAGGTCTTGGGTTGAATTTTTAAAGTCAAACTTTTTAAAACTTGAAACAATTTGTTTTTATTTTTATAATTTAGTGAATCTGATGGTGGTATGATATGGTAAATTATATGATTCGTATTTATTTATGAGTAAATTATTAAAAAAATGGAAAGAACTTTTAGATAAAAGTTATGGAGTTTAAAAGTAAGAGTTCTGCTATCTTTTTCCCATAAAGGACATTCCTAAAACCCTTCAACTAGATCGCAAATAAGTTCGCATTTATTCGCATACTCACTTTCATTTAACTTCCTTAAAGCCTCCCTAGCCTGGAGCTTGGAAACCTGATGATCGACAATGCGCTCCACAAATTCTTCTCCATGAGGTGGGGCTCGTGTCCTAAAGTCCTCCTTGTCGCACCGAATGCATGAGGTCTGTGGAAATCCCAGGACGGGTCCCAGACAGAGGAGCAGAAGCAGGAACGCAGTGGTCAGCGGCTGATAACGCAGGGTGACCCCCGGGGAGGAGGTCTTCTCTGTGGCTCTGTGAGTTGACCCCGGTAATCTCTGGCAATAATCTAAGGCAAGATCATCGTTGCACTCCAAGACGTTTGATGTCGTGTTTACCCGCCGCCTGATTTCGATCATTTTATTTTGCACAATTATCACATTAATTAGCATCATTTGATTGGCGTTTTTTATTTTTTTTGGTTTGGGTTTCGGATTCGTTTTTGCGCGTCTTGCGGTCCCAGCAATCGGATACGAACTGTAAGTCGCACGGATACGGAGATGCGGATTCAGAGATCGGGCATAGTAAGTTAGAAATGCGGTCGTGATCTGAATATGGATTCCAGTTACATATATGA